>NC_083355.1:92055418-93489584 GCF_030254825.1 Meriones unguiculatus | reverse complement strand
GCTCTGCTTCTCTAGAGAACCCTAGAGAGTGGACATTCCTTATGCTTAAATCTTGTCGGTGTATCATACAACTAGACCCAATTTGCAAAGCAAATACAAAAAAAGCATCAAATTGAGAGAAGTCAACATTAAGCTAATGGACTAGCTGGTGTTCTGTTGAAAGCAAGTTTCCACTCACAAAGCAAGCATGGCTGTTCCTGGGAGGAGTGTGTGGCTAACTTCGCTCTCCAGAAAAGAATGCCTTACATATTAATGACAGGCTCTGGCCAGCCAGAGCAGGTTGCTCCTACACATGCCTGGTTCTTTTGAACTTGTCTGGTGGATTTTACAATGTATGACACATGGGTGACTAAATTGTCCCTTCTCTTTCCTTTTCCAGTTCCTATGAAATCCGTGCTTGCAAGGGTCACGGTGATGAAATGTGTATTAAATCACTCCCTGTTCCTTTATCATCCTGAGGCAAAGGACGCTCAATAGCCAAAGTCACTCAGTTCCAGGATCCACAGCAGCAGCTGTGTGCCAAATCTTTCCCATGTGCCAGGTATGGCTCTGAGCACTGAAATTCTACAGTTAGCAGGAAGACAATGGCTGAGGAAGACAGGAGCATTTGGCACACATTTGTATGTATAATTGTCAACTAAAGCCATCAGAATTGAAGTTGCCTTCAGTTCCTGATCAAGATTGAATTTTGTTATGATTAATATTGTTTTGGTTACAGATCACTGCTGTCATTTTTGCCCACGGTGTCATGGGCATCACAGGGCACCAGTAGACAGAAACAGACACATCTACTGTACCCCATTCATCTCTGTGAAGTAGAGTGCCATCAGGCTCAAAATGTTGAATGCTGCATGCAGGCTTGAGTGTGAGGGCTTCTGTGCTGCAAGCAGCAGAGCTGAAGGGTGGTGATACTCAGGCCTTTTGGAGCCCAGGTGATTGCTTCACGAGCTCCAGATGCCAGACGTGGAGCCACAGAATTCAGTGTTTGCTGGGTTTCAGTCTTTGTCAGTCAGCTGGCTGGAAGGTCCCAGGCCTAGAGATAGAAATAGATTCAGGAGTAGAGGGGTGCTGTGATCGCATGCGTATGTGTGTATACGTGTGTGTGTGTGTGTGTGTGTGTGATCACAGGGCCTTCAAGAGTGCACGGGGACTGCTTCCGCATCTCTTGTGATTCCGGGCGCAAGACTGAGTCTTTGGTCTTTAGGCAGAGCAGCTAGTTCTAAGAGCTCAGGGAGGGAGGGGACAGCCTTCACAAATAAACAATACTGCATTTGATTTCATGGACTCAGAAGCTGGGGAGTTATGGAAACTGGCAGCCCCCCCAAACATGTGGGGAGCAAGTAATAGCTAGCTGAGATAACCAGCGTCCTTGAAGATGATCCCACGGAGCTTCTGTGCATCTTCTCCACTGTAGGCAGCCCAAGCTGGACAGGACTGTAATGCTGGCTCCCTACCCTCCTCACCTCTGGCCTCACCACCCACCTGGCCTCTTGCTGTCACTGCTCCTGCTGAGTTCTGTCATCTGAGCCCCTAATTTAATAGGTTTGTCTCATTATTTTGATTAATCATATTAACTCATGTTAATTAAGAGAGAGATTCAAGCAATGACAGAGGTTAATGGAATCAGCCGGTGTTCTTCTCTGGCTTTTGTTGGGGGCACTGACAGGCTTTGGGGGGGGGGAATGGGAAATGGAACATCAGCAGGAAAAAGCCAGGGAAACCCAGGGAGCCCTCAAAGAATGAAAGGGGAAAGGCATCAATGAAGAGATCTGCTATTAGTCGGAGTTTCCTTTTAATTGAACGTCTGATTTTATTAATGATGGGTTTATAAAGTCCTTAAGAAAAGAATTTAGTCAGCTCAGCATTAGCTGTGAAAATTAATGCAGAAGACATCATTGAAACGATCCTTTTATTTGTCATCTCCAAGGTTTGTCCCATTCCTGGACTCTCTGTATTTGAGGTCGAGATTAGACCAAGCACCTTAGCCGCTGACTTGCTACCAAAAGCACACCCACTTCCTCTCACAGGCTTCAATTTTCAACTTCAATTCTCCTGCCCATTTAATCTTGATGACAATGTGATGAGGTCCCTTGGTAGGGAAGGAAGCTCAGAGACGATTGGTCACTTATCCAAGGTCTCACTGTCTGCAAACCACGAATCCAGTAGCCAACCAGGCTCCTGGCATCCACAGTGGTAATGTTGGTAGCTGTGAGCCATGTGCTCCTCAACTTGTTTTTACAGTCTTTGGAACCAAAGGTCATATCTGTCTGAGCACAGTGAGCAAGCTGTGACATCCGAACCTATAGGAAAGGGCCTTCCACTGGGGAGAAAGGGAGCAGATGACCACCATCCTTGCTAGATTAAGGTTTCTAGAGCAGACTCTTCCCGGGCTGACAAGTTCTTTCCTTTTATAAGTTCATTTTTTCCCCATTATTATAACAAAATACCTGAGGCAGACCTACTCTGTAAAGAATAGAAATTTATTCAGTTCACAGTCTTGGAGGCTGAAAGTCCAAATAGCATGATACAGGCTCTGGTGAACGCCCCAGGACAAATGGCAGGAACACATGGAGGGAAAGTACATCACAAAACAGGAAGCAGGAGAATGATTGGGGATTGGATTTGGTTAGGCTTAGGGGAGGGGTTCTCAGTCCCTTACAAGAGCTACTTTAATCCCTTCAAGTACACACCTACAATGATCTAAGGACCTCCCACTAGACCCCTTAACGGTCCTACCACCTCCTATGTTACCACACTGAGGACCAAGCCTTTTAACACATGGACTTCTGGAGGACACAGTCTATACGGTTATCCATCTTGGAAATGGTCAAGCTGCTGTTACCAGTTGATGCTCTAACCCTGGAGACCTGAGAGTGTGATTTCATTTGGGAATAGAGATGGTGAAATCATACTAAACTGGCAATCCCTAATCTGCTATGACTGCAGAGGCAGAGGTGCAGCCGTTGAGAGAAGAGTGTGACATGAAGAGGAGGGAGAGATGGGAGATGTTGTTGAAAGCCAAGGTTGCAACCGAGGTTGCAAGAAGCTGGAAGAGACAGGGAAGTAACTAGCACCAGAGATTTCAGAGAGGCATTAGCCCAACAAAGACCCCAATCTCAGACTTCAGTCTTCTAGAACAGAAAGGGTAAACTCCCATCATGTTAAGCTGCTGTGATGGTCTCAATGGTCAATTTAATGAGACCTAGAGTCGAGTGGGAGGAAGGCCTCGGAGAAGCTGTGAAGGTGAAGCCGAAATTGCAGTGGAGATTCCAGGATATTGGAGATGCCAGAACCATGGGATGTCTGCTGGAGAAAGCTGCAAGCATGGAGTAGAGCTGGCCTAAAGGAGAGGGCTTCTGTGCTGCAAGCAGCAGAGCTGAAGGGTGGTGATACTCAGGCCTTTTGGAGCCCAGGTGATTGCTTCACGAGCTCCAGATGCCAGACGTGGAGCCACAGAATTCAGTGTTTGCTGGGTTTCAGTCTTTGTCTTAGTCTGATTGTTCCTTGTTATGCCCAATTATTCCATTTGGGAGTGGAAATATTTATTCTGTGCCATCGCATGTTGGATGTTATCTAATTTGCTTTCGATTTTATGAGAACTCACCCTTGAGAGACTTCCTTGCGTCTCAGATGGGCTGCAGATTTTCAAACTTTGAAACTGTTGAAATTGTCAAGGACTACAGGGGCTTTTGAAGTTGGATTGTGTTTTATACTGTGAGGTGAAGATGCCACCTTGGGGATAAGGAGTGGAAGGCCATGGCTTAAAGTGATGTGGGTATCGTGGTGATGTTTCGATGGCCAGTCTCAGTTGTGAACTTGATGAAATCTAGAATCGCCTAAGAGATGGACCTCTGGGTATATGCCTGTGGGGCTTATCTAATCGAATTAGCTGAGGTTGGAAAACTCACCCACTCTGGGTGGCGCCATTCCCTGGGCCACCTGAATGTAAAAGGGAGAAAGGTGAGCTGACCATAACCATTCGCTATTGGTCTCTGCTTCTTGACCATGGATATAACATGATCAAGCTTCTACCACTGTAATTTTTTTCCACTGGAATGGACTGTTCCCTCACCCCGTGGGACCAAACAAACCAAATAAATTTGTCACAGCAACTGGAGTAACTAAGACAGCTGCTTTCAGGTTCTTTGTCTCGACGGCCCTAGCAAGCAACTAGCTCTACAGCGATTTGATCAATACTTCTTTTCCTTAGTAGACTGGCCCTTCTTTAGCCTAAATTCTGATCCCTGATAACATACTGAAAATGAGTGTGTGTGTGTGTGTGTGTGTGTGTGTGTGTGTCAGACACTGTCTTTCGTTTTTTACCTGCACCTGTCTGATGAGGCTATACTGTCTGGCTAGTGAGCACAGGGATCCTCTTGTCTCTGCTCCCTAGCACCAGGATTACAAGAGGCATGCACCACTCCATTCCCAGCCTTGTTTTGTGGGGACCTTGTTATGTGGGGGGCTCTGCAGACTGACCTCTGGTCTTCTTGCTTTTGCATAGCAAGAACTTTACCAACTGAGCTATTACTCTACCCCCGAAAATTTAGGCTGTTATCTGTCCTTCAAAAATAATCAGAGAGGGAGTATAAGTTGGTTGGAATTTTTTTGGGGGGGATAAAGGCAACCAATGCTGAAAAAGCCAAGCTTGACCCATCCTTGCCTATTGGAGCCTGCATCATAGTTAGGCTTCTTCCTGTAATTCTAGGATATTTGTCAGACCCTTGGGCCATAACTGGCCCATTCTCACAAGGGCTTCAGTGGCTCTCAGGATTTTCCGTTTTCCTGGAGAAGCTGTCCAGGATGGAGTAAGGCTTCCCCCTCCCCTGCTGTCCTCGTGTTATCCATCACTAGATCATTAGTGGCTTATCTGCTTTCCTGCTGAGCCTGTGGGTGGCCTCAGAGTCTTCCAGTCTTCTCGGGCAGAGTTGATATTTCGAGATTCATCTATTCTTCAGTAAATGTTTTTGGTGTTCCTACTGGTGCCAGGTACTAGAGATATAGTACAGAGTACATACACCATCTTTTACTGTTTTCAATTTATATATATGTATATATATACATTTATTTATATATAAATATATATGCATGTATGTGGTGTGCATGAATGTGTGTATGTACGTGCACATGTGTGTTGGCTCATGTGTACACATACGTGTGTGTACATACATATGTGCACATGGTGACCTGAAGTTGACATCAGCAGCGGTCTTCCTCCATCATTCTCTACTTTATTTGTTGACTAAGGGACTCTCAGAGGAACCCAGATCTTCATAATATAGCTAGTCTTGCTAGCTAGCTTGCCCCAGGGGATCCCCCGTCTCTGCCTTCTGACTGCTTCGATTACAGGTCCCTGCCATATCCACCTAACTTTTACATGGGTACCGGGGATCCAAACTCTGGTCCTCATGTTTGCTCCACAAGCACTTTATGTACTGAGCCATCTCCCCAGCCTACGGACACAGACTTACAATCTGTAATGGAGTGTTGGGACCATCCTTGAGTGAGAACACCAGTTCCCTAGAGTCAGAAATTGTACCGATCAGCCACTTGACAGATGTAGCTTCCTCATCTGTAAGTGAGTAAGGACTAGGTGACTTCTGTGCATCGACTTGGATTAGACTCAAGACTCTGCACCTGATAAATGGACTTAAGACTGAACTCCCAGAGCTGGGGTCATAGGTGACTGTGAACCAATGCACATGCTGGCAGCTGAGCTCAGGACTGAAATTTGTTGCTTGTTTTCTTTCTGACTCTCTGGGTGTCTCTGTGCCTCCCCTCCTCTGTCTACACTGTGGTCAGTAGAACAAGTGTTCTCTTTCTCTGTACCACCATGTCGGTTTCCTAAAGTCTTAAACGCGCCATCTCACATAAGCTTTGGTTTATCAGCTGACGTTAGCAGGGCAAGTTGTATTTAAGTTAACTGCATCATGGGCCTCCGGGTCACTGTGGGTCTTCCATACCACTGATCACGTGATTGCCACTAATCCCGGAGACTTCATGTAAGACTGAGCTCCACTCTATGAACCATCACCACCTAAGTGCTCCTACTCTAACCTCCTGACTTTAAAGAGATCCGCAGTTAGCCCTTCTTCCTTTCTTGCTCTCCCTCTTGACTGATTGGAGGTGAGGTTGCTGGTGAGATAGAACTGTCATGGCAGATCACTGAACCTAAGGAGAAGGTCATTGGAACCTCTGATTATATCAAGGTATAGAGGAGTTGCTGATACCTCGAGGTATCTGAAGTAGAGACACTCATGGGAAGGAGCTCTTTGTTAGGTTGTTTGTGTTAACTCTTTGTAGTATCAGAACTGACTTAAATTGAAGGACGCTCAATTGGTGCCTAAACACACTTGAAGACTATCTTAGAGTGGCGAACCCACATTTTGATGTCAATAGTGACATCCTAGAAAACCATTTTTTTCCCTTTATTATTCATGCCAGAAAGAGACGTGCTTTTTTTTTTTTTCTATTCTGTAGACCAGGCCGGCCTTGGTCTACAGGAGATGATCCACCTTCCTCTGCCTCCTAAGTGCTAGGATTAAAACCAAGTGCCACCACCCAGCTCAGAAATGTAATTTTTGTCTCATGGTCCTTGCTAGTTCAAAGAACTGGTTTGATATAAAACGGCCTCATGGGTCCTGAGCAATTCCTAGTTAAGACTTGCTCCACAGAATATGTTATAGAGTACAAATTTAGCCTCTTCCTTCCATCATAGTGCCTAACTCTAAATAAGGTCTCGGAAAAATGCCTGTTGACTAGTTTCTGTAGCTCTCCCAGGGCCCTTACCCTTTTGACGTGTTCTTGCTATATTAGCTGTTGCAATACACTGTGTGAGTGTGTCTCTGTACATTCAACTGTTAACTCTGACCC
Organism: Meriones unguiculatus; assembly: GCF_030254825.1. NCBI lineage: Eukaryota > Metazoa > Chordata > Mammalia > Rodentia > Muridae > Meriones > Meriones unguiculatus. The sequence goes on along the minus strand of NC_083355.1, from coordinate 93,482,711 downwards.
AGCAGAGAGCTAAATACTAGGCGGATTGTATTGTTATTTATATGGCTCATCACCAGTCTCATATTTTGTAAGTATTTATCTTTCCTCACTTGCCTATTGGCTGTAATAAAGAGGTGATGTCCAATAACTGGGCAGGAAGTGAAAGGCGGGTTTCAAGGCAGAGGGAGGGACTCAGGGAGAAGAAATTGGAGGCAAGAGATTGGCCAGCGGACACGGGGTGAGTGGGTGGGGGTGGGCAGCATGGGGGGGACGGGACGGGGCAGGACATGGGGACCAGAGCAGAATGGAGAGGTAGACCTGGCCGGATGTGGCAGGATGTAGTACCCAGATTAATCCGTTTAGAGCAGTCAGGAGACTGCTTAGCGGAAGACCTAAGCCTTAAAATATTAATAAGCCTCTGTGTCATTACTTATATTGCTGGAGGCTCTGATAGTCCCACTGTAATTAGTGTTTTCCATTGCTACAGCAAAATACCCGAGGCTGGAGAGTTTAAATCTAAATGTATTCAGATTACAGTTTTGGAGGCAGATAGCCTCCCGAGATCGGGTTGCCACATTGATGCGAGCTCTGGTGAGGCTTCCTGACTGCATCACATCACAGCGATAGCATCATGGTGAGAGCATTACTCCGCCCATTTGCTCACTGCTCTAAAGACAATAGTAGGGAGATGAAGGTGGATAAGAAAAAAATTAGATTTACCCAGGAGCCAGCACCCTGAGAAGACAAGCTACCATCTTACTCATAAAACTATCTGGGGAGACTCAGGTGTACAGAAGGGCATTTATGAAAGGAAAGGTGAGCCCAAGGGCCAAGGAGCAGGAAAGCTGGTGCCCGAGGGGTCTTTGTCTCCAGGACATGCATCCTTTTTTTTTTTTTTTTTTTTTTTTTTACATTAACTAGAACATGGAAATCAACCTTAGACTGCTGGCTCTTGCTCCTGTAATTCTTTAGATAAACGTAACATCATCATTATTATTTTCTTGCATGCTAATCATCGTCTTACGAATTCTGATGCAATCAGAAGGCCAACAGACATTCTGGGTTCTGTAATCTAAGGCAAATGTGTTTAGCAATTAATATCTTGTTCATTTGGATGCAGCTTTTCTTTAGATTCTAACGCTGGGTAAAAGGAAGAGAGCAACTGCACAGGGCAGCTTGTGCTGGAGCTGTCACTCTTCAGGACCTCATGGAGAGGCAGAGATTGCACGGAGACAGGAAGCAGGCAGCAGAGAGGCCGGTCTTGTTCATATTTGTTTGTTCACCTGCTTTCTTGTTTATGTTAAGATAAGGGCTTGTGCTTCCCAGGCTGGCTTCAAACTCAATGTGGGACCAAAGCTGGCCTTAAACTCCTGATTCACCCGCCTCCACCACCTACAAAGTGCTGGGATTACAGGTTTAGGAAGCGCTGGGGGTCAAACCCAGAGCTTTAGCAAATGCTAGACAAGCACTCTATCAAATGAGCTACCTCCCCAGCCCAAATCTTGTTCTTTTAAAATAAATCCTCTCAGGGGAACTAACTGGGGTCCCTCAATAACCAGTTTATTGTTTTTAAAAACACTGTCCTAATAATGATCTGCCCTTAAGACTGGTATCCTAAAAATTCTACTATTTTGCTGGGTGTGGAGGTGCACACCCTTAATCCCAGTACTTCTAAAGCAGAGGCAGGTGGATCTCTGTGAGTTCGAGGCCAGCTTGGTCTACAAAGCAAGTTTTAGGACAGTCAGGGTTCTGTTACACAGAGAAACTCTGTCTTGAAAAACAAACAAACAAACAAACAAACAAACAAATAAAAGATTCTATTACCTCAGCACCACCTCACTGAGATCCAAACGTCCAGCCCATGAGCCCCCATGTGTTTGGGGATTGGCTCAAATCAGTGGTTCTCAGCCTTGATTCTACATTAAATTCACCTGGGTGGCTTTTATAAAACACTGATGCCCCAGACATGCTGACTTATTGGTCTGACATGGAGCTTCAGCATCCATATTCTATAAAGCACCCCAGGGAATTAGAAAGTGGAGCCACAGTTCGGAGCTAGTGCACTCAGACAGTAATATGGCTGTCTCTCATCACTGTGGGAAAATGTGGGTTCATGGCAGCAGCAGAGTCTAATGAGTGGAAAGAAGGTCCACTCTTGATGGCTGGTCCATTTTAAGTCCCACTCAAACTTCTGGGGTTACATTTCAGTCTAGAACATAATGGGGGGGTGGAGGTAGGGGACTGGGCTAAGGGCTCAGCATTTCCAGGATCAGCCGAGCAGCCTGGACAAGTCAGCCTCCCTGAGCTTCCCTTTCAGCATCAGAGCCAGGCTGAAGCAATGGCCTAGCTCAGGTGAGAGTGTAGATCTTGGTGTGAGGTTCTTCTGTCAAGCCTTATAACCTGGGCAGCCACTCTAATCGCTCCCAGAGGAGGCCTTCTCATTCAGAAAGAGCCCTAAAGCCTTGTTGTGAAACTTAAGTAGATTACTACAAGCAAAACACTTAGCCAGGACTAGCATTTACCTGCTGTCAGCAGGCAGCCAAGACTCTCCTAATTCATGATACAACTCCCTCCATACCCCAGCACTCAGGTGGAGAGCATTTCCTAGCCAGCTATCTATTTGCCAAACCATTCAAATAGGAGACATCAAATATAAAGTAGTGGATTTGAAAAGGCTTGTTTAGCCTGCCTCAGAATCTTGATCTATTTGCCCTGATAGCAGAAGTTGCAAACAGCTCACTGTGTGCCCTGCAGTTCTGGGAGCTCCAATACAAGCTTCTTTCTGGTTTCCCCTTTATGTATTTGCAGTTGGGGTGGGATAGGTGGAGGAAGCCAAAGCTCAGTGTGGGAGGTTGTTCTGGGAGACCTGACCAATCGATGTTAGAAAGGAAAAGCACAGCTGGGTGATGGTATCACACACCTTTAATCCTAGAACTCAGAGAAGCAGAGGCAGGCACCTCTGAGTTCTAGGCCAGCCCAGTCTACAAGAAGAGTTCCAGGACAGCCAAGATTACACAAAGAAACCCTGTCTCAAAACAAGAAAACAAAAAAAGTAAAAGAAAGGAAGGAAGGAAGGAAGGAAGGAAGGAAGGAAGGAAGGAAGGAAGGGAAGGAAGAAAGAAAGAAAGAAAGAAAGAAAGAAAGAAAGAAAGAAAGGAAAGAAAGAAAGAAAGAGAAAGAAAAGAGAACACCCTAGGCAGCACAGTAGTGAGGGCCCTGGTCAAGGGGGCTCAGGTGAACTGGCCTCAGGGAGAGAACTCAGCAGAGTTCATCCCCCACCCCATGCACTCATCTGCCACGAGGTGGTGTGGGTTCGGAGGTGATGCTCTCCCCTCCACTCCTCTTGCCACCTGTGGTAGTCCGGAGAGCTGCCTCTGCCTCCTCACTGGTTGTAGCACCCAGGAGAGAGAGTCCTCAGCCTTGCCTCAGGAATGAGATGGAGGTGGCTCTGATGGCAAAGGCCTGGGTGAGCCAGCCCTGACCATGTAAGAGTGGGAGAGCTGGCCCAGCCCCTCACAGTCTGCAGCACTTCAGAGAGTGGGCCCCACTAGGCAGCACCGTGGAGCTCGCTCTGCAGGCATGGGTGAGACAGCCTCAAGGGCAGGGGACTAGAAGAGCTGACCCTGCCTCCTGCACATGGTGGCACTGGGCTGCCTAGCCCGAGCAGTGCTGGACAATTCTCCCTGGTGGTGCAGGTAAGGGAGAGCCGACAGCTACCACCCAGGCCTAGATCCAGGGTTCTGAATCGGCTCACCCCAAAATCATTTGCAAACAGTTGGGATGACTGAAAGGGCCAGTCCTGCTGACCCAAAGCTTCAGGATCTCCATGACACAGGGCAACAACAGGATAACCAGGAGTCCCGTTGAGGATCCAATATTGATGGTGTCACAGAAGCCAGAGACCGTGAGCCAAACCGATGACTCATTGCAATGAACATTTTTTTGCAAGTGAAGCTGTGTGGATGGAGGGGTGTACTGTGGGGCACGCTGTGACACACTACAGCTTCCACATTGAGATGCTTTTCTATGCTTTGGTTTGGTTTTGTTTTGTTTTAGGGGGAGGATTGCAAGAGGGAAGAGGGTGGGGAGGTGAGCACGACTCAGGAACATGACGTGAAATTCACAAAGAAAAGAAAGGAGCAACACAAGCAAGACAGAGGCATGGCCACAGGGTGCTTTCCTGCCCCTCCCCTGCCAAAATCCCCTCTCCCAGTCAGTCCTCAGATTTTTCATTCACCTTCGGGCTGCCTAGGTCCCAGAGCTGTGAGGGAGGCCATCTTTTTTATTCTGATTTCAGTAATCTTTTTAAGTGGCTTTTGGATTCTACTTTGTCTCACATGGAGGCTGAGGTCATCAAATACTCCCACGAATTTTAAACAATTTATGAGTGTAATATATTTTATTTTCTTCTTTAACATCGTATGCCAATATCTCGGGTTAACAAATGAAACCTTCTCAAATATGCAAATAATTCTAAAAAAAAAAAAAAACAAAAAAACTATGTAGTGGAACTAACAATGTGAGTGTAAAGTTTTCTTCAACATTCTGTCTCTGTAAAATGTACAACCCTGAGCCAAAATCAATTCTTCCAGTTCCTACTTAAAGTTGGAGTTGGATGTTATTTGCTCTTTGCTGTTGCTTGTCTAATTTTTCAAGACAGAGTTTTGTGATATAGATTTGGCTAGCCTAGAGCCCAGTATGTAAACCAGGCTAGCCTTGAATTTGAAGCAATCCTCCTGCCTCAGGCTCCCGAGTTCAGGGATTACAGGCATGCAAAACCACGTCTGGCTGAATGGTTACTTTGCATGTGTGTGCATATGTGCACAGGTGTGTGTGCATACGTGTAGAGGCCAGAGGCCAAACTCAGGTGTCATCCACCTTGTGTTTTGAGGCAAGGATCTCTTACTGTAGGGCTGAGTGATCAGGCTGGTATCTCATTTGGTTTTAATTCACCTCAAAGTTGTATTATAGGAGTTCCCTTGATAGAGACAAGAAGAAAACAGAGGCACAGAGAGTTTAAACAAAGGGACCACATCAGAATTTAGTCAGCTGGCTAAACTGATAGTAACTGATTTGTTTGTTTGAAATTCCTAAGGATTGAACCCGGTGCCCCATGGTTACTATGCAAGCCCCCCCCCCCACTGAGTGACAGCTCCTGCCCAGCTGCTAGTGTTCTCTCCTATCACACTACAAGTGACATAAAGTGTAGAATTTCATGACTCTTTAAGTCACTGCTGCCTTATTAGCTGAAGCGTGTGCTGTGAGCTAGGCCCCTACCGTGGGGTTACCTATATAGTCTGGGCAAGTGATGTGGGCTGCTGTCCACAAGCAAGGAGAAGGAAGGCAAAGAAAGAAAGAGTGTGCAGAAAGAGATGGTGAACTGAGCCCTGTTAGGAGGCCAAGAGGTTTCCTTGTATGATGGTTAGTGTGGTTTTTGGTTTTGTGGGGTTTAGTTTTGTTTACAGATTTATTTCTTTATTATGTATGCAATGTTCTGCCTGCCTGTGTTCCTGCACACCAGAAGGGGGCACCAGATCTCACTATAGATGGTTGGGAGCCACCATATGGTTGTTGGGAATTGAACTCAGGACCTCTGGAAGAGCAGCCAGTGCTTTTAACCTCTGAGCCATCTCTCTAGCTCCCGTGTTTTGTTTGTTTATATGTATGAATGTCTTGCCTGAATGTATGTCTGTGTATTACTTATGTGTCTTCTGCCCTCAGAAGTCACGGATAGGCATCAGATCTCCTGGGACTAAGGTTGCAGATGGTTGTGAGCCACTGTGTGGGTGCTGGGAATAGAACCCAGATTCTCTGGGAGGGGTGTCAGTGCTCTTAACCAATTAACTGTCTCTCCAGATCTGTAATAGTTTAATTTTCAACTTGACACCATCTTGAATCACTTGACATGAGCCTATCAATGAAGAATTGCCTAGATCAGGTTGACCTGTGGGCGTGTGGGTGTGGAGGGGTAATTGTCTTAGCTGAGTTAGTTAAAGTGGAATGTCCCACTCTGAATTCGGACAGCACCAGTTCACGGGCTGGACCCTAGAATGAATGAAAGAGCCAGCTGTCTTAGTTACTCTTCCCTTGCTGTGAAGAAACACTAAGACTACAGCAACTTATGAAAGAAAGTGTTTATTGGGACACAGCTTCAGAGGGTGAGAGTTCACAACCATCATGGCAGGGAGCATGGCAGCAGGCAGGCTAACCTGCGGGAGCTGTAGCTGGGAGCTTACACTGTGATTCACAATCACGAGGCTGAGAGAGCAAGCATGGGAACGGCATGAGTTTCTGAAACCTCAAAGCCCACCTCTAATGACATATCTCCTCCGAGAAGGCCCCACCTACCTCCTAATCCTTCATAAACACTTCCACTAACTGGTGATCAAGATTTCAAATATGTGAGCCTGTGGGTGTCATCCTCACTCAAACCACCACGCTGGCTGAAGCCCGGCAGGCATGCACACATACATCGTTCCGTGTTCCTGGTTATGGATGTGATGTGACCAACTCCCTCAAGCCCCTGCTACTGCTCTTTCCTTGCAGTGATGGACTGTAACTTGAAACTGTTGCTAAAACAAATCTCTTCTCCCTTAAGCTGCTTTGCCAGGGTATTTTATCAAAACAAGAGAAGGGGGAACTGGCTAGACCTAAAGGATGGAAAACAAGCTTAGGCTGAATTGTGGGAGTCCCAACAACCAATATCGACAACTCCTAATAGGGTGAAGAAGGGATGAGGTCTGTGGGAGTTTTGTGATATATTGGCACAATGAAGAAGCAGGAGAAGAAAGAGCATGGAAACCAGAGACAGAGATGAGTCTAATAGCCAGGCATTAACATCACAGACCACCCTGGCCACTCATGTGTCTACAGAAGAGGGCATAGTGGGTCTATCCCCTTCCTCCCCTCTCCTCTTCCTCCCTTCAGCTCACATCTCCTGAGCTTCTAGCTAGATGTCAGCCCAAATTTACCTCTGTCCACTAAGAGCCCAGGAGACAACCTAGAGAGAACGGCCAGCTATACCCACTAAAGGTGAAGGGTGGACTGGTGAGCTTTCTCAGTGAACAAAAGTGCTTGCCACATAAACCTGACACCTGAGTTGGATCCTTGGATCCTATGGTAGGAGAGAAGACTGACTTCTAAAAGTTGTCTTCCAACCTCTACATGTGCGCCATGGCATGTACATACACACACACACACACACACACACACACACACACACGCACACACTTTAATTTTTTAAAAAAGCTGAATGATGAGCGAGGTGGCACACTCCTTTAATCCCAGCACTCGGGACGCAGAGGCTGGTGGATCTCTGTAGATCTGAGGCCAGCCTGTTCAACCTGTTCTGCGAGTTCCAGGCTAGCCAAGGAGGGGAAGACCAGGGCTGGAGAGGTAACTCAGCTTTTGCTAGGACCCAGGTTTGGTTCCCAGCACTCGTATGAAGGCTCACAACCCTCTGTAACTCCAGTTTCAGGGGAGCCAACACTGTTCTGGCCTCTGAAGGTACCATGTGCATACATATGTGCACATACATACAGCCAAGCAAACACTCATACACATTAAATAAATAAATAAATAAATGTTTAAAAAAAAACTAAAAAAGATTAAGCATTAAAGAGCTAGAGTTTAAAGGGTAAAGGGCTTTTTGTTTGTTTTATTGTTGTCTTTCCACTAAACGTACGTATACAAAAACTTGTATCCCCTTGCCGCCTCTTTGACCTGAAATATTACTTAAGAAGTTTGTGCTTGCAAAGTTCTCATGCATTATACCTTCTGGTTTTCAAGCCTCATTTGTCAGATAGATAAACACACACACAAGCACGTGTGTGTATTAAGAAGGTCTCCACTCGGAAAATAAATGAGGAAGAGATGTCAAGAGAGGCTTATCAACGGAGATCTCGCTATCTCTGGGGGGACCCAACCACTGACTGCAAAGAGATAAGCAAGGAGAGGAGCTGTGATAAGAGGGGAAAGGGAGCGATATTTTACTCTGTATAAAGCTGGGTGGTGGTGGGTACCGAGTATCCTTTTGGTATAGAGTTCCTTTATTCCATTCTCCTTCCTGACTTAGGTGTGCCCACGTGTGCCAGCTCTGCGTGTGGTGTCCTTGGTCCTGGTACACACATGGCTGGTCCCGTGGGCACGCGACCTCGCATGGATGTGGGCAGCATCCGTGATCCTCCAAGCCCCATCCATATGCATGTCTGTACCCTGGCTGCTGTCGGCATCATTCATTTCCCAAACCAGCATGCATTCATTTTCATAACTTTTTGTTCCATTACAATATTAATGGGACTATCAATGGGAAAGGACAAGAGAAGCATTTTTAATGTTTATCTGACAGTTGCAAATTTCACTTGAGGTTGTTTACTGGGATCTGATTGTTGGCAGAGAGGAGCAGGAGAGGCGGCAAGATTAATGGGATCACGGGAAGAGGAGATGTATTTATGGGCCTTCTGAACACCATCTAAGAGTAATAAAAAGTCCCGCTGCACCCTTCCCCAAGTGAGACTTAAGAAGTTTGGGACACGAAGAAATGAGGGATTGTTTTAATTAACTTCCATCTAATGTCGGTGGCCCGCTCATAGTGAATCATGTTGCATCTATGTCTCCGTCCATTAAAAATTAGACACCCTCTCCCATCCCCCTCCTCTTATACCTTTTTCCTCTCCCCATCTTTCTTACTCTCCAGGCCTCTGGCCCTGGGCCATTGTCACTCCAGTTTGTCATGTTTTTCTCCCTCTTTCTTGAACTCCTATGTAGTCTCAAGGAGTGGGAGGGTTGGTGTGACCTTTGACCAGGAGGGTGTGGCCCAGGAGAAGGGAACAAGAGTCCATCAGAGACCACTATGGTAGGAAGGGGGGAGGATTCTTGGCCTTGGATTGGAGAGAAGGGCTGGACGCCTCTCCAGGGGTCTTCACCTTGTTCCTGAGCTAAGGATCCAGAGATCCCCAAGAGCCCTGTGATGGAATAATGAAATTGAGGTATAAGGGAAGGAATAGAGATTTAGCCTCCAGAAAGAGGCACTTTACCAGGACCAAATCCCAGAAACACTGGCCATGGTCAGTGTCTACCATTAACACATGGCTCACAGGATCCTGTCTCCCCCCCTCCCCCCGAGGGTCATCGAGAGGGTTGGCAGTCAAATAACAAGACATCCGTCCAGCTGAATTTGAGTGTCAGATGAACAATGTATCATCCTTTTGTGTAACTCCTGAATAAGGCACAAGATCTACTTACACCAAAGCTGATACTTGTTGCCTGCTTGAAATTCAAATTTTACTGGATGCTCTTTATTTCTAACTGCTAAATCAGCGGCTCCGAACAGAGCAAGAATCCCCTCCTAGCATGATTCTGAGGGAGAGTCTCCGATGCTGCTCCTGTGCTGTCGGCTGTTCCATCTGGAGTCACCGTTTTTTGTTTTGTTTTGTTTTTGTTTTTACCTCTCTGGCCTCAGTTTGCTCAGCTGCTAAGTGGGGATTTCAACACTTCTAGGAATGTGTTGAAATTAAGTACAAGGGAGCATGGTGGGTTCTCCAGAAGGGAGCCAGCCAACCTTCTCTATTCTTGGTCAGCCTTCTTGGTCAGGGTGCGCTCTGACAGGCTCAGCTGGGTTTCAGCAACACGGAAGTCACACCACAGACAGCTTCCCTTCAGGACTGCATTTGCTGAGCCTAACTTCCACTGACTGAGGAGGAAGCACATCCAAGGAAGACTGAGAGTGTCCTGACCACTGTTTCAGGCTACATGGTGCCAACAGAGCATCCATAGAGTTCTTTTCTCATGAATGACTGCTTCCCCGTGCTTGCAAATGCCTGACAGCTGATGATCGGTCTTGTGTCTAAACAACCCTGGAGGAAGTCCCAGTGTCAGACCTCAGCCCTGAGTTCGAAACAGCCACATTTGGGGGCAGCATCGGCTCTGACGGCCACAAGCAAGCAGATGACCTTCTGAGCACCACTGATCCAGTGGCCCAGGGCACAACGGATGGCGACTATGGGCATTTTACACCTGATGCTAGCAGGAGTCCCATGGGTCATGTAGTCAGGTGAGGTGGGCAGGCAGGAGGGTCCAGGCCCTTGGCTCCCACCTCCACTTCCTGTGCTCAGGGTTACTCTGCCTGAGACGCCTGCATTTCCCAATGTGGAGATGGACAATCTTCAGTTCCTGTGGTCAGCGCTGGGATAGTGACCGCAGGTGGACAGTAAGGGGCCAGAGAGGTGGGGCCACAGGAGAAAATCAGATGCTCTCCTAATCCAGAGAATCCCGTCTTACTGGAGCTGCCCATGGCCCACCCAGAGTCGCCAAGTGGAGAAACGATTAGAACACTGTTTTCCGCATTCATCTTCCACCTTCGGATGCTCCGGGAAACTGGGCCCCTGGATTGTGAGCTGCCAGGTTTTCTAGAGTCACAGAGCTAGGGCCACACCCACATTCAGCCCTTCTAACTCGCACCTGTCCACAACAGGCCGCACACAGGAAATAGTTGGGCATGTCCGGAGTCCTGAGTGCTTACCCATTGCTGGCCGATTCCTGGCCACACTGCTTTTGAAATTACAAAGGATGGAGCCTGTAGGACTTAGGGGCTCCAAAGTCAGACCAAGCTCCCAGGGCCCAAACCAGATGTTTGACTGTGGGCAGGCTCAGTTCCTTCTTAGGCGAAACAGAATGAAGCTATATAATCCTCCAGGCTTGGGAGCTGTGGTGGTTAGTACTGACTGTCAGCTTGACAGGATCTAGAACCGTCCGTCACCTAGGAGACAAGCCTCTGGGCATGCCTGTTAAGCACGTTAGAGCAATAGAGGTGGGATGGATGCTGGCGGCAGCATCATTCCACGGGCTGAGGTCCCAGCGTGAATAAAAGACAGAAAGTGAGCAGAGCACCAACATTCCTTTCTCTTTGCTTCCTGACTGTGGAGACAGCGTGACCAGTCTGCCCCCCCTGCCCCTTTACTTTCCCAGTTAGGATGGACCAAACTTTCAACAATGAGTCAAAATAAACCTTCCCTCCTTTAATCTTGTTTGTCAGGTGTTTCGTCATAGCAGTGAGGAAAGCAACTAACACAGGAGGTGTTTTTATCTCTTGTTTTTTTTTTGTTTTGTTTTGTTTTGTTTTTTGTTTTCTTTCAGGTTTTAACTGAGGGTCTAGCCCACTGCTAAGCACAGAGCAGGCTACTGGCTGGCTCTAAGTCCTTTTCCTTCAATACAGTTGCCACTATGGTGACGGACTTATTCTGGTCCTCTTTGTGCCTGCCAGCCAGAGGCCTCAGCCCTGTCACTTATCCCTTCTCTCCCCAGCAGCACAGTAGAACAGGAAGAGAGGGACCAACGGGCAGCTCTCAGATCTGCTACCTCTATGCCAGCACATCACCTCAGCTTCCCCTGGCCGGCCCTTGCTGTGGCTCCCATGCCGCCTCCCTCTGCATTCAGTTTCGCCTCTTACTCGTACCAGGAGATACCTTCTTCAGGACCCAGCTCCCATTCTCAAAAGATTCTTTTGGGGGACCAGTGGATTGAGGCCTCAGACAAGTCTGAGAAGACAAATCTGACTCAGGAGTCAGGAGGTCCCTGTTCACTAGTCCATCATTGCCCTCCGGTAAACCTTCGTATCTTAATGTCATCGGGGAAACCCACTCCCACCTCCCACGAGATGATACCTCGATCTTGTGATGAGCCTTAACATAAATCACAGAACGGATCTTCCAGTGAGGTTGTACCAATTTACACACCCACCATGTGACAACGCTGTCAGACTCGGTCTGTAAATCAGTGGGTGTGCAATGGTGTCTCCTTGCAATGGTAGATGCTTTCCACCTACATCAACGGATACAAGGGTTGTTCTCATGTACTTAATGGCCCCTCTCTGTTTTCTTTAGTTTGCGCATTTTCTTTCTGTGTCTTTTGTTCCCTTTATTGGGCTGTTTCTCTGTTGCTCATGTACCTTCTTTCTATTCTTGGTATATTTGTCTTCTTACAGCTATGTACCTATGTTACAAATATCTCTTAGTTGGTGGCTTTCCCTTCACCCCCACTAGGATATATTTTTCATGAGCAAAAGAGTTCCACTTTCATATAGGCAAATGTATCAGTCATCCTGCCGATGGCTTCTTTTCTCCGTGTAAAGGGAAATCACTTCCCGTCTGACAAGTCACAGAGGAAGAGGAATCCTATTTCCTCTCTGTGGCTCCCTCCCCAGGGAGCCACCCCTGAGGCCCTCACTCATCCTTTCTCATCTAGGACTCCTTTCACTTGCCTTTGTTGCCATCGAGCAGGGACCGAGTAGGGACCATCCATCATGGAGTTCTAACTAGAACTCCCACAGTGCCCTGGTACACAACACGCCCTCTCCCCCATGGCTTTTTCAGTTTGGGTCTTGTCCCTAGTTCCATGGCAAGTAATTCTCAAAGTTACCCACACATCTTACAGGGCTTTCTCTCTCACCTTATGCATTCTGATTTGTTTTCCTGGGGCCCTGGCATTACTGTGTGTTTGTTTGTTTGTTTGTTTGTTTGTTTTATTTTCAATTGGTTGATTGATTGATTTTGAGATAAGACCTCACTACATAGGCCTAGCTGACTTGAAACTTTCAAGGCAAACCAGGCTGGCCTTGCACTTACAGAGAGTCACCTGCCTCTGTCTTCCAAGTATTGAGATTAAAGGCAGGTGCCAACACACACTGAGTATTACCTTTTAAAAATATATATACATTTTAAATTTAAATACAATTACATCACTTCCCCTTTTCTTTCCTCTCTATAGCCCCTCCCATCACCTTTCAATCCAACCTCTCCCATGCCTCCCTTAAATTGATAGCTTCTTTTTATTGATTATTATGGTTGCATATGTGCACAAAACATGTAGATACAAACTTCTGAGTCTTTATGTTGTTGTTTGTGTGTATATGGATTTTTCAAAGTTCCTCAGGTGACCTTGTCTGCCTTCATGAACTGAGAACCCCCTCTCTGTACTTTTGTGTCAAATGGTAGACCCCAGGGTCTTACCTTTCCGGGCTTACATCTCAGCCTCTTACGACCTCTTACTTAAGGTGGAAAGGGTGGAATTTTGAATGGTAGCCTCAGAAAATCCCCAGGAAATGGCCTGTGAAGTGCCCACCCCATCTCCTCCATCATGGAGACCGCCATATTGCTGCCACTGAGAAATGGAGGAATGAGAGGTCATGAGGAACTTTGGAAAGGGACAAGAGGGGGTTGGACCATCTGTGAGGAAGACAGAGGGATAGAGGGAACACTTTTTGGAAAGAGCCAAAGTTTTGACAGGAATCTGCCTCCTTACCCCTCCTTCTCCCATCTGTTTTGGAGAAATGTAAATGTGTCTGTGTTCCCAGGTGACTGGCCTGCGGGGCCCTCTTTGGAATTCTACAAACTGGCCATCTGTCATCCCATAATAAATGATACCTATAAAAGAAAGTGATTATGGTGCTGATACGGGAAGAGGCATTTGTTTATATTCTTATAATATGTATCAGATTGAATAGAAAGTATCACTTACAATTGACAAATGGAGAGTGGAGTTCCTTGGGGAGGGACCTGGGAACACAGTGGCAGTGCTGGCGCCAGGTGTCAGAGACCAGTTCAGCCTCCTGGGTCTCAGAGCACCCCAGGATCCTGAAGGTGGGCACCCCACTTTTCACCTTTTCTGGAGGTCTGTGCTGTGCCTTGAACCACTATGCCGTGGCTGGTCGGTCTGTGAGAAAGATTGCATGTCCTCTCTTGCCAGGGAGCAAGGGAGGGCAGCTCTGAGAGCTGCACATAGCTGGGTTGCTTCCACTCTCCCGTGGTGACCCCAGGACGCCTATGTAAAGCCCCCCCCATTCCAGTCTAGTGTCCTTAGCTCTAAGTGGGGGCATTTTCCAGGCCTCCCAATAGAACCTGATATTTACACAATACCCCACGGGTTATGTGAGGAATGCTTTATTTCCAACCTGTCTGGAGTCATGGACTCTCAGAAAGGAAAGGCCACCGGTTCAAGACTGCACAGTAGGAATTGAGAAGCCAGAATTTCAAGGCACACATGGTTCTAAGCATTGCAGTTAAGGAGTGCCAATTCTACAAACACACGTATTTATTTAGTGCTTAACGGCCCTAAAAGCGGCCGCTCTGATCAGCTCGATTGTCTAACTACATCTTTGGTAGATTCCTCAGGAGGGATCCATGAGAACTTCTTGCATGACCAGGAGTTCGTCTGAAACAGTTACGCCAGAATCAGCGTGTGTGAATGGAATCCGTCATCCCCTCTTTTCTCCTGGAACGGCTTGAATTTACTGATTTTTAATTTTTCGCTTTGTGCATAGTTACGGTTCTTGAAAACTCTGACAACCATGTCCCTTTCTTTCCCTCGGGCTGGCCACCCTGCGGGTATTTGACTGAATCCTTGTCCACACGTGGCCACCTGTTCTGGTGACATGTGAGTGTTTGTCCTGTTGGTGGGGGATGGGGTCAAAATATCTTTCCTGACTTCCTGCTCTATACGGTGCCCATCTACAGTTTTCTTGATGGGGTCAAAATCGCTGCTTTTCTTTCTTAGAGACTGACTTGATTCCACCCACACACCCTCTAGGCATGCATTGTTGTCATGTTTTGTCACATAAACTCCACTGCTTCTCCTGATGGTCACCATACCTTAGAAGCCAACTAGCCAAGCCAGGCCCTATCAATGGGGCCAGAACAACCAAGGACCCCAAATTCAAGGTATAATTTTAGTGAATTAAAATTGCTACTGGATGGGAGTCTTGGAGGGGGGTTCTTCCATGACACAATTTTGAGGTGCTTTGTGTCTTGAACAAAGAATCAAGCAAAACATGGAAAAAGCTGTAAGGACAGCAAAGCTTTCTTAAGTGAAAGCAAAAATGCCTTCAAGCAGAAATGGACTTGAGGGAAGACATGGCTTAAGGGCCCCTCCTTTTCTGGGTCCAAGGCCTTTACTTTCTAAAGGGAAGGGAAGGAGGGGTGGGTATTTCTTTGACTGACATAGGTGATTGACATTGTGGATTATATAATGTTATACCTATTACACGTGCACCATCTCGTGACCCTGTTATAATCATTTGCATGAGATTCCATCAGTCCTAGGTCACCTTGGGACAATCTTTTCCCTTAGTGCACATACTTGTCTCTAAGGGAATCGTCTACCGGTTTTTACACTCTAATTAGATTCTTGTTTTGCCCTCCCTCCAAGAATGGAGCAGGAAGACATCTTCAGTACTAGCTGGTGCAGCAGGAGGATCCCAGCAGGGATCTGAGCTCTTCTGCAGCAGCCAGGGCTGAAGACTTTGGGTGCAAAGGCAATCAGACCTTCACAGCCAAGCAAGCAAAACTGTGAACGGGAAAGTAGGGATTCGGAGGCAGCAGGATGCCATCTGAGAGGTGGTTTGGGTTACAGCTCGGAGCTCTCAGCGGGCTTCCGGGTGCCAGCTGAGACACTTGACGTGTGCTGCAGCATCTCAGGTGACAACTGAGAACAAGCCATTGCAGAGCAAGTGCAAAGAGCCAGTTCACTGGAGAGAACAGCAACAAGAGAGGTGGGTCACTGGGAAGATCAGCAAGAGAGGCAGGTCACTGGGGGGAGCAGCAAGAGAGGCAGGTCCCTGGGGGGGAGGGTAGCAGCAAGAGAGGCAGGTCACTGGGGGGGAGGGTAGCAGTAAGAGAGGCAGGTCACTGGGATAAGCAGCAGGAGAGACAGACTCTGTCTCTGGCAGGTCTTGAATACTGGATCTTGAGATGGAAGCAGTGGCCACCAAAGCAGAGACAAATTCCCTACAAAGCAAGTAGGTTCAGTGTCTCTTGGCACTCTAAAGGGAACGCTGGGCAAGTTTCACCGCTGCTGGCTGGAATCGGAGTCTCTTCTGACAGGTCTCCGGAGCAAGCTTCCCTCTCTGGAGCATTCAGGAGCTGGGCTAAAAGCCAGACTCTAGGTAGAAGCTAGAGTCTGAAGTACTCTCTCTCTCTCTCTCTCTCTCTCTCTCTCTCTCTCTTTCTCTCTGTTTCCTCAGAGCATCTCGCAATTCTGTTCACCCTGCTACACAGAGATGGGTAGGCTCTGATTATGATTCTGTGCGTGTGTGTGTGTGTGTGTGTGTGTGTGTGTGCGCGCATGCACTCATACAAACAAGGTGTAAATTCAACCAATCAGGAGAGAACTGTCCAATCCAGAAGGGAAAGAGAGAGCCTGTTAAAACCCAACAATATTTTCAAATAGGGTCATTGTTCTGTTCCTTTGTCTACCTTCCCTTAGTGGTACTATGGAGAAGGGGAAAGCAGGAAGAAAGTGAGGAAAAAAAACCCCAAGCTTCTCCCCTTACTCCCCAGCTCCACTGGGCTTATTGTGGCCTGTCTTTTGGCTTCTGAGGTCCTCATACCGGGCTTCTACAACAAAAGTCTCATCTCTGACTGGTCCACACAAGCATCACCAACACAGGGGAGCTGATCCTGCAGCTTAGGGCTAATGGCCTGAGACTATTGGGGCTGTTAGTACAAGTCCCCAAGCCCAAAGACCAGAGAACCTAACTGTGATGATTTGAATAGGAATGGCCCCACAGGAGCATGTATTTGAATGCTTAGTCACCAGGGATTATCTCTATTTGAAAGGATTAGAAGGATTAAGAGATGTATCCTTGTTGGAGGAAGTGTGTCACTGGAGACAGGCTTTGAGATTTCAAAAGCCCATGCCAAGCCCAGAGTCCCTTTCTCTCTCTGCCTACTGCTCAGGAAGTAGCTCTCAGTGCCATGCATGCTACCATGCTCCCCACCATGATGATAATGAACTAGAACCTCTGAAACTGTAAACAAGCCCCAAATAAAATGCTTTCTTTTATAAGAGTTGCCTTGGTCATAGTGTCTCTTCACAGCAATAGAGCAGGGACTAAGACACATCCAGAGTCACAGGAAGAAGAATGTCTCCACCCCATAAAAGCAGAGATCAAGCTTGCTTCTCATCTTTCAGCATTTTGTCCTATTGGTCCTCCAGCCAATGGGGCAGCACTCTTATTGGGTAAGGTGGATTTTCCTTATGAAGGTTGTAACTCACTTGCCAGTCTACTCTGGAAACTCCTGCCAGACACACCCTGGGTGAAGAACCCTTTGCCAGCTAACTGGGTATTCCTTAGTCTAGCCAACCAGCATGCAACACAGGAACAGAGAAGGAGGAGGCAAAATACCCTGTCTCATGCCAGCTAGAACATCGCACCCAAGAACCTCGTGATGCTCCAATCTTGGAGGCCCTGATGGGTGAGACTCACAGACGACACATGGAGGTTGGGAACACAAGAGCCACCCAGGGCCCCAAATCAGAAACCCCACCCCTGGGGCTGTGAACTAAAGAACCTAGGCAGCCTCCTGAAACCGAAAGGCAGAACAACAGACCTCCCCAAAGCATCTAGAAAGTCCCATGGCCATGCTGTCCTTGGATTTTAGCTACATTAGACCCCTGTGAGCTCTGACCTTCAAGCGGTAAGGAGATTTCGGGTGGTGCCCCCCTCCCCTTCCCAGATGGAGGGAGTCTGTCATAGGCGGATCTGGCTGCTGTCACCAACTCACAGCCAGGGTGGAACTAACCCTGACAGGACTGTTCAAGCCACCCATCTCTGGAAGGTGTGGGTGTTAGGGTGGCTCCTTGGGCAGATCAGAGACTCAAAGCCTTGGCTATGTCACCCATCTTAAATGTTATATTTTTCCAACTTGTGGAGCATGACTCCCTTGCCCAGCTCCTTCTCTGGAAGAGGGCATTCTGACTTTTTTTGGCCTGACTCTTTAGCCCCACCCCCACCCCCACCCCTTTTTAACCCTTGGCCACATGCCAAACTCTCCAAAAAAAAAAAAAAAATTGTCGCCATCTCTTTCTTGTGACTTCCTATAGCACCTGCCACACACAGGATTTTTAGCATCTGCCTTTGCCAGCTGTGTCATTGGAGGAGTTACCGACCACCTCTCAACCTTGAACTATTTGTCTACAATAAGCAGATAATGAAGACCTTCCTCTGAGGCTTATTATAAAGAATAGATGAGACAATGACCGTTAAGCCTTCAGCACAGTCGCTGGCGGGCAGCACACACTAATAAAACTCAGCCCTGATTGGTGGTGGTGGTGGCATTAGTCACCGTAACAGGTGAGGCCTGTAATCCCAGCCCTTGGGAAACAGAGGCAGAAGTTCAAGGCCAGCCCGAGGGCCATAGGAAGGCCCTGCTTAAAACATATACAAGGAGAGAGGGAATGGAGAGAAATAAGAAAAATGAACTACAACAGATACATTGAAAAGCCGTGTTCCACCCACCATTTTCGCAGTGAAAACTGCTAATTGAAGAGTGGCAGAGGCCGGTGAAGGTAACCCAGCTGGGGATGGTGTTGACTTGGAAACTAAACGCAGCTGTTGAAGTTGAGGTGATGCACACATGAGCTACCTTGCCCAGCAGAGGCTCTTGCCTCTGTCTGTCTTTGTTCGTGTGAATTGTCAGCTTGACAGGATCTAAAATCACCCGAAAGATGGGCCTTTGGTTGTGCTTTTCTGGGATTATCCTGATCATGCCAACAGAGGAGGGGAGATCTGGCCTCTGTGGGTGTGACACTAGCTGAACACAGGCATTCAGTGCTCTCTTTCGACTATGGACACTGCTTCAGGCTCCCGCTGCCTTCACTTCTCCGCCATAACGGACAATGCTTGAACTCTAAGCTAAAAATAAAAGGCAAAGCAAAACCAAACCAAAGCAAAAAGCCCTTCTTAGAAAATTATCTTAATTTTATAATTACATCTTTTACCCTGTGCCTTCCTCCCTCCAGCCCCTCCTTCTTTAAGTTGCTTTTGTGGGGCATTTCACCGCAGCAACAAGAAAGGAAACTAAAACATCACTGTTTCTACTGCTGAGTCCGTGTCTGTTTATTCCAGTAGCTGTAACTGAGTGCAAACTACACATGGATCAGGTCCTGTCAAGAGCCCGAAGAACACAAAGATGAGAGACCCTGGGTCGAGGCCAGCCAGCTGCTGAGGTTAGAATCTCTGCAAGTCAATAGCCACAGTGAAAAGAGCCTGCAGGTTAGGACTGGGGTGCACTGGAGAGCAAGGACCTCACGTGCTTCCTCCCGGGGCCCTGCTGGGGCTACTTTTCATCTCATGCACCCTAAGTTTTTCTCACGGAGCTCAGGATTATGATCCCTCCCCTGTGTCTGTCTCTGGAAATCTCACCATTCTCCAAATCCACCCAGACCCCAGAAGCCACACCCTGCCCCAGTTTTTCTTGTATGGCTCAGTGGCCTCTCCAGGATGACCATCTGAGCCACACAGGCTCTGGCTAGCTGAGGACCTGTCTGCTGCAAATTGTGACCCTTCAAGGGGTTGGCTACCAGCTCACACCATAGAGCCTGGATGTTACTGCCTTGCACGCGGGCCTTTGTAAGCATTACATCATTTTGCTGTCTGTCTGTCTGTCCATCTGTCCATCTGTCTCTCTCTGACTACATTGGAAACTTACTTGGGTTTCCCATAGCATCTGGCCTAGCCCTAGCATCATGAGTGCCTGTCAGGGATTTGCTCAGACAAAAATAACAGAATCATCAGCTGTCAGTATTTGAGACAACAAACAGGGGGCCTATCTTCCTTCAACACAAGAAGCTGGTGTCAACGATTTCTGTCCTGAGGATTTCACAGCACTTCTGTGGTTGTGGCTTCTCCCTCAGGTTCAAACACAGCAGCCCCCGCTCCTCACTGAAGGAAAGGAACCGTGTGATCACCTTCTGCCCTGGATCCTGCACCCCTTATTTTACTGGCCACAACAGTGTCCTGTGGCCTCCCTAGACTCCGGTGGTTGGTAAAACTGATAAGCTGTTCATGTCCTCTCAAAGGTGTCGATATTTTACTTGCAAGGTGACAGTTTGAGGACGCTGGCCTTCGGGAGGTGATTGGATTCTGAGAATCAAGCCCTATGAAAGGTCCCCACCCTGTCCTGGGGAACTCCCTCACCCCTTCTACCATGTGAGGTCACATGAAAAGATGATGGTCACATACCCTGTCTTGAAAAACCAAAAAATAGAAAGAATGGAAGAAAGAAAGAAAGAAAGAAAGAAAGAAAGAAAGAAAGAAAGAAAGAAAAGATGATGGTCCGGAAAACTGGTTGCTGCTTCCTTGACTGCAGGCTATCCAGCCTCTAGACTGTGAGAAAGCCTTTCTGCTGTTTATAAGCTGCCAAGAATGGGGTGCTTTGTTATAACAGCACAAATGAAATAAGGCATTTGGGGAATAGAATAATTCCCTCTTAAGCTTCCAAAGCGGAGGAGGCTGAGAGTGAACACGGTGTTAGAGAGACAACTGCCAGGGTCTACGAAATCAATGC
This sequence comes from Meriones unguiculatus, assembly GCF_030254825.1. Lineage (NCBI taxonomy): Eukaryota > Metazoa > Chordata > Mammalia > Rodentia > Muridae > Meriones > Meriones unguiculatus. Next base: position 93,462,393 of record NC_083355.1, on the reverse strand, counting down.
TTCAACCAACCATCAATCAACCAATCATCCATCAATCAATCAACCAGTCCATCAATCACGCAATCAAATCGGAAGGAGCTGCAACCAAGACATGCATAGGGTAGGAAAGGCTCCAGGAATCTGGTTGTAAGAGCCTGCATGGCTGCTGAGTCAAGGCTTAATGAGAATTTGCCCTTAACTTTCCCCTGGCCCCCCTTTTCTCCCCCAGCCCTCTTTTATGGGCTCTTCCCAAGTGTGAGTCTCCAGCGTAACGCTTCATGACAGGACCAAATGGACAGAGGTCTGTCTGTCACTGGTCCCTGCCCCCATCCTGTCCATAGAAGATTGATAAATGAAACCAATACCTTTCAACAGCGTAATTTTCATATTTAATGAGCGTGACTCAAAAACTATTACATTAATTAGTCAAATCCCACAAACCGTTAATGGTGCGCTCGGTAATTAATATTGTATTCAATTAAAAAAATGACCTGTTTGGGAGGTTGTTCCCAGGTTAGGGGGATAGGGGTGTCGTAACTTCGCCTGACCCTATTCACCTGCAGAGCTGGCCTGTGGTTGTTCTATTTTCTGGGACTCGTGGAGGCAGAGGTCACCATGAGAGCCTGGTTCCCCTCCCACCATCACCCTGGCCAAGGGCTGGCATCCCCTCTGTCTCGGGCTCTCCCCTCTGCCGACGACAGCTTACTTGCTGTGATTTATGGGAGGGCCCGGCACAAGGCTCACAGACTGGAAAATTTCCAGTTTACACAAGAATTCCCTGAAAAATGAGCTTGGTTAATTTATTTCTTTCATTAACGAGTCGGAGCTGTGAGATAATCTTTCTGCATGCCCCTCCTGTGCCCACCCCACATGGCTCAGACAGCTGATGAGCTTGGCCCTTGCTTCTTCCTGTCTACACAGCAGGCAGGGTTTGGTGGGGAGAAGAGAGGCCGACCTCGAGGGGTCTCTGCGCAGGATGTCTGCTGGGACTAGGAGCCTTTGGCCAATCAGGAGAGCCCATCTCAACCACCACAGGAGGGATCACGCCTGGACCGCAGACCCCAGCGTGGTATTGACTCAATACGATTTCAGAGAGTGTAGCTCTTTGCCAAAGGGTTCCTGTCTGCCTGTTGCCATGCTCTTCACCGTGACGATGGTGGACTCGAACCCTCTTGAAATCACGAGTCCCAAATTAAATGCTCTCTTTTATAGGTTGCCTCGGCTGTAGCGTTTTATCACAAGATTAGAAAAGTAGCCAAGACAACTGTTATAACAACAGTGTGGTCAGGAGAGGTCCTGTAAAGGTTAATCCTGTCAACTCAACTGGACTTGAATCACCTAGGACACATCTCAGGGTGAGTCTGTGAGGGTGTGCCCAAAGAGCCTTAACTGAGGCAGGGAAGACTCCCCGACTGTGGGAAGCATGGTCCCATGGGCTGGCACCTTGGGCTGAAGAAAAAGGGGAAATGGAGGGATCCAAGTATGTCTAGTACTCACCTGTGCTTCCTGGATCAGCTCCCCTCTCTGTCACCACAGCCTCGAGCTACTGCCATGGCTGTGCACCACCAGCATGGCAACTGGACTGCCACAATAGACCTTTCCTCCAGCTTTCCATTGTTTCTTGTCCGGTATTTGGTCACAAAAGGAGAGTCACTAACGCAATTTATGACAGTGATGTGGAGAGGTCCATGCTCATGGCTGTGTACTCAGGAGGCACCAGGCTCTATGGCTTGCTTATCCAGCTTCTCAAGAAAACCTCATACCCTGTCTGATCCTATGTGTTTCCGCCTTCACAGTAAAGATGAGAGAAGCCACCCCATAGCATCTTATTCACAGTTACGGAACAACGAAGGGTGAGCTCTAGGTGGAGTCAGGCGCGTCACCTGAAAAGGGCCTGTGTTCTGTGTGACAACTGAGATTTGCCACAGCACTTGTCCCCTAAATAAAGATGTCAGTGGCCAATATTTTAATTTCTATTTGAAAATGAAGCCCAAAGTGACATGGCCTAAATAAATGAGTAATCTGTAGATACTATCACATTCCTAAATAAGACATAAAGAAGAAATAGTGAAAAGTAATACAGTTTTTAGAGCGTGATGTTAGGGTATAAAATTTTTTTAAAGGTAAAACACAGGTCATTAATAGTAAGAAATTTATATCTTCATCTGTGGATGATGGAGAGCTGGAGCTGGCTGGTAACAGTGAGGAGAGCCCGAAGATTCTCGAAGCTTTCTGTTTTGATCAGAACTCTAGCCACACGAGACAGCTCCATCACGGAAGACACGCTGTGGGAACATGATGCTTTCCTGCACTCTTCACCCAATGTCTTATGAGGCTGAGGTCATTTCAAAACATTTCAAATATTTTTTAACATATTCTGAGTGTTTTCAGCTCTTATAAATCTTTTGCCTTTTAAAAAAATGATTTTTTTTAAAGGCCATTGGAAGCTTGCACCTATTTGTTGATTCACTGTGATTTTTTTTCTTTTTAAGACAGGGTCTTGTGTAGCTCAAGGTGGCCTCTAATTAGCTATGAACCAAGGCTGGCCTTGAACTCTGGGTCTTCCTGCCTCCACATCCTGGGTGCTAAGATGACAGGAATGCACCACCATGCCCAGCTCACTATGAACTTAACAGCTGTAAATACAATCTCCAAATAAACAAAACATGAAGAGTGTCCCCGAATGCAGGTTCATCATCTGAAACAGTGACCACTTTATATCAATGTCCTGCACAACAAATCCAGTTTCATCTTAATTTACAATCATTGAATTCACGGAAAATTTGGAAAATACTAAGATTTTGAAAAAAAAAATTGCTTTGTGAACACAAAGCAATGTTTAAAATAGAAAGTTCTGGACTCAGATCTGCCTAGATCATGTTTTGCACCTATGTGGCCAGGAGCTATTCAAGTACCCAGGAGTCACAAAGTTCTCTTTCTTGGGTAGCTGTGCTATGTGTGCCCAGGAGCTGGTATCCCTGGACAAACCAACTGACAAACACAGGGAGAGCGCCAGGGTCTACCATTCCCTCCCAGAAGGAAGGGACTTCCGACAGAACCATGGGGCTCCTGCTTGACCTCTCCATCCCTAACACTGGGATAACCCTCTTCACACCAATAGCCATGAACTTAGGCCTGCAATGCCAGCCTCCAGGAGCCACTCCCTCGTTAGGAAGTGGGCCCCATGCCCTCTTTTTGGTTGCTTCCTTGGGTCTGTATTACATTAGTGTTCCACACGTCGGTGCCGGTGATGGTTAACTTTGTCAGGCTGACAGGCTCTAGAATCACTAAAGAGACCAGCCCCTGGACATGCATATGAGGGATTACATAGATTGGGTTGGCCTTGGGGCACACTGGTGAGGGATTTTTCTTGGTTGGATTAATTGAATTGGGAAGATCCGTCCTAAATAGAAGGAGGTCTAAGCAAAAAGTTTGCCTGCTTTCCCTCATCTATTGCTAGAGAATGCTGCTGATATTAGAACCAGCTTTCATCAGCTTTCCAGTGTGGACTGAAGACTAGAGCAGCTCTGCAGGAGTCTTTCAGGCCTTGGGTACCAGATTGGTATGGCTAAAGCATCCAGCATTGTGAGCAGATTCTCTGCCTCTCTAGCATGCAGGCAATTATTGGAGTACCTGGTTCATGTTATGTAAACCAATCTAATCAATCTTCTAATATATATGTATGAATATATGTATATATATATAAATATATATGCATGTGTATATATGTATGTATATATATATGTGTGTGTGTGTATAGATATATATTCTACCAATATGTTCCTCTCGAGAACCTTGACTAACACAGCATCATTTTAAGGAATGAACCATTCAAAACCAGGCACCAGGATCTAATTTCCTAGATACAGACACAGTCCAGTATCTAGATGCAGCCTGCTAATAGATTCACAACCTGTTGGAAAACCTGGCTCACAACCTGATTTGTCATAAAGTTTTATGGAAACCGGGCAGAGCATGTGTTTGCGTATTGTCTAGTCTGCTGCTGATGGGAAATTTCTGTCCTTCAAAGCCTAAAATGTTTGTTATTTGGTCCTTTCTACAATGTTTGCTGACTCCTCGTTCATACAGCCACCAAAGGCTCTATCTGAAGGACACACTATGACAAGATGTAGTATGACAACATTTGCCCTTCTGTGGTGTGATTTCATAGGGAAGCCAGGCCTGTCTTTGGCTCCTTTAATTTCCACTTTCTGCTCCAAACTTCCTGCTTTATCCTTGGCATTCTCTTGATGGGTCAGTTGGTCTGTCTCTCATTAGTACCTCAGGTTGCTTGTGGTGGTGTGGCAGGTTGAGCCCTGGACTCCTTTCCCAGCCACCACTGGTCCTCTTCGTTCCATCCTCGAGGTCTCGATCTTCATTCTACAACAAGGACACTGAGTGTGTGTCCACTGCCTCTTCGGTGGTGGGCATCCCTCAGGAACTTGGCTCTATGATGAGTGAAGTGTTGACCTTGATTTTTAAACAAACCTATTTTACTTAGGGTTATTAAATGCTTCTACCTCCCTTCCACCCCCTCAACACCGGGTAGGAGGGAAGGAAGGTTAGTGGGGACAGGGAGCAGAGTTCTCTCTGCTACTTACCGCTGGGTAGGGTCATAGAATTCTTTGGGGAGGGCAAAGAATCAATACCATCATCAGTCATCCAGAAACCCAGAAGTCCAGATAACCAGCAAATCAGGACAAACCAGCAGCAAGCAGTCCTCCTCCAAGCAGCTGTGCCTTCTTCCTCTAGCTTGTCATATTTATACCCCTCAACGTCCTCAGGATTCAACTAATTCCACATTGTAAAGACCACACTCCGAATGAGACACTTAACAGGGGTGTGGACAAACTAAAATCCCCAACTTGGAATTTTAACAAACACACGTTTACGTATCATAAACCAAAACGTCCACAGCAGTGAAGACCAGCTCCTTGCCTTCCATCAGGAGATATCAATGACTAAATGTTGTTATCATTATCACACACAACCCTCCTTGGACTCTGTCATGGAGACCATAGAGGAGACATCTCCTTTCTTTACTCTTTTCCTGTTCTCCATCCTTTCTCTGGGAGATGGTGGGAAGCTCTCTAGGGCGGGTAACACTGTAATTCCAAGACTCTATAATGAGTTCTTAGTTACACAGACACTTAATAGAATTTCCTGAGAAAGAGGTTGAGTCTACATAATTCTAGACCTCCTACTGACTTGGGCATAATTGCTGCCAATAGACAAAGAAGTAATTACTGTGTGGCCTGCCTTCTGTCTGAAGCAAACAGCCATGCTGCCGGGGAGTTGAGATTTCTATTGCTCTCAGTTGTGTCTGGGTCTCTGTCCTTGAAAGGACCCTATGATCCCATCAACCACAAGTCTTCTGGGTCTCTGACCGGGAAGGGATATTGAGCATCGGCCCTCAAGGCTGCCCCCATTTTTATCCTCTCATCACTGGAACACACTTTAGTGAAAAGTGAAAGGGACTGAAGGTTGCAGTGACATTCAGATTTCTCAGCAGTTGACCTCCATGGGAAGATTCGATGGCTTGTCTGGGGGCCCCAGAGAATCATGAGAGGGTCCTCAGAGGTGGAAGCTGGAGGCAACAGAGCAGCCAGAAGGCTGTGACCTGAGCAAGGCCACACCTGTCGTTGCCAGCTTTGAAGGTAAAGGGAGGAAACGCTGGAAGGGAATAGTTTCTGTGGCAGAGTGCCTGGCCTGCATGTGCGAAGCTGTTAGTTCCGTACTGGGAAAGGAAAACAAAACACTGAAGAGTGGCCTCTGAGAGCTAGAAAAGGTCTGAGGAGGGGGCCTGGTGGGTTAAAGCGCTTGCTGGACAAGCCTGAGTCCAGAAACCATGTGAAGAACTAGATGCAGAGGTGCACATCTGGGTTCTCAGATACCTATGGGGCAACGAGAGGCTGAGAAAGAACTTGCTGGAAGGTCATGGAATAGATGCTGCAAAGGAAGAGAGACTTTGCCTCAACAAGGTCTAAGGCAAGAACCAACTCCCCCAAATTGTCCTCTGACCTCTACACACACACACACAGACACACAGACACACAGACACACACACACACACACACACACACGTGCGCGCACACACACACACACACACACACACACACACACACAGTGGTACACATGTATCCTACTCCCTTACACAAACACTCATGCAAAAAAAAAAAAGTTAAAGTTTTATTTTTACAAACTAGAAAAGGCAAAAGAATCTGGAATCGTTCCAGAGCTTCAAGGGAAAAACAAAACAAAACAAAACAAAACAAACCATTGTGCTGACACCTTGGTTTTAACCCAGGAAAACCCATGCTGGGTGTTTACCTTCCAGAGCTGTAAGATAATAAGCCAGTTTCTGTTTTTCGAGGCATTAAGCAGCAATTGGTTGGTTAACCAGGATCCTCACCAGAGGGCAGGAGGAGCCTGATTCAGGGTTCACCAGCAGTGCTGATTCAGGCAACAGAGGCTCCCAGCTCAGGACCTGGCCCGTTCTGCATCGTAAGCATCTCTGTGGGAAAGGCTTCGCTGAGACAGAACACAGCAGCTTCCGGATCTCCGATGAGCTCCCCAGCACTTGGCACGGAGTGAGCACTGGAAACATTAACCACAGGGCCAGGGAGCAGAGGAGCCTCCTATGGCTGCTTAAGGAACCTCGAGGTCTCTATTATTTCTGTCCCACCTCAGCACCTCCTCACGCCTCTGCGGCATCCCGGCCTCTCCTAAGAACACGTTTCCTGGTCCCCTGGAGAAACTGACAGACACTGCATCCCTGCCACACCTCTGGCCACACCGATTCAAATACTCTATACAGAGGCCCTTTGAGAACGAGGCCCTCTTCTGATTCAGGCATCTGAATTTTAAACAAACCCTCTAGCATCTAGCTAAGCCTGTTCTGTTGCTCCCATTTGGAGAAAATTCCTGGGGGTTTTTCATGTAGGACTCCACAAGTGCTGATCCTGGGGGCAGATTTTAACTCAGGAACTTATGAGAGCAAGAAAGGAATAGTTCCAGAACACACAATCCTCTATTATGATAGGCTACAGGCAGTTTGGGTAAACATACAAATAAACTTGCTTAAAAAAAATAATATTGGTGCACACCTGTGATTCCAGCATTCAGGGAGGCAGAGGCAGGCGGATCTCTGTGAGTTGGAGGCCAGACTGGTCTACTAGTCCAGGACAGGACAGCCAGAGCTACAGAGAGAGAATCCCTGTCTTGAAAACAACAAAATCATGTGGAGTCACCTCACTCCTTTTTCAGTTTATTCTTGTCAACTTACTGTATCACAGTCTCATTTGACAGTGCTCCTGGCCCCCTCTCTCTGCTTATGGGCTCTCCGCCTGTCCTGCGGGTTCCAGGTTATAAGAATCACGGCCCAAGTTTGAGGCACTGTTTGCTGTTCGCTACCCGAAGCTCTAAGGCCAGAATAAGTAAAGACCTCACTGTGCTTTGGAGGATTGTGGCCAACAGCATTTCTGGGGACCCCTGCGGAACACGTAGGCCCTGTCCTTAGTGGGAAAATGTGAGTGGGAGCAGCTAGGCCTTTGCAAGTTTCCTGGGCTCTGTCTTTGGGGTTGACCCCTTCTTGCCCTTGGAGAGAAGCCCTTTGGGTGCCGGTCATCCTCTCTCCTTCTTCGAAGAGCAAGTGGAAAACTTACAAAACGTGGCACACCCAAGGCTCATACTCATATTGGAATAGTGTGAGTCAATAAAAGGGGATGCAGTTCTCACACAAGCCTCCGTGGAGACAAACTTAAAATGCTGATGACCAGCAGGCAGACCCCTACATATGATTTCATTACAGGAAACATCCCAAGGAGGCAAATCCCTGGAGATGGACAGCAAGGCTGTGCTCTCGCCCTGGGGAAGGAACAGTGACTAGCTGCTGTTGGTGGGACAGGAGATCTCCTTTGAGAGTGACACAAATGTCTGGAAGCTTCTAGACGGACAATGCCTTGGGTGTCCAGAGAGTTGCTCACTTACAATCCTTTAAATGCCTTGTTTGAAATGTGGATTTCGCCCCAGCGTTTGAGACCAACAATTCAATCACAGTGGTATCCAGAAGGCTCAGGGCTTTTCAGTACTCCATCCTCCACCCGAGGGCTGCTGCGTCCTCAGTGACACTGGCAGTGTCAGACAACCCAGCCCTTAGCTTCCCTTCCTCTCCCTTCCTGCTTCTCACCTGGCCTGACCACCTCTCCCGGCCCTTCTGACCATAAGACCTCCTGCCAGCAGCCAGGCTTCAGCGGCTTCTTCCTTCTCTCTAAGGCAGTTTCTATCTATCCAATTTGGTTTGAACCCCCTGGGGATTGGGGGTTAGTGCCTACTCTGTGTGCTAGGACAGGAGTTTTGGCAAAGTTGTCACCAGGAGGGGCTGGAGTTGTTAGCGTTCAGTTTTTCCTGGCTGGCTGTCCATCATCCAGCTCCGCTTCAGTGCCGATACAGTTCTTTCTGCTCTGAGGACTCAAAGTGATCTAAAGGGCCTTCCTACTACTGTCTCTGCAGCCCGCATCTCCAGGTTGCTCTGAAACAGGCCTCTGCCTTTGTGAACTTCGGTTTCCCCCCTCTGCATTCCTTTATCACCTCCCCCCTCTGAGGCTGCAGCTATGCATACAGAGGTAGACAAGGGAAAGCACAGGAGCCCGCTGCAAAACCTCCTACTGCAGCCGGACACCAGACCTAGCACCAGCACCTCTGCTCCACGTCTAAAGCCGGAGAGGGCACGGTCTGGGGTAGGTGTGTCTCTCTCCCCTTACTCTCACTGTTCCTAAAACTAGAGATTAAGCACAAGTTTGTCTGACTGCAAGACAAAATTTGAAATCACTGTGCATCTGTGCTATGCATTGTCCCCTGTGGAAGACAGGGTTAAGCTCCAACCTTGGTCTTTTATCTGAAAATAAATCTTTGCAGATGTCTTCAAGCTAAGATGGTGAAGTATTGATAAGAGAGAAATTTGGGTACAGATACGGGGAGGCAGCTCCAATCTATCCACGTGGCCGGGATCAGCAGCAGAAGAAACGGAGTTCCTATCAAAATGACTCCTCAAACACAGTAGCCAAGCTGTGGCAACATCCCGGATGCCATCGAATGCTCATGGGTGGGTGGATAAGCAAACTGTGGTAGTAAGTATAATCTCAAAAATAAGATGAGGGCAAAAAAAGTGTGGCGTAACATTAATGGAATATTACGAGGCCATAAAAAGGGATGAGGGTCTCATATAGGCTACAATGAGGACAGACTAGGAACGCCGCAAGACACAGGAGTTAAGCCACCAGGAGTCAGAACAGCCTGGAACCACAGGAAACCAGGAGGGACAAGGAAGGCCCCTCGTCTGGGCCTTCTGCAGGGAACAAGGCAGGGCCAGACAGAAGCCTCTGCTTCTGACTTGTAGCCCCCAGGAGCCTGAGAAAATAAACATCTGTCTTTGGGGCCACCTAGTTGGTGACACCTTGTTGCCAAGGCCTTGACCATATACCAAGGCCCCTTCAATACCAGGGGCCGCACAGAGAGGACCACACAGAGGATCTGGATTTCATTGCTTCACAGAATTGCTGAGGATTGGAAAGGTAAAGCACGTGAGAGGCAGGGTTTGGAACCTGTGACGCACCGATACAGGCCATTAGGAAAGAATTCCATCACCGCCAAAGCAGGTCCGCTCTTCAGTCATGGAGCCCGAATTTGTGCCCGATAAAGATTCCTCCCGTTCTCCTTTCTCCTCCATCCAGTCTCTCATTCCCTGAACGCCTTGCGGGAACCACGGCGAGGTCTAGTTAGGGAAATGGGACAGGTTAACCCAGTTTCAAAGCCAGGCTAGCAACTTCACCTCCAGGAGCCCAGGGACCCAATCTTTCCCTCCTGGGTGTGTGGAGTGCATTCACTGTGCACCCCAGAGCAGCAGGGGAGGACCCAGTGATATTTCACACAAATGAGAAATGTTATTCTGCAGACTAAAGCCTCTCGAAACCTGGGTTTTGTCTTTATTTATGCTCTTCCATGTCCCTCCACGCCGACACGGGTGCCCACGACAGACAGGGCTGAAGGACGTAACTGGAGTGGAGAAAGATGGTGGAGTGCCCAGATGTCCCTCAAAGGCCCGCCCCTTGTTCTGTCCCCACCTGTCACCATCTAATGGGGCAAACTTTTTATTGGGCGTCGAGTTATTAGAGATTAAAAGTAAACACAGCAATCAGCAGGCAGCTGGGGGGAAATTCAAGGCACTTCACCATGAGCCGTGCCACTCCTGGGCCAGCTATGTGGCATCGGGGCGAGGCAGGTAGGGGGGTGGGGCTCCAGGCTGGCAGGGCATGAGGACGGTGGCCCAAGCAGAAGCACCTTTACTCTCCAGTGAGAGAAGAAGGCTATTTTACCGTGTGCTGGGCTTACACATATGTTTTTTTCTGATTTAATCTTCAGGATGATAAAAGGAAGCTGGAAGAGCCTCCTTCTCTAACAGGTCAAGAATCTAAAGCCAGTGAAATGGCTCAAGGAGTAAGAGCACTTGCTGCCAAACCTGATAGCCTGAATTTAATCCCAGGGACCCGCACGGTGGAAAGAAAGGTCAGGCTCCTGCAAGTTGTCCTCTGACCTACACACACACACACACACACACACACACACACTCTCTCTCTCTCTCTCTCTCTCTCACACATGCATACGCATGCACACACAGAGAGTAAATTAATTAATTAATTAATTTTATAAACAATTAGGATCTAGAGATATGGCTCAGTGGTTAAGAAAGCTGTTCATCCAGAGGACCTGGGTTCAACTCTCAGCACCCACACGGCAATTCACAAAAGTGTGTAAGTCCAGTTCCAGGGGATCCTATGTCCTCTTTTGGTCTCCATGAGCACCAAATACACATGAGTGACATACATATGATCAGGCACACACTCATGAGCATAAAGTGAAAATAAATAAACCTTAAAAAACTTTTTTTTTTGTCCACAGAGGTTAAAATGTATCTAAGTCCACAGTGCTGGCTCATAGGCCACAGCACCCTCTTTTCTCTGTCTTGGGATTTGAGGTTTTCAAATTTTAATTTGCCGTAGACGAACCTGTTCTGCTGTTCGTTCTTTCTTTCCTTCCTTCCTTCCTTCCTTCCTTCTTTCTTTCTTTCTTTCTTTCTTTCTTTCTTTCTTTCTCTCTCTCTCTCTTTCTCTCTCTCTCTCTTTCTTTCATTCTTTCTTTCTTAAGACAGGATTTCTCTGTGTACCCTTGGCTGTCCTGGACTTGCTTTATAGACCAGGCTGGTCTCAAACTCACAGAGATCTGCCTGCCTCTGCCTCCCGGGTGCTGGGATTACAGGCATGTACCACCGTGCCCAACCTGTCATGTTTTCATAAGCTGCACAAAACCACGAGCTTTTACTGCCAATCTGTTCACTCATTCACTTGTTCATTCATTTGGTTACTTGTACATTTATTCAGCTTTTGAGCTCAGTGCTCTGCCCCCCCCCCCCCCGCCACATTTGCTATCTCTGGCCCCTAGAATATCGGAAAATATATGGTAAGCTAACGGTAAATATTTGTTGTCCGACTGAATGAATGAAGTGTGCGCGTGCGTGCTCGGGAGCGAGAGCATGCTGCACTCGCCCATATGTGCACACATGTTCCAGACCGGTGTCTTTTACTATTCTTCTCCACTTTTTTTTTTTTAAGGCAGGTTTTCTCCATGGATCCTGTCTCCATTCCCCAGCACTAGAATTACATGCCTGGCATTTTTTTTCACAGGTGCTGGGGCTCTGAGCTCAAGTCCTCATGCTTGAGGAGCAGGCACATTACCCATAAGTCATCTCTTTAGCCCCTGAGTGAACACTGGGCCAGTATCTGTCATGCGGACTGGCAGCAGCAGCACCTGAAGCTCAACAGAGACGCAGGGTCTCAGGTGCTGCTGCAGGCCCGAGGTCACTCACGTGATGCTAATGTCTGGGAGATTCCGGCCTAGATCAAAAGCTCTCTGTCCTGACGGCCCAGGATGTCCTAGCTTAGAATCGTGGTCCAGTGAGCTGGAACGTCACACCTGCTTCTGCGATGGTGCTTTGTGCCATCCATCATTTAGTCACTTTGTTAAATTTCCACCCGAGGAGTGAGGATGGCTGAACACAGACCGACCCCTGTTACGTCTCCTTCCCTGGCTCTTTTCCTTGCCTTGTTATCCCAACTGATTTTATCCAACTGAATTCTTGAAGTCTTCTCTGTGGGCTCTAGACCCATTTGAGACACTGTCTCTTGACCACATAGATCACAGCTCATTGCAGGGTAGTCCCCTGGACGGCCTCTTCTCCCCTCCTCACCGTGGTTCTCAAAGGTAACTGTAGCACATATGTGCTGTGCACACAGCATGTTGAGAGGGAGGAACCACCAAGGCTTTGTTCCTCTGAAAGCAAGACACTCTCAGACTTCAGCCCGGTGGGCTCTATGATCCCCACGGAGCAACCCTTAGTGACCCCCACTGTGGTACAGGTGAAACACAGGTGCCTGAGTCTATCTGCCCGGGAAGGCTTCCTCCTTGAGACCTCAGTTCACAGTGGATCCCAGGAGCCTACGGTCTCTTGCTGCCTGCATTGGTCTGAGTGTGGAACGGTCGCCAATAGGCTTGAGTGTTCGAACATTTTTCTCCCCAGCTGGTTTGGGGAGGCTGTGAAACCTTCAGGAACCTTCATCCTTGCTGGAGAAAGTGGGTGGCTGAGAGGCAGTCCTTGAGACTTACAGCCATGTGGGGATCTTTGCTTCCATGGTCTAGTGAGATTAAGCAAAACAAAACAAAAACTGGGTCCAAATTCCTGATGCCATGGTCTGAGCCCCAGACACCATGGCTTCCCTGACCCCCACCCCACACACCATGGCTTCCCTGACCCCCACCCCGAAGCTAGGCTGCATCACATTAATCCCTCAGCTGACAGAACCTTTTCTCCCTTAGTTGGTTTTGCAATGGGTCTTGTTACAGCAACGTGGAAGGCGACTAACACACTGTCACTCTGCAAGCAGTAACTCTCTCCAAGGACTTGCTCCACACAAGAGTGTCTTGTCTCACATCACAGCCCCTGCTCACCCTGCAGTGCGGGAGGTGGTGGGTGAAGTGTCTGGATCCCTCCTTTCTCTGGTTGGCATCAGGAGATGGCTCTGAGCCTGCATCCTCCAAGCAGCAGGAGTCCTCCCTGGGGATTGGTTGTTAGTGATCCTGCCTCACACTCAAGGCCTAGGGATGTGAAAAAACAAACAAAGCAAAGCAAAACAAAAACAAAAACCAAACCAACCGCTCCATCCTGCCAAGCTTTAAATAGAGTCAGCTTTTCCTGCTGCTGGAGATGGAGAATGATAACCCCAGGTAAGCTGAGAACTATCCACTCCAGCCACTGCAGCCATCCCTGTCCCCTCAGGGTGGAGGTGGTTCCCAGCCTGCCCTCCCCCTGCCACAGGAAGTAACCAGCAGGCACAGCCAGGTTACCAAAGTCACAGAGACTTCTTTGAGCCCACGTCCAGCATGAGAATCAGAGGACATCTGTGCTCTCGACGGCAGCCAGTGGCCTGCTCCCAGGGCTCCGTCTTCTTCCAGAAAAATCTCAGGTGTCTGGGAAGCTCCAGAGGAGCAGAATCCATAGACTGTACGTCAGGGGCTTTCATTAAATCCCCTTATACGATGTGAGCTGGATGGTCCAGCAGTGGCTGGCTGTACCCTGGAAAGGCTTGAGAGCTTAGTAGTTGCTCTATGCATAAGGCTGGCTATCTCAGGAGTCCCAGCCTGTCAATGAAGCTTTGGAAAATTCCCAGAGAGTCACTGGTCTTCAGGTCACGTTGGACAGCTGAAGAAGTTGGGCGCCGATGTTAACAAAGGCCAATAGAAACAGCAGCAGCCACAGAATGTATGCACTCACCACCAGAGTGTGAAGGTAGGCAGGCAAAACCAGCCATTTTCCCCCTTCAGAACTCTTTGTACCTGGCCAGCTGCTAAGGGTGCCTCCTGCTCTGAGGAAGGGTCTTTTCTGCTCAATTATAAGGATTAAGACACCCACCCATAGACCTGCCTGTTAGCTGATCGATCAATCAAGCTGACAAATTAGCTTAAACATCACCTGGTGTCCCAGTTGTCTCTATGTTAACACACCTGAACCCGTCTGTGTTTTCCTGCCTGAGTCTTTTCATGGCTGTGTGTACTTTTGCCTGGTGTCTGTATGTATCCATCTTTTGTGCTTTGCTGTGTGTTTGCGTGTGTTTGGCGGCTGTCATGCCACTCATGGAAATACAGCCATGGATCATAACTCTCAATTAGCTCTGAGGGTGGCTAGGGTGATTGCTGTGACAGCCGGTTACTGAACAGCGATCGGCCTCCAGGAATGGATTAATTTGTAGTACAGGCAGTTGGCGTCACACGGTTAACAGCAGGGCTTAGCAGCCAGAGACCTGGGGAGAAGCCTTGGAGGCTATCGGAACCCGGGAGAACTCTGTGTGGCCCTGACCTAGGATCAGGACCAGTGACACCAGGAACCTTAGCTGACCTCAGGACAGGTATCTTCTCAGCCACTGGGCAGGGAGTGGGGCTGGCAGTGAGAGTGCCAGGGTGTGGCTCACACAAAGCCAGACCATGGTCCAGGTGCCAGGAGCTGGGAGAGGGCAGTGTACTCTCTCTCTTTCTCTCTGCGCCCCTCCCCCAGATGACAGTAGCATTACAGGTAGAAGCTATGATTTATGATAACAAAGACTTCTCTATGTCTGGGCAATGGAAAGGCTCAGAGGTAAAAAAAACAAAACAAAACCCACTCATACATTTAATTAAACAGTAGCTCCAATTTTGGGGGTTCCCAAGTCAGAGTGATCAAGAAGAGGGGTTGGGATATACTTGATCTTAGAACATTGACCTTCCTACCCTTCTAAAGACCCACTGTACCCATCTTCATCTTCTTTGTTTATGTTTGTTGTTGCTACTGTTTGTTTATTTTTTGAGACATGGTTTCTCTGTGTAGGCTTGGCTGTCCTGGAAGTAGCTCCAATAGGCCAGGCTAGCCTTGAACTCACAGAGATCTGCCTGTCTCTAGGATTACAGACCTAGGTCACTATCACCCAGCATGTTCCCGTCTTCTTAAGGGCATCTTTCTTTGCCTGTTTCTTGAGTCAGAATCTCACACTATAGGCCAGGCTGGCCTCAAATGCCAGCAGTCTCCTGCCTCAGCTTCCCAAATGAGATTATAGAAGTGTGCCAGCACACTTAGCTAGCTCTTATGGAAAATGTGTGAGTGGTGGTGATGATGGTTGTGTGTGTGTGTGTGTGTTTTCCTTACAATGGTAGAGTTGAACAGTCGTAACAGAAACAGTTGGCTCTGAAGACCTAAAATACATACCATGAGGCCTGTACTGAAAAGTTTGTCAACCTTTCAGAGTTATCTGAAAACTTCTCTTGTTGGAGACTGCCATGCCATCCCCCACTGAGTCCAGAGCAGCCAGCTTTACCTGTAGGTAGGAATCTGTGTGGAGCGTCTGAGCCTCATCTACCCACGAGACGTGTAGAGTTGGCCTGGCATGTTAGCACACACCTGTAATCCCAGCACTTGAGAAGTAGAGGCAAGGTCATCAAGGGGCTACAGAGCGTGTCTGAGGCAAGCCTGAGCTATGTGAGACCCCACTTAACACCGACTTCTCCCAGAAGTGTCAGGGAGCAGCCACAGGCAGTAGCAGCAGCCTGGAGAACAGCAGGCTCAAATCTGCTGTGTGATCAGAACTGTTGCACTTCAGACCCCAAACCACATACGGGCTAGCAATGCATACGGGGCGCATGTGATTAAGCTCTTAACGTAGCGCTCCTCTGAAGCACTCTCATTTACAAAATTGCAAAAGCAAATTGAACTTACGAATGTTTTGCCAACAGGAAAGCTAGAACACACATACTCACACACACTCACACAGAAACACATTTTAAACATTAAACATTTTAAACATTAAAAATGTTTAAATCTCTAAAGAAACTAAGCAAGAGAGAGGACCCTAACTAAAATGTCCAATCCCCATCCGGAAAGGCAAAGAGGATGGACATCAGAAGAAGAAGAAAACAGGAAACAACCTAGGAACCTCCCACAGAGGGCCTCTGAAAGCCTCTGCCCTACAGACTATCAAAGCAGATGCTGAGCCTGATGGGCAACTGTTGGGCAGAATGAATGGAATTTTAGGTAAGAACTGGGAAATAGTAAGGGCTGAAGAGGACAGGGTCTCCACAAGGAGAGCAAAAGAACCAGAAAATTTGAACACAGGGAATTTCCCAGAGACTCATACTCCAACCAAGGACTATTCATGGAGATAACCTAGAACCCCTGCATAGAAGTAGCCAGGGCAGTTCAGAGTCCAATTGGGTTACATAGTAATGTGAAGAGGGACTGCCTCTGACATAATCTGATTGGCCTGCTCTTTGATCACCTCCCTCTGGGGGGGAGAAGCCTTACCAGGCCATAGTAGAGGACAATACAGCCACTTTTGATGTGAACTGACAGACTAAGATCAGAAAGGAGAGGAGAACCTCCCCTATTAGTGGACTTGGGGAGTGGCATGCAAGCAGAGGGAGGAGGGAGGGGCTTATGGGGGGATGCAGAATGAATAAAGTGTAATTGATGAAAAATTTAAAAAAAATAACGAAAAAAAATGTTTAAATCTTTTCTTAGGGGGCAGGTGGTGAGACAATGTCTCTCTGTGCAGCCCTGGCTGTCCCGGAACTCCTTATGTAGACCAGTTTGGCCTCTAACTCACTGACATCCACTTGCCTCTTGTCTCCTGAGTGTTGGGACTAAGAGCATGTCCAGATAAATACTTTTTAAAAATCTTAAAAATAAAAATCTTGTGCCCCGAGTCTTCGTCTTTTCTCATTTATTTATTTACTAGTTTGTTTGTTTGCTAGTCATCAATTAGGGGGAGTACTGAGCTTGCGGGTGCGCACGTGACAGTGACAAACGTGGCGGTCAGAGGACAACCTGTGAGAGTTGGTTCTTTCCTTCCACCGTAGGAGTCCTGGGGACCCAACTCAAGTTGTCAGTCTCAGAGGCAAGCACCCTTACCCACTGAGCCATTTCTTTAGTCCTAAGTCCACGTCATTCTAATATTCTGGGTGGAGATGGAATTCAACTCACACACACACCACACACACTACTACAAACATTCCACACACATACACCCCACATACACACACACATAAGCACACATGCACATACATGCGCTCAGGCACACACAGATATTCTGATGAACATTTGAAGAGCGTACCTGAAGCCCTCAGTGTTGAAGAAGAAACTTAGAATTTTCTTCTGAAACATTATTTGTACCTGAAAGAACAGCAGGCTAACAGCAGAGATCCATTTCCCTCGGCTTCCCCATGATCTCCCTGTAATGGATTAAAATAAGGCGCTCAGAATGCTGGGTAGACGACAGGCAGAACAGGAAGAGGCCCCCTCAAGGGGAAGAGTGGGCAGTAACCACAGGGAACACTCTGTGGTGAGTGGGCACGATGGCTGAAGACGCCATAACGCCAACCTCGAGGTTTGGGTAGGCTTTGGGCAGGCTTTGGGCTTAAGCAGGCTTTACGTTGTTTTTTCAAGTTTCTGTAACAGTTTCCTGGGGGCTGTTTTCTCATCCAGGTGATTGGCCGGTCCATTTGAACTAATTCTTTAGGAAGGAGATAATATGTCTTTGCTCTTTACCAGAAATCTTCCAGCTGGGTAGAAATCTCAACCCGGGTGGTGGTGGGGCACGCCTTTAATCCCAGTACTGGAGAGGTAGAGGCAGGTGTATTTTTATGAGTTCAAGGTCGACCTGGTGTACAGAGCTAGTTCCAGGATAGCCAAGAATACACAGAGACACCTTGTCTTGAAAAGAAAAGAAAAGAAAAGAAAAGAAAAGAGAAGAGAAGAGGAAAGGAAAAGAAAGAGGAAAGAAAGGAAAAGAAAGGAAAGAGGAGAGGAAAGGAAAGGAAAGAAAGGAAAAGGAAAGGAAAGAAAGGAAAAAAGAAAAACTGTAAAATCTTCCAGGCAACTTAGACTGTCCCGCTTCCACTCAGGCAGACCACATACTCAGATCCCATTGTTTTGACTAGGGATGCAGCTTCAGCTCCTGGCTTCACAAGCTGCTGATTATGAGGGAGGAGGCCCACCCCGAAAGCCTCCGTGCCTGCTAATAGCTAACTAGCTGAAAGCCAGATCCTCCAGTGAATGGTCCTGCTGCTGCAAAATGTGAAATAACCCGAAACCGCAGGCTACACAGCGCTCTTCAGAGTCCCCTACTGGGTGCAACCTGCTTCTTGACTTACGCTGCAGAAAAGAATGCCAGTGGGAGTTAGTTGAAAGCAAACTTGAAGTTTATTAAGCAAAGGAAAGCACACCCCGAGCACCGGGCTAGAGACAGAATCCGTAAGAGCACGAAAAGAAATAACATTAGGCTGTTGCTTCGTGTGTGTGATTGAAATTATACTGTATCCGGGTTTAAAGACCAAGTAAAAATTTTTTGTGTATATTATTATTATTCTAACTAGTATTATTATTGTTTCACTATTTTACTCGGGCTGGCCTTGAACCAACATGGATTCCTCATATATTGGGGTTGTAGGTATGAGCCACCATGCCTAACACTGGTAAACTTAGTTTTTATCTGAAGACTTTTTTTCTGGGGAGGCTGCAGAGAGACTCAGTGGTTGAGAGTGTTTGCAGCGCGAGCGTGAGGACCTGAGTTTGAAACCCCAGCACCCACATAAAAAGGAAAAGCTAGACATGGTTATGTATACCTGTCACCCCAGTGTTGGAGGACAGAGGACAGGAAGATCTTGGAAGCTTCAGTTCAGCAAGAAACTTTTTTCTTTTAAGGAATAAGGAAGAGAATAATAGAGCAAGATAGTGACCATCTTCTGCTGGCCCACAAGCACACTTCTACACATGAAGATCACACATAGGGCAGGAAGGAAGAAAGGAAAGAAGGAAGGAGGAAAGAAAAAGAAGAGGGGTGGGAGAAGGGAAGGAAGGATTTTCTTTCATCCGTGAAAATTCATTTATTTTCATAAATGAAATAGCCTAAAGTATAAGGTGGCTTGTTGGGGGCATTATTCAGGTTTACAGATGAGAAAAAAAAGTCCTGACAAGTAAACATAGATTAAAAACAAAACAAAGCAAAACAAAACCCCCTCAGTGGCCAGTAAGCCTGCTGCTAAGCCTAAAGATCTGAGTTTGATTCCCAGGATCCACATGGAGCCTCTGACAGTCAAGTCGACATCTGTCTCTCTTCAGCTCTGCAGCCTGCTGGGATCTGACTCAGGCAGTAGAGATGTGGAAAAGGAAGAGGCAGGGAGAGAGGTAGGTTTGTAGGGGCTGAGACAAGAGACCCATTGTGCATTTTACAGAGTTGTGAGGACAGCCACCAGGCAGTGAGTGAAAGAGTTGAGGGCTATCGGCAGACTGGAGTACTGCTTCCATCCCCAACACACAGAGAAGCCCCACGCCTCCTGGCTTCTGGCCCCCAGGGCACCCTGCTGGTGTCTTAATCTAAGCACCCTCTACTTACTGTTGAGCACCATTCCCTGTACAAGGGCTGTTAGAACACAGGTGCTGGGACCTCAGGGATTGGGCAGCCATCAGCTGTGACCCTGCAGTCACCAAGGGTCAGTCTTCCCCCCCCCCCCATGCTGCTTGGGAACCAGAGGCATGCGCCACAGGCTGCTTGTTAACTTTATCCCTGGGACCTCTCCGTCCTTTAGAAACTTGCAAGAGGGTGAACCTCACTTCAGGCGCTAGAACTGAGGGCTCTCTTCACGCCTTCCGTGCTGTATACAGTGTTAATAAACTCTCTGGGACGTCTCAGACTTCAAGAGACAATTTGTCTCAGCACCTCTCTCCTAAATCCGGCTCATTTCCATTCCCCAGTTTTATCTAACAAGAACACAATAGACGGGTCACAAGCAAAATAAACAGGTATTAAAAAAGCAAGCATCTGAAGCAGCTCCCAGGTCTCGGGCAGCTGCTGCGTAGGCTGAAATGCCACCCAGAGAGAATGGTCCCAGGTGGGACAGTAAAACTTAATTCTAACAAACCAAAAAATCAGCTAGACAGCCTGCAGCTCTTCATATTAACCCATCGTCCAACAGTTTCTCTTTCTTATATCTGGGGACACCTTTAGGAAGTTCTCCCCTGGTGTAACTCCAGAGAGCTTGGTCCCTGCTGCCTTGGAGATACTGCACTAGCTATGAACCTCTCTTTGAACTAAACAAAGTTTACTGTGAATAAGTCTGTCCTTTTTTTTAAATATTGTCTTGGGGCTGGAAAGATAGCTCAGCACTCAAGAGTCTCCGGTACCACTTACATGGCTGAGCCTAGAAGACTTTTAGATAAGGAAGAAATGAATGAGCAAATAGAAATGGGAAAAATAAGTAAATGGGGGCTGGAGAGGTCCCTCGGCAGTTAAGAGCACTTGCTGCTCTTGCCTAGGGCTCAGGTTTGGTTCCCGGCACCTGAATGGCTGCTTGCAACTGGAATGCCAGTTCCGGAATCCTATGCCCTCTTCAGGCTTCTGTGAGCACTGTATGAGCACCACACATGGCGTATAAGCAGGCAAAACATCCTTCCACAAAAAATAAGAGTAAATAAATACCGTTTAAATGAATGTAATGAATAAATGAAAGGGGAGTGGCATCCTGGGTGTCTTAATCCAGGCCCTCCCTCTCAGGAAATTGAGAAACAGAGGGACTTTTGGAAGGGGAGCTCATCAACGTGGTAGGGAAGCATGGTAGGTAGGGTGAATGGAAGGGGGGGGCTGAGAAACCAGGAGGGTTGAAAACAAAAGATCAATAAGAACAGCCGGGAGGTGACAGCAGCCAGCCAGGACTGCTCCTCCCTTGATTAGAATTCATGAACTCCCCTCTTACATTAAGTCTTTATATGACACCTGGCCTTTAATGCAAAGCTGGCTGAGAACATTAAAAATTAAAAGCCGAAGGTAGGCCACATCCATCTCTGATAGCGCAGCTCCCCTCCTATCTGAGGCCTGCACAAAGCTATTACACATTGATAAATTATTTTGGGTAATAGCCGAGATATTACATTGTTTCTGAGTGAAGGTAAAATCTCCCCCGGACACCGGCATTTATCAGGAGTGCCTTTCATCCTATTTATTATGGGCCAGAGAAGCAGGGGCTGAGGCTGGCCTCTGGAGTGCTGGGCTGTGTCCCATCCCCTCCGTTTTCCCTCTGGTGCTCTCTAGGTGGGACACTGATGAGGCTTACAACAAGCTAATTATTAACTAAAGATTTTAAATTCACCTTTGGAGGGTGGGGCTCCAGGGGAAGAGGAGGGGGGTTTCTTGGCTGAGTCTTTAGACCCCATAAATCAGGTCCTACCTGGCCACTGGGGGAGGAGAAAACCATGCAGCTAGGTCCAAGATCCATCCTGCCATGGCTACATCCTCTCCACTCTTTTGCAAGCTGGCAACCGATCAGAATTGCTCAGTGTTTCTTTAGCAAAGGGGTGAGGGGTGTGGAGGGCCACACTGTCCTCTCCCAGCAACACACAGCATCCCAAAGCCCTGTCTTCAGTCTTGGCTGCTTCCTGCTGCAGAACTCCAAAGCAGGTACTTTCTGTACCTCCTACAGCTGCCTTCTTCCGGTCTTTGTTTTTTGAGACCAGATCTCTCTGTGTAGCCCTGGCTGTCCTGGAACTCAGTATGTAGACTAGGCGGGCTTGAACTAACAGAGATCTGCCTGCCTCCGCCTCCCGAGCGCTGGTATTAAAGGCATGAGCTACCACACCCACCTTCTTTCTCCTTTTCCAACCTCCACAGCCTCCTTCTGAAGCCCTTGATTGGATCTGTGTGCTGACCACACCCTGGAAGCTGGCTCTGGCGTCTAGCAAGCATTTGGTAGCATTACTCAATTATGGCAGAGTCATAGGGCACCTCCTGGGACTTCCTAGTTCTAGTGTCCATGAACAAAGGTTTAAAAAGACCTTTAAACTGTCATTGGTTTATTTCTTTAAATACAAATAGAGACAGAAGATAGTTTATAAAGAAACAAAGGATTTCTCAGGGTCGAAGTAAGCCAGAGCTGAAGAAAGGACCAAGGCCTAATGACACTGGGCCACCAAATGTTGTGACCCTTATAAATATAATAGTCTTTTTTTTTTTTTTTTTTCTGTCACTGGGACAGAATACCCTGACACAAAGCAACATAGGGAAGAAAGAGTTAATTTGGGCTCACGGTTCAAGAGGTGGTACAGTCCATCATGGGGAAGGCATGGTAGCAGGTACATGTGGTCAGCCTGGCAGTCAAGAAGCAAAGGAAGGGAAGTAGGGGTGGGCTATAAAACCCACCCCCAGTGACATACTTCCTCCAGCTCTGCTTCTGAACACTCCATAACCTCCCCAAAATGGGGAGTAACTGTTCAAACACACAAGCCTATGGTGACATTTCATATTCAGACCAGAGTCGGGTCATTTACACAGCGCCCACCTTCTGTATTTGTAGATCATGGGCTTCTCTTTCCCCGAGTTCTGTCCCTTCCATGTAGCCCTTGGTCAGGGGTTTCCATCCTCTCTGTCACTGGTTTCTTTCATAAGCTAGTCTTGGTGGGCTTCCCACCCCCTCTTTCTGACTACTCTCTCGCCTAGCAATGGGTTTGGTGATAATGTCATCCTCTCTGGGTGAGAAGGAACACATGTGCAGAGAGGACATCCAGGAGGGTGCAAGAGAGCTGTGAATTGATGGCATGTGCCCAGAGAAAGCGCTGAGGGGTCGTGCCAGTTGTCAACACTGGCCAGTGTTAGTTTGGAATACTCGGCTCACCAACCCACAAGCTCTCTCAGGAAGTGTTCCTTCCAGGGCTGTTTCCCAAGTGTTTATCAAGGCAAGGTACTGAGTGCTGAGTGTCCAGTGCGGTGATGGGCACATGGTACTAAGTACATAATAATCAGCATAAAAGATCCAGTCCCTGCTCCCCAGCTGCTCAGTCCAATGAAACCAACCTGCTAACCTCAGAGAAAAGAGCCAGCTGCTATGGATGCTTTGGTTTGGTTTGAATTTCTGTTTTTGTTTTTGTTTTTGTTTTGAGACAGGACTTCCTAGTCTGTAGTTTGTCTTTGTATTGTTTTTTAATTTTAATGTTAAATTGACCCTTTTTTAAAAAAATTTTGGATTATATTATTAATATCATATCTTAACTGCTAAGACCACAAAGATTTTCTTCTGTGTTTTTGTTGTTGTTGTTTTGTTTTTAGGGAGAAGATTTCTCTGTGTAATAGCCCTGGCTGTCCTGGAACTCACTCTGTAGACCAAACTGGCCTTGAACTCAGAGATCCACCTGCCTCCTGAGTGCTGGGATTAAAGGCGTGTGCTACCACCCCCTGGATGCTATGGATGCTTTTATCCCCCCAGGTGAGTTAGCTTATTGGCCTTCCCAGCCCTGCCTGCATAGGAGTCAGCTCCAGCTACCACCAAGTAGCCACATACATACTGATTGTATCCTAGCACTGCGCACTCAGTGGGTGTCCAGTTCACCCTGTTGGGGGTTGACTAGAGTGGGGATTTTTAAACAGGGCAAGCTGCAGAGTCTCACTGAGGCCCCGGGAAACGGAAGGCCGCTTTCTAGAAAGCAAGAGCTATCAGCTTAGCTCAGAGAAAGTGTCCTTGTCCAAGCGCTAGTCATGAAAGGTGACAACCCAGCGAAATAATGAAGAAGCATCCGCTGCAGTTTGATGTAAGCTGGGCCATAAAGACTTCATTACTGTGGGCAGAGCCGGAGGGACTGTCCTATTTCTAGCCCGTCTGCCTAATGGCCAGACACCCATAAAACCCCAGCCAGCAAGGGAGGACTGCCACCCCGCTCCCTGCTCGCTCGGGGGCTCAGTTTCTAACACTGGGAGCTGTCCAGGGTGTGCAGTAGGTCGGGGTCCAGGCTCCTGTGCCCAGGCATCGCCACATCAAATTACAGGCTATTGGGCCACCTCTCCTCCCAGAACCCCCCTGTGCTTAGACAGCCTCTCAGTTTAACTTTCAGTCTCCTTCCCAACCTGACCCTGCCTGCACGCATCTGCTTTCTCCAAAGCACAAATGGGACTTCAGGCCCTGCAGATGGGTGAGTCTGGGAGCTCTAGAAGGGCCGGCTGCTGATTGGCTGTGCTGTGGGAAGGCTGTCAGGCTGACTCCCTAACAAGCTTTGTCATACTAGAGGAGGCACATGTCTCAGGGCTGACTGCCTGGCCCAGGCTACTTTCCTTCTTCCCCACAGATTCTGTTGGACTGAGAGCTATCTCGCGTTGGCTGATGAGGGCAGGTCTCTCTTAGCAAATGCGAGAAGGCAGAATAAGAGGTGAGGCCAAGGCTCTGTACCTCGGATTGGGTAAAGCAAAGCTAAAAGCCAACCTTAAAAGCCTTGCAGAATGAACTCATTGACAAATGGCAACAACGGTAGCTGCTACTTCTTGGGTGTTTTTTCTCCTGTCTGGTGTTTGTTTTCATCTCTCCCTTAATACTCCCAAGAATCAAAAGAAGCTGGGATTGCAGAGGTCCAGAATGCCCAGCAGAAAGCCTGCCCCTAGATTTGATCCCGGGTCTCAGCGGTAAGCCACTCAGGCCTTTTATTTTTCACATGAGAAAAACCTAGCTCCAGACAGGGCAAGCCCTTGTCTAGAGTCAGTGGCAGAGCTAGGACAGGATCCTTGGTGTTAAAGCCTCTGTTGTGCGTCGAACTCAGTTTCTCTCCTCTCCCTTGTCCCAGGCCTGGTGAGACCTCAGCAGCAGGCAGGAACTTAGAGTACCCACAAGGTGTTGTCAATATCCAGGCTGAGGTGGGGTAGCGATGCGAGTGCGCGAAGCTGGCTTTAAAGATGGAGTCAGGCGGGAATCACAAAGAATGTGCAGGTGGCTGAAGGCTTGGATGGGTCCAGGAAATGAGAGAAGAACATGTCCAGGAGGCCTGGGGGGTTAGGGAGCTCTGAAAGAGAAGCTAGCACTGTGCAGGATCTGCTGAGGCAGAAGTCCCAGTGGTGTGAAGACAGAGCGGTCAGAGGAAGCCTAGGGAAAATCACCAACACGCTCAGGCTGATTCAGGCTGAGAGGCGGAGTCAGGGTCCAGTGAGGAGGGGAGTGTCCTTATGATTGACAGGAGGAGGGGACTTGTTGACCCGCAGGAGCCACTGCTGGGATTTCCAGGACTTCCTTGGCTCAGAGTTCATCACTAGGGTAGAAAACAGATTCCAAGAGTGTCTTAAAAGTGCTTTTCTCAGAACTAGGTGAATATCTTTGTTTGCTCTTTGGACAAGTAACTATTATACATATTTTTATAAAAGAATTTTGGGTGGTGGTGGTGATTTGAGACAGGGTTTTTCTGTGCAGCCCTAGCTATCCTGGAACTTATCTTTGTAGACCAGGCTGGCCTCAGATTCACAGAGATCCTCCTGCCTCTGCCTCCTGAGTGCTGGGATTAAAGGCGTGTGCCACCATGCCTAGCCTTATTTAAATTGTTTTAACCACTACTTCTTGTTAATTTGAAAACCAGGGCCTTCTACAAGCTGGCATTCTACCACTGAGCTACGCCTCAAAGCCCTTAATCATTTTTGTTTTGAGGTAGGGGTTTGCCATGGACCCAAAGCTGGCCTCAGATTCACAATGTAGCCCAGGTGAGCTTTCCACCCTGTAGCCTCAGCCTTTCGGGAACTGGGGAATAGACATGCACCATCATACAAAGCTTTTAATCACATTTTCCCCAACTAGATCTATCTTAAATAGAAATCTGTATCAAAACTGGACCATAAAAGATCCTGAATTTTCAGCCAGTTAAGAAAGACCATTATGGGGGCTGGAGAGACGGCTCAGAGGTTAAGAGCACTGGCTGCTCTTCTAGAGGTCCTGAGTTTAATTCCCAGTGACCACATGGTGGCTCACAACCATCTATAATGAGACCTGGTGCCCTCTGCTGGCATGCAGGCAGAATACTGTATATGTGGTAAATAAATAAAAAATAAATCTTTTTTTTTTTTTAAAAAAAAAAAAAGAAAGACCATTATTAGAATAGGGCAATATTAGACTATGGCAAGACACACAGACAGAAAGACCCTCTGCAATTCACAGGAAGAACTTAAGGAGCTAAAGCCTGATGACAGTTTGCATGTGGGAGGGAGGGCTGTGTTTTTTAAATAAAAGAAAGCTTAAAATAATCAAAGTATACGACATTTGTATGCTTGATGTCCGAACCTAGAGACTGCCCCTATTTATACAATTAAAACCTGATTTGTAATTTTAAAAGTACTCATTTAGTTTTTGAGACATGATCTCACCCTGACTGGTCTGGAACTGCTATATAGACCAGGCTGGCCTCATACTCATAGATCCTCCTGCATTTGCCTCCTGGGTGTTTACATTAACAAACCTGTTTTGTTGTTGGTGGTGGTGGGTTTTTTGTTTTTTTGTTTGTTTGTTTTTGTTTTTTGTCTTGTTTTAAGGTTGGCAAGAAAAGAGCTATAGAAAATTCACCCAGATCTTACCCCTCATTTGGATTTCCAGGTCATTAGAGGCCTCTCTACCTCTAAAAGCAGTGATGCACTCAGCTGGGAAGGGGTGTGTTTTCTTCATTCCATCCTGTTGACAGTCAGAGAGAAAGACTTCGTGCATCAGATAGGCAAAGGAATTACAATCACGCAGGGCTCATAAGTAGGCAGGTCTTCCATCCAAAGCCTCCGCTAATTCCACACGGTCTTAATCTCTGCAGTATCTCAAAGGGCTAGGTTTTAACCTGGCTATTTATGAGTTAATGTTGCCAGCGGGGTGGAAGGGTCAAGGGAAGCAAAGAAGGAGGGGTGAGCCTCTGTAAGTCCAATATTTCTGCACTCAGAGCCTAGTGAGGGGACAGTGGTCAGAAGGAAACAGAGAGAGAGAAAGATATCAAGTGTAGTAATCAGAATGAAAAATGGAGCCCCGGTTACTTCAAACAAGAGCTAATTCATCACTGAGCGAGTGGATAAGTAGCTGAGTTTCAGGCGTTCAGTAAGTTCCCCGTTCTGCTCCAAAAATTATTCCACCCCTGTCTGCATGCTCGCATAAATCATTCCTTCTTCACATCAGCTCCGATTACCAATTACTCGTGCCTGGGCCTCACTTTCCAAGCCCAACGCAGTCCGAAGCGCTTTGCCTTTTCATTTTACAAATGCTTTAACCATCCCTCCCTTTCTTTCTCTTCTGGGTCCTCCCCTCCCCCAACCTTCTATTCAGTCCTCTCCTCTCTCTTCTCTCTCATCAGTCTCTTGCTTGCTGCCTGCTCCCAGGCTCTGGACAGCCTGACCATAGACAGTCGAGCCACAATGAGAGAGCCAGCTAGTGATAGCTTGAAGATGCAGGAGTGTGACATCTCGTTCCTTTGGAGTTTGTAGCAACAATCATCCAAGCCCAGCCTGTGTCCCAGGCTACAGACTAGGACAGAGCTTTCGTCTGGGGTTCTCCTGAGCTAGGAAGGTGAAGAGAGGCTAGAAAGGGCTGGCTGTCTCTGAAAGGAGACTGTACCCTCCCCTGGGTTTTGCATGGTGGCAAGAGTCATTATAAACAGGGACTGTGATCTGACTTAGCCCTCTGGAGCTGCTTGTGTCCCAGAGCTGGGATTACTGACTGCCATTGCTTTATAGGTGGATGTTTTGGGTCAGAACTCAGGTTTTCACGGCAAACACTTTAATGACTGAGCCATCTCCCCGTCCACAATGAAGCGAAAACCTCACAGTGGACTAAGTGGCTTGAGAGCCTGGTAGCCAAGTCAGTTTTCCAGGCACTTTAATCCAGGGTTATAGCCCAGCCCTAGAAAGGTAGACATATTTCCCAGGTATCTCTATGAGACCTGCCAGGAGAGCCAGTACTTTAGATCTAGTTTGCCTTGTAAATTGCACTTAGTTCTCTATTTCCTACTTGGTTCCACTGGGCGCGCCCAAACCCTAAGCCCATCCTCCTTAATGGAGGTCAGAGGTCAGGTCTGAAGTGCTAAGGAAGTGAGAGTTGAGGGCAGCTCTGCAAGAGAGAGGGAAGGTGTGGCTTGTTCCCCTCTGCACTTGCCCAGGACGGAGATTGAATCCCACCACAGGCTTTGCACAGTGGCCTTGCCTCCAGATAGTTCATGGTTGTGACAGAACATGAGAACTCTGGATTCCTGGAAGTTTGAAAGTCCTAAAGCAATGTCAACACACACACACACACACAAACTACAGCTGTCACCTCAAAGTGAATAAGGGAGCCAAATATGAGTGACCATGCCCTAGGAACCCAGATTCAGGTCACCCCAAACACCATGTTCCAACTTGCTAACAAATTCATGAAGTTTGCTTTGAAATATATTTATTTGTTTGTATGTATGTATCTTTCTACATGAGTATATGCACACACCCAGGTGTGTGCACCTGTGTGTCTGTGGAGGCCAAAGGCATTGAACCCTAGAGTTACAGGCGTTTGTAGGATATTCAGCTTGGTACATGGGTGCTGGAATTTGAACTCTGGTCTTTAGGATTGTACAGCAAGCAGTATTGACTAAAGCCATATCTCCAGCCCCATATGAAATGTTTATAGTAACAGAACAAGGAGAGTTGCAAATCAAGGCAGTCTTCAAATACATGGGTTGGAGAGCCATCAGGTAAGAGAGTTCAAAGCACGGGGCGGTGGGGGGGAGGGAGAGGCTTTGTTGTAAGCTTTGAATGCTAATGATGTTCTTAGCCTTGGTGTTGTGGGAAGCTAGGGTGTCTGTACACTCCAAAAAGATGTCAGGTCAGATACGGGGGTGGGTAATAAATGGCCATTAAGGGTCTGAAGATAGCCCAAGCTCATTTTGGCTCTCACTCTATAACATCCCACCTCTCTGAGTTTAGCAGAATGTTTGACACATATGTGGCTTTTTTTTCTTTCCCCAAAGAAGTATAAATTCACAATAGGTTCCAGGCCGGCCTCATGGTTATCATCTGCTATAGTTTTTGTCCCCTCCAAAATTCAGTTGAAACTTAATCTCCCATGCAGCAGTATCGAGAGCTGGGAAACAATAAAAGCCTAGAAGCTCTGTCCCCTTATGAAAGGAATTTGTCTTCTCTTGCCCTTCTTCACTAGGAGAGGACTCAGCATTGCTCCCCTTGGTAGAACACAACAACATTCTTTCCAGGCTCCACCTTGAACGCAGAGAGCAGAGGACCCTTGTGCACATATGGAATGAGCTAGCATAACTGTGAGAAATATTTCTATTTTTTTTAAATAAATAATCTAGACTTAGTATTTTGTTATAGTAGCGCAAATGGATTCTGACACCATTAAAATAAAGTTGTGGGTTATATAAAACTTACCCAGAAGCTAGGGTGTGGCTTACAATGCTGCAACCACATGCTGGGTTGACATACCTCAGTGAGGGAGAACAGTTAACCCAGAGCGGAACTACAGAAGCCAAAAAGCAAGGCTAGTACATTTAAGGACGTTTCCAGAACTAAGGACTTTTATGGATTTGGGTCTTGGTTTTTGTTTTGAAAGGTGTTGCTGCCTACATGCTGGGTTCTAAGGCTTAATGGTACTCCCATCATGGCGTCACTTATGCTAAGGTATATGCATATGCGTGTATGTATATGTAATATATGTATGTGTGTGTGTATGAATTTATTCCAGCTCTTAAATGAATTCAGATGAGTTAAAAAAATTCTCATGTTTCTCTGTATACTTAATAATTAATTATTTAGAAATTGCTCATTGCCAAAGAATATTGCACATCACTTGTGTTAATAGAGATCTCCATATCTATCCGCCAATTGCAGTAGAGCAGGCCACAAGCCAGACACAGCCAAAGACTCGTTCTATACATGCCCTGGGAATGAGTACAGGAAAGGGACAAAACATCATGAATAAAAGTAAACAAGCAAAGAAAGGAGCATTTCTTATATAAACAAAAGGTAGGGATTTGTATGCCAGCAAACAGGCTGGGAGGATCAGGATCGTTGAAACTTCGCCGAACACAGCCCTTCCATGGTAAATACGGCAGAACCTTCCTTGTGGGTAGGAGAGCTTCGTGGTGTGCCCCTGTGAGCCTAGAGCATGGCTGAGACCCTATACCTGCCACATCATCACAGGAGGGGCACTGATGGCAGCAAAGCTGAGAAGGCACTGATACAGTGTGATCCTAGCTGCCTCGCACTGGGAGGCACTTTAATCTGCCCTCAATTCATCTTATAACCTCGCCATTCAGGGCAGAAAGCCGAGGCTGGGCTACATTCCCACAGCGTCTCTTACAAGGCCAAAGCTGTCAGTCAAAAGGTGAAAACCACCTCTCCCTGCTAATGGAGAATTAAATAAGTGACATATTCTAATTAATTAACTAGTTCCCCCTCGACCTTTTGTTTTATAATCCACATTGTTTGGGTGCAATTTTCCTAATGTCTCTCTCTCTCTTTAGAGCCATCTCTTTCTGCATGGAGTACCTACGGAGTCCTAAGGGAGAGGCCTCTCACTGGGGGTGGCCTTCATACGTCTTATGCCTCTAAGAATAGGTGAGAGTCCATCCAGTAGAACTGTCAGGAATGGCCCTTTGCTGGGAAGACTCCAGCAACAGCGGCTGGGAGCTAGCTTCCCCTGTCTCTGAATTCTGAGGCCACAGGACAGCAGAAGGCCTGCCTTTCTCACATCCTTCTTGGTTTTCCACACTCAGGAATGTGACCGGTCCCTTCTGGTGTTTTGTGCATTTCCCAGACATGGGTTAAAAGGCAGCTCAGAAGCCTAGTCGCTGTCCTTGGTGCTAAAATCAGCAGCGCTAGGAGCTGACTTCAATGTCAACGCTTTATAGGTGTGAAAGGACGGGGCTCCAGCGTCACTAACCCTAGCTTCTTTGGTGATCACTCTTCCCAACTTTGGGTGCGGTGACCCTGGGCCTTCAGGCTGAGAATTACAGGAGTGGAAGGACAGTTTTTGGATAATTAATCACACACAAGCCCCCCCTCACCCCCCCAGGGTATGGAGCGAGGTTGAAGTCTAGAGACCACCCACCATCTGATCCAGAGCTTCTCAGCTTTGGCTACACTTAGTGGGTGCACATAGAACTGGGATGCAGAGTTGTGTTCCTGGATAATGTGTCCATCATGCTTGTCGGGGAAGCTGTAGAGCCGAGAGACTCTTTTTCTCAAAAGGCTTATCCTGGAGCTGGAGAGATGGCTCAGTGGTTAAGAGCACTGGCTGTTCTTCCCAAGGACCGGGGTTAATTCCCAGCACCCACATGGTGGTTCACAGCCCTCTGTGATTCGATTCCCAAAGGCTCTGACACCCTCTCTGGCCTCTGATGGCACTGAGCACACATGGGGTACATACACATGGGGTAATTATGTAGGCAAAACTCACATATACATACAATAAAATAAAAATAACTTTGAAAAAAAGGCTTGTCCTGAGCCTGCTTACTCTCTCCCCAGCTCCCTTCTCCTACCTAGATGCCAGGACTAAGATTTCACATTGCTGTGAGGTTAAAGGTCAAACCCTCTTTTCTTTGACAAAAATGGCTGCCTTTGTGAGGGGACTCTGTACAACTACCATCTACAGCCCTGGCTACCCCCTTCCCCAGCTGGGGCCTCCTAGCTGCCCCTTGATCTGTGATGAGTCTATCCTGAGATAGGACTTGGGATCAGCTGCTGCTGAGGAGATAGCCTAGTCTGGGTGCTTTCTCCCTCCTCAAGGCCTCTGCTCCCCTCAAAGCCTTCCTCCAGACCCTAAAGACCCCTACTGACTGCCCCATGGCTCTCAGCCTCAAGTTGCAGCCTGTGTTATAACCCAGCCCTAGGCTCTTGTCATCTGTCCGATGGGCTTTCTCCCCTCTCTGGCTCCGCTTGGGATGTCTCAGCCACACAGTACACCTTCCTCCCCATCTGCTACTTCCACTTGCTTCTAATCAGTCCCTGACCATTCCACGTAGGCTCAGCTTTCAGGTCATCGGGGACATTTCCACCTTGGTGTCAGACTAGGTCCTTGGGAGTCACGACACTCCTGCAGAGGCAGGTCCCAGAGTACAGCTTCAAATTGCCAAGCAAGGCACCTCATTCAAGTTGCTGAAAACTGACCTGAATCTGGCAGGCATAACTGACAGCTGTGAAAGAAGAGAGGATCCAGGTCTTGGAAGACTTTGGGGAATAGTGTTTTCTCCAGAGAGAACCAATTGGAATAGGCAGGGAAAGCTACAAGGTCCTGGCACTTCTGGGGACATTGCTGTTGGGGTGTTCAGGAGGCCGAGTCCTTCATAAAGGAACACTTCTGAAACCCAAGATGTGACTCAAGCGCTTGAGACAAGACAAGCGAAACTCCGTCTGTGTCTCCTGTTGCTTCTCTGCTGCACGCCTAACTAGACATTTACTCTGTGTCCAGAGTCAGACCCGCCAACTCATGGACAAGGAACCAGTAATCAGGAAAGGTGATCCATTCCAGGATGACTGGCAGGCTTTTGGAATTAATCAGAGTCCTTAAGTGGCTGAGAAATGAACTAGCTATTAAAACCTGTCTTTAATAAGAAAAATAAAGTTAGAAAATGGCAGCAATTAGTAAGTCATAATAAAAAACAGGTAAAGGGTCACTTAGAAAAATTAAATGCTAGAGAGCTACATAAATCATAGGGTCTCGCAGAACACAATCGGAAAGGCCTGGCCAGAATTAGCTGATGAACTTAGAGAACCCTTGACATCTATTTCCAGGGAACAAGACTGGACACGAGAGACAGCTGGAGAAGAAAAACAACAGACTTGAAAAACAGAAGGAAGACTAACTCTAGCATCCCTCCCCCAAGGAAGCTGTAAGTTCTGTTTGTAGGCAGGCCATATAAAAAAAATTATGATTAAAATTTTACAATAAATTTTATGAGTAGAAAATCCAGTAAGCAGCTGGAGGGCAACAGAAGCTGGAGCTATCGACTCCGCTGGCAGGTTTACACAGAAGTCATGCCGGGAAACCATGATGCTTTTTTCATTCTAACTAATTTGTAACACTAGGGGGAAGAGGGCCACTGAAGATTTAGTGCTTTTTGATTTTAGAAAAGCCTTTGATTCAGTGTCTCATGAAATCTGACCAGAAAAAATTAATTTCAATTGGCACGGACAGGGATCATCCCAGAGATGACGCTCCGCTGAAAGTCTATAAACTCAGGTGTGATAAATGGGGGGCACAGACAAGGGGAGGGGGCACAAGAGGGAGGCCTGGGCGCAGTTGGCAGGGGAGGGATGAGTGGAGCAGAGTCTTCGATCACATGGCATCTTCACAGATGTGAGGTTCACAGATGAAGGGTGAAATACATGTGTGTAATTCAGCCAGGCAGACACAGAGAGGAGAGGGAGGGAAACAGGAGAGGTGGGCACAGGGCAAAATGTCCCTCACAATTTAGTGTGTACCCAATGTACCCAGGGTACCCAGTACCGGAAGCACCAGTGCCTAGCTGGCAACCAAAGTCTGAGTCCAGGTATGGCAGAGAGGCCCTCCAAAGGGTAGGGTTCACTTAGGGGTTCACAGTATAAGGAAGAGAAACCAGCAAAGACATTTTCTCCTACATAGGGATCAGGCATAAAGGAAGATCAAGATACAAGGAGGATCAAGGCCCTGGCTTAGTCATTCAGTCTGTCTGTCTGTCTATCTGTCTTAGGCAGTATTCTGTTGGGGTGAAAAGACACCATGACCACAGCAACTCTTATAAAAGAAAGCATTTAATTGGGGCTGGCTTACAGTTTCAGAGGTTTAGTCCATTATCATCATGGCAGGGCACATGGCGGCACAGGGGCAGACATGGTCACAGAGAATTCTGCATCAGTATCTGAAGGCAGAAGGAAGAGAGAGCCAATGGGCCTAGCTCAGACCTTTGAAACCCCAAAGCTGCCCCCCCCCCGTTCCAGGGACACACCTGCTCCAACAAGGCCACACCTCTTAGTCCCCTTAATCCCTATCAGGTAGTACCACGCCCTGATGGTTAGATTAGTTGGCTAGGAACCCCAAGGATGCACCTGTCTTCACCTCCCCAGTGCTGAAATTACAGATGCACCATCATGCCCCCACTCTTGTTTAAACAGTGAGTCCTGGAGCTTGAACTCAAGCCCTTGTGCTTGCAAGCAAACATTTTACCCGCTGAGTTATGCCACCCTCACGTTAGTGTTGGCCTAAAGCTGGCTTTGCTTGTGACTGCAAGATGCCTATAATGAAATTAATGAGGTGATGCTGATTCACACACACACACCTCCAAAAAACCCTATGTCTATGCCCAGAAACATGAGAATCCTTTTTTTTTGTTTTTTTTAAAAAAAAGAAGACTGAAACTTTTGTCTTTTCTTCTTCTAAATTATTTTTTATTTCATGTGTATGAAGATTTTGCCTGCATCTTTGTTGTCTTAGTTAGAGATTCTATTGCTGTGATAAAACACCATGACCAACTTGGGCATTTTTTAAAATTAGTGATTGACACTAATTGGCCCGTTGTGGGCGGTGCCATCTCTGGGCTGATGGTCCTGGGTTCTATAAGAAGCCAGATAAGCAAGCCACGAGGAGCAAGCCTGTGAGCAGCACCCCTCCACGGCCTCTGCATCAGCTCCTGCCTCCAGGATCCTGCCCTGTTTGAGTTCCTGTCCTGACTTCCTTCAGCTATGGACTGTGGATGTGAAACACAAGCAGAATAAACTCTTTTCTCCCCAGCTTGAGTTTGGTCATGGTGTTTCATCCCAGCAATGGTAGAAGACGGGAGAAAGCTGCCCCGATGGAGCCTTTAGGAAGACATGGCCCTGCTGTTCCAGAACTGTAAGAGAATGAGGTTTCTGATGTTTTAATATCCCATTTGTGAGACCTTAGTCTGAGAGTTTCGGGGAGGTCACGCAAGGCTTGCTGGGAAGTCATGTGCATTCTGGAGCAGCTGTGTGTTAAACTCAAATTGGAGTGAAGAGATTCCCTAAACTCTAAGGAAACCTCCCTCTACTTCTGATTGGCTGACAAGAGCCCAGCTTTGTCCTGGAACAGTACTAAGATGGAAGCCTTGCACAGCTGCTACTCAGCTCAGAGAAGTGGATCCACAGCCAGGGCCCGAGCACTCTAACAAAAATGGGGCCCTCGTAGCCTGTGTCTCCCTGTGAGAGTTCATATGGATTAGATTTAAAAAAAATGCCCCCCAAAAGGCTCATGTATTGAAGGCTTGGTCTAGCACTATTGAGAGTTGATTGGATGAAAAGGGTGTTAGCTTCGGGTTAATCCCAGAATGGGTGGGGGTACATACAGAACAGCTATTAGGAAGCAGGGTCTGCTGGGGGACGTGCACGACTGGGCTATGCCTTTGAAGGTATAATCTTGTCCCTGCTGCTCCCTCCCCTTCTCTCCCTCTTACCTCCCTATCACTACCCTACTCCTTTTTCTTCCTCCTTTCTCTTCCCTGCTTCCTTTTTTTCTGGCTTCCTTCAGTAAGTAGCTCCCAATCCTGTGTGGTTTTGCTTTACCACAAGCCCGAAAGCAAAAGAGCAGAGTCTGGAAGGGACTGATACCTTTGAGACTGGGAGCCAACATAAACCCGCCTTTCTCTGCCTTTCTGGGGTAAGAACAATGGAAAACCTGACTAATAAAATTGGAGTGACGTGGCCTGAGCCACCCCACCTGAGGGAGATCAGAACAGCTTCTGTTTAAGCCACCATGAATGCTATGATTCGGTGCTGTTCTCTCTCTGACTTGTTCAGAGATTGCTGAGGTCACCTAGGAAAGAGACAAGATTCTGACCAGAAAATATGAGAGCTATTCCCAGCAGGCAGACTACAAGAGGAGGGAAAGGGCCATGTCTGGGAAGAGTTTGTGTTTGCATACACAGAAATGAGTGTTCAGAAAGCAGAAATAGGGCCCAGGCAGGAAGAGATGGGAGCTCCTGAGGACAGACCCTGTGTTTGAAAAGGAAAGAATAGAGAATAGGTGAAACCAAAAACCAGACAGGAGTGATGGTGGGAAAGAAGGGTGTTTGGTGGTCAATAGTCCCATAAGTAGAGAAGATGATTTTTCCACTTACTAAAGTTCACTATGTACCGAGGGGCTTGCTGAGTGCTTTATCTTCATGTCCTCACAGAAGGAAGAACTGGGATTAACTCAAGTACAACCTACGTTAGCTGCACATAAACCTGGCCTGTGCATTACTATGGCATACCTCTGTTCAACCCCCACGCCTCCTGCACCCACGTGCACATAACCGGCAGTGTTGTGTCGCCCTGAGCAAGGGTGTCCCCACTCACTGTGCTGACCAGGACACTGCTCCATTATGGAGGAGGTGATCTAGGGTTTGAACCACAGGCTCATGGTGCAGACAGGACAGCTTCTGTGCTGAGGAGGGCACGCCTGTCTTTCAAGGGGAGCTTGTGGCTTCATGTGCTAGACTACCTTGGGTGCATTAGACCCAGTGAGATATCATGAATGTCCTGGGAGACCCTACAGGGAGTGTCACTCCACTGGAGAGGCAATGCCTGGTTCCGGAAGAAGCACAACAATAAAAACAAGTGTTACAGCTTATATCACTGAAGGGTCTACCATGTGTCCCTTCAGGAAAAACAGAGTTAGGGTGCTTGGAGGATGTCAAAAGTCCATCCTTCCAGCTTTCCTTCTTTTAGCCTTCTTTTGCCTTGAGTTTTCTCAAAGTGATAGTAAGTCTGGCCTTGACCCTGGTAGCTCCAAGCCTTCCATACTGTTGGAAATCAGTGATCCCAGAGACTAGCTCTAGGCCACTTTCCTATGGCTTCATTAAAAGCCCTAGAAATAACTCTTACTGGTTCCTTTTGTGTGGGAGGTGATTCCAGAAAGCATGTGCAAGAATATGCAGAAGGAGAACTGGGGAAAAAAAGAAAGCAAAAGAGGGCTAATCGGGATGTGTCATGGGCAATGAGGACTCTGTTCCATGAGGCCTAGGGACTTGGTACAGGGGAAGTTAAAGAATATTTATTAGCATCCAATTTAT
Source organism: Meriones unguiculatus (assembly GCF_030254825.1). NCBI lineage: Eukaryota > Metazoa > Chordata > Mammalia > Rodentia > Muridae > Meriones > Meriones unguiculatus. The sequence continues at coordinate 93,425,495 of NC_083355.1, read as the reverse complement.
CATGGGTCAAGGGAAGATCATTGGTCATTAACTCTCAGTACAGGTCCTTAATCCACACATGTGGCCAACCATATACCATGGCTAGTGTGCCTTTGGATAAGACCTCCCAGTAAGGGGGCAGTGTTCTTGGAACTGTGCCAGAAGGAAAATTAGCAGGGCATGGTCTCCAAGGAAAAGAAGGAAGAGGTTGTTGCCAAAGGGGAACAGGAATGCAGGGCAGGAATAGAGTAGACACAGATTATAGCTGAGCTCCTGAACTCTGAACAGTACAGGAAGCCGAGTTCTGAAACTCCATCCCCAGATGTGTGCATGTTTCTGTAAAAGGGTCCAGAAGTCACAGAGACTCCCTGACAAAGCCTTGTATTATAAAGGATGGTGGCAGGTGCAAACAAGAACCTTAATTTCAGGCTCCACAAGAGCTGTTCAAATGAGAGAGATTTCTGGGGAGAAGGGCCGTACCTAACATGACACTCCGCAGGAATCACTGTTATGATCATTACATATGAGCCAACAACAGATCTACAGCTAAGAACAGTGTCCACCTTGTCTGGACCACAGAGCAATCTCGGAGGCAGGAAGAAGTATTAGCCCCACCTCAGAGATGAGAAAGTAAGGCTCAATGAGCTCACACAGCAGAGCGATACTCTCCTTAGCCCTAACTAAATGTCTTTATAAAATCTATCACTGCATACAATGGATATATTCTAATTTTTAACATTTAGATCCACTTTATACATTTTCCAGTTACTGATGGAGCGCCTTCTTATATATGCACAAGACAGAGCTTGCAATTGTTCTGGAAAGCAGGCCCTCTCCTGGTGGTACACAGCTGCACCTCTGGGCTTTCATAGCAGTGAATGGCGCTCTACCCTAAACCTCCTCACCCAAAAGGCCTCACTAAGTTTTTTGGCACTGCTGTTCAGGGTATAATGGGCTTCAGTTTCAGAAAAACAAAAAAGTAAGCCCTCCCCATGAGAGAGGCTTCCGTCTCTTACAAGCCTTTACGGAGGCTTGTAAGTCAATCAGTGTAACCCCAAAGCCAGTTTACGTGGGTACAAGCCCTGGCTCTGATGCCTCTGGGTGTGCGATCTTGGGCAAGATTCCTAAGCTCTCCAGCGCTTTCATTTCCTCTTCCTAAAGAGGCAGGTCATAACAATGCTTACTCTGGGCATTAAGTAATTGGGTAACTAAAGATGCTTAGAACAGAGCCCGGCACATAACGTTCAATAAACGCAAGCCATGTCGGTTATTAATGAGTGAGTGGCTGGTGAGAGGGGCCAGCTATTTGCAGCAGGCATGTCATAAGGGCACTCCTTAAGATTTCTCAGCTATTCTTCTTACTGAACCATCAATACTTGGTCAGCTGCCTGCGAGGAAGCCTTGCTGCTGTTCCCTTGACTATCTATTGCCTTGAGGACACTTTGCTGAGGGTCCGGGGGCTCGCACAGAGAACTTTAAGATTTGCTCAAGTTTTGCTCCTAGAAGGAAAAGGCACGGGCAGCCTCACCAATGAAACCCTGCCATCAGCAATGGACTTCTTTAGACCCAGCAGTGTTCTTGGTATTTAGCCGAGTCTCTAGATACTGTTGCTCAAGCCTCGGGTCACAACCCCTTTGGGGATCGAAAGAACCTTCCGAAGGGGTCACCTAAGACCATCGGGAAACACAGACGTTTGCATTGCGGTTCATAACAGTAGCAAAATCACACTTATGAAGTAGCAACAGAAATAATTTTTATGGTCTTTGTGGTCAGGGGTCAGCACAACATGAGGAACTGTGTTTATGGGGTTGCAGAGTTAGGAAGGCCGAGAACCACTACTCTGGGTGGTAGGCAATGGCCAGCTGCCTTCCTCCTCTCCAAGAACTTGTTGAGGGGAAGCGACTGCAAGAGAGTTAGTTAGGGTAGGTCCTGATCACATATGCTCTGGCTCCTCCCTACCTCGGGGTCTTGACCATGAGTATTATAGCCACCTAGCTGCACTAGGGCTAGCCAGTTCCATGCCGGGGCGGCCCCTACTAGCACCCACCCTGCTGGGCCTGCTTCCTTCTGGTGCAGGAGAATCTTGGTATTCTATTTGATCTTCACAGTAGCCCCAGTGAAATAAGTGCTATTTTATCACAATTCTAGGTGGAGAGAAACAGAGCCACCAAAGTGGTTAAGCACCTTGCTTGAGGTTTACACAGCTATTACACAGTCAGGCTTCAAACCAGTTCTTGGCATCTGATTCCAGAAACCTACTCTTTAAACCGTTAGCTAGAAACCGCAGAAAAACAAACATCTACACCTCCGCTGGCTGATGCCTTCTGTGATCCGCTCTTGAGTAACAACAAAGTGAGCTAGCTGCCTGATTAGATTCCTGCTCTTGGCTGCTCCAAATCCCACCCCCACCCCCCACCTCCAGCTCAGGGGTCATCTAGGATGGACAAATACACAGTAAAGAGGAAAAAGAGACCAGTGAGGTTCCCTCTGAAGTTCTGGGGGAGATGATCCAGAGATACAACGAGAAGAAAAGCCAACTTCCAGCAAATTCTCAGTGTGCCAAGAGCTGGCTTGGGCTGGCACTTCCTGTACCACACCCTGGCCTGGCCTGGCCTGGCCTGGCCTGACCGCAGGGAGACGGTACCTTGGGTACCATTGTGGTTGTCGTCCAGGCTGAACTCCTATCAGACAGCTGCTTTCGCCTTGCATCCTCAGTGTCCAGTCTTTGGAACAAACATCCTGGCCCCATCCAGGTACCCCTCCCCTGTCTCCCCAGCCCCCAGCCTCTGATCAGGATGCAGCATCACAATGGGCCGTTTTTTAATCCTTTCGGGATCTCCTTTATTTTTCCCCCCTTTGCTGGGCTTTCTGGGCTGTAATTTTTCCCTCTGTGTCATCCATCACAGATACAGCGTCGCTTGTGCAAATTAAAATGCACCTCAGAATAATAAAAAAGGATCGTTCTCTCCCCCTCCTTTCCCTTCCCAGCAGCAACTCCTCAACACAAAACATTTGTCTCCAGCAAGAACAGAAGATTTAACCCCATGTGTGCTGTTTCCAGTCCCATATAACCCTGTAGCCATGACAGCTGGCACAAACAGCTGGTTAGGGGGTCTTTATCTGGATAGAAATCAGATAGCCAAAGCACAGCCCCTTAGTGCTGGTGGACTTAGGCTCCAGAATTTCACAAACCCAGAGGCTTACAGCTCTAAATCTGGAAAACTAGATGCTTATGGCTCTAAGCCATCAAATCCAGACAGACGTGTATTGCTCTAGGTGCTTACGGCAGAGGCATATTGCCTAAGAAGTATTGCTCTGAGCTGAGACTGTCAACACCCAGCATCTAAAGCTGTAGCTCTCGAGCCTTGTCTCTTTGGCCCCTGAAATGTGTAACAGTTTCCTCAGAGTTTAAAGCATTCATTCCATCTTGAGGAAGCTCCTTAAACAGGAAGATAAACAACTGAGACCCTCCCCCCAACAATAAAAGTAAACAATAAAAGCTGAGAGTACCCCTCGGACAGAAAGAAGCTGAGCCGCAAAGAAGACTCTCAGAGCACACTGTTGGGCATACTTTTAAAAACTCTTTTATTTACATTTCTTATATCTCTTTCTCCCTATTCCACCCCAATGCCTTCCAACATCCCAATACCAGATAGGGGAAAGAAAAGGTTAGTGGGAGAGGGGTCACAGTTCTCTTAGCTGCTTCCTGCTGTTAGGGTCATCAGGTTCCTTGGAGCCAGTTCAATCCTTGTTTCAGGAGATCTCCAACTTCTTGTCTCACTGCAACAACAGCAACAGGAGCCACAGGGGAAGCAGCAGCAGCCTTGTTCTTTCTTGGAGCTGCTCCACACTCTCTGGGTGCTGTGATTTATTCTCTGGATTTCCAGAGTACTCAGATTTAAACTATCTGCAGCTGTCAAAGAGCTCCTTTCAGCGCCCGCACAAAGAAAATAGTTTGCTGCTGGGGACTATCTGAATCAGTCCCACATCCCACACCTGGGATTAAAACAAAACTATGTTTACATCCACAAAAGCAGACCTGCTTCCTGGAAGAAACAGAAACTAGTGGCTGAGTCTCCTGGGAGATGTTTAGACCAGAGTCATTTGGAAAGAACACTCTCCAACCTGCAGGTTTTGACGCATGGTCCAGGTTCCCAGTGTCCATGAGTAGTCACCCATGTTGGAGTGGACTTTGGTGATGCAGCTGTCTGACTCATTTCTGCTCTGGTAACCCCTCACCCATATTTCTGTAAATAACCCCAGTAAAACTCAGGGTTCACCAAGTTGGACTTTGGTCATATCTGTACTTTGGTCTGTCCTGGGCTCCCTATTTGGAGTGAAAAGGCTTGTGTGTTGTATCTCCCCAGGAAAGGTTTTTGTCATATAACACCGTGGCTGCTCTTTCTTAAGCCTTTCTAGTGATCAAGGCTTTGAGTCCTTATAGTCTGGGTCCTTTCTTCCTCTCCTTACGGACCCATCTGCCACAACCTCAGCTTCTCCCATTTCTTACCTTCCCAAGACTGTTGACTTTCATGCTCTTCTTAGTTTCTACCCTTGACCACTGTCTTACTTCTTTTCTAGTTGCTGAGCTATAATACTCTGACAAAAGCAACAAAAGAGAGGTGGTTTTATTTTAGCTCACAGTTCAAGGCATAACCCATCATGGCATGAAACAGGAGTTGAAGCAGCTGATCATATTATACACACAGTCAGGGGAGCAATAAATGACTGTGCTCAGCCCCACCCCTTCTCTTTCATTCAGTTCAGGGCTCAACCCATGAAATGGTGCCTCCTTCCACGATTCAAATATCTTCCTGCATCAATTAATATAATCAAAATAATCTCCCCACAGGCATGTTCAAAGATCCACCTCCTGAGTGATTATTAACTTGGAGTTAATAATAAAGCTATTAACACTGACCATCACAGCCACTTTCTAGAACTCTTCTAGTGTTACAGCCCTGGAATCTGGGTACTTGAGTCCCTAGCTCTAAGTGCTTGGACTCTTCAGCTCTATCCTAACTGCTGCTGTCAGGTCTGGGAGCCTGGAGATGTCTCTTGTCTTTGCTCAACCAGCTCAGCCCACTAGACCCGTGATGAAGACCACAAGCAGCCCAAAGACCACTGAGGAGAAGGTGTTACGGGACCTAATATTTCAACACTGAGTATCAGTAAGAGGGAGAGAAGCCACTATGATGGAGCCTACAAAACTGAGGAGTAGAGAGGGGTGTGAGATGTGGGCCTGCTCAGATCGCAGGTCTTCCAATCACATCGCCTCATGTGAATGGCTTCTAATTCTACAAATTAGAATTAGAGTCTGCTGAGTTGCTATAGGGGAGCTGCACCGGTGAGAAACCTGAAGGGTGCTGAGGGTCATCTCAAGGTCACCAAAGGGTGTTTGCTGGAGTGGAGTCTTCCAAAGCAAATCCAAGTTCCCTGGAGCTGCCGTGACTGGAGCAAGGCTTCTAAAGCAGAAGGCTTCCGCAGCTGCTGGGCTTGCAGTGAGCCTTGCTAGATGGCGTTCCCCTGGGACTGCTAGGGAGGAGATTGTTTGAAACTAGAGATGGAACTTCTTGGCTGAATATCTTTCTGCTCAGATCAGTCAGATATAAGGGAAGGGTCTATCATCTGTCATCAGAGGGGCCTATCAACCTTAATTTATTTGGAGGGAAAGTAAAAATTAAAAAGGGCTCTCACCGAAAAGGCTTATTATTCGTTCTTAATAGTGCTTACCAGTGCTCAGCCGCTGGACGCGTGCCCTTTGGGAGGATTGGGTCCTTCTCATGTCCTGCAGCCAGCGGTTGGGCTGAGGTGTCTGAAGAGACACAGTAGAGGAGTGTCTGGTCTCTAGACTTCACTCTGGCTTCTCAAAAGCCAGGTGCTCTGCTTTTTCAGTCCTTGCTGCACACCTCAGAAGCAGAATTCTTGTCATTGCCACTGTTAAGAACAGGTGATCTTTGGATAGTTAGTAACTTGCTCACTTATTTAACTGGAGTACTGACTCCAAAGGCCATATTCTGCATTTTCTACTGAGTCACAGACCAATCACCTTAAGGATATCTCTTGGGGGCCAGTGCAGAAAATAAAGAGATATAAGGTTAGTACATGACCAATTATAGAGGGTTTGTTGTTGTTGTTATTGGGTTGTTTTGTTGTTTTTTGTTTTTGAGACAGGGTTTCTCTGTGTAGCCTTCGCTGTCCTTGATTTGTAGACCAGGCTGGCCTCAAACTCATAGCAATCCTCCTGCCTCTGCCCCCTTAAGTGCTGGGATTACAGGCATGTACCACTGAGACTGGTCTATAGAAGATTGTTAAAGACATCCTATACACAGAGGAGGGGAAAGATAATATCAAATGCAGACTGGGGAAAGAACACCTTCATGAGAGGAATATGTGAACAAATGAAAACTAAGGAAGTGTGAAGTATATTCAGATTAATAATCCGGCGAACTCCTAAGCTGAAAGAAAGTAGGAACAAGCACACACAGACACACACAGAAAGAGAGAGAATGAGAACAAAAACCTGGACCAGGACCAGGGGAAATCACAGCTGAGTGTGTGAATACTGATTCCCCCCCCCAAAAAAAAACCCCTCAAAGTACCCTATTTGCATATAATATGATCCAATGCTTAAAAGATTAGTTTCATCAAAGTAACACAAGCAAAATCAGCATACAAGGATGGGATTCCGGCATGGCTCAATCAGTAAGTGGCTTCCATGCAAACGTGAGGACTTGAGTTCAGATCCCCAGCACGGATGTGAAAAGCCAGTGTCAGGGCTCATTTACAGCCTCAGCCCTGGGTGGGGTGGACACAAGCACATCCTAGAACTCATTGGCCGACTAGAAAAACAGATGAGCTGAGGTTAGTTAGAAACCTTGGTCTCAAAATATAAGGTAGACATCAGTTTCAGAAGATACCCCACATTCATCTCCAGCCTCTATATGCACATTCACAAACACACACATGTGAGCAAATCCACACACGCAAAAAATCACTACAGAACAATCAGCTTTTTTATATAATAGTAATAAAAATGTTGAGCAATAAATAATAAAAATTCCATTTACAGTAGCCTTAAGTTTTTATCTAGGAATAAGCCTAACTGAGGAGGTTCAAAACATCTGTAATGAAAACAATAAAACTGTAAAGAAAGATATCGAAGAAGACAACAGAAGATGCCAAGAAAAGGCTTGGTGATAGACACTTGCCTAGCACACATGAGGCCCAGGATTCAATCCTCGGTGCCATAAAGGAAAAGGGGTGGAAAACCTAGAAAATAGAAAGGCCGCTGATGCCTGTGCATTGGCAGAATTGGTAGTGTGAAAACAGCTATATTACTGAAAGTGATCTACAGATTTTGTACAATCTCCATCAAAATTCTAATGGCATTCTTCACAGAATTAAAAACAAAAACATATCAATCTTAAAATCCATATGGAAATACACATGAAGTACCATAATGCCTGCTTTTAAATTGTACCACAGAGCCATAGAAACAAAGCAGATTATAGATACAAACCAGTAGAGTACATCAGAGACTCATAAACAAACGAAGAATCAAACTCGATCCCTGTTTTTCACCTGCTCAAAATGGTTAGAAGACCTTAACGTAAGACCAGAAACTTTGAAAGTATAGGAAAATACAGAAAAAAAAAAAGTTTCCAGAAGTGGCCACACACAAGGACTTTCTGAAAAGGATTCTGAGAACCTAAGAAACATCAGGAGAATTGATACTTGGAATTTCATGAAATCAGGAAGCTCTGCTGAGGAAAAAAAAAAAAAGGGTAAAGTTATAGGTTACAGAGTTGGAGGAAAAGCTTTGCTGAGTATGCTTATATGCTCACCAGGAGCTAACATACAGCATAAAGTACACCAGGAGCTTAAGAAATCAAACATCAAGACCCCAAAATCTGAAATCATCCAGTCTGTTTGGAATTGCCACTGAGAATCAAGTGAAAGAAAGGCCAGAGTGCCGCCATTATGCTTATTATCCATCTAGGGTCTGGGTAATAGTGCAGTGAAGGAATAAAGCCAAAGAAGCCGTAAGACACAAACAGCTTTTATCGGAAGGGAGAGAAAAGGGAGATGTGGAGAGAGGGAAAGAGAAGAGAACCTCGCCATTATTCATAACTGCTGTATGCTATATTAGAATAATAGGTACCCTGTGAGTTCTAATTAGGCTTAATGAAGAGGAATGGGTGTAAGACAGGGTCTGGATTCTGTAGTGTTTTGCTTTATTGCTTTGAGGCATGGTCTCAAGTAGCTCAGGCTGACCGCGAATTTGCCGGTAGTTGAGGCTGGCCTTCAACTCGTTCTTCCTACTTTCTAAGATTGCAGCTGTGCACCTTCATGCCAAGCTTCATACATGGTTTTATGTGATGTTCAGACCTCAAGCGGGGAGACAGAAACTATGTTCCACACCTTGAGCCTGAGTGGGCTGCTGTTCAGTCACAGGTTGCAATGCGAGAGTTGGAGAGCTGTCTGGGTCTTTGCTAGGTAGGAGTGTTACCAGCAGAGGGCACTTTCTTTCCTTCCTTCCTTCCTTCCTTCCTTCCTTCCTTCCTTCCTTCCTCCCTCCCCCCCTCTCTTCCTTCTTTCTCAAAAGTTACCATCACAGGACTATGCGGAGGTCTGACTGTCCAAGCTCAGGTCTTGGTCCCACCCCATGGGGAGGGCAATATGATTGAAAACTTCACTGACGCCCAGTAAGAAGGGGATACGTAAGGAAGTGTTATTATAAAGTAGGGGCATGATGCTTGCAATCCCAGCATTTGGGAGGTGGAGGCCAGACGATAAGGAGTTCAAAGCCCGTCTCAGCTATGTAGTGAAATTGATACCAGCCTGGGCTACATGAGATGCCATAGCAAAGCGAATGAATGCGTAAAGAAATAAAGAGGAGTGCCCTGAACCAGAGCACCCCAATGAGGCAGCTGGAAAGTGGCTTAGAGATGTTTACTCAGCCCAGCCAGTCAGGGATTAGGTCAGCAGGACCAAAGACACCTTCTCCCTCGGGTCAAAGATGAGCCCAAGGTCAGGCAAGTTCCCTGATTCATATCTCAGCTGCATTTGACTTAAAACACTGCCAGGCAGGTCACCAGGCAGCACCCTGAGCTTAGAAGAGGAGGTCTCTTTGCTCCCTGATGCTCAATCTCTGGAAGGATTCTTCTCCCCTCAGCAGGTAAACTCCAGTCTGTGGCTTCTTGAAGCATCTTGGCTTTAACAGGTCAGTCCTCTCTGAAGGAGAGCAAGACAAATCCCCCCCCCCCCCCCGCCAGTATCAACAAACCTCAGCCCCATGTGGTTGACCCACAGGCCAATTCGTGTCACAGGAGACCAGAAGGGACACTGAAGACAGCTGGCTCAGATTGCCTCTCCTCCTTCACCAACCCAGTGTGTGCGTGGGGGAGGGTGGGTGGGGGGAGTCCTCTACCCAGTTTCAAGAGACACTCCAGGGAAGATGATTTGTGCCAGTACTCCAGGAGGAAGGAGCAAAGGGACTTCTTTTTCCAAACTCCAGGCTCTGCCTGGTGCCCAGGCTGGCAGTGTGCTGGCTTCATTGCTCCGACAGCGTGAAGGATGCTTGGTTTTGTTCCCAGTGCTATTCTCATTTGTTATCCTCTCGCAAGAATTGGCACCCTCCACCTGTTCCCTCCTCCTCCAGCTCCCTACCTTCACCTTCCATCCAACCCCCCATCCTGCCTGCTCCTCTCACCCCGGAGGGGACCTTTTTAATGTTTACCCCCAGAGGAAACTCTCCCACTTGGAGACACTCCCAGTTGAACTCAACTACACATCTGTCATGCAGTTTCTCTGGGTGAGGTATTGTGTTTGCCACTTATGACAAGCCCCTGCCTTCAAAGAACTTGGCTCCCAGAAGGAAATGACTCTGAAGTCCTGGGCAGATGGAGTAGAAGTCTTACCACGGGGCCTTTGCGAAGGACACAGGGGTGTGCAGAGAGCTGAGAGGCAGCAGTCCGCCTGTGGAGGGCAACACTGATGACCGCTGAAAGAATTTGGGCAAGTGACTAAAGACAGAAGGCATGGACAGTAAGCAAGCAGGGAAGAGACAAAACCTCAAACAGCTTGGGGAGAAAAAGGCGGAGAACGGAAAGGGATGACATCACAGCAGAAGGAGAAGCTATGGAAGCTATGGTTTGAGGAGATCAAAGGTATGGGGGGGGCTGTAGAGTAGATGAGACTGAAGATACAAAAGAGGGTGCAGAGATGATGAGATTCCTGATCAAAGCCCCAAGGCAGACTAGTTTTAAGATTTTATTTTTTATTTCAATTTATTTTTTATGTGAATTAAGTGTTTTGCCTGCATGTACATCTGTGCGAGGGTGCCAGATCCCCTGGAACTGGAGTTACAGACAGCTGTGAGCTGCCATGGGGTATTGGGAATTGAACCTGTATCCTATGGAAGAGCATCTGGTGGGCCATCTCTCCCCAAATTAATTTCTTTTTAAAGTTTTCACGCACATATATATAATATATGCTGAAAATATTTACCACCTCTCTCTCCTCACCCCTCCCATCAGCCCTTCTGTTCCTCTGAGACCCTTTTACTTCTACCTTCTGTCATACGTACGTACGTGATCTTATGTCCCTATAGAAAGACTTGGACAAATGAGAGAAAACATGTGATGCCTGCCTTTCTGAGATTGGCTTAATTCACTGAATCTAACTGCAGCTGAATCCAGTTGCATTGACATGATTTTGGTCTTCTTTATAGATGGAAAAAAAAATCCGCGCTGTATACAGATCATGTTTTCCGCCCCCATCCTTTGCTGGGGGATACGTAGTTGGCGTCATAGTTTAGCTGTTGTGGGTAATAATATGATAGGTATTGATAGGCAGCTATCCCTGGGACAAACTGTCCTGGAGTCCTGTGGGTGAATGCCCAGGAGTGGAGTGGCTGGCTCTTATGGAAGCTCCCACTGTTAGTTTCTCGAGAACCTTCCATGTTGATTTCCATAGGGTTGGACTATTTTACGTTCCCACCAGCACAAAGCACATTCTTTCCAGCATTTGCTGCTACTAGTTTTCTTAATATTTGCTGTCCTAACCAGGGCAAGATGGGGGTCTCAATTTGCATTGTGTTGATATTTTTTTTTATTTTGTGTTTGAGTGCTTTGCCTGAACGCATGTCTGTGGACCATGTGTGCAGTGTGGACTGTGGCAGTGGAGGCCAGCAGAGGGCATTGGATCCCCTGAGACTGGAGTTACAGATGGTTGGGAGCTGCCATGTGCATGCTGGGAATTGAACCCGGGTCCTCTGGAAGAACAGCCAGCGCTCCTAACTATTGAGTCATATCTCCAGCTTCCAATGACATCTTTTGAGAATTTTCTGTTCATTTCACTAGTCCATTTGTTGACTGGATTGTTTGATTTCTTGGTGAGTTTTGCTGTTTTAGCTTTTTGCCTGCTCTACATATTAATTCTACAAAAGAGACAGGGTCATTCAGGAGAGAGCTGGCTGCGGAGGGAAATCAATTCTATTTCAAGAGCAGACAGGTTGGGAAAAGAAGGAAGAGAGGGAAATGAGATCCTTCCAGGACTGAACAGTGAGACATGTGCAAAATCAAATGAGGTGCATTGTATAAGGGCCGAGTTTCCAGCATCAGCAACTGTCATTCCAGGCTAGTGAAGCTCAACTTTCAGATTAAACAAAACATAAGCCCACACAGCATCAACTTACACTTTAGTAAAAATACACTCACCACTTACCTGACATTCAAAGGTTAACTGCCTCATCAGGCATGGTGTCTCAGACCTATAATCCCAGTGCTGGGAGGCTGAAACAGGAAAATGGCAAGTTCAGGGATAATTCGTTGTGAACTGGCAGGATGGCTCATGAGGTGACGGTGTCTGCTGCTGAGCCTGCCTAAATTCAATCCTAGGCCCCACAAGGTGGAAAGAGAGAACAGATTCCCGAAAGTTGCTCTTTGACCTCCACATGTATACTATTGCATGTGTGTGAGTACAAATGAAAACACATTTAATTAATCGATCAATTCAATTAATTAATCAATTTAATTAATAATTAATTAAATTAATCGATTGTATTAATTAATTGATCTATTAATTAAAGTAGGGAGTTTAAGGCGGTCTTGCTAGGGTCTTGCTACAGCAAGACCCTGTCTCAATAAACCAAAACAGGACTGACGAGATGGTTCGGCAGTTAAGACTGTGTGCTAAACTCACATTGGTGCGCCCCGCTCTCCACAAACATATAATCAAAACTGAAATATCTTTAAAGCAGAAGAAGTTAACTGGCCTCGAGTGTTTCATCTGAAGAGGCGCCCAGGCTGATATATTCTTGTCTCTGCAGGCTGCAGCTTGGGGGACTGCCTGAGCTATCAGATGGAAGGCTTGGTGGAAGCACCCATTTCACCCAGCCAGGCCGCCATTTTCCCTGGGCAGGTGGTCCGGGAGGGGGCATCCCCTGCACTCTCAGGCAGAGCCTCTGACGCACTGTGCCCCGGCCAGCAGCAGCTTGTCTAGATCCCCACCTTTCATTTGCCTACAGTATCAGCTCCACCCTGTCTCCAAGACCTGGGGGACCGGGGATGGAAGTGACCATTGGGCGTAGATGCGGATCTAAGACAAACTCTCACCCTTTTTGGCTCTTTATCTAGTCTCTGCCTGTGGTAAGCTTTTGCCTGCCCTGTGCTGTTCCTCGGGCATACTGCAGTCACCCATACACGCCTGATTAGAGGATTCGAGTGACTTACAGGGGCTTCTCTTCCCTAGGGTCGGAATTTGCATTCGGTGATGGATGCTGAGATGTCTTCAGAACACAGCTATACTTTGCATATTAAACAAAGCAATTTCCAGGGGAACCTGGGGGAGCTTGGTCTTTTTCCAGTTATGTTTCCTCAGAGTCAAAGCCCCTTTCCTTTCAGCCAGCACTTTCCCCACTGGTCCTGGGTCCCTCTCATCCACTAGCCTCCTAGCCTCCCTTATTGCAGGGACCCCAGTTTGGCTGCACAAGAGGAAAGACACTGGACCCCAGCCAGGAACAGGACAGCCTCCTTACTTACCTGATGCTGGTATTCCTATACCCTACATCACAGGAGACCCTACCACTAGAATAGGAGGGGAGTCTTGGCTGGTACCAGCTCCCAAGAGACCTGGCTCGGGGATCATAAAATCTCTGCCATCTCCACCCCCCCAAGATGCAAACCCAGGGCTGTCCTCTTAATATTCTGGGATGTCCTTCTATCTGACTGCTAAGCTTAGACATTGCACAGCCGAGATACTAATTTTTGCTTTGAATGAGTCTAAGCTTTTCATCCAAGAGCCTTTAGGATGCTGGGGGGGGGGGGATTTTCACAACACTGGCCACAAGGTTAAAGTTAATGTTTTCTTCAAAGATGAACAGGAAAAAAAAAGTTGGGAGTCTTGACATCTTTGTTCCTATTAATGTTGTCTGAAGCCTACAAGAGTGTTTGAACTTAGTTACTTCAATGGGGCGTGGCTTGGGGAGTCACTTAGTCACCAAAGTAGCAATGCCTCCTTCAGTGACCCCACTGGTACATATAGGCTGTGTGGCACCTAGGGAGCTTCCAGACAGACCTGTCCTTACGGATATGCCCATGACCTAGCCCTGGCAGGGTGGAAACAGACATCTGTGACTAGAGATGGCTTCTATGGCCCCATCATAACCAACGAAGAGACAAAGATGAGGGGATTTGTTGAGTGGCTGCTACACACTCAGTCCTTTCAGTGAATGGCCAGATTTGGAATCTGGAGGTTCAAAGAAGAGACTTCAGTTGGACTGGAGTCTGGGTGTGAACCTGACCTCTGTAGCCTCAAACCTTGCTGAAGGCTCAGTCTACATAAAGTGAGGGCTGTGCTCACTGCAACAAACACATCTGGGATCCATTGAGAATCCTGCTGACATCGGTCACGGGCAGCTGTGCCCAGCATGAGGCTTCATTACGAAGGGTTAAGGGGATGTGCTATGCTGGCTCCTGGGATCCTGCTAGCCTTGGCCCAAAGGTCTGGCATCATTCCCAGAGCTAGCAGTAGATCTGACCCATCATTTCCTGCTTGGGGCTCACCAGGGTTTGCCATTGTTCTGCCCACACTGCTGTCAGGCTGACAAAGCCAGCACTCCTGCAGGATACACCCTTCTCTTTTCTGCCTATTCTCTGCCACCAATCAGCTGGATGGGTCACTTGCTGCCTGATGATAAAAGCCTGATGGTCTGACTTCAATCCCCACAAGCCACGTAATGGCAGAAGGAGAGCAGTGACTCCATAAAGTTGACTTCTGACATCCACATGCACGGCATAGCGCGCGCACACACACACATCATGTTCACACACACACATACACAAACACACCTATGATAAAGCTCAACTCAGGCACAACAGGAGATAAACAAGCAGTACTAATGAATACAACAATCATAACAGCACACTGTCCCCAAGGGAGGAGCAGCCCTGCTAGGCCACAGAGGAGGACTTTGCAGCCAGTCAGGGTCAGGTGAAAGGGGAGGAGGTCCTCCCCTATCAGCGGACTTGGAAAGGGGCAGGGAGGAGATGAGGGAGGGATTGGGATGGAATGAGGGAGCCGGATACAGCTGGGATACAGAGTTAATAAAATGTAACTAATAATTAAAGAAAAAAAAAGCACAGTGTAACAAAAGTTATTTAAAGCTTGGGAACTGCTTGTTTTTTGGAACTTTTCGTGTAGTGTTTTCAGATTGTTAACACTGCCAGAAGGTGGGCTTGGCAGAGAGGGCCTGCCCCTCTATGGTGGAGGCTGGGTGATAGGGGTAAAAAGGAAGCCCAGCCGGCCAAGGCTTCCATGCTGAATCTGTTACTGAGAAAGCTCATGCCGTTTCCTGGTGCAAGAAACCCCTGATGGCGTCTCCCTAGACAAGCAAGAGCATCTGAAACTTCACCTGGCCACGAGCCTTCCACCAAGTCTGCAAGCCCTCCCCCAGACAGCAGATGCCAGGCCGCCTCTTCCAGCGGATGTGTTGTGAGTTATGGTCGGTTCCCACCCCACCCCCACCTTTAAGGAAGCAGCATGGCTGTCCTCTGTGTGCACCCCAACGTGCTGAAATTGCAGGACAGACTTCGATGGGGACCCTGTGTTGGTGGCTTTGATGAAGCTGGCCGGACTCGGAGCTCTCCACAGATGTGGGGTGTGGGGTCGGCTTATGTGGGTGTCTGGCCTGTTTCGTTCTAGTTACATAGCAGCAATGGGGTTCACTCACCCCTAGGTGGTCAATGATCATGCAAGGAAGAAGCCCCAAAACACTGGGATTCAGGATGAGGCCCAGGCATTTTCCACGTTTGCAATGAGAGATTCTAACCGCCCCGCCTCAGGGTAAGAAATAAAAAATCTAGCAGTTTTTTGCTACCGTGAGAGAAGTTGATTTAAAGGTGAAGTGCACAGAACAGGATTAAACTGAGTCAGAAAAGCCGACAGGCCACACCGGGCTGCGTGGACTGCCAAGCTACAGTGTGCTCGGCCTCTGACAGTCATTGTATCATGTGACCCAATCTAACATACCTCCTTTTACTAGACTTTAAAAGTCGGGTTAGAATTACATTGACTTTGAAACTCTGGATCAAACCCAGCCTGATGATGCTCTGTCGTCTCCTGGTGCACACACACGCACGCGCGCGCACGCACGCGCGCACACACACACACTCACTCTATGAGAATAATTCCCCATAAGCCAATTTGGGAAGGGATGTCTTTTACTTGTTAAGAAAAGGCATCCTGTTATAATTCTTCCAGGTTCTCCTGGTCTTGGCAGGCAGCGGAGTGATATCTTAGCATCTTGGGACTCTTTGGCTAGCGCCATCCCTGTGCCCCTTTCCCAACATATACCTAGCATCAAGCTGCAGATATACTCCCGTTTCAAACAATGGAGGAAGTTGCTCCTTCCTAGCAGCCCTTCATTCAGTGACTACTCTTTTGTGGTCAGTTTCCATTCAAACATGTCCCAGAACGTTTCCAGAAACTACAGCAGGGCACCAATCCTGTCTGAACCAGTTCTGAGTGCATATACCCTATTTTACCATGTTATTCCTATGTACAGTTGGACACGCATGATTGAAACCAGCTTCACCATGGGCCTGTGAGCAGTGAGTAAAGTCTTAATCTAAGCTTGGCCGGGAGTGGTGGCACATGCCTTTAATCCCAGCACTTGGGGGAGGCAGAGGCAGGAGGATCTCTGTGAGTTCGAGGTCAGGAAGGTCTACAAACTGAGTCCAGGATAGCCAGGGTTCTACGACAAAGAAACCCTGTCTCGAAAAACTAAAGTCGTTGTCATCATCATCATCATCATCCACGTTTGTCAATGAAGACAGAGAACTATTCATCTCAAGTCCCTTACCAACCATCTCCTGCCCATAAAGGAAGTCTCCAGGCCTTTGAGCAGTAAGTAACCGGGCCGTTGAGTACTTTAATTCAAGGAGCCCGCTGCAAAGCAGCCATCCGCTCTGCACTATCGCCTTGCTTTTGAATAGTTCCCTGTGGCTTTGCAATTTGGGCTCTTCCATTCTTTGAACAAGACACCAAGAACCAGGAACACACAGTCCAGACAGTGGCTAGAAAAAAACTAGGCAACTGCAGCGCTCCTCGTGGCTCACGTCCCATCTCTCCGGCCCTCACTGAAAGGAGCCCCTGGCAGAGAGCAGCAGCAGAATTTCTCTGACCTGCATCAGAGGTCTCAGTCATGTCTCGGTCCACAAGTCATACTCCTGGCTGTTGCTGACCACACCTTCATGCTTTGTGACGCTAGGGATTAAACCTAGTGTCTCTTGCATGCTCCTGAGTACGGCTCCTATCTCCAATAGCCACGTAACCTGTAACACCCCCACCCCAACCCCAGGCCTCCTAGGCACAGGTGTGTCTCACTGGCCTCTCCTGTTAGCCACATGAGTCCTAAGGCCAGTGCTGTCCAGAGGACAGAGTACGCCAACAGACAATGCATGAAAAACTCAGCAGACCTTTCCTTATTTATTGGATTCCAGATACATGGGACTGGCTGGGATAATCCCAGGGCATGTGATTTACATGGGGGCCGTGGGAGAACTCATACAAGAAATACGTACAGGAAGGTGAGGCGGCACAACGAAAGACTGCCGGTTAAAAAATATATACATCTTAAGCCATTCCAGCCACGATATCATTATCAGAAAATAAAGCAATCTCTCCACATAGTGCTTCTCTTTGGTGCTGTTCCATGGGCTTGGACTCTGGGCCCTTCTGTCTCCTTGCTACAAGTCTTGTCATCCTCGCCTGCCAACTCTCCCATGAAATCTAGAGGGGAGAGCCAGGCACAGATAGCATTGGCCCTGACCCTGCTAACCCCGAATGAGCGCGTCTCAGTCCCCAAGCTGTGGCCCTGGGAAGTCATCAGTTTGTGTATGCAAAACACCAGGAGGCATGACAAGTCCATCCAGAACATCCAGCTAGGATAGGGGAGAAGGGAGTGAAATACATCCCAGCCAGCACCTTCTTCCTCTACAAGGTTGGTTATGTTCTGTTTCTCGGTTTGAAATGACCTTTATCTGAGTACATGGCTGCAAAGGGTGGTCTCCTCTGGGGGGTTTCCAGAAAAGGAAGGTAGCCTGGGCTTTTGCTCTGATTTGGGAAGGTGGGTGGTATAGGGAGGACTCCCATTCCTGATCTGGGCACCCTGGCCTCACTGGGCTGGTCTTTGAACAAGCTGGCTCTACCCTCTGGCTCCAGGTGCCCAGGGAAACCCAGCTCTCCCACAGGGCACCTCACTGATACTGGAACATTCCCTCTGTTTATGAAAACAGCTTCTGTCTCTGGACAGCTGGTGAGCAGCTCCCTCGGATGAAATGGGTTCCATCTGGGGCGCTTGCATTGGTAGACTGTGGGGACCAAGCTGCCCACTTAACGGCTGCTGCTCTAGAGCCGTGTCCACTCAGCCAGCTGTGGGCAGCAGGTCCAGGAGACATGCTGAGAACTAGGAGGAGTTGTGGGTGACACCTTCTTCCCACAACTCCAGGCACCCAACAGTGTGGCTGGGGGTGGTCTTCAGGTCAGGATCTCCAAGGCCAAATCCTAAGGATTAACCCAGTTTAATACAAAAGTGGCTTCTACCTTGGATCAGGGACAAGAGCTCAGGCAGAGCCATGGATACCCGGATGCCTCGACACCCACTCACCCAGTGGCTCTGAGATGCTCAATTCCCTGTCAGTAGAAGGGCAGAGAAAGGCTCTCCTGAAGAGTTTAGTATTAACTGTGGGATATGGCCAACCTGTAATCTGGAGTCCCTGAAGCTTCTAGAGATATTGCCAAAGAGGCAGAGCCAGAAAACCTGAAAGAGGGGACCCTTGCATTCCAGGAAGGGGGACAGACTAGGTGTAGCCTGGGAGATTTCCCAGAAAAGCAGCTCAGGTGGGTTGGCAGGTCTGTTTTCCAGAATGAACCTCTTCATTTCCAGGATATCCTGTCAACCCGTAAACACCAGGGAGAGCTTGGGATTGGCCCTGGACTGGGGGAAACAGAGAAAAGCCATGTTCATAGGCCCAGGGCTGAGGGGTTTATTAAGACAGGGCCTCTCAGGAGGAAAGGGATGGGGTTGGTGGACCACCCTACCCAACACCCAGACTGCAGGGTCTTGGGAGGAGCTGACAGGGGGGGGGGGCTACCTCAAACATCCCCAGGGCAAATGTCTTCAGGCTGCCCTTGCCCTCAGTAGCACAAAGCCTTGCCTTTGAATGAGCTAAGGGAGGGGCCAAAAGGGGCCTTTAGAGCTCCTTCCTTGCCAAGATGTGATTACATCTCCCCCAAAAACTCTTGGCCTCTCTATCCTATACCCCAACCTGGGCTGATGACCTGGCCTGAGGGTACCCTCCGATGGGGCCAGGTCCTGAACTTTCCATGGGTTTCTACTGGACATGCCCAAGAGGAAGAAGGGCAGGGGCACAGGACCCGGTTCTTTTCTGACCCAGTGAGTTTTCCCAGATACTACTTCTGCTGGCTGAGGTAGGGGCAGGAAGCATGGGAGGGGCTTTTGGGAGTTGGGGGGTAGGGATGTGGCCACTCTAGCAGAAAAGAAAGAAAAAAAAAAGCACCCACCGAGGGCTGGGTGTGCTAGCACAAGAGGAAAGGGGAAGCAGAGGGAGCCAGCTGGATTGAGGAGGCGAAGAGCCTCAGGAGAGGCATTAGCGGACCTCTGCACAAGCAGGGTCTCTGGAGACACTCTTGCCCCACGGGCCCATCCTCTGACAGTGACACCTCCGGGAGCACCCAATCTAAGTCTCTTGGGTCCTGGGCACTAAGCACCACCCAGCCAGGTCCATCCAGGTCCTAAATGGGGAGGGGTCCGAAAATGGATAAGCTGCCTCTTGCAAGAAGGGGTGCTTCCTCTGGTGGTCTCCGGCCCTAAGGGGAGTCAGCCCCGGCCCAAGCCTTAGCACTGCCCATGGAGAAGGAAAAAATACCAAAGAAAATGCGGGTGACAGATGAGCCCCCCGCCCCCGCCCTCCCATCCCCAGTCTCCCCATCCGCTGTCCCTAGGAGTCTGCACAAAGTCAGGAAGCAGGAAACCCCTTCTTCTGGGACAGCCCGGAGCCCCGACGAGGGTGTGGAAAGTCGAGGCTGGTCGCTGTGGAAGTCTCCACGTGGATCGTGTCCATCCGTCTGCGTGCTGGGCCATCACACCTTGGCCTCCAGCATCTCCAGGAAGAGTTTGTGCATGGTCACCTTGCCCTGCAGTTTCAGGCTGTAGAAGTGTTGCACGGCCTTGGCTGCTGTCTGCCGTAGCAGGGGCAGCGTCAGCAGCAGCTTGCCGGTCCTCCGGGGCTCCTCATGGCGCTGGCTCAGCTCGTAGTCCTGCAGCGCCTCGTGCAGCAGGTCCTGGAGTTTCTGCACCGCCTCCAGGTCCTCAATGTACATGGAATCTGCAGACACAGGAGAGGGTCAGTGCCAGTAGGGGTTGGTTGCCCCCCCTGGGGCAGAAGGCATTCCTTCTGGAGTGCCGGACAGCCCGGCAGGGAGCCTGTCTTCAGAGATTGACTACTGAGAGCAGAATGAGGATCTTCACCTCAGGGCTGAGTCAGAGAATGACAGAAGAACTGCGTTCAGATCCCCCAGAGACCACCAGGAGGGCACTGAAAAAGCTCAACCATTGGTAGACCTGTTGGTTACCATGGAGGTGTCCAAAAGATCCTGGAACCTGGCTGATAGGCTGTGTGAGACACTGAGGCTGTGTGAGACACTGGGCGGGTTACACTTCTCAGCTTTCCCAGCCCTGCCTCCCTCACAGGGCTAAGAGGGCTAAGGGTTTAGAACAAGCACACACTTGCATCATGGGAGCCTCGCCGCTATCACGGCTGGCACCATCCTGTCTTCAGGATGCCACAGAGCCACGGGTCCCACCCATATGCCGTACAGGCACCAACCTTACAACTCTGGCTGCAGGACATAGAGGAGGCGATGTCTAGGTGTTTGGGGGGGGGTGAGGGGAGTACAGTGGCGAGTGACAGAGGGAGCCAGAGGGAATTATAGCTCAGTGATGGGTGCCTGCCTAGCACGCTCCAGGCCTCGTGTCGTGTCTGATCCCTAGCACTGTTGACTTAGAATGTCTGCAGCCCATGAACTCACCGTCTGAAACACCGGGATAGTTAGGTATGAGCAAAACAAAGGGAGATCTCCTTGAACCCGTCCTGTGGGAGAACTACTACCCAGCCACTTTCTGTTAACATCCCGTGCCCCTGCCATGAACTGTGGGCCCCAAAGCTGGCTATGTGGAGAGACGGAGCTGAACCAACCTAGTGGATTCCTCAAAAGAGCAGGCAAGTCCACTGCACGCTGCACTGCCTGACAGCAAACTGCTGAGGCAGCTGCACCAACAGGCTGGTCCCAGTGATGCTACGGACCCCGCTTGGTCTCCTCCCGACCTGTACTCTCCAGAGTCCTCGCAGGGCTGGGCCCCAGCCACCCCTGACCCCATTTCCCATCCTGTCACCCTCTCCAAGGAGCCACAATTGGCAGGTGCTTTCAACCAAAAATGAAATAAAATAACATTGCAGGATCAATTTCTTTGCAATCCATCAGCAAGTCTGTATCGATGGCATTGATAAACTGTTAATTACAAAATCAATGCTTATGAATTTTTTTTTCTTGCTGTCAGAGAGCCCTAGAGATGGCTGGGATGCAGGCAAGTGACAGCTGGCACACTCTCAAGGGGTTGGGTCGGCCTTTGATGAGCTCTCCTCTTCTGCCAGGTACCTGAGTCGACCCATCCACTTAGCCACGGGGGCCCAGGAGGTATGTACTGCTGCCAGGAGGCCTCAGTGGTCTCCTGGCCATCCCTTCCCCATCCAATACGCTCTGTGGACTCCTGGGTAACTGTTCTGCCTAGGAACCATGACTTGCAAAAGCCATGTCTGCCCAGCTCTGCCTTCCTGGACCACAAGGCACTACTAGGCTTTTGGAAGACAGGTGTAAGGAGTCTCTGGGGCAGGCAAGAGCCACTACCATGGGAGGGTCGTATACACCTGTAATTCCAGTACTTGGAAGGGCTGAGGCAGGAGGATTGCCATGAACTTCAGTTCAGCCTGGTATATTCAGTCAGTCAGTCCTAGGCCAGCCCGGGCTACACACAGAGTGAAACTTGTCTCAAAAACTGGAGAGATGTCAACCATTATTGGTTTACAAATTGCAGCAAATTACCTAATGCAAGATATAAGAGTGGAAAGAGTAGGGTGAGGAGGAGGAGGAGGAAGAGGAGGAGGAGGGACACACAGAATTCTATGTGTTGTTTCTAGAGCTTCAGCAAAAGATAAAATAAAACAACCTGTATTAGGTCAGGTCCATGGGAGCAGAGCCTAAGGCTGGGGTCTGGGTTTAATTTACAGAGGGGGAGGGTGTTTTCATAAGGAAGAAGTGAGGAGGCAGAAGGCACAGAAGGGGCACACAATCCAATGCCAAGACCTGAACCCACACAGATTTCTAAGGCAGACGGACTGTTGTGCTGGGTGAAGCCTCTATTGGCTGACAATACATGGCCAGGAAATGATGACCTGGAAAGGCACCAGAGGGTAAATCTGGGGAGCTAACAGCAACGAACTCAAGTGGCTCAGGATGGGAGCGCTACAGAGCAGCATGGGTCTGTGCCATCAACTGTCCCTGTGTGTGCTTCAAAGCCACAGGCTGAGCAATGGTCCCAATCTGTCAGGCACTCAAGGAGTTCCTGGGATAGGACACTTTCAGGAAAAGCCCGACACAAATAGGGAAGCGGTAGTCTGCCTGTGTGTGCCTCCACCTGGAGCCAGCTTTCCCTCATCTGTGTGCTGGGAACACTATTTCCTCCGACGTCATGATACCAGTGACAAGAATCAATATTTACTGAGCTTTCCTCTAGGCCAGGCATGGGCTGCAGTTATCCTCAGCTGATCTTTAATACTCACAGGTGCTTGAAGGAGGTACTAGAAATACCTCCTACACTGGGACAGAGCTAACTAAGGTCATGGTGTTAGTGTCAGGGATAGTGTGTGTGTGTGTGTGTGTGTGTGTGTGTGTGTGTCTTGCCTGCATGCATCTACATGCAACAGTGTGCCAGGGGAGGCCACAAGAGGGCGCTGGATCCTTTGGAATGGAAATCAAAAGTTTATGAAGTGCCACTTGGGTGCTGGGAACTAAACCCTCGTCCTCTGCAAGAGCATCCTGTGTTCTTAATTGCTACGCCTTCTCTTCAGCCCCAGAGATAGGATTTGAACTTGGGTCGGGTGCAGGGGTGCACGCCTGTAATCCCAGCACTCTGGGAGGCAGAGGCAGGAGGATCTCTGTGAGTTCCAGACCAGCCTGGTCTACAAAGAGTCCAGGACAGCCAAGGCTACACAGAGAAACCCTGTCTCGAAAACCAAAAGCAAAAGCAACAACAACAACAACAAAGAATTTGAACTCGTCGGGTCTCCCTGGCCCAGGCAGAGCACAGAACTCTACCACACAGTGCCCTGCAGCAGGATTCAGATTCCACGTCCATGTTTAGCGACCCTGTATTTCCCTCCCTCCCCCTGTACCCAAGAGTACCTCCAGTAAGACAGAGGTTCCAAGTGTAGACAGATCTACCCAATATCTACCACCTCGCCCCAGATAATCCAGCTGAAGTTGCAGAAGGCCTAGGAAGTAGTGAATAAGCCAAAAACATTTTACTACTAGGCTAGGCCATCCATGTTCGTGGTTAGATGTACTGCCACGGGCATAAGCCTATGTTGTCTGAGAATTCAATGACTGTGGTTGGATCCTAACTCTGACCTTCATATTCTCTCTCTCTCTCTCTCTCTCTCTCTCTCTCTCTCTCTCTCTCTCTCTCTCTCTCTCTCTCTCTCTCTCTCTCCTATACTTAAGATGGAACTCACTGTGTAGACCAGCGTGGCTTCCAACTCAGAGATCCTCCAGCCTTAGCCTTCTCGGTGATAGGCTTGAAAGCCCATGTGCCCCTACACGCTGACATCTTTAAACGGTGCTATCCTGGATAAACTTCCAACCTTCCCAGCCTTAATTTCCACGTCTGTAAAATGGGACTATAATAAGAGCTATGTGTGACAGACACAATTGTGTGTCAATAAACTGTGGAGTAGGCACTGCTTTTTATGATCACCTCGGCTCAGAGTGAAGCGGCTTGCTCAAGTGGTGGACGGAGACCTAGCCCTTAGCAATGGATTCAGAAAAACCAGCACTGGCCTCCGTGATTATCCTTTCAACTCCAGGCCGCCCTTGCAGCGTGTGGCGGTTTAAGTGAGGAATGTCCCCACAGGCTCACGTATTTGAACATTTGGTCCCCGCTGGTGGCGTATTGGGGAAGTCACGGAACCTTCAGGAAGTGCAGCCTTGCCGGAGGAAGACCAGCTTTGAGGTTTATAACCTCATTCCACTTCCTGTTCGCTCCCTCTGCGTGAGCAAATAGCGCACCGCTCTCTCTCTCTCTCTCTCTCTCTGCTTCCTGCCCCCACACTGAGCCTTCTCTCCCCGCTCCGGGGATGGTCTATCCCTCTGAAACCTGAACCCCAAAATAAACCCTTTCTTCTGTAAGCTGCTTTTCATCACAGGAAGAGAAAAGCAAGGCACTGTGTTAGACGTGTCTGTTTTGCCCATACCCATCATAAGCCCGCCCGCCCACAGACCCCCTGAAGCCCTCTGAGGGCCACACACCGCCACCCTTACCTGAGTTGGCGAGGGCCAGGGCCTTGAGCGTCACAAACTCCTCCTTCTCAACCTTGAGCTTCTTGTACCTGCGTACCAGCTGCAGGATGGCTCGGTACAGCTCCAGCAGCCCCACGTGGCGGGAGTGCTCCTCATCCATGATATAGTCCTCTGCGTATGCCAGCTTGTCATCGTAGGGCAGCGAGCGGTACACGATACCCAGAATGAGGATCTCCATCCACGCACTCTGCAGCAGGCTCATCTGGTCCCCGAGCGACAGGTTGGAGAAGCCTGAAGAAGGGGTTTGGGAGACCATGATCAGAAGTGGGTCCAGGGGCTTCCTTGGGACTCCCTGGAGGGCAGACTTGGGGACAGACTGTGCCCCTGCATCTCCGTACCTTGCTGGGGGTGGGGGAGCCCTGTGGTGCCGATGCCACCCCCTCGGCAAATGAGTCACGCTGGCATTCATGGAAAAGGCTTACATAACAAGAGCCTGGTCAATGTTGACAGTTATTATGGCCATGCTTGTTGGTTCTAGGTGCGTTTGTAATTGAAGGAGCTGCTGAATTAAAAGCAGGATTTGGGGGGATGGCAAGATGGGAGGGGGGGTTCTCTAACACTGCTTACTCCAGGGACATTCTCTGCTTTAAACCAGGCCCTTTCAGCCAGGAAGGAGGATTTAGTTACTCATGGCCTGGGCAGAGGCTGCTGGGAGGGCAAGGGCTCCAAAGACAGCCTGTGAGCACGTGGGCACATGTGCCTGCACTGTCTTCTCCCTTGGGAAGACTCAGCCGATGTGTTCTGGACCCTAGCACTCATAAACACTACCTCCTCCCTCCAGGGAGGGGAAATGGGGGTAAAGAGGGTGTATGTGCTGGCTGGTTTTGCTTGTCCACTTGACACACGCTAGAGTCACAGAGGAAGGAGCCTCAGTTGAGGAAATGCCTCCATAAGATCCAGCTGTAAGGCATTTCCTCAATGATTGATGGATGGGTAAGGGCAGGGCCCACTGTGAGTGGTACCAGCCCTGGGCTTGTGGTCCTGGGTTCTATAAGAAAGCAGGCTAAGCAAGCCATGAGGAGCGAGCCAGCAAGCAGCACCCCTCCATGGCCTCTGTATCAGCTCCTGCCTCCAGATTTTAGCCCCACTTGAGTTCCTGTCCTGACTTCCTCCAACGATGGACATCTGAAAGTGTCAACCAAATAAAATAAGCTCCTTTCTACCTAACTTCCTTTTTGGTTATGGTGTTTCGTCACAGAAAGAGAAACCCTAAGACCCAGGGCTCTGAAATCATGACACCGCCCTGTCCAATGTGCTGTGGGCTGACCTTGATGAGGCTAACGTCTGCCAGCCTGGACCTCTTCGTCCACGGAATGGCCACAGGAGCAGAGGATGTTTCAGAGTGGCTGGCTGTGAGCTACTCAGGAAGAAGACTGCAGAGCGCACGCACGGGCTCTTGTTAATGTTGAGCCGTAGGTCTGTGTCTGCCAGATGAGGGTGACACACGGTGCGTGGACTTGATTTAGGCAAAGTCAATTAACAGCTTGATTTATGAGAAGGCAACAGAGAAGAGGAAGTTTGGCAATTTCAACCTTCCTAACCACTGAACAGGGGGCAGTAACTTCTCAGTGGGGCTCGCCCAGAAACAGGGAGATTAGTCTAATTCTAAGCAAGCTAGATTTATGCAGGAAATAGCTGGGCATGGTTATGCATACCTATAATCCCAGTGCGTGTGGAGGAGGATCTGGAGTTCAAAGCCAGCCTTTGGCTCAAACCAACCAAACAAACAAGCAAACAAACAGGGCTGGGAATATGGTAAACTTGTAGAGTGCTTGCCTAGCATGTGTGAGGCTCTAAATTCAACTCCCAGTGTGTGGAAGGGAGGAGAGAGAGAAAGGGAGGGAGGAGGAGAAGGAGGAAGGAGGGAGGGAGGCTGGGAGAGAGAGACACACACACAGAGACACAGAGAGAGACAGAGAGAATCCACAAAGCCATTTGCACAAGGTGCTGTGTGCAGCATAAATCAAGGAGTTTATTTCTGGGTAATCCTGCCAATGAAGGGCTTAGGACCTAGCCCTGCCCAGTCATTGCTGCTGACGTGGGGGTGCCATGAGGATGAAAGAGCACGTGTGAAGACTTCACACCACTTCTGGTATACAGAGAGCCAGCATCCCCTCTGCCAAGGACGATGGAGGAGGCTGCCTCTGTCCTTATTTGTGTGGTCAATTATTACCTCCTTCTCTTTGGACTTGCCCAGATCCTGGATTGCCCATCTCTTAGGGCTTGTCTGGTCTTTGTCTTTTTACCCACCCAGGACAAATGGGGTGGGGGGATACACTTGAGGTTGAAGTCAATTAACTTTGCCTTTATTTTCTAAGTCCAACTATTATGGACCCTGGACCTGTCTATACAACCTTTGCCTTGGATCACCACCTAGCTGCCAGATTCTATGGGTGAGAGCAGGAGCGTACCCACCTCTACAGGGAGCTTTGGTGCCTCTTTGGGGGCACAGAATGGGACACAGGGGTTAAACTTGTCTGTTGCTGCCCACATTCTCAGTAGCACTACAGAGGGTATGTGGCTGCCTTTGGGGGCCCAGGAAGCCGGAGGTAATAAAAGATAGATAGAAATGGACATCCAATTTCCCTTATCGGGTCCATGAGTAGGAGACAGGCTTTGGGTGACATTAATTAACAGATACCAATCAGCCAGCATGGGAGGGTGTGGGTGGGGAGGAAGTGGACCGCGAAGGGAGGGGTAGTTTGAGAGCAGAAAGACTGGGGAGTATGGAGAAGGCACACAGGAGTGAAATTAACAGACAAATGAGCTGGAGGGCAGTGGTGAGGGTGGGTGTCCAGCACAGCCAGGCTCTGGGGATGCGAACATGCCCATGGCTCATCCCTCAAGGCAAGACCTCTGCAAGAATGTTACAAACAGGCCTCTTTCTGTCCTCTCTCAATGCCCGATAGAGACTGATGGTTTACTCAAAGCATAACTCCCAGCCTTACCAACCAACATGGTGGCCCACACCTTTAATCCCAGTATTTGGGAGGCAGAGGCAAGCCAGGGTCTTGAGTTCGAGGCCAGCCTTACAGACATGCTCCTGAGTCTTCCTACCCACCCAGCCTGACAAGCAGTCACAGGAAAGGACAGACGGATGCCACAGCAGGACCCTGGGATGGCAGGAAAACAACTTTAAACACTTGCTTAGAGCCCCATTTAGATCCTTGGACTCGAGTTTAGATCCCACACGGGTTTGGGGTCATACAAGGGGCTGCAGTGCCCTGGGGGATTGGGGGTACCAGAGGCACCTGGAAAATTCTGGGCCAGCTGGCTGTGAGGTCTGAACAGCCAGCTCACCCTTCTCTTCTATAACATCTGAGAGACCCTGGAGAGAGTTCTGAAAACCCCAGCACACTCGGCAGCATGCTGGCTGGCCACCATGCCACAGCAAGTGTTTGCAGTCAGCTTATGAAACCATTTTAATGTTTTCTAACATTTGAGAAAAGAAACATTACAAGACAAACTGGGAGCCGACTTTAGCTAACTTTTGGAGAGGACCAGGGAGGAGGTGAGAAAGGGGGTGGTGTTAGATCACATTCAGAAAGCACGCCAGGCAGAAAGCTATGGGAAGGAAATGTGTGATGCAGGTACTAATTACACACACACACACTCACACACAGCATGTGAGGGGGAACTATTTGAGTGCATGTGCAAAGACACGTTGGAGGCACAGACCCCAGAGGCAGCGGGTTAGAACAATCACTCTGCTGGCCGAGAGAGGTGACCCTAGGCAAGGCCACCTTCTCTGACCCTCTGTATCTACACTCCTCTGTAAAATGGGATGGCACCATGTTGGAGGTGCGGAGGTTAAATGTGTGCACATACAACACTCCCTGGTCTGCTTAGCAGGCAGGAAGTGCAAGTATTTGACACCTTTACACCATAAAGTAGGGTGACACAGTGTTAAAATGGGAGTTCATGGGGGTGATGGGGATACGCTGTGGCTGGCTGTACACACACACACACACACACTCACACAGATTTCCTAGAAGAGAAGGCTCGGCCTTGGGAGGTTTTCGTATTTAGTTTTCTTATTCCTGGTGTGTGCAAGAGAAATAGATTCTCTGTCATCTAATAACGAAGCACCTTCGGGAAGACACCCTCCATTTGTATTTCTAATTGGGCTGAGCCTCCATCAGTTAACCTGGGATCTGGGCTGCCAAGGCTCCAGTGGCCAGGGCTACGGACCAGCAAGGCTGACCAGCCCTCCCTGCGGCTCACCCTGGATGTACTACTGCCCAGCCCAGGACCCCTGGCTCTTAGGTCTCCCTCCATCCATATGCTCTATGGCCCCAGGAAAACTGTGCTATCTGCACCAGTGGATCTAATAACAGCAGGCCCCATCCCCCCCCATGCTTCTGGAATTTAAAAAAAAAAAGAAAGAAAGAAAGAAAAAAAGAAAAAAAGCACATAATTTGTGGCAAGTGGAGTTCATAATCTGCTAATTTATGACGGTCTCTGCCGACCTGGAGGGCCATTAGAGAGGTAATAAAGGGAGATGTAATTATAGGATCCGGGGCCACTTCAGACACAGCTGCTGTCACTCGGCAGCTCATCCTTCATCCAGCCAGACAGCGTTCCCCGGGAGCAGGCTGTCCAAAGAGCCTCCCTGAAGAGGCCTCTGGGGATAGCCTGCACACGGCAGCCCGGGCTGGGCGGGAGAGGTGACTCCCGATGAAGGCTCTCCTGGTGGAGAGCCAAGGTGGAGTCCAAGCTGTCCTCCAAGGGGAGGGCAGGCAACTGGCCGGGAACGCAGGGAGACAGCGAGCGCTGCCGACACCCTAGCAAAGGCTGCTGCAGGCACCCGCTCTAATCTCTGGATCGAAGGGACTAAGCACTTGCTGCCCTCATGACTGGGCTTGCCCTCCAGGAAGATCCAGTACTTGGAAAATTCAACTCAAGGCAAAAACCTGTATTTACAGTAGTATAACCTCAAAGTGACCCAAACCATAACTGAGCAAACTGTTTTTATTATCAGCCTGTACTCCCAGTACTGAAGAGGCAGAAGGCTCACCACAATTTAGAAGCCAGCAGGAGGCTACCTAGTAGCAACCTTGTCTCCAAAAATAAAATACAAAATGATAAGCAGCCGTCCCTCCTGGTCCTAGATTTTGCTCCTGAGGTTCTGACAACTGGGTATGAAAATAGAAGGTAGAAAATTCCAAAAGGAAACTTATTTTACATTTTAAACTTTGCAACGTTCTGTGGACAGTGATCTGTGCCCCTCTGAACTTCTCTGCTCCGTGTGTCAACCAGACCGTTTTCTGGTGTATCCATGCTGTATAGGCTGCCCTCCTGTGCTGTCACACAAAGCCACCTCCGTTGTGAGTATCTGGATAACACAGTGCACAGATATGCTCAAGTGGACCTCATTTTACTCACTAATGACCCCAAGTGCAGAGGAGAAGCACAGGACATAAGACACAGAAAGGCAAATAAACTCTCTAACGCAGTGATATTATGAAGACACAATACATTGGTTTTCAGACACGGGAACCTCTCAGGTTTCAGGCTTCATGGGGTGGGGCGGTCTCAGATCATCTCTGGTTAATCTCAGCCTACAACTGTATAAGCCACATCTCTGGGAGAGAGCCACTGTCCAGCGCTTACTCGGCAAGGATGAAGTACATTCCGTGTGCCGGGTTGTGGACCACAGGCTGAAGACACCAAAGCTTGAGCCACAATCCTGTGGCTAAAGAGAAGTACAGAACTCTAGTCCCGGGCAGTCTGAAATGCTCCCTTCTGAGTGTTCCCGACCAGGATGGACAACGTGGTTTTGGGGCAGGCTCTAACATGTTACCCCCCTAACCAGCCTTCAAGCGCTTTCTCTTTCGGGAAGCCTGTCTCCCATATGATTAGAAGTAGGATTAGGTCAACAGTTTAAAAATACTGGACAGGGGGCTAGAAAGACGGTTATTAGCAAGGTCACTTGCAGCTCCTAGAGGGGGCTCGGTAGATCCCCGGTACCCATGTGGAGGGTGACTGTCATTTGTAACTCCAGTTCTAGGGGATCTGACACCCTCTTCTGGCTTCCCTGGGCACTGTATGCACACAGTATGCAGGTTTACAGGCAGGAAAAACACCTACCCAAAGAAAAGACTTAAAAACAAACAAGCAAGCAAACAAAAGTAAAAATAAACAACTTGGTCTGTCCTTGTCCTTAGTGTGAGGTTTACAGAACAGTGGCAGAAGACCCTTACTTTACCTTAAATAAACTCTAGAAGGTCAAGTTCAAGTGATCCAACATGCAGATTTATGCAAAACAGGCAAGTGAGTGTATAGGACAAGCAAGTGAGCCTTGGCTTGCTTACTTCCACTCATTTCTGGTTTGGGTTTCTTGAGGCAGGGCGTCTTTTGCTGGGCAGCCCTGGCTGGCCTGTGCAGATTGGCCTCAAACTTATGGCAGACCCACCGCCCAGCTTGCAGAGTGCTGAGATCACAGGCGTGAGCCACCTCACTCAGCAGTTTCTAACCCACAGGAATCCTGCTTTGGAGATGAAATGCCAGTGCCCAGGAGGCTTATATCACTGTTGGTAATAACTGTGACAACCACGGTAGGTACGGCAGTTTTTGAATGTGCAGCCTCCTCCCGGGGGTTGCCTGGTGGGGGCTACTGTGATTCCCATTTTACAGATGGGAGCACTGAAGCTCAGAAAAAGTTCACAGGGCAGGGCTGGGACAGGAGCCCTGTTTGTCTAGCTCCAAAGCAACCACCCTGGCTTGCCTGTTCCTCTTATTTGGCACAGATGTGAAAAACATGAGGAGGGAGGCTCAAATCTCCTAGACAATCCTTACCCCCAGGTGTTAACGGGGTAATCACAACAGAAGGAAGTTGTACCGATCCGGGGGACCGCCAGGCGCCACTCCTGAGTCATCCCTTCGGTACTGCACATATCTGACCGGGAATAGTAGCCTCGAGGGCTGGGCTGGGCTGGGCTGGGCTGGGGTGGCTGTGCCCAATTTGGCTTGGGGTTAGTGGAGCAATCCAGGCTGAGGTGTCTTAAGCATCAGCCTGATGCCACATCTGTCCTGAGTCAGCAAGGGGTGGATTTCAAAAGCTACCGAGTGTATAATCCCGGAAGCCTGAGCTTCTTAGAGAGGACGTACTGGCCAGGCTCCTGGTGAACCCACCCAGGGGTCAGAGTACCAGGAGTCCACTTCAGAAACCTCCAGGCTTCCCCAAGGTTAGTGTCAGCAAGAGCATCTCCAGTCCCCATCTGTCCACAAGTTGGCGCCCTCTGGTAGCACTTGATTCACCTCAATCAACTAAAGGCTGGCATCCATAGACTAGGCTGCTTCTGCTGTATGTTACCATAGGAGCTATGCTCATCTTTGGGGCCACCGTGGAGGGGAAAAAAAAAGCAATCTATAGAGAGAAAGAAGCACCCATGTGCCACATAACTAGAGAGAGTCCACAGGGGAGGGGTTCACCGCACGTTTCCAACACAAAGAAGCCAAGTGCTAAATAAAGCACAGGGTCAGGGCCCCCTGTGTGCGTTACATAGAATTACACAGGCTCCCACTGTTCGCCCATGTACACTCACAGATTGGTTCACAGCGGGGCCTGGGTCCAGAGAATGAGAGGCCCATAGGGCCCGAAACACTTCCTGCCAGCGAAGTCGTGGAATCTCAACGGTGAGGCTAGGCAGAGATCCAGCAGGCAGCCACGGCGGGCACACAAGCAACGTCGGCACAAGCCAGATTCCACCACTGGAACTCACAATCTCATTTCAGCCTTGTTTGTTACACCGAAAAGGTCATGACCTCACACTCCCACGTTACAGGTCAAAGGACAGATACTCGGGTCACGTGGCTTTTGGGCCTAGAACCTGCCTCGGACCCAACTCCCCAAGGCCCTGCTGCTGACTCTGCCCACAGCTAATGTCACAGAAGAGCTGTTTTCCATTGTCATTCCAGTGAACTCTACAGGAAAAGATGACTTTTTTCTTGTGGGTTCAAGGGAGTTGCTCTTAGAATATTACCAACTGTGGGCTCTGTTACAGCTCCTACTGTGATGACAAGTGGGTCTGATGAGGCCCTGGCAGTTCAAGAATATTATTGAACCTTCCAAATGTTACTCTCCTCATTCCCACAAAAGAGAAAGGGGCCTCTACAAAAGCAGGCTGGCAGAGGTCTTCTAGGCCTTGTTGGGTCTGGCACCAGGCATCAAAGGCCAGGGTGAGCCTAGAGTCCCTTAGCCACTCTTGCTCCCAACCCACCATGACTCACCTGGGATGTGCTTGGCCCAGCCAATGATGACCACAAGCTCCCGATCTGCCAAGTCGCAGAGAGTGGTCAGGGCCTTGATGTCTCCCTCAGGGATATCGGCGGGAGGCGTGGCATACAGCTTCTCCGGCTCTGCCACCAGTAGATAGGAGACGATCCTAGTCACTGTGAAGACCAAACAGGGTGCAACCAGTGAATGCCTGGGGAAGAGCAAAGGGTAGAGACGGAGCCCATGGGAAGGTCCAATGTGGCTGGGGTCTGCCCTCATCACAAAGTTGCCAGCAACAGTGATGAGAGAGAGCGCTGGGATATATCCTGCAATGGGAAGCTGCTCAGAGAACCCTGAACAGGAGCTCTGGGAGGGTTGCTATGGGAACAAGGTCTGAGTGCTGGGACCCTCATTTCACATGGAGGCAGGTTTTGTGCCATCCCATACAGACAGTCCTTCCGGTGAAGCCAAGCAAGGCTGGGCACCACTGGCCAGCTTTAGATCCACACGGCCCACCACCCAGTGGAGGAAGACAGAATCGCCCCAGGAAGATGCCAGGTATTCTAGGCTGAGAGGGGCGGTGAAGCCTGCCTGGTACGCACACGGCTTCTTAGCAGGTGGGGAGATCTGTAAGCTCAGGTAGGGGCTGTTCTCCGAATCCAGCCGCCGCTTGTACTTCTGACGGCCTCCACGCACTCGGTCAAGGCGCACACCTGTGTCAGACAAGAAAGACACCGGCATCAACAGCCAAATCTCCAGGGGGGGCAGGCCCTGACCTTAGAACTGCAGCCCTGGCTAAGGGCTTCAGGTTCATGCCCAGGTGGCCAACCTTACAGCAAAAGACGAGGCCATTTCAAGTAGCAGCCCATCCCGTGGGCCAGCCTGGTCCTGCCTCTCCAGGTACAGCTTCGTCCTAGAGTCAATCACCTTGAGGCGTCTATCCTCCAAGCTCTCACTTGAGGACACAACAAAACCCTCTGCCAAGCAGGTGTCCCTACTTCAGTTCTGCATCCTGGGGGGGCTAGAGATGTAGGTCAGTTGGTACAGGGTTGCCTGGCATGTGCAAAGCCCTGGGTCCGAGCCCTAGCGTTTTTAAAATAAAACAAATGATGGGTATGGCCGCTGGCAGCACATGCCTGTAATCCCAGCCCTTGGGAGAAGACATGAGGATCAGGAATCCACGGTCCTCTTCAACCAACACAGGGAATTTATAACCAGCCTAGGCTACACGAGACTGTAAAAGGCAGATGAAGAGGGAGTGCTCGGAGAAACAGGGTTACTGCCTCTGAGGCTAAGTTCTTCTGCTGTCCTTTTCCCCTGAAGGCAAGAGCATCCCACCTCAAGGCCTGCCCTTCCCTTTTCCAGAAGGACTTGTAGAAACAGAGATGGTGAGCTGTCCTTAGCAGTCCTAGCCTGACCACTCGACTCAGACCACTCTGGGGAAGAGAAAGCTGAACCGGTCACTTGACAGGACGATTTACATCTCCTTCACGCCTCGGGCTACTTCTTTGATAATGTATACAACCAGTTATGTACCCACAGTCCAAAGGGAAAAGAGGAAGTTGCCGAGAGAATGAGAGCAATTGAAAGTGAAATGGTTTCATAGGTGGGACAATGAGCGGCCTTTGGGCCCGAGGAGTGGTGGAGACACCCACACCCAGTTTCCAATTAAAAGGCTGCAAACCCACATCCTCTCCCTAAGGGGGAAAAGAAGGTGCTGGAGCTAAAGCTGCCAGAGCCAACTCCAGCAGGCCCCTTAGGGAACTGTTTCTTACAGAACTGGTTACTTCTCAGCCACACCTAGCCCAGGCTGGCCAACAAAACTGACCATGAACAAAACTGACCAGGAAGTGACCTTCCTGCTTCGGCCTCCCAAAGCAGAGATGGCAAGCTTGTGCCACCACACCAAGTTTACACAATGCAGGGGATTGAACCCAGGGCTCCTTTTGTGCTTAGGAAAGTGCTCTACAAAGACGCTACATTCTCAGCTCGTCGTCAGCCTTTTGATCATAAGCTGGAGCCTCTGACAGGTACTTAATGGTAACTGCCATATGGAGGGCCATCTTCTTCAGGTCCTCTGCTGCACTCCCACTACCCTTAAAGCTGAGATGATGAGTCCCTGACAATGGCCCATCGGATGGGAAGGAAGAAGGATACAGAGTGTGTAGGCAGCCCCCGACACAACATCCTGGTTACTCATACCTCATCCCTAGGCACTCTGGGATCTGCTGCATTCTAAGCCTGGTCCTTGGACCTCCTGAGAAGCTGCTAACAACCCCCCACCTCTGTTTAGAAGGTCAAATGGTTGTAACTGACTTTATGTACCCATTTCTCTAGGAGCAAAGGACGTACATGCAAGAAGCACTGAGGGAGAGAGGAAAGGACTGTTCTGGATCCTGTTACTAGCTGTGTCGCTCAAGCTGCTGGTACTCTGCAGTCACTGACAGCCTGGCGGTATGGCCTTGGTGGCTTATCCACCCGTTATCAGCAGAACGTTGCAATGAAGCTTTTGCAAGCCCCACCTACCCAGGCTTGAGCCATCTGCTGGCCAAAGCTCTGGGACAGAACGGGGGGGGGGGGTGTCAGAGGATGTTAGATCAGCACACACAGGATGGCTAGCACTGACAGAGGTGAGGAGTGGTCCCCTCAAAGTAGCATCTGGGGACTGTTAGAAGAGCAAATTTCTCAGGCCCCAGACAGAAGGAGCAAATATGCCTGTTCCCCTCCCTGTTACGCACTCTCATGTACCTCCAGCTGGCCTCCAAACTGCTGAGCAGCCAAGAATCAAAGATGACCCTGAACTTCTGATTCTCCTGCCTCTATCTCCCCAGTGCTGGGATGACAGGCATGTGATACCATACATTTTATACAGTGCTGGGATTCGAATCCAGGGCTTTGTGCATGCTAGGTAAAAACTCCACTAACCAAGCTGTACCCCCAGCCCCAGAATAAGCATCTTATCAAGATGAGCCTACAATGTGCAGTGCCTGTGAGCACTGACCCTGAGTCCTCTGATGGACCTTCTCTAGCTTCCACCTCCGCCATCATCCTAGACGTAAGGGGACGCAGGAAACAGCTCAATTCCCCAACACTGACCTCTGTGCCTCCTGAACTCCCCTCTCATAGAGGCAGACACACAACTAGATAAGAGACTCCTGTTTACTGTTCTCCCACTTGAACTATGACCAGCCTATGCCTTGAAATGCCAACACAGCCGAGAGTCAAACCCTACCACATTCACGAGGGCCCACGGACACCTTCCATGTGTCAGAGGCTGATATGATATGCTCTCTCCTTCTTGAGTCCAAAAAAGGCCTGCCCACTTCCTTTCCCCAGAAGCCACTCTGAGTCATTCCCCTCTTCCGCTAGCCCACCTAACCCTTAGGTGGCTGTCAGCTAGAGAGAGCTTTGAAACAGAAAAAAAAGAACAGTTGCCAGCTCCGCTGATTTTCCTTCTGGAATGTTCTCTGACTTGATTAAAGGCCTTCGTCATGGTTGGTCAAGAAGAGAGGGAATCACCCACATTCTACACATATGTGGAGTGGCTATGATTACCCTCATTTAACAAATAAGAACAGGCTGAGGGGCTAGCTGGTTTGCCCAGTGAGAATTCCTAAGTCATTCTGGGGAATGACCTTCTAGGATGCCTCTCAAATACTCAAACTCTCCTCTGCACTCCTCCAGATCTTTATGGCCAGGCAGCCAGTGCCTCCAAAGGACTGATGTCAACTGTCACGTCATCTTCTCTGGTTGGGACTCATCAAGGACTGCACACATCAAGGACTGGTACAAAATGGGTGTGTTCCCACGGTTTTCAAACTCTTGCCCAAATTCAAACCTAGGAAGCCCAAGAAGCGTGACCTAGGACACCCAGTAGTCATGTTCAGGTTGATCTAGCTCCTGACACATAATACTTCAGTGTCATTCTCTGGTGGGGCAATGGTCAAACCCACTCTGCCGGGGTCCCTTTCCCGACAACTGGCCTTGAGGTGGGGGTGCTGTGCAGCAGTGCCAGCAGGCCAGGTGCTGCAGACTTCCTCTGCTGCTTCCAGGGTCACCACCACAGGCTCGATCCCATCATGCCTTCCGGCTCTTCAGGGCGGCGGGGTCTACACTCCCTACAGCCTGGCACCACACTGGTCAGGGTTTGCTGACCAGTCATTTGGAGTGCAGGGACACGGCCTGTGCTTCTCTCGCTCTGTGGAGCACAGTCGGCGCCAACTCCAAATCCAATGACCTTGCCCTTCTTGCCCAGTGCTTGACAACCTGAACTCTGCAGTTGAGTACCACCAGTTATAGAAAGCAACCCCATAAATCAGGTGTGCTGGTGCCTGCCTGTAATGCCAGCACTTGGGGAGCAAAGGCAGGAAGAGCCACATTTCAAGGTCATGTTCAGCTAGACAGCCAAGTCTGAGGCTAGTCTAGGCTACAAGGGACAGGATAGAAAGCATCTTCATTTGCTGACGCTTAAACGACTGGATATCAGAGAGTGTGGCAGTGAAAAGTCATCGCCACTGACCCAATGGACAGTTCTAAATTAGGATGTGACTTCAAAACATCAGCTGGGGAGAGAGAAAATGGAGTCTTGAAGTAAGAATGCCTTATTGTTTGTGTACTTATATTAGCAAAATACCCAAAAAGCAGTCAGCAAGTGCAATTAAAATACTAATTAACTTACAGTTGCCATCTAAGATTATTCAATCCTATCACTTCAGTGAGACTTTCCAAAGATAAGAAGTTTTAATAACACTAGTATGGAAATCATCGATCTCCAAATACTTAACACATGGCCCTTGTCTTAACTTCTGTTGGATACTGTTTAACCCCCTCAGATGCACAGAGAAGTTTATTGATTAGGCAGTATCTCATGAATATAAAAAAAAAAAAAGACTGGTTAAAAATAAATCAATGCAATTTATAGTCATAGCAGTGTATAGCCATGGGCGAACAAGGTCCTGGAGTTTTGGTTATATCTAGACCCCTGGACAAGTGTGATAAATTTCTAGCATAAACAGAGGGCATGAGTAGTGGTCAAGGGCAGATCTGGGCAAACCTGGCTACCCGAGTGGTATTGGGTAAGGGTCTTCACTTCTTGGACTCTAAGATGGGGTCACAGTGCCTACTTCACAAGGCTAACACCACCTCATTTAATCCTCATGTCAATTCACATGAGCATCTGAAAAACCTTTGATGGCGAACAATAATTGTCAAGTAAATGCTAACTAATGCCACTACTAAAAAATCCCTCGTCCTTAAGGAGGTCTCTGCTGTTACCGACGCCAGCATCTTAATTGTAGTGTTCTATTTTCAAGACACTGGGCCGGGGAAACCTAGTGAAAGATACATGGAATCACTCTGTAGTTTCTGACAACGTTAACTCAATGATCTCAAAATGCAAAGTTTAAAAACTTCTGGAAAATTATGGTGGCGGTATAGAAGGGTGTATGTGTTGGTAGTTCAAAAAACTACCCAGAAGCACCACAAATCCGACTCCTGGGTTTCCACCCCAGTTGTCCAGTTCTACCTTGGAGGCTTCTGGAGTCAAGGTCAGACACAGAAAGCAGGCTGGAGACTGGGGAGGAAGACGCCAGAATGAAGAGTTAGTGTGTCCTGGATCCCATTTGTAGCAAGTGTGTGTATGTGGGAGGGGAAGGGTTGTAATCAATCACAGCATGTGAAAAAGGCTGAGGCAGGAGGAGATCAACCTGAGCTCCAAGTTACTTTAGGCTTTACAGTAAGCTCCAGGCTGGCCTTGGCTACAGTTTGAGACCCTGTCTCAAAAATAAAAACTTCACAAACAGCCAGGCATGACAGCAACAGAGACCAGTGGCCACCTTTCAAGTAGCCTTATCACACCAGGCTGCAGGGGCCAGGATCTGCAGGGGCCCAGCTTAAGAGCCCAGGAAATGGAACAGAAGATTCATGCAGAGAAGGGGGAGGGTCTCAAAACTGTGCCCCACCTGCTGGCTTCTGCTCTCCACTGCAGGCACCTCAGAGCTCCAGATCAGGCACTGATTAAATGGACGTCATGATGCCACTGGGCTTCTCATTCTTTCTTAATGGAAGAGCAATACTTCCCACCTCCTTCCTGCCTTGCTACTCATTTGCAACCCCCTCCCCCAAGGCTGGATGGGATCCCAGTCTTTCAGAAGCAAAAATAGCTGATTGTACTGGGGCAGCGGCCAGTTTAAGTTTCTTTCATTTACACTAAAAATAGCCAGCTAAAGCCTGGTCCTGCACCTGGCCCCAAGCCTGTGCCTGGTGCTGCCCTCCAACTATCACGCATCTCTGCCCTCGGGGAGGTTTACCCAGGGCTGGAAGCCAGTATTTCTGTCCCAGGCTAAAGCCAAGAAGAATCCCTGTTGACCTTGCTAAGGTAGGATTGACAATTCCTCTCTAAAACCCACCACCAGCACTGACTCCGCCATCGTCAGTTTCCTTTTGTTTATGAAGTGAGCAGGTCCTGAACTGAACAGGGCTCTAGCTTACAAAGCTGTTCATATTCATCTCACATGTGAGCTGCACAACAATTCTGAGATGGGGGAGTTCAAGGCTGTCACAGAAGGCTAGAGAAAGGTCAGGTGGACTTGGGGATGTGGCTCTGATGGCAGAGTGCTGGCCTAGCACACAAAAAACGTTGAGTTCCATCTCCAGTACCCCATAGACCTGTGCCTGTAACACAGTAGTCTGAAGGTTGAGGCAAGATGATCAGGAATGCAAGGTCATTCTTGGAAGTTCAAGGCCAGCCTGAGACACAGCAGACCCGGCCAAGGAAGGCCACAAGGGGGATCTGTGTGGGTGATGAAATGTGGTGCCATCTCAGTGCTGCATGATGAGAATGGGCTGCAAGGAAACTGGGTTCCTGGAGACTCAGAGCCTAGGGGCTCTGGGGTCATGTACTGTCTAGAAGAAGCATCTGCTCAAATACCCCCCCCATGAGCCAGGCGTGGCACATGCATGTGATCCCAGCACTCAGGGAAGCAGAGGCAGGCAGGCCTCTGTGAGTTCAAGGCCACCCTGGTCTACAAAGAGTCCAGGACTGCCAAGGCTACACAGAGAAACCCTGTCTCAAAACAAACAAACAAACAAACAAACAAACAAACAAACAAACAGCAAACAACTCTAAGCTCTTCGGGGGTCCTATGCTAGATCTTTATGATGTACTTATTTGTTCTGGGTAGTCTTCCCTGGAAGGATTAGGGGTTGAAGCTTACCCTGGTGTCCCAGTTTGCTGTGATAAGCACCACTGACTAAAAGCAGCTTGGAGTGGAAAGGGTTGATCTGGCTTACAGGTTACAGTCTATCATTGGGGGAAGCCAAGGACTGAGCCCAAGGCAGGAGCCTGAAAGCAGGAGTTGAAGCACAGACCATGGAGGAATGCTGCTTACTGCCTTGCATGGACTGCTCAGCTTGCTTTCTTATACAACCCAGGACCACGGCCTGGGGATGACTCGACTCATAGTGGGCTGGGTGCTTCTACATAAATAATTAATCAAGACAACACCCTCATCATCTTGCCTAGACCAATATGACAGAGACATTTTCTCAATTAAGATAACCTCTTCCCAAACCGGGACACCTGGTGATGAGGGAGGGAGGGAAGGAGGGAGAGAGTGGATGGTCTCCTGGTAGGTAAACAAATGCACCTCTAGTTATGTTTCCAGGCTTCTGCCAAGTGTTCTGTGGACTCCAGGCAGCTGAATGGCTAAAGGGGAACCCCAGTATTCTGGCTGCTAAAGCCGTGTCTACTGTTATTCTTCTCTCTACTCTAGACCCCTCGGGCCCATGACATCACACCAGGAGGGACATCCCTGTGTTCCCACTGGCCAGTGTCTAAAACTGCACCCAACAGGGAAAAGTCAGCCCAGCCAGGGCCAGGCCCCACTTCATGTTTGCTGGGGAGAGACATGAGGCTCCTATTAGACAAGGAACGGGCCCTGAGTTAGGACCAGCTTCTTACAAGGAGCCTAGGCTCCACCCGGCTCTGTCCTGTCCCAGCCCCCTGTGGCCCTGGGGGGAGGGGGAGAAATCACCCAAGTGCAGATGGGCCAGATCAAGCATGGCAGGTCCTGTCACCTGTGCCACTACTTTCCATTTCCTTGCCTGTGACAGACACTGCTAATCAATCATGGCACCACAGCCTGCTGGTCTCAGATACTCCACTGGGGCCTTTCAATCATGTACACTACCACCCTGGAGCTGACAGTCCAAT
This sequence comes from Meriones unguiculatus, assembly GCF_030254825.1. Taxonomy (NCBI): domain Eukaryota; kingdom Metazoa; phylum Chordata; class Mammalia; order Rodentia; family Muridae; genus Meriones; species Meriones unguiculatus. Next base: position 93,384,867 of record NC_083355.1, on the reverse strand, counting down.
GGAAAGGCAATTTGCCACCCTGCTTCTCTGAATTAAGAATGGGGGGAGGGGTTCGGAGATGGCAGAGTAAACAAAATAAGCCAAGTGCATAAATAAATAAACAAGGTCATTTCTGGAGCAGGAGAAGTTCTACAGGGGGTTGTGATAGCAAGGGATGTGGAGGATGACACCCACATGGAGGCTGAAAAGGACAGGACGCCTGCCTTCAGGAACACACTCCAAAAGAGGGTGTTGTGTGGGATTCCTAAGGTGAGAAGTCAGCAGTGCTTGGAGACTAAGAGCAAGCTGAGTGGACAGGAACACAGACAGGACATGGTAGGGAAGATGACGGTTGAGTCTCAGAGAAGATCTGAACCACGTGGTCAGATGTTTTGGCATTATTTTAAATGTAATGGAGAACTTCAGAGTATGGAAACAAAATGACGGACTCTCACTATGCCTCCAATGTGCTGGGTGAGGTGGCACATACCAATAACTGCAACATTAGGAGGCTGGTGGATCTTTGAGTTCGAAGCCAGCCTGGTCTACCTCAGGCCAGCCAGGGTTATAGTGAAGGCCTGTCTCAAACCAATCAACACACAAACAACACAAAGAGTCCTCTGGCTGCAGCAAGGCTGAGAAGGACTAGGGATAGGAGATCAGGGATCTACTGAGGTCACTGTCATGGTCCGTAAGAAAGATGACCAGCCCTGACTGTGGAGGACAGCAAGGGACACGCTGGACCCTGCCTCAAGAAAACAGAGAAAAGTGACACAGATGTGGTGGTCTTCACTTAAAAACCACAGCACTCGGGGCTAAAGCAGACAAGTTTGAGGTCAGCCATAAGTACACAGCAAGAGCCTGTCTCAAAAACCAAAATCAGCCAATTGGTGGTGGCGCACACAGCTTTAGTCCCCGCAGAGGTGGGATGAGGCCAGCCTGGTCTACAGATAAGTTTTGGAAGAGTAGAAAGCAGTCCCCACAGTGGACACAGCTCTCCGAACAGATCCCTGGGGATTGGAGTGCTGGACTTTCTCTTTTCTTTTTAGATGTTTGATTGTTTTGGTTTGGGTTTTGTTTGTTTGTTTGGGTTTTTTGAGACTGGGTTTCAGACTGTCCAGAAACTTAATATGTAGTCCTGGCTGCCCACCTCTATCTCCCAAATGCTAGGTTTAAAGGCAAGCCAGAGCTGCATAGTGAGACCCTGTCTTGGAAAAAAACCAAAAACCAAAAAACAAAGTACTCCCCTCCTCAAATCACAAATAATTTCATTAAAAACCAAAAAACAAAACACTACAGTAAAACTTGAAGCTGGGCATGATGGCTCATTCCTGTAATTCCAGCATTCAAAAATCTGAGGCAGAAGGACTGCTGAGAGTTCAAGGTTACCCTGAGCTAGAGAAAGAAAGCCCATCTCAATAAACAAAAACCTCAAGGATGAACCCATAGAAACAAGCAAAGAGAAAATAACACAAAAGCCAGGAAAATGGTTTCTTCCAAGACTGGAGAAAAAGAAATGGAAATGGGATTGATACAGGGAACTTAAGAGACCCGCATATTAGAAGGAAAGAGCTGGCTCCTAAAAGTTCACCTATGACCTCCATATACCTGCTATGGCATCTGCACACACACACACACACACACACACACACACAAAATAAATGTAAGAAAATATTCTTGAAGATATGTACACTCCAAACTCCCTTCTTCCATACCAACAGGGCTTCAGTGGACCACACGGCATCTAAGCTAAAGACAATAATTCCCAGGCTCCTGTACTGAGTGGAGTGCCCAAGTGATCTGGCTCGGCCAAAAGCCTGTCAATGATAGAACCCTGTGTCCTGGCTACCTGTGAGAACCGGCGTCATGGGTGTAGGTCACAGGCTGAGGATTATAACAGAGATGCCACCCCGTCCCATACAGCCAGAGACCTTTGCACCACTACTTTCCAAATAAAGAGAACCAAGGAATGGACACAAGAAATGCCATGATGGTAGCGAATGCCTTTGATCCTGGCAGAGGCAGGAGGATCTGCCTGTGAGTTCAAGGCCAGCCTGGTCTACAGAGTGAGTCCCAGTACAGCTAAGGCTACACTGAGAAATTCTATCTCAAAAGGAAGGAAGGAAGGAAGGAAGGAAGGAAGGAAGGAAGGAAGGAAGGAAGAAGGCAAAGAAAGAAATGAATATGAGGGACCGAGGTGGAAGACCTACTCCATTGTAGTTGGGTAAAAAATTTCCACTTGGCTGAGCCTGGTGGCATTCCTGCTACCTGGGAGGCAGAAGCGGAGATTAAGGGTTCAGGGCTACCCAAGGAACTTAGTGAGACCATGTCTCAAAGTGGAGAGGGCTGGGCTGTGGCTCAGACAGGTAGAGCAGCTGGCTCATACACATGTGGTCCTGGGTCTGATCCCAGCACTACAGTTAATTATTGAAACTTTCTATTTTGCTGTTTTTATTTTCAAGACAATATGAAGCAACATCATTAGCTAAGTGTGGACAGACAGATTATAGGGGACCCCAAACTGCTTTCCAAATCACAGAAGGGAAAAAAAAAATCACCTTTAGGAGTTTTAGGAAAGGGAAGATATTAACAAAAGAGCCCTGTGAGTGGGGAAGGCTAAGGCTGTGACCCACTGCAGCGCCTGGGCCCACACTAAACAAAGTGATGTCCTCCAGATGTCTGCTAATACAGAACTTTAACGTCCTTAGCACAGACAGGGGAAATAAGCTGGTGACATGACAGGTACGTTCATCAATTTGCCTGAATCTTCCTATCATATATAGGTAAAGCAAAAGCACCACAATGTGCCCCATCAATGCAGTTAGTGAACAGTTAAAAACAAAACAACAGTAACAAAAATCAATGCTGTTATATGAAGACTATCTCTAATCAATAATCAACATCAGGCATCACGGTAGAAGCCCAAGACATCTCTGGAGATGGGGGAAGGGGGTGGAGACAAGATGGCAACGGCCCCTCCTACGATTCTCATTCTCCAGGAGGGAGGTGAAGCTTAGGGGAAGTGCAAGCAGCTTTCCCAGGGAGCTGCTAAATGGTCAAGCAGGGGTCTGACCCGATGGGCTGAACCTGCAATCCAATGCTCTGGTTGTCAAATGCCCAGAGAGAACGGTAATGAGAATTCAACACAGCCAGAAGCAGCTGTCTGTATTCAATCAACACTTGTGCAGCCAGAGGTCATTGCACCTGAGTGTTCGGAAGTGTTTGGGAGGACCTTGTGAACTATCAGATATGGGGAGGGGGGGGGGAGGGATGTGTTAGGCTACAGAGTTATTCAGTGCTGTCTTCTGACATGTCGGAGAGTTGGTTTGTTTCAAAACATTAATATATTTTGGAAAAGTGAAAGACTTTCTCTTCCTTCATTCACAAGAAAAGTAGTATTTCTGGGATGGGCTAGAGGCAGAGCATTCTATAAATACAAAAAAAAACATTAGATCCCATGCAGCAGGAACCTGATCAGGGCCCCCTTTTAATTTCCTGACATGAGCTGGCCACTAACCCAATTACCCAGAATCCCTGGAGGAGCTTACCGCTTTTCCAACATGCACAAAGAAGAGAGGGAAAGCATATTGCATGGCCGGCAGCCCAGCTCTCACTGAAATCAAATCTTTTAGAAAACACTTGGGAAGAGGCAGGCAGGAGTGCCTGGAGGGAGGGCAAGTCACAGGAGAAGGTGAAGTGGGCAGGGACAAGGGAGAATTATCCAAGTCCCAAAGTTGAACTGAAGACTTGGGGGTGGGGGCATCCGATAGATGCAGCAAATGGGTTTTTAAGGGTTCGTCTGGTCTGGAGACTAAATCAGTCCACACCTGAGATGCCAGGCGACCATCCTCGGAGAGGATCAGCAGAAAATAACGACACCCCCTAAGGGTCGCACCAACTAATCCAGGAGGGAGATAAATGGACCCACTCTGCCACACTCAACTCTACAGTAGGAAGCTGTAGGAAAGAAAAAAAAAAAAGTGAACCTGAATGAGTCTAGCACTAGCTGAATGGTGCCTGGAGGCTGACACCACAAGGCAACGTCAGGGTACAAACTGCATCCTCACCTTTACCTGCCGAATAGCAGGCATCAATACACGTAATGAAGGTTAAGTATGAAACCCACAAAGAAAACGCCAATCACCAGCTTTGAACCCGTGTCAGATTTCTATAGTCTATTTCACATGCAGAAAAAAAATAAAAGGATGACTTTCCCCTGAAAATATGAATTGTCATTCAATGGAGCTGCAAAAAGACAGACTCAGGGACACTGTCTTCATTCATTCACTGACTGCTCCAGTCATCCCAGGATAGATGGCCAAGCCAAAGGAAGCCATGTGGGAAAGAGGATCTGTCTCCGACCACCTGGGGCATCTATCTGCTAGGCTTCGATCCTACGACAGGACACCACCACACATCTGACTTCCTCCCTGGTCATGGCTGGAGCCCCTAAATCATGGAGCAGCAACATGGACTATTTTACTAAGAAAGTTACTGGAGACGTCTTGAGCTGCTGGGTACGAGGGAAAATGGAATGGGTAGGAAGGGAAAAAGCTGTGTCCATACTCCCTGCTTCCCTTTAAAGACTCAGGGACCCCTGCTGCCCAAAGGCTGACTGAGACCCTAACACAGGAATCGGCACAAATAAGTGTGAAGTTTGTTTACAGAAGCTGAGAAAGACAAAGGGGGTGGGGCAGGAGCCCAGGCTGGCCCTAGGGAGCAAACTTTGCACACGGAACAAGGAGGGGACACACCCAAACAAAAGCAGGAGCCAGGACAAGTGCCAAACACTCTCTCTGGCAGGGACCCAGACTCCTGCAGGAGGCCTGCTCCTCCCAGGGGCTGGTCCCGGTGGAGCTTCTGATGCCAGGTACCTCGGAGCTCTATGGGGACCCACGCTAAGCCAGGAGCTCAGCTTTACCCACACTCGGGGGCGGGGGGGGGAACTTCCTGTCAAGTTTCTCTTCCAGATACAGGTCTGCCAGCAACGGAGCTGTGGGCGGATGTTCCCTGGTGACTGTCTCGTCCTCCTTCAGGCAAAGCTCCCTAATGGCTGAATCAGGCTCAGTGTGTCAGCCCAGGGGACATCTGGCTGCCATAGAGAAGCCACTGCGGAAGGGGAGGCAACTCTGGGGATCACCCTGGAGGTCACCCCACTTGGACACTAAGCATCCTTGCAGTACCCTGTTCCCACCCCTGGAGACCTGCATTGTCCATGGGCTTCTCTTTCAGGAGACAGCCCAAGGATCTCTCCACTGCGTCCCTTCAGTGTGCTTGCTCATGCCTCAACTGTCACTGGTGAGACCCTCCCTTTTTGGGGACCACTAGAAAGTATCCTCTTCTTGGCCAGCACTTGGCAACTCCTCAAGAGAATCCTGAGCACTCTGTCCTGACTGAGTGGCGATTCCCCCATTCCTGGCCTGTCACGGGGTGGGGGCGAGTTGGGGGGCAGAAAGCATGGATCTGGGCCCTGATCTTCTTAAGCTGGAGGGTGGCTGAAGGTGGGACAGCCATCTCACTCCAGCCCCTGAAGGCCCCATTTCTCACCTGAAAGGGAGGAGGCCGCCTTCTGCTGCGATTCCCTCAGGTGTGGGAAAGCAGGCAGAGAGGCAAACTTCACCAGCGGAGTACCTGCCTGACCCGGTGTCTCGCTCAGCTTCCAGAACAAGGTGACAGTTCCATCTGGTTCTTAGGAGGAAGGAGTCTCTTCAAAGCCTAGAAATCCTCAGGTTCCCAGCATCAAGGAACCCGTAGGTGTAAGGAGGCCACACAGGCCTGCTTCTGTGGGCCTCCTCATCTGAGAACACCAGGAGGCTTGGAGCCTGGTGTAAGAGGCAAGGGACCTAGTACAACCTCTGTCTCAGTCACACCTACACACAACCAAGAACAGAACTGTACCACTGAGTGAACCATGATCTGACATTCAGCAGGCCCAACACAGGCCATTTCAATCTAGAAAGGGGTGGTTTCCTCCACCGCAGCCTCCCCTAAAAAGCAGCTGACACATCACCAAGGGGTTAAGAAATGACAAATGAAGAAGGCATTTGTGCTGGCTAGTTTTATGTCAACCCGACATAAGCTAAAGCCATCCGAGAGGAGGGAACCTCAATTAAGAAAATGCCTCCATAAAATCAGGCTGCAGGCAAGCCTGCAGGACATTTTCTTAATTGGTGATTGATGGGGGAGGGTCCAGCCCATTGTGCATGATGCCATCCCTGGGCTGGTGGGTCCCGGGTTGTAGAAGAAAAGCAGGAGGAGCAAGTCAGTAAGCAGCATCCCTTCATGCTCTTCATCAGCTCTTGCTTGCAGGTTCCTGCCCTGTTTGAGGTTCTTGCCCTGTCCTGACTTCCTTCAGTGATGGACTACCGGAAGTATAGGCGGAATAGACCCTTTTGTGTTCCCAACTTGCTTTTGGTCATGGTGTTTCATGACAGCAATAGTAACCCTAACTAGGACAGCATTTTAAAGCCCAGTGCACGGCAGACCCAAGAAGCAACCGGCATCTTGCCTGAGAGTGGTTTCTTCGTAGGTGTAGACGCTGAACTGAGTCCAGGTGAGGAAAGGAAGGACCCAAATTTTCCCCTATAACTGGGGAAAGTTTGTCCCCTCCATGCTCTCTCACAGTCAAAACAGCTCAGAGGTGGACACCTGATTCTCAGAGCACAGAGGAGGAGTGGGGGAAGTCCCTGCTGCTGAGGGTGAGCTAGGTTAGAGCAGCAACCCCACCTTGCCCTTCCCAGGGAACACTGCACCCCAGTGGACTTCTTCCTCTTTGCCTGTCCTCATCCACATAAACTCTTCCTGTTTCCTTCCATGGTGGGAAGGATCAAGGCTCAGAAGCTGATCGGTAAGAATTTACACGGGCTCTCTCTGAGGGGGACACACATATGTACGCGCAGTGATGTATGTTCATGTAGCTCAAGCATGCGTGTCTACACACACACACACACACACACACCTCATTCCACAGAGATGGTGAGGAAGGAAGGGCCCTACAGCAGCCTTCCATGCAAGGAGTCCCAAGTCATCTCACATTTCCTAGGAGCCACTTTTGAAGTGTGGATTGAAGTGCCAAGATGCTAATTTCACTGTGCTTTAGTTAACTCAATCTAGGACCAGAGTCAGGTTCCAGCACCCACACAGCAACTTACAGCTACTTAGGCATCGGGTGCTCTCTTCTGAACTCTACGGGTAGCAGGTCTGCACCTGTGCAGCCACTCACGCATACATACAACATAAAAACGAACTTTTAAAGCTGATTTCCTTAATAAAACATCTTAATTTTAAAAACCTATGAAGGATAAAAGCCTTTCATAGAGCCAAAGATATAAATGGGCAACAAATCAATTAAAAAAAAAAAAAAAGAATGCACCTTGGCTGGAACTAAATAAAGCTCAGTTGGCGCTTGTGACTCCTGACTATGGCACCAAATGGTGTGACTCTGGGGGGGATAACAGGAAGGACAGAACTGGAAGCAAAGTTGGAAGAACAGAGACCTGAGTGGGGAAACACTCGCCAGGCATGCAAGAGACAGGTCCCAAACCCTACTGCAACCAAGGGCCACTCTTCCCCAGCAAGGAGTGTGCCACCGGCCCCTGCAAACCTGAAGGAGTACCAGGGACTGATTCTAAGTGCCCTCAAGAGGGAGGTGATAGGCTATTCCAAAGGAGGACTTCCCAGAGTGACAGCTGGGGCCCTAAACAGGGTCGGAGTCCCCCAAAGGTCCTTGGGACCTCTGGACTTCCACATTGCTAGCCCACATCTTTCCACAAAGGGATGCCCAGCAGGCTATGGCATGGCAGCCATGATGCAAGACAGCCTGTAGCAGCATGTACACACACACACACACACACAGTCCTTGGGGAGGTCCTTAGCCTTTAGGTATCCTTACAAAGGTTTGACACTCCCCACCAAGACAAACCAAGCGGAGCCCCGACCCTGGCAGTTGGCTGTGGGCCTCTTACCTTCCTTCAGCATCCCCACTTTGAGGCATTTCATGAAGCGGCAGGCCTGACAGGACTTGCGTCTCCGTTTGGTGATCTCACACTCGTTGGTGGCCGGGCAGCTGTACTCGATGTTCCCTGAAACACAGAGAGGGTTGCCAGGCGCCTGCGGTTCATCCAGGACCCTGACCCATCAGGTTGGCTATGTGGGGATTAGCTGGCCAGAGCTGACTAGCTCCAAACAGGGTTGCACAGTGAAACAGGGGCTCTAAGTGGCTGTCCAGAATGTTCCAAAAACACTCCCATGTCCATTCCATCCTCTGAGCTTGGTAAGCCAAGCAGCCACCTGGGGGAAAAAAAAACTTGTTCTTCTGAGAATGGTCACTCATGGTTTTGAATCTGAAACAGCCACAGGATTTCAGGGAGCAGGGCGGGACACGAAATTACATCAATAGAGCACATTACACGAGGAAAACAGCCACCATGCTGAGCTGATTAACACAGACCACGCCAGCTTGTCCAACCTGCACCTGTCACTAGGAAGAGCCCAGGAAAACCGTGGCAGGGCCTGAACGCTTGCCTCCTCTGGGGCCAGGTCACCGAGCTCGTCACCATGCCTTAGTTTCCTCATCTGTAAAATAGTCCCTAGCTCCTAAGCAAAGGGTTTAAACAAAAGCGTACCTGAAATGTCACTTAAAAAAACTGTAGCCTAAACTGAGCATGGTGACACACACCTGTAATCCCAGCACTCTGGGAGGCAGAGGCAGGAGGATCTCTGAGTTCAAGGCCAGCCTGGTCTACAAAGTGAGTTCCAGGACAGCCAGGGCTACAGAGAGAAACCTTGTCTCAGAAAAACCAAAACCAAAAACAACAACAGCAACAAAGTAGCCTAAGTTGGCCATGGCGGTGCACCTTAAATCCCTGCAGAAGAAGGCGAATCTCTGAGTTTGAGGCCAGCCACTGCTATACTGTGAGACCTTGTTTCATTTAAAAAAAAAAAATATATATATATATATATATATATATATATATATTAGCCCAGGTTAGGCATGATAGTGTGCAGTCCTGTCATTTTAAAAAATTATGACATTTATTTATTTGCTTGTTTGTGTTAATTATAATTAGTGCAGGTGAGGGACGCAGGAGTGCCAGTCGGTGTATATGGAGGTCAGAGGACAACGTTCGGGAATCAGTTTTCTCCATCTACTATGAAATTCCTGGGGATTGTACTTAGGTCATCAGGCTTGCCAGCACACCACCTTTACCCACTGAGCCATCCTATTGGCTCTGCAATTTCAGTCCCTGGGAGGTGGAGGCAGGAAGAGCAGGGGGTCAAGGTCATTCTTGTCTATAAGTCAAAGTCAAGGCCAGCCCGGCCTTACGGGAGACCCTGCCTTAAAAACAAAGTGGGGCTGGGGATGTAGCTCAGCTGATAAAGTGCTTGCTTAATGCCACACCCAGCACCACCTGTGTGCTATGCTAGCACTTGGAGGTAGAGGCAGGAGGATTAGGTCATCTTTAGCTACAGGACAGGAAATGGAGAGCAGTCTGGACCACAGGAACATAGCCTGTCTTAAAAAAAAAAAAAAAAAAAAAAAAAAAAAAAAAAACACAAAACAAAGAGCAGTAAAGAAACAGACTTAGTCTCAGCACCTGGGAGCTTAAGTAGGGTGCCCAATGATTTAAGGGCAACCAGGGCTGCGGGGCCAGGGAGAAGCTGGGGACCTGCCCCTCCCTGCTCTGCATCTACCCACTCACAGCTTTTGGGAGTTGGTTCCCTCCTTCCAACAGTGGAGCTGTTGGCCCTGTGGCTAAAACTCGGGCCATGAGGGTTACAAGTGTCTTTACCCACAGAGCCTCTCACCCAGCCCATCCCTTGGTTATTTTTTAGGTAACTCACTTATGTAACTTCATGGGAAGTCAACTGAGGTGTGGCAGAATTCCAATAGTCACCTAAACATGTTTTGAGGGGTTGTTTTGTTTTAGTTTATCTCTAATTTTGAGGCAGGATCTCACTCGGTAGCCCTGGCTGGCCTCAAACTCAGGGATCCTCCTACCTCAGCCTCCTCGGTCTTGGATTAGAGAAGTTTACCTGGGTAAACATGGTACTGTTAAAGATGATAAATGAGAGGAAAACACAGGCTCAGTTAATGCATCTATTTGTTCATGTGGGCTGTCTGAGAGGCTCTGTAGCCTGTCCCCTTCCCCCCCTGTCTCCTTACACCCCCACTCACAGAGCCTGAGAGGAGACCCTCCCGCTCCGCAGCACTGTGCATAACAACAGTTCCAGAAATGGGCATCTTCTCCGCCCTAGGCCTGCGGCCTCCAATCCAGATCCCATGCTGCCCTACTATGTTCCTGACCTATTTCCTCTTCAAATACCTGACACACAGTAGGTTCCCAAGGCACGCTACCCACTAAATAACCCAGTAGTGGTGCAGCCGCAGCCCCGCTCAATGTATATTAAAGTCTTTAACGTAACCAGTCTCGCCCCATCTTACAGATGAGAGCCAGGTATAGTGGGACCTGCCTGTAATCCCGAAGCTCAGGAGGCTGGGGCAGGACGATCACAAAGCCTAGGATGGGACAGGTTATACAGTGAGTTTGGGGTTTGTTGTTCTTTACATTTTCACAAATGAGGGGGTGAAAGCACAACCCTAACAGAAGCAGCTTGGACACTGAACCCTGCTCGCTGGAGGTGTACAGTACAGACATCTGTGCTCTGCAGCCAGCCAGCCCTTGAGTGAGGGTGGGTTGCTCCACACAGAAGGGGTTGGGGGAAGTGGTGAGGGGCATGGGAGGATGCTCTTGACCTTTCAGGATGTGCGTGTGTGTGCATGCGCGGAGACACGCAAGCACCGGTGTGTATTTCTAATTCTACTTATTTATTTCGTTCCTTTCAATTTGTTTTATGGGCCTGGCGGCTGGCTGCCAGCAGAGCCAGGCTGGTGGCCTCGTCTTGTAATTTCTCTAAGTGCCTCCTTGATAAAGTGATGAGATTAATTCATCATTGTTCTCGTGGTCTCAAGGGGAGTCTAGGAGACCTCAGCACCGGGCCAGGACATCAGTGGCACAAGCGAGCGCGCTCATACGCTTACCATCAACTCAGGTATGACCAAGTTACTAATAAACAGACCCTCATAGGACAGGGACATTAGCCAACAGCTAGCACAAACTCAGGTCCCACACTGGGAGTCTGTCCACTGTAGAAACAGGCAGACTCCACTTCGAGCAAGCTGAGTCACTTAACTTGTCCGAGCCTCAGTTTCCTCATTTATAAAACGGGTGTGATTTCCATCTCAAAGCTGTTTGAACTCAGCATACTATGATTAAGCGGAGCACAGACCCTGGCATCCAGGCGGGCAGGCATGGCAAACTAAATCTTACATGCAGGCAGATCTGTGGGAGTAGACGCAGAGGATGCTAGGCCGCACTGAATGAAGGCTATTCACCCAGGGACGCTGGAGAGCGCTGTAATCTGTGGACAGCTGGACCTCAGCTCCTGTTTGTGCCTGAGGGGTGGGAAGGCACGCCGGGAGCTGAGCTGGAATTCAGTGTGACCCTGAGGCGGAGGGGCAGTCTCTTTGATCCTAGGCCGCTCTGAGAAGGGAAATCCAGGGGAAACCCCACCAGCTGTTCCTGTGGCTGTAAGCAAGCCAGAAGTCCCATCCACGCTCAGGCACCGGAGCTGTGACACTCACTCAAACAGTTCCAAGGCCCCAGCTGACCTCAGAGGCTGTGGTGAGCAACTGCTGTGAAGGGCTGCGTTCCCATCTACCTCGGTCCTGTAGACAAAGACCTTCCCTTTCACTGTGTGTGGTCCAGCGTCCTCTGCCCTCTAAGCTTCCCTCCTCATCCACAGCAGACCATCTCACTCCTGTGTGGGCCCCCTATCACATAAATGGAGGTACCCTATACTGGGTCAAATGGTCCGTCCTGGGCCTGCTCGCTGCTGCAGTTTCCACCTGGAGGGCCTTTGGGCTTCAAAGCTTTCTCCAAACAGAACCCATCCTCACAATGGGCTCCTTGTCATTTCGAAGAGGGTGATTCTCCAGCCTGCCACTTGGGTCCAAAACTGAGGAAGCGGCTGGATTCTTACACAATTTGCTCCCTAGGCCCTTCTATTTTCCCACTTCCCCTGAGGCAACACGCCAACAGGCAAGTCCTCTGTCTGTGTGGTAATGCAGTAGCCTCTGCCGCCTACTTCCCTTTGCACCAACCTTCCTGAGACAGACCTCTAGTCCGTCACTGTACACTGAAACACACGCCTCCGAGCCTTCCCCAAAGCTTGTTAAAAAGTGACACAATGGTGAGAGGGTTTGAGGAATGGAGCATGTGGAGGGACTGGGGGTATACCTTGGTTGGTAGAACACTTGTCTAGCATAGGAACCCCTGTGGAGTGGTTTACTAACACTGCAGGCATCAGACCGAACACGGTGGCATACACCCCCATAATCCTAGTACTCGGGAGAAAAAAAAAAAAAAAAGAGGGAGAACCAAGAGTTGAAGGTCATTCTTGGCTGTATACTGAGTGTGAGGCTCGTGTCTGGGAGGCATGAGATCCTTTCTGCAAAGAGAGGAGGCAGGGAGGAGGAGAAGAAAAGAGGAGGAGGAAGTCAGGATGCTCAAATGGATGCAGCTGGGTTCTCAAGAACAGCCATCTCTCCGTTCTTGGAACCCGTGGTGGAGAGAGAAGATGAAAGCTGTACCCTGACCTCCACGCACATACACAAATGATAAATAAAAACCGAGAATAAGCCGGTTGCGGTGGCACACTCCTGTGATCCCAGCACTCGGGGAGCCAGGGGCAGGTGGGATCGCTGTGAATTCGAGGCCAGCCTGGACGGATCAAGGACAGCCAAGGCTACACAGAGAAACCCTGTCTTGAAAAACCAAACCAACCAACCAGACAAACAAATAAACCCCCCCAAAAACAAAAAAGAATATAGGGAGTACCTTCAGAAAGAAAGGACCTAGAAAGAGAAAGACACACTTGTCCAGAAGAGCCTTAAAAGGCCTCGGGCACAGAAGATTCAAGATAATGCAAGAAAGAAGTGGAGGCAAGTGCTAAAAACAGATTTCCTGGAAGTGTACGCTGAGGGAGTGTTTGGCCGACTCATACCAGCTCTGCAGCCTTGAGACCACTTAGCATCCCTCCAAGGTCTACACTGAGGAAACTGACAGTCAATGGAGAACATGAGCAAACGATGTCCTGGACACAGGACCAAAGGCAAAGATGAGCGCGGCCCGGAAGCAGAGCGCCACAAGATGAACTGAATGGACAGTGGGACCACTCAGGGCCCTCCATAAGCCAATCCCAAGGACAGCACCCCTCCCCCCCCAGGGGAACACAGAGGGCTCTGAAGGCGCAAACGTCAGCGTACAGCTAAAATGAATAAATGGATACTCTCTTCCATACCTGTCTGCATTCCAGGCCCGCCACACTCAGAAGCCCCACACACCAGTGAGAGTGCAACCTGGGAAACCAGTGCCTGTACCAATTTCCAGGCTCTACAAGAATTTACAAAGGTGACAGCGGGTGAGAAGCACGCCCAATCTCACTGCATTGTGGCCTACAGTTTCACGTGATCTGTAATTATCTCAAAACAAAAAAGATCCAAAAATAAATAAATAAATAAATAAATAACTCACAACGTAGATTCTTATCATAAAGTTAGTTGAGTCGTCTAAGTCGGCGGAGGTCACTGCAGGAAGATTAGCAGGGAGCTGTTCACAGCCAGCACAGGCTACATGAGTGAGTCCCGGATCAAACTGAGACATGAGACGAGGGTCTCCAAAAAGAAGAAAAAGATAGGTAAGACCTATGTGCACAGTACGAGTACCTGGGACCCATTTCCTGTCAGTTTTTTTTTTTCCTACTTAGCAGCGAGTGTCCAGGCTAGAGGGGCGGGAGGTGGTGACTGTCAGCCAGAATCCCTCGTAAGCCAAAGTGTGGCTGTTACAGGGTTCTTTCCACACACACAAGGAATCGGCAGTGCTTTTCTCTCCAACAGGCTCACGCAGCATGCGCTCCGCCCCAAAGGAACAAACCACAGAAAGTGGAAGAACCCAGAAAACAGGTAATCCAACCCAGAAACTAAGAGGAGGGCAGAGCAAGAAGGAAAACAACAGAAAAATAGGTTTTAACCAAAAAATTTATATACGGGAGGGAAAGAAAGAAGAGAGGTGGGCACAGGACAGGAACAAACAAAATAATACCGGGTGTAGCAGCCGGCACATGCCTGTAATTTCATGGCTGAAAAAGGACGTGGGAGGAGTTCAAGGCCGGTCTGGACTACAAGGCACCCTATCTCAAAAACTAAAAATAACGTAAGATAAAATAAAAATTAAAGATTTCTAAGCCAGTGCACAAGTACCCATAACATTAGTAACTAAAAATATGCTGGGTTTTTTGTTGTGTGTGTGTGTGTGTGTGGTTTTGTTTGTTTGTTTGGGTTTTTTTAGTAGTTAACCATGGACAAGGGTTCAAGGAAAATGGGTAGTAGGGCCAGCTCTTACTTACAAGTTTATACTTCTAAGGCCAGCAAGATGGCTCAGTAGGTAAAGGCGTTTGTATCCAAGCCTGAGAACTTGGGTAGGAGTCTCAGAACCAACATGGTAGACAGAAACGGCTCCTCCAAGTTCTGTAAACCTGTGTGTAAACCTGAATCACCTGTACCATCTATGAGCCCATGAAACCCAGAACCCTCAGCTCCCTACATCCCAAACGCCTCCTGTTGTCCTCCAGGCAATCTCCTCCCAGTTCCAGGTTTGTCAGTGGGGCCTTCTGGATGATACCTTCTTCCCCTCCATCCTTCCCATTGACAGCAACTGACAGAATTCTGCTGTGTTGTTCTCCCTGTTTGAACTGTGCTGTCTTTCCTGCAGATAGATGCTATTGCATTATTATTATATTTTTTTTTTTTGTTTTTTTGGAGACAGAGTTTCCCTGTGTAGCCTTGGCTATCCTGGACTCACTTTTTAGGCCAGGCTGGCCTCAAACTCACAGAGCTCCACCTGCCTCTTCCTCCCTGAATGTTGGGGTTACAGGCATGCGCCACCAAGCCCGGCTATATTTTGGTTTTTTAAGATGGGGTATTTCTGTGTAGACCTGATAGTCCTGGAACTCACTCTGTAGACCAGGCTGGCTTCAATCTCTTAGAGATCTAGCTGCCTCTGCCTCCTTAGTGCTGGGATTAAATGCACATGTTTATTTTTTGAGACAGGGTCTCACTTATCACGAGCTGGCTTCAAACTTGCTCTGCAGCTGATGGCCTAGAATGTCAGCACTACCGTCACCACTACACATGGCGTCCACGAGTACTGATCAAACACAAGGCTTCATGCAAAGCTGGGAGGACACTGAGCAACTGAGCTACATCCTTAGCTCTCTCCCACGCTGTTGCTCTGCAGCCACAGTGGCCTCAGAGTCACTCCACGGCCTAGGCTGGCTATTAAGTCAATGTACTCCTCCCGCCTCTGATCCCAAGTACTAGACTTACAAGAGTAAGCGGTACTTCTTTCCTAAACAGGTACAGTGCCTGGCACCTGATTAAGTATCTCTCGAGTTGAGGATGAATGCAAATAAACTGAGAGCTTGAAGAAACCCACCGAGAATCCCCAAAGGACAACAGTGAACTGCCAGTTGCCATGGGTGCACCATGGCATCCTCCTGAGTTCTTCCCAGGGGGCCCATCACCAGCAGCTTAGTTAAGACCGATGGCCGTCATTCACTTCTACCTAGCAGGTGTATGTCATCATCTCTAAGACATCAAACGCACTATTTATTTACTTGGTTTCTCAAGACAGGGCTTCTCTGTGTAGACTTGGCTGTCCTAGAGCTCACTCTGTAGACCAGCCTGGCCTCAGAACTCACAGAGAGATCTGCCTGCTTCTGCCTCCTGAGTGCTGGGATTCAAGGCATGTGCTACCACTGACCGGCTTAAAATGCACTTTTAATGTGCAACCGAGAAAGAAAAAAAAAAAATCCACCAATTAAACTGCTGCTTCAGGCAGTGTACTCCTTTAATCCAGTGGAGGCAGAGACAGGTGGACGTAGGTGAGTTAGAGCCCAGCTTGGTCTATAGAGCAAGTTTCAGGACAGCCTATGCTGAGAGAACCTGTCTTTTTGCTGTTGTTGTTAATTCTGTGTTAATATAACCATCACTTTCACATTTTTGCTTAAAATACACTTTTAGATTTAGTCAGATAAAGATTTGATCACATAGCATTCTGAGGTGTGTGTGTGAAAAAAGACTGGCTAAGAGATTCTTTTAAGATTTACTTTTTTACGATGTATACAGATCTCATTCTAGATGGTTGTGAGCCACAATGTGGTTTCTGGGAGTTGAACTCAGGACCTCTAGAAGAGGTGCTCTTAACCACTGAGACATCTCTCCAGTTCCCCTGCCTTGTGTGTGTGTGTGTGTGTGTGTGTGTGTGTGTGTATGTAATTCACCATTTCACAAGACTTTCCTCCCTAACACAGGAGTGAACAATCTGGTTTTTTTTTCTGTTTGTTTTGTTTTTGAGATTGGGTTTCTATGTAGCCCTGGCTATCCTGGACTAGTCTGCAGACCAGGCTGGCCTTGAACTCAAGAGATCAGCCTACCTCTGCCTCCCACAGCGATGGGATCACAGGCGTGCACCACCGTGCCCGACAATTTGTTGTTGTTTTTTTCTATGACCAACCACTGCCATCTCAGCCGTCCTCTGATTCTAGAAGCTTTGATGTGTACACAGGAGGTTGGTGACAACCACGCCATCACCGGGACAGGTGTATGCGCCAAAGTTGTAACCAGGGTGAGCCAATGCTTCAGAACTGATGGAATGGTGTTCTTCCCTCCTTTAAGGCTCTTCCTCCTTCCCTTCATCCCTCCACTCCCCACCTTGCCAAAGCTGTCATCTTGATCGACTTCATCAAACTAGAGGCAACAAGCTGGGGAAAGGGGGCTGGGTGTGGCTGTCGGTCAGGAGTCTCTCACGTGCTGATCAGTCCAAGGGTAGGGCCCTAAATTTGCATTTCTAAGGAAACCAAGTAGGCCAGAGCACACACTTGGAGAGCCACAGCCCTAGATCTCATTTTACTTCGAACCCAGAGCACGTCCAGAGCCTAAGCATCTCTGAACTGAGCAGATTCAGCGTGTCCAAAATGCCATCTATTTAAAAAATCTCCTCTCTTCCCCACCCTGCTTCCATCATTCCACCTTCCAAGTTTCTTTTTCCAGATACCCTTGTTCCTATGTCAAGCAGACTCTCACTAGTCAGGATGTTCTTAACCCTCTGCATTTTCCTCCCTTCTAGACTCTAACTGGATGGTACCCATTACCTAACTCCATTCCCCCCAGATACCCTTGGCTTCCAGATCTTCTCTTTCTATCACCGCCAGAATTCTTTCGCCAAAGTCAGGCATGGTCTCACACACCTGTGATTCCAGCACTCAGGGAGGCAGAGGCAGGTATCAAGGCCAGACTGGTCTACAAAGACAGGGCTGGTCCAGGACAGCCAGGGCTACACAGAGAAACCATGTCTCGAAGAAAAAAAAAATACATACCAGAACTATTAACTGTTTGATTCCTAGCGATTATAAAAACCAGGCAGGAAGTTACATACATTATATACATTGAGTCAGTTTGTGCAGTTACACCTGAGGAGGCAGAGCTATTTATCAGCTACATTTTACCAATAAAGAGAGGAAGGGTTTAAAAGTCACTAGTTCAAAAGGAAAAAGCTAAAAAGAAACTGTCAGGGTGTGACTGTGATTGTTTAAACAGCCCTCCATCACCCAGTCAGGGCTACCACATTCTGACCTCACCCACCAGTCTTCAGCAAAGGACTCATGAGCTGTCCTTCCCCTTCTCTGGAGGCTCCACCTTCTCTGGAGGCTCCACCTTAACAGACTCCAGTGACAGGGAAATTGAGGCCAGGAGACTGAAGTCCCTGCCCAAGGTCAGCCAGCTGGCTTGTCACTGACCAGCAATCTGCTTCAGATCCCGAGTCTTTCCTACTCCTGGGCTTTGTCCCCATACCATCCTGGGTGGGTCCCTTAGGATTCACCAACCAGCCTCATTCTCCAAGACAAAAGGCCTGGAGGTGGTCTCAGACAGAAGAACCCATCAGTCATGCCTCTGCCCTGATCCTTGGGGACTTTCCCCACTGAGCCTGAGCCTGCAGCTGGGCCTCTGGCTGGGCCTCTGGTGGGCAGGAGCACCATGCCAGGACTCCTCACTCGCTCCTTGTTTGAAGACAGATACAGAGAGGTGCTAGCCAAGTGTCACACTTCTACTCTGATGATCACCTCTTCTAGGCAGGCAGGGTAGGTAGGAGCAGGCTGGCTTCATGTTCCACACTGCCCTTCTTTTCTGTGCTGGGGACTGAACTCATACTAAATGTTCTACCACTAGGCCACATTCCCAATTCCCTAATACTACTCTTTAAAAGGAAAAAAAAAAATAGTGTACAGTGGCACCACACACCTTAGATCCCAGCACTTGGAAGGCAGAGGCAAGTGGATCTTTGAGTTTGAGGCCAGCCTGGTCTAAAGAGTTCCAGGACAGCCAGGGCTACGCAGAGAAACTCTGCCCCAAACACAAAAAAGAAGAGGAAAGTTATGTCTCGCAACCGCCTCTAACTCCAGCTCCCGGGGATCTGAGGACTTCCTCTGGCTCCACAGGCACCAGGCATGCATGTGCACAGGCCACCCTCACCCAGGTACACAAGCGTAATTTTTAAAGGTGGGGAGTTGCTTTATAGGATACCGAAGCTCCAAGCTGGCCTTGAACTTCTGGGTTCAAGCAGACTTCCTGCTTCTGCCTCGGGCGGCAGCTGAGACCATGCTTGGCTCCTCCTCTGGCATCATGGCTTTCACTGGTTCACAAAGCCATAGTTTGGTCCTGAAACACTGGATGTTTCCTCTGCTTGGAATGCTGGTCCCCAGAGTTCTTACCTGGGCCTCAGCTTACCCTGAAACCCACTTCTTCATATAGCTTTTCCTGACCCTCCCTCCCTCCCTCCCTGTCTCCATTAGAGCTATTTGTCACTCTAGGGTTGAAACATTGTTTCACTGTCTCTATTTGTTCCTTGACTCCTTTTTGTCATGTCCAGGAGCTAGAGTAGTTCCCAGTGCAATGACTGGCACTCAACACAAACTCACTGAAGAACTTAATGACCAGGTCACAAGCTTAAATGTAAGGCATTCAGAAAAAGTCATTCAGTCATTCAGAAAAAGTTGCTTAATAGTCAAGTTTTCTAAGGTCTCATATGAAAGGTGATAGATGTTAGTGCCCCCCCCGCCCCCCTTAAAATTAGAGACACAGTCTCACTGTCCTCCAACTCATTAGAGACCAGGCTGGCTTTCAACTCTGCGGCTGGCGAGACCTAACATAGAAAACTTGAGGGCAGTCTAGGTTTACACAGTGAGACACACACACACACACGTATAGCACAGAGCCCTTGGGACCTACATAGAGAACTGACTCCTACAGGCTGAGTCTCACCTCCACACATGATACACACAATAATAAACAAATGTAACAGGAATACCTACAAAAGCAACAGAAACAGGCTGTGCCTGGTGACTCCTGCCAGTGCTCCCAGCACTCAGGGGCTGAAGCAGGAGAACTACCGTTAAGTTCTTAAACCAAAAAAAAAAAAAAAAAAAATTGTCTTATGTCAAGAGACTCAAACTATGCAAATAAAATTAAAATTAGTACATTGTCAGTAAACTTATGTATGCAAATTTGGCCAGACTTCTTTGGCTAGTTCTTACTGGGAAAAATGAGAAGCCATTTTTGTTTGGGGCCTGAGCCATGTTCAGATATTTTGAACTTCATGTCTGCCAGAAGCTATGATGGACCTCGGGTAAAGGGAAAGGAAGCTGGTCCCTTCCAAGCTTCCTGTCCTCTCAGGGAAGCAGACCAGTGCTAACAGTTCGAGATACCATTACCAAGGGCTGGTGATGGGTGAAGACTAAGAAAGCCCAAGAGGGACTGATGAAGGCACCACTAACATCAGCCCCCGGGGGGGGGGGATGGAGGAAGGAAAGCAGGCCAGGAGACTGAAGGCTGAGGGGATTTGATGGACTGGAGGCTTGTAAGTATTTAAAAGCTGCCAAAAGAACCCACACTTGGTGGAGAAAGGTAGGTAGTCATTGCTAGAGAGGCCAAGGTTGACTGGGAAGACCCCTGGAGTTGCTCCTCAGAAGACCTCATGTCAGTGTGGGGTTGGTTATTACAGGCTGAAATCGGACACTCAGCCCTAAGACCCCTCTGTCAGATGTTGTTAGCCACAGGAAGGGCTATCTGCCAGGGGACAGACTCCATCACCCCATTTCAAGAGCCTGATGCACAGAAGCCCCAGAGAAACCAATGGGGAAAGAAGGCCTTCAACCTAAGAAATAAATCTGTCTACCTTCATAGCAGGTTCCCAACCTGAGAGAATAATGAGGTCAAAACCAGAAAGATATTAATTGTATGAGCTGAATGTTTAATCACACCACACAAAGGCTGCCCCTAGCCTCAGCTTTCCTTTTCCTGGGCATGTAGGCACATCTGCCTGTCTCTCTGCTCCCAGGCCAGGCTAATCATCCTGGAGAGTCTGGAGCCCTCCTTTAGATATGCTGGTAAATTCAATCAGGTCTCCTGGAGCCACCAGGTCTGCCAGGAAGATGCTCATCTATTTTGGGCTATGTTCCCAACAGCCCCCAGATCTGCAGACAGTCTCCACTGACAATGAAGTCAGGCAGAGGCAGTGTAGATAGTCTACTTACACCACTCAGGTTGACTCTAAACTTCAGGAGCTGGAGGACTCACTGGGCCTCAATCTATAAGGGGTGGAGATAGTAAAAATCTAGGACTTTATGATCCAACAGCTTGCGGCTTAGGCTCAACCACGTGTTAGGGGCAGCCAGAGGCAACAAATGTTAGGTGTGTCTGGGTCCCAGCCCTACTTGATTTACAAAAGCTGAAGACAGGCTGATTTGCCCACCTCCCCCACCCTCTTCTTCTCCCCATCTGCAGCCAAGCCCAGAGGATGGGCTCAAGGTTTCTTCCTTCCATAAGGAATGGAGCATGTAGAAATTTCTGACAGGAAGGGATGGCAAGAGTTGGAACAGACCTGGTACTCAGAGCCTACAGATGTCTACAGGGGCTTGAGAATCAATCCACAGAGTAAACCTTTTCTGTGTAGCCCAGGCTGAGCTGGAACTGACTCCGAAGACCAGGCTGGCCTCTCCATTGCTTCCATCAAAGGTTTGCACCACCACACCCAGCCAGCAAAACCACTTTTAAAAGATGGCCTGGGGCTGAGGTGTAGCTCAACAGAACTGTAGCCTCCCATTCAAGAAACCTTCCGTCCCAGTCTGGCAATGCACAGCAGCTTAATTCTCAGCTTTAGTCCCAGCACAGGCCAGTGGATCTGATTTCAAAGCCAGCCTGGGCTACACAGCAAATTTCGTGCTAACCGGATCGCAAAAGTTAAACAAATACTGAGCCCACACAGCATCTCAGTACTGAAAACACTCCCTATCCATGCACACAGAGGAAAATATGGTCTGGGGCCTACTGCCATGCCTGCTGACCCTGCAGACACTGGGCACTGAATTTCAGTTTTGGGAGACAAGGTCCGTATCCACAACTCTCCAGTCTCAAGTTCCTGCTCTGTGTAAGGTGCAGGAACTCAACACACGATTGCTTCACTCCTTTTTGTTTGTTTGTTTGGTTGGTTGCTTGGTTTTCCAAGACAAGGTTTTGTGTGGCCTCTGTTGTCCTAAACTGGATTTGCATGCCAGGCTGACCTCAGCTCCCAGAGATCCCGCCTGCTTCTGCCTCCCACAGTGCTGGGATCACAGTGTGCACCACTACCGGAAGTTCCTTCACTCTTTCACTGTCTGGCTGCATTGAGAAGCAATGAGACCACGGCAGAAGATTATGAAATCGTGGCAGAGAATTACAAAACCATGGTGGAGAATTCCTGCAATCCCGGCACCTGAGGGACAGAGGTAGCCTGCTAGGGCCATAGGGCTACAAGGTGATCGCAATCTTCCTTACAAGGAAAGCAAAGAGTTAATAAGGAGAGCATCCGGCCAACTTCAGGCCTCAAGCTTGCTTTTCCCTGCTCTGGAGAGGCTCCTCTCCCAGGTATTGAGTGAGCTGAGACCTCTCCAGAAGATAAAGGGCCGAAGTAGGAAGCCAACTTCTCGGAAGAGATCTGTATCCTTTTCATGGTAGCGCATAATTAATACTGTTTACAGATCTTCCCTAAGAACACTCCAAGCCACCTGGTGAGGGGGTGGCAGGGGCTCCTGGGTCTACATACACCAGCCTCGGCTTCTAGAAAATCTCATCTAGAACATTCCTGCCCCTTTTAAACACACCGTTTAAAGAGAATGTGTTTGTCTTCTAAAATCCCATCTTTAAAATAAACGATTTTAAGGAGTCTAAAACAACAAGCCCACAAAGCCACTTCCCGATTTAGGAAGACAAACCCCGTGGCTTCAGTAACATACGTGGATTTAAACACAGTGGCAAACATTTTCTCGCTGAGCTCTAAGTTCCATGCCCTAGTTGGAGCAGAACCGTCTGCTGTGCACCTATGTCACAGAGACAGACCCAGAGGTCCCTTCCACCCAAGGGCAGGGGCATAAAGCAGCAGATGCCCAGTATGCCAGGTCCTGGGTTCCGACCCCAGCTCCAAAAAGGGGACTACAAAGCGCAAGACAGGCCTACAGGCACCCCCTGTTTGTCTCATAAGACTGGTATACAAGATGTTCAGTGCATATTTTCAGGCTGGCTTGCCAACGGGATTCTAAAAGACGTAAGGGAAGCAAGGAAGCGGGGCTTACAAAAACTGCTTTAACACTTTCAAAGTTTTAATTTTAAAACTAAAATTTAAAGTTTTTTTTTTTTTAAGGGTTTGAAAAAGTGTTATTCATGCCAGGTGGTAGTGGCTTAGGCCTCTAAATCCCAGCAATCAGGAGGCAGAGGCAGGCAAGGATCTCTGAGTTTGAGGCCAGCCTGGTCTACAGAGTTCCAGGACATCCAGGGGCTACATAAAGAAGCCCTTGGGGATGGGGGTGGCAGAGTATGATTCACAGCCAGTGACTCCGGTGTATTCCTTTAATGCTAGCACTCAGGAAGCAGGAGCCGGTGGCTCTCTGGAGTTTTGGGTGAGTCAGGTTAAGACCCTGTCACAAAATGCCAAATAAACATTATTCATGACCACAATAGACTAATGGCATTTTGGCTATTTTGTGTACATGTGTATGGGCATGAGTGCCATAGTGCCTGTGTGGAGGAGAAGTTATCCTCCACGTTAAGTTTCAGGGATTGAAAGGTTGTTAGACTTGAAGGCAGGCATATCTAAGCAATCTCTGAGGCCCTCAAATAGTTCTATAATCTAAATGTGATTAGATCAAAATAATTACACTAGCTTATCTAAATATATGCATATTACAAACTTTGTGGTATATGATCAAACAAGTTACTCTTGTCATAGTATAAGTTCATAGTGGTTGGACAGTGTTGGCCTTTCATCCCAGCATTCAAGAGGCAGAAGCAAGCGAATCTCGGAGCTTAAGGCCAACCTGGTCTACAGAATGAATTCCAGGACAGCCAAGGCTACACAGAGAAACCCTGTCTCAAAAAAAAAAAAAAAAAAAGTGTGTAGTAAGTGATATTTGTTAACAGTGAAAATAGCAATGAACACTAAGCTAGTGGGCAGCAAGGAGGATCAGCAGCTAAAGACACTTATTGCAAACACTGATGAGCTGAGTTTCCCCCACCCCCAGGGACCCACATGTTAAGAGAGGGCCTACTCGAGCAAGCTGTCCTCTGACTTCTACATGTATACCTTGATAAGCACACACCTACACAACCAGTTGCTAGGTTCAATTTCCAGTAATGTATAGGGGGAAAAAAAAAGGAAGAAAGGAAGGAAACTAGGTGTGGTAGGAGTAGAGCAAGCCTACAGTCTCCACACTTGGTGTTCTATCTGCATGTATGACAGAAGAGGACATCAGATCCCATCGTAGATGGTCATGAGTCACCAGGTGGTTGCTGGGAATTGGAACTCGGGACTTCTGGAGCGCTCTTAGCCCCTGAGCCATCTCTCCAGCATGGTCTCAGCACTTGGGAATTTGGGAAGTTGAGGCATGAGGATCCGTAGATCAAGACCAGCCTTGGTTACAGAGGGCTACATAAAACCCTACAAAGAAAACTCATTAACATGAGGCCAGCAGAACCATGTTTGAGCTCACAGGGAAGGGGTGGGTCAAGTGTCTGACGCAAGAGCCTGGTGGGTTAGCCCAGCCTCTTACTGTAAACATATCCAACCTTTAATGCCCTCAATTGGTCTAACAGATCAGTATCTGATGAGATTAACAAATAAAAATTTACTGAATAAACAGGATCACCCCAGGGAAGCTTGGCCAACGTCTTCCAAAGGGGTCAAGGGAGAACAGTGGAACAGAACACCATTGAGGCCAAAAGGCTGGCCACTGGGTGAGGAAACAGACCGGGAGAAACCAGGCAGTATCTCTGGTTTTGGCGGTGTGTGTCCAGGTGGGAGGAAACAGGCCCCTTTCGGTTACCTGCATAGATGGTGCTTAACAGGTGTTCAACAGGTCTCTCAATTGACAGATGCAAGTTAAGTGTTCTACACTAAGCCTGACGCAGCCGGAGTCGCTGGAAGTCCTTCTGGGCGATAAATAATATTGCGCAGGGAGGGCTGAGCCACCATTACCCTCCACTCACCTGCACAGCGGGAAGCACCGGGACTCCTGAAAACTTTCATCAAGATGAAAGAGGCGACTACCCCAGGGCTGCCGGCATGTGACCCAAGCGATATGCAAACGCCTCGAAAAATAGCCTAAGGCCACCAGGATCCCGGTCAGTTCCTGTTCTCCGGTTCACGTGAGGCCAGGCCTACCCTTCTACATTGTGTGATTAAGATAAAGACAAAAGAGGGGCTAGGTCTGGGATGGTAGGGTAACACCCATATTCCATTCCCCCCACCCCAAGAAAGGCTTTTGGAGGGAGGGGTCATGCATTTGATGGTATAGCATGGTAAGAGCTGTCTGGGATTAGGTATTCCTGTGGCCTTTTCTACAGTGGGGCAAGATATCCGAGTCTTCCCATTAGAGTCCTTGTCGAGAATCCCAGACCGAAAACCACAGAGGCTCTGTCCCCAGAGAACCTAAACCTGAATTTAAGAAAATCACCCAAGCTAGACCTAGAGGCCAAGGTACCCACCCACAGCCTGAACCCAGGGTCTTGAGCGGCCCACCACTCACCTTGGATGGTTCTCTTGAAGAACGCCTTGCACGCTTCACAGGACGCCACACCATAGTGGTAGCCAGAGGCAATGTCCCCGCACACGAGACACAGGCGCTTGGGGATGGCATTAAGCATGTACTCGCACTTGATGGCCGAGTCCTCCATGATGCCACTAGCACAGTCCTCGTAGCTCTTGCGGCACGGGGTGCCACCCAGACCCGCACCCGCGAACATCGGTGGCGAGTCCAGACCGTTGGCGTGGGTGCCCAGGGCCATGCCAAAGCCACCGCTGGCGTCCGAAGAGCCGCTGGGACTGTGGTGGCTGAGGGCATCAATGCCCGAGGACGGGCTGGATGGCTCCGTCTTAATGAAGGAGCCGCAGCTGGAGCCCAGGTGACGCTCTTCCGAGGACATCCGATTCAGCAGCCTGCAGACACAAAACGCGGGAGTCAGTCCTAAACCAGGTGAGAGGGAGGGGCGGGGCGCCGGCCTAGTGGGCGGGTCATGTGGGCGGGTCTGCAGCTAACGGGTAGGTGAGAGGAGGCAGTGGTGGCCTAGTCAGTAGCCGCCTCCCAGAACAAGTCTCTGCGCCTTCCGAGTGCTAAGAAACTCTTGATTAGTAAACTTCAAGTCAGGCTCCCTGTGCTTTGCAAGTTTCCGGCCGAAGGGTGACAAGATGCCAACTCTCCCTACTTCCTACCTGACAAAAAGTGGAAGCTGACAACGCACCTGTCCCCAGCGTGGCGCCTAGCATCAGGCACTCACAGTAGAAGACCTTTTAGCCCCGTTCACAGTATCTCCCAACCCCAATGAGTCCTGACGTTCAAGCTTAGGGCTTCCCTCAGTAGTACCTCACCCTCACCAAGACTGTCAGGTGTTTTAATTGGAGCAGAGAGAGACAACCAGTCCCAAAGGCACCAACCAGATTGACAGTTGTCGGTTTTTATCTGTGGCCAGGCTTGGTAACGGAGGTGCTATCTAAATGGCGATTTCTTGGCCCTCTCTGTTTTCCCTTCTTTTTTGTTTGTTTGTTTGGTTTACTTTTTCAAGACAGGGTTTGTCTCTGTGTAGCTCTGGCCATCCTCAAACTTGCTCTGCAGAACAGGCTGGCCTTAAACTCAGAGATCGTGCCCGCCTCAGCTCCCCTGGGCTGGGATTAAAGGTGTGGGCCACTCACCCTGGCATGCCACCATGTAACCTTTTCTTTACTTAATTACTTGCTTTAATTGATTCGGCCATGATGACTTGAGTTGGTGGTCCTTCTCCCATTTTGGGATTAACACTACCATGCTGGGCCTGACTGGCAGTGTTTTTCCTAATGATTTATTTTTATTTTATGTACACTGGTGTTTTGCCTGCACGTGTGTCTTTGGATCACCTGGAACTCTAAGACAATTGTGAGCTGGCAGGTAGATGCTGGGAATTGAACTCAGGTCCTCTAGAAGAACAGCCAGTGCTCTCAACCACTGAGCCATCTCTCCAGCCCACCACCCACCGTGTAACTCTTAAGTGGAGCTGTTTTTCCTTTAGAGGTTGAACCCTCCACCACCACCACCCACACACTCCAACTCACACAAGCTCAACAGGCATCCTACCTATCACCTTATCACCTCAGTTAGGATTTGGGTCTGAGGCAGGAGGCCTAGACCGTCAGGCATGCTGGCTCTTCTGAGGCAGAGACGGAGAAGATCTCTGAGTTCAGGGCCAGCCTGGTCTATAAAAAGAGTTCTAGGACAGCCAGGGCTACAAAGAGAGACCCTGTCTCAAACAAATATGATCCCCCTAAGCAGCCCCACTCTCAGACCTGCCTCAGTGGAGGGAGAGTAAGCACCAGCTTATGCACCCAGAAAAAATAAAAGGGGAAAAGTACAAAGGAAAAAACCTTGGAAAAACAAACTGACATGAGCAGAAAGACTCCTCTCAGTGCTGAAGAGCTCAAAGGTAACTTGCTTGTGAACTCCTCTTTTCTGCAGTGACCACAGGAAGGGTCACTCTGTAGGAAAGGGGGCTTCCTCTTGCACCCACAGAACAATCCCTGGCCCAGCCTTACAGCGAGACCACAGAATTGTCTGTTGATGTGACCTGCCCATGGGGCTTTTGGTCCCGCAGAATGGCAATTACACTCAGGACACCTCCTGGGGCTGTCACTAATCTGCATGTGAACTTTGTACAGAGTTCCTTCAACCCTAGAGAGCCTCTCCTAGCCACCCCCATTCTCTTGTTTCCTACACAGAGGGTCCCCAGCTAAGGGTCATCTCCAGACCCTTCCTACAGCTCTGACTGGTGCCTCGATGTCTTCCTGGGCACTGCTTCCCACCATTCCCCTAACCACAAGCAAGGCATCCTGAGAAAAGAGCAGAGCACCACCTGGAGGGGAGCCTGACTGAGCACACGCACAGTGCTCTGGGCTCCTCCCCACAAGCCCTTCCACATGTGACAGACAAGACAGCTGACCCCTCACCCTTGAACTTCTGACCCTCTCTAGCTTTCCCTCTGACTGCTTTTTGTTTATTTGTTTGTTTGTGACAGGGTTTCTCTGTGGCGTTGGCTGTCCTGGACTCGATTTGCAGACCAGGCTGGCCTCGAACTCACAGCTATCGGCCTGCCTCTGCCTCCTGATTACAGGTGTGAGTCACCATGCCGGGGGGGGGGGGGGGGGGGCTCTGACTGCTTTAATCTTTGCTCTTCTCAGAGCTTCGAGGTACTCCCAGTTCTACTCGGCCTTCCACGGGCCCTGAGTGCACCAATGATTTCCCAAGATACACTTGACCCAGGCAGTCCTAACAGCGGCCTCTGCTGAGTATGTCCTGTAGCTCCTTGCTTCCCTCTGTCTCTGAAAGCACAGGAGCATCTGCCTGGTGGGAGGCAGAGGAAGGCTGCAGCTTCCCCTTGGGGGGTGGGGGCCACACTTTCCCACTGCCTTCCCAGTCTTGATGCACAGCCTACCCTGAAAGACACGAGAGGGGTCTGATTGTGCTCCCAAGTCCTGGAGTCCTCTCCAGCCCTGTGTCTTGATTCAAGGTATCTTTCTACATCTGGGATTCCCCCAGGGCTATGAAACTGGATCCTGGTCTCAGTCAAAGTGGTGTAGGAAGCAGCTAGTAATTTAGGGTCTGAATCCCAACAAAGAGGCATTTGGTTTAATGGTGTCATTATTTATTTATCTCTGCCTCCACTCCTCCCTCCTCGTCCTCCCTACCTCTCTCTTTTTTTTCCCTCCCTTCTCTCCCTCCCTCCTTCCTTTCCTTCCTTTCTTCTGGTTTTTCAAGACAGGGTTTCTCTGTGTAACAATTAATTAATTATTTATTTTTGTTTTTCAAACAGGATTTCCCTGTGTAACAGAGCCCTGGCTGCCTGGAACTCTTTGTACACCAGGGTGGCCTCAAACTCACAGAGATCCTCCGCGTTCTTGAGTGCCAGGATTAAAGACTCATACCATCATGCCCGGGGCTATTTTATTATTTTATAATTTATTTTATTTAATGCGCACTGGTGTGGTTCCACCTGGAACTGGAGTTACGGAACTTGTGAGCTGCCGTGTGGGTACTGGGAGTTGTTCTTAACCACTGAGCCATCTCTCCTGGCCCTATTTTATTATTTTTTGACTGTGCTTGTGGGTATGTATGTGCACACGAGCTCAAGTATACTTGGAGGAGGCTGTACCCAGTGGAGCTGGAGTTATGGGTAGCAGAGAGGCACCTGACGTGGGTGCTAGGAGCTGAACTCTTCCCGAAGGACGAGCAGTAAGTGAAGTATTCTTAAGCTCTGAGCCATCTCTCCAGGCGGGCCTCTAACCCACCATCCTCCTGCCTTAGCCTCCTAACACTGGGCTTATGGGATTTTAAGGTGTCTGCCCATCGGCACATCTAGCTCAGCTTTCTCACCTCTGTGGCCAGTCCTGCCCCACCAGGATGCCATCCCAATTCAAATCCATGCTTCATGCTAACTGGAGGGCAGGAAGATGACAAGCACAACCCAATCTTGAGGCCAGTGTTAGTGTGTAGGCAGTCTGCTTCCGGGTTGCCTAGTAACCTATGATGTCATCATGTGTCGCCTGCCAGGTGTGTGGCAGACTCAGTTTATAGCACAAGCTATAAAAGGGCCAACCCGACACCTTGCCTCTCTCTTACTCTCCTCTCTTGCTCTCTCTGCCTCCCTTCTTTCCTGGGGAACCCCCACCATGTCTCTCTCTTTCCTTTTCCTCTCTATCTCTCCACCTCCGCCCAATAAATCTCTTTCATATAATATCTGTTGTGTGTGTGGCACCATTTTAAAATAAATACTAACAGCCAGACCCTCTCATGAAAGAATCCCAGGCTAGCGAGGGTGGTGGGGGATGAGAGGGTATGCAAGTTTCTGGTCTTCATTGGCTATAAAGATCCCCTGTGAGGCCTTGGTTTTGGTTTGGTTTGGTTTCGTTTTCCAAGACAGGGTTTCTCTGTTTAACAGACCCCTGGCTGTCCTGAACTTACTTTGTAGACCAGGCTTGGCCTCAGACTCACAGAAATCTGCCCGCCTCTGCCTCCCAAGTTCTGGAATAAAAGGCTTTTGGCACCACGCCCAGGCTTAGGCCTTGTTTTATTTCATTTCCCTTTTCATTCTTGGGCCCTACCTGCCTTTCTAGGTAACCCATGTTGGTCTGGTTCTTACCATAGAGCTCAGGCTAGCCTCAGCCTGACAACAGTCCTACCTCAGCCTCTTTGGGTGCATGGACCACCACACTCAGCTCTGGATCTTCCTTCGTGCCATTGTGTCTAACCATCATGACCTACCTGCTAGAGACTGTTTCCCTTACTTAACAAAACAGACAGCAGGGGCGCCAAGCTTATTCAGTTAACCAGAGTGGTGGGACAAGCCAGGAGCCCAGCCAGCACTGTCTGAAGATCCTCTGCATAGGCCTGAGGAAGACCCATCTGTATAGAAACTTGGTCTTTACAGTCTCCCAAAATACAGATGGTGCCCTACTGTCCCCAACGGACCCAAAATCATCACTGTCACCTCTTGACTCCTAGAGTTGGGTGGGGGAGGCACAACTCAGGCAGGGCTGCACAGTCAAACTTTCTCGAACCCAGGAGAAGGAAAAGAACAGAGAACTCCGAGGCAGAGAGGGTGTCTTTTCTGCTCAACCTGGCTTCACGCAACTGGCAGGGCAAAAGAAGTCACCGGAGATGCCAGACCCTCTCGGACACTTGGCTGTGGTCTCTGTCTATCCCTGATTTAAGGCACTCATTCATAGCAAAAGGTAAAGAAGGGGCAGAGAGAAAGGAGTCCAAGAGGACAGAGCCAGGTGAGGCAGTGCGTACCGAGTAATCTTAGGAAATGAGAAGCAGAGGCAAGCAGATTGCAGCAAGTTCAAGATCAGCCTAGGCTACATAGAGAAAGGAAAGAAGGAAGGAAGGAAAGAAGGAAGGAAGGAAGGAAGGAAGGAAAGAAGGAAGGAAAGAAGGAAGGAAAGAAGGAAGGAAGGAAAGAAGGGTGACTGAGAGACTGAGGGAGAAAGGGACAGATGGACTGACAGAGCGATGGAGAGAGGAAGGAAAGAGCTTCTTTCAGTCAGTAAATTGCTTGTCATTCAAACACGAAGACCTGAATTCAGATCCCTATAACGCATGTAAAAAGCCAGACATGGTAGCATGCTTGCAATCCTAGAACTGGAGAGGCAGAGGCAGAGAGGTTCCAAGGATTCCTTGCCAAGCAGTCTTGTCAAACAGAGAGCTCCAGGTACCCTGTGATCCTGTCCCAAAACAGTAAGGTGGAATGGCATGGTGGTGCATATCTTTAGTCCCAGTACTTGGGAGGCAGAGATAAGGCCAGCCTGGTTTATGTATAGAATTCCAGGCTAGCCAGGGCTGCCCAGTAAGACCCTCTTTTCTTTCTTTTTTTCTTTCTTTTTTTTTTTTTTTTTGACTGGTTTTGTTTCAAGGCAGGGTTTTTCTGTGTAGCCCTGGCTATCCTGGAACTCACTTTGTATACCAGGCTGGCTTCAACCTCAGAGATCCACCCGTCTCTGCCTCCCAAGTGCTGGGATCAAAGGCATGCACCACCATGCCCCTCTGAGACCCCGTCTCAAGAGAAGAAAAAAAAAATGGCGCGTGATTAAGGCACCCAATGTCAACCTCTGGCCTCCACTTACAAACAGGCACTCCCTCATACACACGTGAATGTGCACACACTCAGACACAATGCACCCTTAGGTTAACTGAGGAGGAATCGGAAGGGAATAAAAATGGCCTGTGGCAGATGTGATGGTCAGAGCCACCTGGAAGGGAGATGGACAGCCTATCAGACATGGCCGCAAGGTCAGATAGAGAAACATGAGGCTGATGCCTCTCTGTCCTTAAGTCATTAGGAAGTGGCACAGCCCCAAGCAGGCTAACATTTATGGTGAGAATGGATGCAGCTTCGAAATGGCTGGAGGGAAAATGAACACAGACAATTCTTCAGGAAGTTCAGCGGCCTGGGGTGGAAGGGGGTCGGGGCTGGTGCCTCACTCACCTGCAGTCAGCACCTTTTGCTTAATCACAAGGCATGCTCCCTTGGGCTTGAGGATGTGGGTGTGGAAAAGGACACACTTTCTCCGGTGTTGGGTGCTGTTAGTATCTCAGATGAGAAGCAATTCATTGAGAATGGAAGGAATTTGAGGTATGTAAGAATAACCACCCACGCTTTCCAGTTCGCCCTGAGCGATTCAGTCCCACCTGCCGACCTCTCCTCACCACCAAGCACACTCCCCATTTCTCTTCCCAGCGCAGACTGCAAATTAACAGGGCCTCAGACTGAAAGTATTAGGATTTGAGATTTTTTTTTTTTTTTTTTTTTTAGATTTTGGAATATCTGCATATACATAGTAAGACCGTGAAGATGGGAAACAACTCTGAACATGCAATGAGTTTATTTTTCCCAAAGGCCAGAAGGCAATTTTATACAAATGTTTTCAGTGCTGGGGATCAAACCCAGGGCCAGCCGCTCAAACCCACAACTTTTAAATTATTAAAGATACTTTCCTACCATTGGGAATGCAGTTCCGGTGAAAAGCCTTGGGTCCAGCACCGAAGCAAAAATGATAAAACAGATTCAGATTTTCAGATCAGAGCACTCCACGTTCTGCCGGTGGCTGATGGCGGTTTTGTACTGAGTGTGATCCGGGCTTTTTAGCATACGCCCCACCCCTAACCCCCAGGCCCACACAGTAGGACTCTGCTTCCCCAAACCAGTAAATAAATAAGGAAATGTAGGGATGAAAAGGGAGGGGCTGGGTTTGGAACATGTTCTAGGCGCTGGGGGTTCATTCCCCAAGATTGAGACACCCTAAAACAGTAGGGACAAAACTAATCCTGGAGAACAAAGTCAAGACAGGAAGGCAGAGCCTCTATGATGACTTAGCAGACAAAAGCCGGAGGATGTGCGCTCCATCCTGGAACCCAGGTGAAGGCAGCAGGAGAACTTCAAAAAGCCGTCCTCTGACTTCTACCCTTCAAAAAAATATTAAGGGGGGGAGGGGAGGTAGAGGACACAGCTCAGTTGGTACAGGGATGATCAGCCTGTGCAAGGCCCTGAGTTTGATCCCCCACACTGCCTGGTGGTGTATGCCAGTAACTCCAGCACTCAGGAGGTGCAGACAGGAGGATCCAAAGTCCGAGGCTAGCTTCAGGTACCCAATCAGTTGAGTTGGACCCCAGCCGGAGCTACACAAAACTCTGCCACAAAAAGTCATCACACACCTTTAATCCTAGCACTTGGGAGACCGAGGCAGGTCTCTCTGAGTTAAAGACCTGCCTGGTCTACAGGTGAGTCCCAGGCCAGGAAGGGCTACACAGTGTAACCCTTCCTCAAAAAATTAAATAAAAGGAAATTAAAAGTGAACAGATTTTGGAGGTGACGGTGGATAGGCAAGGAGTGGAGTCCAGCAAGGGTACAGTCCCAGGGAGAGAGACGGAGGCAACCTACACACACTCTGGGAGGGGGGCTTAGGTCAGCCCATCATCAGGGCTGGCTGGATCAATGACTATTGACTCCTTGTGGGAAGGGACCAGACATCCCATCTCAGGGCCTTTGCGAGAGCAATCGTTGGTGGTCGAAGCCCCTTGAGGCATCATTTCTCTTTGACCTGTCTGGTAATGGAGCTCAACAAGCCACTTTGGCCTCAATGTCACCACCCTCTGATTAAATGTGGCCTCCGTCTTGCTCCCACCCAACCTTTTCTGTCCCCTAGACATCACTCCACAGGGCTGAAGACTCTTTTAATACAAACAGACGGGGAGCAATGTTCTGAATGAAATCTAGTTTTGCCCGTAATCTCTAAGGGAAGAACACTGGTATCTCATAAATTTAGCAGGCATGACCTGCTAGTGGGTAGGCAGCTGGGGGGAGGTATGGAATGGCCTGCCTGTTTTCTAATGTAGGGTAGGGTCTTCCTGTTAGTATTTAGGCAGCCTGCTTCTGGGTTGCCTAGCAACCTATGATGTCACCATGTGTCGCCAGCCAGGTAACCACCGAGAAGAATCTGGACCACAAAAAATCTGTCGCCCTAGCTAGAGCCATGTGGCTCTCTACTCAAGCCATGCACCTGAGGATAGGGACACACATCTGTGCCAAACATACCAGTTCTACCTCATTGTTTGGTTGGTTCTGAGAAGCCAGGTGGCGCCTTCTCTGGACCTGGGGTGTTCATGAGTGGAATGGGCTCAACTCCAGCAACTGTTTCCCAGCACCATCTAGATAATGGGGCTGAGGAAGTGACCAGTTCTAAAGTGCTGGTCCCAAGCCGGCGCTTCACGGCTGCTGTTGTTGTGATAATTCCCACGGACAGCTTCCAGAGAAATTGGGCTAATTGACAAACCCCAGCTTCATCTAAACCTGAGGATAAAATGCAAGGAGGAGTTTGCCAAATACGAGGAGGGGAAGGGGTTGACCAAGAGGACAGACAGGCCTGGGAATCCACTGGGGGAGGGGGGAGTCTGAAATACTGACTCACACATTTCTATAATCAGTGAGGTAACTAGAAGCCAGGGACCCTTAGGTAAGGCAGTTCCTCAGACCCTCAGGACCCTGGGAGGAACATACCTCAACTTCCTGGCAACCAAAACACTTGAGAGCTAGAGGAGGAGACTCACAGCAGCTTGGCTACGTAGGGAGTTCCAGGCCAGCCTCAACCACATGAAACCCTGCCTTAAAAAACAAAACAGAAAAAAAAACAGCACTTAAGGAAAATTGAGCATGTTGGTGCATGCTTAAAAAATCCCATCTCTAGGAAAATGAAAAATGCAAGGCTGGGCTCAGTAATCAGAAAGTTCAAGGCTGTGAGACCCTGTCTCTAAAAAAGAAAAAGAAAAGCATGCCTTTCACAGTACAGAATAGGGGCAAGCCTGTGGATAGATGTAAAAGACTCTCAGAATCTCAGCTTTCTTGATACTCACTACCTTGGAGTTAGGGGAGAAGGGGAAAAAGAAGGGGAAGAGAAGGAATGGGGTGACCAATGAGGAGCCAATTAATATTATAATAAATCAAGTTCTGCGCACTGAAGTCCATTAATTATAGATGCATTTTTTTCCCTTAAACTCAGAAGTCTCATTAATTCAAACCTTTCCCCTAGTAATCTCCGAATTGCTTATTTTAACAGAAAATATGTTTTATCATTCCTGTGGGGTTGACATCTTACATACATGTATCTTTCAACTTTTAAAACGAGACACACCTGCCCAGCTGAGGTCACTGACCCTGGAGTTCTCAGAGGGCCTTCTGCCTAACTTAGCCAGTTTTAGGTTAGTTAACCTAGCCTGGGAAACGTACTGGCACCCAAGTCACTAAAGAACCAGGCTGGCTGGTGGGTGGCGGCACCCAAGAATGTAGGGCTTAGGTTCAGTGAGCTGAGGCAGGGAGGCGGGGGGGGGGGTGCTGGGGGGACCTGCTCACTGTCAAGTTGACAGAGAGAGCCACCCACCTGCCACCAGGCCAGGCCACATTGCGATTCAGGCACTTTCCTCTGTGACGTCTGGATTTTGTTTGTCTCCCTGGGAATGTTTTCCAAACAGTGTTTTTCCCCCTTGGGGCTGGCCGGGACTCAGGACAACTGAATGCTCAGTGGTGTTAACAGCCTCAGTGACAGCCTTCCTTCCTCCTTCTGCATGCTACAGAGCTCTGGCAGAAATCTGTAATTAAGCACTGTGTCGCTTGAAAGATTAGTCAAAACCGGGCTGATCCCAGACAACTGATGGAAATCTCGTTGCGCGCAAATTACGGCACGGAAAATAATGATAGGTAATTAGTGTCTTTCAATTGGGGCTTTTTATCCGTCAGTTTTCAGGCTTCACACATCAGGAGGGAAGAGAGAGGATGTAGTGAAGCCAGAAGGAACCTCTGGATGAAGAGTGGCTGCCTCAGGACAGCCAGGAAGTCCCATTCCACTGGCCCGCAGACTGGCCACAACTAGCGTTCTGAAACTTCGGCCCTGATCTAGAACTTCCTCAGTGAAGTGCCCTCATTTGGGGGCCATCAGTGGCTCTCATCTTAGTCCACTCTGCCAGCTCTGGGTTCCCCACACCTTAAGGAAAGGTCAGGGAAAGAATAGTGTCATAGAGCCACTATAAACTAGATGTGCTGGCCCAAGCCTATAATCCCAGCACTTGGGAGGCTGATACAGGGGGATCACCATAAGTTCAGAACAGCTTGGACTACACAGGGAGACCTTGGTTCAAAAATAAAGCCAAACAAAAACAACAATGAAATGAGTAGGGTTTGAGAGTTGGCTCAGAAGTTAAGAGCACTTGCTGCTCTCCTGGAACACTATGGTTTGATTTTCAACATTTACAGAGCAGCTCACATGATTTGTAACTCCTTTCCACATGGATACGATGCCCTCTTTGACCTTTGGGGGTACCAGGCACACAGTTGGTGCACAGACACACAAGCCGGCAGAGCACCCAAACACACAGGGGGTTGGGGCGTCTTTAATCTCAGCACTCAGGAGGCAGACGCAAAAGGATCTGAGTTTGAGGCCAGCCTGGTCTACCAGGGTGCAGCCAGGGCAGCACAGAGAAATCCTGTCTCGAAAAGCAAAGCAAAACAAAACAACAACAACAACAAATCAACAACTCAAACACATAAAAAGAAGTGAACAAAAACTTCAAAAGGGAGCTTTACCGGAAGAATTTTACAAACACAGGTGAAGACAGAATAAGCCAGAGCAGATTTATGGAGTAAGTCTGAGGCCAAGAGAGCAGTTCAGAGGCCAAGAGAAAAGCCAGATTGAATCAATTAGCTGGGAGAGGCGTTTGAGGGAGAACACCCGAGTTGAACCAGGCAGTCCAGCGCTCAGTGACCACAGAGGCAAAAAACTTCAAAAGGCCAGCAAGATGCCTCAGTACGTAAAAGGGCCTACTGCCAAACCTGATGACCCGAGTTCTTACTCCTGGGACCCTCATGGTGGAAGAAGAGACCTTTACGCACACACACACACAATTCAAGAAATTTAAAACCTCAGAATTTGTTTCTATTCCATCTCTCATGTCCTCCTGAATATGACATGACATTTGTGAATTGTCGCAACTGATCTTGAGCTTGTTTATATTTCCACCCTGCATCAGTCAGTGGTGTGGCATAAACACCCCACAGACTGCTGCTGAGCAAACTCAACTGTCTCCAGATGGCACTTTGTTCTCACATCAGCCACAGGCCCGGCGGTCACGGAGCTTAACTCAGGGCTGGACAGTTTGAACCTGAACCCCCATTCTGTCACTCATGATCTGGGTCACTTAACCTCTAGATGCCTCAGCTTCCTCGTCTGTGGCATAGAGGTACGAACAAGAGTGCTCATCTCACAGGGCACAGAAAAGACCCCTGGCACACAGTAGGTACTCATCCATATGAGCAGTTCTATCATCCTTTACTTGGCAATAAAGAGACGGCCTCTACTTACCCTCTGTATGCATCCGTCCATCCACCCATTTAATCATACACTCATACACCTGCTGCTTCCACTGAGAGAGTCCCTACAGGAAAAAGCGCCTCCTGCAGGCGCTTCTGGGAACTGACATCCAATCCCAACTTACTTCTCCCTCTCACACAGGGGTGCTCTCCAAGACAGGCCACCAAGTCCCTCCCAGAAGATTCCTGGTGTCAGACCTGCCTCTTCGCAGCCAGGTCCTACAAGCTGCAGAGCTCTAGTGTTGAATAAGGTCTTGCACTTCTCCAGTGTGCAGTGGAAAAGAAGAATATTGAAGCTGACAGCAACAAAGAGCGAGGGTCAGAAGCAGAGAATTCTGGGAAGGCTCTCCTGCCTCAGGAGCCAGGGACATCTCTGTTTGAGCCATGGAACACGGCTGCTAACCTGAGCCACACGGAGGGCTTCAGGCACTTGAAGGCATGATCAAGCACCAGGCCCATCATGCCCTCACACACTCATTGCATTGCTAGTCTTTGAGTATGTACAGTATGATACAGAAAATACCATATTGTATTAATTTGAGGCAGCACACTCTTCCCTTCCCCCACGCCCCCATTTTGCCATCTAGCTGATCAGAATGTATCTGAAATTGATCACTAGTACTAGTTTAAACGGTGGGTTAGAAAATAATGGGGCCTTAACTCAACGATGCTGTTAATGCTACGAATGTCACACACAAGTACAGTTAAGTCAGCTAGAAGCCATTTTGTTTCCCAGTTGCCTTTGAGCTAGGTGTAACCATGTGACTGTCCTCAGGTCCAAAGAAAACTCCAATTCCTCAAACTCCAAAAGGCGGTCCAGATATCCAGAAATGAGCTCAATCTTGAGTACAGGAGGATGTCTGGTAGTTAGATAAAAGCCAGCATTCCTCAGGAACTTGTAAAGCCAGTTCCCCTCTGCCAAAAGGTTCATTTCCCTTACCTCTGTCCAAAGGGACCTTTGGCCCTTACCAGTACATCAAAGCCCATCCTGGCCTCCAGGCTCCTTAAGTATCACAAGTACTTATTACACATTTCAAAGTCCATGCTAGCATCTTAACCCTTCTCACCTCCTCTCTTACCCTAATCTCCCTCCAGCTCATGGGCTTCCCTCCTCCCAGCTGCTCATTTCCTTATAACCCTGCTATTCTCACTATGTTTTCTCTATTCTCTGTCCTGCTTCTCTCACTATGCCGTCTCTATTCTTATTTTTTTTAAAA
The DNA here is from genome assembly GCF_030254825.1 of Meriones unguiculatus. Lineage (NCBI taxonomy): Eukaryota > Metazoa > Chordata > Mammalia > Rodentia > Muridae > Meriones > Meriones unguiculatus. The sequence goes on along the minus strand of NC_083355.1, from coordinate 93,346,536 downwards.
AAGATTTATTTATTATTTATACAGTATTCTGCCTACATGTGTGCCTGCAGGCCAGAAGGGGGCACCAGATCTCATTATAGATGGTTATGAGCCACCATGTGGTTGCTGGGAATTGAACTCAGGACCTTCAGAAGAACAGCCAGTGCTCTTAACCTCTGAGCCATCTCTATTCTTTATCCACTGCTATTCTCTCCTCTTTTGCAGATAGCCTTGGCTCTGTCCAGTCTGCTGGCTACCCTTTGTCTATTTTTTTCTTTCCCTACTCTGGATTCTTCCAGATGCCTCTGGTTAGTCTCACATATCTACAATAAAAACCTCCCCTTAAACCATACCATGGAGTGATCATGCCATCAGTTTATACAACGAGGTCTAATCCAATAGAGTAAGAACAAGTAGATGTAAGCCACTCTTCTCTTGGCTCATCAAAAAAAAATCTGCCATAGCACGCTTTTCTTCATTGCTTCCTCCCTGTCTCTGCCCCTGTGTCCCCTTTCACCATACCCCATCTGAAGGCCACAGGCAGAGAATTCAGAAAGGAACTCAAGAGCTAGCAGAGTCACAATGTGGAAGGAGCCTGGGACAGAGATCACCTGGTAAGGCCTCCCTGTCAAACACCCTCGTTATATCAGTAGAGGGACAAGATCAGTTTCTTGTTGAGTCAGCTACCACAACACTGTGACTACAGACCGGCAGTAAGAGCCAATGCTGCCCCGTAACTATTACCAATAATAGCAAGGCACCACTTGGTACCTTCATCAGTCAGTGATGAGGACCCTAAAAAGCAAGGGAGAATACAAGGCAGTGAACTGGGTATGCCCATACAGGAGACTTCAGAGATGAGGTGATTCATAGCCAAGGGCCCACAATAGGGGAGGAACTATTCAGGGAAAACTCTGCTGGAGGAGGAACAGGGAGACCTGTGGCTGTAAGGTGGGAGAGCTCTCCAGGTTAGCTATGACCAGTGCTGAGCAAAGCAGCCATGAATGACAAGGCACCTTCTTCATCCTGGGCACTGTGCTTCCGTCTGCGCATCCCAGGGAGAATTAGCATTGAAGGTATTCAGTGAACATTGCTGACCTCTACTCCCCTCCTACCCTTGGTGTCCCCTCCCCCACAATCACAAACTGGATTCTCAAGTGTTGCTACTGCATATTCCCAAAGAGCAATGCGTGCAAGCCCAGTGAGAGGATACTTCTATCCACTCTCTGGTCATAGCAACGGCTCTTTCTATGTGGCCTTACGCACAGCACAGGTGACATGGGCTGTTTACGGCGCTCTGCGTCCTTTCTTGGTCGGTTTTCCGTCTTTGTGTTGTTAATCCAGGCAAATGACAGGACCGTCTTCATTCAGTGAGACAGATGGGGAGCAGGTCCTGCAATCAACTGTCACTCCAGGTCTGATCTGAGTCATAGCATTGCTGACAATGTCACAGAGGGTTTGCTCTATGCCAGTAATGGGACAAGTATGTATGAGGCTGTTGATTGATTCACTACAACTTGCTGAGGTAGGCCCTACCATTTCCACTGCTCTGTACTCCCTCCCACCCCCACCCCAGCCTTCTTACATCTTTGAGACAAGATCTCACTCTATAGCCCAGGCTGGCCTAGAACTCACAGTAATCCTGTCTTAGCCCTACCAACTCCTGGGACTATATGTATGTGTTTGTGCCTCGTTCTTGTTTCCCCATTTTTCAGATGAGGAAACTGAGGCCCAAGAGGGAAAGAGTCAGCATCTTGGCAAGGGTCCCCTAGTCAGAAAACACTTGCTGTGAGTTACTGTGCAACGGGTACTGTCCCAACTCATCACCTGGGCCTTCCAGGGTCCGCCCACCGCCTCTACTGTTTGCTGCCCGCTTTCCCCCAGGGTTGCGCCGTCTCCGCCTGCTGGCTTCCTGTTGTGAGACAAAACTTTTTCTGGGGAGACACAACACTTGTCTTTTCACCTGAGAGAGTGAACCCACCACAGGCCAAAGGGTGGCTACCATCAAAAGTCCAACTTGTTGAACCAACGAGTTTTATTGGGGTTATTTACAGGAGTAGAAATTTACAGGAGTAGAGTTACGTACAGGAGGAGAAATGACTCAAAGACAGCTGCATCACCAAGGCCCACCCCAGCACGGGCAACAGCTCCCAAAAGCTGGGAACCTGGAGCAGGCTGCACAGCCTGCAGGCAGCTCAACAGGTTGGAGAATGTCCTTTCCGGGCAGCTCTGGGCTCCCGGGGAGAGTCTTGGCATCTCCCCTTGTCTGAAATATCCTTTGCCACCTAGCTTTCACTTTCTTTCCAGCAACCCTCAGCTTTCATTGTCTACCCCGGCAGGGAGGGGCCTACTGAATCTAGTTAGTTTCAGGGAGATCCTGGAGCTATCTTGAGTTGTTTACCTGCCTTTTCAGGAGCTCACCTGCAGGATGGAATGTTTTTAATCTCAGAAGGAAAAAAAAAATGTTACACAACACCTCCTCCCTCATTTGTGTTGGAGGTTGAGGTCAAGGGCCTGCCATATGCCAGCTGCTGACACCACTGCTCTGGCAACTACCTTCCCTATCCTGGCTGTGTAGGTCATGTCCTGTTCCTCCATGAGACGAGGAGTTCCATTTGGCTTCTCTTGCTTTTCACCAGCACCTAGAACACTGGCAGGCTATGCTGGCTAATTTTATGTCAACTTCAAACAACCTGGAGTCATCTGGGAAAAGAGAACCTGGGTTGAGAAAAGTGGCCAAGGGCATACCTTTGCTTGATTGATGTGGAAGGGCCCAGCCCATTGTGGGTGGTGCCACCTCTGTGCTGGTGGTCCTGGGCTATACAGGAGAGCCAACTGAGCAAGCCATGAAGAGCAAGCCAGTAAGCATTCCTCCTCCATGGACTTTGTATCAGTTCCTACTTCCATTCTTGCCTTGAGTTCCTGCCCTGGCTTCCCTGGATAAAGGACTATAAGCTAAAAGAAAGAAACCCTTTCCTTACCATGGTGTTTTACCACAGAGGTAGGAACCCTAACTAAAACTCAGACAAGAATTTATTGAATAAAGAAATAAAAAGGAAAAGCTGTCAAACTGGCTTCAGATAGTCCCCAAGGCCCATAACCTGTGAAGAGGGGGAAGTCACAGCCTGAGTGTCAGTACAGAGCCAGGGTCTGAAAAGGGAGAGAGCTTGTGTTCCATGAGACCTGCAGAGTCTTCTGAGACTTCCTAAGGGATCTACCATCACTCTGTCAGATTTCCAATAATCTTGGTTTAGATATTTCACATATGAAGTATGGAGGGCTCTTTCTAGTAGGCCAAGGTTTGGCAAACATGGTACTGGCAGGCCTTGCCCTTCTCCTCCCCTGCACTGCTAAAAACCATTAGATTACATTCCTAAAGCCAGCCGCAAAGGTCTCTTCCCTTATTTGGCCACTTCCTCCTCCTAAGGCTGATTACCAATATCCAGCTGTCAAAGTACTGAAGCCCAGCCATCAAAAGCCTCCTTTGGCTCACCTAATTAACATGCCCGATCAAAATTAAACACCTCATCCTAACAAAGAGTTTCCCCTGTTACCTTTATAAACTGCCATTCTCTGATGGGCCACATCTGTCTCCTCTCTATCCAGGGGTGGTCCTTTGTTCCACTTGGTACAAATATCTCTACCCTGTCCTTATTGTTTCCTTCTCCTCCCTTGTCCTCAATCTCCCATCTTTGTCTCTTACTCTCTGCCCTCTGTCCCTCTGGGGCAAATAGATCTCCTTTGTACTGAGATCTTGGGTTTCCTGAGCTGATACCATTCCTTACAAAGGATATATCTGGTTTTCTTATTCTCTCAATTCTTTGTTAAATTTATTTATGTGTGGGTATGCATACAACTTGATTTTCCTTCCATCATCTTGGAGACTGAATTCAAAACATCATACTTACGTAGCCCAGACTGACCTTGAATTTATAATATCCCTGCTTCTGCCCTTCCCCACATTCTGGGATTAAAGGTCTACTCCATGATTGCCTGGCTTCTTTACAAGCAAGCAAGCAAGCAAACAAACAAAAGCCCAACAAAAGTGTTTGAGGAATTGTCTTAGTGGCTGAGAGTGGGTTTTGCTCTTGGAGAGGACCTGAGTTTAGTTCCCAGCCCCCACATCCCAGGTGGCTCATAATTACCTGTGGCTCCAACTATAAAGAATCTGATGCCCTCTTCTGGTCTCTATAGGCATCTGCACTCATGTGCACATACACACATAATTAAAAATGACTCTGAAAGCTAGGGGTGGTGGCACTTAGCTGTAAAACCAGTACTCAGGAGGCAGAGGGAGGTGGATTGCTCTAAGTTCGAGGCCAGCCTGGTCTACAAAGTGAGTCCAAGACAGCCAACATTACACAGAGAAACTGTCTTGAAAAACAAACAAACAAAAAGAAAATAGAACAAAAAGACTTTTAAAAAAACGTTGGAAACCATATAGTGGAGTTAGCAAGTATCAGAACCAAAAGCCTGAGAGCTACTTTTTGAAAAATCTGGTTCCAAAATGCTATAAATGTAGCTGGAGTTACAGGAGGTTGTGATCACCTGACATAATTTTGTTTGTTTAGAGATAGGCTGTAACTATGTATCTCCTACTAACCTATAACTTACTATGCAGTTATGTAGACCAGGCTAGCCTCCAACAGAGATGTTCCTGCCTGTGCCTCCCAAGTATTGGGGCTAATGGTGTCCCCCACTGTACTCAGACTAAATAAATAAATAAATAAATAAATAAATAAATAAAAAGGCCATTTTTTTAAAAAAACATCCCTTTTTATTTTTTAAGGTAGGTGTGTGTGTGTGTGTGTGTGTGTACATGTGAGTATGTGAGCACAGGTACCCCTGGAGGCCACAAGTGTCAGATCCCAGTGGAGTTGGATAGACAGGTGGCTATAAGCCACCCGACATGGGTGATGGGAATTAAGCTCAGGTCCTCTACAAAAACAGTCTGTGTTCTTAACCACTGAGCCACACCTTTCCAGTCCAAAAAAGGCTGTATTAATGTGACACCATTGTGACTCATGAGAAATCGTGGGCAGTGGCTTAGAAAAAGGCCACATGAGTTCAGGAACAGCAACCATGTGTAAGTAAAAATGACTCACGAGGCTCCTGCCTTTAAGACAGGAACCCACAGGACAAAGACACATGTTACCTGGTTCTGAAGCCCAGCTTTGGCATTTGCTGGCCATGCAACCCATCGCTTAACCTCTCCATGCCTCAGTTTCCTCATCTGCAAAATAATAACACCCAACTCCTGGAGCATTTCTGAAGATTAAATGTCAATAAACGGAAAGGAATAAATGTCAATAAACAGAAAGCATTAAGAACAGCGCCTGCACATAGTAAATACTCGGTAAACCGGGGCTATTTTGAGCCCCAAAGAGTGTACAGTCTGTGATCACGGCAAGGCTCTTCCTGAGTGAGGACCTCATCCCTTCCTCTGACAGAAGAGGAGGTAGTGTGCGCATGTGCACCCTAATTATAATTTTTATTTGTTTGACATAGGATCTCATATAGCCCTAACTGTCCTTGAACTAGGCTATGTATCTGAGGAGAGCCTTGAACGTCTGCTCTCCCAGCCTTTACCACCCGAGAGACAGGATTTCAAACTTGTGCCATGTTTTATTTATTGTGCCATATATATATATATGTTTTATTTATTGTGCCATATATATATATACCTATTTTATACAGAGCAGGAGTTTGAACCCAGGCAGGCACTCTATCCACAAAGCTAGAGTCCCCAGGCCCTACTTTACAGTTTGAAAAGGAGAGGCTGAGGTGGAATCACGTTCAGCTTGGCCTCCCTGATCTGTGCTGCTGTGGGATGGGCTGGCACAGTGACGGTTGCCCTTGGCCATGCTGTCACTCGCCGCCACTGACTGACCCCAGTGTTTGACTATTGATCTGATAAATTAACAGCTGGTTGGTTCCATCAAAATGCTATTCTGCAATCCAATTACTGCTCAGGACTGCAGGCTTCATCCTACTGGGATGCTGCTGGCTGTGGCAGTAGGCCTGCCCCAGAGCTGGGAAGGTAAGAATTATCCTCCGCCGGCACAGAAGAGACGGCGGCTCTGCTTCTTGGGAGGTCAGCATGAGAGGGAGGAAAGAGAGTGCCAGCCATGCCAGCAAGGATAAGACATGAGCTTCAGGGACCTGGGAGTCCTGCCTCAGCTCCCAGCTTTGCAGAGACACTTCACACACCCCTGAGTCTTAGCTGCTGCACTAGTATACTGGGTCCCAAGAAACAACCCGATGGCCCTGGACTATTGTAAGAACACCAGAAAAAAAATACACATACAAATATATACACACACAGCACCCCAGAAGCTCTCAAAAGACTAAAGTAGAGTCTGTAAGGTGTAAGACTGAAGCCTCCTCTGTCAGAACCCACCACCTGCACTTTGGAACAACCCTGGGGTTGGAGAGATGCTCAGCAGTTAAGAGCACTGGCAGTTCTTGCACAGAACCTGGGCTTGGTTCCTTGTACCCACATGATGGTTCACAACCATTCCTAACTCCGTTTCCAAGACGTCCAATGCAGGGTAAAAAGTCCAAGCTCGCTTTGAAAACCCAGCAATCCCCACCCTGGAAATCTCTGCCCTGGAAAACTCTACCCCCAAGGAACCCTATATAAGCCTGCCCTCTGCTTGCTTCTTCACTGCTTCTCGCCCAAGCAGAGGCAGCCACCCTCTTATGTCTTTCCCAGTAAATCTCTTATGAGACGTTAGCTGTGTGGTGTGACTCTGTGGTATTCCCTGACTCCCAACTGCCATGATACCAAATCCAAACAAACACCTCTGTCTTTATCCTCCTGGCCCTTGCCTCAGAGCCAGCTTTAGAGGAGCACTAGAAGGCCAGGCAAGAGACAAGTAATGAAGGTAGGCCTCTGTCCTGTAGGTGGATCCGGGTGGAAGAGACCTAGGCTTCCCAAGGCAGGAGGATCTCAAATCTAAGGCCTGCCTGGTCTACAGAAGAGTGGGCAGCCTCAGTCCCCAAGAGCCTCCAACCCAAACCCATATGCTTTGGTTGACTTGATGGCAAGTGCTTGGCTATTTGCTCTGACTCCAAAATAACTTTGTGTTGTGTTCATAATGCATTGACCTAATCTCTCCCCTCACATCCCTCCCTCCCTCTCTCTCTCCTCACACACTTAGAATGGTAGCTCCCTAGCTCCCATCATATTTAAGCCTTAGATCTCAGGCTTAAAGATACTATGCAAAGTATTCGTTGTCCTGTAAGCCTGAACGAAGGGGCCCAGATACTTACAGCTCTGAGGCTATGTATTTTGACATGGTTGCTCAACTTGCCTGCTCTGCCGTTCCACATCCCTTTCTAGAAGAGATAAGCAACCCTAGCCATCTGCTGGCAGAACCCAAAGGATGCAGGAAGCAGAAAGTGAGACACGCTACCTTGGAAGAGAGCTAGATCCCTGGACCTAGAGCTGACCTCAAAGACTGATGACATGTATAAGCTTTTTGCATGTTGGCTCATGATAATTTCACAGGAAATTTGAGAACTAAAAAATGAGGTCACAGCCAGGGGGTGGGGGCACACACCTTTAATCCCAGCACTTGAGCGGCAGAGGCAGGTGGATCTCTGAGTATGAGGTCAGCCTGGTATACAAAGTGAGTTCTTGACAGAAGGGGTTGGTACACAGAGAAACTCTGTCTCAAAAACAAACAAACAAACAAACGAGAACAAAACAAAGCAAGTGAAATCACGCAAAGGTAGTGAAAAATCCACATAACAGAGCGAAATGCTGGCTTAATACAATGTTTGGAGATCAATATGACAGATATGGACTGGGAATCCATATTTATTGTCTTCTCTCCCTGTGTCTGGCCAACAAACTCCTATGGCAGGCATCCCACTTCCAGGAGCTGGGGGCTGTGAACCATGAGCTCGGAGCCAAAGGCAGGGCTTCCCCACTCAGCACCCAGGAACCTTCTGCTCACAGGACGAGAGGAACACCAGAGCCCACCTTCCAGGCTCAGACACCTGCTTGACCATTCTCCCTCTGACCTCCGAAAAGTTCTTGACCTCCTCCAAGCCCCAGCTTTTCATTTCAAGCAGAAATAACCCATTTTACTAAGAGCAGAATACACATCTTGAGGACTGAAGTAGAATGTTATCTTCAAAGGCCGTGCAAAGTGTCGGCTTCTTTACAGTTGCCCCACCCTCCCAGTCTGCCTTCATCTGCATTCCAAAACCCCAGCGCCTTGGGGAGGCAAAAAACATCTTCAGGGCAGATCCTTGCTCCAGGGACCAGTCCACAGAGGACAGCGAAGGAGCCAAGTCCACATTTTATCCCAGCTCCCAATGAGGCAGAGTAAGCCCCTTAACTTTGTGTGGCTTAATGGCAAAGTGGCTTAGTCTTCAGGTATCTAAGCCCCATATTTCTGAGTTCTGAACTCAACTTTGACCTTTCACAGCCTTTCAGCATCACAACTCCAAAAGAGAGTTGAAAACAAACAACAACAACAACAAAAACAAACGAAAAACCTCTCAGAATTATTAGTGTCACAAAAACTAGGGAACTCGTGAGAAAATGTCACAGACCAAAGGTGACTCAAGAGATTTGACAGCTAACTGTTGAGCTGGGTCTGAAGAAAGGACACCAGCAGAAAAACCAACAAAATCTGAGAAGGGTAAGGAGTTTATGCAGTTCACAGTGATGGTGCAAGGTCAGTTTCTTAGCTGTGACAAGTATGATGTTTACCATGAAGATGGAAGACATAGGGAAACCCCGTGAGGGACACACAGGGGTTCCGTGCTATGTTGGGAACTGGTCTATAGTGAAAAACCTATCCCAACAAAAAGTTTTTTTTAAGACTGTAAAGGCTAGAAGGGGTGGTATCCACCTATAATGCCAGCACTTGAGAGGTGGGCCCAAGAGGGTCGGGTGTTCAAGGCCAGCCTGGACTGTATGATACTTTATTGAAAGAAAGAAAGGAAGAAAGTAAAATAAGTAAGAAAAAAACCCAACCAGGCCTGGTAGTATATAGGCTTGTGACCTCATGACTCAGGAGACTGAGGCAATGATACCGAAGGATGGAATATGAAAGGCCAGCCTGGGATACACTGAGTTAAAAGCTGGCCTGGAGAGCTTAGTGAGACCCCATCTGAAAATAAAACAAGAGTTAGGAATATAGCCAGTGGTAGAATGCTTGCCTTGCTTAGCATGTTCAAGACTATGGGTTTGATTCCCAATACTCGTGGCAGAGGTTAGAATAAAAGAAAAAAACAAGCAAGTTCCTTATTGCACGCCTTGGCGCTCAGACTGCAAGCATGCTCCACCCCTTCTGGCTCTTCTTGTTCTTCTTCTGGTTCTTTTGGTCTGGACCCACATGCCCTCCTCCCCTTATGAAACCATCTTCCTTTACCCTCCAAACTGGCTCATAGAAGGTGCGGTTCTTGCTTGTTTCACATTTGGGTCTCCACAGACCTGGCCAAGATCTGGGCCTGGGTGGCTGTGGTGGGGGTGGGGATGAATGCGGTGGAACTCCAGGTTATGGGGGGAGGGGGGACGTCAGAGTTTCTGAGGACACCAGGCTTGGGAGACCTGCACCTGGCTCCCAGCTCATATAGTCCACACAGCACCTCAGGACCCCGGGTGTGACAGGGGGGACAGACAGGCTAGCAGGAGGCCCCAGGCTACACCAAGACGCTCTTCCATCAGCATGGCGCTGATCAATCAGCTCAATTCTCTCTGGAAGGCTGGGGGCTGGGAGGAGGGCACAAAGGAAAAGCAGTAGCGAGCAGAAAACAGTGGTAACAATCGTTGGATTACGTTTGTGCTGGCCCAGGCGGGGTGGTAGCTCGGTAGCCAGGAAAGCATCTGGACACTGATCAGCACTGTTAAGAGATTTTTTTGCAATGGCACTAGGATCACAACGGTGAGCACTGGCTTCATAGATGGGAGAATTCACGGGTAGGAAGTCATGGGGTTCACACCTACCAGAGCAGAGCCAAAACAAGGCTCTCCACACTCATGCCTTGTGCTTCCTAGGGTGCCGGGGTCCCTTCCACCCATGGGGAAACACAATTCCTTCCTGTGAACAGCAGAGACTGTACATTTATTTATTTCATTTGATGTACCACACATTTGTTGAGTCAAATACAACAGATTCTGCACCTAAAAGACATTCAGGGCAGCCAGGCATGGCGGCTCACTTCAACAGAGGCAGGAGGATTGCTCTGAGTTTGAACCCAACTTATGTAGCCTCCTGGTTAGACCATACCTTCAAAGAACCACCAGGAAATTTGTGGCGATAAAACCACCAGGTCGTAAAGTGTCCTAAAGTATCTGATTAGAACAGAAACGCAGTCATGCTCACAGAGAAGCATCGACCTGCTCTCTTGAAAAGAAGCCGTTCAGGGGAGGCCTCCCGGAGGAGGGGAGGCCAAGCTTGAAGGATAAGAAGGTGTCATGAGGCAGTAGGACCAGCCCGAGACTGCTTGCTTCCCTACAGAGGAAAGGGAGGCCCTAGAGGCCTATGGCTGCTCACACTCTCCTGCCCTGCAGGCCCCCCTTTTTTCTCCAGCCCCACCTTTCTCCTCAGCACCAACGCTTCAGCAAAGCTAGGTGGCTATTTAAAGGAACCTGAAGCTAATCCTCATGCAAACGGAACATCTTTAAGTAAAGCTAATAATCACCCCATAAGGCAGCTGTTGCGTAATTCAGGATTTTGCAGTACAGCCCCTGGGCTGAGGCGTTCTGGTCCCTACAAACCTTTCTTCACGGGGAAGGATGAGTTCCGGATAAAGGATGGTAAAATGTGTCCTTTGGAAGGCAGGGGCCGTGGGTTGCAGTAGGGGAGGGGCAAAGGACACCACAAGAGCGGGAAGCTTGTGTTTCTGCAGGTCTGTAAGCAAACCAGAACCTACAGGCTTGCAGAGAAGCAGGGACAGGGAGGAAATGGAAAGGGGACGAGAGGAGACATGGAGGGGTTGACGTTACTTGGCTGTAGGTGGGAAGAACACTGGCTCAGTGCTTCCGGCCCCTACAAGACGGAAATTGTATCAGCCAAGTGGGTCCACATGTTCCAACTACAAGGAACAAGAAACAAACTAGGCCTCTCTTCTCCCAGTGGAAAACCTAGACGCAAAGATGTTTGCAAAGACACAAAAACAGATTGTAAAGACATTCTGTACTGGTTCCCCCAAGTCCCGGAAACCCAGCCCCTCCCACTGCTGTTGATTTTCCCAGGCGGACAGCACATCTCTGCACTCTCAGTAAGATCCACTCAGGGACTGTCCAACCTGGGGGCCCCACTGTACAGCTTGATGCTGAGTAAACAGCAAGTGCTCAATAATTGTGTTGAGAAGAAACTAAAGTCAGTTTATTTTATGGTAAATCGGATTCAGAATGGAGAGAAAGGAAGAGTAGTTTCTATTAATTTATTTGCTAGATTGTTTGTTGTTGTTGTTTGTTTTGTGACAATAATCTTACTGTGGAGCCCTGGTTGGCCTGGAACTTGCTACGTAGACCTGGCGGGCTTCAAACTCACAGAGATCTGCTTGCCTCTGCCTTCTGAGTGCTGGGGTCAAAGTGTGCACCATGACTGGCCAGTCTCTTAATTTTGAGCTGCTATAGGAAGGGAAGGAACGTGGATGCGAAATCTCTCCTAGACCTTGGCATTGTGCTAATTTTATTTAAAAGGATACTGTTTTATTATGTAAACATGTTATTTTTTTAACATAAGTTATCAAATGCATAACAATATAAGAAAAATTTTTACATTTCCAATGAGGCATCTATCACAGATTAGGGAAGTGACGTAGCCCTAGCAGGCCTGGAACTCTCTGTCCCCTCATGCTGGGACTGCAGGTCAGCACCACCCTGCCTGCTTTCTATTTTGTTTCATTTCGGTTACTTGAAGCAAAGTTTCTCTTCTCCCAGTAGCCAAGGCTGGTGATTCTCTTCACTTTGTTGCTATCCTTGTTTCAGTTTTTTTTTTTTTTTTTTGCTTTCTTGTTGTGGTGATGGGTTTTTGTTTGTTTGGCTGGTTGATTGGGGTGTGTGTGTGTGTGTGTGTGGGTGTAGGTGTGTGCAGGGGTGACCATGGTACTGGGTGGGGTGTGCTGGGGTGGGGGGAGAGTATGTTTCAAAATGAGTGTGTCGTCAGAAACTCGGATCAGAGAATGGCTTCGATACAGGCAAGGGGAACACCAGCCGCCTAAGGCTCTTGGGAGGTCTTGGCGGCAGCAGTCTAGAGGCATGCAAACTCACAGTATTAGTGGTTACTAGCTTTTGTGTTTGCACATGGACATTCCACGGTGTACTGTGGAGGTCAGAAGACAACTTGCAAGGGTAGTTCTTTCCTTCCACCTTAACACGGGTTCTGGGGACCCAACTCAGCTCATTAGGATTCCATGCAAGCACTTCCACCTGCTAAGCCATCTTTATGTGTGTGTGTGTGGCGGGGGGAGGGGTTCTAGATAGGATTTCTCTGTATAGCCTTGGCTGTCCTGGACTTGCTTTGTAGACCAGGCTGGCCTTGAACTCACAGAGATCTGCCTGCCTCTGCCTCCCCAACTGTTGAGATTACAGGTATGTACTACCAAGACCTGCTGCTGAGCCATCTTGTTGGCCCTGAACTTCTGATCCTTCTGCCTCAACCAACATACAGCACCTAGCTGAAAGCAGACAGATGTAGATAAAGCTGGCAAAAGTCACCCAAGTCACTCCCCAAGCTCTCTTAGCTTCCCAAAAGGAGATCCTGAAAAAGAAGCCCTTGAAAGTTTCTATCCTGCCATTAAGAAGCCTGGGCCACAAGTCAAAAAAAGTGACAGCAAACAGATGGACAGGAAGAGTCCAAGAAGTGAAAGTAAAGTATTTATTTTGTCATTAGTCTTCTATGTACACCAGAGGGAACATTAAAACCACAGAAAGATCCCAGGATCCAAAGACAGAACATCCACAGGTTGGTTCCTGGTCCTGTCACTCAACAATTATCACCTAACCAATCTGAACCTCCATTCTATCCATCTGCAAGATGAGAATAACCAGGATTCCCCTATGAGATTATTGGAGAGATATTTTTAAATGATTTTACCGTTATTTATTTACTTATTTATTATTTGTGTGTGTGTGTGTGCTTGCAGAGAGAGAGAGAGAGAGAGAGAGAGAGAGAGAGCTTGCACATGCATAAAGGTGTCTGCAGAGGCTAGAAGAGGGTTCTACTGGATCCTCTCGGTCTAGAGTTACAGGTAGGTGACTGAGCCACCTGACGTGGGTGCTTGGAATCAAACTCAGGTCCTTTAGAAGGACCCACTTTGCTTCTCTGTTGCCGTGATGAAACACCAACCAAAAGCAACTTGGGGAGGGACGGGGTTTATTTCCTCTTATAGCTCCCGGGTCACAACCCATCACTGAGGGAAGTCAGGGCAGGAACCTGGAAGTGATAACTGAAGAGAGACGACCGAGGAAGGCTGATGGCTGCTTACTGGCTTGCTTTCATGGCTTGTTCAGCTTGGCCTCCTGTACAGCCCAAGACCACCTGCCTAGGGGTGGCACTGCCCACAGTGGGCTAGACCCCCCCCCCCAACAACCGTTAAGCAAGATACTGCCTGCCCCACAGCAAGCCTCCAGGCCAATCTGATGGAGGATGTTCCTCATGTGAGCCTCCCCTTTTCTGTGTGATTCTAGCTGACAAAAACTGACCAGCACAAGCAGCAAGTACTCTTAACTGCTGAACCCCTATTGGAGAGATTTACAAAACCTCCACCTCCTGAGCGCTGGGGGAATTACAGGTGAGTGCCCCTGTGCCTGGCTTTATGGGATGTTGGGGATTGAGCCTAGGGCATTGTGCCTTTGAGGCATGCACTTTACCAACTGAACTATACCCCCATCCCTGACAGGGTTTCTCTGTGTAACATTGGCTGTACTGGAGCTCTCTCTGTACACCAGGCTGGCCTCAGACTCAGAGATCCGCCTGCCTCTGCCTTCTCTGGGAACGGCCACCACCTGGATCCTGTATTACTTTTTTTTTTTTTTTTTTAAGATTTTTAGTGTTATGAGTGTGATTATTTTTGTCCGCATGTATGTCTGTTCATCACATTCATTCAAGAGCCTTTGGGGGCCAGAAGGGGACATTGGGTCCCCTGGGACAGGAGTTACAGATGGTTGTGAGCTGCTGTGTGGGTGCTTGGAGCTAGACCCAGGTCCTCTGGAAGAGCAGCAAGTGAAGCCACTTCTCTGGTCCCAGCACTACTTTTTATTACTATTGTTGTTGTTGTTTTTGTTTTTTCAAGACAGGGTTTCTCTGTGTAGCCCTAGCTGTCCTGAAACCAGGCTGGCCTCAAACTCACAGAGAGCCACCTGTCTCTTCTTCTGGAGTGCTGGGATTAAAAGCAGGCGGCACTGCGACCAGCCTTTATTCTTCTTTTTAAGAGAAAAGATGAAAAAAGGAAAGTACACAAAGGGGCTCCATGAATGGCAAGCAATAAGTAACAAGTCTCCTTCTATAGCTGCCTCATTCTTCCGAAAGGGCCCGAGCCTCGGAAATCCACCTGGGGCAGTGCCAGGCACAGTTTCCCCCTCAAGAGCAGAGCAACAGTCACTGCTCTCCTTCAGGGCCCCAGAGCTTGGTTCCCACTCCCCAAAAATCCACCCCCACCCCGAGGAGCTCCCTCAGCTTGCTTGGCTAATGTATTCGCAAACCAGATTAGGGGGGCCCTGGCTCCAGGGGGAGGCCCCCAGTCCGGTTGATCTATGCTAGGAATTAGATATCATCTCGTGCTCAAATGCGATTAGGCCCGTGGTCCCCACCGCACATGCAAAAGCCCACTTTCTAATCAGTTTTATGAAGGGCCTGTGCAGATAGACACTAATGGTATTGAGCTGAGATCTTTACAGCGAGCCTGCCTGAGTGAAGTCTGGGGAGATAAAATGTCCATGCTGGATTAACGGAAGAAAAAAAAAAGGCCCCTGTTGTTCTTGCTATCCCCTCCAGGAACACCAGCCTCGCCTCGCCTTCTCTTCCTCCTTCACAACTCACCCAGACCCCCAATGTCTCCTGTCGCTTAACTGTTACCCACCAGAGACCCAGGAAGGGACCCAGTAACCAGGATGTTCTTTCCCTCGAATCCTTTTGGGTCTCACGATTACCCCTGATGGCCATTTGCTGCCTGCGTGGTCTCAGACAAAAACTTGTTTTTTTCTGGTCTCGCAGCTGTGTCGCTGAAGATTGGGGTTATGGACAAGAGTGTAAGGATAGAGGATGTGGTAGAACAGGTGCTCTCAGCCGACGTGGTCTCCCTTCTTTCCCCTACACTCCAGGTTCCACCGAAGAATCCCTTCTCCCTTCCTAGAGGCTCCTCAAAGCTGCCTGGTGCCTGGGGCTCAGGGAGATCTAAAGAGCTGCAGTCTGATGCCTGTCACTGAAACTGGGTCCTGTCACTGATGGTGACTGACCCAGTCCGAGCTCTATGAGCTGTCAGTATCTGTCTGAGAACTGGGCTGTCAGGAGCCTGTGGTCCCGCACCTGCGGTCACTCATGCTGTGGCTAGTCCAGACGGAATCAGAGGCGGCTCTCGCAGGCCAAGGAAGCCTGGAGGAGCTGTGTGGCTTCAGATGCCTGCCTGCAAGACTATTAGGAGCTCGTGATGAGCCTCTGCCCTCCTAGAAGCCCTACACGTCCAGAACAGCACAGCTCCCATTCATGTCCCCTCCATTTGGCTTCCAACCAAATGAGAACCAGCACCATGGCCCTACTGGACCAACAGGACCCAGCTTTGGTACTGAGAATTGGGTTCTTTGCAAGAGCAGTCAGTGCTTGCTCTTAACTTCTCTCCAACCCAAATCGCATCTCCTGTCAGAGAAGGAAGGATACAGTTCTATCAAGGTGTCCCTTGAGGAGAAGGGTTTTGAATAAAGAAGAGAAGCTATAGGCATGTGAGGTTTCAGGTGGATGGTGCCCAGGGCAGCAGAAGAGGGGTTCAAGGCCTTCCGTGGATTACATGACCTGAACATTAGAGAGCAGTGAGAAACTTAGTCCCAGCTGCTGGTCACCTAGGTGCCCTGGACACTCCAGGCTCTCCAGCCAGTCTTTCCGTCTTCCTCTCCTGGCTCTGGGCCTTCCCAGGGAGAAACAGGGGCAGAGTGTATACTCTGTCTTCCTGGCCCAGAGCCTCTGGTCTAGGGACGGACTTCTCTAAGGACCATCACATGTTGGAAACGTGCAACAAAATAAAACCGTTAATCTCCAAATATGACAAGAAACAGATGTAAAAATCCAAGTTTTTCCTTTCTTTTTCTTTGTTTTTTTTTTGTTTTGTTTTGTTTTTGTTTTTTTTTTTGAGGTAGGCTCTTACTCTGTAGCTGTGGTTGGTCCCAAATCTCCTGCCTTAGCCTCCCAAGGTGCTAGGATTACATATGTGTGCTACAACCGAGATATTTATACCTGTGTCATGATCCAGAACCTGTCTCAAAACAAACAAACAAACAAAACAAACAAACAAAAACAATCTGGGAGGAGGGGCTCATAAGGCCCCACCCTCCATGAGCAAGGTTAACAGTTTATTGGCTTGGGTAGGGGAGAGACATTTTCCTTGGTGGCATCAGCACTAGGAAGGTTCCATGCTGCTGTAAGTAAACCCTAACCCACGCTCCTGCAAGCAACTCAATAATCACTCACTCAATCAATCGGGTCCCGTTATTGAAGACCTGTAGCCCCACTACTAGGGAGGTAGAGGAAGGAGGATCAGGAATTCAAGGTCATCCCCTGCTCCTTTGGTGAGTTCGAGGAGAGGCAGCTGGGTAGGGAAGACAGCTAAAGTCCATCTGTATCTTAAATTCTGGCTACAACGGGGCTCTTGCACATTCTGAGGTAATGTGCCGCTCGCTGCTCTCAGAGGCTACGGCCCTCTTCATTTTGTTTTATTTATTTGTTTATTTCTTTTTAAAATTATATGTAGGGGGTGGGTGTGTGCATGTGAGTTGGGTGTGTGCAGAGGCCAGAGGCACTGGATCCCCTGGAACTGGAGTTGTAGGCAGTCAGGAGCCAACAGGCTCAGCCAATAGGTGCTGAAGATTGAGCTTGCTCCTCTTCCGGGGCAGTGCATCCTTTCTTTTTTGTTTTGTTTTTCTTTTTTGAGACAGGGTTTCTCTGCGTAGCCTTGACTGTCCTGGACTTGCTCTGTAGACCCCAAACTCAGGCTGGCCTCAAACTCACAGAGATCCACCTGCCTCTGCCTCCCCTAGCCTTGAGTGCTGAGATCACAGGCGTGCATCATTGAGCCCAGCTCTACTGCACGCGCTCTTAACCAAACCCATATGGCCTTTCTGATCAGCCCACAGGCTCAGAGGCCCGAGGTAGAGTCCCATCACCGCCTCAAGAGGAGACTCACAGGAGATAACCCCAGGGTTAACCCAGCCTGGAGCATCTGACCCTACTTTCCCCCTCCCACTACACATTCTCCTTAACATTCCCCTCACGTAATGCTGCTCTGGAAAACAGCGCCTCTGAGTGGCCACACCTGTTGCTATGTCCTCCTAAGGCTTCCGGGAGTCCTGAGTTCTCTTCTGCCCTCATGCTGGGTCCTTAGCCGCAAAGAAAATAGCTACTGGCAATAGCTTTGTTTGTTTGTTTGGTTGGTTTTTGTTTTGTTTTTGAGACAAGGTTTCTTTATGTAGCCCTGGTTCTCCTAGAACTCTGTGTGGAACTCACAGAGGTCTGCTTTCCTCTGCCTCCTGGATGCTAGAATTAAAGGTATAGTTGGCCAAAAAAAAAAAAAAAAAACAAAAAAAACAAAAAAAAAAGTCTTATTGCAACATTCATTTATCACACCTGGGTTTGGGACTTACTAAGTAGCCAGCAGGCCAACTCATAGACCTCCTTGCAGATGATTTTTTGCTGCTTTTAGAGAAAAGCAGAACCGCCACTAGGCCCATTAAAGAATTAAAGAGAACAGGCAGGAGGGGCGGCTCAGAGTAATTCGAGGCACTGCATGATGGATCAGGGTGTTTGTGGATGAGTGAAGAAAAATCTGGGGTGTGGGCTAAGACAGTAAGCTGCAGTGTCTTGGGAATGGCTGGTTGGAGGACAGCAGTCCACATGCCCATGAAACCCCAAGGCACTGACCAAAAGATCACCTTGTAGTCCATCTGGTAATTCATTCATAATATTGGAGACGTGGCTGCTGTTCTGGAAGTGAAAACTGGGCCTCTCTCTAGTTGCACATTTAGGGCACTTTTTTTTTTTTTAAACCGTAGTGAGCATGGCAGATCATGAACAAAGACAGAAGGCTATTGGAACATAGTTTAAAAGTCCAGTGCCATGCAGGCATATGTCTACATGTGTCTCTGCCCAGACAGATGCAGATACACTGTTCAAGGGCACCTTGGTGGCAAGACCAGTCCCTGGTTAGCAGGTTATTGATAGCAGAGTAGTGACACACACACACAGCTTGGATACCCATGCATACAAATAACATACACTGACTGCTCATACACACACACAGGCTCGCATACCCGCATGTACATGGTTCACATACACACCCATTCCCATGCACATCCGCACACACACATTCACTTCTTGATGCAAGGCCTCCGTGCAAATCAGAATACCCCACGCACAAGCAGAGGACATGCTGGGTTCTCCAAGATACACCTGTGACTAGATCAAAATTCCTGCTCTTTCTGCCTGTTGTCATGTCCACCCAGCTGACCCCGGGGGACCCTCTCCAAGAACACTGGGTTCCTCGCACAGATAATGAAACCAGAACTAAGCAAGATCTTTCACCAGCAAGGCAGATGACAGCTCTAGAAATTCTGTCCCCGTATTCTTCTGCTAACCCTCTTGGATGTGGGGACATTGGGCCAGCACACAGCCTCTCCTCCCAGAAGCCCTGGGCTCACCACAGCCCTAACCTCTTCTCCTGTCTCCTTCTGCTACCAGAAGTACTTGCTGCCGACAAAGAGTTTTCAGATGAACTGAGCCACACAAACAGTATGGCTGTGAAGGTTCTTTGCTCTGTAGCCCTGCCCTTACCCAGTAAGACCAGGGCAAGCCTGGGGTCAGATCACTGCTCTGAACTCACATGGGTCAGGGTCCAAAGGCTGATTTACGGCAGAATCCCATAGCCTCTCCAGGCCTGTTTATCGTTGTGACCTCAAAGGGTGATTGGAAAGATGAAAAGAGATTTTCTGCACTAGGCTGAGAGCACTCAGCCCTGAATGAGTACCAGCAAGTCTCCAGCCAGGAGCAGGGGCTTATCCCTGTGATCCCAGCAGCTGGGGTTGGGGAGGTGGAGGTGAGAGGCTGGCAGAGCTGCTGAAAGTTCTAGGCCAGCCTGGACTACACTGTGAGACTTGATTTCAAAAACCAAAAACAACTAGAAAGTTCTTTCCGAGTCCTTTCACTTCTAAATGCCCTTTGGCCATGAGGGTACCTGGAAACTTCAATTGCACAATGGTATTATCATGGTTTGGCACAGCAGAGCAGAAAGCACAGAGGAGGGAGTCCACAGGCCAAAGCCAAGTATTACAGACAGAGGAGGCTGTGAGCAACCCCTAGTATATGCATTGCCAGAGGAAGCAGTCTTGGTACTTTGTGCCTTAGACTCAGCTCCATAGGAATTCAATATGCCCTTTTCCCCAAAATGCACCATGGTCAAATAAATAAATAAACTATTTGCTGGACAGTGGTGGCGGCACATGCCATTAATCCCAGCACTTGGGAGACAGAAACAGGCAGATCTCTGTGAGTTTGAGGCCAGCCTGGTCTATAAAGTGAGTTCCAGGACAGCTAGAGCTACATAGAGAACCCCTGTAAGAAAAGAGAGAGAGAAAAAGAGAGAGAGAAAGAAAGAGAGAGAAAGAAAGAAAGAAAGAGAGAGAGAGAGGAAGGAAGGAAGGAAGGAAGGAAGGAAGGAAGGAAGGAAGGAAGGAAGGAAGGAAAGAGGAATAGAGAGAAAGAAAGAAAGAAAGAAAGAAAGTAGAAGGAAAGAGAGAAAGAAAAAAAAAGGAAGGAAGGAAGGCAGGAAGGAAGAAAGAAAGAAGGAAGGAAGGAAAGAAAGAAAGAAAGGAAGAAAGAAAGAAGGAAAGAAAGGGAAGAGAAGGGAAGGGAAGGAAAAGGAAAGGAAAAAAGCTATTTGGAGTAAATAAGTCAAACAGGTTTCTTTGCTGCAGAATTTCTCAAAACCTTTAATATACGAACAGGACCTGGCAGGCATAAGGCGGAGGTATGGTATATAGTATATAGAATTTCCCAAATGCATTTAGCCACTCATATCTTTATGTGTCAGTTCAACTGGTCCACAGTCCAGCCATTGTTCTAAACATCTTCGAAGGTTTAATTAAATAAGATTAAAATTTAAATTGTCAAATGAAAGCATGTTGTCCTCCCTAGGGTTAGTGGGTCCTGTCCAATCAGCGGAAGGCCCAGCCCAGACAGGCAGATCTCAGTCATGGGAAGAATACCGGAAATAGGCCAAAGCCCTGCCAGAGGAGCTGGGCCTTCCAGGATACAGATATATGTTCCCACATCTTTGCTTTCTGTCCCCGGGGTCCCTACAGAGCCTTGAGTTCTGTTTTGTCACTACCTAGCTTCTGGAGGCTGGGTTTGGGTGAGGGGATGCCCCATGCTTCAGTCTCACAGGGCACACTCCACTCCATCCCCTGCTAACCAACTTCACCCCTAAAACAGGGATGATGCTGCGTCAGGTAACAACGTTACAGCCATCCTTCATGAAAGAAAAGTCCACATGCATGCCCAAATAAGGAAGATGCTTATCCTACTTAATCACCAACTGGACATCGTCTAGAGCTGAGAGAAAAGCTTCAAATGAGGACTTGCCCGCATCAGATTGGCTTGTCGGCATGTGATGCAAGATGGCCCAGCCCACTGTGGGCAGCACCATACCTAGGCAGGCACTCATGGGGTTGTAATGAGACAGTTATCTTAGGGTGAGCATGTAAAAGAGCCAGAGAGCCAGGCAGCAAGCAGTATTCCATGATTCCTACCTTGAGTTCCTGCCCTGAATTCCCTTAGTGATGTGATGAGACCTGAAAGTATAAGACGAATAAAACCCTTTCTTTCCCAGGTCATTTTTGGTCAGGATTTCATCACATCAACAGAATGAAACTACAACAATGGTCATCTTCAGCTGAACTGAAGTTCTGGAAGATTCGTTGCCTCTGACATTCTCACTCTGTTCTCAAGTCTGCAGGCCAGGATCTGAAGTCATCTCCAGGCTTTCTACGTTCATATTCAAAACTCCTAGATCTCTACCCCTCCAAGTGATTTTTTTAGATGGTTTCCCGGAAGGATAATGCCAGCTTATGGTAGCACGAGGAAAAGGGAGCAAGTTGCCCACTCAGAGCCCCCACGGCCAGGCTAATTCTCAAGGGCAGAGGATGGTGCTGGAACAGGAAAGGCTGTGTGCATGTATCCTTCCCTCCGTCTTCAGCGAGGCTCTTGCGAGCTCGGGCTCATTTGGTCCTCCAGGCCAAAGCAGCGTGGGTTCTGCCGGGCAATTTGCAAGTGCGGCTGCTATGAAGGAAAAGCTACAGATCTCTCGCTGGGCCATCGCTTACTCTTCACAGGACTGGATGAAACCTGACCAGTGGTTGCCACAATTAATTGTTCCCTGGGAGACTCACATGAACTCCCACCAACTTTACGGCATGAAGCAGGGACAGCTGGTCTGGGGCACCGGGCTGTGACTGTGAAGTCAGGAGACCCATTGTGACCAGCGATATTTATATACCTGGAGAGTGCGGTCCCCTTCAGAATGGTCACCTTGGACATCTCCGCCCCAAGTGATGCTGCCTTTGGTCATATTCTTGACGCTTCTTTTGGGAACTGCCTTTGGGGTCAGATCCTCTGAGAAAGAGTCACAGCCTCACTTTCTTTGTCATCCAAAATTGCTTTGGTCAGCTTTGTCACCCACCTAATTCCCCAGTGTCGCTTCTAAATGACCTTGGCCAACCTGATTAAACAAAGGTTCCTGCACAGAACTGAAGAACAACCGGGCAAGGCACAATGGTATAAGCCTATAATTCTAACACCTGGAGGGTGAAGGCAGGAGGATTGCCTAGAGTTCAGGGCCAGCCTGGGCTACATAGTGAGACTCTGTTTCAAAAACAGAACAATAAAGATATCAACGGAATCCACCCACAAAGTGTCCCCTCCTGTACCTTTCAGCACCATCAGAGGGGCCAGCCCCTTCCACAGTATCGGCATCTGCACTTTAGGCACACCGGAAGGAGGCAATCTGGGGACAGAGACCTGCACAAACATCTCAGGCTTGAATCTCAATCTGTGGTGTAATGCTGAGCAGCCCTGGGCCAGTCAAAGAACCTCTCCAGGCCTTGGTTGCAACATCTTGAATGAAGGAACAGAGGGGCTTCTGTCTCATGGGGCTATTGTAAAGGGCCCATGAGTACATTTATCCGGTGCCCAGAGCAGCTGCCATGACAGTTTTGTCCAAGGCAGCCACTCCCTGAACCCTGCTAGAAAAGGCACTGTCCCCTGCCTGGGGAGACAAGAGGGGAAAGGCGACAAGGCCGTAAGCAGCGACGCAGAGACCTCCCAATCTCTGGATGACCTCTGAACTGTGCTGGGCAAAATGTCAACAGAAGAAGGTGAGACGCAGCTCAGTTGGCAGTGTGGTCGCCTGGCATGCGTGAAGCACAGGGCACGCACCTGAACCTCCAAAACTGGGTGCAGTGGCTCATACCTATAACCCTGGCACTTGGGAGGCTGAAGCAGGGGAATCAGAGGCCAAAGCCACCCTGTGCTACACAGTGGGTTTGAGGAGGACCTGGGATGCCCAAAGTCCTGTTTGATCAAAGAACAAGCTGGGGCAATTGACATGGCTCAGTTGGAGAAATACCTTGCTACCAAACCCAGTGCTCTGAGCTTCAACCTCGAGGCCCACGTGAGGGAAGGAGAGAGCTCCCACAAGCTGTTCTCTGAACTGCACACACGGACTGAGACACGTGCACCCTACGCATGAATAGGTGAACAAAATAAAAAATCGGGTGGGGGTGGGCTACCAAGAGTCATTTGTCATCCTCAGGAGCACCAAGCATGGCAGACAGCACAGGTGGACCTGGGTTCACATCCTTGCTTTGACATTAAAACAAAACAAAACAAAACATGATTTTTGCTTATGTGTGTGTGCATGCGTGTGTGCATGTGCAGGAGCCAGAAGGTGGCATTGGATCCCTTGAAGCCAGAGTTTAGCGGGCAGTTGTGAATTGCCGTTGCTAACGCTTGGAGCAGAACTCCAATCCTCCAGAACCCGGATCCTCCTGGAGAGCAGCAAGCGCTCTTGACCACAGAGCCATCTCGACAGCCCCAGCCCTGCTGTGGTTTTGATCAGCTCTGTGCCTTTGGGGCCACGGCTCCATCTCTCAACCCCCTCTTCTTGCCAAGGAAAGTGCATACATCCGGTTGAGAAGTATGCCTGTGACAGAAGAACACAGACCTGTGCCGACTGCCAGGGTTACAGAGCCAGTTTTCCGACGGCCACAGGCTGGCTGAGGGGGTACTGCCCACGTTTCAAAAACCAGCAGTGAAATGGTGAGCCGTGGGCTCACACGAGCCCACTCAGCTGCCCCCACCTACCCGAAGAGGTTATTCTACATAAAAGTGCACAGGCAAGAAGTGTTTACGCATTCATTTCTCCTTTAAGACAGGCTCTCACATAGTCCAGGCCACCCTCCGAATGTGCGAAGTGACGGAGGATGACCTTGAACTTCTGATCCTCTTGCCTCTACCTCCCGAGGGCTGGGAAATAAGGCACAGTCTACCTTGCCTAACTCGAAGGGCCTCTTCTGAACGCCAAGCATGCAGCTTAATCAAAGACCCTTTCTTTTCTTTCACTTTTTGCCCACAGTTCGTTCCAGTGACTCTATTTGGAGACCGCCCTAAAGCTAGCAAACTACCTTTTTTTTTTCCCCTCTCCCCAAGACAGGGTCTTGCCGATTAGTCCAGGCTAGTTTGAACTCTCATCAATTCTCTTACCTCAGGGTGATGAGTACTAGAATTACAGGAGTGTGTCGCTGGCATGCCCAGATAACTTTGGCTTTAAAAAAAAAAAAAAAGATTTGTTTTATGTGCATTAGAGTTTTGTAAACCTGTGTGAGGGTGTCAAATCTGGATTACAGACAGTAGTGAGCTGCCATATGGGTTCTTGAGAATCGAACCTGGGTCCATTTAGGAAGAGCAGCCAGTGCTCTTAACCACTGAGCCATCTTTCCAGCCTCTAACTTTGGCCCTCTTAGCAGAGATCTCAAGCTCCTGCTGAGATTTTTAAGGCTAAGTTCAGACTCCATCCATCTGGGGCCCCGGTGGCTTGTAGCGGGCCCTTGGTCAATCTGTGGAGAAAGGATGATTTAGACAAAGAAGACCAGAGTAGGAGATTAGAATCTCTGCCTCCCAGTGAGCAAACTGGCCGGCTAGATGCAGTGAGTAAATCATAGGTTCCAGGTCACCCTATGGAAGTTCCCTTGGGGAACCCACAGGTGGCTCTGGAGGTGCCTATGTAGCCATGACCTTGAATGCCAAGGTCTTGTCAAGGGAATAACAATGCGATTTAACCAGGCAGGGCTCTCCTTGATGTATCCTGACCTGGGGAATTGGTGTTAGGAGACGCACACACACACAAAAAAGGCAGATGGTTTTTTTCAGGGTCCTGGCCTACCATGGAGAGGAGTCCAGGGCCTCATTCATGCCCTTCCCTGCCACAGTTGGTGCCAGAGAGGCTGGCATAGGACGACAAGAGCCCGCAGAGACACAAGATTAATGGCATTTGAGGCAGGTGATCTGCTGTTCCTTGCCAGCTCGCATGGCCTGGCCAGGCTTTGTGAGGCATGCAATGGAGCAAGAGCCTGGCAGGGAGGCTAGCCCACACCGATCAGGCAGAGCCAGTGCCTGCATCCATCCACTGTCAACGTCCCTGCACCAAGACCTGAGCCTTCGATTCAGCTCCCATCCCACCAGGCTTTGTCTTGGCGGCAAAACAGAGGGACCAACGTGTTGAGCAGAGAGAGAGAGAGAGAGAGAGAGAGAGAGAGAGAATGTGCAGCAGAGTGATGACAGACAGGCCTTCTGCAGGCCCCAAGTATTGGGCTCCACGTTGGGACAGGAACTTTGTGACTTTGCTTTCCTCTCAAAAGGGTTTGTCTTCCTGCTGGCTTTCTAAATACCTTGCTTCACTAACTTATAAATTAGTATTTGTTTGTTTGTTCTGAAGAATACTTACATGTGAAAAGTGAACAGCAAAAATCTCAGTATCAGGACTCCTAAACCCATTTCCCCACAGGTCCTTCAAAATGACAGCATTCTGTGTCTCCTTCCAGAACTATCCAAAGCTCATACCTGGCATTTTAGGGCTTAAAGATCTTTGATTTCACTGTTTATATTACTCCGTTGATTTTTAAATTATTATTATTATTATTATTATGACCATAGGTTGCCTTTTCTCCCCAATACAATCCCTATGTTCCCATGAGGACATCTCCATGCTGGGGTCATGGATCCCCTTCCTACCTCTTGCTCTACAACCTTCCTCTCAGTCAGAGATCTTATGCACATAGTCCCAGAGGCCACCTAGTATGCCCGAGCTAGATTGTAAGTTTGGACATGGCTGTAGTAGTTGGTATTCAGCCTGGCAGTAGTCAGCGGTAGGGTAGGGAGACAGTGTCAGTGTATCTGCCCCAGTCTTGGGGCTGAGGCACTGGAGAGCACAGTGAGGCAGCCAGAGAACACAGTCACCTTCTGGGCGTTTCCCATCTCCCAGTCTTTCTATCCCTGTCATTCAGTCTCTGCACCCCAGATCTTTTTTGCAAGGTTCTTCTCTCCTAATGATGACAACAAGGAAAACCAGCATCCCCTGTGCTGGCTGTGAGCCAGTTCCTGGTCCCACACTTGGCAGGGCCTTCTGTTCAGAAGATTCACTGAGTTCCCTGCATGGCGGCCATGTAGAACCTCTGCTTCTGTGTGTATGTGTGTGTGTGTGTGTCTCTCTCTTTCTCTCTCTCTCTTACTTTCCCTCTGTGTCTGTCTCTCTGTCTCTGTCTCTTCTTTCTCTCTATCCCTGGAAGAAGACTCAGCTGTCACAGGCACAGTCTCAGGCTGGTTCATGTGACAAGGACAGCAGAGAAGCAAAATCTGAAGTATTCTCCCTTGTCTGGCTAGGTGTCTTAGCATGCTAGGGTACCCAAATCTTGCAGGTGTCTGGCTTGGACACATGAAGGCTCTGGAGATTCAGTCCTCCACACAGCTACTCATCTCTGTCACATCCTTATTCAGAGCCTCAAAGACCTGTTTCCTGCTTCCGGAGGACCCTGTTATGAAACTGCTTTGATTGCGTTAATATTTTCCTTTTTTTGTTTGTTTGTTTGTTTGTTTCTGTTTTCCATTTAAGGTTTCTCTGTGTAGCTCCAGCTGTCCTGGAATGTGTTCTGCAGACCAGGCTGGCCTTGAACTCACAGAGATCTTCCATCCTGTGCTTCCTGAGTGCTGTGATTGAAGACATACATCACCACACCCAGCTAACGTTTTCATTGAGATAAAGATGGTTTGGGTAGTGTGTCTATATCATAAAACAGTGCCCACGTGTCTTCACAGAGACCTGCTGTGGCACTAGGTTAGGCCACATTTGGTTCAGTATGATGTCTTCAGGACAAGGGGACAGGGGCTATGGTTTCCTCATCCTCCTTCCTTCCTTCCTGGCAAGGAGCTACCATGGACAGGGGCACTTCCAGCCACCCCAATCCTCTGAACAGCCACAGGCCTTCTCAGGGGTTCGACAACCCCTTCCTGAACAGTTCATCCACACGCAGGGAGCCTGTGAGGGCTGGCTCCTGCTGTACCACCATGAGATGTGATAGACATGGTGGCTTCCACAGCTGGGGACTTCAGAGTCATTGCCAGAAATGGCTTGCTTTGGGACCTGATTCCAGTGGATCCCTGTGACGTCTGGGCAAGCCTTTCTTCCTCTGTGCTCTGTAAAGCAGGGCAAGGTCCCCCACTTAGTCACCGTCAAAAACCTGAGAGCAAATTCTACTGCACACAGCGATTCCTTCCCCTCTGGCACCCTCTCGGGGTGCACGGACACCCCCCGAACCTCCTTACCAGGACCTCAGAGCCTGAGGATCCCCATACTGCCCCAGGATATTTTACTTTTTCCTGCCAGCCAGGGAATGCTGTGACTCAGGGCCCCAGCATGGTTCTTACCCTGGAGCATTGGGATTCTCAGCAGTAGGAGCAAGCCAGGATGCCTTTCCCTACCCCTCCCAGTAGACTGACAACTGCACGGCCCCATTAGCTAGTACAAGAAAGGGAAAGAACTCAGAAGAATCTCGAAGCTCTGAACTTGGGCGGCAGGGAGGGTTCCTACAGAAACAAACACGGCAGACTTCAGGGAATCTGGGCACACATTGGTGTTGGGGACGCTCTCAGCAAATGAATAGGCCCTGGTTCATCAGCCTCTCTGCGTCTTCAAGGCCCACGATTGAGGAAAAACAAGCCCTGGATCTCACCCATCCTTTCACACGGGCCCTCATGGTCAGTGAACAGACCGTACAGCTAACTGGCAGACCAGGAGCAGTTCAGCTAACAAAACACCCTCAAATCTATCATATCTATGGGAGGCCCCTCCAAAAGTCACAGGTGATTCAGACCCAGGCAAGCCCCAGAGCTGCTCAGGGAAAGATGAGACTCCCACGAGAAGCCGGAACTCGGGATAGCGTTTTCAAGGCTGCCCATTCTAGACACAGTCACTTCCAAGGGCATTGGTCTGCAAGTCCAGAGCTAAAAAACAAAAAATCAGAATGAGATCACAACAAGCCGCAAGATGCACCTTCAGGCCTGAGCATGGAGACAGCTGTAACCATAGGCTCCCAGTCAGCTTACTATTGGGAGTGAGCTGAGCTGCACTGGGTAAGGTCTGTCTGGGAGTGACTTAGCAGGATCAGATAACTTCAGAGCAATCGGCCCTTTAGGGCCAGAGCTGAGCTGGTTGACTAAGAGGCAGAGGGCCCTCGCCCACGGCCTCTGCTGCCCGAGTGACTGCAGCACTGAGAGACTTGGTCTTTCAAGTACTCGCTCGACCTCCGGAAAAACCACATAGTCAAAATGGTCCAGCCCAGGACATTCACTGCGCATGCGCATGCTCTGCTTGGCTTAGCCTGGGACATAGCCTCTTTTCCCAATACCCTGGAAGGCCCTGCCTGCTAGGGGAGTGGGGCACAGCTTCTGTGTCCCACACTCACAAGGAGGACAGGGGACTCTTTGCAGAGCTTTGGTGTGCCAACAGCCATCTGCCAACTGTCCCTGCTCCTGCAGGTTGGCTACGCTTGACAATCAGCTCCGCTCTTCCCCGACCTCATCTGTGATTCTTCACCGGCTCCCCAGTCTGTTGCAGCCCTGACCTCAAAGCCTCACAGGTCCTGGGGTGCAGTCCTGCAGTCCACAGGGGATGCTCCTTTGGGACACTCAGTATTTTCTGCTTCCTGCTGAAAGCCACTCAAGTACAACGCCACGGGCAGTGGGGCAGGAGGGAAGAGCATTGGACCTTGGCTTCCAGACACAAAATGTACATTCCTCTATCGGGGAAGTCTTCTGTGGTGGTGGGATTTAGACATGGTCAGAGCATGAGGAGCACAAGTAAGATGAGTCGACGCTTCGTTGAGTGCTTGCTGTGTACCAGTCACTGCTTAAGCTCTTTAGGTTTACCACGTTTTAGTTGTGCCAGCACCACAAGAAGGCCCACTGTGGGTGAGGAATCTGAGGCACAGAGAGGTCAAGGTATTTATCCGGAGCCTTGGAGCAGGGAGCAGGGGAGCCAGACAGTGTGTTGGTGGCTGACGCTGAACTCACGCAGCAGAGGGAGGAGGCTGCCTGTGGTATTTTCCAGTTTCCATGGTGTCCTGTTTCAGTCTCCGAGGAGCGGAGAGGGCAGGGCCAAGAACTGCAACATGTCCCTTGACAGGCTCGGGGATGATGGCTACCTGCTTCAAACATCGAGAGCGAAGCATCCCACCGCCTTAGGGGAGGACGGGCTTTGTGTGTTATGATCTTTAGTTTTAGTGTGACACGCTGAATTACACTTTTATATTATTCTGAGCTCAATGGTAACTGTGTTTAACAATCAGCTTAAAAAAAAAAACCTGAAAGTTTAACAATGGATCTCCTGGGGCCTCAGTCCCTGGAGCTGGGTTTTTCTCCCAGCCACAGCACCCTGAAGAGTGTGCTTGCTCTAGTCCGGTTGCCCTCGAGCTAAGCAGCTCCTTGCTCAGCCTGAGCTGCAGGTGGGAGCCGCAGAGCCACTCCAGGTCACCTGTGTCTGCACTGCCCGCTTCCTCTCTTCTGTGCCTCTGAGTCTCCCCTTTCCTCATGTCTAATCTCCCTCTCGTGCTCAAGCAGCGATTATTAAGCACTGACTCTAGAGAGTGCCCCACGGAGCCCAAGCAAGGGCAGAGTGCAAGGGCTCGAACAGTGACTTAAAATCCCCACGCCTCCTTTTATCTAGCTGCGAAATGCAATCCCCAGGACTGCCGCGAGGAAGCAATGAGTTAACGTGTGAAGTATTTTTAGGGAAATGCTGTCACATAGTAAGCACCCAATAAATGTCAGTTGTTGTGACTGTTACTATTATTATTAAGATCATCCAGGGATCTGAACACTACCATCGGGCTCTGCACCTGGCTTCAATGCTTCTGCAAATTCAGCAGCCAGAGGGCATTCCTCAGAATAAGCGGGGCTGGCAACTGAAGGTCAGGCAAGCCGCAGAGGCAGTGAGTGTGTGTGTCCTGCCAGGTGTGTGTGTGGCGTGTGCGGGCACGCACTTGTGTGCTAGGGGAAGGCGCTCCATAGCTGGAGGCAGCCGCAGTACTACAGAGGCCTGCGCCACAGCTCGGAAGGCGAAGTAAAAACTAAGGTTCCTTTGGTGTCCATGTGCCTCTCCTTTCAGCTCTAGAAAGGCCGGAACTGTACGGCGGCGGGCGACCATGGGCTGCAGAGCAGGAGACGGCCTGCAGGGGGCTCTAGAGCCCTTTTATTCCCGGTATCCAGGCGGCGAAGAGACCCCGCTCAGTAAAACAACGGTGCTTACTCGCTCAGGGAGGTGTGAATGAGGAGCAGCTGGGGTTCGCTGGTATTCTGCTACTAGTTTATCTTCACCGCGCCCCGCCACCCACAGCTGGCCCTTTTCAGATTCGATCCCCGATCCCCTCTGCACTGATGCAAGTGGCTTCCCCGAGCCTCTTACCGGTGTTCTCCACAGGGAGACAGCTGCTAGCATCTTTCTTGGCCATTTAGGCAGAGCAAGCGTCCCTTCTCATTGCTTGTAGCAGTTGTCCGACATGTTTGAGGCAGAACACCAAGCAAATACGGGTCCCCAAGAGGATTTTTGCCTTTGCTTCTGCCGAAAGCAGAACCCAACAGCTGTGAATGGTGCTACGTGTTCCGTGGACTTTTTTTTATACACTTGCGATTCCAAGTTGACACATCCGGGGAACCGAACTCACTGCTACCCACTAATCCCTGAGGCTATGATCAGCCTAACCAGTTAGTATTGGCAAGATGCTTTGAGGGGCCAGAAAGATGGCTCAGCGGGTAAGGACACCTGTTGCCAAAAAAATGAACCTGGATCCCCGGAGACCCACAAGCCAAAAGGAGAGAGCCAATTCTTGTATGCTGTCTTCTGACCTCCACATGGCTCTCCATGGCCCACACGTGCCCACACATATACATATACATACAGACACACAGAACGAACCAATAAAAATGTAGTTAAAAATAATTTGAGCGGAGTGTCATGCTGCATGTCTGTAATCCAAGCACTTGGGAGATGGAGGCAAGGACGAGGAATTCAGGGTCATCATTGGCTACAGAGTGAGATCCTGATCAACCTAGGCTACTCCAGACTCTGTCACAAAACACCAAAAATAAGTGAAACCAGTAAATAAATCAACAAGAAAAAGAAAATCGAGGGCTGGAGAGACGGCTCGGGGGTTAAGAGCACTGCCTGCTCTTCTAAACGACCCAGGCTCAAATCCCAGCATCCACATGGCCGTTCACGTCTGTCTGTAATTCCAGTTCCAGGGGATCTGACCTTCTCACACAGACAGACATGGAGGCACCAATGTGAATAAGATGAAATAATTTTTAAAAAAATTTAAAAAAGAAAATTGAAAAAGAAGAAGAAGAAAGAACTCTTTTTCCCAGTACCCTCTGCTTGTTCCCCAAACACTAAACATAGAACTGTTCTTTGGGACTTTGCTGAAAGCAACAATAACAATAATGACAGGGAGAATACAGTAATGCGTTACTTTATCAGACGAATTTAAGATTTAGAAAATATTGCATAAGATTTACATTAAAAAAAAAACAACATTGCTTATTTAAATTAAACCAAATTATCTAAGTCAAAATTGCATTTAACTGGGTCTTCTCTATTTCATCAAGCAACTCTACCCAGGAGGCTGAGAATATACACACCCATTCAGAGGAAAATTTCCTATTCATCATCCTCACACCCTCTGGTAATCCCTTCTCTAATCCCCTGTGTTACACATACAGTAATCCAAGCCACAGTGATCACATTAAGCTAAGTCCAGTTCAGGCACCCCAATTTCATTAACACTGAACATTTGTGGCACGCCTACTATATGCCTGCTAAATGCCTGGCACTTGTCAATGGCTTGGTTTGATCGCCACAGCAACTTAAAGAGAGGTAGATATTATTTGTGGAAAGGAAGAAAGAATAAAATTTCTGCAAAAAAAAAAAAAAAATCTGTGAATCTGGGTGTGGCAGGGCACGCCTTTAATCTTAGCAGTCAAGGCAGAAGCAAGTGCATCTCCTGGAGTCTGAGGCCAGCTTGTCTACATAGCAGGTTCCAGGCCAGACAGTGAGACCCTGTCTCAAAGCGAACAAATGAAAACAAGCACGTAAAACCCTACAGAAATGCACAAATCTGGTTTCCGTGGCTCTTCCAAAGGCATGTGCATTTCCAGTTCGTTACTTCTCGGGGAAGAGAGGAGAGAAACCAGAAATCATTAATAAGCAAGCAATGCCACAGCCTTGGTTATTTCGTTATGTGCTAGTAATATAGGGAAAGGTCATTTAACTGACTGCCTCTGGGATCAGTATGGGATTGTGGCGTGCGCAGAAGAGAAGCCCCAACAGCCAGTAGCAAGTTGGTCTTGCACCTGCTGAAGACAGTATTAGACCTCTCTGTAACGAACAGCTAGCTCATTTGCTACCTAGGCAGGCAGCAGGCAACGCTCAGGTCATCCCTGAACACTCAGTGACAATGGCATACAGATTCCAAATGTTCTCCAGAAGAAAACAACAATGACAACAACAACAAAAAACACCAAAACAACAACAACAACAAACCCAAAACCCCACCCTTTCTCCTGATCCTTCTTAAACTCAACAAGACTGATCGATTCTTATTATTTATGGATTACTTAAAAACAACAACAACCTCTGAGTCCAACAAGGGAATTGCACCTAGAAAATTTCTCACTGGCCAAATGAAAAGCAGGTTTGAACCTAAGCCGTACAGCAACTCCCGCTTGCGTTTCCAGAGGGGAATGTCTTGTTTGCTAAATCTGTTCCTGATCAATTCGTAATCCAAAGCTTTGATTTTATTTTCTTTGGGAGGTTGGTAAGAAGGTGAAAAATAATGATACTAAGATGTTCAAAAGAATGCAGACATCAGGATCCCTGACATATCAGGGGAGACAGAGCTGTGCCTTATTTCCCGATGTGCGTACACGGGCACACACTAAAGCAAGCGAGAGAGAACATAACGCGGAGTTGTTGGATACAAGAGTAAACACAGAGGCACCTGGAGGGGTCAGTTCCCTGCAGGCTGGGACAGGAGCCTGGCAGAGACAGAATGGCCTGTAAGGTGACAGGCTAGAGAGGTGGCTTGGCTCACTTCGTGCCATTCTCAAAGAGGCTTCACGTCAAAGCATCACCCCCTTGTCCTCCAAAGAGCCCCAACCCGTAAAACATCTTAGAATGCAGCCAGAACCACCTGACGGCAACATGAGACGTGGAATCTCACAGGGGCTGATGATGTAGTGGAGTCACGGAGCCGGCACCCTTAACGAGAGAGACACCCCCCTTCTGTGTTTCTCTAGAGTTGGTGACATGTGGTTAATACCGGATTCCCTGCCACCTGCCTGCTCCTATCCAGACACTGGGCTGTTTTTGCTCCTGGATGAATTCAAATATGCAAACCTGAGGCCTTTGACTACTTACGCTCCCACAAATATATTTACGTTCTGAGGCAAAATGTGGTCACCCTTATCTGGATACTGTGATAAAACTGGTCTTGAGTCTCGCTTGGCACTCTTGGGGGAGGAGAAGGTAGAAGCTGTTATTGCCATCCTTACAACCATTACAGCCACTACAGTATTGCTATTATTTCTGTAGAAAAGCAGTGTTCTTTCTGACAGAGCTTGTTAGCCTGACTGTTTAGAGAGATGGCGGGGTGTCATCAACAGACCCAGGAGATGGCTGGCAAACAGTCAGGCTGAAAGGAGGAGGCTAAATCCTGTTCCGTGAACGCTCAAGGGCTGGAAAGCAGAAACAAGAGGACTTACGAGCTTGCTTACTCTACTTCACCAGGGTCCCAAATGAGGGCACCCGGGGCCAGATTTGAAAACTGCCTCTGACGTGTTTGCGGCCACCTCCATTCCTACTCTATCACCTGGCTCCCCAGGTAATGGGCACGGCCAGTTTGAAGGAAATACTTTCTTCACTCTTCTTGCTATTTCTACCAAGAGAGGTGAGCAGGTGGATGACACGGAGAAAGGGATGGATGGCTGGATTAGCTTGGAGTGGCAGACCCTACTCTGACCTACTCCTTTACTGGCTCAAACACGCTTATGCATGCACTGAGACGTGCGTGCATAGTCGGATCCACATACCTACAGTCTCCCTCCAAAACATGACATTGGAACAGGATAGCGGACAAGGGCATGCTGTGCTGAGTTGGAATGAAAACAGAGAGAGAGAGAGAGAGAGAGAGAGAGAGAGAGAGAGAGAGAGATGACAAGTGAAGACGGAAGGCTAAATTGTAAGGCACGAGGAAAAGGTCATCTGGGATGTCCCCCTTCGCCCTACTCCTCCCCGGAATGTGTCCTTAGGACTCTGTGACCTTGTTCTCTGCCCTTCTGAAAGGAAGAGCACAGGGGAAAGCTGGTGATGTTCAAAAGACCATTTTTCCAGGTCTTTCTTCCCCTCTCTCATTCTCTCTCTTTTTAGCATAGTTCTTATTGTTTCTCTTTTAATGTAGATCTCGTATAGGTCGAACTGGCTTCCAACTCCATCTGCAGCCGAGGATGACCTTGAACCCCTGACCCTCCTGTGCTGGGATTGCAGGCACATACCAGCATACCCAGCTTCAGGTATCTACACAGTCAGGTAAAACACAACACAAAAACAAAACATAAAACAAACAAAACCCAAACCAAAACAAAACAAAAAATACCTCAAGCAAGAAACCCAAACAAAGTGAACTAACAAAAGAATGATAATTTAAAAACCTGGAGTGTATGAACTCCAGTTAATTTGAGCAATTAAAAAATTAAAGAGCCAAGTGAAAAGAATATTTGTATTTCGGATCTGAAACTCCGGGATGGCATTACCCACTGTTATTTTGGTGTGTCACCTTCGCTCTGCCGGGTTTTAGTAAAATGCCGGCCATCCGGCAGCCAGCTAGCTGCTGCTGTAATTGGACCATGCTATACTGTTAAACAACAGCAACAAAAACTGATCTCACTTGAAACCAGATGATAAAAACAAAACAGGACAGTTTGTGCAACTACCCTTTGACCCTTCAATAATTTGATGTTGAAGAATAAAATAACATTTTCTAGAAACCCATTCCCAGAAATGGCTCCATGCCGGGCAATGCTAAATGAGAGCAGGGAATAGAAAAAAACAAAACAAAACCCACTCTGGAGAAAGCTGAATGACAGTATGGAATAGAAAATGGGGGGGGGGGTTGTCTTAAAGAACAAAAAAAGAAGTTTTATTTTTTTAAGATAAAAATCTATACAGGTTTAAAAACACAACAAAATGAAGATTATATATACACTCCCACACATATATTCACCATCAGAAAAACTTTAGATTTACATAATTTTAATCCACACTGAGACAATCCTAATTTGAAGACGTTCAGCTGACCACCCTCCCCCTCTACTTTATCAGATCCCATCTAGAAAGGGCAGATGAACCACAATTATTTTCCTCAATTTAAGAAACCACCTGACCCTTTAAACCCCAGCTTTGGATGATGTAGCTGTCTAGGGAGAGTGGAGGACATGGAGGCCTGGAGCTCAGGGGCTCCTTTGAATGCGGCCGGCTGTTAGAGGGGCAGGCCTGCCTTCACTCTCTCTCCGGGGTTTGCCCCAGTCCAGCCCAGGCTGAAGATGGAAAACTTTGAGAGAGACTGGAATCCTTTGCACCACAGGAACAGCAGGCCGTGGGCCCCTCTGTGATCCCTTCCACACTCTGGATCAACTTCAAGGTGAGAGTTTCTGCTGGAATGTCGCCAGGCCTGATCTCAGCTCAGGCAAGGGACAGGCAGGCAGCCTCTGGTACACTGTCACTCATTCTAAAGGGGAGCTTGCACACCTCGGCACACACAGCTCTCCCGAGCAGAGTGACCCAGGCCTGGGAGCAGCTCCTGACAGCATCACTAGAAAAGGCTTGACACTTCTTTACCCCAGTACTTATAAATTAAAATCCCCTTAAGATCCTCTCTGATTTTAATCCTGACCAATGCAAAGAGACAAAAAAAGAGAGGAGAAAGGATCGGGTGTGGGGACCAGGTTGCTGCATGTGTCTGCCCTTGGTTCATGCTGGGAGTCTAGTTTTGGATGATGAACTGGGGTCTCTGTTCTCAATGACCGGCTCTCCACAAATCTCCAAGCGGGAGACGGCCAGAAGGCAGCCTAGCCTTGCAGAGCTCAGGCTCCTCGGAAGCGCTCCCTTCCTGCAAGCTGAATGTGGAAGAGACTGATGAGATGGGTGAATACAAGACCCCCTCCCCCCGAAGTCCCCAAGTGTGTTAGGCAGAAGTCATCATGAGCTCTTTTTAGAGTTTTTCTCTTTTTCTCCCAGAGCCACAGAACCAACCAGCATGCAGCCAAAGGCTCCAATGGATCAATCACACCTTCCTAGGGTGACCAGGAAACTGAGGGAGGAAATGTCCCCACAGCAGCAAGACTTGAGGGTCACTAGCCCAGTGTCCTAGGGGAAAAAAAAATCCCCAAGTACCAAGCTCTCCTACTCATTGCCTGCAAGAGTCTCTCCAGAGGAAGGGGTCTGGTCCCAGCACAGCTCTGCTGTTGTCTTTGGGCCTCACTGGTGGCAATACACAGGCTGGTCCTTTGAGGGTTAATCTGCCGGGCCAGCTATCACAGGGGTCACGGAGATGTGCAGAGAAGTTGAGCATTCCAGTCCCCCATGGCTGGTCTGCTAATTACATTTGCAATTATAAGCACCACAGCCTCCCTGCACAGGGACCAGACCACATTGGGCCAATGGGACAACCAGATGTAACCCGGCCCCAGGCCACTCTGGTTCCACCAGGAGATACCAGGGCCAGCTGAAGCCTGTGGGACCCACCTCTAAGGACTGGTCCTCTTTGCAATCATTCCGCAGAGGCATGTATGTGTTGGGACAGAAATGGGAAATTCTGCAGACACGAAGGAGGCTCTGTCAGGGGTCACAGATGTACACCACACACACACACACACACACACACACACACACACCCTTTTTTTTTTCCTTCAGACCTAGAGGCAGCAGGGAGTCTCAAGGGCACACGGGATGCTTCCAAGCTGACTGACTGGTTTGGCTGCAGCCCATCTTCCTCAGCTCCCCCTCACAGCTTCCCAAGAGCCACCTGCAGATCCCGCACCCACGGCCCACTCTTGCCCCATGTACCCTTGAGGGATTACAGGGACCGAGAAGGACACTGGGAGCTGAGCACTCCAGCCAAGCTGGAACATTGCAGTAACACCGAGTCAAGAGCCACCAGAATCTAAGATAGACATTCCCAGACGCCAACAGCAGTGCTGGCTAATGCCAGGCAGAGCTTCTATTTATGTGGGAAGAACCCATTGAGGGTCTCCCCTCCTGAGGGAGATGGGCAGCCCTCACGAGAGGGAGGGCATCAGAATCAGAGCACCCAGGGTGTGGGTCAGGCTTTATTTGAAAAGGTAGATCGTGGCCTATAGACCTGCCATTCTTTCCTTTAAATTTGGGCCGTGGTTTAATCGTCTTGAGATGACAAATTCTAGGGAGCCAGGTCAGTAGCACCCTGCCTCTGGTCTGTGTGCTGTTCCCCGGACGCTCATACAGCCACACTCTCAGGCACTAGAGTATGGAAATACAGCCTGGAAATTACAGAGAAGCAAGGGGTTTCTCAGAGGACCAAGGAAGGGGAGAAACTTTTTAATGACTTGGGGCTCTCCCCAAAAACCATCCAACAAAATGTCCAGTTCCAGGAACATGATGAAGCCCAAAGCATGAAGCGACGCGAACCTGACTGAGGACAGGGCACTCTGGAGGGCCGAGTGTGCCATCAAGCCACTACCACAGCCACAGCTTCCACCCCTCCCCACCCTCTGCTGTCCCCGAAAGTCTCCTCTGTCCCTTTTCTCCACTAAATGGGATATTTATTGATTACTCCAAATCGATAGAATGAAAAGGTTCCTGTTTGGGGGGGATCAAGTTGTTTCTCTCGTGCATGCTCTCATAAAAGAGAGAAAAAAAAACCTTATCTTTTTATATACTGTAATTATTGGCAGAATGGAAGATAGTTTCTGCCCCAAGAGGAAATTTCCAAGGATATTAGGGCTGTTAGCAACCCGGAAGGGCCTTAGCACTGACTCGGGCCCTGTGACACTGACTGAATGGTTTTTTTTCTATTTATTGCCCTGGGGCTGAACAGCTCTGTGGAGCTATCCCACCACCCTCCAGCACCTAGCTACACCTCCAGAGGAGTGGCAGACACATCAAGGTTTATTTTCTGGAGCCCCTCCGCTGGAAAAACCACGACTAACACCTTCACTCTGATTTATTTCTGAATGTACCATTAAAAATTAATTTCCCCCTTTGTTTTTCTCCAGGTCACTGATTTTGAATTACCATGTGGCATTTTTCCTACGTGTGAACCCACATATTTTACCTTTGGGACAGTTTGTTCTTTGTTTCCTTAACAACGGCAAAGTGGTCCTCCTCCTCTGAAGGTGGCGACCCCACCCCCCCACCCTGCCCCAGACACACACACACACACACACACACACACACACACACACACACACGCTGGGTTTTGTGCCTCGGGTCTTCAGGCAGTGCGTCATTCGCCCTGGCTGTGGCGGGTCTGGTACGTAAAACACTGTACATAAAACACTGAATAAGAAGGCTGAGGGAGTCACCTCCAGGACGGACTAAGGGGAAATGAAGACGAAGGGCAGGAAGGCAGGAAGGTTCACATGTGCGTTCATTTCTCACCTGGGACAGCGAGGATGACACAGATGCTCTCTGTGCGTCAGGAGGGGAGAGGAGGGCTGCAGGCTTTGCCCTACACGCTCTTGAACTCACACTCCCTGTACCCTTGCGCTTTCTCAAATCTGGGAATGTCAGTGAATCCTCCCCCGGGGTGAAAACTGTATGTACAGAGCCCAGGACATGCCCCCCTCCCCTGGACCCCAGCTCGTGATGGTTCTATGAGAAGCAGCCGCCTGTGCCAGAGCACTCTATCCTTCCAACACAGGGAGCGTGCAGCTCCCCAGCCCGTTTGGGTACTTTGCTAGAGGTGTCCCAAAGCTACCTGCCTCCTCCACATAGCAGCCTCTGTCCCCACCATGCTCATCTCGGTGCCCTGGCACCGCTGCACCAAGGCAAATGCAAACCATAGCTTCGGCAAACACCTGCGTATAGCCTGGAGCTGCTGCTTGGAAGGTCCTGGGTTTAAAACAAAACAAAACAAAACAAAACAAAACAAAACAAAACAAAACACAGCGTTCCCACACTGCTTGAGTCCTCGGTAACAGCAGGCATACTTTTGTTATCCTTATTGCTACCGTTATTGTTAATATTATTTTGAAAAAAAGAAAAAGAAAGAGCCAGGAAGGACAGAGAATCCACACCGCTGCCAGGCTTAGTTTAGAAATGGTTTTCGCTTTCTGCCTTCCCCAGACCTACACGACCTTGCCTCCCTGAGAGTCCCCCCCTTGGCCCACATTTCTCCCCCGACTGAAATCAGGCCTTCTGAGGGGTCAGGGGAGAGCCCAGCGCTTCACCTTGGGGCTTTCTCGGCGTGTTTGGTCAACACCGTCAAAGCATACATTCCGGCCCCTTCCACATACACGCGCACACATTCTCGTATTGATTGATGAGGACTTGAGCCAGGGACAAACACAGAGATATTTCGAGCTCAGGGGAAGAAGTCACCTCCGGAGAAAGGGAACCTAAATAATTTAAATATCCAATATTTGACGCACTCGGTAATCTTCTGCGAGGAAATGTCCAACAAGCATCGCCCAGTCCACACCCTCCATCTATTCTTCCCCGGGTTCCCGCGGCTCTTAGCCTCCCTTGGGGAGGAGCCTAAAAAGCCGGGACCCCCCCCCCCCAACTCCCACCCGGCAGCCCCAGGAGCTTCGAGCCGCATAACCTTGAAAAACAAAAAAGCCACATTTCAAGCCGATAGAAATCAGAATCCACTGTAATTAAGGAGCGCTCTCCTCTCCCTCCACGCCTCCGTCTAACCCTCTTTTAAATTCTGCAGGTATCTAAAGGACTCCTGGCCAGGGGGGGTGGGGGGCAATCCTGGAACGAGAAGCGAAATGGTCAGCGTCGGGCGCCCAGGACCCCGGCTACCCGCACAGCCACGGCGCCGAGAAGTTGCCTCCTCGCGCGCCAGCCCCGCGACAAGCGGAGGTAGCGGTCTCGGAGGCGAGGTGGAGGGTTCGAACCCCTCCCCCCGCCCCCGAACCAAGTGCGGTCCACAGGCTCTGTCTTAGAAGCCGTCTCCCCAGTTCCTTCCCGGGATGGGGCGAGGGCGGGGAGGGGAGGATGAGCGCGGGGAAAAGGGAAAGGACCGCGGGTGAGGAAGAAAACTCTGCTCCGTAAGTTTCTTTCAAAAAAAAAAAAAAAAAAAAAAAAAGTGGGGGGTAGGGAAGGGGGAGGGGGTGACCGGTGGGAAGAAAAGCTCGAAGGTTGCCCGTGAGGAGCTGGAATTCTCATTCGACTCTCTTTATGATTAAGCCCTCGGGGGGTGGGGATCACCTTCGCGGTCCGCGCGCTCGGAGTCCCACGGAAACGCGCCCCGCCGTGGGGCAGACGGCGCCGCCACCTCCGGGTGTGCGGGTGGCCGTCTCCGAGGCTGGGGGTGGGGGGGGAGGGTCACTCCTCCCCTCCCCGCGCGGCAAAAAACTGTCCCAAGACTCCGGAGCCCGCCGAGAGTTGGCGTCCGGTCGCCCAAGCCGCAGCCACCCACCCACGCCGCGCGCGCAAGCCACGCAGCGGCGGGGAAATCGCGCCCGGCACGCTGCCCTCCCGAGCCTCCATCCCACTTCACCCCTGCCTCAGCGCCGAGTTGCGGCCACCACGGGGGCTCCCCAAGCGGGGCGCGCGGGCCTCCCCCCCCCACAGGCGACCCCCCACCCCCGGGGACCGCCACACCGAGCGCGTCCCGCTGGGACCCCCGGCGCCCCGACCCAGCACACTGGAGTTTTCTGCCCCCGGCTGGCATCATTGTGGGGTACCCGGGATGAAAAGCAGAGCGCCCGTTGGGGAGGGTACCTAGGACGGGACGGGGCGTCCTGTAGCCACCGCACCTGTTCTGGGCTTCCGCCTGCCCGTCACGGAAATGGACATTATTTTGTCACCCGGGAGCGGAGTCAGAGCGGACGAGAAAGCGCCGCTGTTGGTCCAAAAGTGAGGACTCGGTAAAAGAGGATGCGAGGGGGAAAAGTTAAGACGGGGGGTTGGAGCCCGAAAGAGAAACCCAGCAAGTGTGCCCCTCCGGGGAGGTCCCTGCCACTTCAGGAATGCGTGGAAGAAGGAACTGCGACATCCAGGAGAGAGGCGCTGGGATGGGCAGAAGGACAGACGGACGGACGGACGGACAGGCGGGGAGAGGAAGGCACCTACTGGTTGTGGTAGCCGAGGGGGTCCGGGAGGCAGAGTTCGGACACGTCCATCAGTCCCGCTTTAGCATTCCCAGTCGGAGGAGAAAGGCGGCGGGGAAATCACGAGGAAGACGAGTGAAGGGCACCGGCGAGGTGCGAGTCCCGGCCCCGGGCACGGTGAGCGCGAGCGGGCGGAGCGGGAGGACGCGCCCGCGGCGGGGGAGCCGGAGGCGGAGAGCCGCGCGCAGCCCCGCGCTCCCACTCATCCGCGCGCTCAGCGGACGGGCAGAGGGGACGCGGAGCCGCGCGGACGAGGCTGGGGCGCCCGACACTCGGAGCCCACTAACCCTACTGTAGCTTTAAGGCTGAGAGACTGATGTATGATTTGGCTCCTATTGGCTATCTCTCAGGGGCTGGACTTAAAGTGACAGAATCGAGCCGGGGGTGGGGGGAGGGGGGCCCGGCCCAAGAGACTTCAATGGAATAGGACGCTCTCGCGGACCGGCAAGGTCCCCACCTCCTGTGGAGTAGGAGGGCTGGATTTCAGAGTCCTAAAGCTTGTGTTCCGTTCTTGCGGGCTGAAAAGCAGGGGGGAAAGTTCAACTGCCCGGTGGGACTTTTTTTTGGGGGGGGCTAACATACGTTCCCCCCACCCCCCGTGCAACTGGTACACAGCTCTATGAACCAACAGGCTTGGCAAATCCCCTCAGCCTCTCGGAATGGGTTTGTTCTCCAAATTAAAAACGAGTCACATTCCGCGCCATCACCACCATGGAGAAGCGCCCAGTGGCTTAGAAATTCGCCAGCCCAAACCTAGCAGCGTTTAGTGTGCAGAGGGGTCAGGCCAGCAGGTGAGGTGCAGCCAGCCAGAGGAGAGACACTTTCCCTGCTCCCATCACCTGGGCCAGTCTCCTCTGAACCGCTGGCATGTGGCTAGACGCTGGGTGTGTATCCATAAAATGCCTCTAGACGACAGAGCCAGGCTTTGCCCGTTGGCAAATCTCAACAGTGCACCCGGGACACAGGCCCCAGGCATAAATCCCTGCCTGCTTGGGAAAGCACAATTGTGCTTCTAAAACAGGTAAGCCAGCTTACCTGTCATGGCTTCTCTGAGGCACAAGTTGACGCTTTCAAACACACACCTGAATGCCCAGCGATCGACACACCTGCATCCCTGTCTGCCTCTCCCTCCGTGAACCAGAATATTATGGGCTGCCACCGTACCAAAAATGAGCTATAAGTCAAACCCCAACTCTTCTTGTGGGGCTTTTCACCTTGGGGAAGTGCCTGCCACAGGGATAATGATCAATTTGATGATTCAAATGAGTGTATGTGCTGGTGTGGATACAGAATTATTTTTTAAAAAAAAAGGGGGGGGGAGAGAAAGTCCTCAGGAGAGACTATTACCCTATTCTCTTCTATTCTACAAAAGACAATGAACAGTGGTGGGGGACACACATAATTTTATCCCCAAAATAATGTCTAAGCGGAGTGTACCTTGTAGGCAGTGCTGTGTGTTTGGGGGATAAAGCTGAGAGGGAGGGAGAGTGGGGGAGGGCTCCGGAGGGGCTAGCCACCCCGGAGGGGCCTGGGGATTAGGCACTGGCTTGAAGGGTGGTGTTTCACTTGGGGTAATGCAGTGATCAGTGCTGGGGAGGGGTAACTGACCG
Source organism: Meriones unguiculatus (assembly GCF_030254825.1). Lineage (NCBI taxonomy): Eukaryota > Metazoa > Chordata > Mammalia > Rodentia > Muridae > Meriones > Meriones unguiculatus. The sequence continues at coordinate 93,303,743 of NC_083355.1, read as the reverse complement.
TGTTCCTGTGCTGAAGTGGAGGAAAGTGTGGGAGGAGCCTGAGCCATCACATCAAGATATGGAGGGGGATGCTTGCTCTACCAACAGACACCCCCACCCCGGCAGACCTGCATCATTAAAAAAGAAAAAGAAAAAAAAAGCCAAGGGGTATTTTATTAGAGACAAAGGGATCATCCAGAGGTGCTGCTCTTGAGCTTGGTTCTACATGACTCCCATCTCTTGTGAAGGCCTCAGTGACGGGCTTCTCTGCTTTCCTTTTCTTCCCCGCTCCATCCACTAAGCACACAGGGGATCGACTCCGCTGTGAAAACACAGTTGATGACTCTTGCTGCTCACAGGATGCTGTAACTCTCTCTTGTATCTCTCCACAGCCGAGTCACTGTCCCTGCCGTCTAGAGCATCCTTTCCCCCCCCTTCTGGACAGCCCCCGAATCTCCTGCCACCCCCATTGCTTCAAGTTGCTTAACACAGTTAGCCATCGAGGGTGTGTTGATGTAAGAGGCGCTGCCCTCCTCACTAGAATGGAAGTCCCATGAGAGGAGTCTGTTGTTCACTGGAGAATCCAGGCATCCAGCACCCAGCAGTGCCTGGTGCAGAGCGGCTGATGGACAAAGGTTACGCAGCAAGACCTTTCGGAAAACAATTTCTAAAATCCTTTGCCAGGATACAGTGTGCCATACTGCCTCGAGGTGCCAGGCAGCAACAGCTACAGCCTCTCCTCAGCCGTGACACAGGGGCTCCCACAGTGCGCTGTATCACTATGCTGTGAGGCTCGCTAGGCTGGGCATAGTCAACGCCTTTCCAACCCGATAGGTTGATGAGGATGTAACCCAGGCCTGAGCTGGAGAGAAGCGCCTGCATTGAGAACTCCCATCACATTTGATAAATGGAGAGATTCGTTCAATTCCCTGTGTGCTGAAATGTCCTTCCCCAGGTCAAACAACAAAATACTGGCAAAGCATGCCAGCCGGGGTCTGGATTTCTGCTTGAACCACTTCTCAAGGTTTATAGTCAGGCCTCTCTCCTTTCCCTGCCACCTCCTTCCCTGAGTGCAAGCTCTTTCAGAAGCTGTGAGGGCCACAGCACAGGCCTCTGGGTGTGTTCTACACAAAGATACACCAGGAGTCTGGACATCTGTGTCCACCTCTTAACATCATGATGGACTCCTGGGAGGGCGGAAGGAATTGCTAGTTAGTGGGGGCCAATTTTGTGACATTCTGGCCTGCCCTAAGCAGGTGACAGACAGTCTACAACAACCAGGGTCATTCCACACAGCTTACTCTGCTCCGAAAACCCATGCTTCCCTTGGCACAGAAAGCCCAAGCAGGCCATGAATCCAGCCAACTGCACAGGTCCACACCGATCCACCCTCTGCCATGTCCCGTCATAGCTGGTCTCAGTTCTTAGTCATATCGTCTGGGCCTGGGTCTTTTGCCATCTCTGCAGCCACTCCCAGCACATCGACCCTTGTCTGTGATATGTTGCAAGCCAACCCTTTGCTCCTTCAGAGCCTGGTCTTGACTTTACCCTCTCTCCTTTGGTCCAGCCTTCCTACGCCAGTCTTATATTTTCCACAAACAAAATGATAGTTAAGAGATGTCTCTCAAGTCCCGCAATTTCCCCCTTCCTTATGCAGTGGGACCAATCACTAGAGGACATTGCTGGCATCCCTCAAGCCACAAAACTCAACAGAACTGATGGACCGACCCAGTTCGGTCTTCCCCAGAGGACTTGATGGTCTCATCACCAAATAAGACCCACCAGACAGTTTTAGAGCGGTTACCCTCTGGTCCCTAAGTGGATGTGAGAGCTCACTGTTGGTTATGCCATCCCTCATCCATTCCCAAGTCTGAAGTCAAGGGTGCTGGTGAGAACAAGGTTGTAGGGGGAACCCCAGTGTAGAGAAATACTTCTTACCACCAGTCCGGGAAGAGGAGGCTGACTCCATGGAATTGTTTGGATCATAAGCCAAACCTGATTCTGCTCCAGTCCACAGTGAGGACTGGGGAAGGCGGGTCCTGGAAGGGCATCCATTGACAGTCGCCAGTGACTAAGGCAGGCCTGGCCAAGACGGTGACCTTAGCCTAAGCATCTCTGAGGACAGTGTGTCGTGAGCTCTGGGCTGGAGGAATGTCCCCAGCCCACACACCTCTGCAGACCTGCAGCCTTCTCACATGCTTGGATCTGGGTATGGAGTTATATCTTCCAGAGGGGGCCAGCAGACGGCCAGCCCATTGGCTGGCACTTGTGCCAAGGATCATAAGGAACTGATAACACTAATACAATGTGAGTTTGTGCTCTGTAATAGTCTCCTGCTGACAGATAAATGCTACAGAAATATGATGGCTTTTCCTGACGCTCTAATGGGCCATTATTGGTGCTAGAAAGCTTGCGTTCTGTTAGTACTGCCACCATAACACCAAAAACTATGAAAGGGACATCTCGAGTGGATAGATGCTAGGGTTCTTGCCTAATACCACTATCTGAAATCCATACCAGGGGTCTTGGAAGAATATCCAGATATTTTGAAACCCTGTTATCTGCCCCCTCCTCACACACTTTAAAGATCGAGTGCTCCCCAACACAGCTGAATAGTATATTAAAGCTTCCTGCGCATCACATAGCTTGGCTTTTCCTGTAGGTCTTGTGCGGAAGACAACTGAAGCCAGTAGGAAGAATGAAGGAGCAGGAAATTGAGAAACAAAGACTTTCCTTCCTTCCTCCCTGTGTCAGGAGAATCAGAGTACATCGTGGCTCTGATGGCATGGCTGACAAAATTCTGGGTAGGAAAAGAAATGTTGGCAGGATACAAAGAGAGGGCAGAGGCGGAGTGAGGGAAAGGAGGAAGAACAGGAAAGAAAATCATGCCTTGACAGTACCTGATAGCTAAGAGGCATTGAACAACAAGCTATTGACTGGATGAATGATCTAATTAAATATTTTCCATTACAGTGCATTGTGGGTTTTTTCTTATAACAAAGAAACTTGACCTTATTTTTGTCTGTGTCACATATTAATTTATCATCCAATTTCTTGTGACTCTGGTATCAATTTAGGCATAAAACATACTTGACTCGGAATGATAGTATGAGCAATTCATCTCAAGTCTTACTGGTAAAGGAAAAATTTCTCAGCTGATGATAGTTTAACTACAAATGTCCCGCTGTCAAAATTCTCTGGCCACAAAGAAAATGGAAAATTTGCTTTCAAACTTACAGATTAGACTACGTTTACATTTCTTTCTTTTTCTTTTTTTTTTTTACTCTTTGTGTGTGTGTGTGTGTGTGTGTGTGTGTGCATACATATGTGCAATGGGGCATGTGTGGAGGTCAGAGGGCAAGTTATAGGAGTCAGTTTTTGCCCTTTGCCAAGTGGGACCCAGGAATTGAACTCAAGTAACTGAGTTTGGTGGCAGGTGCCTTTACCCACTGAGTCAACACATACACACCACACACACACACACACACACACACACACACACACCCTTTCCCCATTTACATTTCTAGTCTCAAGTATAACTATTTTAGAGGAAACGTAACATACATAGAACTTTGGGGAAATGAATTCTAACACTGAGATGTTATTGTCATGTGAGAACAGTTGAGCCAGTCTCACCACTGACACCACACTCAAAACTGGGATAGTGAGCTCCAGGCCAGGGCTATATACGGTGAAAAGTAAAATAAAAATCAAAATTGGAGACATTTGAGCTAGGTGTGGCAGCACATGCTTGCAATTCCAGCAGGGAGGGAAACGGAGGCAGGAGGATTGTGAATTTTGAGTCAAAACAAATCAGCAAGACAAAATGAAAACGCAAACCAACAAAACGCGCACGATCAGCTAGGGTGCGTCTAACACGTTTTGATTTCCTAATGATGCAGTTAAGTAAAATGCGTTTTACTTTTGCTCTCACAGAATGTTTTATGGGGAGTGATATAGAGTGACGGTTTCCAGGCCTTAGGGGGGAAAAAAAATCAAGTGGAAAGGTTTTGTGAAGTGTAACGCGCTCCACCTATGCAAGGCATGATAAAGATGATGGCTTTCAATGGAGTTCTTACAGGAGCAAACTCAGCCCACCACTGCCTTTACAGATGTGTGATGTAATTAAACCCGTCCCCTCAGTGAGCTCCCCCACTGCTCTGAATGATGCAATTATGAATGGGTCAGTAGCAGCTCCAGATGAAGGCTCGAGCTTTGCGGGGCAGGGCTGTCCGTAGCATCTTTATGCCTCCACGAGCAACCGGAAACCGGAGGCCACAATGGATTCCTGACTTAGGAGGAAAAGACAAGGCAGAAAAAGCCAGGCTGTGGGAGAACCAAAGTGAGTTTAGAAAAATGGGTAAAAGGCAGTCACTGATCCAAGATTTAATATGGATAAACACCAGTAATACACTTGTCAGGGATGACCCTCCGAGCCACGGACTGTAGGACGGCTGCGGGGAGAGCAGCGAAGCAGAGAGACACCTGGGGTCAGCGTAGATAGCACATTAAACACGGGCACAAGGTTCAATGGCATGATAAACACGGCTTTGGGGTAATTCCACCGGGCCCAGCAGAGCAGGGAGCAGCAGTAATTCCTCTTTACACCTGCTGACTGAAGGCGAGGGTGAGGTTTATACTCAGCCCCGGGGACTTGCTCTGAAAGACAACTACAACGATGACTTGGGAAGGACTAGAAGAAAAAAAGGTGTCAGCAGCGTTCTAGAGGGCGCGTGAGCCAGAGAGAGAGAGAGAGAGAGAGAGAGGGACAAACATGGGACAAGGAGGGGTGGCCTCTGTAGCCTACTGAAGGACAGATGTTTAGTTCTCAAACTTACTGACTGCCTAAAGCTATCCAAAGTCCCCCAAAATCTTTCCTTTTTGCTTCCTTTCGTGGATTGCTTTAAAGTAGGGTTTCTTTTCTCTCCCTTTGTTCTAGTTTTTGTTTGTTTGTTTTAGACAAGGTCTCACTGCATAGTTCTGTCTGGCCAGGACAATTGCTATGTAGCTGTTAACTATTTATTTATTTTTGTTTTTCCAGTCAGGGTTTCTCTGTGTAGCTTTGGCTGCCCTGGAACCCACTACATAGATCTTGAACTGGCCTTGAACTCAGAGCTCTGCCTGCCTCTGCCTCCCGAGTGCTGCAATTAAAGGCATGTGCCACCACCGCCAGGCAGACGTTTCTATGTAGACAAGGTTGATGTTCAAGCTTGGGGCAATCCTCCTGCTCCTGAGTGCTGGAATTACAAGTCTGAACCACCACGTAAAGAACCAGGGCTAAGACAAAACAAAACTGCCTGTGTCAGTGGCTTCTTAACTCTCCTGTTAGCCGCTGGCCCTCTTTGGGTAGGGAGGGGCTGTAGGTGAAGGGTGGTTCTTATGGTACTGAATCGCTTACTTGCCCAGCAGTGTAGAATCCACGGAAGGGCTGAACGCATGCTGCCCCTTTTTGCTCTGGTTAACTTTGCTTAGTTCGATTTGCATGTGGTCCAGAGGAAACTATTTTCCAGAGGAGCTCTCCATTCCTACCCCAGAAGATTCACCTTCACTGTTTGCTTTCCAGGGGATGGAATTCAGGGTCTTGCACACAAGACAAGCTCCCTAACCACTGGGGTACACTTCCAGCCCTTATCCTTTTGAGACAGGGTTTTGCTATACTAGCCCTAGCTGGTCTGGAACTTCTCGCCTGGCCTCTGTTACTTTAGTGTCTAGATTATAAGCATATGCTATCGTAGCAGTATGATCACTCCTTAAGTGGCCAGAATTCAGCCACGTGGCCAGAATTCAGCCACGTGGCCACCCCTTAGCCAATCACAGAGGAAGGAGAAATAGCCCACCATGACTGCCTTACATGTGTTTACTCATGGGAGGCAGAGGTTTGGTTTTCATGAGCACACAATCTTTTTTAAAAAAGGTATTCTGTCCTGTTAAAGATGTACAGATGGCTTTTCAGTGGGCACTTGGTAGGGTCTCCCACAGCTGGTGGTGTGAGATGGGCAGGGGATGGGGTCAGACCTCCATGTCGGCAGGCACAAATGGTACCCTAGTTCATATGGACTATAGAAACAAAAACAAAATTGGCTAAAAGTTGAATTGCTTTTTAATAGCATCTTGTTCCAGCAAATCAAAACTATGGATTTAAAAAAGAAAAATACTCCTCCCAAGAAAGTCTTTTGTTGGCCAAAGTCCTAAGCAATTGCTGCAGTTGCGGGTGCACACGCATTCATGCAGGGCTCCAGGAACGGCTTTTGGAGTTGTTTCTTTCCTTCCACCGCGTGGGTTCCGGGCCTTGGACTAGCGATTCCAGAGGCGGTGGCATGTGCCTCTAGCAGCTGAGCCATTTCCCTGGCTCTTCTGACCATCCTGCCCCCACCTCCAAGTGCTGGGATTCCACCAGAAGCTATCACAGTGAGTCCTGAGCAAATGTTCCCATGGGTAAATAACAGCCATCTCCAACGCACCAAAGGGGTCTGGAGCTGCTCTCAGAACTGTCATGATCTGCCCCTCTAACCGTTCTTCCTAACTGAATAATTCCGCCTTTTGTCTAATATCACCAATGAAGACCTTCTATTTTATTCCTTCCTGTCTTTCTTCCTCCCCCTCCCTTTCTTCTTTGACTACTCAGTCACACTATTGGTCTCATACAGCCTAAACTTGCCTTAAACCCTTTAGATAGCCAGGAATGGCTTTGAACTCCTGATCCTTTTATTTCTATTTCCCAAGTCCATGACTTAAGATAGTCTATTTCTTATTTAATTTTATGGTGGACTCTCTGTTTTGGCCTGTGTCTTAGTTACTGTTCTATTTTTGTGAAGAGACACCATGACCAAGGCAGCTCTTGCAAAAGAAAGCATTTCATTGGGGGAGGGGGGTTGCTTACAGTTTCAGAGGGCAGCAGACAGGCATGGTGCTGGAGCAATGGTTGAGAGCTTTACATTCTCATACACAGGCAAGTAGGCAGTGTGTGTTGTGTGTGTGTGTGTGTGTGTGTGTGTGTGTGTGTGTGTTGGCCTGGCATAGGCTTTTGGAACGCCAAAGCCCACTCCTAATATCATACCTCCTCCAACAAAGGCCATACCTACGTTAACAAGGCCACACATCCCAAACCTTCCCAAACAGTTCCACTAGCTGGTGACTAATGAACCTAAGGGGGCCGCCGTTCTCATTCAAACCATCACCGTTCATCATTGCAATTGCGGCATTTTTATTTTCTATACCCTTTCAAGCCACACAAGTAGTGTACTAATTATCCTGTGTTTCCAGTGAGCTGGAAGGTGCATAAGCCAGCATTTCTGAACTCACCACTGTCCCCTAGATGATAATCTGCTGTTCATTCTTACCACAGGATGAGCAAGGCACTTCACAGCTCAGGTGCCTACCACTGCCCTCATCTTACTGCCTGAGGAGGGAACTCAAAGTCTGAGAGTCCATTCCTCAGGGCCAGAAGAAAATCTGGAATTAAATACCAAGGCAAATCTACCCCCAAATTACTCTCTGTCACTCCTACTCTGCTACATTCAACAGAGCCAGTACCAGTGGCTTTTTGGACCCGTTTGAGAATCCAATCACAACAGATAATGGGAAATCTGTGCTTAGTACAGTCAACAAATTTATGTCAGGGCTTTAGAAAAATAGCTTGTTGGGAGGCCATTGTGGACCAGACCTAGCCCCATGGCCGGCACATGGGTTTATCAAAACATGACCAGTTCTAGCTGAAGAGTTCTTTCAAATCAGAATGAGGTATGCTATCAGCAGGGAGGGGAGAAAATCTGAGAAGGAATGTGATGTTGGGGAAGAAATTGACCAGTTATGGACAGAAGCCAGAGGGTATATTTTAACTTTTCATGACCCAGAGAAAGTGAAGTGCAGCTGGAAGGAGGAGGAGGAGGAGGTGATGAAAAGGAAAACCATGCTTTGCCAAGCAAAATCTCCCCATTAGGGCCAATTTGCTTGGTTGGGGCAGGCTCAAGCGGGCAGCCCTTCTGAAGCCAACTGGATGCTCTCACAGCTTTCTGCACAGATACCCAAGAGATGGGAGGTGTCCACTGAAGCTGGGATAGGTCCTCTGATTACATATGGAAGCTCACAACCTCATGCTCTCCCCTTTTCCAGCTTGAAAGGCTCTTCAAGTACAGACAGGTGGTTTTATTTTCCTGTTCCTTCCAACACCAACCAGTGCACATTTCCTTTAATTCTATGGGTCCTGGCAAACTTAGCGATGCCAATATGGAGAGTCCCTTCCTGCTCCCCATGTCAAAGGATGGGCTAGAGTAAGGAGTTTTATGGTGGCTTGATTCCTTCATAGCTCTTGAATTTTTAATCCATGGGAGACAGACTTGCCGCTAGCAGACATGTTTTTTGCCTGTGGGGTTGCAGAAAGACTGTGTGAAGGCGCTGGTTTTGCGACTTTAAAAGAAAGCCCCCAATAGCTACCTTCCAGTGAAACTGAACCTAGGACTCTGATGCGTAAGGATCCAAAAAAGTAGCTATCCTAGTTCAGACAAGAATGAAGAAAGAACCACCCCATTTCCACTTAGTGTCTCCATGTCTGGAAACCACCTTCACCATTGTTGCTTATGTCAATGTTCTTAGCCATCTTATTCAGCATCAGGCTGATACTATCTTGGTGGCTGGGCTTGCAGCACATTCATGATGGGTCCCAGGCTCATCGTGATAGGTATGGTGACTTGGTTGATCTTTACTGGTGCCATGATGTCCACGTGGATTCAAGTCAGCCACGGAGCCTGTTCCTGGGAATATTATAATTGGCAAAGAACACTGGCTTTCAAGTCTTGCAAGCCGAGTTCAAATCTTGGCTGTGTCTTTTGTTAACAACATGATCCTGGAGCAATAGATTCCTCTGTAATGTGACCTCAGTGTTTAAAGTGCTTTATCAAAAGCTGGGCTGATTGAGCATCGCTTTAATTCTAGCATGCAGGAGGCAAAGGCAGAAGCAGAGACAGGCAAATCTTGTGTCCAAGACTAGCCTGGTCTACATGGTGAGTTCCAGGCCAACTAGGACTACATAGTGAGAACGTATCTCAAGATAGATAGATAGATAGATAGATAGATAGATAGATAGATAGACAACTGATTGATTGATTGATTGATTGATATAAAGAAAAAAGTTGTTTGATGCAGGATGAGTATGCCCAAAGTACTTTGCACATACCTGGCACACAGTGGGCATTAGCAGAGGCTAGCTTTACTCCTTCAGTTACTGAGTGGAGGTTCTGACCTCAAGTCTGGAGACAGGAGGCCAAGTGGTGTCACCCACTAGAACATGCCCCATGCCCACTTTGCACTTCAGCATGATATAGCTCAGTGCCCATAGAGCAGAGCACTGGTGAGGCATTCACTAGTATCTGCTCCTACCATAATGAGTGAGCATCAGACGCTTCCGACTGTCGCTTCCTATCCTCAAACCCTCAAGGAGTCTAACTTGTCTCCAAGATGTACCTGGAGCATGATCATCCCTCTGTTCCACTTCTTGTGGGCAACCAACTCCATAATCCAATGTCTGGTCAGTCACAGTGAGCCGCAGACTCCCACACAATGGCAGGGATGAGACCACCTTGACAGATGCCTTGGGTCCATTTTGAGTCTTTGGTGTGATTCATGAAAAATTATTCCCCACAAGTACCTAGTCTTTCACCGGGTAGAAAAAGAACTGCCATTCCGGAAGCTCAAGATTTAGCCATGGCTGCAAATCCTTCTGCCTCCTGCCCAGACAAGGTGTTCCTCTCAGCCCTTAATCTTGGAAGAAGCACCATCAGTGTGCAAAAATCTAAGCTTTAACCATTTCTGCTGCCAAGGACCCCCGGGGAGAAGAGAGGGAGAAGGCCCCTACCTCCAGCTCACTGCTGCAGCAGCTGGAAGCTGACTGCACTTCAGTCTCTCTTGTCAATGGACTGCCCAGTGCTTTCCCCATGAGTAGATCAGTCTAGTCAGGGATGACTGTGGGCTGTGACCCCATTTGTCTGGACACTAGGCAAGCCAAACCATTCCACCTCTTCCAAGTGCAATTGTCTGAACCTGATGATTTGAATACAGCTTCTTAATGTGTTCTGGGCCACCCATAATGTGGGAGAAACCCCTGCCCAACTTCTGCAGGAGGAATGCCTCCAAGCATGGCGGAGGCCATGCACGAGGCATGTACTAGCCACTTTTCTTCTATTGTGATAAAACACCATCACCAAGGCAACTTAAAGAAGCAAGTTAGTTATCAGCAGTGTATCTTTGGATAGGATGGAGCAGCCCAGAAGGGTAACCGGGTGTGTTCAGGCAGAGGCATGGCAAATCTTGCTCACCTAAACCTTAATCCAAGGATTAACAACAGCCTGCAATGTCAGGAGGTGTCCCAACCAAGGAAATGAATGCGAAAAAGAAAGGGAGACACTCAGCCTCCCCTCCCCACATTGCCTTCCCTGGCCACTCAAGAGGGAGGAACTGTTGGTCTGATTGCTCAGCACCCAGGACCTTCTAGGGGTCACATTCCACTGTTGCTCAGGCGACTGTGTGTCATTTAAAGTTCAAACATCTGTCAAGGCTTTCTCTTGCCCACTTGTTCTGCGGGGCTTCCAGGAGCCGCCTCCAAGGTCGGAATTTCTGCTTTGTTTCTGCCGTGATTTGAATGTGTCCCTCCAAGCTCACATGCAGAAAACGTTAATCCTCATTACAATGGAGGAATGGGAGAGGTGACCAGGTTGTGACTTTTTGCTCCTCTTCATACTACCATTGGACAGGGCCAGAAGACCCTTGCCATATGCTAGCCCTTGACTTTGGACTTCCAAGTCCTCATAGGAAATACACAATTTCTTCCTTCCTTCCTTCCCTCCTTCCTTCCCTCCCTCCCTCCCTCCCTCTTTCCCTCTTTCTTTCTTTCTTTCTTTCTTTCTTTCTTTCTTTCTTTCTTTCTTTCTTTCTTTCTTCCTTTTTTTGGTTTTTGTTTGCTTGCTTGCTTTTTCTTGAGACTGGGTTTCTCTGTGTAGCCCTGGCTGTCCTGGAACTCATTTCGCAGACCAGGCTGGCCTCAAATTCACAGAGATCCACCTGCCTCTGCCTCTGAGTTTGTTTTTTCAAACAATACAAGACATTCTCTTGTATTCAAATACACAATGCCAACAATGTGAATTTATGCATCACCCCATCCTTAAACAAGTGTGCCTCCATGTCTCTTTAGTATCAGCCAGTACCAATGTAGGTGTAGACCTCTGACTGGAAATGCTTGAGACCAGAGCTGTTTTAGATTTCTCATACAGATAAGGTGATTGTGAGGGAAGGGATCCACATATACATGTGAAATTCATGTATGTCTCCTGGTCATCTCATGCAGTCTCAGCCTGAAGGTGACATGAAGTTAGCTGAGGTGTTTTCCACTTGCACTGTCACTCTGGTGCTCTGAAAGTTTTCCAGACTTGAGGACTGAGGATCCTCAAGCTTTGAGTTCTAATTCAGGCTAGAGTTCTCGGAGAGCATCTATGAGTAATACTGACTAACAGAAATTACTCCTGCACTGACCGTTGCCTGGGTGATCAAAGGCACTGGTAGCCTCTGTCTATTTTGTTTGGTTGTTTTGAGTCAGAGTCTCATTATATAGCTCTGGCTGTCCTGGAACTTGCTGTGTGGCCTCAAACTCACAGAGATCCTCCTACCTCTGCCTCTGAGTGCTGGGATTAAAGGCACGCACACCCAGTTATTGGTGGCTTCTTGAACATCGGGCAATCCGCTCACCCAGACCTGGTGGCAGTTCTAGTCTTGCAGAAGGAGGAACACACCTTAATATGCACCTGCCCCACCAGGAATGCTAGATGACAATGGTGATGTCTCCCCCCCTTTTTTTTTTTTTTAATTCCTCCTTTTGGTTTTTGAAACAGAATCTCACTTAGCCCAGGCTAGCCTCAAACTCACTATGTAGCAGAGAATAAGCTTGGACTTCTGACCCTTATGCAGCACAGTGGTTCTTAAGAGGGCTCTGTAGAGCTGGGTGTGGTGGCCCACGCCTTTAATCCCAGCACCTGGGAGGAAGAGTCAGGAGGATCTCTGAGTTTGAGGCCAGCCTGCTCTACATCAAGTATCAAGTATTTTAGGACAGCCAAGGCTACACAGAAAAACTCTATCTCAACCAAACCAAAACAAACATAAATAAAAAACCCAGAGGGTTCTGTAGGCACAGCAGTTCAGCATCACCAGGTCCACATCTAGATGAGTCCAGCCATCTGTATTTGAGTCTTCCCTGACAACGTCTGAATGTTTTCAATATCAGAATCACTAATCTAATTTTTAGAAATACTACGTATTTTAAGTTCTCAAGTCTGTTTTCTTATAGCCAAATGCTGATATCTTCAGATTCAAAGAACCCTGGAAAAAAACATCTTTTTAAAATAGCCATTACAAATTATTTAAAAAAAATTCAGATAGGTTCTCAATAGGCAGCCCAGATTAGCCACAAACTCATGATCTTTTTGCCTCAGCTGCTGCTGCTACTGCTGCTGCTGCTCCTCCTCCTCCTCCCATCTTCCTCCTCCTCTTCTTTGTTTTTTCAAGACAGGGTTTTTCTGTGTGACCTTGGCTGTCCTGGACTCACTTTGTAGACCAGGCTGGCCTAGAACTCACAGAGATCTGCCTGCCTCTGCCTCCCTGAGTGCTGGGATTCCAGACATGCGCCACCTTGCCTGGCATGCCTAAACTTCTTGAATGCTGGGATTAAAGCTGCACAACACACCTTGTCCTTATTGTGTGGGGGCAGATATGTGCCATGGTATGCATGTGGAGGTTAAAGGGTGACTTTATAGAACTGGTTCACTCTCTGTATCTTTTCATGGATCCCAGGGATCAAACTCAAATCACTGGGCCCATCCAGCAAGCACTTTACCCTCTTAGCCATCCCAACAGCCTCTTGTTATTAACATTTATTTTTATATTTATCTTCATAGATTTAGTTTTTTAAGATTTATTTTTATTACATGGATGCATGAGTGTCTGGGTGGGTATGTGCATATGTGTGCAGTTGCACGTGATGGCCAGAAGAGGGCATTAGATTTCCCCAGAATTATAGGTGTTTGTGATCCAATCAACATGGGTGCTGGAAATGGAACTCTGATCCTCTTCAAAAGCACTATGCACTTTTAACCTCTGAGCTACTCCTCCAACATTATTTATCTTTCTCTTCTTTTTTCTTTCTTTCCTTCCTTTTCTTTCTCTTTTGATACAGAGTCTCATACAGCACAGATCAGCCTCAAACAAACCATGTATCTGTGCCTGACCTTTAGTTCCTCATCCCCCTGCCTCAGCTCTCCAAGTGCTGGGATTACAAGTGTGCACCTCCAAATTTAGCTTTTTTTCCTAACTTTTTACTTACAAACAACTTAAGAAATATCCATCTCTCCTAGGTGTACAATGAAGTCAGTTTTTGTGAAAGAAACACAGCTATGGCCCTCAAGAATCAAATATTGCTGGCATCGCTAGTGTCTCCCTTGGGCCTAACAGCCATAGAGTGGAGCTGGCCTGAGACTAGGAGACCTACTGTGTGTATGTGCTGGAGTACAGGTGTAACTCCAGAGAAGTGGCCTAGGTTCTGCGGAGCTCAGACAATCAGGAGTGGGCCTCAGACCTCAAGAATTGAAACTTTACACTATTGGACTTTGGGTTTTTGCTTTGGTTTGATTGTGACTGTGCCTTGTTTTTTCCCTCTTTGAGTAAGCAAAGTTGGAATTTTAGATATTTCAGAGAGACTTTACACTTTGAAAGAGACTTTGAATGTTTTAAAGAGACAAACTTTTGAAAGTGTTTGGACTTCTAGAGACTGTGGGGCTTTTAAAAGTTGAAATGTTTTACATTATGATATTCATATTAACAAACCATTTGGGGAGCAAATGAGAAAAGGTTCTAGTCATGTAGTAATGTGTTTGTGTGCCAAGTTGATAAGAGTTCAGTTGGTCTGGCTAGTTAGTTTTATGTTAATTTGACACAAGCTAGAAACATGTGGGAAAACGGAATCTCAACTGAGTAAGTACCCCACTGAATTGTGGGCAATTAAAAAAAAATTGGTATGGGGGGCCCCAGCTCATTGTAGGCAGTTTCACCGGTAGTCCTGGGGGCTATAGGAAACCAGCATGCCTTTAATCCCAGCACTTGGGAGGCAGAGGCAGGTGTATGTCTGAGTTCAAGGCCAGCCTGGTCTACAGAGTAAGGTCCAGGACAGCCAGGACTACTAAGAAAACACTGTCTTAGAAAAGAAAAGAAAGAGAGAAAAAAGAAAGAAAGGAAGGAAGGAAGGAAGGAAAGAAGGAAGAAAGGAAGGAAGGAAGAAAGAAAGAAAGAAAGAAAGAAAGAAAGAAAGAAAGAAAGAAAGAAAGAAAGAAAGAGATTGAGCAAGCCATAGCCCCTGCTTCCGTTCCTGCCTCCAGGTTCCTGCCTTGTGTCCTGCCCCTACTCTTTTTGATGTTGACCCAAAATGAAATAAGTCCTTCTTGCCCCAAGTTGCTTTTGACCAGTGTTTTAGCACAGCAATGGCAACGTTAGTGAAGACAGGCCTATCAGCCCCCCTGCCCTGCTCATTTCCATTTTGTAAATATAAGAAATGGTCTAAGCAAGGCCAACTATGTTAAAGCATGGTGGTCACCACTGGAGTCACGTCCCCTTTTCTAGGATCAGTTTTGTTTGGCTTGTTCTCTTCAGCACACAAGAGCCTCACGGGTTTTGTGTTTTCTCTTTCTTCGCCCACATTTCCTTGCCATATACTCATCATAAGTATCAATTAAAGTGATCCCACATGACGCACACACAGGCAGATCAATCATTTCATCATTCTCCACACTCAAGGTTGTTTTCTATTCTGCATCAGACCCTCCTGGACTCCTGCTCAGTTCCATTTCTGAAATTACTGAGATCATCTCTGTAAAGCAAACTAAGGAATCAAAAGACCTGCGTATTTTTTTTTAATTAGAACTCTTAGAACTCTTCAATATTTACAGTTTCACTGTTTTCTTTTTTTTTTTTTTTAATTCAAGGACCATTTGGATAATAATCTTGTGGTTTCCTGGGCTCCTCGTAGCAACTTAGAATTTTAGGTAGAAACCCTTTGGTCTAATTGTCATAAATTAAATGAAAAAAAAAAAGAATTTGGTGCTATTGGGAAGAGATGGGAGATATTAGATAGATATCAGGGTGGCGGGGCCCAGACAGACGGAGGCCCAGACAACCCCTCTTAACGGTGTACCTGGTGGGCAGAATTTAACTTGCATATTACCCAGGACACTGCATGACATAGTAGCAGCCCCCACACTCTCTGGGGGTACTTGCATAATCCGAGTGTGTCCCTTCGCTCCTTCGTGGCTCAGTTTCTGTACCTGTCAAAAGCGGCAACCGCCTTCTAGGATGGAGACAACAAAGCATCAGTGAAACTGTCCCTGTGCAGGCTAGTGGGAGCCAGAGCCTTTTGATGAGACACAGCTGGACTGGATTATCTCATGCCCCCTGCCGTAGCTGTCACTAACCCCGCATTGCCATTTAGATAGGAAGTGGCAAGGGGCTTCCGAGATGGTCAGGCCGACGCCAGACACTGTTCAACTTTTAAGTTAAGCTCCTGCCGGGCATTGTGGGAAACAAGCAAAACCCACCTCCACTCTGCTGGAGCCCAGAGAACCCCCTGCTATTTCTCTGGGAGAAAGACTGAAAACCCCCACCGAAGTCCAGAGAGCACTAGTCACTATTTCTTCCCTAGGGGGAGAAGGAAACTGGGGATTCAGCAGGAAGTGGTTAGTGGGAAAGATGGGAAATTAGCAGGGAACAATCTCCTGCTGCTTGCTGGGCGCAAAGAATGCAAGTAGCTTCAGCTGCCGGCAACCTCAGCATCCCATAGCAAAGGTGGGATAGTCCCAAAGAGGACAGATTTCTGTAACACCGAGGCCAGTGCAGGGTCTGGGAACAAGGGAAGGAGGAGAGCAGGAAGAGCGCCCGTCAGGCTTGCCAGGCAAGGCAGTGTTTGGTATGGAGGCCTGACGTCAGCGTAGCGCCAACTGCCAGGATAAGAATTTCCATCTGTGTGATCCCTAACTTCTCTGTGCCTCGGTTTCCCTGTGGGTGCTACTGTACCTACAGCTCTCACTATCCGGGGTAAAACTGGGCGCATACACACAGCAGTCAGCACAGCGCCTGGCCCGGTGATGATCACGGAGGAAGCATGGGGTGGTCTCAACAGGTCCGCACGATAGCTTCGTGCCTGTCCCTCCAGTCCCACCCACTTGCACTCGGGACAGAGAAAGGGAGGTCGCACCGACGCCACCGAGGAAGGAAATTCAAGGTCAAGGGTGTCTGTCCCTCCACCCCCCCAAATCAGGAAGCAACGGAGTCAGACCCCTGGGTGACACAGGGGTTGCAGGAGCGCGCCAGGGGCCGCGCCGCGCCGGTCCTGGGCCATGCGCCACCAGAGGGCGCGCTGGGTCTCAGAGTGCGCCGCCGGGTCGGAGGAGGCTCCGTGGGCGAGCGCCGGGCGGGAACCGGGGAAGAGAGGCGGCAGCCCGCAGAGTCAGCCCGGAGTGGGGGCTCAGGGCTTTCTGACGACGTACCTCCGAGCTGTCAGGGCGGAAGACATAGAAAACCGTTGCCAAACCCCACAAAACTAACGGGTCACTCATGTGTCAGACCCTGGTCCTACCGCCAAAGGCACATTGCTCTTGTCTCCCACTTCTTGAGGGTTCGTCTCTGGTTGAGACAGTCCACCAGTCCCTGCAGCAAAGAAAGTGAATCCCAACGTCACCCACCCCCGCGGCTGCTTAAGGCCCCCCCCCACCCCCGCCAAGACCCACCACACCCAGAGTCCCCAGCAGAATCCCACTGAGCACTTCCTGTGTACCAGCATCGCCCTTCATGCACGCCGGTGGGTTCTCGTGAACGACCCGCCCATGACGTATAACTCGGAGCCAGACTGGATTTTGCCATGCAGCCTGGTCTTGATCTGGAACTCACTACGTTGCTCAGTTTGCCCCCAAACTCAAGATCCTCCCGCTTCGGCAGGCACCGCAGCAAAATCAGGGAGGTAAGTGGTTTTCCTTGAGTCACACGCCTGAGACCTCTCTAGCTCTCTGGAGATGTCGGCAGGCACCGCGGTCGTTGATGATTCAGCCAGCAGGCACCGCGGTCGTTGATGATTCAGCCAGCAAACGCTGAGCACCCTCCCGTGCCAGGCACGGCCTAGGTGACTGACTCCACAGTGCGCGGGACCGATTAAAACCCCTGCCTTCCTGGAGTTTCTCATCTTACACCAGCTGTAGGGACCTTCACGACCTTACCCTGGCTTGTGTTTCCCGAGGCTTGAGGTTCCCGAGGGAAAGAAGGACATGCACGTTGAACAGAAAAGAAACCAGACTTTTGCCCAAGGTGACTTTCATGACACCATATTCCCGCCCCTCCCCCGAAGGTAGAGGATTGACGACTGATACCAGTTCCTGTTCCCCCAAAGCATACACTGACATCCTAACCCCGGGTACCTGAGGATGTGGCCTTATTTGAAAATACCATGGCTGTGCTATAATCATGTGAAGACCAGGCATATAGGAACAGGAGGCCTAATCTAATTCTAGTTTCCTCAGAAGAGAAAAAAGCCATTCCCTGCTCTCGAGACTGGAGTGTGGCTCGAGCCAGCAAGAAATGCCATCAACCACCAGCAAGCAGTAGATGTGAGGAAGACATGACCCGCCCACATCTTGGTCTTGGATGACTAACCTCTACTTCGAAGGTCTCTGGCCACGATGGATGGCCTCAAGCCCAAGCCAGTGACCTCGGGGTCACAGTCCCCATGTTCTCTCTGACAGAACCAACTCCTAGTTCCCAGCCTGGCTGACAAAGGTGTATTCAGCTGGCAGAGGCAGAGGAGACAGCAGGCAGGTGTGCCCAGGGCCCCTGCGCCTCACGTGCCAACCCAAGCTCTGCCAGCTTATCTTGGCATTGTCGAAGCCTCCTGTCACTGATGTATTGCCTGTTCGGTTCCCAGAGAAGGACGAGGACAAAGGGAGAGATCGTGTCATGCTAGTCCATCCAGCTGTGTCCAGGTGGCCTGTGACAGTAGCAGGAAGAGGCCACTCCTACGGCGAGCCATGCCTATCTGGGTCTCTCACTCAGCAGTGTCCCCAAAGAGAGCCTTGATAGAGCTGTCACTGTAGCTGGATCAGCTGAGGGCTCCATGTTCAGGGAGGCAGGATGCAGCTTGGCATGGCTTAGGAGATTCTGGCTGGGAAGGAACAAAGCATCAAGCCTGAAAGCTGCGGGAGCACCCAGGTCTTCTGTTAGAACCGCAAGCCGGATGGACGGAGTGGCTCGTGCCATCGAGGACAAGCCAGGATGGCTGCTGTCTGTTTCAGAGACATCCCCACATTGCTTCTCTGGCCCGTTAGCCCAACGTCCTGCTGGGCACGGAGATGTCGTGTTCATGTGCTTGGAAGTCAGCAAACCTTGCCAGGCGGGCAGGGCTGTTCTGAGCATCCTGTGTCTAACTCGGCATCTCCTACACTGAGGGCAGCACTGGCCCCACCTGCTGGCTTCAGGAGGGTGCACTAAGCCTGATTTGGTGGAACACACCTTTAATCCCAGCTCTTGGGAGGCAGGGGTAGGTGAGTTCCAGGCCAGCCTGGTGTACGCAGGAGAAGGACGCACCCTGGAAACCACAGAGGCCTTCTGAAATTCCTTGCCCTGTCTGATAGCGGGGAAGAGACGCAGGAGAGAGCTGTTGGCTGAGACATTTGGACATGGTGGGTGGGCACTTCCCATAGGGCCACGTACGTGGGAAATGCGGTGAGAGGTGGCATGGAGGATGCTGTTGCTGGCATCACACTTTCTCTCACTCCGGTTCGCAGGTCTCGGCCTCCCTAGGTGCACAACAGTGTTTTCCCAGGTACCAAGCCACTTTCTTTTTCCAACACTGTCCACTTCTCCTTCCTTTCTTTCTTCCTCCTTTCTCCTCTGTCCACTCGTTATCAAGCAGACATGTCATGGGCACCTGCATAGAGCTGAGTATTGTTCTAGGGCCAGGCACATCCCAACCTCTTCACGTTGCAGTATGGCATTGTCCTTTACAGAGTTCACCCTCAAGAGAACCCTGCGATGAAGTTCATTATTTTAAGCCCCACGAAAAAACGATCATCATGTTTTAAAGCGAGTTTCCAGTTGTGTGTCGAGCTGCATACATAACTGTTCCCATCCCCTTGTGGCTGTGAGTTACACCTGTAGACACTGGGGACCTTAGCAGTGGGTGACCAAGACACCTCACCTTTGTGAAATTTATGTCTCTCTTAGGTCTTTTATGGCTGTGAAGAGACATCGTGACCAAGGCAACTCTTATTAAAAAAAACAAAAACAAAAAACATTCAATTGGGGCTGGCTTACATTTTCACAGCTTTAGTCCATTATCATCATGGCGGGAAGCAAGGCAGACATGGTGCTGGAGGAGGAGCTGAGATTTCTACATCTTGATCCTAAGACAGCAGGAAGAGACTGTGCCACACCGGGTGTCGCTTGAACAAAGGAGACCCTAAAGCTGGCCCCGACAGTAACACACTTCCTCCAACAAGGCCACACCTACTCCGAGAAAGCCACGCCTCCTAATAGTGCCGCTCCCTATGTGCCAAGGTTTCACACCCATGAGTCTATGGGGCCGTTCCTATTCAAACCACCACAACATCATAGTGAGTACATCTTCATTTCCTTTCGATTCATCTTTTTAATCCTATTTCCCACTTACCATCTATCAAGCTGAGCCCTCATTCATTAATTCTAGAGCTGTCCATTAAGTACCCACTGGGTACTATTCTGCAGCTGGACAGATGACACCTTCCTGGGTTAGCAGCATTCTAAGGGAGTCACTTCTTCCCTCCTCCTCTCTGTCTCTCTTGGTCCCCTCTGGGCACAGAGAAATCCCAGGAAACTCCTGGTTATTCTTAGATGTTGTGAATGGAATCCAAAGGAAAGCATTAAGAGCCGCAATTAGCCATTGTACTGAGCAATCTTGGAGCGTCACTGAGGCCCTGACCTCCTCTCCATTTCCTCTGCAGACTCTGGCTTTTCCTTTTCTGACTTTTGACCTCCTTCACACTGTTGGATCCCAGTAGACCGGAGAGAGAGCCCTGTTCCCAAAAGAGCCATCCCTGCCTTGCACGGGAGCCATCCCTGCCTCACGGCAGACCACAGAGGGAGCCCCATTCCCAATGGGAACGGTCCCTGCCTTGAGGCTCATCGCTCCAGACTCCAGCTGCCCTGCCAGCCCTCGATGCTTTAATTAACTCTGCCCGGATGCGCTGACTCACTCATTGGATCTGTGACCCGCCTGGTTGCAAAGGACACCTCCTCAGACACAATTACATTTGAGGATGAAACATTTCCTCTGGGCAAAGAACAAGGCTGTGAAAGCCCGTGGTGGGGGTGGGGGTTGCAGGGGGAGGGTGTCTCTTTGGAGATGACTCATGGGACAAACTTGTAGGTTAGTGCCTTCCCACCAACCTCGTCTAGGCCTATTCCTTGGCCAGAGTCTCTCTCTCTGAGGAGAAGGAAGAAAATGTGCCTACTTCCTAGGCAAATGGGCTTAATATATTTATTCATCACCATCGAGGTGTTCCAAGTCCTGGCAGAAACAACTGCACTACACTCAGAATCCCTTAAGCCTTGGCGTCACCTCAGAGCTCTGCAATCCATCACCTATATTTATTGGAGACCATCTAAGTCCCTGGCCAGACGCAGAAGAAATAAACTGATCTTCCACTCTGTGTTTGAGGACAAAATCACAGGCTCCTGATTAGAACCCCGTGATACAGGGACTGTTAGTCCCTTTTGATGGATGCGGAAGTTGAGGTTTAGAGACTGGCTGCTCTTCCAGAGGGCTCAGGTTTGATTCTCAGCACCCCCATGGCCCCTCACAACCATTTGTAATTCTAGTCCCAGGGGATCTAATGCCTGCTTCCGGCCTCCATGGCCACCAGGCACACAAGTGGTGAATAGACAAACATGCAGGCAGAACATCCATATATATATATATATTTTTTTTTTTAATTGAAAGAAAAAGGATGGATTAGGCCAGAGTGGCTCAAGCATAGCAGAGAGAAATGCCCAGAGTAACGAATCTCTTTCTCAACTTACAATCTAAAGACACAAGAGGAGAAAATAAGGCCTGTTTGTTATGTTTGTGATGGAAAGGGCTTTGAGTTTGGCAACGTCCTGTCATCTTCTAACTGTAGCCTTACGCCAGTCCACGGGCCAACAGTGTCAAGCTCAGTGGCTAGGTCCACCCACCCCTAAGCCTGAGAGAGCTTGCTTCCCATGTTAATACAGAGGCAACAGCATCTGCGTTTTAACAACAGTTGTTTTATGGTTTTGAAACTTTGAAGAGCTGTTATTAAAGGTCACTGAACAAGATAGAGATGTTGGGAAACATCGCAGGTGTTTAATACCCATCCTATGATGTATTGGGACACCGTCCATCCATCCATCAATCCATCCATCTAACATGTATCCAAATACTTCCTGAAAGATGCAGGGACAACAGTGGACCAGACATGCATGATCCTGCAAGAAACACCTCACGTATGAGTCTATATGTCTAATCCATATGACATAAAAGTGACTCCAAATAGCCACATTGCTAGACCAGCATAATTCCTTACTACATTTTAAATCTTACTCTTATACCTACAGATAAGTGTGGCTACACCCCTCACGAAAGGAGTTTCTCTTTACATGCAAATGGAGACCATTACAGAAAACCACAACCAGATACAATGTAGAGATCAATGAATCGTGGGGATACCAGCCACAACATAGCTCCTGCGTATATGTCTCAGAGACCATCTAGGAAGAGGGGACGGAAAGGATGGTAAGAGGCAGAATAGCAGGAAGTCAGCTATTAATCAGCCTCTCCTAGAAATGGCTACATGAACTAGACTGGAGCAATGGCCATACCAAAAACCATGCTGACACGAAGGAGGGATGTTTCATGGGACCCTATCTCTACTCAAAAAACTACAGGCAACTAGTGACTGAGAGATGGGGATTTAGTCTCTCTCAGGGAGGAGACTCTTTACTGACTATTCAATCCAAAATGGTCACCTGTGAGACCGTATACACAGACAACAAAAAAAACAGACTCAGCAGGTTATATTTATGCAAATACATACACACACACACACACACACACACACATATATATATGTATGTATATAATAATAACTAAATTAAAAATATCGAATTGAGATGGGGGCATGGGAGGGGTTGGAAGGTGGGTACTTGGGAAGGACTGTGAGGGAGAAAAGAAAAGGAGGAAAGAGAAGTGATGTAATTCTATTTTAATTAAAATGTATCTACCCATTTAAGAAGAGACTCTAGACAAAACAGCAAGTAGCTAATAAGCCCCGATAAGAAGAAAAAAATGGATTTAAATTTCATGAAGAAGATCTAGCTCCATTCTCAAAGCTCCTCCATGGACTAGCAGTTATTTGCCCAGAATCCTTGACTTTTGGGAAAGCTTAATTTCGACGTTCTGGTCTGTAAGGCTGAGCGCATGCTGGCTGTGAGTTCTCGCTCCATCATGTCCTATATGTACACGCAGGGCTGGACAAATTGCACAGTCCTTGTGAGCCTTGAGTTGGTTCTCTGTGTCTAAAATGAGATGAAACCAGAGCTTGAGGAAATAGTTCGGTCTGTAGAGCATTTGCTGTGCAAGTCTGAAGACCTGAATTTGGCTCCCCAGCAACCATGTTGGCGCACACGCAAACACACACACACACACACACGGACATGCACATGTACTTGAATCATATCAGTCTGTGGTAGCTGTCTGTCTTCTGTCTGTCACTATAACAACCACACAAAACAGATCAATTTACTAAGGTTCATTTGGGCCTACAATGTTGGAGGTAAATCGCAATACGTGGCAGAACAAAGGTGCAAACTTCATGGGGCAGAAAGCATAAAAACAAGAGACAGGGATCCCACAAACCCCTTGAAGGGCACACTCAAGTGACCTGAAGACCCCTCCCCCAACATTAGACTCCACTTCTTAGACACTGGAAAACATTTCGGATGCAAATAATGCAGATGCTAAACTGTGGGCTGACTCCAGTTTCTGCTTTCTTAGTACTGGGCCTGCACTCAGCGTTTCACCTCAATTCACATTTCACGCCCTCTTTCTCTGCTCCGCCCCACACAAATTAAAATCGTTATCATCCTGTTTTATAGATGTGGAGACCAAGACCCAGAGAATATATAGGTAGCACTAACTTGCATGGGATTTGAATACAAAATATGGATCGATTCCACTGCCCACTTCCATTGGCAGGGGCCTAGTTCAGTCTGGACTTCTCCCTAAATCTGCTGAAGTCACCCCAAGTTTGGTGGGGAAAGTGCGGAGCAGTCACCCACGGGGCAAGGCTGTGGCACAGTGACTAACCCCTTGCTGGTTCAAAGCTCTGTGTGCAAGGAGAATGCCTCAGGGAATCTCCTCCCTTGGCTGTGGAGAGCACTCTTGGCCTGGCTCCCTAGGCGATGTCCTCCTGAGCGTGTGCCTCTGAGTGTGTGCTGGGGCCGGGTTATTCACACACAGATGCTGTCCGCAGTAAATAAGCCAGTGGGGTTTGATTCATGAGCTCTGACAGGAAATCTATAGCAAGTGGTGTCTATAATCCACACGCTGCGTCGCGGCAAAATGAAAGAACAACAGTCCAATTACGGGTCCCCGTTGATCCCAGGCATCCTCCTCAGCCCTGCAAGACCTCAGCCGGGCTGCTCAGGGCCAGCTATCTGGAATAACCAGAGTGGCCACCCCTGTGGCCTGGCCACAGGAGCACAGTCCCCAGACCAGCCACCAGAGGAAGTGCCCTGGCAGAGCAGAGGTCCTGCTGTCTGAAAGATAGGAAGGAGGGTCTGGCCGCCTGTGCTCACAGCTCCACCAAGCTCCTGCCGGGTTTTGCCAGCTCTGAGCTCCAGGCCCCTGAAGGGCCAGTCCCTCACACGTAGACAGAAGCACTCTGTGAACCCCCATTCTCTGTATCTTGCTTTCTTTTAAAACAAGGACGCTGCCCCTTAGAGTCAAGGAAAGGCACCCTGTGGTGGCCGTTTCCAGGCCTAGAGGCTGAGTTTTAGGTGACTCAGAGATCAGGGGTGTCAAGGGCCCCTGCTTGGGACACTCAGAAGCCCTGTTCCAGACAGTTCGGGAATCAGGGCAGAGTTTCCCTTCTAAGCAGTGGCCGCCTCTTCAACAATTCCTGTTAGTTCTCAGCCTGATAGTGTCTCGTATGAAAAAACGTTCTACCAAATTCATGGCTGCTCTGAGTGTGACATCATTAGACTCAACCTTTGCAGACGTCATCACTGAGTCCATGGTGGATGAGGGCCCCCTATTCTTGTAAGAAAAGGAAAAAAGCCGGGTGTGGTGGCACACACCTTTGATCCCAGCACTCGGGGAGGCAGAGGCAGGCAGATAAGCAAGTCCAGGACAGCCAAGGCCATAGAAACCCTGCCTCAGAAAACAAAACAAAACAACCCACTTTCCCCTCATTTTTGAGACAGGATCGTACTGTGTATCCTAGAGCTCAGTCTACATGTAGCACAAGATGGACTCCAACTCTGGGCCGTCTCATACCTTACTGATGTGATTAGAGGCAGCTGTCACCCCATATGGCCAGAAGAGGAGACTTTGGGTGGAGATTCAGACACAGGGGAGAAGGGATGTGGAGACAGACACATAGATGGGATAGCTGTGGCTCTGAGCCAGGGGCCACTAAGGATTGCCAGCAACTGTCCGAAATGGGAGGGAGACTTGGAACAGAACCCTCCAGAGCTCAGAGAAAATCCATTCCTCCTGTGGAGAGCAACCCAATTTTGTGGCTGCTTGTGGTATGTTAGTATTGATTGTCAACCTGATGGGCCCCAGAATGCTGTAGGTGATAGGTACATCTGTGGGAGAGCTTCTAGCCTGGGCTAATTGAGGTTTTTAAAAAAAAAAAAATCCACCCTAAGTGCAGGCAGCATCTTTTCATGCATGGGCCGGGGTCTTGGACTGAATGAGAAGGAGGAAGTGAGCTGAGCGCCAGCATTCATGGGTCTCTGCTTCCTGGCTGCGCTTAAGGTCATCAGCTGCTTCACACTCCTGACACCATGCCTTTGCTGCCATGATGGGTCTACGCTCACTTGTGAGCCGAAATAAAACCTTCCCTGAATTAAGTTGCTTTTGTCAGGTATTTTGTTGCAGAAAAAAAATACAAAGAAAAGAAAAAGTCACAGCAAAGTAATGCGTATACTGTATAGCTGTGAACAGCAAATAGGAAGCAAAAGAATGTGAATGGGGTGAGTTAAGGCCTGAGTTCAAATTTTGGCTCTGTCAGCTAAGCCTCCCTGACCCTGTTCAAGCCACTCTACACAGTGGCTATGATGATGGTTTAAACCTTTAAGGCTGGCACAGTGGGTAAGGCACTTGCCTACAAGTACGAGGAGGACCTGAGTTCAAATCCCCAGAAGCCATGTAAAGCCAGACATGGTTGCGCACGTCCGCAATCTCAGTACCATATGCTGAGATGGGATATGGAAACAGATGACTCCCTGGACTCTGATGGAGCAGCTAGCTCAGCAAATGCAGCAGCAAACAAGGGGCCTTGTCTTTCTCCATATGTGCTCCATGGCACTATGCTCTCTCTCTCTCTCTCTCTCTCTCTCTCTCTCTCTCTCTCTCTCTCTCTCTCTCTCATATGCACACACACACAGACACACAGGACAATAAATAAATGCAAACCTTTAACAACCCCAGTCAACTTCTGAGCATGTAAGATGTACCAGGTACTGCTATGCCCCTCACAAAAATTGAATTACTTTTCTCCTCAGGCTAAACCTCTGAGCTGGGTCCTGTTGCCAGTCCCATTTTACAGATAGGAAAACTGAGCTCAGGAAAGTTGTGGAACATGTCCAAAGCCAGGCAGCTATGCAGGCGCCATTCAGATCTCAGCCATCAAGTCCCCAAAACTCATTCCGTTTCCACTGTGCTTAAAGCTATTAGTGAAGCTGGGCGGGAGGGGGGTGGTGGTACAGGCTTGTAATCTCACTGCTCAGGAGGCAGAGGAAGGAAGAGCGCTGTGCGTTTAAGACCAGGCTGTTCTATACTGTGAGTTACAGGCTAGTCAGGACTGTAAACAGGAGGATCCTGTCTCACCGCAACAAAAACCCAGAAAACCTGACACTAAAAAAACCATTAAGGACCTCACATTGACCATCAAAGTAAATGAAAACCCCTTACTGTGACCTATAAGGTCTTGCTGACCAAACTGTAATCGTGCCCAGTCTGCAACCCACTGGCCATAGGTGGTTGAGGGTAGCTGTGAATGAAGCAGAACATACCGTCATGAACTATGGTTTGGGCATGGTGGTGCATGCTCTTAATTCCAGCACTCGGGAGGCAGAGGCAGGCAGATCTCTGAGTTTGAGGCCAGCCTGGTCTACAGAGTGAGTTCCAGGACGGCCAGGGCTACACAGAGAAACCCTGTCTTGAACAAATGAACCAAACCAAACCAAACAAAACATCCTACCACCACCAACAAAACACATAAACTTAAAACATTAAGTTTTTGTGTTGACTTTTTGGGATGACTTTCCCTAGTAATCCAATTCTGTAGTTCTCGAGCGTATGTGACAAGGTCATGTCGCAATGTCAAAAGGGTGAACATGCCTGCCTGTAAGTGCACAGCTGCACTTAGATACTTTTATAGAGAGACTGAGTAGAATTCCTGTCCCCTTGAATGTACGCTAGCCTTAGTGACCAGCTCAGAGGGCTGAATCAGGGGAGGCCTGCCCACAAGCTCCAAGACCAGGTCAGAAGAACTCGTGTGGATGATGACACCGGATGCTCAACCGACCACCATGCTGTGAGGAGGCCCAGGCAGCCCCAGGGAGAAGAACAGGCGCTCCTGGGTGACTGTGGTCCAGGACTAGCCTCACACGAGTGAGCACTGACCAAGCCACACAGGCAGCTGCCTGTGACCAGAAGTGGAGGCCAACTCTCTCAGAACCCAGCCGACGGTTCCATTTTTAATAAGTGATTTTGGTTGTTTTAAGACATTATGTTCTGCAGGGAGTTGGTTAACAGTTGTTGGGTCAGAATCCAGACAGCCTGGCTTCATCCACTTTACAATGATCCCATGGCCTCATCCTTGGCTTCCTCAGTCACTGGCTGCTGAAACATATGTGCCCCAAGAGCAGGAAGGAGACTGCCAAGCTCTGGGATCCTAGAATCTGGCAGAGGCATTTTCTTGACGAATAAATAAATAAATCAATAACCAAGGCGGCTGTTGTTTGTTGAGATTCCTACCAGGAATTCATATCAGGAAATACTCTGAGCGATACACCCACACCCAGCAACTCTGGAACATGACACAATTCCCATCTTATGGACAAGAAAAACAAGGCTTGTGTGGTCAGAATCCAGGCACCACTCTGTCTCCAGAGATCACAGGCTCAGTGAACCTATTCTGTGCCTGGTTCTGCTTCTCTGAAGGCCTCATCTGGATCAGAGATGAGCCCACATCAGCTTCAAGTGAAGGTTTTGTTTGGGGTGTGTGTGTGTGTGTGTGTGTGTGTGTGTGTTTGATGTGTAGTCCTGGCTGTCCTAGAACTCACTCTGTAGACCAGGTTGGCCTGGAATTCCCCATCCACTTGCCTCCCGGTGCTGGATCAAAGGTGTGCACCACTAATGCCAGCCAAGGGAAGGTTTTCTGTGCACCAAGTCTTGGGTGAGGGGACACTGTCCTTGGTCAACACTATTTCCCTTGTCTGGGAGTGGCCAGGGACTCAGCAGGTATTGCTCACAGGCTTTCTCGGGATTTTTGTTGAGTCTGTGCTGACCCCTGACCTTTGTGCATGCTACTCCTGCTTCCCCACCAATCCTCATCTCTCCGGAAAGCTGTGTCTGACTTAGAGAGCCAGAGGGGAGAGGACAGCTCCTTCCTGGAAGGCTGCCAGACCCTCGGGCCCAGTATCACTCGTGCCTTTCTGCAAACACTGTGAGGCTGGCCCTTTACTGTCTTTGGTAGAGTCTGTGTGATGGCTCCATGTCCTCATAAACACTAGATGTCTCTTCATCAATGCTGCCCGGTGTCCTGCTGTAGGTAGCATTGTAAAGCCCTGCCTAGGATTCATCACCAGTCCAAGTCTGGACGAGTGATCTTTTGCCTCACAGAGTTGCCCTATAGCCCTCAAAATATAGGGCAGTGCAGAATGCAACCATCCATCTGCAGAAAGACTTGGGCTTCTAAACCTGTCAACGTTTGTGAGAGTTCTCCTGCAGGGGCACCCCTGGGTGTTACTCCACCCCTGGCCCCCAGCTTCACTCTCCTCTCTGTCTGGTGGTATAATCCATGCAAGGTTAACCCTCCCTGCCACTACCCTGAACAGGGTTCAAATGCTGGCTCTGGCATCGTTTTAACTCTTGTACGTGAGAAGTGAGTTCTCTGTCTATTGCATGAGGAGCCAGAACTCACTTTCGCTTCTTGCCATGCAGCTCCCACTGGCACGAGACCCTGGAGACCAGCTTACTGAGGACAAGTAAGCCAATTCCCAAGGAAAAAAAAATCTTGGCAACCAGGGCCTGGGAACAAGGATTCTGAGAGTCAGACAGGAATAGGTGGGCCTTATAGGCGGCAGGAACTACCAGGAATAGGTGGCAACTGTTTACTGGAGGCCCAGCAGAGGGCACTGGACTTTTGTTTGGTTTCCAGTTTTTGAGGTAGGGGCTAATGTAGTTCAGTCTAGCCTCAACTCCTGATTCTCCTGCCTCCACCTCCAGAGTGCTCTGAGGTGGATTTTGGGGACTGAGTCACCGTCGCTCCAGGAATAGGAGACGACAGGACACAGCCTCAGGCTGAGGACTTGTGTTCTCGAGGGGCTCCAGGTCTCTCAGAATTGGGGAGAGAGACCCCATATGTAGGAGGGCCTGTCCCTGTAGAGAGGGCAGAGCAAGGAGAAATCACACCTTTGGGGGTCTACGGCACTGATCGCCGTGGGGTCCACGCAGCCTGCCTTGGCGGTGGGTAAACAATCAGGGCAGCAACGAAGGGCAGGACTGAGTCTGGGTAGTTCATGTGTCCACTGTCCAGGCCTGAGCCATTCATTCTGCTCTTGAGAAAACCGGCAACTGACCTCAGTTTATAACTGTGAGAACAGGCATCCTAACTCTGCAGAGAGCATATTCGAAGGGGTCTTGGCCCAAGACCTGCTGCTCTGAGTCTGGCCTGTGATCCGGGCCATGTGGTTCCTGGTTCTTTGTCAACACTGTAAAGAAGAAGACTCACTCCAGAAAGGCAGGAGACCTCCTTGTCTCTAGTCTTTGTTTATCTGAATGGCTCCCCTCTTCGAAACACTATTCTCTAACCCACAGGAGGCGGGGCAGGATATACACTCTTTCGCCTACGTCATTTCTTTTGTGTGTATGTACATATACATGTGTTCATATACATGAGCCCGGCAGTCCATCTTGTCTGTATAGACAAGATCGATCTCTGGGACCCGAGGCTTACTAAGTAGGCTGGCTGTCCAGCAGGTCCCCAGGGATTTGCTTGTGTCTCCTTCCCCAGTGATGGGGTTACAAGTGTGAGCCAGGTGCCTGACTTGTCACATGGCTTTCTGGGGATCGAACTCAGACTCTCACGCTTATATGGGAAGCTCTTTACTGCCTGACTCACCTTCCCCAGCCCCACATATATCATTTCCACACGAAGCCAAGAAGATCCTTCAGTAGATGGGACCATTTCATTGGGTGGGGAAGACAGCTGAGGCCAGAAGGTTTAGGACCTTTGTCTGAGGTCACAATAAGCCGGTTAATATGGAGCCAAGGACCCAAACCATAGGATTCAAAGCTAGGTCTCTCTTGATATTTCCCACTGGACTACTAAAGACATCGAGTAATAACAGAGTTCAAATAGAATGAAAGGAGACAGGCGGTGGTGGCCCATGCCTTTAATCCCAGCACTCAGGAGGCGGAGGCAGGAGGGTCTCTGTGAATGTGAGGTCAGCCTGGTCTACCTATGTAGTGAGTTCGAGGTCAGTCAGGGCTGTGCAGAGAAACCCCCTCGCCTTCTCCCTACTATATAAGTGTGTCAGGGCATGGGTTGAGGGATGGGGACATAGTCCTCACATCTGCCTGGCCATTCTCCACACTCCCTGCCGTCACTCCGCAGGGTGTTATCTGAGGCCACATCCCGGTCCCTGGACATTCGGGTTACAGCAGTTCGGTCCAGGTTGTCTTGGAAGGCCATTCTCCTTGGGCAAATGGCCATCTCCAGCCCCACTGTCCTTTCTCTGCCTCCCCCACCCTCCCACATGCTCCCCAATTGTTATCTGTCAGTACACAGTAATTAGAGATGTGGCATGCTTGATAAAGATTGCCGCCTGCCCCGAGATGGAACTGCCCTCTCGGACGTGTCTAATTAAAGTCCTGATTGATAAGATGAAGAAATCCCACCCGGATGGATGTGTGCCGGCCTCTCCCCTGCCCGTGTGCCCCAGCCTCCTCATTACGGGTGACGAGGGAGAGAGATATAAAGGACCCCAGGAAATGCTTCTACGAAACAATCAATATGTCCTTTTGTGCGACGTGACTGGGCAACTGCGCGGCTCAGTCGTTTGAACCGTTCCTGGAGCCACAGAGGCAGTACGGTGGGGATGGCCCCTTGCTGCAGGCTTGCAGGGTGTGTGTGTGGGGGGGGCTGCTCTTTTGCCCCAGCTGCAGTCTGCTCAGGGGATGGCGGCCTCAAGCAGGGCTGATCACTCTGAGCGGGCGCATTGCAAAACTCCAGAGTGCCCGAGAGAACAGACACGTGGTAGCACCGGGTGAATGTCAAAACATCATGAACCATGTTTCCCGAAGCACCGGAAACAGGGTGCCCAAGCGTGCTCAGTCAAGGCGGATCTGGGGCCATAGTCCCCACCCCAGCTCCTATGTGTCTGATACAAACACCACTATGAGGGTGTTTGTATCAGACACATAGGAGGGTGTTCTGTGAGGGACAGACAGCCTGGCCTGAGATTTTACCCCGTGGCTGAGGGGAACACAGGCAGCTGAGTTCAGGTGTTGACCTTTGCAGAGTAGCTGCTAAGTGTGATTTGGGTATGCTGCTAGCTCACCCTAGCTTTTTTGATTACCCACCTTAGTGCCAGCAGAGGCAGTAGGCAGTCCATGAAGGAGCTGGGTGCCAGGGCACTCACTGCGTGCCCACTCTGTTGGAGCCAGGGGCTTGCTGGAATGCCACATTGCTGTACCAGCTAATAGAAGTAATTTGATTAGCTTTCTCTAACTGGTGATAAGATCCTGACAAACCCTTTTTAATGCGTTTCTGGAGCAGGATGAAATTGTTTCATTCTGAGAGCAGGGCCCCCTGGGAGTTGCCTTGAAGCTCCTTTAGTGAGAGGTAAAAATATGCCAATCATTAATGAGGGGAGAATTACGGAGACTTTAATGCAATCAGAAAGAGGAGCCCCGAGGCAGCTTGGGAATAAAACCTGCCCTTAAATCAGAGAGAGGCAGTGGTTAGAAGGCAGGAGGAGACAACAGAGCTTGCACAGAAAGCAGAGGCTGCAGGCCCTCCAGGCAAAATAGCCTTAGCTATATGGCTTATGTCTCCACAAGCTCCTATGCACAGCAGGGACCCCTACCACACAGGAACAAGAAGACGGGACCAAATGAAGCAGTGTTTATTGAGAGTGCCCTCCCCTTTCAGTTTCCCCCCAGAACAACTACCAGGCTCTCCTAAGTTCCTAGGAAAGTCAATGACTGGTATGCTTTCTTCCCAGGACAGCTGTGGAAGCAAGAGCACTTGGAAGCTCTCAACTGGAACCAAGAGAGATTATTTGCAAAGTGTGGCGACACACACCTGTAAACCGGGCACTCTACACCGAGGCTGAGGCAGGAGGATCATAGGTTCAAGGCCAACCCGGGTTACGTAGTGAAGTCATGTGTATAACGCTGAAAAGAAAGAGGGAGGGAAGGCAGGTAGAAGAAAGAATCCGATCACCTGTGAGAAATTCCAGTGATGGAGTTTCAAATAATCTAATACCTTAGCCCCTTCGGTTCTCCTCATTGCCCCCCCCGAATCACCCATTCTCTAGAAAGTTCTACAGAAGCTTCTGCCCACAGTACCACAAGAGAGAAAGGGGGAGGGGAAGGAGAAAGAGGAAGAGAGAGAATAAAGAGAGGGGGGGGGTCACCTGAGCAATTGGACTTTTGTGCTCAGAATGCAGGGGCTAGCAAGAACGGAAACACCTACTACTGAGTGTCCCTAATACCTTGTTTATAACAGTGGTGGGTACTGAGCTGAGCAGGGAAGCTGGAGAGCACCCCCCCCCCACACACACACACAGTTAGATGTCCACGCTGGCTGGAGAGGTCTCCTCTTCTGCAGTTAAATGTCCACTCTGACTTCCTCTCTTTGTGGAAACAGGACACCTCACCCTAGCAGGGTTAGGCCATTGCTAGTGAGTTCTGCTTTTCACAGACACCTTTCCTGATGAGGTCAGGAGGCATCACTCCCACACCTGCCTCTCCACGATCCCTCGGTGCAAACTGTACTCCCCACTGCCTGGCTCCTTGCTGCACCTGCACGCACTGAGCTCCTTCCCAGTTTGGGATGGTGGTGGTGGTGGTGGGGCTTTGCATCTTCTGTGTCTTTCCCTCTTCTTGAACTGTTCAGATTTGGGGTGACCTCCATTGCCTCCTTCAGAGGCAGTGAAGCAGAGTGAGGCCCCGCTTCAACTCCTATCTATTGTATTTACCTATGCTATGCACACTCACCACCTTGCTGCTCCCGGGGTTAATAGCAGGCACACGATGTGTGTGTGTGGGGGGGTCCTGTTCATTGTGAAATCCTCCACACGCAGAACATTGCACACGTCGGTAGGTCTGAATGAGCAAGCAGAGGCCTCGAGGAGCCCCGAGGCCAACTCACCTTAACCTTCTCATCCACTCCTCCCCCCCACCCCCAGCTTCTGCCAATCCTGTCTCTCCAGGGTGGGGTGGGGGTTGTATGACATAGAAGAGGGGAGTGCAGGTGTGGAGAGGGAACAACAGGCTGGGAGTCCTGGACCAAGGTGCAGAGGCAAGGTCATGGGCCTCTTTGTGTGGCCATTTACAACCACTCGCCAGGTTCTGCTGAGCCCTGGAGAAGGTGCTTGGGAGCCACTGTGTGTGTGTGTGTGTGTGTGTGTGTGTGTGGCCATGAGCCCTCAGGCCAAGCCCTTCCTTCTGCTGAACCATAAGAGAAGAGTAAGAAAAGCCTGTGAAGATGGGGGAGGAAAGCTCTTTCTGACCTGCTTTCCGTGTGATTAAGAGGTGACTACCAAACGGTACAGGCTCACAGAGCACACATCGTCGGGCCAGACTGCCTGGGTTTACGTCCCAGTTTTGCCCGTGATTTGCTGGGCAACCTTGGAACGAGTGACTTATCATCTCATGTCTTCCTTTTGTCTTTTGATAAAATGGGTTGAGCAATAAAAACAAGTCCCAGTGGATGGCTGAAGTTAAGACTGTGTTATCGGTGGCAGCCAAGTGCTTAGGACCTACCATACGGTGGGCTTTTGTAAATTAAGTTATGATGAATCAGGACAAGATACCCTCTCAGCAGGAAGCAGGTAAAGGCCTCATTTTGGAGTCCATCTCACAAATACAAGCCAGAATGTGCGAGGCAGTCAGGGAATGGTCAACTGGGAACGCCCAGCCAGTGAACATTTATTGAGCCTCCACTCTGTGCAAGGCATAGGGAGGCTATCAGAAGGGGCAGGGGGCTGTTGGTTAACCTTCACCTGACTGAATGCTCTGGGAAGGCAGAGGCGCTGCTTGGCCGTCTGCTTGGCCATTGCACCCACAATTCGCAGTGCCCGGCATACAGTCCACAAATATTGGAATAATAAATAGCAAGCACATTAATAACCACCAGCCCCACAGTCTGGCCACGTCCTCCAGCTCTTCCCATAGGTGAAGACGATCCTTGGACACACTGTCTGTCCATCTTCTCCACTAGACTGAACTGGCCAGTCCCTGCCTAATGTACATGAGATGTTCAGAAGTCCTAATCTGAACAGTCCAATGGCCCACGACAGCAGCCTGCCAAGAGAATAGAGCAGAATGGGGGTGATGGGCACTCCAGCTGGATTATCAAGGGGATCAAGAAAGATAAAGGAAAATCAGGCCTCGTGGCCTGCACCTTAAATCCTAGCATTCAAGAAGCAGAGGCAGGAGGATCTCTTTGAGTTCCCAAACCCAGAAAGAAGGTACAGCCCCAGAAAATGTCTTGTTCCATTAGAGACAGAGGCAGAAACAGGGTCAGAGAGACAGAGACGCAAAGAGTCAGAGAAACAGAGAATCAGAGAGACAGAGAGACAGAGAGGCAGAGAGATAAAGAGGCAGAGAGGTAGAGAGGCAGAGAGGCAGAGAGACAAAGAGACAGAGGCAGAGAGGCAGAGAGATAGAGAGACAGAGACAGAGGCAGCATCACACAGCCCTGAGGCTGGAGGACCAGCTACCCCTCTCGCGAGCAGACCCTTCAGGGGGGCCAGCCAGCAGGGGCTGCCTTGCTGCAAATGACTCCCTTTGTCATTCTGTTTTGTTATGATTAAAAATGCATGTCGCAGGCGAGGCCCTGGAGTGGAACCCGGTTGAAAATTGAATCATTAATATTCCCCTGCAGCTGATGCCCGGTGCTTCCCATGCAGCTGAGAGCCGGAGGCCAGCATGCAACAGTTTCGAGTCCTGGCAAGTGGGGGGAGACAGACTGTGCAGCAGCCCCTCCCCTAGAGCTGCTTTCCCTCCCCACCCCCACCCCCCACCCCCGCCCCGGGGCTTCTGCCCCATTGTTTGGGATAGGAACAGGTGTCAAGCAAAAGCTTCCTGAATTTTTTTCCTGGTCTTGGGCTCTGTTGGGAGCTGGGCAGAAAGCCAAGCTCTTGGGGAGGGGGAGAAGCTAGAAGTGTTCGGCTCGCTCTCTCTGCCCTCCTGACCCCCACCCTGCCTCTCCGACCTTCCCTTCCTCTGTTGCATCCTGCCTTGACTGCTTTTCCTTCAAGGTGATAGTAATAATATTTCCATTTTATTACTTCGTACTAATTGGACAGCGCTCTCTCCCTACCAGGGGCTTTTTGAGCACCTTTATATCTATGAACTTACATTATTTTCTCAGGCAACTGTGTGTGTGTGTGTGTGTGTGTGTGTGTGTGAGAGAGAGAGAGAGAGAGAGAGAGAGAGAGAGAGAGAGAGACCTCTGTTATAACTCCATTTTTACATATAGGGAAGGGGAGGCATTGAGAACTTGGACAACTTGGCCAACACCACAGCCATAAAGTGGCTCTACAGAGCCGGGCGTGGTAGCACACGCCTTTAATCCCAGCACTCGGGGAGGCAGAGGCAGGCCGATCTCTGTGAGTCCGAGGCTGGCAAAGTGAGTCCAGGACAGCCAAGGTCACACAGAAAAACCCTGTCTTGAAACACAGCAACAACACTGAGAATGTTGCTAGTGACAGGAGTGTGGACCACGGAGCAGATGGCAAAGACTTGGGTCAGCAAAACGAAGGCATCAGCAGAAGCTCCTGTTTGTATTGTCTAGATGTGGAAATGATCATCAGTTGATTTGTTGGGTTAAATAAAATTCATCACTAAGAGGCACGGCTAATGGAAATTGAGAACCGTGCACCCGGCCCCTCCGGTGGCCGGGTTGTGTTTGGCCTCATCCATCCTGATCTTGACTTGAGTTTTTTTTTTTTTTTTTTTTTTTCCTTGTCTCTCAGCTGGAAACTTAAATGTCACTCCTCAGAGAAGCCTCTCCAGCCCCAGAAAAGCCTCTGTCCCCATTCAACATGTTTGTGCAGGATCACAGTCTCCCATGGGGGCCAGGAAGGATGTATCCGTTGGCTTCTGCAGTCTGTGAGAAGGGACAGGGCTGTGAGGGTGGCTGGCAGTTTGCATTTCCTCACTTTTTTAAAAATTAAAAAAAAAAATTGAGACAGGGTTTTTTTTGTGTGGCCTTTGTGTGGCCCTAGAACTCGCTCTGTAGATGAGGCTAGCCTCAAACTCAGAGATTCATCTGCCTCTGCCTCCCAACTGCAAGGATTAAAGGCCACCCTCCCTCCAATCTACCTCACCCCCTGCATGGATTTTCTCACTCTTATGCTAGGATGACAGCCACTCATCAAAGCTACAATGTCCTGAGAAGATGACCATTGAAAGGGTTGGGTCCCCAACCTACCAGATTGCTGTGTGAGCTAGACCAAGTCCAGAGCAAGGGACAGCAGTAGAGTTGTGCAAGCTTTCCCTCACAGACCAAATAGGAAGTGAGTGGGCTGAGGAGAAGCACACCTGTGCCTCCCTGCCAGAGAGAAGGGTGTGTTACAAGACTAATTCTCTAAGGTCCCCCCCATGCTCACCCCAAAACCTAGTGCTGTTCGTCGACCAGAAAAGTAGCCAGGAGTTGTGTTGTCTTTCTATAGAACTAACATCCCACGCTCTGAATGTGGAGGCAGGAGGATGAGAAGTTCAGGGCCACGCATGGCTGCACAGTGAATGTGAGAGCAGCTTGGGGTTACAAGAGACCCTGTCTCACAAAACAAATGAACAAACACCATCACGAACAGCAACAAAAAGAACAGGGAAAGGCTCAGCTTGTAAAGTGCTCATCGTGTAAGCCTGAGGACCTGAGTTCAGATTCCCAGCACCCGCATGAAAAAAAAGCTGTACTCAGTGGTCTATGACCAACGATGGCGTGTGTGTGTGTGTGTGTGTGTGTGTGTGTGTGTGTGTGCAGATGCTTGTGCGCGAGCATACACATGCGTGCAGAGATAGGGAATTCTTGGCCAGTCTGTCTAATCAATGAGCTCCAGGGTTAGTGAGAGATCCTGTCTCAAAATGGACAGTAATTGAGGAAGACCCTCTCCACAAGTATACACAGACACACATGGACACACACACCCCACAACACATATCACACATACCATACCATGAGAAAGAGAGAACAAGTTTAGCTTCCTCCTTCCACCTTACAGGTTGTGGGGGGGGGAAGTGTTGGGGTGGGGATACAGGTAAAGGAGGAGAGGCTCTGACACTTCCTCCTGCATCTTTTCCTTTTTGAGGTGCTGAGGCTGTGCCCAGGACTCCATGCAGATTGAGCAACTGCTTTCCCACTGAACTGCCCTTACATCACTAAATGCAGGCGCTAGCATAGCAGAAAGCCTCGCTATGAGTCAGCCTGTGGTGTGCGCGTCAAGGCGTGCTCTCAGGGAGGAAGCTACTCTTACTGAGCCCATGTGACAGATGAGGAAACTGAGGCACGAAGTGGTGAGTATGAAAGAGTCAGGTTTTGACTCCCCTATGACCTATGACCTTCTGACCTATGACCCACAGTCTGGTCCCCACACAACAAGGCCAGGGGAATGTTCAGAAGTCCAAGCAGCCGCGATGCGACTGCAATGGCCGTCCTTCTGCTTTGGCTGTCTGGTAAGCATCTGTGCTGAAGTCTGCTAGCAAGGCCTAGCTGATTGACCCTGCCACATTCCCCCCCCAACCCAAAACAAAACAAAACAAAACAAAAAACAAAAACAAAATCTGAGGACTGACCTGGTGCTTTCTCTCCAGGGACCAAGGGTGGCCGCAGGCAGACTACAGGGGCTGCTGTTGCTAGTTGGGGGGTAGGAAAGGCAGAGCCTCAGCCAGACTCTCAGGCTCTGAGGCAATCTCATCCTGCAGTCTCAGCTTCCCCAGTGGCCCTCAGCTCGTCCTTCTTCTGTCCTTGTCACCAGGTCACCCCAGGGCTTGGTACATGCTGTTTCTTCCACCCCACCCTTCTTTCCTCTACACCTAAGCCTTGGCTCCCACAGCCCTCGAAAGACTGCCTGATAACTCAGCCCACAGCTGTCTTCCCTGCCTGGGCATGGTCACTCATTCTTCCCCAGCCGGGGGTGGAGGGGTCCCTATCACTCTGTGAGACAAACAGAAAGGCTCCCAGCACAGATGAAGGGGCAGCTTGGGCCACAGCTACCAGGTCCTCTTTTAAGAACACTAAAAAGCACCTCAGAAATTTGGGGGGGAGGGATCTTGGAGCTGTCACCCAAATTCTAACAGTCAGCCAACCACAGTGCAGGCAGCAACTGAGAACTCTCTACCACTGGGGAACAGGAGCAGACCCTAGGACTTGCAGTTCCTGGGACCTGAGCCCTTGGAAAGCCAGCATCCAGAGAGCTCAGTCTCAGTCCTCAGACTTCTTCAGGGCCACTGCAGCCTGAGAAGCCAGCTCCAAATGCACACCTAGACTCCCTCAGTATGAGAGAACCCCTCCCCCCCAGGGCAAAGGCTGAACTTCCTGCCCCTGCAAGGTGCTGCTGCATAGGGCAGCAGCTAGCACTCACCCCTGGAGTATAGAGCAGGTGCTGAGGCAGAGGACACACCCTGCAGGTTTGTAGATTGCTTAGAGGTTGGAGGTCATCAAGGAGGACCGGAATGGGCACCATTCGCTTGCTCTTCCGTCTCCCACCCTTTGCCCCGGACCTCCATCCACCCCACCCTCAGCCCCTCTCATCCCTTTCCCCTTCTCCTGATTCCCTCCCCCATTCACACCTCCCCAAGGACAAGCAAAGTTATTACAATAATGAATTAGCCAGCCCGCTTACCGCCGCCACTGGCGAAGACAATTATTCCTCCCCCCCTCACATCCCTAGCCGCTGCTCGGCTCCCTCATAAAGACGGGCTTTTGGGGCCGCTTTGTGCTTTGATTGGAAATGAAGAGATTGCTAATTAGGGAACACCTGCTGGGACCCGGGCTGGCAGGAACAAGGCAGGACCGGGATGGACTGAGCGGCCATTGCAGGCAGGCCACCGAATGTGCGTGAGGGTGTATGTATGTGCAAGCGGAGCGCTTGGTAATGTGTGCCCACGGGGTGCTGGGGGAAGGTGAGAGGAAGAGTCTTCTGCTCCTGGCAGACACCTCAGTGATTTAATCTAACTCCTGGCCACCGCCCCTGGAAGCCGTAAACAAAACCCAGACATTTTATGGTGCTTTTCACCTTTTAAAGGATGCTAATTTGTTTATGGGTGGCTATAATTCTGCCTGTGTTTGCATAGGTCAGCTCCGGGCTGGGATGTGCAGCCCTCAGACATCTCCAACTGGGCTGGCCAACATCGGCGGTGAGATGCACAGAGCCTGTCAGCTCCGAGTGAAGGGCTGAGTGGGAAATAGGTGCACAGGGGTATCTTGCTCGCCCAGTGATGGCGAGGAGGACATCATCCTTCTCACCAGCTCAAAGGGCAGTTAAACCCGAGATTGACTTTATTCAATAGTTCTCCATACCTTTCTTTTCTTCGTAAGTTTTATTATTTCTGTGTGTGTATGTGTGTGTGTGCTATGAGACATGTATGGAGGTCAGAGGACAACTTCATGGATTTGGTTCTCTCCTTCCACCTTTACATGGTCTCTGGGGGTTGAAGGCATGTCATCCAGATTGTGTGGACTCCTGGGACAACTTTAGTTAGTTGCTTCCTTTCTGTCCTCTTTAGTCCTTTCTGTCCTTCCTTTAGTCCCCACACTAAAACACATGATGGTACACACCCCTGTCTCCATGGAGTAATGGCTGAAATACATACCCAGCGCCCAGCACCCCGAAGCTTACCCCAGGAAGGAACAACGCTCCTCTGATTCCTTTCTTGACGTGAACACTGCTAGACTGAGGCTGTTCTAGTCTAACCCTGGCCTCCATTTTCCCACCTATAAATCGGGAAGATGTGCTTTGCGTGTTTGGAGGCTCTCTTCTGCAGCCCAAGTGTTCTGATTCTACAGTGTTGCCCAGAGTTTGGGTTCCCTATGCCAGAAAGTAGCCACAAGCGTAGGAATTGAGTACGGCATTGGCTCAGATTCCAGGGCTGCAGTTCAGGAGCCACTGCAGTCTTAGGCTGGGCACAGAACTCCACTAGGCCTTGCCTTTCTCATTTGTCAGCACAGGATGGGGTGAGCACAGCACCTACCTGAGTGGCCGAGCATGTTCAGGGTCAAGAATAGTAGCAGAGACAGAGCTTGCTTCCTACTGTGTGCTCAGAGCAGGGGATGCCATCTCCCTCTTCCTCATCACCATCATTGCCCACAACTGCTAGCATCATTACGGCTATATACTGTTCCAAAGAGACAGCTAGAAAGGCCACTGTCAATACTCTTCTAGTGCAGTCCATCAAGGCTTGCTTTCTGAGCTCCTGTCTACCCCCCACCCCCACCACCTTGACTTGTGTGAGCATAGGCTTCTCTTGAGACATTTCCAGACCATTCTGTGGGAAATGGAAAAGCTGGTGGAGACCCACGGAGAGGCTAAAAGCTCACCTCTCCTCCACACGGGGGGTTCAGTGCACTCATGATCCATGAGCTTGAGCCATGAAACCACAGGGAGAGCAGAGCTCCGAGCCAACCCAGAACTGAAGCTTCCTCATGCCTCATCTCCTGTCATCCTTAAAACTCCCATGGGACTGGTTTTTACATAATGAGCAGAAAAGAAAGCCAGTACAAGAAGGGGGCAGGGTGTGGATGGAGTGAGCTCCCCAGGGACCGTAAAACTAATAATAATAAGCCAGAGTGAAAAACCAGATTTGCCCAAGTCTGGACTTCTCTATCCATTGTGCTGGCAGTGCAGGACACGAGTACTATGTGACCAGGGGAACCAGCCTGAAGCTGGAGTGAGGTCAATGTGTCCAAACCTTAAAAATCCCAGTCCTGAGACAGGCAACAGTAAGGATAGCTCCCTCCCTGTTCTGGGCTGGCACGGCCCGGAAAAAAATACTCTTGCGACTCCCACTCCTGCCATCCTCAAGGTAGTCGTGTAGCCTGGTGCAGGACATGTCCAGCTAGGGCCTGGGCATCCTTTCCATGCAAATGAAGCATTCCCAACACCTCACCCCCCACCCCCAGCCAGTGATGTCTCACTTGCCTGAAAACACCTACCCGGTTCCCCAAGGTTTATATTCCCACACAATGAAGAGAGTTGTATCACAGGGAGAGCTATGTCACTGAAAGAGCTGTGCTGGAAACCCACTCGCCCAGCTAAGCTTCATGGCCTTTGAGTGCAGGACCTGTATGCATCAGTGCCCAGATGCCCCAAAGGGAAGAAGTGGACCCCAGGCTCCGAAATGACAGCAGCGGCCATCAGGTTCCCATGACCCATGGGCTCCATCGGCTGGGACTCATGGTGTCTTGAGTCTCCTGGCTAGTTTTGTCAGTGGGAGCACAGGGCAGGTATCAGAGACACCCACAAGTGGCATTGAGTGGGTAGACAAGGGGTTGACGAGCAGGCGTCTTGCTGGCACATGGAGTGAGTGAGCATCCTCCCCCACCATGGAGGTGTGGATTTGAGCATTGTCAACAGGTACATGGGGACCTGTGAGACACGGGGTACATGAACTAAATGTACTCTGCTCTTGGGCTTTCCGTGCCCTCCAGAGAAGGGTGAGATGAGGTGTCTTAATGCAATAGAGATGTTTGGCTTGGGATAAATCAGGAGGTGGGACTCTAGCCTGAGGATGGCAGAGGAGATTGAATAGAGTGAGCAGTTCAGACAGGAAGAAGTTCTAAGGCCCTGGGGACGAAGGTAAGTTGGGCCACCTTGAGTCATTTGAGCCAGCATGTCCTCATGGACAACCCCCCCTCCACACTCCACCATACCCCAAGAACAGGGTATCCACACCCACCCACACAGTTCAGTAACAAAAGTATAGCTGCAGAGGGAACTAAGTCTGAGTTTGAAATTGTCTTTTGATGTTTTCTAGGCCCGTCATCCTCTCTGTTGGGCAGATGGGAAAACCTACGTTGCTACAAGGGGGATGCCACTCATTTCGAGGGACCTCATGGAGAGGAGAGTCCATAACAGATGAGGAACTCCGCCCAGCATAGTTCTTGGCATTCCAGGGCTCTGGCCCGTGTGCATGCCCTCCATACCCACTCTCCACCTTGTCCCTTGAGGCAGCCAGACAGGATTCGGGAGGATAAAACAAACCTGACCTTTTCCCTCAAACTCTTGCCCAACTCATTTTCTCTCTCAAAGGCCAGGCTTGTGGCCATTGACATTCTAGCTCTTCACAAAATGGAAACACAAGGAGGTAATTAATTCTCTCTTACACAGAGATCTATGGTGGCTCTATACTGGGCCAACCTGGAGAGTGACAGAAATTCAGATTCTAGAGGGGTCCAATAGGATGTGAAAAAAAAAAAAAAAGAGGTCATGCTAGGGCACCTCTCAGTCTCTGTCCTGGTGTAGATAAAGTTGGAGGACGCTCCATGAGTCTCTACTCGGCCCCACTCAGCCCCACTCAGCCCCACTCAGCCCCACTCAGCCCCACTCAGCCCCACTCAGCCCCACTCAGCCCCACTCAGCCCCACTCGGCCCCACTCGGCTCCTCCGCCCCACAGTGTTACCTCTCCATCTGAAAATACTGTCTTCTGATTATTCCCCTTGACCAGGAGTGCCCAGTTGGTCCAGAGGAGTCTTACTGATTCTTCCCTCAACTAGGACAATAGACATCCGATTGTTGACTGATTTGGGGGTAAAACTAGCCAATCTTCATGCCTCAATATGGGGAGCTCCATAGAGAGGTCCATGAGGACAGACTGAATCATAGCTAATCTGTGAGTTTGCTTGGTGGCTGGCTCCACCCCTTATTTCTAGTTTACCCCCTGCCCCCACTAGTCTATGCTCTGGGGAACCTGACCTCATCTCCCCAGCTCCTGGGAGCTCCTCAAATAGCAGTGACAGTAGAATCCACCAAGGCGCATTTGTTCAAACCCAACTGACAGAGATCCTTATACTCCCCAGTAGATGAAGAGAAGCCAAGCGAGCAAAGACTGCCTCAGACTGAGGAGAGTCCTTAGAGCTCCCTCCAAAAAGTGAGACCAGGACTGGGAGGACTGGGGACAATCAAAACACCAGAGGACCAGGGAAAGCAGTCCCCCCGTGGAAAGAGGAACATGCTAGAGTCACAAAGTCTCCACTGAACGGTCCAGTATCCCCGTTGGTCTCTCCTGAGGTTTCCAGTGTGACACTTCAGCTTAGGGAGAAGGGGGCCATGACAAACACTGTCATTGCCTTTGTGCCCATGCAGGTCCTGCCTTAAACTACGACCCTCCGCCCACACTCCACCCCTACTGTCTAGGAGGAAGGCTTGGGCTGGAGCACCTCTGGAGCGAAAAGGAAGGCAGAACAATGGGAACCCAGTCGACTCTCGTCTGTGGAAGGTCACAGACACAGAGGATAAACACTTTGTCCCAAATGGTGAGCATGCGCTGGACTCCATCCAAGGCGGGAAGACAGTCTGACTTGCCTTGGGAATGTGATTAGCATCTTGAGAGCCAAGGTGAACAGATCAAAAGAAGACCAAGGTCACAGGAGAGTGGGTAAGAGGCCCAGCTGCCGGTGCTGGGGCCTTGGCAAGAGACCCTCTTTCCGTCCCTCCCCCCCTCCATAAGAAAGCCTGGTAGTGGGCTAAAGCAGAGACAGTCCACACAGAGGGGAAAAAAGGCAGTACCCAGAGAGGTAAGGGGGATAGCCCCCAGCAGAGGAAGGGCTCAGAGGGAGGTGTGCTGATATTCATACTAGGAGAGATGACCCACCAGGTTCCAGATGTGAAAAGAGCACAGTGTGGAAGACAGACAGGAAACACAGCAGGGAGAGTGTTGCTTGTGGGTGACTGAAGGAGGGTTGGGGTCTCACACAGGAACAAGAAAGAGAAGGAAGGCATGGACATCACAGAGCAGGGGATACTGGGCAAGTGCCCCTGAAAGCATTGGCACCCTGGCGCTTGCTAAGTCTCTCAGTGCAACTCACAGAGTAGGTCCGCATTTTCCCAGTATGCCTTCCTGCTGTTCCACGAAGGCATTGCAAATTATCTGCAGTGATGGAGAGATGGCCCAGGCAGTAAAGTGCTTGCATAAACAAAGACTTGAGTTTGATCACCAGAACCCATGTAAAAAAAAGCTGGGTGTGATGGCATGCTTCCGTTATCTTAGCACCTGGGAGACAGAGATAGGCAGGGCTTGCTGGCCAACCAGTCTAGCCTATTTGGAGATCTCTAGGCCAGTGAGACACTGTCTCAAAAAAAAAATGTGCACACGTGCACACATATACATGAACACATACATGTAAACTTAAACACACGTAATGAATGATCTGTGGAAAAGTGAGGCTGGGAGAGCGGCAAATGAGAGCTAATGGGGACCAAGGGGACCTTCTTAATGGTGATGCCTGTGGTGTAATGCTTGGGAAGATGCAAAGAATAAATAACAAGAGTTTCAGAACGACTACCACGGGGGAACATGAAGGGGAACACAGGACACATTTCAAATAAAACAAATCAAAATATGAAGCTGTTGGGCCAAGTTCTGTCTGCGTCCGTAGTACAAAATGGGAGGCTGAGGTAGAAGAATCAAAAGTCCAAGGCTTGCCTGGGCTTCAGGATGAGTTCAAGGCTAGCTTGAGCTACTTGGGAAGCCCTTATCTCAACATAAAATGAAAGTGGGCTGGCAAGAGGGCTCACGGGTAGAGGGGCTTGCTGCCAATCCGAACTGCTTAAGTTTGATCCCTGGGACTCAAGGAGACTAATGCTGACCTCCATGTGTGCACCTTGAATGCATGTGTCCACACATAATCAATGAATAAATGTAATACATTTAAAAAAATTAATAGCAAAGAAGGCTG
The DNA here is from genome assembly GCF_030254825.1 of Meriones unguiculatus. Lineage (NCBI taxonomy): Eukaryota > Metazoa > Chordata > Mammalia > Rodentia > Muridae > Meriones > Meriones unguiculatus. The sequence continues at coordinate 93,259,055 of NC_083355.1, read as the reverse complement.
GGAATGTCCTGCTGTGCCCCAGAGCTTGCCTAAAATGAGAGAGGCCCCAGCAATCCTCAGTGTGACACTTCACAGTCAGCTAGACTGGATTCAGAGACACACGGATGGGCCTGCCTGGGAGGGTGCTCCTGGAGGGGTTCCCCTGAGGGGAAGACTCTCCCGGGACGTGACAACACGACCCCATGGGCTGGGATCCCAGACTGAAAATAAAAAACAAAATGGAAAACAGAAGTGGGGAAGTGAGCCCAGCACCAGCTCACCTCTCACTGCTTCCTGATTGTGAACAGCACATGAGCGGCTCCCTCGTGTCCTTCTTCATCACGGTGGACTGCGTGCTTTCAAACAGTAAGCTAAAATAAGCCCTTTCTCCCTTGAGATACTTCTTGTCAGTATTTGGTTGAATGACAAGAGAGTGAGCTGATATCACACACACACACACACACACACACATGCACACCCCACAGGCACATCACTCCCCACGTACATTCCAAACGCACACACACCACACAACTACACACCACACACATATACTACACATACACAACCCGCCCACACACATACACACAGGTTTTCTACAACTGTTTGTTGCACTGAGTTTCACAGGAGCCCGTGCCGGGTGACATAGATGGTGTAACTACCTGATTGACCTTTAGCAAGATCCTTAACCTCAGTGCCTCAGTTCCTCCTTCTGTAAGATGGGAGTAATCATGACAGTCCTTACAAGGATGAGTAAGACAAACTAAGGAAAGTTTCCATTACATAACAGCTCCTTAGAAATGTCTCCCCGCCTCTGCCACGCTCAGAAGAGTCACTGAAGAAAAGCTCGCAGAGTAGAAAAGAGCAGGAGTAGAGAGGAGCAGTAGAGAAACGGCTCCAGGAGATGTCAGGTCTCAGGTAACAGCACGGCTGACAAGAGGAGAGGTTCGGGGCGGGGGAGTCGAAGTCTTCACAACATGAAGTAAAAGGGAAATAGACGTTTTCCAAGCTCTAAATTTATGATGCGGTTCAAACCCCTCCCCCGCCCCGTGCAAAAACTGCAGGTTCCAGAAGAGATGAGGTTTTAGGGTCTGGAGAACAAAGCATGTCCCCAGGCCCCGAATGGAGACAGCAGAGACCCGGGACCGCCCGAACCTCGGAAGGCAGACCGCAAGGACCACTCTTCGGGGAAATATGGTGGAGGAAGAGGGTAGGCCGGAGATCAGGGGTCCAGCATTTGAAGGAATCTCTCGGTGAGGCCTAGGCAGGGGGAAAGGGGCATGGGGTAGTAAAAGTAGACTGCAGGACCCGAGGGAGAATATTTTAGAAATAAGTTAGACACAGAAAAAGGAATTATCACTCGGCGATTAATGATAAAAATCAAGGCCATTTAGTAAAAACTGAGAGATAATCTTTACAAAGGGGCACATAGGGACAGAGAAAGGAGATGAGGCGCACTCTCTGCTCCGAGGACTCTTTATTTAGCATGTCTCCAAATGAAATACTTTTTTAAATTAATAGAGTCAGATAGAGAGGGGGCAGAAAGAGACAAGAGAACAGCCATGTAGGCTAGACAGGCCAGGTAGGAACTGGCCTTCCTAAACACGGTTTGCAGCAGGTTTACTCACTCATTTTTTTTTTTTACATTGTTATTATTATCATCATTATTAGTACTACTGTATGTGTGCATGTTTGTGCACAGGGTTGGGTACATGTGCCGAGGCATGTATGGAGAAGTCAGAGCACAACTTGTACCTAAAGTGGGTTCTCTCTTTCCACCTTTCACGTGGGTCCTGAGTTTGAGCTAGGTTAGCCAGGCTTTCATGCCGAGAACCTTTACCCACTGAGCCATCTCGCCAGCTCAAGAGTGGGCTTTTTTTTTCTACACAGCTCAATTTAGATAGTATTACTCTAAGATGCTCCTGTTTGGACCATGAGGGCAAGAACCCCCATCCCTGACCACTGAAGGTCTAGTGGGTCAAAACCAAAGGCACTAAGCTCAAATAGCCAGGCCTTTAGCATTTGTGAAATTGGGGTGGGGTTGGGGGCTGGTATCATTTATTCCACAGACACTTTTTTTTTTCTCTCTCTCTCTCCTTCTCCCAAACAAGGTTTCACTCCAGACTCCAGGCTGGCCTCGAACTCACAGAATCCTTCCCTAGCCTCCTGAGGGCCAGAACCGCACACCTGTGCTACCACAATGGCCTCAGCAGTAAAGGCAAAGCACGCTGGGTGCCTGTCGCAGCCAGACACCGCTGGGAGAGAGACCCCTTACCCTCTCACACTGAATCCCTCACCCTAGAGATAGCTGTGGTAGGAGAGGTTCCCTGCACGGAGAGACAGAGACAGTCAGAGCTGGGTGCAGAGAAGTCCTTGGGGGATCGCCCATCCACTCATCCTTTCTGTACAAAAAGACTCAGAGGCAAAGGGAGGGAGGCAAGCGGCTTGTGCACAGCTGCCAGGCGATAGCTTCTGGGAGCCGTTGCTCAATACGCCGATCTGAAACTCAGTTTTATTTCCGTACACAGCCCGGTGGCCTCCACAACAGTGTCCAGCCGCAGCACCCGAGGGTCATATTTCAAGGTAATATTTCTGATATTTTTAGCAAACAGATTCCACGGGTTTAATTATAATGCATTCACTTGTTCTCTCTTTCTCTCTCTCTCTCTGTCTCTGTCTCTCTCTCCCCATTCCCCAGATTAAAAGATTGGACAAATTCTCCCCTCCCCCCCAAAAAAAATAAGTCAGGAAAGCGAGCAAAAGAGGTGGCTGGCGAAACCAAAGCGACGGGTACCACTGACAGGTGGGTATACAGACCCCCCCAGACAGTGCGCCCACTCTCCTGTGGGTGACATTTTTCACCCCTGTGCTCATCTTTTGTCTCCTCCCTGTGTGACAAACAACCTCTTTTGCACACTTTATAACATTATATGAATGGTAGCTGCCTGTCTCTAAGATTTTTTTTTTTTTAACTATGATTCTCTGTCTGCCCAACAGAGGCCTTACTTTGAAACCTCCATGCCCAACCACAGAGACCCGAGATAAGAGTCTGCCAAGAAAGATGCCAGCTCCGACTCTCCGCGGCCCAAGAGCAGTGTCTGAACTCAGAGGGACTAGTTTCCATCTCCGGATCCCTTCCTCTGGGCTAAACGTCGTGCTCGCTCCCTGCTTCCCAAGGAGCCGCAGCAGATGGGTGTCTGAAGGTGGAATTAGCGAGAGTCATTACATGAGGGCGTTCTCAATTGAGTGCCCCAGAGTAAATAGTAATTACACGTTCCTTCTAGATGACTCTCAGCCTGAGATGGGGAAGAAGAGTCATGGATGGCTGACCACAATACCCTGAACGCGCGCACGTGCGCACGAACACGCCGGCTGGTCACAAGTCTGCCTTCGGAATTTTCCCCCAGGAGCATGACGGCAGTGCTGCAGTGCCTCGGAATATGCAAACCGCCCACCCCCACGCCCCCAGGCACTAGAAATTGCCCTTCCCTGTTCCCATTTTTCTTTCCTTGTTGAGTAGCCCCAGAAGGCATCCCATCAAACAAGCGGTCCCCCTCCCTTAGTTACTCTTTATAGCCAAGAAGAATCGGCCTTACACAGAACTACATTGCTGGGACTTAGGCTCACAGACACACAAGGCAACTTATGTAAATCACTTCCTGCCTTCTCTCCTACATACAGGCAGCCATATATGCTGGCCTATGAAAGAGAATGAGAGCTGCTTCACACACAAGGTGAAAGGCCTTGCCAAATTAGCCCAAGCCCCGGATAGGCGGCAGGGTCACTATGCTACTCAGACTTTTTAGTCTTTGCCACCAAATCCCTGGCAAAATGACCTGAGAAAGGAAGGGTTTGTTTGGGCTCATGGGTATAGAGGCTTCAATCGGTGGGTGGTTGGTTCTGCTGCTTCTGAGCCTCGAAGAGTCAGAATATCATAGCGGAAGGGAGTGGGGTGTAAAGCTGCTCCCCACATGGTAGCCAGGAAGCAGGGAGAAGTCACAGATAGGGGCCAGGGCCAAGATAACCTTTAAAGGCACACCTTTAGTGGCCCAGCCTCTCAAGAATCTATTCTTATTTTGGTTAAACAATTTATTAGGCCAGAGCCCCCGTGATCTGGTGTCTCCAGAAATGTCCACAGAGTAATCTAGTAATCTAGTTAGCCACATGCAATGTAGGACCTTGACACCACCTCAGCAGTAGCACCTTTCCTGATCTCTGTCACCTGACCAGAAAGAGTCTGGAAGGACTGTAGGGATCCTGAAAGCTGTTTTTCTCCTGGCCTTCGATGCCAGAGCCCCTGGAAAACTATTACCCCATCTTCCAGCTCATCTCTCTCACCACAAAGACTCTGAGAACTTATTACCCAGGGAGCACTGTGCATGGGAATTTCATGTGTCTCCCATGGTCCCCAACACACTCTGGAGGAGGTGCTTTCACCATCTCCGCCTGCGGATACTGGGATTGGGGTGACATAGGCCAGCAGCTACTCTGTCCATCATCACAGCTGGTGACAAATGAGGAGGGCTCTTACTCACACTTCCAGGTCACCATGCATCACTGAGTCAGGGCAGGAACTCTTCGTAGAAGCCACAGAGGACCCCTGCTTACCAGACCTCTGGCTTTCTCAGACATTTTTCTTACACATTCTTATACAGGACAGGCCCACCCGCCTAGGGATGGGGATACCCATAGTGCATCAACCTCCAATGAAGACAGTCTCTCACAGACATGGTCACAGGCCAAGCTGTTCTAGGCAACTGTTCAGCTGAGGTTCCTCTTCCCTGGTGGCTTTGGATTGTGTCAACTTGACAGCCTTGTGTGACTCAGAAGCCTGCCTTTAACCCAAATCTCCAAGGCTACCATCCAGGGAGAGACATTAATCCAAAAATAACTTAATCCAAAAAGTTAAATGTTTCCACTTTTCAGGAGCCATTTCTTCTCTGGTTTTCATTTTGGTTTCTCATTAATCTTAGAAGATTCAGCCCCAGCTGGCAGGCAAAGAAAGGCTAAGCCATTGAGAGGCTAAGCCTGGCAAAAGTCCTCAGGGACTAACTTCTCTCTGGAACGCCCACTGAGTCCCTTCCTTTCTTTCAGCTGCTGCCCAAGGGTGGCTAGTAGCTAGGAAGCTGGCGCAGGGCTTCTCCAAGCGTGAGGAAACCTGGGTGCCACTGAGGGGAAGGAAGAGACAGGAGCCACGAAGCACGCCAAGCCACAGAACTGTAGCCTCTGCAAACTGAAAAAGAGTATTAAGACTTTTGGATCTATGTGTTTGGATGGGTAGCTCCGGTCATCTTCCCCCCGTCCCCCAGCAGTTCTCCAGTGTGTTTAGTAATAGCAGGGTATGAGAGAAGTGAAGAGGAAAACAGGCCAAGAAAAATGATAGCAAATTCACCGAGCTCAGGCAAAGCCTCACCTGGGTCCGTGACTTTGGATGAGAGGGCCAGCTGACCTACTGTGACTGGTTCTGAGACACAGGTCCATTGGGGCCATTGCTTCTCAACAGGTAACTCCTTAAAGCTAGAGAGACTTCCCGCCAGCCCTCCTGTCATGACCAAGGGAGCCACATTCGGGAGAGGGTGAGCACCCATGTTCCCAAGGACTGACCCCTTGACATCTCTCCCCTCTCACAGCCGCAGGCTGTCTGTGGACTGCCAGGGCCTGCAAACGGAAGTGTACTCCCCCCACCCAGGTGCTCTGTCCAGATGACTTCAGTGTTCAACAATGCTCTGAGTATGTGAGTGTGTGTGTGCATGTGTGTGTTCATGTTTATCAAGAGTGTCCTTTACCTTGTTTCCTGAGACCGTTTCTGGTTGGCCTGGGACTCGCTGATTAAGTGAGGCTAGCTTACCCACAAGCCCCAGGGATCTGCCTATCTCCATTTCTGTAGTTGTGGAACTATTAATGACATGTCATGCTAAGCTATACCCCTCCTCCACACACACACACACACACACACACACACACACACACACACACTCCACATCATTTAAGCCGTTTGGTGTCAAAGTAAATATAACTTCTCAGGAACTCACAAAGAGAAGGTTAAAAAAAAAAAATGCCCTGCCTCCTTCCACCTGCCTCCCCCTGAGTGAATTATGCACGTACAAAACACGCTTCTGTTACCAGACTTCACATCTACAGGGGGCCTGCCTGAGACTGGCGCAGAAGCAACCCAATCGTGGCCGTTCTTTCTGCTGTCTGTCCCTGCCCCTTCATCGTCGGAAACCCTAAAATACTCCCACATCCACACACAGAGAGAGCCTAATCAGCAAGAATTTTGCTCCTGAATATTTCCAGAGAGATCACTAAGGCAAGCTAATCAATTGTCTCAGCCAGCCACCCCATCCCCAAGGGATTCCCAGACTATTCATAGCTATCATTTAACCCTCAGCAGCCCGAGGTTCTGCACCACATCTTCCCGATAGAGATGCTGCTCGGCGACCAATCCAGTACCTGCAATGATGTTCATGGCCCGCCACCTTTCAAAGGCCTTGTCTGTGCTAATGGAAGCAGACACTCTGCGAAGCTTCAGAGGCAAGGGCTTCCTCTTATGTGTACCCCTGGGACCAGAACGGGGGGGGGGGCCCTGACTGAGTCTGAACAGCCAGAGGAAGCGGGGACCACTGAGAAAGGGGAGAGGGGAGAGCCTGACAAAGGAGAGGAATAGGTGAAGGAGAGGCACCTGTTCAGCAATTAAATCTGACATCAAGTCGGGCAAAGCTTCTCCAGTGGAAGTTATAAAATTCCTGGGAAGATTCATGATTAATGAAAAGGCGACTAAGATGGTTCTCTCTCTCTCTCTCTCTCTCTCTCTCTCTCTCTCTCTCTCTCTCTCTCTCATAGGAGGGGCAGACAGTGAGAGGGGCTGGAGCTAGAACCACGGTCAGTGGGTCATGAGCTGCCATAGTAGTTCATATTCAGTAATCCTCCACCCGTGGATTGCAACCTCTATCTCCAAAAATATTTACACTAGGATGCATAACAGTAGCCAAATTACAGTTACGAAGCAGCAATGAAAACAACCTTATGGTTTGGGGTCACCACAACCCAAGAAACTGTATTAGAGGGTCATGGCGTTAAAAAGGCTGAGAACCGCTGATATAGATGGATAATCAAAGCTTCAGTTCACCCCTCCTGTGATTAAGGGATCGGACAGGCCTCTCGAGAGAGAGAGAAGAGAGTCTGCAATTCATCCGAGTGCATTCGTTGAGCATTTATTGTACACTGGGCACTGTACCAGGTCTTCAACGGGGTGGCGGAAAGGGAGGCAGTGACAATTCGAGTGTTTCCTGGCAGTTGCCGCTGTTGCTGGGGCAGAGAGCAGAGAGGAAGGAGCGAGAATACAGGTCACGTTTTGCGAGTTTTGGGTGGCGCTGTAGTCTCTATTTAAGAGTCCCCTCTTTAGCCAGGCAGTGGGGGGCTTCTCAGTGGGGCAGAAGGGCAGAGCTCATGGCTCTGTGGCATAGCGAGTCCCTACACAGAGGACTGGAGCCTCACACCATAGGACAGCCCTCGTGGAAACTAGAGGGGTACCTACTTGGTGCTAGGATTGATCTCATAAAGCAGTTCCAGCATGTGGAAAGGGGTCCGAACAGTCACCTGTGGCCCTGTAGTCACAGGGGTGTTGGCTTTACACAGACTTATCCGGCCTTTCTGTGTCTAACAGTGGAGAGTGGCCTCGGAGAATGTCAAGAAGAGAGCAAGATGCAGGATGGTCTTGAGACCCAAGAACCGAACTTCTCCCTGGAATATGAACCAGGGCCCAGAGGGTGGACAAAACTCGGTTTCTAGAGAGACAGACCCTGACTGAGCAGCGCTGCCCCAGGTCCATGCTCTCTCTGCTCCCACACGGTGACTTTAAACTCCAAGTTCTTTCTAGAACACCGTGAACTCTGCTCCCTGTGGGGTATCTACGGACTCAGGACCTCGTTTAATAACACATCAGGGAGAGCTAGCCTTTGGGGAGGTGAGCAGCCTGTTCCTGGAGTTAAATCCCAAGATGTGCAGAAGCCGGCGCTCCAGACCGAGCTCAGGGAAGGTGTCCACACTGTTTGGACCCAGGGATTGAGCCGTTCATGTTTCCTGGGAGGCAGTCCCAGATTCCATCCTGAGCAAAGGGGATAAGTGAGACCATGAGGGCCCAGCAGCTCTAGTGTCACCATGAGAAAGGGGACCGGCAGTATTGGAGTCCTAGCTGTCTGGGTTGTACCTAAGGCATGTCTGAGCAGGGATGGACTAGGCCAAAAATGTGGGGGTGAATCTTGGGTGCTCCGGGTCTAGCGATGACGACAATCATCTCCCTGGAAGTGAGATGCAGTAGAGAGAGAGGCCACAAGTGGAAGAGTGGAAGCCACAAGAAGAAGAAGATGTCACGGAAAGGTGCTAGAGGTACATGAGGAGGACCACTTGAACTCGAGAGCAGCGTTAAGACTTATGGGCCAACACACATGGAGCACTGAGAGAAAGCAGTGCTCAGTACCCAGGAGGCAGCAGAAGACGGCACAGGCAGCAAGTCAGCTGACCTCAGAAGAGAGGGGTGGCAGGGAATCCAAGTTAAAGAAACAGAAGCTATCCACCTGGGTGGTCACAGGGGAAGAAAGGATGTCACAGAATGTCCACATCAGGGACTTGGGGAGGAAACCTCACCGCAGGGACCCAGGGTTGTTCAGCAGGCCTGTGGCTCTGCCATCTCCTTTACTGTACGCCAGGGAGCCAGCAGAGAGAGGCGGGGAGCCTTGCCTGGGCTTGGACACCTGACATCAGCTTGACCTTGACATGGCTCAGCCTTGGCCTGAGTTGCTCCTGGCTCTCTCTAGCTGGAGATCGGGGAGTTCTCTACCTGCCTACACCTGGCACAGTGAGCCAGAGAGGCTTGGAGAGCCTGGGGGAAGGGAGTGGAATGGTAGAATTTAGCAAGTGGGCCCAACTGGAGAGCACAGGCGCTGGCTGACATGGCAGCTCCTGTTCCAGGGACAGGGACAGATGCGGGTCCTGGGTCGCTGCCTAGGTAACAAGAGGAACTCTCCAGATGCTGGCAAATTGAGCCATACTCCTGTCTCTTATTCTCACCTCCAGACTAGAGAAAGGAAGCTCAGTTTGTGAGTTGCTCAGCTCCTCCAAGCCTCCTGAGGACCTAGCAGTCCAGTTTGTGTAGGGTTCTCTCAGAGCCCTTTCGCAGCCTCTGGCTCCAGTTTCCATTTTTGCTTTGTGAACCCAGTTCCCTCTCCCCACAGCGCCATCCCGCCTTCCACTTTGAAGAGCCCAGAAGTTCTACAGCTGCCTGGAAATGCTGATGACTTAACTGGTTTAATTTTTTTTTCCCCAGCAGCCCTGAGGGGTTTTAACTCTTTCCTCCCGCAGAAACCCAGCTTTTGGAGTTGAAGGTTTAAACTCTCACTGGGAGACTCATAAATATTCGGAATCACTCTTTCTCTCTCTGTTTGATTAGGAAATGAGCCTTTAACTCAATGTAATCCCCAAGCCATTAACAAAAAAGCCCTCAACAGCTCTACTATTAGAATTTCACTCCTAACCCGCGGAGGATTGAATTAGATTAACATAACTACCCACAATCTGAGTTTATTTTCTGTGCCAGATAGAAATGTGTTTTCAGAAAAGGCGAGGGGTAAGGGGGTGGGGGATGGAGAATTGCGAAAAAAAAAATAGGAGATAGATAATGAAATGTAAAAATAGAGATAAGAAGGAGATGGACAGAGATAGAGTGATGGGGAGAAAGCTATGGCAGGGGCTTTGGTTTAAAGCCCCTGCCAGCTGCCGGTTTTATTCATGGGGTGTTTGGAGAGATCTCAAGTACCTAAATTGTTTGAATCAGGGGAGTACTTTCTGACATTGCCATCCCTTCTTACTGGAGATTGACGACCTCGCACCTGAGCCTGCAGCATTCCAAAGCACCTGCTCGCTGGCCCCTCCGCCCCCAGTGTGAGGAGAGGTCAGGATGGATTCCTGCATGCTCCAGGGAGGGGGGGAGGGCACATGAAACCACAGTGCGTGCACACGTGTGACTGCTTGTTGACACGCACAGAGCTGAGCGACGATGCCAAGGGTGGCGTTAGGTTCTGCCCACGTGAAGTCACAGACAGCTCCGTGACCAATTGCATTTAAGAAATCAGTTAGGGGGAAAAAATGAGTCTGATGGGAGCTCAGACCACATAAAATTAATGGTTATTGAAGCAGAAACTAAGTAATCAGAGGCTGTATGCAAATGCCCTGAAGTTTCCCCAACTGCATCCCCACAGGGAACCAACGGGGGAGAAACAGCATCCTGAACACACGGACCAATGCCAAGGCCTCTGCTTCCCAGCAATGCCCCCAGCCCACCCGAACATATCTGCAGGTCCAGGGAAAGGGTGGCTTGTTTCTAAGTGTTTCAACAAACTATCTCCTCTCTGGACCGTGAACTATAACAAGAGCACAAGACTCCCCCCATTACCTCTAGTCACGAGTCCCCACCAGACTGGACTTGGAGAGGCCAGTGGGGGAGGGGCTGGCGTGGAGGGAAGGATTTGCCCCTGTAATGGAAAGGTTAGGAAAAACAAAAACAAAAACAAAACAAAACTCTGCCAGACATTGTTTTAAAAGCCACCGAGCTCAGAAAGTCTGGAAAAGTTCAGCTTTGCAAACGGCGGCGGATCGCTCTGATTTCTGTGCATACAATGTCTCAATCACTCGATTCATATGCGCCTTAATTAACAACAGCCCACAAAATCCCACTCCAGCACACTGAGGGGAAAGCGTAGCAGGATTGGTTTGTCACACAGAGACCTTGAAATAGGAAATAACAATAACCTGACATGGTCACTCTGTCCAGCTTCCCTTCCCTGGGCTCTTGGGCATGATTGTGGTGGCAGATCTTAAGTAATGACAGTCACCCTCTTTAACCTCCCTCCATTCCTTCCTTCCCTCCTTCCTTCCTTCCTTCTTCCCTTCCTTCCTTCCTTCCTTCCTTCCTTCCTTCCTTCCTCCTTCCTTCCTTCCTTCTTTCCTTCCTTCCTCCTTCCTTCCTTCCTTCTTTCCTTCCTTCCTTCCTTCCTTCCTTCCTTCCTTCTTTCCTTCCTTCCTTCCTTCCTTCCTTCCTTCCTTCCTTCCTTCCTTCCTTCCTTCTTCCCTTCCTTCCTTCCTTCCTTCCTTCCTTCTTCCCTTCCTTCCTTCCTTCCTTCCTTCCTTCCTTCCTTCTTCCCTTCCTTCTTTCCTTCCTTCCTTCCTTCCTTCCTTCCTTCCTTCCTTCTTTCCTTCCTCCCTCATGTTTTGAGACAGTGTCTCTCTAGGTAGCCCTGGCTGTCCTGGAACACACTATGTAGACCAGGCTGGCCCCAAACTCAGAGACACCCCTGCCTCTGCCTCCCAAGTGCTGGGATTAAAGGCATGCAATGCCACACGAAGGCTACCGCCTTAATTCTTTATTCTGGGTTTTTTTTTCCCACTGGTTAAACCTCGGAGTTCACCTTCTCTTTTCTTTCTTTTTTCTTCCTCTTCACGGCCCTCCCTCCACAATAGCAAATTAAAGATATTAATAACCCAACAAAAAGTGCAGGTTGGAACAGGGAACCAAGAAAAGGGAAAGTTAAAATGAAAATGAGATCGAATTGCCCCGGGAAGCATATGTGTGCACCCACGTTATTTAATCAACTATTTTGCTGACAAACCTACTCTGCTTGTAATCAAAAACAATTCAGCCTGATTTGCTTTGTTTAATGCTTTTAAATTGTAGTAAGGATTGTTTCTTTGTTCGGATACTGTTTTTCTAAACAAATCTAGAAGTGGTCCTTAGCAATATAGCATCTGGTACCCAATGCATAAGTAAATAGAACTCATTGTAAAAAGAATGAGGCTTATTTAAGTATTTGTACATAGTATACATTCAATACCATTTTTTTTTTTTTAAGTTTAAGGCCTTCTCTTCCAGCAGTGCTGTAAAGCCAATCTCCCTAAGTGCAAAAATTCTGGTAAATATGACCCATTATCTAGAAACTAAAGTTCCAAGGATCCATGTGAAGCTCATGGCGGCTAAGACTCACTCAGGACAGTGATGGGGGTAGGGATAGGGTGTGTGCGCTTCACAGCTACCTAACACGCAGAGCAGAGTCTGGCCACCTTGTATGCCTCGAGCCCAGCTTTGACAAAACAGGCAACCTTTCCTTCCCAGTGAAGGGCGCAGAGTCCTTCACGCCTGGCCTGCTACCCCCAGACCCCATCTCTTCCCAGCCCAAGTCCTTACTCCTTCCCGAGTTGAGAAAATACATCCAGCCCCAGCCAGCCAGGAAAGGCATGGGTCGGCAGCTTTCCTCTCCACTTCACAAAGTAGAAGCACTCCATGGAAGGGGGGGGGGTATGTGCCCATTTTCCTTGGAGGTGCTGTAAATAAGATAGGTACTGGACCTGTCATGGGTCCAGCTGGACCTGAAAGCTCCCAGGGTACCCCCAAGTCCGTCAGCACCCCGCCATCATCACCCTGAACATCCTCCCCCCCAGAAGCCAGTCTCTCTCCCCCCCCCCGCCCCTTTGTCACCTTGTCGCTTACCAAATGCTGGAGCTGCTAGCAAATAAAAAGTTTTCACGCTGGGAGACATAACCACCCCACTGAGCTGCCTGTGAACTCTTTGCCCTTTTGATTTACTTACTTTCTCTCCATGAAAACAAATAAAAAACCAAAGGGAACCCACCGATTCCAAATGAGTTTGTGTAGCCATCCCACCCAGCTCAGCGGAGACCCCCTGACCTTCCCATGACAGTCTGAGAGAGGAGACATGTACCTCTCAGCCACTCGGGGATGGATGTTTTAGTGTGCGGAAACCAGGATGAGAGAGCCGGCGTGGGGAGATATTTTTATCCATTAAAAAAAAGAGAGAGAGAGAGCAAACGCACGGGAGAGAGGAGGGTGTGTAGGGAGGAGGACAGGAGGCACAGGGCAGTCTGGGGAGGAGGGAGAGGAGAAGTTAGCTGCTTACTTACATGATTGGGCTGGCTGGCTAGAGGACGGGGCTGCCGAGGAACTGAACGGCTACCCTCAGGTGTTCCAGTGGCTGATGACTCGTTGCCTGGCTCCTCCGACACCAGCTGACAGTCCCCTCTCTGTGTCTCTTTGTGACTAAGGACACAGTACTCCCAACCTATAAATAGATTCCCGACTCCGTGATTGATATAACAGGCAGCTGACAGAAAAAAAAAAAAAAAATCCCACAACCATAATCAGGTCTCAAGCAAAACAGCAAAAACCCCTGGACTTTCAATTCCACCGAGCCCCGTGCAAGCTTCGCAGTCACCTGTGGGGCACGGCAAAGGGGGTGTGTGACATGTTTTGGCAAAGGGGTTGGACCAGGGCTGGCCAAGTACTGTGGGAGAGTGGAAGACAATGGCTCCTTGAGTGGCGCAGCTCACTCAGGGGTCACACGGAGCTAGTGAGCACCGGCCTTTAGAAAGGGAGGGAGGAGCTTGCAGGAGGTCCTGACCCTGCGAAGGAGAGCCCCCACCCTTGGATCCTGAGCTCTGGTTGTTAGGGCCTGAGTAGTCAACATTTTGACTTGGGAGCATTCGTCTTTCCACGAAAGTTTCCATTCCCCCTGCCAGGTCAGGAGGCAGGGAGGGTGTGCAGCTCTCCCGGTGTGAAGGACTGCGGGGCCAGGCAGAAGGCCCTACCCCGAGGGTAAGGAAGCCCAGGAAGCAATTGTGTTCATAAGGCAGAGTGGCATTCTCCAGGAAGGAAGGGCTCTCGTGGTAGCCCCTGGCACCTGTTTTTTCCAGAATGATTTCTTGGGAGGCCAAGTTCTGCAAAGTTTGTTTGTTTGTTCGTTTGTTTTCCAGAAAATGAGCATCACTCTTTGGGAAAAAGATCCAGTTCCTACATACCTGACACAAGCTTCCTAACACAGGTCAGTCCATATCTAGGAGCTAAACAAGGGGATGAACTTTCCAGAAAATGGTAGCATCATTAGGGGAAAGACAGTCATGTAGCTTGATCAGGCGGGGCCGGGGGCCTTGGCTTTAGAATCATTTGTGAATGCTCAGCTGGGCACAGTGCCATTTGTACGAGGTTCCCCTTCAAGAGGGTCATGGAGCCAGCCCTTGCTGGTATGGAGGGGACGCGATAAAACCCTTCAAACTTCCTGATCATGCTTTCTAAAGGAAGGAGTTAATCCTCCGTCTCTTCCTGTTAGACCCAATTCTTCCTTCCCTGGGTTGACAGGAACCACAAGGATGCGTGGTACCCAAGCCACAGGTCTGTTTAACCTCATTCAGTTATCCTTGTTACAGCCTGCCAGTGGCGCAGAAGTTTCAGGAAGGTGAAGACCAGGTTTGTCTTATTCACCTCATGGTCCAGGGTTACCGTGTAAGTGATACATGGCAAGACTCCCGGACGGTGGACTTCCTAGTTGACTAAATAAATGGATGGAGGAGTGGTTGGGTGAATGAGTGGTACCCAAGACGAATGGAAGTCATTCTCCTGGGATGTCGGAAGTGTGTGTTTCATGAGAATACCACTGGGAAAGCAGAGAATTGGGACAGGGATCTGAGGAGAATCAGGCTGATGTGTCCGACATGTATGCACAGTTCTATTTGAGACCTTGGTGCTTCTGGGTACCAGGCCGGTGCAGCTAGTGGTCATCCCTCTAACCAGCCTGGCCATCTGCAGGGGGGCTTGCTGCTGGGAAGGCAGAGAGCCCTGCAGGGGTGGGGCTTGGGAGGGGTCCCAGCTGATGACCAGATTCAGAGGCACTTGGCACACACTCCCCACCAGGCGCCTTCCTGGGGAAAACCCCTCTTCTGATGCAGACTGAGGTCTTCCCTTCATAACCGCCTTTCTCTGTACAGTCTCCAGCAGGCTGTCTGGCTTGTCACTGACTCCTCACTGCTTCCCGGCAGAAGGCTTTTGTGTGTGTGCGCGCACGTGTGTGCACGTATGTGTGTGAGTGTGTGCGTGTATGTGTGTGAGTGTGTGCGTGCATGTGTGTGTGGTCCTGGGCTTCCCCAGGCCTCAGTGCAGTACCTGCTCTGATCCAAGTGTTTGAATGTGCACCTCCAGGAAGCATCTGCTTAGAGAGACCCCATGAAATCCTGATTCTGACTGTCATCCCCAGGCTGATTCCTAAATTGGTCCAATCTCATTCTCAACTCTTCTAACTGAACCCAGCCTTGGAGTCACCCCTTTGCACTGCCAATGATAACCTACAGAGTTCCTTTGAATGCTGGTCGCCATCGTGGGAGACCACTGAGCACTGAGCTCTCAAGAGGCTCACTGTTCTATCCTGAAGCCTGTCCCCCTGCCACCTGCAGGCCCATCAACCGACTAGCTGTGTTGAAAGCTCCTCTTTCATCTACTCCTAGGAAACGAAAGTCAGGTCCCTTAGTCTTCTGAGCCTCACTTTCCTCATTTGCAACTGGAAACCTCAAGTGTCTAACTCACAAAATTAGCATGGGAATAAAATGACTCTGTTCAAGAAGATGCACAGGACAGTGCCTGGAATACAGAGGGTCCTGTATCAGTGAATACTCTGGCCATCTACATCACCCACGGGCATCCTGGGTTCCTTCTGGATATGGTCCCTGCCCACCTTCACCACCTCCCTTCTCCTTGCTTTGGTTCTCCCCATCTAGAGGTAACATTGGCAGGATGGGCTGATGACTGGTGCTCTGGCCCACATAGTCCCCGGGTGGAAGTCAGAGGTCAGGAAGAAAAGACTGGGGACTTTAGAAGTTTTACTGTGTCCATCCACAGGCAGGGGACGAGAAAAATAAAACAGTCCCAGAAAGATCCTGGATCTTTCCCTGTGACTTTACCTGTCACCCCAACAGTCAGGATCACAGCACACCCACCCCTCCTCAACACCCCATCCATCCGCCCTGAAACGCTACACACAATTTGGAGTGTCCGAGGATTTCTGAAGAGTTGAGAATCCTCCACCATCCGGAAGTCAGTCACAGTGTTGCTTTAAAACAGGCCATCTTGATAAGTTTTCCTGTCTCCAAGCCTGATGGATTGAATTCTATCCCCAGAACCCACATGATTGAAGAGAATCAACCCCCACAAGCTGTTCTCTGACCTCTACACACATGCCATAGCATCCCTAATAAATAAGTAGATATATGATAGTAGTAGGTAGATAGATAGATAGATAGATAGATAGATAGATAGATAGATAGATTTTTTTTTCAAGACAGGGTTTCTCTGTGTAGCCCTGGCTATTCTGGACTCACTTTGTAGACCAGGCTGGCCTCAAACTCACAGACATCCACCTGCCTCTGCCTCCCTGAGTGCTGGAATTACAGGCGTGCCCCACCGCACCCAGCACAGCTAGATTTTTTTTTTTTTTAACTCAGGTAATCCAGGTGGCTGGAAAGATGGCTCAGTTGATAAAGACATGATGGCCTGAGTTTATATCTCCAGAACCCATGGGAAAAGACAGATGTGGTGACGCACGGCTATAATCCCATGACAGACAAGTGACAGGGACAAGGGGATCCTTGGAAGCAGGCTAACTAGTATGTCCCATGTGGCAAAGTCCCAGGCCAGAGAGAGAACCTGTCTCAAACAACAGATAAGGGCGCCTGAGGACACACCAAAGGTTGTCCTTGACTTCACATGTACATGTAACCCCGACACTCACACACATACACATACACACATACACACACATACACTGAGAGAGGGAGAGGCAAAGGGAGAAACAAAAATAGAAGCAGCTGATCTCCATCTCACTGCAACCCAGTCACCTGCTGTGCTCCAACAGAGCAGAGGGCTTCTCCTCCTTCAGAAGAGGCTCAGCCTCCTGAGATCTTCTTGAGCTTTTCTGCCCCTCCCCTTGAGTGTTTTGCTTTGTGTGTGCAATGCACTCTCATAGAAGGGCACCATCCTGAAGCATACACTTGAGCATGGTAAGTTCATCCACGTACTGCACAAGAGCTGGCATTACCTATCTATTTCTAGAACATTCACAGCACCCCCAAAGGTTGCCTCCCCGTCTTAGACAGGTGTCTCCATTTCCCCCTGGGTTAGTCTGCAACCGCCACCTCAGTGCAATACTGTAACACTATTTCTCTTTAACACACAGATTTAGGGACCTCAGCCTCCAGGAAGCTTATCTTATCTTTATGTTTCTGTGGGTTTCCCAGCCTGAGAACGTCCTTTGCAAAGACTCATGCAACACAGGCACCCCCTCCTAAACTCCTAAGCCTACGTGGCCATGGCCCCATTGCAGCCGCGTGTTTTGTGTGATTTCTGGGGATTTTGTGGTCTTCCGTCTCTTGCTGTCCCAGTTCTCTCTCAGCCATGTCTGGGGTGAGCCTCGCAGCCTCAGCCTTCAGTAAGTGAAAC
The DNA here is from genome assembly GCF_030254825.1 of Meriones unguiculatus. Taxonomy (NCBI): domain Eukaryota; kingdom Metazoa; phylum Chordata; class Mammalia; order Rodentia; family Muridae; genus Meriones; species Meriones unguiculatus. Next base: position 93,241,753 of record NC_083355.1, on the reverse strand, counting down.
TCCTGTTCCATCATGGCTGCTTCGTGGGGCTGTCCTTGTCATGTCCTCCACACGCACACCTGTAGGAAAGATTTACTGCTCTGAATTGGCTGCCTTATCAAGTGTCCCAAACCACGTGGCTTACAACAACAGAAATGTATTGACTCATTATTCTGGAAGCTAGAAGTCCAATATCAGAGTAGGGTTGCTTCCTTTTGAGGCTGTGACGGTTCCTGTTCCATGACCTCCCCTGAATTTAGAGGCTTGTTGGCCATCTTTGGTGTTCTTGGGTTGGAAAGGCAGCTGTGTGCCATTGTCCGTGTTTGCCTCTCTGTCGCTGTGTCTAAATTGCCCTTTTCTGTAAAGACACCGGTCATAGGACCTCATCGCAACGGGATTATTTGCAAAGACCCTACTTCCTAGAAAGGTCATAGCCACAAGCATTGGAAATTGGGATTTCATCATCTTTTGGGGGACAGGTCTGACACAAAATGTCGATTTACAGAATAGATGGTGAAGCAGAGCTCTGAGACACAGAGCTGAGAATGTGTCACCTCAGGGAGAGGGCACAGACATAGAGAGGCATACCCCTCCCACCTCCCGTGGTTCCTTCTGCCTTAGGGATGCCTGGCCCTGTCCTGGCTCTGTGCCACCCAACTCCAGCGTCATTAGTCCTGGCACATCAAGGTGACTTTACACTGTTTACAAGAGCCACTGAAGATACAGCCCTGTTCCCTGCCCCCGCTGCCTTATCAATTCATTTACCTTTCAGAGTTCCCTGGAGCAGCCTGCCAACCCAGAGGGAGGAGTGGGCCAGGAGCCACAGCCCAGGGAGGGCCCTGGAGCACTTTATCTGCAAAGACAATCTATCTGCTTGGGGACAGACTTAAATACAACACAGCAATGCAGCTATGTCATTAATCATCTCCTACTGGGACAGGAGAGACCAGGAGCAGGCCACAGTGGGCACACTGGCTTTCAACACAAGGACAAGGTTTCCTGGGGGGCGGGTGGGGGCGATGCCGCCGGACTCTTCCTGTCCAGGCATCCTTCCAGACAACCTGGGGCAGCATGGCATTGTGGGCAGGGGCCGAAAAGTTCCATGCTGGTCACAGCAGGCATGGGAAGAGAATTGGGAAGGGCGGTGGGAACCCTTTCAAAGGGTATCCTAACGATACAGCTTCCCACTCTGGGACCCTTGTTGTCACTTGACCGGGAGTCCCATTTTTTTCAGAGGATTCGCCAGGTCTGGCATTTTGGCATAGCTGTCATCCACTGAGTTCTGTGCTCTTTTTAGGGGAAGGAGAAGGTACCGGAACATAAAGGCAAGACATAATGCAACTTGCAGTAAAATCAACACATCGGGAGCTTCAGGCTTGAACAGTCTCTTCCAACTTCTGCCATCGCACCAGCACAGAAGACCTGCCTGCTGTCTGCTAGTCAGTCAACCTCCCAAAGGGCAAGCTATCTTCATCGGGTGCAATCCCAGCTCCTCCCTCCCTCATCCTTGACCCTACTTCTAATTATTGTCCACAGGCCAGCCTAAGAGAGTCATCCTCGATGTCTACTATCTGCCCTTTTAGGATCCTAACCACAACCCCCTCCCACCACGAACACATCTTGGCCGTCGCTGCTCACCCCATGCTAAACTGAGAAGTGTATGTTGACTTTTTGGGTCCACCGTCTCAGGTGACAAAGACACAACAGGCATGAAATTGACGGCTCTCAAGCCTTGAGATCTTCTGTGTACCGAGCTCTCTAGGAGTCGCCCAACCTAGATTGTCGCGTTTAATCTTACAGTTACCTTGATGGGCTGATGAACAAAAGATTCTTTTCTCTGGCTCCTAATCCAGGAGGCCACCAAGTCGGAGCAGTCCTGTGACTTGCCCTAAGTTGCAGAGCAGGCAGCAAACTGTACAGTCAAGAAGGCCTGTACTGAAGTTGCTGATTAACCATCCCTACTCTAGCCTCCACCCAAGGGAAGGGGCATCAAGACAGCCCCGTGATGCTGTTTAGCTAAAGGAGAAGGGCCTCCACAAACAGGTAGAGGGGGGAAAGAGGCCAGCCACAGGCTTGGTGGCTGAGTGGGCCCTGAGTGTTGTCTTTAGGCCCCCAGATCACTTCCAGAGGTTTGGGTTTTTGTTCTTGTGGGTAGAGCAAGACCTTAGAACCCAGCGGCTTCTGGAAGATTCCTCGGTGTTGGATGGAATCCCGAGGGGACTGTCATCCATCCCCCCTTCCAACCACCACCAGCCTCTTCTCCAGAATGGGGTTTAGCATACAAATGGAGGAGGGGAGGCAGGAGAGAAAAGACGGAGAGTCTGGGCTCAGGCTGGAAGAGACTCTGAGAGTCTGGGCTCAGGCTGGAAGAGACTCTGGCATCCTGTCCCAGCTTCAAATCTTGTTTTCTCATAAATCAAAGAGAGAGGAGCTGCCCTCTCAACCTGACCAGCCTGCTCTGTAAAACGCGAAGACTGAAGACACCGCTGCAGTTCTGGAATATTCTGTTATTCTAAAATGTGTCATAGTGACCATTCATTTACTTGAGTCAAAACCCAGCAAAATCTGGCCATGGCTAACTGAACTAGATATAAAAAAGGTTGAAATGACCTGGGAGGTCTTTGAAAACAGAACCTTGTAGGTAAATTCTTTGTGGTACAGACACAGGATGAAGGAACAGACACTCAACTGCTTAACCCTGCTTGCTCTTCCCAAAGGCCAAAGGCCAAAGGCCCTGGGAAGACACTAATTGGCTCAGCCAGGGTCATGTGACCATCTTGCAGGTGAGGGAGCTGACAGCCCACCAAGACTACAATGGGAGAGGTTACTTCCAAGGAAAAGAGAGTACTGGGCATGCTAAGACTCTCTAAGAGTCAAATCTTACAAATAAAAAATGTCTAGGACTCTTAGGAATATGGATTTTCTATATCCAAAAAGAAATCTGTGGGGGAGCACGAACCTTTTGGGGAAGCAAGATTAATGGCGACCCTCTTCTCCTATCTCAGATTAATTACTGCTCTTCTGCCTGCCCCCAGCTAGCAGCACCATCTGGGCCCCGCTCCTCGCCCCGCCAGGACTCTCCTTCCCTCTCTCCCATCATCAATCCTCCCACAGCTCCTTCCACTGAGCACATCAAACACTTTAGAAGTCTCCTCTGTGCTAAATGAGAACAAAGCACACTGCCTCCTGTAGGGCCTGCCTTCTCCTCAGCCTCCCTTCCCTGGTATACCGTCGATAAGTCTTCCTTCTGTGTGACCAGGTTAGCAGTCCAGCTACTGCCTTTGACTCAGTGCACTCAAAACCAGACTTGCCCTCTCTTTCTGTGACACACTCGTCCCTCCGTGTTCCTTGGTTTCCAAGGCACCACCATCTACACCATCCCCCAACAGAGGCTTTCAAGTTACTCCTCCTTTCATCTTTCCCTCTAATCCTAACCCTATGCTTAACCATCTCACTAGTGATCAAGTTCAACCAGGAGGATCCACTCAGCTTGAACCCAGTCTCTTACCAGGCTTTGGTCTGGCTTTAACTCAAGCTCTTACTAGCTTCTACTTGGACTACGTGGACAATCTTCTTGTTGGTTACTCTGGCCTAAGTCTCTGCCAAACCACTTCCATACAGGCCCCCGGGATGCCATGTTTGGGTCTCTGTGATGATGAAGACCCAGTGCAATGTCTGTGCCCTTACCAGCTGTCCCAGCGCACAGGCAGGATCGCTAACTACGGTGCGGTGGCACATAGCAGGACACTCAAGAAGCAAAACTTTATCCCGCACTGACCAGCAACTCTCTGCTGTCCCCACCCCCAACCCCTGACAAATAGCATTCTACCGTTTCCATGAGTTTGACTTCAGACACATCCTGTCAGAAGGGTCGTGCAGTTTGTCCTGTCGGTGTCTTATTTCACTTACCGTGTCCTCCAGAACTCTGCCATGTTGTCACATATGGCAGGATCTCTTTTCAAGGGTGAGTAACAGTTCACTGTATGCATGTTACATTTTCTTTATCCTTTCAACTCTTGATGAAAGGATTGAGATTGTTTTCACAGCTTGGCTATTATGAATTATACTACAGTAAGGTGTATGTATCTTTTTGAGACTCTGATATATGTGTTTTGTGTATATATGTGTGTGTGTGTGTATATCTATATATCCAAATATGATATGTAGCTACACACACACACAACTATTACAGTGTGAGGTAGCTCCCTCTTTAACTCTGAGGAAGCATTGTATTTCCCACAGTGGGATCCCTCCTATCAATAACACGCAATAACTAATTTATCTATACGCTCATCCACACTTCCTATTTTTTGTTTTCATTGCCATTTGTTTTAGCAGTCGCCACCCTAACAAATGTGAGATGATGGCCCATTGTAGCTTTGATTGGCGTTTCTCTGACAGCAGTGTCCAGCACCTTTTCATACATGAGTTGGCTGTGTATCTTCTCTGGAGAAATCCTTTATTAAGCCCTTTTATCTCTTCTCTCCTTTTATTTTGCGATAGGGTCTCACCATGTGGCTCAGTTTAGCCTTCAACTCCAGCTCCTCCTGCTTCAGCTTCCTCAGTGCTGGGATTACAAGCTGTCTCCATCATGTTTGTCTTATAGTTTGTGCTGGGGTATACCAGGGTGTGTGAATGAGCGTGCATGTGCAGGTCAGAGGTCAAGAGCAGACACTCTCCACCTAATTTTTTGAGGCAGAGTCTCTCACTGAACCTGGAACTCATTGACCTGGCTGGTCTAGTCATCAGGCTCTTCAGCCCTGGCATCAGAGTCCTGGGAATCGCTCATGTGTTTCTGTTATCAATGCCTTCTCTGGCGTTAGCCTATTTTGCCAATGCTCTCTCACACTCTGCCGGACTCCTGCTGTTTCCTTTGCTGCACAGACATTTAGTCACTTAGTTTGATGCAGCCTCTTGGTCTCATTCTGCTTTTGCAGCTGATCTTTTTTGGTGTCACATCCAATACAGACTCAGGCCTTCCCTAATCTTCTCTTCTGGGACATTTGCACTTCCAGGCTGGAATATCCACTGGGTCCATCCACGTTAATTCTTGTATATGGTCTAAGGTCTAATTTCATCCTTTTTGCATCTGGATATCCCAATACCATTTCTTGCAGAGACCATCCTTTCCCTCTTGGATATTCTTGCACTCTTGTCATAGGCCGCTTGTTCCTATATGCACAATTTTACTGCCAAGTAAATAGATCAGTAGTCTATTCTGAGCTCTCTAGTCTATTCTATCACTTTGTATTTTTTTTAAATACCAGAAATGCCCTATGTTAATTTCTGCTCTTTCCTTTTTTCTTTCTTTCTTCCTCCCTTCCTTTTTTTTTTTTTTTTTTCCTTCTTATTTGCGTGTTTGTTTTGTTTTGATGGAGACAGGGTTTCTGTGTGTATCCCTGGCTGCCTTGGAACGCTATAGACCACTCTATAGACCAGGCTGACCTCAAACTTAAGAGGTTCTACTTTCTGAGCACTGGGATTAAAGGTGTGTGGCGCCAACACCTCCAGCTTCCGGTTAATTTCTTTTGGCTTACACTGTACTGCATAGTCAGAAAGGGTAAGCCTTTAGAGCAATTCTTATGCTCTAGCTTTCCTTGTATATTTGAGTCTTTTAGGATTCCATGAAATTGTGGTGGATTTTTTGTTGTTGTTTTGTTTTTGTTTGTTTTTGAGACAAGGTCTCACTATGTTGCCTCGGTTGGCCTGGATCTCACTGTGCAGATGAGGCTGGACTCACACAAGCCTCTGCCTGCTGAATGCTGAGTTCCATATGAATTTTGATGTTTTCTATTTCCATAAAATATGCCATTGGGATTTTTAATAGAGTTTTTGCACTCACTCCGCAGATTGCTTTGGACACACAGATGTTTAAACAGTGTTTAGTCTTTTAGTCTGTGAGCAGAGGGTATCTTCATACTGCTTTGTGTTTTTTCTAATTTTCTTCATCACTGATACGCATTTTTGTTTTCTGTGTTAAGTCTTTATTTATTTATTTAACCTCCTTGGTTAAAAGTATTTCACTCCTGTTGAAGCTATGATAATTGGACTGGTTACCCAGCCTCCCTTTCAGATAGTTTGTGGTTGGCTGTTCAGGCGCAACACACTTGTGCTGGTCTGAGTAAGAACGGGCCCCATAGGCTCATGGATTTAAGTGCTTGGCCACCAGGCAGTGGCACTATTTAAAAGGATCAGGAGGTGTGGCTTTGTTGGAGGAAGGGTGTCACTGGAGGTAGGCTTTGAGATTTTTTTAAAGCTCCAGCCAGGCTCAGTGACTCTCTCTTATTGCCCCCGTGGATCCAATGAGGAACGCTCAGCTGCTTCTCCAGCACCAGGCCTCCCTGCATGCCGCTATGCTTTCTGCCGTGGTGATAACGGACTGAACCTCTAAACCTGTAAGCCAGCCCCAATCAAACACTTTCTGTTTATAAGAGTTGCTGTGGGGGCTAGAGAGATGGCTCAGCTTTTCCAGAGGACCCAGGTTCAATTCCCAGCACCCTCATGAATGCTTACAGTGCCTGTAATTCCATGATCCAACACCCTCACACAGACATACATGCAGGCAAAACATCGATTTGTGCGCGCGCGCACACACACACACACACACACAAGTTGCTGTGGTCATAGTGATCCTTCACAGGAACTGAACACTGACCACGAGTACATTCTTTTCACTTTACCTCGTCTCTTACAACTTTACCATACTGGTTAGTCCCGATTGCCGGGAGACGGGATTCTACATGGAAGATGGCGAACAGGCTATTCATATGTGTACAGAGCATCTCATGTCTTCTGTTCTGATGCTGATTTGTTTGTTTGTTTGTTTGTTTGTTTGTTTGACTTGCTAATTGCTCTGGCTGGGACTTCTGGTCCCATGACTGAGGGCAGGGCAAGAACAGGATCCTTGTGTCCTTCTGGGTCTCAGGGGAATGCTTTGACTTCGTTCTTGCCTCGGGTGTCAACTGGGGGCCGAAGTTTTAATTTTGAACCAGAGAATTGATTCCATTGGTTTTGCTGTTGTAAACTCTTTAGTGACACTGTCTTCCACGGGTTAACTCCTTTGTCCAGCTCTAACCTACACCCAGTAGGTCGGTTCTGACCTGCATTCCCAACCACAGCTGTCACCGGGCCATGGCCATGCAAATGGAGCTTTTCCTGTACGATGCATCCTGTTTCATACGTCTGCCTGGAACATGCCTTTGTCCGTAAATGTCACCTCTTCTGGGCATTTCTACACACACACACACACACACACACACACACACACACACGCCATTCCTTTTTCTAAACACCAACAGAGCTGGCTGACACACTCTACTCCCATGACATAATAGTTATTCACATACAGGTCTCCACCACTAGGATGTAACTCCTGGAGGACGAGAACTTGTTGTTGTTGTTTTTTTCCCCCATGTTTATATCTTACAATCAACCAATGCCTATCCAGATGTTTGGCATTCACAAAGAAATCTACAAATGTTCATGGAAGGAGTGAAGGAATGCCAATGAGTTAGGCAACACAGTAAGATAATGGAGAGTGAGGAACACAGGGCTCTGGATGGAAATGTCACACCCTGTATGACCCCAAGAGGCACCATTCTTGCGGCTGGTGGTCCATGTGTACTTTGCAGACCAGTGTAAACCACAACTAGGCAGGTGTAGGCAGCAGCCTTACAAAAGGAATTGGCTTAGGAAGTATAGACTGCCAGGGAGCAAGTGAGTGGGGACAAGGCTTTTAGGCTGAGGAAGACAGGTGAGGATTGTGAAACAGGAGCTGGAGCAAGCCTGGCCAACTTCCTTGGCTGTTGACCATGCTGTCTGCTCCTGGGGTTTCCCGCCTGGCCAGCCCTGACACATGTGGTAGAGATAAAAACCAGGTTTTTGTTGTTGTTGTTGCTTTGTTTTGATTTTTGCCTTCCTTATATCTAGAAGTTTCCATGTATCTCAGTCAATGAGAGTCAAGGGAGAGATTTCGGGGGAGAAGGAGGGTTAGGGGGCAGCTGGGAGTCAGGTGGGGGAGATGAAGAAGCTCTCATGCAATCACAATGCAACAGCTCAGAGAAGAAAAGCCAGCATGCCCAGGCCGGTGGGATGAGAGTGAAATAGGGTGGGTCCTGATACTCCTGAGGCTGTAGAACTAAGCTCCAACCCCCAAAACAACTGCTTGAGCCTTAATGGGGGAGGGGAGAAAGTTCACTTTCCTGATCAAATTTCTTTCCCTCTTCATTATTTTCCTGCTGCTTGCATTTCAAATCGTGATGTCCCAACACCCTCAATGAAAGCTACTTGTGATTTAACAAGCCAAGAGTCAGATGATGGGGCTGGAGAGATGGCTCAGAGGTTAAGAACACTCTCTGTTCTTCCAAAGGTCCTGAGTTCAATTCCCAGTGACCACATGGTGGCTCATAACCATTTACAGTAAGATCTGGTGTGCAGGTAGAATGTTGTAAAAATAATAAATAAAATCTTTAAAAAAAAAAGTCAGATGATGAATGTAAAGTGGGTAAAAATCAACAGGAAAGCCCCTGAGACCCCGCAGACTGAGAATCCCCACAATGCAGACATTAGGCAGGAGGATGACCAGCCTGGGATTGAAAGTGGCATTATGTTGATTCCATGATTTTGGTCATCCCATTTTTGAGTCAGACTTAAGAACCTGATACCATGGAGGGCTGATAGAACCCACTTGAGTCACAGTAGGCCCCAGAAAGCAGAGTACGGGCAAATAAGCAGCCAGAGACAAGTGGCTACAATGAATCAGGGTTCCTCTTTGGGGACACCTCTGTCCCAAAGCCTCTAGGAGATGCACATGTCTTGCATGCTCAAACTCACCTCCCCAGTGCACTGACCAGGAAACAGTCCTAGGATCCCTTGTACCATGTACTGGCAGGGCATAGCCAGGGTAGGAAATGAGCTGATCTAGCTTCAGAGCCTCTTGCCCCTCAACCTCCTCCCACAGAGAAGGAGCTGGAGGGATTTGAATTGGTGTCCACTCAGCAAGGGGATGCTTGGCCCCCATTTCCATTGCTCTTGTTTGAGGTCCAAACCTTTCTCTTGACTGATGCAGCGCAGCAGACTCTTTGAACCCACTCCATTACTCCTCCCACCCATTGCCCCCACCCCAGAGACTGCCAGTTATTTGCACTCTTCATAAATTCAGGCGGTGATTAAAAGCCACGCAACCAGCCCGCGGGTCTCCAGAAGTCCAGTCTTGCTAATTCAGGCAAGCGAGAGCCCATTGGGAAAGTCAAGAGATACCTTTTCATATCCTGAGCCCTTCCAGTAAATCACAGTGAATGCTAATAGCGGCCAAATGAGGCTCTTGCTGCGTCTGTGTGGATGAATAAATAAAGCTAATTTAATTAGCATATCCTTGTGTATAAATATCTCCCCTTAATTCTCTGGAAAGCTTTTTGTTTGTTTGTTTGTTTGTTTGTTTGAAGGTTAGACATTCATTCATGCATCTGGCAGGCCTGGAGAATCGTCACTGTAGAACCGCTCTGCCCCACTACGCGCTCCTAGAAGCCAAGGACAAAGGCATGAGCAGGATTCGCACGATTTGCCGAAAGGCTCTGCAGACCGACAGAAGATGAGAAGATACAGGTGGCGGATACGTGCGAAGGATGGCGCAGTGTGTGCCTCTTAGAAGCGCACTCACGGGGTGCTGGGGAGACACTTGCAGGGTAAGAGCAGTTGCTGCCCAGGCACAAGGAGCTGAGTTTGGGTCCCCAGCACCCCCATAAGAAGGCAGATGTGGCCACATATGTGGTTTCTGGAACCAGGGATGGGAAGGGCAGAGGAAGCCTCAGGGGAGTAAGGAGAGCAATAGAGCAGGGTACCTGACATCTTCTTGCTTCCATACATGTACACAGATGCTCGTAGCACACAAATATACACATACACACACACGCACACACACACAGGCACACACACTGTTCTAAGCAAGCAATTATAGACCAGCAACAACTCTCTGAGGAGAGATAAAGAAAGCCTTCGCCAGCGCAGAGATCTTTGAGCTGGGCTTTGAAGGATGAGTGCCCATGCCTCCTTCCCTGGGTCCGGATGCCCTAATCCTGTAATATCTGCTCCCGTTCTCTGGTGGCCCATTGCAGACATCAATCTGTCATCAGGCTGCATTTGTTGTCCCGGATATAAGTGCCAACAGTGGGGTTCCAAGGAGGTTAGGGTAAGTTGCCCAGCTCTAGCAAGACCTTCCTGGCACTGCCTGCTCCTTCTCCCCGTCGACCCCTGCCTTGTGTAGCTGGAAGTACAGGGCTGCCTCGTATTTGACAATAGGTGTGCGCCTCTTCACGGTGTGTCTTCCCGGATCACATGACCAGGGGGCGCAGTGATGAGTCCAGACTGCCAATGTCGGTCGGCTGGAACCTCAGCAGGAAGCGCTCCATCACTGCCAGAGCAGGAAGCAGGGCCACCCCAGCCGTGAAATGGCCGATACAGGATCCCAGAAGCAGAGCACCACAGAGGGCCTCCTCCACCCAGACTTGTGCCTGGCTCCTGATACCAGCAGCTCTGCCCCAGCAAGTGGCAGGAGAACCCATGATGTCATTCGATGCAAGGAGCAAAGCTTGGAGCAGTTCCACACAGCGGCCCCGCCCCCCCTCACCACCACAGACTACCAGTAGTGTTTCACTGGCCCCTGCCACCCCTTCCAACCGCACCTTCCCTGACTGTCCTCCTCAGAGCTCACCCTTCTTCTCTCCTCTGTGGGTGTGGGGACCTCTACTTACTTCCTCTTCGGCATCTTCCATGGTGTGAGGTCACCGTGTCGAGTTGCCGGTGCATTCCCCACATTAAGGCCGTTTCCACAAAAGAGACCATCCTACTTCCCCATGGTTCTGCCATGGCTTCTGCGTGGTAGGTGCTCGGTAAACATCTGTAGGAGGAGGGAAAGGAAGGAGGGAGTGGGCAGGGCAGAAGAGAGAGAGAGCTTGGAGGACAGGGAAGAAGGAAACTGCATTCCCAGCAGAGGGCCTCAGCAGGAGGAAGAGCAGTCATTTATTTGAATCCTGCAAACACTTCTGATGAGCAAAATTCTGGAAGGCTAGGGAGACTGTGGCCTGGAGGGAACCCTTGCTTCATCGATGGCTGACATTTCCTATGAGCTTTGCCTGGAGCAGAGTCCCAGATTCGGGGGGGGGGGTGCCCAGGTGTACTTGGTGGGCTCATGGCATCTAGATTAGGCGCCAATGGCTAATGACAAGGGTCCAAAGACCTCGCAAGCACCCAAGAGCGGAGGTGGCTGCAGCAGGCTGTAGAGCTGGGAATGACATGCTTTTGTCGAGGAAACCGAGGAAGGTGAAAACGTTTCAGGCAAGTAAAAGTAAATGACATTCAGGGAAGGGGACAAGTTATACATTAAACCCTGGAATGGGAGAGAGCAGAGGTCTCCCCACCCTGTAGTACAGCCCTGTACAGCCCCGAGGCCCGCCTTTGAGCCCAGCAGGTAGAGGGAGATCTATCATTTTCAAGTCTAAAACTCCCTTCCTCAAACTCCACAGAGGCTTTCGCGTGGAAGGGTTTGATGGAAAGCGCCTGGACAACATGGGATGACCTTGACCATTATCCTGATCCTCTTCCTTGGCCAGCCCACTAGCAGCGTTCATTCCACCAAAGCTTATTGGACACCTTTAGCTAGCCAGGTGTTGGACTGAGGTCAGGGAATACAGAGATGAGCATTCTACCATCACTGCTCTTAAAGGAAGATAAATACATGGAAAAAAAAAATCAAAATTTAGCAAGGAGCAATCATGGATGGCTGAGTGTCTGGGATGGTCAGAAAGCTCCACTGTGACTTGAAAAGGGGTTATAAGGTGTTGGGGTCTTTAAGCTGGCCTTTGAAGGCCCAAGAAGGGATTGTCAGACACACAGCTTGGTGTCACTTTCCAGCTGACAAACCAAAAAGGACCTGAGGTCTACAGAGAAGAGGGAAAAAAGCAGGAAGTGACAAAAGCAATGTCCCTGTGTCTAAATTGCTCTGCGGCGCCTCGTTGACCTGTGGGGCTGCTTCTTGTCATTGAGAGTTCAGCTTCATGGCTGCCTCCAACAGACTGTACCAAACAGCCACGTGCTAGCATATACCCTATGCTTTAAATTTTCCCAGCGTGTGTGTGTGTGTGTGTGTGTGTGTGTGTGTGTGTGTGTGTGTGTGAGACTAGTAGCTAGGAGCTTACTAGTGTGTTCTGGGTAGTTTTATGTCAACTAGATACAAGCTAGAGTCCTTTGGGATAAGGGACCCTCACCTGAGAAAATGCCCTCGCCAGATTACCAGATTGGCCAGTGGGCAAGCCTGTGATGCATCTTTTGATTGATGATTGATGTGGGAGGGCCCAGTTCACTGTGGGTGGTGCTCCCCCTGGGCAAGTGCTCCCAGAAGCTGTAAGAAAGCAGGCTAAGCAAGCCGTGAGGAGCAAGCTTTGTGCCGTGGCCTCTGCTTCAGTTCCTGCCTCCAGGTTCCCTGCCCTGCTTGAGTTCCTGTCCTAACTTACCTCAGTGATGGACTATTACCTGGACGTGTAAGGGGAAATAAACCTTTTCCTTCCCAAGTTTCTTTCGGTCATGGGGTTTCTCACAACATTAAGACACAGTGTTTCCGTGAAGAATGCACAGCACGGGGCAAGATGGTAGTGAGTGCAGGGCCCACTGAGGCCTGCTCCGTGAGCCACACGAGGCTTGGCCACATGGTGATGTCTGAAGTGGGCTTGTTGGCAGGCTAGAGCCTATGAACGTTCACTCACATGTTAGAGACAAGAGTTCCCATGCTGGGTGTGGTGGGCACACCTCTAGTTCCAGCACTTGGGAGGCAGAGGCCGGCAGATCACTGTGAGTTCAAGGCCAGCCTGGTCTACAGAGTGGGTTCCAGGACAGCCAGGGCTACACAAGAGAAACCCTGTCTCAAAAAAAACAAAACAACAACAACAAAAAAAAAAAGAAAGAAAGAAAGGAAGGAAGGAAGAAAGGAAGAGGGTACTCCCATGAAAGCATCCTTTCAAGTCCTGTGGAATAGACACACCCCTGCAGCCTTAGGGACCTGAAATCTTTCTTCGTTTCTGCCTTTTTTTTTTTTTTTTTTTTTTTCTGTATTGAAAGTTCTACCCAAAGTTAGGGCTATCAAAAGAGTGCCTCATTGGCAACCCTCGACCAGTAAGGATGAATCTTGGTCTTTTTCTGAAGTGTTGAGGTATGCTCTACCCACTGTCTTACAGGGTCCTTCCCTGGGTTGAGACCTGACTGCCACTCAGAAAGGGCTCAGAAAGGCCCTGGCCCTGTGGGACCTTAGCCTCATGAATGGAATGGCTGATACTTCCATAGCTCATACGGGGAGTGCCCAGATGTTATCTAGCAAGTTTAAGGTTTAAGTCTGGCTCTTACAGCCAGAGACAAGGATCCCAAACCCCTCTACGACAGGATGAACCACTGATGTGACCAGGCCATGACTGGTCATTCCTTCCACACCTCTCCTCCCATGCCCCTCGTCTCTGCTTTCTTCACCTCTTGTTTATACTTCCTGGACCATCTAAATAAAGGAGGCCATCTCAAGGTCTGCTTGTGACGGACTGACTATGACATCTCTGGGAGGAATAAAATGTCCCCAAAGCACTCTTTATCTTGTTCATGGAAGGATCTAGTGGGGTCTGGAGCTGCATTTGGTGAGACTGTATTTCCTGGTTTAATAAAAATGGGCTGCTGCCTTCGTATGGGGAAATGGAGCCAGATTTGGGGTTTGAAAACTGTTTACCAAGAGTGAAATGAACAAAACCCACAATTAATCCAAAGTTCAAAACACCTCAGTTCAGATCTGAGACTCTTATATGTCAGAAATTACAGTGTTTTCACTGCATATACAAAGTTTCTCCTCCTCACAGAAACATAATAGCTCCATTACGGTAAACTTTAAACATCATTCCTCAGCATGGAAGCATCAAGCTAGAGTGTCTTTGGATATACTAATTATTGTATATTCATATTGTATTTGAATATTTTTAGTTTAATATTTATTTACGACAGAGGGTCTCTATGTTGCCCTACTTGGCCTTGAACTCACAAAGACCTGTCTCTCTTTGCTGGAAATAAAGCTGTGCAGCACCACATCTGGCTAAATTTTATTAAGTGGGGGTCGGGAGGAAGGGAGAGAGAGAGAGAGAGAGAGAGAGAGAGAGAGAGAGAGAGAGAGAGAGAGAGATTGTGGGTTTGGGCACATGAATGCAATACCTGTGGAGGCCAAAAGAGGGCATTTGGTTTTTCTAGAACTGGAGTTACAGACAGTTGTGAACTACCTGATGTGGGTGCTGGCAATTTAACTCAGGTCCTCTGCAAGGGTACTCACTCTTAGCTACCTGAGCCACCTCTCCAGGAAGAATGTTTGGTGTTTAAAATTGCTACTTGGGTTGTTGGTTTTAGTCTGATAAAAATTCATCAAGTGAATATTGCTGGAGATTAGGGCAGACTTCGTAAAATAGCCCTAACCACACCTCTTCCATTTCTGTGCTAGGTGCTTGTGTAAAGTGGCAATTCTGTTACACTTTAAAAATCACATTTTTACTTATTTGTTTTGGGGGATGTGGCATAGCACTTGTGCAGAGGCCACAGGGCAGCTTGCAGGAATCAGTACTCTGCTTCCCCAGTGTGAGTCCCAGAGATTGTACCCAGAGGTTGGCAGGCTTGGCAGTAGGTGCCCTACCTGCTGAGCCATCTCTGATCCCAAGATTTATTTAAATGAACGAAGTCATCTGCCTCAATGGTCTGCAAATTTGTTTTCATCTTTAGTAAATAGTAAAATTATATATGTGTACTATATAATTTTCTTTTCAATTTCTTGAGAAGTAGTTTTAAAAATGTGTACGAGGATTTCATTTGCCTGTACCTGTGTCTGTGTACCATGCGTGTGCAGTGCCCATGGAAGCCAGAACAGAGTTTTGGAATTCCAGGAACTGGAGTTACAGAGAATTGTGAGCTGCAATGTGGGTGCTGAGAATTGAACCTGGGCCCTCCCCAGGGATAGCTAGCGTTTTTTAACCACTGAGCCATCTCTCCAGCCCCCTCCAAAATGTTTTAAAATAAAAATTTAATGATTTGCTATCAGTAAACGTTTGATTATATGCCTCTTTTATACACCTGCATCCCCGGCGTTACATAAGAGTTTTTTGTACAGTAGGTGGGCTTTTTTTAGTGAGAAACATATATATATATATATATATATATATATATATATATATATATTCTGAGAACTGAACCTATGTTCTCTGCAAGAGCAAGCAGCCAGTGCTCTTAACCTCTGGGTCATCTTTCCAGACTCCATCGAGTGAAACAGTTTAAGAAGTCCTGCTTTAAGTCACATTTCTCAATGGGAAGACATCTGTGAATGCTGGGAGATACTGCTGCTGCCAGAGGGTAGATAAAATCCTGTGCCTGATCCTGGTGCTGGTGAGTGAGCCCTTCCAGCGAGGCACCTCTTGGGAGTATGTGACACCACAGAAAGCTTGGACTCCCTCAAGCCTGCGGAACCGCTTGTGTAATCGACTTGGATCTTGCTACTGGCGGATCGTTTCTGGAAGTCTCTAAGGACATAATTTGGTCAGTGATTTGTATCTCACGTTAAGTGGTTATGAGTGGCTGGTGTGTGTGTGTGGAGGGGGGTGGCTGTTGCTCACGCTCTTCGAAGCTCTTGAATTTTCCACCTGTGAGATTTCTGGATTGGGATTCTGGTGAACGAGAACATCATCGTGATCACGTTTCCAAGTGTGTTCCAAAGCTGAGATTCTGCCCGTCCCCATTTCGGCCTCTTCAGGCCTCCCCTCTCATCTTGGTAAATAGGTATTCCATTCTTCCAATTCTCAAGGCCCAAACCCCAACCTATCCTTGACTCCGGTCTTTTCCCTACATGAGATCCTTCTGGCTCACCTGTAGCTGTTCTTTTCCACCCTGGCCCTCCCTCCTAGATTATGTTTGCCAGCTAATGAGTCTTATTGCCCCTGCTGCTGCCCTTCTATTTACCACTTAGAAGATCTGAGTAAAAGCTCCCCCCCACCTGTGCTCTCTAAAGACTCCCCAAACTGCCTACTTTTTCTCTGACCCCCTCCTCCTCTTTTCACGTCTCATCCCGGCCTCAATGGCTGCAACAGGGCCTGGGTTCCTGCCTGTGGCTTTTTCTCTTCCTGTCCATTTCCCTGGAACGCTCTTCCCCATAGACCTGCAGGACTGGCTCCCTAACTCTATACTGGTCTTTATTATAGTATGCATCACTTTCCTAAGAGGCTTCACTCAGCATGTCACCCCCCAAAACATTTCAATTCCCTTTCTTGCTTTCTTTTCCTTAATGATTTTTATTGTTTAACATTATGTATACTATACTTAACTTTTATTGATTGTCCATCTCTTCCAGTAAAAATATAAGTAACTGTATGTAGGCATTTCAAAAAAATTTTTTTTTCTCATTGCATGTTTCTGTGTTCCCAGCCCTGGAATGGTGCCTGAAACATAGCAGATATTCGATTAGGATTGTCCAGAAAATATATGAATGCTAGTCCTGGGCCAGCACCAACAAAATAGAGCCTGTGAAGGGGAGTCTGTCTGAACTCATGGCTTGTATCAGGCTAGTGTTCCCACTGAGAAGAAATAGGAATGCTAGATAAAATGCAAAACTACAGGGCTTTGGAGATGTGCCAAGACAGGTGTCATTGATGCAGGCGAGGCTTGAAGACACTTCAAGGTTCCTGTTAGCAGCTTTGAAGAGCTACATCCTGAGAGTAAGGGATGTAATTTGTGTTGTCTTCAGCCATCGAGTCTGTGGCAATTTGTTCCAGTGTTAACAAGAACCAAATACAGACATCATTAAGAAAATAAAAATTCAAGCCACAGGCTGGAAGGAAATCAATCTCTTGCTCTCTCTCTCGCCCTCTCAGTTTGTATCAAGAATATATAAAGAAATCTTACAGCCCAGCAAGACAAACAATGCAAATAAGAGATTTGAACCATGAAAGAAGATAAACAGTGACCCGTATAGACACAAATGAAATGTGTTATCAATTATCAGGAAAACACTAATTAAAACCACAAAATACTCTCACTTGCCACTAGTGTGTCTAACATTGAAAAGATTGCTTCTTCTAAGTACCAGTGGCTGCAGAAGACTGGAAGACACATCCATTGTTGGTGGGGATACAAAGTCGCCAGCTACCTAGCCTACTAAGTTAATACAAATTTACTACTGTGTAACTCAATGGCTCTTGTGGTCACAGAAAAGAAATGAAAACACAGATTGTGCAAAGTCCTGCATATAAATACTTAGAATAACTTTATTTGCAGTAGCTAAAAGCTAGAAACCATCCCGAACACACTAACTAGTGAAGAGGTAACTCGTGGCACACGCAGAGTGGAATACTATAGAGCAGTCGAAAGGACAAAGCTGCACACACCACAGGGGAAGCTCAAAAACGTGACGCTAAGTGGGTGACGTCAAGCTCAGAAGGCGCGAGCTTCAGGGCTTCATTTTATGAAATTCCAGGAGAAGCACGGGTGAGTTAGAACACCACAGGGCGGAGCAGTGTTTGTTGCGACCACGAGGGGGTGGGCAGTGGGCAGGAAGGGACGTTTTCAGGGTGATAGAATAGTCCACTTCTGGATTAGGGCAAGTTAAAGGAGCAAACCCTTCTCCAAGAAGGCTTCAGATCTGGAATTCACAACCCTCCTGCCTCAGCTTTCCCAAGCTCATGGCCAGAATTTTTTAAAAAGCCATTATCATTGTCTATGGTGCTCTTTTGAAGATGATAAAAACGAAAAACACAAAAACAAAAACAAAAACAAAAAACAAAACAAAACCCTCTGTGTATTAGCTACTTTTTTTCCTGCTGTGATAAAATAGCCATGACCAAAGGCAACTTAAGGAAGAGTTTCTTTAGGTTCAAGGCTTCAGAGGGCTAGGTGACCGTAATGGCAGGGGAGGTGTGGCATCAGGTAGCTAGAGCAGGAAGCTGAGAGATCACATCTCAAGCACACACAGGAAGCAGGGAGTGACATAGAGGTGGGGAGAGGCGATCAACCCCTATCAACTCCACCCCTAGAGACATAATTCTTCCAACAAGGCTTCCCCTCCTAGAGGCTCCATAACCACACCAAACAGCACCAATTGGGGACAATGCGATCAAATGCATGAGCCTGGGGGGGACAGCTCTTATTCACACCGTTACACTATGTTTTCTTGAGCCTCAGTACAGGAAGCCTATCTGTACAACCCTCCCAGACCAGCATCCCTGCGAGACTAGGATTCTTGCTCTGTCCTCAGCATTTACAGGGGAGTTCTCTGTGACTCAGAGAGTAAGTCCTCTCTTAAACAAACAAACAACAACAACAAAAGTTCCCATGGTGGCTAGGTCAGGGCCTGCCCAACACTGCTGAAAGCTGATGCATTGAGGGAGCTCCCAGGCCCTCCCACCACCAGCCCAGGCCTCTGAGTCAGACAGGAGCTTCTCAGTCTCTCAGCTTACCTGCTTGGCTTCTCTTGGAATAGGCTGCTGGTGTCCATCTCTGGGTGGAGGCTTTAACCCTTTCCCCTGCATTTCCATACATGTGCAATCTTGCACAAAGCATCCCACGATGGCAGAGGACCCATCCTTCACCATGGGAAAGCGGCGCTGCTATTTTTAGGTAACCCACTTGCTCTGCCATCCCACCCTTCTGTGCTCACGCAGGGCTGCTCTGAGCGAGCAGGGTTTTGGGGACACTCTTTCACTCCCAGCTACTCTGGTGAATGGCATCCTTGGCATCATCATCCCCGGAGCTCACTCCTGGGCACACCTTCTAAAGTTCCAAGGTCCTGGAACAGGGCCACACATCCATTTCTGCCTGCTGGAAGCAGCTCCTTCCAGAATGTGGCCTCCCCTCCTTCCCTGCGTGGAGGCAGAATCTGGACATACACAGGAGTAAGGACAGCTCTCAAGTGCTGTCACCTCTCCTCAGCATTCAGCACGGGATATCTAGACACTCACAATCAATGGGGTGACCGGTGGCAGCGTTAAAAACCAGGAAGCCATTTTGGCAGCAGGCTGCACGAGATCAAGAGGTCTTACTCCGATCTAGAAAACATTCACGGGACAGTCTCTACCCAGAACCCTGGTGTAGTTTAAAGGCAGAGGACACAAGAATATATGAGATACAGTCCTTGGCCTTAAGCAATACATAGGCTGGTACATGGGCTGGTTAGGCCATTAGGAATTGTTATAAGAAAAAGAAGGGCATCGCTGGAGAGAATTTTAGAGAAGGAAAACAATACACCACTAGCTCAGGACTCCCCAAAAGGAGTGCTCACCCTGGACAGTGAGCACTCAGTGGCCTCTGTCCACAAAGGAAGCACAGGGTTGGAGGTGAAGGGAAAAGAAGGGACGATGAAGGCCCACTGCACACATATCATTGAGTTTTGAATCCAAGACCTGCCTGAGCCCATCCCTGCTTGCTGCTCTCTGTCCTATAGCTAGTGTGTGTTCACCAACACTGTGTTATCTTCAGGGACCCAGCAAAGGACCCTGACGGGTGCAGGGTGGCCTTCCGCTGACGGCACCATGCCATCTTCATCCGGCCAGGTGATACTTGATATTGTATCAATTTCTTCAGTGTTAGGCACACTAGTGGCAAGTGATAGTATTTTGTGGTTTTGGTTAGCATTTTCCTGATAGTTGATAACACACTTCTTTTGCTTGCCCAGTCTCCTGTCAAGACAGCATATAAGGAGACCAACATCACCTGGCCGGATGAAGATGCACTGGCCGTCAGCAGAATGCCAGGATGCACTAGTCAGTGTCCCTTGTCGGATCCCTGAAAATAACCCAGTGCTGGTGAACACACACTATCTACAGAACAGAGAGCAGACAGGGAGGAGCTCAGGCAGGTCTTGGATTCAAAACTCAAGCTTTTTCTTGGCAACTTAATCACGGACAAGTTAATCAACATTTCTGGGCCCCAGTTTCTTTTCTGGTAAAAAAAGGGCTAAACTGCTTGATCATAGTTGGGAGAAGAGGTGAAGCAAATATGCATTAATTTCCCGACCTTTCACATACTGGAGAGAACAAATGAATGAAGTGCTTTCTTTAAATTTCATTACTATGCTTTATGGTATGTGTGCTTGGCCAGAGGACAACTTTCAGGAGTTGGGTCTTTCCTATTATGTGGGTCTGTGGGCCCAAGTTCCAGCCATCAGGCTTGATGGCAAATGCCTTCACCTTCGGAGCCATCTCGCCAGCCCAGGAAAGCAGTTCCCAACAGCTAATCAGCACTCAGTCCACTCAGTATCACGGCATCATCCGGATTCTGACCCGGTCAGTGCCTGCCCTCTCAGGAGACGGGACATTGTGGAGAACAGTGAGAGACACGCAGGAAAGCAGCCCCCAGCCAGCCCCCTCTAGCGTCACGGACCCCTCTGCTCTCGTCTCCTCTCTGCCATGTGGACCTACTTCTTCATGATCCCAGCCAACCTGTCTCTGAAAGGTACAGAGAAGACTCGGCTCTGCTCCTCCAGCTCGGCCCCAGCTCCCCTCCCCTCCTCCCCTTTTATTTTGGTCCAGGAACATGTCCCCAGCATGTCAACAGCAGTGGGAAGTGACCTAATTAGTAGCTATTTGATAGACTGCCCACCCTCGAGTCCCACCGGCAATCCGGCAGCCTTTCTCTGCAGACAGGAAAATATTTCCTTGCTAATTAATCTGAGCACGGGGACTTGCGTTCGGGCAGAGGCAGGGAAACCCATCTCCAGGAGTCTTGCTCAATTGCATCTGTTTCTTCTCCAGCAGTCATTTCCTTCCTGCAGACCCCCCTTGCTTCAGCACAGCCTCCCCAGCTTGTCTGACTGTATTAAGGCTGGGCACCCTGGGAACTCTCTGTGTACCCCACGGTTCCTCTTAGGAAGAGCCCCCTCACCTTGTTCGGGGATGATAGTCCTTCAGCACTTAGAGCGGGACCCCAGGGTCGGCGGGGGAGGGGGGAGGATTTACAGCTCCTCGGCTTTGTGGCAGATGCTGTACACTAATTTCCGCTCTGCTCTAGGCCCGATGGGGACAGCACACATCTCACCTCAGTGGCCCCTCCCGCTGCACAAAGCACCCCCCAAATGCAGGCCTCTCTGCCATGCTTTAAATAAGGCTCAGCGGCCGTCCCTGGGCCCTGCCCTGGTGCTCTGTAGATTCACCCAGCTGCACGCAGAGGTTTCTTGGAAAGGGGCAGCTGTACACAGTATTCCATAGCCATCATTTCCTCCTTAGACCAGGTTTTTAGGTTTGTTTGTTTTTTTGTTTTGTTTTGTTTTTTTAAGGATCTATTTATTTTTATTTTATATCTATGAGTGTTTTGCCTGCATTAACAGATTCACACCATATGCAATGCCAACAAAGGCCAGGAGAGGGCATTGTGTCCCTGGAACTGGAGTTAAAGACAGTTGTGAGTCACCAAGTGAATGCTGGGAACTGAACTCTGGTCCTCTGCTAGAGTAGCAAGTGCTTCTTATAACTGCTGGGTCATCTCTCCAGCCTAGATTTTTTTTTTTCCATTCATGAGAGTCAACATTCTCTCATCATCACAATCTTGTTTGGCCTTGCCGTCCTCCCAAAATGCTCCCCGTCCAATCCACTCACTCTGGAGTAGTGGGCCAGGCCTGACAAATGACCAGAGATGACCAAGCTCTAACAGGCAGACAGCCTGAAAGGGGACATGGGCCCTTCTGGGTGGACACTCCCCTCAGTAGCTAACTGCATGAAACTGAGGAAGGCCACCCACCCATTTTGTCTGCTGGCTCTGAAGATGGACACATGGACCACTCCCCAAAATATCCTAATTTGTGTGAAAAAAAAATCCATGTGATGGTCTAATGCCAATGAAACCGTTAGAGCCAGGAACGGTGATGCACATCTGTAATCCCAGAACTTGGGAGATGGAAGCAAGAAGGTCACTGCTCCACAGTGAGCTTGAGGCCAGATTAGGAGGACCGTGTCTAGAAAAATGATAAGTAAACAGAAAATGGCCATGTTTTCTCAAACGTGAGCACATGCTGCCTTTCAGCTAAGATGAGGTTACAGTTTACCCCTAACCTTTGTCCTCTCCTGCCATCAGGCTCTACCCCTGGACCCAGGCACCACTGTTGTGAGGCATCCATCAGAGAAGACCACTCAGACACGGACTCAAGCCAATAGAGAGCTTTTATTAACCTCTGACAACTGCACTGGGTGTTCTGGAACCATGTGCCATCCTGAGCCTTTCTCAGGGTGAGCTTTAAGGCACAAAACCACATCCTGGGTTGACACGCCTCAGTGAGCAAGAACAGTTAGCCAGAAGCAGAACGACAGAAGCCAAAAAGCAAGGTTCATGCATTTATGGACTTCCCCAGAACCATGGACTTTGATGGATTGGTAAGGTATTCCTACCTATGGGCTGGGTTCCAAGGCCTGAACAGTACTTCTGTCATGGCAACAGCTGTGCTAAGGTCTGGGGGCCTGTTACGCCCCTTCGTGTGGTCCTTTGTTACTCACTGATGGGCCCTGGACTCTGGTGGAATGTTTTAAAAATAATTTTTAGTGTGTGTGTATGTGTGTATTGGGTGGACAAGAATGTACATGAGCCACAGTATACTTTTAAAGGTCACAGGAAAGTTGGGGTGCCAGCCCTCACCTTCCAGCTTGGGGTCACTTGTTCTCCATGTCATATGCCAGGCTAGCTGGCACAAGAGCTTCTGGGGACTGTCCTGTCTCTGCTTCTCCCCTCGTGCTCCTAAAAGCGCTGGCACTATAGAGGTGGACCACCATGCTTAGCTTTACATGGGCTCTGACCCACCTTCTCACATTTCCATGGCAAATGTTTTACCCAATGATCATCTCCACAGCCTTCTGCTAAGCTCTGAAGTTCCATGGTCTCTCTCTCTGAGGAGCTGAAGGAAGCCTTTCAGCTGATGTAAAGAAGGAAGGGAACGAGGTCTCAATGACAATTTTTTCTTGTCCCCATCTCCTGAGGAGCAGGGTCCCACCCAGCATTTAAAGAGCACGTGGCTGTGTCTGGAGCAGCTCTTGTTTCCAGTCAGTATGGCAGGGCTGGTGTCTAATTCTGTGGGAGACAAGGTCCTCCAGCCCCGGGTGGGGGGGGCATTCTGAACCAGGGAGACCTGCTTGGCCTGGAGGCAGGTCTCAAGGGCGCTCAAAGCCGGTCCTTACCTGTCCTTGACCCAAGGCATCCTGATGGTACCACTTGTCTTTTCACGCCTAGACGCAACCCAGGAAGGAAGTCCATGTGACTCTGGAGAGTGGAGATGGAGCCTGTATCCCTCCACTGTATCCCAGTCCAGACAGGACTGGACTCATCTGCAGGGGAGACACCTTTCCCAGGAGGCATTGCTAAATTCCCATCACAGGGTATACCTTAGATACAAATATACTTTTAATTAAAAAAAAAAAAAACAAACGAACAACTATGCATGTGTGTACGTCTGTGTGAGAATCTGCCACGTATTTGCAGACGCGGGTCAGAAGAGGGTTATGTGATTCCCTGAAGCTGGGGTTACGGTCACTTGTGAGCTGCCAAAACATGGGCACTTGGATCTGAACTTGGGTCCTCTGGAAGAGCAGCCAACGCTCTTGCATCTCTTCAGCCATCTCTTCAGCCCTGGCAGGACACACTTTAATCTCATTCAGTCTGAATCTTGGTCTAAAGCCGTGGGTCTCAACCTCTGACCCTTTCACAGGGTCACGTATCAGATATCCTGCATATCAGATATTTACATCATGATTCACAGCGGTAGCAAACTACAGTTATGTAGTAGCAATGAAATAACTTTGTGGTTGGGGGGTCAGCACTACATGAGGAACTGAATTACAGGGTCACAGCATGGAAGGTTGCAAGCCACTGCTCTAAGGTAAAAGCCAATAGCCTACCCAGGTCAGGCATGATGCAGGAGGCCTCTGAGCTCAGTCCCAGAGGGCTTGCTGGGTGTCATGGAATGTGATGTCCGTGAGCAAGGCTCAGGCGGACCCAGGTGGGCTGTGCGTAGAGGTCAGAGGACAACTTACAGGAACTGGTCTGTTCTCCTTTCTCCACATGGATCCCTGGAATCAATCCTAGGTCCTCAAGCTTGGTGGCAAGCACATCTACCCTCTGAGCCATCTCACCAGCTCAAGAATATCGTTTTGGTGCGTGTCAATAGTCACAGGTGTCAGAGGGCAAGAGAAACATCTCAGAAGGTTTTGAAGGTCCTAGGGCCCTGCCTGCTTGGGTGCTGCAGCCATTCTGAACTGCAGAGACAGAAAGAGGAAAAGGGGGGGGGGAGGCTACAAATGGACAGGTTATCAAGAAGAATGGAGCCAAGACTATTCTGTGAATCCAGTGCTTTGCCTTGTGAAAGACCCAGGGCTCGGGTCTATGACAGCGGAAGTATGTACTTTGTATCACATACATGTGAGATCCTACGTGACCCATGATGCACCTTACAACACACTGTAAGTGGATACTGTTTACAGATTTAAAGGTTTCACACACCCCAACAAAAGGACTATAAATGAGGGACTTATAGACCGGACACTAGCATTCAGCGAGATTAAGAAACTAGCCTGGGGTCACTCAGCTTTGAAGCGACATCTTGAGGAGTCAGTTTGCCATTCATCCATGCTGACGCCTGCCTGGCAGCTTCGCAGCCTGGTGTGTGGGGCAGGTGTTCTCTCCCAGATCCGGACACACGATTGTCCAGCCTCCCACATTCCACTCCTCCAACTCAACGTGGGTCTTGACGAGGTCCAGCCTCCCGACTTCCCCTCCTTGGCCCCTGATACCAACTTCCCTGCCCTGCACTAGACGCTTGGGTCCCCTAATGCTCACGCTCACACGTGGTTTTGGAGATGGCACCTCTGGCAAGGAACTAAGCCATCATGGTGGGGCCCTTATCATCAACTCTGTGCCTGTCAAGGGAGAGCAGGAGACACAGAGGGCCGCCTCCAGCTGAGCTGCAGCTGGTGGCAGAGCACTAATCCAGCAGACACAGGCCCTGGATTCACACCCAGCTTCCCCCGGCCCCACCCCCATACACTAAACAGCACTTTCTCCCTTCCTTCCTTTATCCTTCTCCCATATAAGAGCACAACGAAGCCTCTCACAGGAAGCCTACCACACTGTCATCCTGAACTCCATACTTCCATCTGTGAGCAATAGCCACTTCTGTCCGCACTCCCAGCCCATGGCATCGCTCTGGCAGCCTGAGAGCCGGGGGGGGGGGGGGGGTGACCAGATCTGACTCCACTGTGGGAGCACACTCCTCTAGGCTTCTACTGCTGTCACATCCTGCTGCTGGGCGCTTTCCAAAGTCACCTTCCTTCTCCACCTTCACCTTAAGCCTCTTTCTACCGATTATCCTCATCTATCTTGTACTCTCAAGCTGGCCTCGCTGACCCCTAATTCGCCCAACAACACAGAGATCCTCCTTCCTCTCAACTATTACTTCCAGTCCCAGGTCCTAACCCCCCCATCTCCCTCCATAGACATGTCCCCTGACCTGACTTAACTCTGCTCCATCACCAGCATGGAAGAGGCCAAATACCCAGAGAAGAAAAAAAAGAGAATGACGGAAATTGAGGTGCAGAAGCGAGGGGAGATGGCGGGCTCCGGGGGGCTATAAATTCCCTTCTAATTCCAAATAATTCCGATTACACGGATGAGTAGTTTTCAATCAGGAAGATAATCTCAGAGATAGATGGCGGGATAATTGTTCGTAGCGCCGACGTAAATATTGTGTCGTTTCTATTAATCTCTGCGAATCGGCTGTCAGAGGTGCCACTCATTTATCACAACAAATTAAAAATAAAATTTTAAGAGAGAAAGTCATGCCTGGGGGTGGGGCAGGAGACGCTGGGGCTGCTTCGGGAACTGTGAATACCGAGGGAGAGGTGTCGCCAGCAAGCTGTTACCAGAAATAAATCCAGCTTACCGATTTAATGTATTTATTTATGAAAGCAAGCGGGAATGAGGGCTGTAGATCTCTATTAACTTCCCCAAGGGAGTGTGCACACGTGTGAGCCTGGACATGCACACGCACCCGTGCAGAGTATAATGCCAAGCAAAGGTGGTCTTAGCATCCTAGGCCTAGGGAAGCCAGCCTCAGACCATCAGTCATCTATGGCCTGCACACCCCAGACCGTGGGGACGGGGAGAAGATCAGGACAATGAGACCCTTGTAGCAGAACTTGGCCACCAACAGGAGCAGCAGCTGGCTCACGGGCATGTTTCTGAGACCAGCTGGAGGACGTCTGCAATGCTATGGGCTACGGCCTTACGGGTTCCACAGACACCGGGGAGCTGAAGGGCGGAGTCGAATCTCTTTTAGAGGTGCCTGTAGCTGTGTGGTGCCCAGTGTCTGCAATGCCAGCATTTGGGAAACTAAGGCTGGAAGATTGAGAGTTTGAGGCCAGCATGGTCTGTGTAGCAAAAACCAGTGTATGGAGAGAGGCGGAGAAAGGGAAAAAGGGAGGGAGGGAAGAAGGGAGAGGGAGAGAGAGAGAGAGGAAGAGGGAGATGGAGGCCGAGGAAGAAACTAGCACCTACTGGTAGAAATATAAGCTCATTCTTTTGTCACTCACTTCAATTCCCTGAGACAATTTTCCGTGGCCCGCCTCCAGTCCCTACATCTCAAACCCTGTTTCCCAGAATCCTCTCTCCCACCCAATACTCTAGCAGGGCCCATAGAGACAGCTGCAGCATACTCTCCAATCACAAAATGAAGAATCGACTTTGCTCTCTGTATACAGTAACTTGCCGGTGTGCCCCACCCTCTAGGGATGAGTTGCAAGCCCTTCAGTGGACACTTGAAACCCTGGCTTCCTCTGTGGTTCTCAAGGAAGAGAGGAGGAGGAGCTGTTGTCTCAGGCACTCAAGAGACTACGTTTCCCAGGCTCCCTTGCAGCTAGGCAGGCACAGTCCACACGTTCAGCTTTTATGCTCTCCAAGCTGGTCTCATTTTCTAGAAGGGAGAGAACACTTCAGTTGCACCCATTTTCCTGCTGGAAAAAAAAAAAAATCCACCGTGTACACACATTTTCTTTATCCATTCCTCCGTGGTTGGACGCTTCGGTGAGGTCCGTATATCAGCTCTTGTGAATAGTTACAGCTGCTTTTTACAGCAGATTGTAGTGAAAGCCAAGGACACACTCCCCCAAAATAGGTGGATATTGGGGCTAAAGCCACAGGGTCCAGTACACTGCTCTTGGGCAGCCCCTTCTTGATCCTATAGTGCAGTACACAACAGCTAGAGGAACTATCCAACTGTAAACGCTCCTCACAATCTTTCTTGGGAATTGCTTTCAGAAATGCAGATGTTTATGAGTTGGCCGGGGAGGCCTCGGAGTTATTTTCCTTCGTAGGACTTTGTAACGCAGATACTGTATTGCGTTTCCATTAAGCGCCGAGGTCTATGCCTTGACGATGGGCCAGGCGAGAAATGGGATTAACATTCTCTTAGCAAAATGAACTTGCTAACCATTCCTCTGCTTGACTAGAAGGACAGTTTTGAGAGCTCCGCCTAAGGAACTGTGTCAATCAGGGCCGAGGCATGCCACACACAACAGTCCCAGAATCCTCTCTGGCTGGTTTTAGAAGGGTAAAGGCCAAAAGATAGAAATATAAACAGAAAGTGAGGAGAGAGGTCAGTCAGCAAACTGTTTGTCTCATACGAATGAGGGCCCGAGACAGAGAGAGACAGACAGACACACACACACACACACACACACACACACACACACACAGAGAGAGAGAGAGAGAGAGAGAGAGAGAGAGAGAGAGAGAGAACCAGACAGTATGGAATGCATTGTAATCTCAGTGCTGGGAAGCAGAAACCGGAGAATCCTGGAGCTCACCAGTCACGCAGCTTTCCTGAGAGACCTTGTCCTCATGAAGGTGAACTGTGTTCCTGTGGATGATGCCGAATTGTCCTCTGGCTTCAATACATATGTGCACACAGGGCTATCTGCACACATACCACACACACATTTTTAAAAAGATGGATGGGTGTCATACTAGACTTCCGTGCCTCCTCAGACGAGCGAGTCTTTCCCTGTGCCCTGGGAAACATCCCTACTTTCCATCTGAAGGATTTCTTTTCCTTTTCTTTCTATCAGTGGGAGTGAAGTGTGGATCACCTATGTGACCTAGGGTCGACCAATCAGTACCCAGATTCATGTGACAGGGGTAACAAGTTCAGTGAGAATCAAACCGCAGATGTTTGTGCAACTACTGGAAAGAAACTGTCCCCCTGACATTAGGCTGGCTGTCCAAGCCAGAGGATGCTGAACACTGGTGCTGCCCTCAGTGAGCCCTGTCCTGGGAATCAAGAGCCTCTCCCCATAGAAGGAGAACAAGAAGAGGTCCCATCTCGAAAAAACAACAAAGAATACAAATACGAAAGAGAGCTGGGGGAGGGGATGGTGCAGAAGGTCCTCCCTCCCCTTTTGTCTCTCTCAGGCTGAATGCCAGTTTCTCAGAGGGGCCTTTGCAGACCCCGCCCCAGCCAAGCCGGGCTTCACTCCATCCTGTACTTCATAGAACACCACAGACCCCAAATGGCCACGGTCTGATCACCTGATCATGACTTCCTGTCTCCCTCACGCCTTAGGCCATAGATCCCCCTCAGGTATGGGACAGCCATCGCCTCCCCTGCCACTTTCAGCCAACATGTGGCTCACTGCATAGTGGCTCTGAGTGTTCAGTACATGTCAGTGAGTGAACAGAAGCAGTTCAAAACAATTGGAACCTTTTTCTCCCTCAGGCCTCAGGGTCTGGAATGGACTGCAGCCTGGTGTGGGGCTGCTCAAGTGTTTCCACACAAAGGCGGGTTCCCAGAGAACCACTTAAGTGAAGCTCACAAGTCTTATTCCTGGTTGGGATCCAGCAATCAACTAGCATCTAACAAAAGCACAATTTTCATTCAAATAACTTGTTCTGTTGGTGGCGTATGTCCATAACAGAGACTTTCTCCTTTAAAAAAAAAAAAAAAAAAGAAAGAAAGAAAGAAAAGAAAAGAAAAGAAAAAAAAAACCTCAACAAATCATTCCTGGCATATTTAATGGAGATTAAATTAAATTAATATGATCAGCTTTTATTGTTATGCAGTTCACATTTTCAACATTTGTTTTAAAGTAGTTCAAATTCTATAAAAAATAAAAAAACCTAGATTTTGAAATGATCTGGAGTTTCAGGGTTGATTTCCATATTAACTAAAGTTATAAACATGATTAGGTAGTAAATCTCTGCCATATAGGCCTAATATATATATATTCTGAAATCAAAGGTCCATTTGGGATTATCAGTGGATATGGATTATCAGTGAATATGGATTTCCGAATGAAAGGAGTGCCCAATTAACGTGGACGAATGTAAAATCACTATTCTTTTGCTAGTTACATTTTTCACAAAGGTCAGCTTTTGAAGTTCCATGCACCTTGTTAATTAGCAATTTCCCTTCCTTAAAACCATCCCTGGTGACTCTCTTCTTTTCCGAAGCTTTAACTAAGCCTTCTTCAAGAAACGCAAAGTCAGAAACAACTCCTAACCTGCCTGTTCCACCAAGACTCACCTCGGGACATTCCGCTCTGAATCCAGTCTGCAGAACAGAAAAGGAATAAGCTCATCTCTGCTCACCCAGGAACTTCATTCCAGGGCTCAGGGGCACTGTCCGGCCATGCTTCTCAAGGTCAGGTTTTGAGGGAACACAGCTGCAGAGACAGAGAGAGATGGATTCCAGGATCCGGCTCCAGATCTTCTAACTCTGAAAGATCTCTGAGCTTTCGCCTGGAGGACGGAGACATGGTCAAGGCTTTGGTTCCCGGTGTTTCTGTGACTGGCAGGAAGGCTGTGGAGGCCTTTGGAGTCAGACTTGGTAGTGCTTTTGGGTGCTACCGCCTGCCTGTACCCATCCAGAAGTCCTATTCTATTCCCACCTGTTTAGTCATCTTGTTTGTTTGTTTTGTCAACTTGGCATAGGCTAGGGCCATCTGGGAAGAGGGAGCCTCGCCTGAGAAAATGCCTCCATCAGATTGTAGGCAAATCGATGGGACATTTTCTTGACTGATGGTTAATGAGGGAGGTCCCAGCCCACTGTGGGTGGTACCATTCCGGGCAGGTGGGCCCAGAGTACATAAGAAATGAAATCATGGAGAACAAGCCATGGTCTCCGTTCCAGGTCGTACCTCCAGGTTTCGGTTCCCTGATGGGTTATGACATGGAGTACGAGGCAGGTAAACCCTCTCTGCTTCCCAGTTTGGTTTTGATTACAGTAACCAAGAAGCAGAGTAGGACACCACTGTTGTGGGGCACAGATGGCTGCCACTGCCATTGCAAAGACCCCCCCTAGTAACCACCACCATGTGGCTGTCGCCTCTACCATCCTGCTCTGTCATAGCTTTCCGGTTCCACCAAGTTCCCATCCTATCGAATCCTGCCTATTGCAGGAGGTCTGACTAACCCAGTAAAAACACCGGTAGGTGCAAAGCTCCCTCCAAGCCCAGCCTCCACTGCAGAAGGAGAGCGAAATCTTTCTCCCACCCTCCCACAGCCTTATGCAGAGCAAAAAGCCAGAAACCAGTTTGAGAAGCCCTTGAGCCTGGTACTTAGTCACTGAACATCTATTATGTACCAAGCAACTGAAAAGCCGTGGAGACACGAAGCAGAACCATGTCACTGTCCACGCGGGAGTTCCCCAGGGAGCAGAGTGGTGTGGTGTTGGCACGGATAACCAGCTGGACCAAAACAGAACAGAACAAAACAGAGTCTAGAAGCAGGGACTACATCACCGCTTGACTTACAAAACCAAGCGAGCAAAAGGGAGAACTGGCCCAGGGATGAATGATAGCGGGTCAAGGCAGTCTCAATAAAGGAAAAGCGAGCAAGGTAACCCTACGTGTCACCCACAAATGATTTATAGTCAACCTACGTGATGGTTAGTCTTGATTGTC
This sequence comes from Meriones unguiculatus, assembly GCF_030254825.1. Taxonomy (NCBI): domain Eukaryota; kingdom Metazoa; phylum Chordata; class Mammalia; order Rodentia; family Muridae; genus Meriones; species Meriones unguiculatus. The sequence goes on along the minus strand of NC_083355.1, from coordinate 93,210,806 downwards.
AACCTGATTGGGTCTGAAATTAACTAAGAGATATGCAAGGAATGGGTGGGGGAGAGGATATCTGTGAGGGGATTTCCAGGAAGAATTACCTGGGGCAGGAAGACCCTCCCACGGTGGGTGGCACTTTCCGGCTGCTGCCCAGATATAAAGAGTTAATTCTGAAGAGAGAGGACCCTAACTAAAATGTCCAATCCCCATCCGGAAAGACAAAGAGGATGGACATCAGAAGAAGAAGAAAACAGGAAACAACCTAGGAACCTACCACAGAGGGCCTCTGAAAGCCTCTGCCCTACAGACTATCAAAGCAGATGCTGAGCCTGATGGGCAACTGTTGGGCAGAGTGAATGGAATTTTATGTAAGAGCTGGGAAATAGTAAGAGCTGGAGAGGACAGGGTCTCCACAAGGAGAGCAAAAGAACCAGAAAATTTGAACACAGGGAACTTCCCAGAGACTCATACTCCAACCAAGGACTATTCATAGAGATAACCCAGAACCCCTGCACAGATGTAGCCCAGGGCAGTTCAGAGTCCAATTGGGTTACATAGTAATGTGAAGAGGGACTGCCCCTGACATAATCTGATTGGCCTGCTCTTTGATCACCTCCCCCTGGGGGGGAGCAGCCTTACCAGGCCATAGTAGAGGACAATGCAGCCACTTTTGATGTGAACTGATAGACTAAGATCAGAAAGGAGAGGAGAACCTCCCCTATCAGTGGACTTGGGGAGTGGCATGCATGCAGAGGGAGGAGGGAGGGGCTTATGGGGGGATGCAGAATGAATAAAGTGTAATTGATGAAAAATTTAAAAAAAAAAAAAAGAAAAAGAAAAAAAAAAGAGTTAATTTTGAAGGAGGAGCTGGAGCTGCTTTTGCTGACCTGCCTTTGGTTCCTGCTGGTGCGTGTCTATCCAATTTTGGTTCATGATGCTGTTCCTGCTGCTTTTATCATTTTTTGCTGCAGTTAGAGCCCAGCTTCATCAGCCCTCCTATTTGAGCTGAAGACCCTGCTGCTCTCCAAGAATCCCCACCCCCCTGGCCTTCAGTGCTAGCCTGGGGTTCCTGAGGCATCCATTCTCATGGATTGAGCTAATTATGGGATCTTCAGCCTCCCTAGAGTACAGCCAGCCATTGCTGAGCTACCCAGCCCATATCATGTAAGGCAATCTAATAAATCCTCCTTTGTTTTCTTTCTTGTTTCTTTGTTTGTTTTTATTTTTATTTTTGTCAAGACAGGGTTTCTCTGGGTAGCCTTGGCTGTCCTGGGCTCACTTTGTAGACCAGGCTGGCCTCGAACTCATAGAGATCTGCCTGCCTCTGCCTCCCTGAGTGCTGGGATCACAGGCAGGCCCCAACAAGCCCTTGCATCAATCCCTCTTTGTGATTTATATTCATCCTTGGGGTTTTGTTCCTCCAGAGAACCCTGACTAATACAACCCAAAAGAAGTTTTAAAGAGGAAAGCACAAACAAAACAAAACAAAACAAAACAAAACAAAACAAAACAAAATGAAAGGGTAGACTGGGTGAACAAGTGCTTCAAAAGGAAGATTCCAAAAAGCCAACAGAGAGATGAAAATGCTGGCCACATTCCAACTGCGAATACACAGGGGTCAGAAGGAGTTGCCAGGACCTGCCTGAAAACCCATGGTCCCCAATGTTAGCAAAGTGCCAAGCTGCGAGGAGCTTCCTGCACCTGCTGGTGGGAGGCTCAAACCAAAGTGCAACAAAGGAGCACACATCGAGCCAGAAGCCCCACTCCTCTATTCAAAAGAATATGCGCACAGGAACTCTGAGAGGCAGGCCTGGCATGTGTTAATGATGTCTTCCTCACGCTCCCCAGGGCCCATCGACAACAGAGCTGCGTGCCTGTACAGCGGAATGCTCTGCTGAGATGAAAACAGATGCCTACAGCTCCATGTCCCGGTGTGCTGGAAGCTGACACACAGAAGGTGGGATGGCCAGATGCAAAAGGGGGCTCTTCCTCAGAACCCCATGTAGCTCTAGCTCAGATATGGTCAAAACTGACCAGTAGTAGGTGATGATTCATGAAGAAGAGGAAGAGTGGAAAGAAAGGCCTCAGAAGGGTTTTGTAGTGTCGGCAATGTCTAGGTGGTGGAAACACAGGGGTGTGCTGTCTTGGTGATTCATTGCCCTTATGCAGCACATACTCTGTGTATGTGCTGTGATCTACAATATAAGAACGCTGGCCCGTGGTACCAGTGGCTCCCAGCCAAGCTGGGGAGATAGGAAAGTTAGTAAATGTAGGCAGCACAGTGAAACTCACATCACCATGAGTGAGACCACTTGGTTTCCTTGGCCATATCTGCCCCAACCTAGCCGTGTGATGGCCAAACATATCTGCCTCATGGGAGATGGTTAGGAAATGAAATAAGAAGCAGCAGAGCCAGACGTGGTGGCACATGCCTTTAATCCCAGCGCTCGGGAGACAGAGGCAGGCGAATCTCATGAGTTTGAGGCCAGCCTGGTCTACAAAGCAAGTTCTAGGACAGCCATGACTATACACAGAAATCCTGTCTTGAAAAACAGAAAAAAAATAAAATAAAATTTTTTTTAAAGGAAAGGAAAAAGAAAAAGAAATCAGAATACTAGAAATACCATATATATGACAGTAGAGGCTTCCTGTACCTTTTCAACATCCTCCTCTAGCTCCACGCAGCTGGTGCATCTAGGAAGAGGGAAGCCATTGGGTTATCATTCCCTTTCTTCTCCTGGGGTCCTAGAATTGGCTCTGGCCACCTGTTCGTAACAGTTTGTTCAGAAGCAGGCAAATGAAACACTGCAGGAACTCCTAAGGCTCAAGTCATCTGAAGGCTCCAGCAGCCTGTAAAGGATCAGTGTTACTTAATGGATGCAAAATGAGGGGCATGACTCAATGAGAGGCAACAAGGAGGGCCATCAGCAGTGAGTAGGAAACTGTTTTCCTGACAGAGGAAGTAAGGCAGCCTCCTCCTCGTGTCCTCTTTTCATGGCCTAATCCTGGCTTTTCCTTGTCCTCATCCAGCCCAAACCCACCAAAGAGGTTACACTGTGATTCACTGAACCATCTAGGGCTTCCACAGCATTGGGAGGGAGTCGCTATTTATCTTTGTTACTGCTGCAAGTGTCCAAGAGAAAAGAGCTTCAAAGAGCCAGCCTGTTGGGATAACCTATTGATTTGTGTCACATTTCTCCCAATCCCTGTTTTATTGTTGTTCAAGACAGGGTCAGGAGAGGTCAAAAATCACTGTCTCCACTGGAGGCAACAGAGTGAGGGATTCAAGGAAGAATTCTAAATTTTCCGTGTGGCTGGGAAGTAACGGAGGACCACACTGTCTTGATGCCAAATCAAGAGACTGGGGAAAGGGGAGGGGCTCAGAATGAAACCTATGACACATCAGATTAGGGACAAAATAAAAAATTAAGAAGCTGTAATGAGTTTTGACTTATCACCAACATCCAGGATAATTTTAAGAGAGTTTAGGAAGTTAATTTTTTCATTGACACTTAGACATATTTGGCCAAATCAGTTGGCTAAATATGTCTAAGTGTCAGCCAATGGTTCTATGATTGATGTCAGAGTTGATGCTTCATTAGAAGGTTTTTGCTGTTATTTTTTGTCTTTGAGATGTGGTCTCTCTATATAGCCCCCGCTAGCCTGAAACTTGCTGTGTAGACCAGGCTGTCCTCAAACTCTCAGAGATCCTTCTGCCTCTGCCTTCCAGGCGTTGAGATTAAACGCATGCACCACCAAGCTAAAACCAGTTTACTTTTACATTTAATTACTTGGGGAGAGGCCAAGCACACGGCAGGGCACACATGTAGAAGTCAGAGGTCAACTTGGGAGAGCCGGCTCTCCGCTACCACCATGCAGCTCCCAGGGATTGAATTCCGCTCGGAAGCAAGGCAGCTTTCCATCCTGAGCCATCTCGGTGGTGGTAGCGTTTCGCATTTATGAATGGCAGATCTCTTTCCACATAGCTAATCCGCAGCAGACTTTGGCACACTTCGACCAGATCTGCTCACTGCCGTTTGTAATCAGCCAAACACGCTGGAACCCATTCACCAATGTGCTTGGCCACTACTGTTCTACTACAATGACGGTTGAGGGTGGCAATAAAGGTGGTTTGGACTGGACAGCCTTAGATGCATACAAGCTGGTTTGTTACAGAAAACAGCTGCCTACCCTGTACTAGAGGACACAATTTTTTATATCCCCGTCTTATATAGGAAGATTTAATTATGAAGGCTAATAATGTGGCCAGGATCAGATTCAGAGATGCTGTCGGGATCTGAACCCAGTCTGTTTAATATAAAAATAAGTCCATTTCTAAGATGTATGCTATTTCCAAAGGGGACATCATGACCGCTCCTTAGTAATAGCCTGTAAGCATCTATACAAATCAAGTGTCTATCCACAAGTCAGATTTGATCGAAATGCTGTTCGAACCTCACTGTTTCACTAAAGTTACTTGTCTAGTTAAGTCTTTTTTTTAAAAAAAAATAATTATTATTATTTTATGTGTGAGTGATCAGTCTACATGTAAATCTGTGCATCACATGTGTGTCTGGTGCCCACAGAGGCCAGAAGAGAGTGCTACATCCCCTGGGACTAGGGTTACAGAGAGTTGTGAACCACTACGTGGATGCCTGGAATCGAACCCAGGTCCTCTGGAAGAGCAGCCAGTACACTTAATCGCTGAGCCATCTCTCCAGCCCGCGAAGTAGTTTCTTAGAGTGGGTTTTTGTTTGTTTAGTTTAAGGCAGGTCCACTCTCTCTGTAGCCCTTGCTGGCCTGGAACTCTTTCTGTCATCCAAACTGGCCTTAAAACTCATAGAGATCCTCCTATCTCTGCCTCCCAAGTGCTGGGATTAAAAGTGTGCCCTACCATGAGGGGCCCACTTATGTAGATTTTGAAGTTGGGTGAGATATCATCCTACGTTTAGAAATCTTTTGCTTCTGCTGAGACTTCAGCTTAAAGTTATTTGTCCAGAGTTAACTTGACTTCATTTCATCTTGGGGGAACTGACTGCCTTCTCGGTCTTGACCAAGCCCTATCACTGGGCTGAGGGAGTCGATAGGAAGTCTCCCTTACAGGATGCTAAGTGGAAGCACGTGTTGTGATTTGATTGTGAAATGCCCCCAACCTGAGCCCCCAGGCTCCTGTGCTTGAATGCTCCACCCGCTTTTGCTGGTGCTGGCTGGGGAGGTTAGGGAAGCTTTGAGACTTGGGACATGGGCTTAGCTGGAGGATATAGAGCTAGTGGTGGCCTAGCTCTGCTTCCTGATCCTCTGAGATGTGGAAGGCACTCTCCCACCTTCGTGAGGCCATGGACCTGGTTTGCTGGCCCTCCTCGCCACGTTGGCCCCCTACATTCATGAGTCAAAAATTTAACTGTGGAACTTACATCTTGGTAATATTAGGAAGTAGGGCCTTTGAGAAGTAATTAGGATTAGATAAGGTTATCAGGCTGGGCCTGGTAGCTGGGTAAGCAGGGGACCCGAGCCCAGCCAAACTGAAGCAAGCTCTCTCTCCCTCGCCTTATGAGGGGCCCTCTACCAGCCAGAGAATACTGGCTGTCATGCTTCAGCCTCCAGAATCCTGCAACTAAGCCTCTAGGCTTTAAATGACTTGGTTTCCAGTATTTTGTTATGACCACAGAAAAAGACATCAGGAAAAAAAGAAAAAAAGAAAAGAAAAAGACATCAGGGTATAATCTACAATGGTTTAGGGATGAAAGCCAAGTGTTCTGTGTCTCCTTCCACCTTCCCTGGTGACAGAGTTCTCCCCAGACACTGGGTATGGTTGATACAATATTTAAATGAATCAGAAAGTGTATTAGGAAGGTGGAAATTTTTTTGGTCTGGATTTTCGTTTTATTTCGAAACAGGGTTTCTCTGTGTAGCCTTGACTGTCCTGGACTTGATTTGTAGATCAGGCTGGCCTCGAGGCAGTTTTTGAGCTATTGAGACTGTGGTATTTTTCCATATAGTCTCTGATTCTCCCAATAAGGCAGGGGTTGGGGTGGGAGGTGGGATTCACCAAGGTCAGAACAAAAAGAGAGGAAAGGTCATTTCTGAACTCTGAGAGAAAACAGTGAGTGAAAGGAGGTTGGCCAGTGCAGAGGGGCTCAAGGAGAGCACAACATCACAGGAGCATCTCAACAGAGATATTTTTAAAGGACAGTTAGGAGACAGTTCCCATAAACGTGAGCACTGAACAGTTCCTGGTTCTGCAGGGCTCGTGGAAGACCCTGTCACCGAGAGCCTGGTGGCTCTGTGATTTTGGAACAGCACACTGTGTTACAAGTGGATCGACAGCACAGCCCTGAGGCTTGGAGAGAAGGTGTGTAGAAACCGAGGAAAGATCTAAGAGATAAAGAGCAGCTCTGTTAGCTCATTGGATAAGGTCAGACAAAATCTACCAAAACAATGATGTCTGCCTTCCCTACTCTACCAAGCCTAACTCTCAAACAAAACAACCCCAGGAACTGGATGGTTCAGTCAACCTGGGACCCCAGGAGACATCATGAAAGGTCTGTCTGCCTTTGGGATAGGGTGGCCCAGCTAAAGTCAGTTCTTTCAGAGATCCAAATTTTGACCCAAAATTTCAGGCCTTCTTCTCACTATTTGATCCCTTCCCTTCAGTGATGCTGGGATTCCCATCCATGAGCACATAGGCCTGGCTGCCTGACTGGACCGACCATGCCCTGTCCTTTCTGCTGTCCTGCCCAGGAGCCCTTGCTGCAGAGCCAAGACCTGTCTCAGACCACCCTGCCTCTGTGGAGGCCCCAGGGAAGTCTGGTTACAGTAACAGAGACAGTAGAAGGCCCAAACATAGACAGAGCACAGAAACTGATAAACACACACACAGAGAGAGAGAGAGAGGGAGAGAGAGAGAGAAAGAGAGAGAGAGATGAAAGAGTAAAACTACCACCACAAAAAAATAACCTCAATTTACTTTGTTTCTGCAAACTTCTGACCTTACTACTAAAGGGGAATAGAGGTTGGGGGAGACAAATAAACAAGAGCAAAGATGGAAGATGATGTGTCCTTACCATCAACCCTGACCCCGGTTTCCTCTCTCCTGGGGCAGCCCTCCTGTAGGTGGTTGGATAGCCAAGGAGCAGAGCTGGTCTCAGGTGAGGCACCTCAGGAGTTAAGCCGCTATTTATTTACAGGTTAAGGAGGCAAGCTCCAGAGTGAAGGCGGGGCTGGGCAAGGCCAGGTACAACTAACAAGCAGCCCTCTCAGGCGGCATTCTGGGCGATTACTCCCGAGCACCCAGCCATACCAAAATCAATAAACAATTTCAGCGCAGCCCAGGGAACTTTGCCACACTTAATAAAAGTCTCCAGCTGCGGTTATGGCTTCATTTCACCTTAACGTCTTCTTTAACTGTCCCTTCTTTTCAAGATCAATTAGAGGAACATGCAAAGAGAATAAAGAAGTACGCGCGCACATGCGGGGGCGAAGGGGCCAAGAGATGCCCCCTAAACAAACAAGGTCAAAACTAGTTACTGGGACGGAGCCTCTCCCCTCCTAATTCATGACTCCACTTTGAAAGGACCAATGGGGAATAAATCTGGGGACAGGGTTGCAGGATAGGAACTGAGCACTAATGGGGAAGGACAAGGAAGGAGGTGAGGGAGAGACCTCAGTTCCTAAATGCGCATAAGGAATTCTCATGCGAAATGCACCCTTATTTTCTAATATGGATTTCCTGGGGCCTCTTCCTCTCTGTAAACTGTGTATACTCAGGAATGAATGGAAAAGCCAGGCAGGGTGGTTCACACCTTTAATCCCAGCACCTGGGAGGCAAAGGCACGTGGAGCTCTGTGAGTTCAAGGCCAGCCTCATCTACAAAGAGAGTTCCAGGACAGCCAGGGCTGTTACACAGAGAAACCCTGTCTCAAAAAAAAAAAAAAAAAAAAAAAAAAAAGCAGGAGGGGGGGAGAAAAGAAAGAAAAAAGGAGGTCTGGAGAGATAGCTCAGCTGGTAAAGGGCTTGCCATGCAAGCCTGAGGACCTGAGTTCAGATTCCCCGGCACCCAGGTAGAAACCTGATGTGACAGCATGTGCCTGCAATCCCGGTGCTGGGAAGATGGAGGATGAGAGGACTCCTGGGGCTTGCTGGCCAGTCCAAGTCTAGCCAGTCCAAGAGACTCAGAGGGAGGAGACAGAGATAGAGAAAGAGAGAGGGGGAGAGAGAGGGAGAGGGAGAGGGACAGAAACCCTGCCTCAAAAATAGTAATACAGCAAGATGAAGACAGAAGACACTGACCTAGGGCTACCGTATGTATGTGCACACACTTGCTCGCACATTTGCACACGCACAAACACACACCCACCCACCCACCCATGCTGCACATAAAGAAAAAAGATAAATTAAAGAGGGGAATGTATAGAAGTGACTGTCGGAGTCTTCACCTAATGGCCGAGGGACGCTGCCTGAGAGGGGTAGGTCCTCGTGCCATCAATTAGCCTGGATGGTGTGTGTGTGGCTGGGTGATTCGTGTGTCTGTTTTCTTGCCTGCCAAAAGAGCATTTGCCAGACACTTGTCAGCCCCGTGAGGATGAATGAAACTAAGTGAAAGCCTGCTGAAATTCCTCAAAATGGCGTAAGCTCTGTTCCATACATTTGCAAGGCCATGCCTCCATAGGACCAAACCCTTTCCTCCCGTTGTTGAGCTTCTCAGCCTCTGTGAGAGGAACCACTCGCTCACTGTTCAGGCAGTCGATAACACTGACGAATCGATCATCTTCCTTGGTTTTTCAGCCACTCAAAAGAGCACAGATGGGACAACCCATCTTTGAAAAGCAGAAAGATGAAGACGTCCCACAAAAAGGAGCCACTGAGGTGTCAGGGGTGGAGAGCATTCTGGGTGAGGGTGAGAATTGTGGTCCCTGGTCCCGTCCCTCCTTTCAATGGAAACATTGCACCTAGAACGGAAAGCCCCCTGAAGGAATTAAGCAGCATCTTTCTTTTGGGAAGAAAAGGTTCTTAGTAGTAGAGGCTGGCCTTCAACTCACAGCAATCCTCCTGCCTCTGCCCCCCTGCAGTGCTAAGGCTGCGGGGGCTGTGCCATCACAGTCACTTTGCTTCATGGTTTTGTTTCTATTTGCTTTTATTGCGACATGATATTTGTGGATTTTTATGGGACAGTACGGTAATTTGATGCATGTGCTCAGTACATTCTGATCAAATCAGGGTAATGAGCGCTTATTCCTCCTCAGCATTAATCATGTTTATGTGTTGGGGATATCCATGGTGTTCTGCTAAATAGATTTTGTAAGCAGCGGCTATCCTGCTGTGCTGTGGGAAGCCAGGACTCACCTGTCTCTAGGCGTGTTTGGCTGCCTCTTTCCCTGCTCTCTTCTGTGCATACTCGGACCCCTGCTCTCTGCCTCTTGCCTAATGATGCTGTCCTTTCCCTGGACTTAAGAAAAAACTTTGCCATTGTACATGTGAGAAGCAGACACGGAGGAAGGTATGGCTTGATGAAGGCCCAGAGTCCCAGCATCTTCTCTGCCTCAGAGCCTCCATTCTGCTTCAGCCTTCCTGACTCCATCATCACAGTAGCTCCATCTAATTCACTTCAGCCTGTGTCTCTGAATCCCCTCTCAAGTTCCCAGCATGCTCCTCTCACCTGCCTTCCCATTCAACTGGGGTATCATTCAATCCAGTTTCAGGAGGACTCAAAGCATCTATGTGGGAGAAGAGAGCTGAGAGGAGTAATTATAGCAAAATTCACCTTCTCCCCTCCCTCGCCAGTTTATACTGGGGCTCTGTTTAAAAGTCTCATCTATAAGGGGTAGACAGATGAGGCACCTGTCAACTTTCATGCCATCACAACAGGCTGGAGTGCAAAAAAATTAGTTTGTTGGGCTGGGTTTAGCAGTTCAGAGTGAAGAACAAAGTCACGCCAACCACAGAAATAAAGCAAGCTCCCTAAGCGGGTCCAAGACCAAACCCAGTATTGCCAACAAGCCACTTACACAGTTGCCCAGGCTCCAGGCATTTCCTCGGGTTCTGGTGGCCCTCTACTGCTTCCTGGGTGTGACAGGTTCACGACATCTAGTTAGCACATCAGGCAGGCAATCCAGGCCCTACTGGGAGCTAACACAGATGCGGCCACGGGTCCACCTGCCTTTCTAAAACCATCAATAAACACGTTTGTAAAAATATTCTGCAAAATGGAGACAGAGCCACAGGATCCAGTGGAAAAACAGAGCTACAAAGGTGCGTGTTCCTGTGCTTTCCTCATGCCTCCATCCTGTTTAATATTTTCATGGTGAGCACGGAGGGAGAAGCTCATGGCTAATTCTGTCTTTTGATATCCGGCAGGAGCTCAGGATGTACAACCGTCTTTATAAGCAACCTTCACCAGCTGAGAAACACTGGCTTGAAAAAAAAATCAGCTGGGATTCTGGTTAGTGTAACGCTTAGCAAATGAGGACTAAGAAAGGCCAGGTGGAGATTAATGCAGACTATATTAGGAGGCTGGAAATAAAAGGCAAGTGGCCACGTGGGTGTCTGAAGACCTCCTTTACTTTGGGAAACGCTTAAGACTTGTAGGATAATAAACCATCAAGTGGCAATTCAAAAGGCATCATTCACCAAATCCACAAGTGACAAGATCTGCTCTTTGTAGGCTGTCTCATCTCTCTACGGCTCTGAACGCCACGCAGAGCTTTGAAATATATATTTGGAGTGGAGTGAGCTGACTAGAAGCTGACTTCAGTTATAAATCAACTCCTGGCTCACTCATTACTTTTTTCCATTCATTTTTTTTACTAGTTTGTATGAATATACAAAGTAATAGATTTTATTACATTTTCATATGTGCGTATGACACACTTCCATTCTCTCCACCCCTCTCATCCCCACCGTCCTTTCTGCTGCTCCCTTCTCTTTGCTGAGATACCCCTGCTACTTTCAGATCTTTTTTTTCTTTCTTTTTCTCTCTATTTCAAAGTCTAGATTACTCAGGAGAGAAAATGGGATGCTCATTTTTTCTAGGTCTGGCTTATTTTGCTTATTATGATGATCTCCCAGTCTCATTTTCCCTGAAAATGACACAGCTTTGTTCTCCTTCGTGGCTGAATGAAGCTCCACTGTACATTTCACTTTCTTTGTCCATTCACCATTGGCTCTTGTGAACAGTGCTTTTCAGTGAATATGGCCTTAGATGTTTCTAGATTAGCTTTCTTTCAGTGACACGGCTGGGTTTATTTTTGGGTTTTTGAGGAACGAACCTCCATTCTGATTTACATAGTGACTGCATGCCTTCCCAAGAATACTGTATAAGCTTTCCTTTTCTCCACAGCCTCTCTAATATTTTCCTCCTCCTCCTCTTCCTCCTCCTCTTTTTGTTTTTGAGATGAGAGTCTCTCCTTGGCTGTCCTGGAACTCACTCTGTAGACCAGGCTGGCCTCGAACTCAGAGAGCTGCCTGCCTCTGCCTCCTGAGTGCTGGGATAAAGGAGTGTGCCACCACCACCACTGGGCTCTTACTTTCTTTTTTAGGTGACTGCAAAAAGACTAGAAATATACAACCAATGAATCGGCCTGGCTTCTCCTAACACGCACCACCTCTAAGAGCCACCATCACCACCGTTGTGATAGACACAATAATTAACCACCCCAGTCCCCAGTCTAGTCTTAACCCAATGGACTCATCTACAAGTACACCATGCTGGACACACCTATGGTTAGCCTGGTTTACTCTGTGGCCGTTCCTCTAGTTTGTGTTCCTTAAACTCATCCTATATATCCTAAGCACGGGCAGGAAAATTTAAACCTGCACAAACAGACTTGTCCTAGTTAGGGGTCCTACTGCACAATGGGCTGAGCCCTCCCACATCAGTCACTAATTAAGAAAATGCCCTCCAGGCTTGCCCACACCACAGCCTAATCTTATGGAGACTTTTTTTTTTTTCAACTGAAGCTTCCTTCCCTTCAATGACTCTAGCTTGCGTCAGGTTAACATAAAACCAGCCAGCACAACTGACCCTTGCCAACTTGACACACAAACATGTCACTCTTAAGCCACAACCTTTCCTTTCTTGTTCATCCTTAAGATCACACATAAAGACAGCACAGCAGTTTACAAACTTAAAAGGTCCCACACAGCCTTTAAAAAGTTCAGTCTCTTGAAAATGTCTAGGCCCTTAAAATCCAAAGTCTTTTCCAAAAAAATCTAATGTCTCCCAACTGTGGGCTCTTGTGAAATAAAAAAAAAAGAAGTTAAATACTTCCTTACTCCAAGAAGAGAAGAACCAGGGCACAATCACAATCAAAGCAAAGCAAAACCAAACCCCAACAGTGCAAATAACTCAGTGTCAGTATCTGGGATTCACTCACGATTTTCTGGGGTCCTCCAAAGGGCTTGGGGTCACTTCTCTGGCTCCACCCTCTGAAGCACACACTCAGCTTGACTTCCAGGCTCTGGCTGGTTCCATCCACTGCCAGTGCTGTTCTTGGTGGCCATCCCCCTGTACTGGTACCTCCAAAATGCGGGAGTCTCTGCTGCAACTGGGCTGCCCTTTCACCAACAGCTTCTCCTGGGCTCTCATGGCGACAAGCCTCAGTTGCTCTCCATGACCCCCCTTCATGCCTTCACTGGGTGATACTTACAGACCACCAAGGCCCACTGCCAGCACAAAACCACTTCTAGAACACGGCTTCTGTGTGCGGACTTCCGGGAAACACTTCCCAGAAGATTTCATCATGGCAACGCTGGTTTCTTTTAATCACTGTTGATTTCTCAGTTTCACCTGGCCGGCATCAACTGCCCCAGTAACATACAGCTTTCACCTCAGTGATGCAGCTTGTTCTGTCAATTGTGGCTGACTCTTCATGCCCAGCAGCCTAGAACCACAGATTCTTAACTCAAATTATACAATCCGGATAGAGTGTTTGCATGACTCTTAAACTTCCCCCTGGACCTTCACAAGCCAGGCCTCTATCGTCTTCGAGTCTCTCAACACTCTTCTCTTCCAAGACCCCACAGAACAGCTCACCAACGTTTGAACACTCAGTGGCTTTTCTAGCCCAATGCTCCAAAGCCCTTCCACAACCCTCCCCCAAAAACACACGGTCGCGTCTTTCTGAGCAACACCCCACATTCCTAGCAGCAGTTTCTATCTTAGGGTTACTATATGTTGGACACCATGACCGAAAAACAAGTTGAGAAGGAAAGAGTTTATTTGGCCTTTACTCCTGTATGATAGTCTGTCGTTGGAGGAAGTCGGGACGGGAACTCAAGCAGGGCAGGAACCTGGAGGCAGGAGCTGATGCAGAGGCCATGGAGGAACGCTTCTTATTGGCTTGCTCTCTATGGCAGCAGCCTATAGACCCAAGACCACCAGCCCAGGGGTGGCCACACCCAATGATCTGGGCCCTCTCCCATCAATCACCCACTAAGAAGTTGTCCTATAGCTCGATCTTACGGAGACGCTTTCTCAGCTGAGGCTTCCTCCTCTTAGACAACTCTAGCTCATGTCGAAACGACGTGAAACTACGCAATGTAGACCTCAGTGTTCCTCAGCGGAGGAGCTCACTGTGTCCCACTGGTGAGTTGAACAGGGTCACCTTGAACAGGGTGGTCTCCTGCTGGGCAAGAGATAGCACACATCATTTCTTGGTTCCTAAGAGCAAAGAATAAGGAATTACCAAGGCTTTCATTCCCCGCTTTATGATTACGGAGTTTGTACTAGTCAGTTCCTAGAACAATGGCTCTTCACCTGTGGGTTGAGACCCCTTTGGAGCTGACCAGCCCGTTCACAAGGGTTCACATATTAGGTAGCCACATTGCAAGTTCGTAACAGTAGCACCATCACAGTTAGGAAATACTTTTATGGTTGGGGATCAAAACAGCAGGGGGAACTGAATTAAAAGGTTGACACATTAGCAAGGTTGAGAACCACTGTCCTAGAAAACAGTTCTTTTTTAAAAAAAAAAAAAAAGTATGTACTATTTGTTACAATGTATTCACTTTGTATCCCCGCTGTAGCAGTTCTTCAGGACAAATGCTTCCTAAGCTTCATTGACGGAATTCCCAGCATTCACTGAGAATGGGTCTAGTTCAGGGTCTGCTAAGCTGACCCCGGCGCCGCTCTTGGTCATGGCAGAGCGCCTGCTGACCGTGCTTGCATGGAGTTCCCATCCTTTCGGAAGAAGATACTTCATTGCCAGTGTTCCAACAGTGTCAGTGTTGGTGCGGCTCACCTGGCCAGCTCAAGGGTGGTTCCTCCTCCCCTCAGCGAGCATTTCCTGGCAGTTCCGACTCCAAATGCATCTAGTTTGTTAGGACACCTACAGTGCTTTCTGAGGGATCTATGCATTTCTACCTGGGGCCATGTTTTCCTGAGCACGTGAAGTAAAGGACTGTATTTTGGGCGTTTAAATGGCAGCCATCTGCGCCCTTCCTAATGACAGACACAGCCACAGATCCATTCTCCCCATCTCATGCAATTTCTCAGAGACTGGAGATCGCAGACACAGCTTAACATATATTTTTTCCATTAGAAACTGCTAACAGAGCTGAACCTTTGTGGTGCAAGGCTGTAAACCCAGCAATAGGAAGGCAGAGATGCAAGAGGATTACAAGTTCAAGGTCACATAGTGAGTTTAAGGGCATACTGGACTATGTGGTAAGCTCCCATCTTTAAAAAAAAAAGAAATGGTAAAAGAAGTTGGTGAAAGGTAGATGGTTAGCTGAAGTCATGGATTTCCATGAGTGTAGGGATCTTGGATGTTAGTGGCTTAATACCAAAGATTTATCTTTTGTGGGAAATTACAAATTTCTGAACAGCATGGGATTTTTCCCATGAGGCCAATCAAGCAAAATATATATATTTGGTCCTCCTGTAGAAAAAAAAAGTCCCCAACACCATAATGTTTTCTTTTATAGAAATTCTAAAGATTGATGCTGGTTTTGTGAGATCGTTCATACAAGAGCTGTGTTAATATCACACTGTAGCCTGGGTTCTTTCTAAAGGTTGAATGAGGAGAAAGCATGCAGGAAAAGGTGGTTTGTTGAAAACAAAAATAATTCTAAGAAAATCAATACTGCATCTGAGACCTTGGCCTGGCAGCTTTTACTAGACTGTTCTCCCACCAAAGATTTTATTCTGTGCTCTAAATAGCCTAACATGGGACATCTTCCCCCAAGTCCATTGCTGTGGCAAAAAAGCCTCTTTGTTCTGCCTACTTACAATCTGTCAACCGTAAGAACTAAGTAAATTAAAGCAACTTCCAGAACTCAAGCCAAAGGCAACTGAAATATTTCTGGAGTTGAATCTGTTGAAGAACTGAATCTCAGGTGGGAATGGCTGTCCTTGGCCAGTCTCATATCTTGTGAGACCCTGGCACCGTGGGCTTGCTAAGGTTGTTTGATATTCTATTATGATATATTTTTATCTGTTGTACGTCATATATATATATATATTATACACATATACACATATGTTTGTGCACACACTTGTATAGACACACCCATTTGTGTGTGAGTACATGCAGTTTAGACATGAATGCATACAAACCGTGTTACGCATATCTGCTGCATATATACTTTGTGTGAAGAAAGTTCTTTGAGTGAAAAGGGACAGGAGAGTGTGTAAGGACGCAAAGAGAGATGAAAAGTGTCTCAAGATTCATGTGGAAATATAGATGCTGACTGTGAACATGTGCCTACGGCGTGCATAGCCCATCAACTCATCCCAAAGTATGTGTACACACACTTACCAAGAGACTGCATGCTTGTCCATTGCAATACCATCGGTAACAGCCCCAAGCTGGAGTAGTCTGTCAATAGACTATCTGTAATAAGGGTGGCAAATTACGCAATATTCCACCTCTACAACATGAACACATTACTGACACATACAACAAACTGGATAAATCCCACAGATGTGACGATGTGCAAAACAGCCAGGCAAAAAGCACATGGATTGAGGTGCTGCTTCATGAAATTTGAAGACAGCTCACCCTGACTCATGCTCTTAGAAGCAGAATAATAGGATGGGGGGGGGTGGTTGTGATTAAAATTCGGAAATAGAAGAAATTTTTTTAAACAGAGCCTTGGTGGTCTAGCTTTCTGCCTCAGTCTTCCTAAATCCCTAAGTGATGAGATTTCTTCCTCCCCCACCTCCCTTTCTCCTTTTTTTTTTTTTCCACTTCCCCATAAGGGATGAGATCTAGGGCCATGTCGAGGCAGGCAAACATTCCTGTTTCTGGCCCCGGGCACTGCTTACCTAAGTTCTGTAAGACGGATAACTGGTGAGCACTCATCGACCTAGCAGACCTAGCACCAGAACCATATGTTTGTTCTGTATGTATGTTTTGACTTCAACAAAAATCCAATCACTCCCTCTGGATTGTGACAGGATACATGAAACACATGAGTGTAGGGTCACCTGAACAAGCCTCTCTGTCGCCAGAGTTCCTGTGCTACTTAGGATGTTTCCATCTGTAAGAAGCAACAAGGCTTACTCGGTCTACTCTAGACTACTGAATATAGGAGTTCACATCCCATGAGGCCAGAGGCAGGCAGCAACCATACTGGCTGATCTACATCCTGACAAAAACCATCTAGGCAGGATATCATCACACACACCAGTACTGGAGACACAAAGTGGGCAGATCTCTGTGAGTGTGAGATTGCTCTTGTCTGCACAGTGAGTTCCGGGCCCCAAACTAAAATAGACAAATAAACAGACAGACAAACAAACGGAGTCCTATAGTCCCCTGTTCTTCCATCCATTTTCGGGCTACCCCCTTTGTGTTCATAAGACAGCAATTGTGATTCTAGAAATGAAATACACATTTCCAGTTTGCCTGAAGTCCAAATGAGGCATGGCCACAGAAACTAGCAAAAGCCATTAGGGCAGTGGTTCTCAACCTGTGGGCCCTCGACCTTGGGGAGGGATGTGGAACTACTCTTAACCAGAGGTCGCCCAAGGCCATCAGAAAACATAGATATTTACATTGCGCTTCATAGCAGCAGCAACATTGCAGTTATGAAGTAGCAAACACTTTTGTAATTGGGGGTCACCGAAACATGAGGAACTGCATTAAAGGGTTGCAGCGTTGGGAAGGCTGAGGACCCCTGAGTTAGGGTGAAGGAAGAGGCACTGAGGCTGAAAGCACATTGGAAAGCGTGTGAATGCCTGACTGACACTCAATTTCAGGAAGCTTTGGGTATCAGACCAAGAAGATGCAAGAAAAGGCAAAAGGCAGGATCCAGAAGCTGGTGTGGGTTTGAAGTGAGTTTGGGAAGAGCACCCAGGCTTTGTACTCTTTTTGGGAAACTGAGTGAGACAAGGAGGACTGAGGTCTTCTGAGCTGTGAACCTTTGGCAGGAAGTAATAAGTCGCAGAGTGATTCTTGAGGGGAATGTCACATGATCAGGGTCCTGGCCCTGGCGGCATCAAAGCCTGTCCAGGAAACCAACTGTCCTCAAACTTATGCCTACAAACAACACATTTTAACTCCTGGTTTCCACAAGCAAAGAATTCGAGAGTGGCTTGTCTGGGCTGTTTCCTGGGCTGAGTCATTTGAAGGTGTGACACTCTGGAAGGTCCCCACCAGCAGTAACCCATTCGCAGACTGTTGCCATAGGCTTCGGTCCCACAGCACATTGCTTTCCATAGCTGTGCTTGAGCCTCACAGGGCATCGGGGGCCCCAGAGAGAAGGACCACAGAGCATGGGGAAAGGAGGAAGCTGCCATGTCTTCCACGACTCCATTTCAGATGTGGCAAAGAGCTGGATAAAATCTAGGCTGGAGAGGAAGCTCAGTGGGTCGGAGCTCTTGCTGCTCTTGCAGAGGAGCAGAGTATGGTTCCCGGAATCCACAAAGGGTAGTGACCTGTAAGTCCAGCTTCAAAAGCTCTGACACCCCCTGCTGGCCTCCTTGTGTGTGTGCACATGTACACACACACACTCAGACACTCACACACACACACACACAGGATTTCTACAGTATTCTATTTACTATTAACCATTGGTGAGGCAGAGCCTACAATCTGGGAGTCAGTAATTGTGTTTGCTTCTTCCAGAAAATTCTGAAGCAAGTTAGCAATTGGACATCAGTCAGCTTTTGGTGTAAGGGGCTCGAGTAACTTTGTCTCATTTTCTCTGCCTCTATTTCCCTAGTTGATCCTCCTCTCTTATCTCTACTTTGCTATACTATCCAGGAAATGGATACATGTTCAAAGGAGGAAGAAAGGCTCTTTGCTTTCCTAGGCGGAGAGGCAGTGGTTCTGTAGGTCAAAGGGTCCCCCTGACGATGCAGCACAACAGTCAGTCTGCTCGGCCTATGGCACGGGGAGTTGGAGACAATGCTTACTCTTTGCACGGGAGGCAGAAAAGATCTTTGCACAGGTGATTGCCTGGGGCTGGGATCAAAAGGAGGTTGAGAGAAAGAGAAAACTGTGGTCCAGCATCAGCTGTCTTGGGAAATGGTCACCTCTGAACCCCTTGCTTTGAGACCAGTCGGGATCTGCACGGCACTGGCAACCCTGCTGCAGCATCCTAGATCTGAGCTTGCCTTCTCACCAGGTGTCATGCATCTGCCTTGGCTCTAGCCCACCGTGACAGCTGGCGTCCCATCAACTTGACAACACAGAGTTATCTGAAAGGAGGGAACCTCAAAACACTTCTATAAGATCTGGCTGTAAGGCATTTTCTTAATTAGTGATTGATGGGGGAGGGACAAGCCCTTTGTGGGTGGTGCCATCCCTGGGCTGGTGGTCCTGGGTTCTATAAGAAAGCAGACTGGGAGCCAGGTGCAGTGGCACACACCTGTAATCCCAGCACTCTGGGAGGCAGAGGCAGGTGGATCTCTGTGAGTTTGAGGCCAGCCTGGTCTGCAAAGTGAGCTTAGGACAGCCAAGGCTACACAGAGAAACAATGTCTCAAAAAATGAACCCAAACCAAACCAAGCAACAACAACAAAAACAAACAAACAAACAAGCACCTGGAAAAGCCATGGAGAAGCAACCAAGTAAGCAGCCCTCCTCCATGACCTCTCTCTGCACCAGCTCCTGCCCCCAGGTTCCTGCCCTGCTTGAGTTCCTGTCCTGACTTCCTTTGGTATGAACAGCAACTTGGAAGTGTAAGTTGAATAAACCCTTTCCTCCCCAACTTGCTTTTTTAGTCATAGTGATTCTCTGCAGCAATGAAAACCCTAACTAAGACATGCAACATGTGTCTATCTTGCTTAGAATCCTTGGCAAGATGAGCCCTAGTAGCACCTGGACAAAGAAGTAAACGCTCCCAGGAGCAACCAGCTCAGCTTTATCACAGATCCCAACAACACGTGTGTTTGGCTCCCTGTCAATCTAGCGTGGAACAGAGGTGACTGTAACATCCCGGATGCCGCCATGACTGTGACTCTATTTCAGTGGCAAGGCAGTGTGACTGGAAAGGAACGGGAGAGCAGCCACAGAGCAAGGCTGCTCGGGGCACGGTGCCCGGCCAGCAGTACCTTCGAGAAATGATTCTACAACATCTCTGTCATGACCGCAAGGCCAGCCTTGACCAGTCGCTTCTGAGCCGGGTTACATCTGCAGTGAGTCTTCTTCACCGACCCCTGTGAGCGTGACAGGTGAGGGGTCTTGATGGAGGAGCATGTCCCACAGCTGGGATGGGACTCTGTCCCGCTCCACTCCAAAAAATAAAAAATAACATCCCTGAACTGCTGTGGGGAACCCTTCATTGCTCAGCCACGATCTTACCACTGGTCTCCCTTCCTCTTTACATAACAAAAAACGAAAACAGATTAAGTGGTACATTCTGACCATTGTTTTCAAGCACTCAGACTGGAGTAGGGGAGGTGGCAGGGGAGCACCAGAAATAGAACAAGGTCTCTCTATGGGAGTCCTGGACCATGAAAACCCAGAGAACCGCCCTGCATGTGGAGAAGAAAGGAAGCTTTGTGGGGTTCTTGATCCACGAGGTAACCACACAGGGTCAGCTCAAGGAGAGATGTTTCACTTCAACAGCTTCCTGGGAGCAATGTACAGCCATTCAGAAATCAGACGGGGGAAGCTGTGCACGGGGAAGCAGGGACACCATACCAAAGGCAGATTACATCCACAGGGTGAAGAGGGAGCAGACAGACACCCGAGTCAGAAGAGGGAATGCCAGGTCTACTGAGCAGATAGCTGTACACCCCGGGTAGACTCTGAGGGTGGTGCTGCGTCTCTGGAACTTCACCCCAGGGCCCACAGAGGCACCTGAGGAGGAGATGGTTACTGAAGAGCGGATAGAGAAGCAAGCGTTGGGTGTGCCACTGTCAGGCGGGCAGGAAGGGAGCCGAGCACACCAGTCGGTGCTGATGTAGGTGAGTAGGCCACAGGGCAACGTGGTGTTAGTTTAACCTTCTGGTCAACGGCTAGAACACTCATTCCGCTAAGAACAAAGCACTGTGCCTAACCAGTTCTTAACCAACCTTTTGTTTGTTTGTGCAGTCAATCCAACATGTTTCAGTGAGTGCTGCAAAGCACTTCCAACTTGGCAGCTGCAGACAGCGTCTCCTTAGCTCTAGTTTCTGCAGGTCAGGTGGCTGCGTACGGCTTGGCTGATCTAGCAGCTCCAGGCTCTCCTGGGGCTGCGAGCCAGACGTTGACTGGGGCTTCGGTCTCCTCCAAAGCCCAACCAAAGTCGTTTCCAAACTACGGAAAGTTGTTGGCAGAATTTATTCCTTTGTTGTCTTGCTGAATCTGCCCTCAGCCCCTCGAGACTGTCTATCCCACAAGCTTCTCCAACACGGCCAGGTCCCTCAGCACAGTTTTCTCTTTCAGAGAAGGGAGCAGAGAGAGAGGATGCTAGCAAGATGGGCTCCCACAGAACACGAGTACGTCTTAGCATTTCTGCCCCGTTCCCTTGGTTAGAAGCACGTCACAGTCAAGGGGAGGGGACTACACAGAGATGTAAGCAAGGGGCAGGGACCAAAGGGACATCTTAGAGTCTCTCTGTTACACCAGGACACAGGGGTGAATAGAGTCACATCTTCAAGGGAAGCAGCTGGAGAGAGAGAAACAAAAAAATGGGAGGGTGTGGACTAGGTCAAAGGTTAAAGAACATATGCTGAACTAAAAAATATTATCTAGAGATTACAAGAATCTCAAGAGCTCTTCCTTTGTTTTTGGATCATTTTAAACATCATGAAACCCCTTTTATTTATGAGACAACCAGAAATGTGAGCACTGATGGTTCATATGATGATATGAAGAAATTATTTTTAAAATTTATGAAAATTTTAGTTTGAAAAAAATTTAATTAATATTCCCAATCTGCCACTTTTAAAAAATTTTTTATTTATCTATTATGTAGACAGTGTTCCACATACATGCGCCAGAAGAGGGCACCAGACCTCATTATAGATGGTTGTGAGCCACCATGTGGTTGCTGGGAATTGAACTCAGGACCTTTGGAAGAACAGCCAGTGCTCTTAACCTCTGAGCCATCTCTCTAGCCCTTATTTTGAAAATTTTTATTTTTTACTTTTTAATTGGAGATCATTCACTTGTATCCCTATTTTGAATATTTAATAACCTTCATATTTGGAAACTCACACTGAAACACCAAAGATAAAATGTATCCTAGAGACTTTCAAAAGGAATGAGGAGACTGGGAGAAGTTGGGCAGCAGAGAGGCAGGACCATGGGAACTCAGGAAACTATTGTCAACTTTTGTAGATGATCACTTTTTTTAGCAACTAAGTCTCCTGTAGTCCAGGCTAGCCTGGCCTCCTTACTATGTACTAAAGATGACCTTCAGCTTCTGATCCTCCTGCTTCTATTTCCCACGTGCTAGGATCATAGCACCAACCGTACTTGTTTTATTTACAGTTCTAGGGAGCATGTTGTGAGTTTGCTGAGCGCTAGTCAAGGCCTCTGACAGCTGAGCCACACCCCCAGCCCCAACTCGAATTTCTTCATAATAAAACTTCGGTTAAAAGTTAGAAAAGTGGCTCAGTGGCTAAGGGTGCTTGTTGTTTTTCCCAGCGACCCAGTTCAGTCCCAGAACCCATGTCACGTGGTTCACAGTCTCCTGGAACTCCAACTCCAGGGGATCAGGCACCTGTATGTAAGTCCCACACAGACATGCAAAAATAAATAATAAGATAAATCTTTAAAAAAAGAAAAGAAAAGAAAAGAACGTATCTGCTCTCATCAGTAGTCACAGATGCAAATGAAAACCATGTGAAACGATTTTGTGTTGATTCCATTGCAGGAAAACTATGAGACGCTAAACCTAACTGCAGGTGAGGCTGGGTACTCTAGTCCTTACTGGGTAGGTAGAAAACGTACCACCATACTCTGTGGAGAGCATATTGTATTAAACTCCTGCCTAGGTGTGTAGGAAGATATCTAAAATCATCAGGAGGCTGAGGCAGCAGGTTTTGAGTTTGAGGCCAGCCTAGCCTACCCTAGTGAGAGCCTGTTTCAAAACAGCAACTACGCAACAGTGTGTAGGCTGTTAAATCAACACCAACAGTCTCATTCAGCTGTGGGCCCTGGCTGCTACACTGCTGTGGTGATTTGAATGAAAATGGCCCCCACAGGCGCATATGTTTGAATGCGGGGTCCCCAGTAGTGGAACTGTTTGGGGGGGATTAGAGGTGTGGCCTCTTTGGAGGAGGTTTGTCCCTGTGGGGTGGGCTTTGAGATTTCATGGCAGGCCTAGTCTTTCTGTCTTTATGCCTTGTGTGGGATGAGAGGATGAAGACGTAACCTCTCAGCTATTGCTCCCATGCTTCCTGCCATGATAGTCATGAATTAATCCTCTAACACTGTAAGCAAGGCCGCAATTAGGTGTTTTGTTTTATAATTTTCCTTACTCACGGTATGTCTTTAGAGCAACAGAACAATAACCAACACAACTACTGACCAGCCGGGCAAGTGCGGGAGGGGCCACTCTGTTATGGGAATAAGCAGCTACTTCCTGACTGGGGAGGCCACAAGTCCTGGCACGGAAACTTCTGCTGTTGTTTTTGTTACATGGACATGATGTGGCCATCAAATCGCCTTCTCAGTAACTATGTTTCTGCCCAAGGTTAATGCTGCCATGAGCTTCAGTGAGGGATGCCTCCTTCTTGCAGTGACGTTACAGAGACTCAAACTGGTCAACGGGCTGAGAAAAGTCACTGATGGATGTTTGGTGAGGAACAGGATGTCTCTAGCCCCACTCTGCACAGCTCAGGGAGCATTGCCGAAGAAGGGGCAGAAAGAATGTAGGAACCAGAGAAAAGGGAGAATTGGTGTGCAAACACTGACCTCTGGCCATGACATGGCCATTCATGACTGCACAAGATTGGGTCTAGCAACATCCCGTTGTGGAGGAGGAAAGGGATCCTAGGGATCCACCTGTCCCTGAGAATTTATATGCGGTTGATGGTTGATGGGGGAGAGACATTTTCTTCAGTGATATAAGTGATATAAGGTACCCATGTTCCTGTAAACAAACCGTTATCCATGATCCTGTACACAAACCTACAGAAGAAACTCATTGGGTAATTAATAATAATAATAATAATAATAATAATAATAATAAAAGAAACATCCAGGTATACATGCCTTTAATCTCAGCATTTGAGAGGCAGAGGCAGGCAGATCTTTATGAGTTCAAGGCCAGCCTGGTCTGCATAGTGAGCTCCAGGACAGCTGGGACCCTGTCTCAGAAAAAAAAAAAAAAAAAAAAAAAGATACAAAAAAGATCTGAAAGTAGAAGGGGGGGCCAGTTGGGAAGAGAAATAATATCAGTAGGAGGGGGACAAGAGATGGTAACAGGGTGAATATAATTGAAATATATTATGTACTTGTATGAAAATGGCATAGTGAAACCCATTATTTTGCATAATTAATATGTGCTAATAAAATGTTAAAAATTTTATACTAACATGATAAAAAGTTATATAAAGTGTCAATACAAAATATTTAATATACAGTATAATTACTATTCAAATGTAGATTTTCTTTTTTTTCTTTTTGGGACAAGGTCTCTATGTATCTCTGGCTGTCTTAGAACTTGCTGTGTGGATGAAGCTGACATCAAAAGTCACAAAAACCCACTGGTCCCTTCCTCCTGGAGTGCTGGGGGTAAAGGCCACTCTGCTCAGCTTTCAGATGTAGACTTTTAAAACAGAGAAAATGATCCAGGGAGGTTATATCAAGATGGCCAATAAGAAACTGTTTTTAGGTGGCAATATTATATAATTCAGTTCTTATGGTGCCTAGTTCTCTGATTTTTTAATTATTTATTTATTTGTATTTTATGTGCATTGGTGTTTTGCTTGCATGTATGTCTGTGTGAAGATGTCAGATCTCTTGGAACAGGAGAGCAGTTATGAACTGTCATGTGGGTGCTGGGAATTGAACCCAGGTCCTCTGGGAGAGCAGCCAGCGCTCTTAACCACTGGACCGGACCGTCTCTCTGATTTTTTTTTTAACAAGTGGTCTACAATACACGAATATGCATGATTTACTCTGTTACTGGTGTCTTAGTTGCTTATCTTGCAGTTCTGGAGACATAAAAGCAGGATGACAGAGATTCCAGACAGGAAGCTCGGGCGCGTGTGCAAGACACGCAAGTCACACCAGAGAGGAAATAAGAACAGGAGTGCTGGGAGAGCTTGCGCTCCCTTTGAGCGTCAGCCTCTTCTCACGAACCCCCATCCAGTCCAAGACCAAACCCACTTCCCGTGGATGCACATCAGTGCCACCTGAAGCAACACCCAGAGAGCCCACCTGCTCAAACCACAGCCCCTCATCACGGCTACAGGAACTTCCGGAGAACAGGCCAGATCCAAACCGTCAGACCCCGAAGCCTCTCAGAAGCCTGGGGTGTGACTGTGGGACTAACAATGGCACCAAACAGGGAGAGAGAGATGAGACATGAGGAAGCTGCTGCAAACGGTGCTCTGACAAGCTCAGTGAAAGGCAGCGAGATGGGGAGTGGGAGAAAGAAACAGCTCCCGGGTCCATGGTGCCCGGAGCCCACAGCACCACGGCCTGGGAGCTCAGAGGCCAGCATGGGGTGTTGCAGAACAGAACTTCCAGATGTCAGCCAGTTCGTGTCTCCAGTAGGTCTTAGCTGGGAGGCCTCTGGGGGGCAAGTGCTACATTTTGGGTTTGAAGTATTTTCCAAAGGCTTATGTTTTAAAGGCTTAGTTCCTGGCCTGGTACAATGCTGGGAGGTAACCGAACCTTTAGGAGACAGGGCCTACTCTCCTTCTCTCCCTCTCTGGTTTTTGTTTGTTTGTTAGATTTGTTTTGTTTTTTTAATCAGGAGCTCATGTAGCCCAGGCTATATATCTGAGGATAACCCTGAGGTTCTGACCCTTCCACTTCCCTAAGCGCTGGGAATCACAGGCATGGCCACCATACCCTGATACTTTTCTCTCTGTAAGTTGATTATCCCAGGCATTTGTCTTAGTAACAGAAATTTCACTGATCACCACCAATTTTAATAACAAATATGACATTTGCCTTGAGGGTGTCAGAGGCTGAAGAATGAGTGGAGAAATCAAAACAGTCATCAAAAGTAGATTTTTTTTAAGTTTAAATTGAGGTCAAATAGCAAAAGAAACAAAAAGATGACACAGGCCATTGTTTAAAGCAGTAATGGTTTTTGTTTGTTTGTTGTTTTTTTACCAGAAAAGAGGCAGCACCTCTGTACCCCTAGCTTTTTTCTATCGTTATTGTCAAATACAATCTTTTTACCATGAAATGGGTAACAGAGACATTGATAAGAGAGAATTAGAGCTTGAAGTTTAGAGATTATAGGAAGCACCCCCTTTCTCTAGCATGTAATGAATTAAAGTCACTTACCTCAATGAATTACTTCCCAGGATGCTGATAACTCTTGCAAATGGGATTGCTGCTCAGAGCAACAAGAACAGTAGGTGCCAGAAGATGAGAGTTGGAAACACACACACACACACACACACAATCAGACTGGCATCATCTTTGCCATGGTCATTTCTTATTCCAATATGGCACACAAACAAGGCATAGTATACACATCTTATCAAAGTGGGTCCTAGCCCCCTCCCTGCCAGGCAAGAGACTGGGTTGCATCTTGATAGACAGGGGAAGCTTATAGCACCAACAAGGAAACATGGGCTATCAGATCAGCGGGGCTAGAGGTTGTGAGTTCAAGCAGGGGCTTGGAGCCTTTCATGTTGCTTGGAGTCACATTACTGTGTGCAAGCAGCTGGAATCCCCCAGGCATTTAAGAGCAACAGAGAACTTTCCTGGGAAAATCTTGAACTCACAGGCTAGCAGGAAGAAAAGACTGCCTGCATTAGGATGGGCAGGACTCAGTTGGTCAGAAGAGTCACCTGGTCAGGACTGGAACGCAGCACCCCTCTGGGGTAACTGAGCTTAGCATCTTCCAGGGCCCACGTTGACCTCAGAGGGCCTTGAGAGAGGAAAATACCATTCAGCCCACACACTAATGTGGGTAGTGTGAATGACGTGTGTGTGTGTGTGTGTGTGTGTGTGTGTGTGTGTGTGTGTGAGACGGGGGTCACAGAAAATGGTAGGGAGACTCACAATGCTTCCATCCCCACTACTGACAGGTGGAGGAGAAAGGCCCTCCAAAGCCCTCCTCTGGACTCTGTCACTGCTCTCTGCTGTATCTTGACTTGGCCAGCTAGGCTCTGTCCCCTTTACCAGAGGAGGAAATGCAACTCGCCTGAGTGTCCAGTGCCCCCTAAGTCCTGCACTCTTTTCAGTCTTGAAGTTGACACCTGGGTCTGCTGAGCCCCACCCTTTCGTGTTTACTGGGAAAGAAAAAGCGTGGTTCTGGAATTTCCAGATTAGCCAAAGCTGTGAATGAAAGCGAATGTTTTCAGTGGTGGATCCTGACTTAAACTGAGCTCCAGAGAGTGACACAACAACCCTACCTAACCAGAGAAAGTATGCCGACAGCAGATGCATGATACTTTGTGTAGGCCTGAAACAAGCCAACCAAACAGGTATAGGGTGGCATAGGGTTTACTTCAGATATAGCATGCACCAGAAATACAGACATGGGAGGGTGAGACAGAGTTCAAGGCCAGCCTAAGCTACACAGAGAAGACAAAGCTGGCCAGACCTTGTGAGCAGAAGTGGAGAAGGATGGAGCCCAGATGGCAGAATTCACCCAGCATGCACGAGGCCCTGGGTTCCATCCCTGGCACTGCGTAAAACTGAGCATGGTAGCACACACTTGTAATCAGGAGGTAGAGCCAGGAGAATTACTCAAAACCCTCTTCAGCACTGGAGGTCAACCTCAGCTACATTAGACTTTGTCTTGAAAAAAGAAAAAGAAAAGGAAAAGAAAAACAAAGGAGTTTGGGATATGGCTTAGCGGAAGAGCAGGTGCCTAGAATACCCAACCGCCGAGGCTCGTTTTCTACCCAGCACCCTCCAAAGAATCCGAAGTATATAACTAACTTCTCCTTGGAGATGTGAGTAAATGCCTGTTCACGCCAGCCGGGACCCCGGCAGCAGACCAGGGAAGGATTCCACAAAGGTCTAGCTGGTGAGTTCACAGGGGATTCTTACAGGAGGGTAAAAAGGACTCCCAGAAAAGTGCACCCCAGCACTGGTGACAGCGCACAAAAGCTCCACCCAAGGAGCTGCTGTCCGACTCGCAGGTAGCGCCAGCAGTCACCAATCCTCAGCTATTAACTGCTCTTATACCCTGCGGGAGAGGGCTAGTGAATGTTCCGGCTTTCTGAGCTTCTTGACCCTTGTAAGTTTCCACAGAGGGCTCCCCCCTCCCTCCAGGAGCAAATAGGCACCCGACAAAAAGCAAAAGGGACTTTAAACTAGAACTACTACCTTCAAACTAGTTCAAAGGACCTCTTCTAAAGCCTTCAGCCGTGTGAACACAGAGAGGGAAAGTGGAAGGGCTGTTTCTCACGTACCTCTGGGCTGAAGGGTTGGGGACGAGGCAGGGCAGAGTGGACACCCCAGGGGCCAAAAGAAGAGCCCTGGCATGCTTCCAAGCCAAAGCTGCTGATGAATAGAGACATGAGGACTCACTCTAAAAGGACTTCAAGGGCTTGTAAGTGGGAGAGTGAGGAGTGGAGAGCCAAGTAAGAACTGAGTCTGAGAGGCCAGAGGAAGACCTGCCTTGAAGCAATGGCCTTGTACTGCTGGCCAGCCCAGCACTCAGCACCCAGCACCCAGTACACGAGGGAACACCAGCCGGTGATGAAACCCCCAAGTTAACATTCATGAAAGCCCCTCCTAGTTTGTGAGTTAACTGACTTGCTGACAGAGTTCAAAGAAACCGGTCTTGATTTTCCTGAGGCCTGTGGAGAGCAGGTGGTCGGTGGGCTGCAGGCCTCTGGATGGGAGGCATGTCTGAGTCAGTTGCCTGTCAGGAGACAGATGGAATCGGCCACATGACCCCTGGTCCCACATCCATTCCACCAAATGGAGAGACATGACAAGCTTTTTATTTTCAGGAGAGCATCATTGATTATTCCCCGTTAATGCTTCCCCATCGATGGCGGGCAGGCACTAGAGGGAAATGGAAGGATGTGATATCCGGCCCCCCCAGAGGGAAAAAAATCAATGAGATATGGTTTGATATTTCATCCTAGGATAACCTCTTTCTCCAGCCTCCAACCCACAGGCCACTGCTTTCCCCCTCCCAATTCCACCAGGCATTGTCACATCCTTCCACACTTGCCAAAGGGCAGGGAGGAGGGAAGAAAAGGGGACCAGGAATGATGACTCTGCTTCTACCCTCTCCTAGGAATTCATAGCAACCAGACCGTCTACAGGCCACGCCATGCCTCGCCCTGCAGCTTCCGGGTCCAAGAGGCCCAGCTTCCCTCCTGAGTGCATTGAGTGAGGCAGTGTTTACTGCGGATACACCCAGCAGTCAGCCAGTCTCAGAGGATGACCTTGGGAAACCGACGGACTAGAAACTGCGTGCCCCCTGGCAGAAGTTAACAGAAGTTCAGATGGAGAGAAAAGACTTGTGATGCAGAGAGGTGACAGGAGGAAGCAGCCCCTTGCTCTGTACATGCATGTATGCATGTACACCAAAAGGAACCAGAAGTCCCTCTCTGTCCCCCCCCTCCAGAGGGGGACAACGTTCAAAACAAGACCCTTGAGAATCTTGGGTGTGAAGTGTTGCTCCTTCTGGGGTCTTGGGGTAAAGAGGGAATGAACCTCTTACTGGGGGAAGCAAATCAATCACATCTGGACACCTAGAGCAATAAGCCGGGAGTCTGAGCAGGATTCCAAAGAGCACTTACCTGTGTCTGCGCCATAGTCACTTCGCTTTCGGAAAGCCCCAAGGATGCCCACCACCATATACGACACGTGAGTGGGGTTGCCCCAGGAGAAGGAAATAGGTAGTTTTGCTATTTTCCTTGCTCCCAGAGGCTGGGGATCACAGGCTGAGCCCCTGCCCCAGGCTGGAACAAGAGACGTCCTCTAGATCAGTCCTCCTCAGTATCCCTAATGCTCCCTAATGCTGCAACTCCTTAATACAGTTCATGTTGTGGTGACCCCCAACCATATAATTATTTCCTTGCTGCTTCATGGCTGTCATTTTGCTGCCGTTATGAATCATAATGTAAATGTCTGAAAATGCAGACGGTCTTAGACAACACCCGTGAAAGGGTCATTTGGCCCCTAAAGGGGTCGTGAGCCACAGCTGAGAACAGTTGAGAACCAGCGCTGTAAATGTTGGCCCGTCAAGGCCTAGAGGCTCCCTGAGTTGCAGGCTTAGAGGGGCTGAACCCGTCAGTCTATCTGCTGCCTGGGAGGGAAGTTAACCTGTATTTCCACACCTACCTGCCTGCCAGTGTGCAGCTACTGTTTGGGTATGGTTTGACTGTGCTGCCTGTTCCCATTTGAGAAACCAGGAGAGAGTAAAAACTGGCTCTCATCATGGTGGTTAGAAGTAAGGTCGTAGGAGGAGGCAAGTTAGACAAGTTCATTATGTGGAAGCCTCCAAAGCTGAGTCCTTGTGGTTATGTAAAAGCTGAAACATAATGAGGAACACACACAGAGCCTTGACACTGATGGCCCACCCAAGCCAAAACTCTCTCTTCAAAGATAAGTGAGTCCGCCAGACCTTGCACCTCCAGAACGGTGAGCCGAAATAAATCTTTTTCTTTTTTTGTAAAGTTAGCCCTCCTTGGGTATTTCATTACAGTAATGAAAGCTGACCTAAGCCACTCCCCATGGTCATATTAATTCTTCTAGAGTTCTTACAGGTACTACTTTCTCCAATGCATTTCTAAATGTGCAGGATGGTATCTGTGTCATGAGCATGTGCTACTTTTTAATATCTTAAAAGCTTGGGTCTTAGCAAGAACATGATTCAATCCACAAATGACCTATGAGGGCGCTGCCGTGAGCTATAGAAGGTGAACATCCTTTGTGGCCTTAGAGTGTCCCTGCACGTCCCTGAATTCATCTTCTGAGAATCCGCTTCACGCACAGGCTTCTACCTCATCTGCTGGCACAGTCATTTCTGCAAAATCCCGAGTCTCCCTCCTCAGCTCTGTGGCTCTTCCGGCTTCACCCCTTGCTAGCTCTTTCATCTACCTCACATGGGCAGGCAGGTGCTCAGGCCTTGGGGATTAGAGGAAACAGGTGCTTAGAGCATCAGGGGACAGCAGCTGAATCCCATATTAAGGCATTTATGGGAAGGGGGTTACCCCAACGAAGGGATGACTGAGTCAGAATCCCAGCATGCCCTCTGCTACGGAAGTCCTTTTCCACACATGACCTAAAATTATACCTGCTTTCATGGCCTATCACAAAGGGGAATATCAGGGTCCATCCAGGATGGCCACACCGTACGGTGGGAGAATTCCCGAGTCCAAGAGGGAAGGGCTCTGTGCAGTGCTTCCTGCTCAGGGCTTGGGCTGCCCTGTATGTCACCCTGAAGCTCCCAGACATCTCCCCATCCTCAAAAAACACTGCCTTATGCTCACACATATTTCCTGTTTTTGAGTTTGTTTTGTCTTGCCTCGTTTTCATGGACAATAACACACTCCCAGGCCACTGCACACTCCCAAGGCATAGAGTTGATATCACCTTGACTTCCAGGGACCTTTCTACTCTCCTCCAGTTACTTTACACTTCTCTGGGTGATCAGGATCCTGTTGTGCAGGAACAAAGTTCCGTTCTGCCTGCTGCCCCACAGTCAGCTTTCCATCCCTGTAACAAAATGCCTGAGATGAACAATGGGTGAGGAAGAAATTTCCTTCTATTAGACAGGTTCAGAGGTCCCAGCCCGTGGCCACTTGTCCCTGTCGTATTGCCTGTGGCAGCACAGTGCATCCATCACAGCAGAGCACAACACGGAGGAAGAGGCCTATCCACCTTACAATGGAGGGAAGAAAAGTAGAGGCTATTAAAACCCCAGCCTCTCTTCTGTCTCTCTCTCTCTGCTTCTCTGCTGCCATGAGATAAGCATGTTTGTTTCGCCACCTGCTGCCTGCCGTGATATGCTGCCCCAGGCCCAACACAACAGTGCCAACTGACAAGAGTCTAAAACCTCTGAAACTGTGAGCCTAAACAAATCTTTCTTACTAATAAGTTGATTGCCTCCCACACTTTGTTATAGCAATAGAAAGCTAGCATAAGGCCCTACCTCCTAAAGGTCCTACCACATCTGTCCCAGTAAATATCAAGACTGGCAACCAAGTCTTTCATGCACGGGCTTTTGGGGGAACACGTGAAATCTAAACCATCACGCTGCATACAAATGGAAATAGACACTATGTTCTAATCTCTGGCTTTCTTTGTTGAAAAACTACTTTTCCAGCAGACAACAAATAGTTAAATCTTGTTTCAATCCAATTAGCTCCTTCACTTACTCCTACTTCTACTCTGAGATGGGGTCTCTTATGTCATATATTTCTTGAAAGTTAAAGTACACTTTTTAATTTTTAAAACTTTATGTATGGATATAGTATTTCTGTGTCCTAATCCTCCATCCCTGATATTCTTTCTTTGACTTAATCTAATCTGCTAGGGATTCTCTCCATTATATTTGTATTCATTTCAACAAGCTTCGCATTTCTAATGCTTCTGGAGTTTTTTTTTCTCCAAATTTAAACTTCCTTGCTCAATTTTTCATCCATGTCATTTTCTCTTTCATTTTGCTGATTTTCAATCTCTACTTCATTGGTCTAATTTTTTTTCCTTTTTGAAATCACTGATCATTTTTTACAAGACTTTTGAATTATTTGCCTAACAAGTCAAACCGTTTCAGTATCTTTAGATTTGCTAATTAAGGAGGTAGTATCTTTTGGAGGCATCATCTTGCCTTACTCTTTTGTGTTTTCTGTGCTCTGTGTGATGGTTTGTGTATCTGTCTGCACCTGTGCTCTCTCATCCACTTTTATTTGAAAATATTCTTAGTGAGCAGCCTACTCTTTGAGGACACAGTCACTACTGCCCCTCAGAGAGAATTCAAACCACTGTAATTACAACATCAAACTGAACAAGATATAGAAATACACTTAAAGTATACCAAACCACATTAGGATGCCATTGATAACCACAGAATAGAAGATGACAGAGATCGTGTAGACTATACTATGCTTTTTAAAATTATTTTATGTGTATATGTGTTTTGCCTTTAAGTATGTCTGTACCCCATGTGCATGCCTGGTAGCCAGGGAGACTAGAAGAGGATGTTAGATCTCATGGAACTGCAGATAGTTGTAAACTACCATGTGGATACTGGGTATCAAACTCAGGTCCTTGGGAAGAGCAGCCAGTGCCCTTAACCATGGAGCCATCTCTCCAGCCCAGCTATGCAGTGAAGTTAAATTTATTTGGGGTAAAAAAATAAAACGGCAGATGAATGAAATAAAGTAAGGAAGCTTGGAAAGGGGAAAAAGAAAGGTTAAATGACAGAGAAGACAAGAATGGAGATTAATCGAAAGTAAGAGAAAAGAAGCTGGTTGCCCAATAAAGAAAACGCATAAACAAAATAAATGTAAGAGGAGGAATAAAAATGTAGGCTTTTAAAAAAAAGTAACAGGAAAATACTAGTAGTGAGAAGAAGATGAAGAAATGAGTAAATAAATAAATATTGGGACAAAATTTAAAAAAAAATTAAAACGTCAGAGTATCTATCACCTTTTGGGTGTTTGAGTCTGACAGGTGGAAGAGTCTGGGTGTTCAGCTGAAGATGGGGGTCTTGCCTTCTCTTTACCATTTAAGCTGGTGCTGAATCCAGCGCACCATCTCAGGTGTTTGTGCTACCATTTGTACTTGGCATTTCTTCTAGCCACACTTAGCTTCACAGCCCGAGGCAAGGTAGATCCTCCCATACTCCTGAGACACCCCCCCCATTTGTATACTCTACATTGGCTAGCCATAGTGTGTCCTGCAAGCATGTCGGGAGATGGGGAAGCAAAAAGCACTGGGAGGTGAACAGGGGAAACGGGCTGTTTTCAAAGCCAGCTCAGCCTCAGTGCTTCAAGAAACAGGACCGACCTCTGGCCTATCGAGGAGCTGATGCACAAATCCTCAGCTGCATCCAAGGCTTGGGAGAGCTGAGGATCACCTAGCTCTCTTCCCACTCCCGGCAGAGTCATGACCAGGGCCCTGTGCTGCCTACTCCTGTGCATGGAACCACCATTCTGTCCCTCCACACTTCTCCATTGCCTCACCCCTTTTCTGTGGCTCCTCATGCTCTCCCACTCTTTCTTTGGAATGAAGTCAATTCTTTGTTATCCTGACTCTTCTCATTCAGTGCCTCACAGACATAGCTTTTTACCCACAAAGAACACTTAAGATGAGTTCACCCTTAAGGATCAGCTTCTGGTCATTTTGGGTAAATATCCCATGGGTACTAGAACAGTCCTGGTGTTGGTTATAGTGCTCTGTACCTAACGTGGGTAAACTTTACCCTCTTCACTCTGGGGCCTGAATCCAAGGTCCTCTGCTTCCACACTGAACCCCCACAATTAATCATTTCTCTTATTATACCTTCCACACTTTAAAAGTCTGTACAATCAGGTACTTACCATTCTATAATTTTTATTTCCATAGTTTGAAACTGTTGATGCACAAAAATCCAAAGTATATGTTCCTGACATATTTATTATTAATCTTTATGAAAAGTACTCTCTGTAACCATGCTTCCTGGCCTATATCTACCCGATAGTTGAATAGCTACATTAGCCTTGACTTGGTTGGTCTATGCTTAGGTCATCCTTTCCATCCTTTTATTTTAGTTGTTCTTTGCGTTTCCATTAAATGTGCCTCTTGGAAGCAACTACGTAAGCCTTGAAGGTATTCTTTTCATGTACAGTAGGCAGCATCTTTAAGATAACCCGGTTGACTAACACACACACACTTTCCTCTTTTTAATTCCCTCCCTTTTGATTATTTTGATAGGTAAAATATTCTTATTTAATATTTGTGTCATTTAAAGGCCACATCTGTTATCTATTCCTTAAAAATCACTTGGTGTCTTTGGCTCCGCTTTGGACTGTTGCGCTGTTTCTTTGCAGACACTCTCTTCTGTTTTAGTTTCTCACCTTAACAAAGCTGCCAACTCTTTGCCCAGGTTCTTATTTGCATTGGCTTGTAGTACTACGATCAAACCTTTAAAAATTTTTTTGATTTATATATTTTATGTATGAAGTGTTTTGCTCGAATGGGTGTCTGTGCACCACGTACTTAGCTTCACAGCCCGAGGTAAGGTAGATTCTCCCATGCAGAGGTCAGAATAAGGCATCAGAGGCCCTAAACCAGAGCTACTGAGTCACCACATGGGTGCTGGGAATTGAACCCAGGTCCTCTGCAAGAACAAGCACTCTTAACTGCTGAGACATCTCTCCCTCATTATGTGGCTGTGTGTATCAACTGGCTGTATGGAAATCTGAGCATCTCTTCAAATGTTTAAAATTCATATAGAAGAATTCTCTGTCTATAAACTGAATGCAGTAGCCTCATAGCTTCCGTGCTTTGTTCCCTGCTTTAAGGCCTTCCTGCATTTGAGTTATGAAGACTTTTTAGCTCTGTAGAAGAGGGCTCACTGCACAAGCAGAACCTCAGGTCTGCCCTCAGCACCTGTGTGAAAATGCCCAGATGTGGTCTCACTCTCCTGCTCAACAAGGAGCCTTCTTGGAGAAGAAGGTGGCTGGCTCCTGAAGACCAGCATTTGAGGTTGACCTCTGGCCTCCACGCACACAAATACACCCACACAGCTATTCTTATTTCCCACTGGACTGTGTGCAGACTGTCCTGTCGTGAGGAGTGAAGAATGTCTCTGTTCATTTTTCTGGAACACCGTGGAGCGGTCCCCGCCCCACTGATTTGAAAGCCACCTCGATCATAGCCTCAGCTTCCATGTATGTTTGCTCTATCTCTGAACTGTTCTATTTTCCTCTATTTGTAAATTATTAGCACACTGTAACTACACATATGTAAATGCTAATATGTAGTGGAGTCTCTCTCATCACCTTCTACCTGTGCTAATAGCATCTGTTTTCCCACGAGACTTTTAAAATCAGTAGTTAAGTGTTTTTTAATAAGCCTATAATCCTAGCACCCAGGGAGCAGAAAGGCAGGCAGATCTCTGTGAGTTCGAGGCTGGCCTGGTCTACAAAGCGAATCCAGGACAGCCAGGGCTACACGGAGAAACCCTGTCTTGAAAAACCAAAAAAGAAAAAGCCTACTAGTATGCTTCTTGGGTATCATATTAAGATTTTTATTTTTTATTTATTACATGTGGGTGCCTACAGCAGCCAGAAGAGGGCACTGGATCCCTCTGGGTGAGCTTACAGGTGGTGATTAGCTGCCTGAGGCAGGTGCTGGGAACTGAAACTGGGTCCTCTGGAAGAACAGCACTCTTAAATGCTGAGCCATCTCTCCAACCCTGGATATCATAGTGAACTGACGATTAAACATGGGGAAGTGATGTCTTCGTGTTGATCATTCCTATGTAAGAACATAACATGATAATCTTTCCATTTGTCTTATTTTCACCGGGTCTTGTTTGGTCCCTAACTAGAATTTAGATTTTTTGTTTCTGCAAATAAATTTATTCCTAATTTTTATTTTTTGGCTTCTGCTGCTATTGTAGAAGTTATTTTCCCCTAGAGCATGAAATTGGACACCATGTAGATAAAGATGTTTCCTGAAAATTAATTTTGTAAATTATTTTGTTTGCCTTTGGTTAGTCCTGTTTTGCTTCTAGGTAAACAATCCAATTATTTCATCTGGGAATTCCAATTTTATCTTCTCTTCCCTTCTAATATCTCTGCCTTCAATTTCCTTCTCTTGTCTAATTGTTTTGTCTACGTCCTGTGTAACAATTTTAAAAAGTGATGATTAGTAGACATCTTGTCTTGTTCCTGGCTTTAATGAAATTGCTGCTGGTATTCTCAATTAAGCACGATGCCAGCTTCGGATTGAGATAAATATATTTTATCATATTAAGGAGACACCCAGCTATTCCTAATATTAAATGATCCTTGTATTCCTCAAATAAGCCTCACTTAGTCATGGTGAATTACTCTTATCTACAGCCATCTGGCTGGATTCAAATCCTAGCTCCAATGCTTACTACTGGAGTTCAGCAGAATGCTTTACCTCCTCATGACTCAGTCCCTTTCTTTGCCTTTTAAAACAAGGATGGGGGTGGAGGAGGGCACCTGTTCATTATGTGGCTGTGCATATCAACTGGCTGTATGGAAATCTGAGCATCTCTTCAAATGTTTAAAAGCTACTTACAGACACAGACACACACCCTGAGTGGGCTGTTCATATTTATTCCCCATTCTCCTGTGGAATATTTTCTATTTTTAAAAATTCCTTATACATTGAGCTTAGTCATTAGTGATGTAAATTACAGACATGCTTCAAGTTACTGTATTTTTATTTGCTTATGGCATAACAAAATGCAAAAGCTTTGTTTTCTTTGAAAAAGTCAAAAGTTTCCAACTGCACCTGGATTTCAAAAGGCAGCAGGGGAAGATACGTGTTTCCAATCCCTCACCGTCCCTGCTCCCCTGCCCCTTCACCATATGAACCTGCAATCGTCTCCAATGAAAGTGGAGTTTTCCTACTGGTCCAAGGAGAATGAGGAAGGCACACTGTGCCTTATATGACCACCCATCATGACCTGGCAGTTGACCAGCACCCCTGGGAAGCTTGCCCAAACCCAGCTTCCAGACCCGGCCAACTTGCTTATGAAAGCTTCGTATTTTAAGAACTTGTAATCACACAACTCCATCTCATGTTCTTTCCTTTCTTATTTAAATTGTGGGAAAAACCAAATCAACATTCACAGCTCCTAGCAGCCAAAGCTTGCTGATTCTTATTAGAGAAATCTGCCGTTATTTCCCCTAGCAATTGTATAGTGTTGTCTAAGCAAATTCGTGGCCACTCTGGAAATTATCCTGGCATACAGTTTGAGGGACAGGCCCAATTTCCCTATTACTGTATAGCCGTTTAAAGAATTCTATCCAGCTGCCCCAACCTCAGTCTTCTAGCCCATCTCTGCCACCAACACTGCTGTGACTGAGCACATCAACTTTCCTATATCCTGAACTTTCTTACACAGCTGAGCCCATTTCTGAATTGTCTATTCTGTTCCACTGCCTGCCTATACATGTGCCTGTACCTCACTTTCAGAGTTAGATTTCATGTTAATATGTAGTAGGACAAAGTCTGTCTTCCAAGCACTTTTTCAGGGTTTTCTCAGGCTGGTCTTCTTCCTTTGTTCTTCGAAGTCAATCTTATCACAAACATACCACCAAAAAACAAAACAAAAAAAAAAAAAAAAAAAAAAAAAAGAACTGATGATATTTGCAATGGGGTGGAGGGTTGGGAGATGACCACACTGTTCTTTCTAGAGAACAATCCCAGATTTTAAGTTATAATCAGGTTTGTTTAATGTCACAGAACTAACCCATCTTTTCATTTGTCCTGATTGGGTAATTTTGGTAAATTATTTAGGGAGGTTTTGAATTTTATTGGCAAAGGTTGTTTACAGTATTACCTTACTTCCATATTTTGGCTGCATCTACCTCACTTCCTGCTTTGGTTTATGATTTTATCTCTGTGAGCTCAGTTTCTACACCACCTTACCTGTGGGAGTACTTTGACACCTGGAGGGAAATTTGCTCTTGCAGAGTTTTGAGGTTGCTTCTGCTAATCATCTGGAATTATGACAGACCCAGGTCCACTTTTAGACCACAAATTTGGAACACACAACATACAATGGGACAGAAACCTATGTCAGGAACAACTTGTTGAACATTTTTTAGGTGAAAAACGTCATTTCTTCCACTGGGGTCAAGATGGAAAAAGGCAAACTTGCTTCTCTTTAGGTCTATGGTTTAGTTAGCACTTAATCCACACTAGTAGGTGTCCTGCTTGGAGGGAGCTGGCCTTGTGAGAGACCTCAGCTGAGAACCCCTTCCTTAGCATCCCCTGCCTGACCCCAGGTGCTCACCCCAGTCTTCATGCCAGAAGCCCAAGATCACTGGGGCTTGATAAAAACACTTAGAAGTGAAAGATGGTGTCACATTTGCCTCCCCCCCACCCACATCTTTTTTTTACACCACTGTAGACTCTTTCTGTCCTATTCAATCCACTGTGTATTTAGGAAGAGTTTCCTTTTACTCTAGTGGATTAACAGTGAAATTAACTCCCACAAGTAGAACAAGTCAGTAGCAGGAAATAAAATTAGCATACAAAAAATCAGCACCTTTATATAAAGCATTACCGGCTAGAAGATACAACTGGCGAGTGCTTCGACTGATGAGTCACGTCATTTTTCTGCATGTCCCTTCCTACAGTGTATCTGATTTTCATCCAATTATGCATAGGCATCAGACAGTAAAGATAGGATGAACTTGCCCGAACATTCACTTGAAAACTGTTTCGCCCTTAATTATATTTATTGTGCACACGTGTGCCATGGCATGGCCATATAGAGCAGAGGACACACTGTGAGGGCTGATTCTTTCCTTTTACCATGTGAGTCCCAGGGACAGAACGCAAGTCATTGTGCTTGGTGACAAATGCTCTTTACCTGCTCAACTATCATCCCTTTTAATTTTAAGGATTATTTATTTATTTATTTTATGCATATTGTGCTCTAGCTGCATGTGCACCTGCAGGCCAGAAGAGGGCAGTAGAGGGTACACATGGTTGTGAGCCAGCATGTGGTTGCTGGGAATTGAACTCAGGACCTCTGGAAGAGCAAACAGTGCTCTTAACCGCTGAGCCATCTCTCCAGCCCTATATCATCCCTTTTAAAACTTCCAGTTGATCCTCATGTTTATCCAGGATTAAAAACCCCTGCTTTAATGGACAACAGAATTCACAGATAGAGTAGGGGGCATACTTCAGTGGTAGGCAGGGGTCCAGAGTTAAGAAAGGATATTTTGGTTGAAGTGGGAAGTTTCTGAGCATTTTAAAATGCTAAAATGTCTGACAAGAGGCTATACATAGCTAGCCTGAGTAATGACAAATCAAGGGGGCTGAGAGCAACAAACTTGCACAAGAAAGGAAGTGTGACTGGGAGGCAGGGTACACTGCTGAATGGTCATGGATGGAAGAGTGAGATCAGTCGCTGAGAGGCCGCAGTTAACAGTTTGGAGTGGCTGCGCTGCAAAAGCTGTGACTAGGAGGGGAACTGGCTGAGATACTGGGCAGTAAGAACCGTCAGCATGATTCTGGGTGCTATCACTTTGCTCAGCTGCTGTCATCAGCCACTGGTAGGAATAAGATGTAGGTAAGTTTGGAAAGCTACCTGGAGGCTATTTAAAAATTCTCTACCTTCTTTCATTCTTCAATTTAAAACATTTCAAGATTTACAAGGGTCATAAACTACACTGCAGAGAAAGAAAACATTTGCATTATGAAAACCATAGGAAGCTTTTAAAATTGTTTGTTAAAGACAGTCTTGCTATGACGTTCAAGTCAGCCTAAAATTCTCCTGCCCCTTCCATGGCGTTGCTGAAATCACTGGCATGAGCCACCATCACGATTTTTTTAAAGACAGGTGTGGTCTACATAGCCCTGACTGTCCCAGAACTCAGTATGTAGACTAGGCTGTCCTCAAACTCCTAAAGATACCTTTGTCTCAGCAATCCTGGGGTTAAGGGTGTGTGTCACCATGCCTTGCACTATCAAGAGACTTGATAGTCATTTAGTAATGCTGACCTTTTTGGCAACAGGTGGTTTTAATTGGTCTTTAAGATGGGAAAGAGAAGTTGTGTAGTGTTTTAAAAGATTGTAACAATTGAGAGCTAAGACAACCACACAGATTTAGAGTCTAAGGAAACAAAGCTAGACAGTTCTCAGAACACCATTGCATTTTTAAGCATTGGCCTCATCCTCATATTTAAGAGTGCTCTATCTGCCCAATCTGTTTTGCGGGGCTCCTATTTTTAAAACCTATAATCTACACCCCTCTGCATCACTGTTCCTTTTTTTTCCTTCCACATTGACATTTCCAGGCATAGATCTTCCTCTTTTTGAGACTGTAACCCAGGAGTGAACATCCCTGGCCACTTCTGTGCAGTGCCTGTAGTAGAAATACCAGGCCTATGCCTTGACTTCACTTCTCTGACAGGTTAAGAAGCTATCCTTACTTGCTAGCAAATGTAACTCTAACTGCAGCAAAGGGAGATAAGGAAATGCTGACAAGCAAAACTAGCTTTAGCAAAGGAGGCTGATAACAGTGGAATGCCTCCACTACCCCAATGTCTAAGCTATGCTCCCAACAAGACAGCGGCCGTGTCCACCAGCGCCAGCCACTCTGCTCTCAGCCCAAACGAGGTTCCTAAGACACAGAATGCAGCTTCTGCTGCTGAAGTGTATCTGAGGCATTTAACCCAGGAAGGAAAGGAAAAAAGCACATTGCTCAGAACCGCAGTAATGATGACAAAACAGAACAAAGACCTTAAATGAGCCATGAGTCCCTAGCACACTTTACCTAGAGCCAAAGAACCTACTGCACCAGCCATGACCATGGCAGCCCAGAGCTCCTCCTAAACTATGACTTTCAGCTCTGAGTGGCTTCTGTGAGGATAACTCAGGTGCAGCAGAACTTCTTAGGCCATGGAAAGAAATTTTAGATAGATGGATAGACAGATACATAGAAAAATGGATATATGATAGACAGATAGATACATACATACATACATATATATATACATACATACATACATGCTTAGTATCATACCCACATGCAAAGCTTAATCTTTTTAGGGCTGATATTTTAAATACTTGTTCTACATTGAGTTTTACTTAATAAAAGATCTCATTCATAAGCACCACAGATTAAGACGCTTTATTTACTTTGGGTCATTTGCCGAGAGAACTCCCTTGTTTAAGAGCCAAGGTCATCTGAAATTTTTTCTTTGCAATTGATTTCTAAAGAACTCAAGGCCAAACCACACCATTCAGAAAAACTAGTTTCTGCCCCTCCAAATGTAGCACCATGTAAACAGGACTGAATTCCTCTTCTCATCAGCTCTAACCAGCTACCCAGCAGCTTTGATAAAATGCAACTCTTCCTGTAAACGCAGCATCTAA
This sequence comes from Meriones unguiculatus, assembly GCF_030254825.1. Lineage (NCBI taxonomy): Eukaryota > Metazoa > Chordata > Mammalia > Rodentia > Muridae > Meriones > Meriones unguiculatus. The sequence continues at coordinate 93,169,251 of NC_083355.1, read as the reverse complement.
AAATAATCTCAGATCCCCTCAAACTTCTTGGTAAAGCTAACATCTTATGAATGGACTTCATGCAAGTAGATAATGTGACTTTTGTCCACTACAGAAAAAAAAATATATATATATAACAGTGAAATTCAGAGAAACATCCATACACTCGATAAGGATATATCAGGACCCGGAACTCAGAACTGTGGCACTTGGCTTCATTAATTCTGGTATTAAATGTATGAGCACAATCAATGGTCATCTTTAAGGTCTGTCAGGTGATCTTCAATACTGACAACAAAACCTGATTGCAAAACCACATCTCTCCTTGAAGAGCAGATCTTAATTTATGACATTATGCACTGTGTCATTTAAAAAAAAAAATTAAATGTAAGGTTTAAAATACAGCTGATAGTAAAGTTAGCCCCTGAAGCTGGTAAAGAGAAACTAAGCAGAATAAATGGCTTCCTTAAGCATGCATTTACACCTAAAAATGAGTATAATTTACAACCCTGTATTAGAAAGTATGTGTGTGCTTAATATTCTATTTTCTCAGGTAAATAACTTTATTCCCATTCATCATAGGTAGGTAGATGCTGCAATCTTGGGTGATCCCTGTCAAAACTATTCAAAAATGTGTAGAAATGCATGACCAAGGAAGATGATAAACAGTCATGAATAGATACAGGCCTCAGGCTGACTTGGGAGACCAATGAGAAACAACAGATTAACCCAAGGCAGAACAGCATGAATGTCTGTAGTTTCAGTCTGGGCTTACTAACGTGACTGAGTAAAGCATACAACTCTGCCTTTCCCTCTGAAAACTGCCACTGCTTCAAAGAGACATCTAAAATGCAAATAAATAAATATACACAAACTATTTGAAATCCTAGATAGGAAAGAGGACAATCAGTCAATGTAGCACAAAGGTGAGCAATGGGAATGCCTTTGCACCTAACTGTAGAGGTGTCCACAAGTCATCACCAGAACCAATGTCTGCATGAACCAGCTTGGAAAATTTCAAAAACATTATCAGTAGATTTTTCCCTTAACCTGACTCAGAATGCTAGAAATGTGCTCCATGGGCTACTGCAGGAACCGGGTGTGAATGCCTGATGACACACACATCCACTTTCATCACCTAACCGTTTAACAGTGCCACACTATCTTCTGTGGATGCAGCTGTGACACCATAAGACAGTTGCTCCTTTTAGGAGCCAGGGTGATTCTGGCTTTGGTGTTACCTCTTCCGTCCTGTGCTCGCTCTCTGCACCTCCCTCCACCATTCTTGCCATGCTCAGCTCATACATTTTCAGCTGTCCACAAGATCTATGAAAACCGAGTTTCAGGTTCCCCTTTCCAAACAGTCATACTCTGGCCACCTGCCCATCTCACTACATCGCCCAAGTGAATGTAACTCTCACAGGGAACACACTGATTACACCCTGTGTGGGAGGGATAGTTACACTTTGGGAAAAGGAGGCTGTTGGACCACCAGGCACCTGTCTAAGAGAGAGGTGTTGTCTCCCAAGTGACCAAAGCAGTGAGCATTTAACAAACAGCTCTGGTGTATTTCAGAGTAGAAGCACTCAGTTGATATATATAAAAAAAAAGAAAAAAGAAAAAAAAGAGCACTCTGTTAAGCCGGACCCTAAATGACAGGTGCTCTGGATAATACTTTTTGGGAAATAATGTGGCTTTCCCCCAGCAGCTCTAGGCAGTCACTTATTCCTCACTTTGACAAAGTAGGATCAACTTCAGGCACAACTGTATATACAACTGTACATGCGGCTAAGCGGTCATAAACATGCCACATAGAAAGGCATGTCAAAAAGACATTTTTCCTTCCCAAAGCATGGCCCCAACCAGCTGTTATCATAACAGATAACAGTGCACGCTGGTTACTGACCTATAACATACGAGCAATGAAGTCCACTTAGGACAGAAAGCCTTAGACCAGGGTCGGAAACACTACAGCAAACATCATCCACTGACGACTTTGCTGGGCACCTAAACCATCATTTGCATTGTAGCATGCAGACCTCTGTGCTCTCTGTCAGGAGAATGCAGAGCATGAAGATGGGGTCAAGTGCAACGCAGCTGCTGGTGATCCCCTCAGACCACACGTAGGCAATATGCTCCATCCCACAGTGCTGGTGTTTCCTGAGGCCCCAAACTGAGAACTCGGTTGACGTATCTTATCGGCACTGAGTGAAATCAAGGCTCAACGGCAAGCCTTAGTGCATAGACACAATTCCGTCCAGGAATGTGTTTAGAATTGGCTGTGGATTTGAGACTTCATTGGTGATATTAAAAGCTCTAGACACAAGGTATGCAAAAGCGGTCACTAGTTTTCCAGGATCAAAGATATGGCTGCCAAGGAGCAACAGCTCTAGGAAGGCAGCTGGAGATAAACGGTGGGCCAACAACAACGTAAGGAATACAGCAGAGGCTGCCCCACCCCTTAAGGAAAACTAATATTTTATAAAAAAAAAAAAAAAGATGCCTCAAATATAATTTTCTAAAAGAAAAGGTGACTGTTGCACGTGAAGAGGAGTCGGTCCTGGTGGTGGAAGGAGCAGGAATGCCGATTAGAATGCTAAGACTGTACAGTACAAAGTCTCAACACCCATCGGCTCCTGGGCTGTAGCTGCATCCAGAACTCTTTTCAGGCGGCATTTTGAAAACCGTGGCTGGAGCGGAGGCAGTGGCTTTCTCTGCTGCAGGGGTCCCGTCCAACCATTCGGAGTTGGGAGGCTTCTGTGCTGGGGTGGCTGGCTCCAGCGCATCTGGGTGCACTGTGTTTCACAACAGAAGAAGGGCAGATGAGTTAGTGTAAGAAGTTAGGGTAAGAGGCGTTTAGAAGTAAGTTTGTTTGTTTGTTTGTTCGAGACAGGGTTTCTCTGTGTTGCTTTGGCTGTCCTGGACTCGCTTTGTAGACCAGGCTGGCCTCGAACTCACAGAGATCCACCTGCCTCTGCCTCCCAGAGTGCTGGGATTACAGGTGTGCACCACTGCACCTGGCTCAAAAATAAATTTCTTAATCTTTGTATTTCATGCCCAATTGATGTAAGTGACATCACAAGGTTTACTATTTTCTTCATTAAAAAAAGGTAAAAAAAAAAAAATGAAAAAAAAGGTGAAATTTATGAACCATTTCTCTAATAATAAACACACTACAGCAGATTTACAGTATAGGAAAAACCATGGAGCACAGATGTGCTAGACACTGCTCTGCTAAACACTGCCTACTCAGGACTCCCTCCCCCACTCTTTCCCTCTCCACCTCCCCCCATCGTATCTTGTGTGTGTGTGTGTGTTCCTTTTTATAAATAAGGTCTTATGATGTAGCCCAAGATAGCTTCAAACCCATGGTCTTCTTGACTCAGGCCCCAAGCACTGGGATTACAGGTATGTGCCATTACCCGCAGGACCTAATTTCTTAACAAAAACTCTTAGAGGCAGGCATTGTCACTCCCATTTTAAGGATCAGGAAAGTAAAGTATAGAGATCAAAACCAGCAATTCAAGCTCAAATATTGGGCTTGAAGCCATATAGTTTTCTTGCTACACCCGACCCTGGATACCAGTATTTACCAGTAAATACAACAAGGAAATAAACAGCACCAGGCATGGTATTTTAATGAAGCTTAAGACACTCCGGACTGGATACTCAATGCTACTGCAAAGCCGTGCTGTGTACTCAGAACACAGCATCCTGGACCCCGTCCACTGAATGCCAATAGCATCCCCAGCATTTTCTTCATCTTCTCAAATGCCCCCGAGTAGATCATGACAAACCAACCTCACCTATTCACTCTGCCAAGGATAAAAAATACACTGAGATATAGTAAAATACAGCACAGTTTAAATTTTTCTTTCGCATCCAATAATTCTACCAAAGAGTATAGCCTTGGTACTTTTCAAAAAGTAGATCAGAAAAAAACAAATTTAGCTGAGTGACACTGTATGTGTGAATGCCCCATATTTTGACACTCACTCACCTGGCTGGACATCTGGGCTGCTCTACTGTGAACAATGCTACTGTAAACATCAGTAAACATTAGGAAAATCTATGCTTTGGGAGCTGGAGAGATGGCTCAGCAGTTTAGAGCACTGGCTACTGTTGTAGACAACCTGGGTTCAATTCCCAGCCCCAACCTGAAGGTCCACACCCTTAAGTCATCCCAGTTCCAGAGTTACCCAACACCTTCTGGCTTCTGTAGGCACTGCATGTTCATGGCACACAGACATACATGCAAGCAAAACAGCCATATATGTAACATGGAACTAATTTTTAAACATTCAAAAATTTTGTTTTTAGTTCTTTAGTTGATATAACCAGAGGCAGAGTTGGCAGATCTCATGACAGTTTAATGAGGATTCTTCTGAGAAACTACAGTTTTTCTATAGGCTATACCATTTTACATTCCACCGGAAATGCTCAAGGGTTTCAATCATGTCTTTGCCAAGGTCTAGTATTGTCTGGTTTCTGAAACCACCAGTGAATAAGTGTGAAGTAAACCAGAAGGATGTCTGTAGCATCCACTCCCAGAACACAGTGTTTTTCACAATGGTATACAGGATACAATCCAATGGCCATCAAGAACACTGAGCTGTGGCACAGGCCTCCTCATACAATGGATACCCTGTGTGTGGCAGTCAGAAACAAAAGAATTTTGCACAAGAAACCATGTCTGAATCTCCGGAACAGAACTGGGGGAAACTTGTCAATATGAATTCTTTTGTACAAGGTCCAGAAACATTAAAAACCAGACAACATATTCTTTAGAGATATCTTTATAAATAAATCTACCTGTTAAAACTACTTTAAAAAACAAAAGTGATAGTTAAAACAAAAGAAAACAAATAAGCAGGAAAACTATTACTGCTGAGGAGAGTGGAAAGATTTTTAAGGTGAATAACACATATAACTCTAGCTACACTGTTTTTCTTTACACCTTATATACCTACTATCAATATTCTTTTATAGCAATTAGATATGTGCCAAGGGGTTAGAATAATAGGGAGAACACTGTTCCAACTTTAAGATAATTAATTTAGATATATTGATTAGAGCAGAGCATCCTATGGTCAGTTCTCTCACATTCTGATTACTTAGCTGTAATGTTTTCTATCTACTGCAAAAAAAGACCTTCTTTGAGAGCTACCCTTAAGGGTAAGTATTAAGAATGCAGTTAGAAATTATACTGATTTAAGAAAATAGCCTCAGAAGGTTTCCTCTTGGTATCACCACCTTATCGGTTGTATAGTTGGCTACATTTACAGTATCAGGCATGAATTCCTTCCTATTGACCAGGTCTTAAGACCAATCAGACAGCTGCTGGTTACCCCTAAGATATAAGCACCACTACTGCATTGTTGGGGATATCTCGATGTGCACAACAAAACCCTTACATCTAAGGCACAGAGAATATCAAGAAGACAGAGGTAAGGAGGTTTTCAAGAGCTAGAGGGCCAAGACATCTGCTGTGAGATTATGCCTTCTATACAAGAGAGTAAAGCTGCACCCATAAAAGACTAACAATATGGCTGCCTAAACAGGATCTCAACAATAGTAACAACTGACATGCCAACATGAACAGAGGAATTCAGACAGAGTCCCAGCCCAAGATGAAGAAATGCAGAAAATTAATGACTGCCGAGAGCGGGAAAAACAGTCTCCCCCAGGGATGAAACCCTTAAGTGGTTATCCAATACCAGTGGCCAGTCCTAAAAACATGCACATAGGAACAATACTAAATGGACTCAATAGGTTGCACACAAATATGCATATGTACACTTATATGTATGTATGTATAAATATGTTTATATTTATATATATATGGCACAATAATAATTGAAACAACAGAATATATAAAAGTAGAAGGAGTACTTAGAGTTACAGGAAAGGGAACAGTGGGAGGAAAGAGCAGTCAGTATGTGATAACAGGGGATTGAAGATGGCCAAAGTATATTATCTATACATATGAAATGTCATAATGCCAACCATTACTTTCATAAGTGCTAATAAAACTAAAAGATACCATTGGCTTACTCATAAATACTACCTAGTGAGTCTGCTGTAGTGTTGGGTGTCTTGCCAGATGCTAGGGGATAGCAGTGAACAAATAGATTAAAACCTCCTACCTTTCTGCACACACAGCTGGCTTGATGGTCAAGTAACTAATACGTCATCTGTTAAACAGTGATATTCTCAGTGATATTCATAATCCCAGAAAAAGGAAGGTTGGGAAAAGGCCTTAGGAATAGCCCAAACTATCCAGGTTCTGAACAGAATCTCCAATGGCCCCAATTCCCCTATTCAAAAATACCAGTTCATCTTTTGAAGGTAAAGAAGGAGTTTGAATGCCAAGGACTCTGATGAAGAAAGTCACTTCAAGCAGCCTGGCTCAGTGTACGCCTGCATGCCTTACACTTCCTATAGCCACTGATTCTTAAGTTTTGAAGAAAGCCTCATCTTCTCAACCAACAACAACAACAAACCATTTTTAAAGTGTCTAATACAGCTAGTTTGATTTAGCATGCAGTCCAGACTCGGCAGATTCCTGTCCTGGGTACCGGTTTTAGAAAACATCTGCACACTTACTAGGATCCAGGACACAGCTGTGCACTAAACCTCTGCATGCTATAAAGCCAGGGAAGGGAGGGAAGCAAAGACAAAAAGAGGAAAATAACGGGGCTCTAGTTCCAGAAGGAGCTACTTAATGGCCCTTAAAAGAGTCCTTCCCCAGCTTTGTACTATTAAAACAAACACAAAACAAGAAAAGACTTGTGTGTCCCTGCCTGTCTTCACTCTTCTAGCCTTACTAAGATCTTTAAATTCAGTCAATTTCAACTCAAAACTTTCTACGGGTGGGGGAAGGGCAGAGATTTGTAGCTGCATGCTTAAGAAAGAAGCTGAATTCATCACAGTGACAGGGGAGAGTGTTGGCAGAGATCTGAGCTATTTATTCTTTTAGGAAAATCCTATAAAGAATGACACAAGGAAGCCTCTATCTGCAGTCTTGTTCATCACACTGGTGAAGAGCTGATAACAGATGTATGCAGTTGTGTGATTTAGTGCCAGGAGCTGGCCCCTGATGTGTATTAATACAGCGGCAAAGCAGGACGCACCTCTCTTCATCACTCATTTCTATAAAAGAGGTGGAATCCGAGATGGCCCGATGGTAGGCAGAGCAAGCCCATTTGTTCTCCTGACTGATGGCGCAGGCTCAGGCTGTGTCCTTCACCTCCATGGGGCACTCAGGTTGTGAGTAGGGGAAAAAAAGAAAAGAAAAGAAAAAGAAAGAAAGTGCTCAGTGAAGCAGGGCTTAGTCAACAAGTGAGGGGAGAGGAGCTTGCTCCCTTGGAAAACACTCAGAGCTAACATCTTCTTTAATACCCTAAATACATTTCCTGCTTTGAATGTAGAATAAACTCTTCCCAATGGTCTGTTCTCATAAAGCATTAGAGCAGAGCGGGGGTTGTGGCTCAGCAGTACAACACCTGCCTATGGAAATGAGGGCCTAGGTTTGATCCCCAGAACTGGGAGGGAGGAGAATTAAAAGCAAAAATAGGGTCAGGGAATTAAAGGGGGAAGAGAGAACAAAAGCTAAGAAGAAAGGTTTAAATTCTTTGAACAAGGGACAAGAAGCTGAGTTTTACAGTCTGGAATAATCCTACTGTATACACAAAAGACAGCTGAGTGTTTAAAGGGCAAATCTAGAGCATCAGGGACATGTCTGCTCTGACCTGTAACTCCAGAAGGTGAATTACACCTCAGTTTTCTCATGTATCAGAGGGAATAATAAGAACTGCATCCATCCTGAAAAGCTGAGGCAGAGGTTAAATGAACTACTGCAGACAAAACGCCTAGCTCAGGGCCTGGCCAAGTGGAAACCACAACAAAAATTCACAATAATCATTAGGACTGAGATATTTGTTCAGGATGGGCCACAGTTCAGGAGTCACCCCTAACAGAGTCTCAAAGATATCCACTTCAGAATGTGAGAAAAGTCACTCAGTGAAGACAAGGTGCTGGAGAGCACACTTGTCTGTTCTCCATCTTCATTTCAGCTCTCAACTGATCTGAGATATGTGCTATGTAGTACAGGTTAAATAAGCTTTATAAGCTGTTTGGCTACAGAACTGCTTGGGGTTTAGGTCTGTTTATATCACACATCTTATGCTCACAGCTGAAAGGTCATACATATGCTATTGTACTATGCTTGCTTTCACTGCAGCCCATCATACAAAGTTAGGTAGAGAATCCTACTTACATGTACATGTAAGTGCTCAAAAGTTTCATAGTTTGAGGCACACTTTTTGTGGGGGTGGAGGTTTCAAAGCAGGGTTTCTCTGTATAGCCCTGGTTGTCCTAGAACTCACTTTGTAGACCAGGCTGGCCTCAAACTCAAGAGATCTACCTGCCTCTGCCTCCAAGTGCTGTGATTAAAGGAGTGTGCCACTAATGACCGGCTTTCATATTTTGAACTGCTTCAGATTTTGGATTTTTAAATAAAAAATGTTGAACCTGCAGTTTATCTTAGGGAAAGTAATTTACAATGGCTTGATATTCAATATCCTTGATAATATGTGTATAGTAAAGTATACACACCTTAAGTGTACAGCTTAAAAACATTTACATACATAAACACCCACGTCACCCCAGTCTGGTTTGTAATGTAGAACATTTCCAGAGCCCCAGATGGCTCTATGTCCTCTCTTGAGCACTCTCCCACCAAAGACAGCCACTATTTTGGCTTCTACCAACTGGCATAAGCTTTATATAGAAACAAAAAAGGTATAACTAAAAATGATTTTAATTAGATATTTCATAAATAAAAATAGACACACTACTATATATAACCAGTGAGAATGCACTGAACTGTATACACAAATTAAGAAAATAAACAGGCCCAGGCAGAGTGGTGCACACCTTTAATCCCAGCACTTGGGAGGCAGAGGCATAGGTCTATATATGTTGAAGTCTAGCCTGGTCTACAGTCTACATAGTGAGTTGCAGGACAGCCAGAGCTATATAGTGAGACCCTATCTGAAAGAAAGGAAGAAAAGAAAAAAGAAAAGAAAAGAAAGGAAGAAAAGGAAAAGAAAGAAAGAAAGAAAGAAAGAAAGAAAGAAAGAAAGAAAGAAAGAAAGAAAGAAAGAAAGAAAGAAAGAAAGGAAGAAAGAAAGAAAGAAAAAGAAAAAGTGAGCAAACAGGGACTAGAGAGAGATGGGTCAGTGGTTAAGAGCACTGCTTATTCTTCAGAGGACCCAGGTTCAATTTCCAGTACCTACATGGTAGCTTATAATCATCTATAAGTCTAGTCCTAGGAAATTCAGCACTGTTTTCTGGCCTCCACCTGGCGCACACATGGCATACAGAAATGCATGCAGGCAAAACATTCACATACAAAAAATAAAATAAAAGTAATTTTTTGAAAAAGAAAGTACATGAACGCAGGTAATCGTGGACTGTGAGCACACTGCTGCCCAGCTGGATGTGCATTGGCATGGACACCAGCTCCTGCCTGTACTACAGCAAAGTTCAGATGACTGGGGACAGCTGACAGAGGAATACAGAAAGCAAGTGACAGGATGAAAAAGCATACTCCACTGTCAGAGAAAACTGGAAAAATTACTTCTCAGCATCTCAGTTTTCTTACGTAAAATGGGAACAGAGATTTCTTATCACAAAGATTACATAGAAAAGTATATGAAACACATTTTAATGTTTAGTACACAAAAGATGCTCTATAAATGACAACTATATATAATCACCTGAACTAGGACTAGATAAAGATGCTGAGGCCACAGGTTTCCGTTTCCTCTTAATGTCACGTGAACATGGTGGTCCCCAGTGTACACTTGCCTGCCTGCAAAAATAAGGAGAAACAAGAGGAAGAAGAAAGATATTTAACTTCATGGACTTTATTGTGAGGCACTGTGTTGTCCAGATGCAATTTCTGACCTGCTATAGATGTATGATAACAGGGGACTGGAGAGATGGCTCAGAGGTTAAGAGCACTGGCTGCTCTTCCAAGGGTCCTGAGTTCAATTCCCAGCAACCACATAGTGGCTCACAACCATCTATAGTGAGATCTGGTGCCCTCTTCTGGCGAGCAGGCATACCTGCAGGCAGAACACTGTATAATAAGTAAACAAACAAATAAATAAATCTTAAAAAAAAAAGAACAGAACAGGCATCATTTTTGCCACTAGTCACTACAGCTTCTGCACATGCTCAGAATTATTCATAACCCACAATACATGGCACTCTCAAATCCTTACCAGATTTCAGGGAAGCAGACAGTCAAGTCTCAATAAATATGTATTTCATTGCATCATTTTTCTAGAATGCTTTGACATGAAAACTCTAACTTCAACTGAGCTAAACTCACTAATGAAATATCTACTCCCACATGCTAACATATTGAGTTAATGCTCTGTGAACAGAGACATTTACATAGAATTATAATAAGTTTAACTCTGCGGCCACTGGACAATCTGGACTCTAAAAAAGTTTTTATTTTTTATGTGTAAGTGTTTCGTCTACAAATATGTAGGTACATCCTATGTGTACTGGAGACTGGAGAAGGAATCTGGATTCCCTGGAACTACAGTTACAAAGAGTAGAGAGACACCATGTGGGTTCTGGGGTGGAAGCTGGGTCCTCTACAAGAACACCAAATGTTCTTAACCACTGAGCTACATCTCTAACCCTGATAATCTGGGGGTTTTGTTTGTTTTGTTGTGAACTTTTTTTTAAATTTTTTATGTATTAGTGTGAAGGTGTCAGATTCCTTAGAATTGACATTACAGACAGTTGTGAGCTGCCATATGCATGCTGGGAATTGAATCCAGGTCCTTTGGAAGAGCAGTCAGTGCTCTTAGATATTCAGCTTATTTCATCAATAATACATGTAAATATTCTAATCCAGAAAAGCAAGACTCTCCAGAAAACAATGGTCAGAACACTGAACTAGCTACGGTAGAATCTTAGTTCCCCAAGTTCCTCCCTTCCTCCCTTTCTGCAGCCTGATTAAGCTGAGTGTCACTTTTTTACAAAGCTTTCCCTCAACACTGCAGGGCTTATGTGCCACAAAGCATTATCTGAGTGGTGAGCATACATCATGCTTCCCTAATAAGGCTTAATCCCCTTGAGATTAAGAACAGGGACCCTGAGAGCAGGGGCCATATTTTTACTTCTTTCATAACTATCCAATGATCTACCAGCCTCAGCACAGGGCAAAAGCTGATCCTCATTAAGTATATGGTGGTAGGAATAAGACTTTAAAAATCAAACAGTAGACTGAATGAAAAGTAGATTAAAATGGTAAATTTTGTTTTATATTTTGTCACAATTTTAAAAATAAACAGCTATAACCCATTAAAAATAAAAAGAAGTCTGGTGTGTGAGGCTGGAGAGGAGAACTGGAGTTGCAGAGAACCGAAGCTCCCTTCCCAGCACCCGCTTCAAGTAGCTTCCACCTGCATGTGCCCTCTTCTGACCCTCATGGGCACCAACATGCATACGTGTGCATGTGCCTGCAGACACACACGTGTACACACACACACACACACACGCAGATTTTAGGGGGCTAAAGAGATGGCTCAGTTGGCAAAGTGCTTGACAGACTAGCACGAGGGCCTGTGATCCGAACTCCAGAACCCACATAAACAGGCCAGGCATGGCAGCACACCCCAGTAATCCAGCACAGTGGAGGCAGAGACAGATCCCCAGGGTTTGCTGGCCAGCTAGTCTTGCCACACCACTGAGCTCCAGAATCAGTGAGAGACCCTACCTCAAAAAATAAGGAGGAGGGCAATTGAGGAAGACAAGACACCTAATGTTAACCTTTAGTTTCTGTACTAATGCATATACTGTGTACATGTACTCTCACACAAACACACACACATAAACACAACACACAATGAACTTCTAATCAGTACTGCCAGGTGGGGATCAAGTCTCATAAATTAATGGCCTAAATTTGGGAGCTCAGATAAACCTAGGAGTATAGAGTTAGTAAATTATAAGACAATCATTACACGGACAAATTTTCCTATTACATACCCAAGTAGTGGCCTGCCAGATCTACAGAGTAAGATTCTTCATCAGCTTCCACAATCTACATCCACATACCCATTTCTTTAAATAGTAAAAGCTTAAGTTAATTCAGTTTACAAACAGAGAAACGTAAGAATCTAATGAGAATCTTAAGAAACTTTTCTAAGAATAAAAGAATATGTGCCAGTTATTATAAAGGCTGGTGGTTTGGAAAATTCCATTTAAACTGAGTGTGGTGGCACAGATCTAATCCTAGCACTTACAGGCCCAGCAGGAGGAGCTGGAGGCCAGCCTGGGCTACATAGCCAAGTAGTGGCCTGCAGATCCCTCCAGAGAAAGATCTTTTTTTTTTTAAGCTGAGCAAAATGAAGAAAAAAAAATCCATCTAAATCACTTTTACTGATCACTCTGCTCTATATGCAAGAGTTAACTTTAAGTTCCACACTTCATGAAGTTAATTTTGAAAGCTGAAACAATTAATTCTGAGTAAATGGGAAAAGAAATGAAAATGGTTGATTTCTCACACCTTACAAAAATCCACTGAATGGCTCTAAGTCAGCATGCTGTCTTAATAAATTAACCTGGGTGACTGAGCACCAAAAGCACATAGGACTCCTGTCCGGATGGAGGGACAGACACTTTGATGCCCAGACTTAGGCAGAAAAGGAAGTGACACACAGAATTGTGTTCCACCTTTCCACAAGCAAGGGCCCTAATTACATGCTGACTGAAACTCTTAGCTACCCCACACTTCCACCTAAGTCAGCCATGCTCAGCCGCAGGGACATCAGGTGTGTATTAGCCATCTTTTCTCTTCACTGTAAGCTTATTCAAAACACACACACACACACACACACACAAAATCAACTTCCTTTTCAGAGTAAGTGTTGGGAGCAGTTCTTAGATTAGAACAGTAAGAAATGGGAAGAGGGATGAGAGAAAAGAGGTGCAGGGGATTCTGAGCTTCTCCCTGGCAAGAACAAGAACAACAAGAAGAACAAGAACAATTACCACCTATATTACTTTAAAACAGCATTTACAGGCCTGGACACATGGCCTGGTGGTTAAGAGACTGGCTGTTCTTGCAGAGGACCTAGATTTGATTCCCAGCACCCATTTAGCAGCTCATAATCAGGACCAGTGCCAGGGCATCACACGCCCTCTTGAGGCCTCCACAGGCACTGCACACACATGGTGCACAGACATACTTGCTGGCACAACACCCACACACAAAATTAACATATTTTTTAAAAAGGTTACATGATTGCTAGGGTTAGGAGACAGATGCAAAATGGGATAAGTAGCTTTTATTTAAAACACATCCATTACTGTCTAAGCTTTGCCTGTTTGGTTTATGTTCGTAATATGGTTAAAGGACCAGGTTATCAACTTGGTTATGTATGTACACATAAATATTTACCTCACACTTGTAAGAAACATGTTTTAAGTTAAAAAAAAATGAATTTGTTAGTGTTAAAATGTTAAAATTTGTAACAATTTTAGGTGAAAATACAGCAGATATTAAAATACTTCTTTTAGCCAATGGAACTTAGGGTTGCTCACCTGCAGAGCACTTTATTATGTGCACTGTATGTCCCTGGGGTCGACTGAGCACTGACAAGCGCAGAGGGGCCTACACTCTCCTGACTCGTCCCTGGTGAGCAACACTGAAGACCTGAGAGTGAACTGCTTCTGCACTAAATGATCTCCAGCACCTAAGCCCGTCACTTCTTAATGGTTTATTTCTGCTACCCTATTCCCACTTCTAACTGCTGCTGGGGATATTCTAATTCTTTCAACTTTTGGAACTCTTTTGGAGCTACAGCCAAGGAAAGAACTTCGGGATTCCTAAGCAAATCAAGAAAAAAAAAAGTATTAGTTGATCTTTTTACTTGATTGTAAAAGTCTGCTATTTCTCTATAAATTATTTCCTTTCAACTCAGCTTTTTTCTTTTTTTAATTAAATTTTTATTTTTTTATATTAATTACAGTTTATTCACTTTGTATCCCAGCTGTAGCCCTCTGCCACATTGTCTCCCAATCCCACCCTTCCTCCCTCATCTCCTCTCTTCCCCTTTCCAAGTCCACTGATAGGGGAGGTCCTCCTCCCCTTCCATCTGACCCTAGCTTATAAGGTCTCATCAGGACTGGCTGCAATGTCCTCCTCTGTGGCCTGGCAAGGCTGCTCCTCCCTCAGGTGTGGGGGGGTTGTCAAAGAGTCTCAGCTAACCTCTTATTGAGTACCTACTATGTGCCAAACACAGTATTAACCATTAAGAACACAGCCAGTGAGCAGACCATCTCTGCTTTTACGAGTCTTCCAAAAAAGTATGATCTGGAGTTTCATGGCTTTTCTGGGAACAAGACATAAGTAATGGAGAGACAGGAGTGCTGAGAAAGAGAAAGCATGATCATTTCTAAATCTCAGTGGAAATATGCTCACCCACTTACAACACTGCATCCCAGCTCTAGGCTGGACAAGCACTTCATAGGAGGTAGGCTGAAAACATGAGAGGGCTTTTGTTCTTGAAATGGTCAAACTATGATAAGAGGGGCAGAAAGAGGCTCTCCCTCTCGTGTATCAGGGGCACACCAGCAGAGAGTCCACATGCTTAGGGAAAACCGGATAAGAACAAAGAAGGACAAGGACCAGAACAAGCCTGAGGAGGAGCTGAGTGCTCTGAACATAGAAGACCAGAAAGGGAGCTGCTGTGCTCACTTTGGGGGAGCTCAGGGTATTTGGGAGACTGTTGGCAAATGGACAGACAACCTTTGAGCCTTCTGCTTCCTACACATTTTGTTTGTGTGATTTTTATTGGTATATGTGTGTGTGTCCCAAAATAATTCAAGAGTGGATATAAAAATATTTTAAGGGAGGAAAAAAATAGAGATTGAGCTCCCATCCACATTTTCACTTATGGAGATCTGATTCTTGGCTTTCCTTTAATGTGTGGTTTATCAGTGGGTGTTACTTTACTGTGAAAGTCCTAGTCACTCCCACAAAATGGCAACAACAACAACAAAACCAGTTCACAGAAAGGAGAGGTAAGAGTCATGTTCATCAGCCCACAAAGCCCTTCCCTAGCAGGGAAGGCAGAAGACTCAGACCTAACCAGAGGCTTGAACACAAACATGTAGTTGCTATATACCTACAGGGAAGGAGCACCCTAGCTGCTCTGGGAACAAAAAAGGCTATGCAGAAGTTAGCCCTGTGTGGTTCTACCAGGCTAAAACTTCGCTCGACTGGTGTGACAAATGGTTACTGGAATTACATAAGCAGTGTTCAGAGAATACATATAGAATCCATATTTACTATTTAGTATACAGAATTGGCAAAGGGTTTATTTTGAGTTTTGCTACTGGATAATTCTGATAGCACCTGATTACTGTTATAATTATGGAGTTACCCCCAAAGCCAATCTAGTCAATAACAGAGCTTATACTAAATGTCAATTAAATAAATGTAAGTCTAACTAATAAAAAAATCATTCGCAGTATACAAGCCAAGAACCTAGAGAGAGAGACTGAGTCTCCGCTTGCTCCATTCCACCTGACGGGGTCTCAGAACCACCTGCCCACTGGCCGATTAGTACCTAGGATGGTACATCCTTCATAGTATGAATACTGGGACCAGTATTTCTCCTACTAATGTCCTTGTCTCCTACTGTGGACTGTGATGGCATCTGCCAAAGACTGGAGGTTAGGGCGAGGGAAATGCCAGCTGGTAAAGTGCAGGCTGCATATTAACGAAGACCCGAGTTTGGATCCTAACACACACATAAAGCATGCATCTGCAGTCCCAGCATTGGGGAGCAAGAGCCAAGGAAATGCCTAGAGTTCAGTGGAGGGTCAGTGAGACAGCTCAGTGGATAAAGGTGCTTGCTGCCAAGCCTGATGATCTGGATTTGATCCCCAGGATCCACATGGTGAAAACCAACTCCCACAGTTGACCCTCAGACTTCAACATGAGTGCTGTGACACAAGTACCTCCCACTACCCCCCAAAACAAATAAATGCAAAGAATAAAAAAAAAAAAAAAAAAAGGTTATGAGCAGCTGAAGAAGACACCTGTGGTGACTTCTGACCTCCATGTTCAAGCATGTGGACACACACACACCATACAAACACGTACACACACACTCAAAGATGGGAGGAAATAATTATCAGTAAACAGTATACTTCTTAAAATGTATTCCTTCATAAGCAGCCACTAAATTTTTCTGTGAAGGTGAACAGTGAAGATTAACAATTAATGAAAAGAGAACTCTTTCTCTCCTCATGCAAACACAACATTTCTACTTTATTTTTGCTGCAGAGAAAGAAGGATCAGGTGAGCTGCCCCAACTGCAGGGTTACTTAGGAAACCGGGCGGATTACTGTGTCCCAGGGGCAGGAATGTACTTTTAGGGGGAAAAATACTTTGAGAGAAATACATGCATGTTTAATAGAACCAGTGCTTGGAAAAAAAAATAACTCAAGTGACTGCTTCTGGTTTAGAACAAAGATACTGAAAGTCACTCAGAGGAAGCAAAAGCAGCCTTTGTCTGCCAATGGCAAGCTAATGGAAGGAGCAGTTCACCTTCAAAACTGCTTGTTTTTAAAAGCTATGAAAAAGTTCATTTTTAGTTTAAAAAAAAAAAAAGAATACTTATTTGGTATATTTTCTCCTTATATAACACCGGAGGAAAAACTGATGTTAATAAGGACCAAAGGTCATACATATCATATGTTCTAAATATTATCCTTAATTTCAAACCCATTCAGATAATTTTATTCAACAAAAACTTATGGCAGCTTGCCCTGGGTAAAATCTTATGCTTAGAGGCACACAGGGTCAATGCATGCTGACTGTGCCACGACTGTCCCCAGCAGCTCACAGCACGGTGAGAAGCAGAGAACTAATACTTTGAGACAGTGAGTCCTAATCAAGGAATAAGCCAAGCACTGGGTGACATGAGGGAGAGGAGTTTACATCTGGAGAAGCAGGAAGAACCCTCCCTCACCTGAAAGTGTACCTTCAGGGTTCCTGGCATTTATTAAATGCCCAGTAGGAGAAAGATCTTCCTTCACCTACTGCACAGGGAAAAAAAAATGAAGGCCCATGGGGAGAAACTCACTTCACAATTACACAAGAGACAGGTGCTGAACTAGCAAGAAGAAATCCTGACAACTCCTGATTGCCTCTCACTTAGACCTAACCCTTAGCAGCCTGTGGCACGGGCTCACAGTAGTTAAAGCTGCCTTTAAATTGTTCCCTTGGTGGAGCCAAAGCAGATGTCACCCACGAGAGCAGAATCACTCGTCATCTGTTGGCAAGATGTGTTTTACAATGGGAGGACAGACAGACAGAAAGTGCTTTCATCACTCTACACAGACAGTCAGATGGCATCCATCCAAAAACCCCTGGAAATAAGCCCCTTTAAAAGAAGAACATTCAAGAACTGTGTGCTATACACAGGAGGTTCCAAGAAGCACAGACTGCCTATGGATGTGTATGGATGCCATTACAGCAAACAGGGCTGAAACCAAAGGCACTAAAGATTTGAGTTGGGGTTGCTGTGTGTCAGAGCATCCCAGACAGACAGAGGACTAATAAAAGATTCCTTCCCCCAAGCCCTGGGGTAAAACCTCAGGCTGTTTATTATGGCTCCAAAGGTCAAAATTAATAGCATGAATTGAGTCGTCTTCTTGCTCTTTGAAACTCCTTGTCAAGTGGCACAGCCAGCTGGGCACACAACTCTGATATGCAGATCGTAACGCTTGTGAACAGATAAAATGAATTACAATGAGCTAGGTCCATCATATTTCAACTCTCTAATGGGCAGGAAGGCTTCTGTCTTTCTACCCAAGCACTGTCCAAATGTCTCTTCTTAGAGTCAATTTGAGACCATTCAAACCTCTCAGGAATCTGCACGGCATCTTATTAGTAAATAAGTCTAGACCCAGTTTAAAGGTCTTAAAATTGAGATCATCCTAATGTTGGTTCCCAGGCTACTGAATATTTACATACATCATTTCACTTTGATCCCCACTGGTTTGACCAGAAAAGTTTTCCACTTTAAACATGTGGAAACTGAGGAACAGGGTGTTAAGTGTTTGTCCAGATAAGCCAAGATTCTCACCGGAGGCCTATGGTACATTAACACCCATGCTTTTAACCTTATGTCTGTTCAACATCTCATGAGCAATGACAACAGAATATGCTATGAGACTTTTCATTCTCACTAAAATTCACATGCTTGGGAATCTGACAGCCTTACTCAACTGAAAATTAGATTTCACAAATGAAAACGTTTATTTACAAAGAAACTGGCCTATTTGGTGGGGGTGATAGGTGGGCACAGGGATGACAACAGGGTGGGGGTGGGCACTATTTCCCATTTCAGAACTTAGAGAATAACTTCAAATGGATGTATTTCCAAATCACCACCCAAAGCACAACATAGGAATCAGAGAAAACTAAAACTTCCATAAAGCCTTCAAATATGTTAGCCAATAACATGTACCTGAGATATGAAGCAAGCAGCGATCTCTACTAGTTTCCTGTAGGCAATTCTGTTAAGGTTTTTCTTCACAGTCAATCCCATTTAGGGGAAAGCTGCCCACAGGTCTGGTTGCACTGTGAATTTGTCTACAACAGCACTGCTTCCAGCGGAACCCAACCCCCATCCGCTGTGTGAGTGGCAGCAATCCTTAGTCCTGCTCGTGGCTACGTCAACAGCAAAGCCAATGCTAAACAAAACTAACCTCAACAGCTGTACGGATTTCCCCAAGTGTTCGTGCGCCCTTGCCCCCAACAAAGCTCGGCCTGCTCTCATGCACTGACTATGTGCTGCATACACACTCTTCACCTGGAGCAGCTTCTCTCAAGCTACAGGAATCCCAGCGGCCTGCCTCCAGAAGAATGGTGTGCACAACACCAAAGCATAGAACCTGCGCCAGTTACAAAATAGGTGCCCCTGTTAAGGACCAGCCAAGAAATCATCAGTACTTAGGGCAACAGTTCTTAACCCTGGTTGCCTAGCCACCACCTCAGAAACTCTGAAGTCATGTCAATGCTTGGGCTTTGCCCCAGTCCAACAACATGTGATCTGTGAAGGTCAGGCTCAACATGGATGACTATTGCTGTTCTTTTTAGTTTGTGTGCATGTGTGTGCTCACACATGTGTTTTTATGTGTGCGCTTACACACAGATGCATATATGTGAGCACAGATACCAGAGGTTAGTATTAGGCCCTTCCTCAATTGTTTTCCGACCTGGGGCTCACTGATTTGGGCTGGAATGGCTGCTCAGCAAACCCCAGGGATCCTCTTGTCTCTGCTGGCCCAGTGCTGAGATTACAGATACACACTGTAATGCTCCACTTTTAAAAAAAATGGGTGCTAGGGCTTGAACTCAGGTCCCAGGGCTTATACAAGTCCTTACCAACTAAGCCACCTCCCTTGCTGCCTGTGACTACATTTTTTTAAGGTTTCTCAGATAACTTCCAAGTAGAGTCAGGGTTGAAAACTATCACCAAACTTAAGTATTTTTAGAGTGAACCTCCAAATTACTGAATGGCACAATAACCACAAAAGTCTCCTTCCCACCCTCTACACCTAGCAAATGACACACCCACATAGTGCTAAACTACATCTCATTATTTATTTGAGTAAGTGAAATGCTAACCTACAATATTTGAGGCCACTCACCACAACCCAGTGGCCTCAGTGTATTCCGGGATCCCAAGCTGCATGTGGCTTTGGAGGTGGCCATGTTCAGATGCTGAAGTCGAGCAGAATGCAAATGGCAAGTGTCCAGCAAGGAGGTGGCTCAGCTCAGATCCCTGACAGGAGGGAACTTTCAGAGCCCAGGCACGATTATCAGACTCTTTGTGCTCTTAAAGGAGAGTAATTATGGCATGTGAAAAAAGGGAAGCACTCCCTCAGGAACTCTTCCCCACATGCTTCCCAAGAGGCAGGAGAGCCATTAAAAATTCCATGATGAAGAGGAAAAACAGCCTGGGAACAGCCAGGAGGCAATACAGCAAATTAATACAGCAGCCCTCCTCAGGGAAAGCTGCGATAAAACAGGAAACACTTCTCTCTTTGCAAAATAAAATTATACCACTAATGATAACACAGTCACCACACACATGCACAAATCGTTCTAATGATGGGTGTAAAATTCCCAGTGCTGCCCAGATGCTTTGAAAGAAATTTCTTCCTACTACAAATAAAATGGGACAAGGAAAAGATAAAATCTCCATTCGAAACACTCTTTAATGCAGTCATTCAGCTGGCCTCTTGTCTAGCACTCTCCACACCCTGTCCTTGATTTGAGGCTTTTGCTAAACGATCCGCTCTCCCTAAAATTCACTGCATGGTTCCAATCCCATCTTAGAAGTCTCCCAAACTAGTTAGACAGGTCCTGCTCCAGTGACACCATGCTGCATGGGACCCCATCACTCTGAAGGTGCTTGTGCTATCCCAAAGAACTCAGTGTTTCTCACTCCTGTTTTCTGAAACCTGCACTGAGGGCATCTGCTCCATCATCCACACAGAGCAGCATCTGCCAAACCTTTGGGAGCCCTTCATTAAGTTGAGAACTATGGGGGAGCAGCAGATATTACACATACAACACATACAAAATGCATACACATGTAGTTTTAGGCCAAATACACACATAATTTAAAACAAAGAAAAACTTAAGGATAAGATAATGAATGTTAATTCAAACGTTTTTCTTCCCCAAACCAAAGAACACGCATCCAGCCTACTACTCTAAAGAGACAAGACAAAGACAGCGTGTAATCACCCTCGTTCTCTCTCCTTTACTTCTAGCAAGAGCTTGAAGCAACAGCAGCTCTCTTCTGATCTGTGTGCACTAGAAGTTTGGCTGAGACTCCTTAATGTTTCCAAGGCCAGCCATGCACAGTGTCTGGCAGTCACAAGAGCAACACTAACAATAGTTAACAGGATGCACAAAGAATCATGAATCTAGCACTGGGTCCTGGCCATGGGTGAGGCTTCTAATGAAAGAGAAAAGTGCCAGTATAGCCCGGGTAGTACTCATGGAGAAAGGAGGGCAGAGTAATCCACTCTGTGTGCTGGATTTATGTGGTGCTGTTCATCTGGTCTTCCCAAAGAACATACAGCCATACTCTAATATCAAGACAAAATGCAGAGGCATGCTCTTCTATGAACTGAAATCTAGAATACTTCCCATGGAGCTGCATCAGGAGCTCTACCTCTGTGTGTCATAGCTTTTAGGTGCAACCTTTTTCATAGCTGTCAGTTTCCACACCTGATTTGTCATGAGAGCTTCATTTCTCGACAAAAAGCCTAGCACACAGTAGAGTCAGCAAATGCTGAATGAATGAATGGTGAACCAGCAGCATGACAGTGACATAAAGGCCTACAGTGGAAGTTTGAATCACCCCGCAATTTCACATTCTTAGCCACACTATTTCCAATAGCCTCTCTTCTCCACAGACCTTCCTTACCAAAATACTTCCTAGCAGAAAGACTAGCAGTAGACTATAAAACAGGGCTCATCATCCAAACTCAACAGAACTGTGTCTAAAGAATAGTAACTCCTTTGTGCAGTCTACAGCACAAATCTATGAGCGCATTTACCTAAGAGCTGACTAATAAAAAAGCACCAGAAGTTGGGCATAGTAGTACACCCTTTCAATCCCAGCACTGTGAGGCAGAGACAGGTGGATCTCTGTAAGTTCAAGGCCAGCCTGTTTTACATAGTTACAGGACAGCCAGGGTTACATAATGAGAGTGAGAGCCTGTTTCAAGAGACCAAAAACCAAAAACAAAAACAGCAAAACCATCACAACCTTGAAAGAGAAATTCTTTATGCTACCAAAAAAAAAAAAAAAAAAAGTTCTTTGGTCTAGACTGTTAGCTGTCCTACACATAATAATGATACTAAGAAATGCTATCATCAAACTTCTATGTCATCTGAATTAAGAGAACCCATGAGAGATGTGACAAATATATACAAAATTGCTAACAAGTGCCAGACTCATGTGCTGGGATTTATTAAGGAACAAGACAAGGTCTCTACATCCTAGTGAGAAGGACAATGCGGGAGGGATAAAATTTTAAATCAACCAGTGCACATACTCATTATAGACAAGAGTAAGAACTTGGTGAAGACAAATATAACCAGATGGTGCTGCAGGTGGCCATTAGGTATCCAGGGGCTCAAGAGCTTTGTAAGCAGAGGGAATGAAAGCAAAGGTCCAAGGCAGGAAGGGCTGCCATTCTATAAGAAAATGGAGCTCCCTGGTACTGCTAGATCTTTCCCCTCAGAGAGGGACAGGTCTATATGAAAGGAAGCTAACCATGTTGGTAGAAATCAGATTATGTAGGGTTTTGCAGGTCATGGCAAGAGACATTAATGTTCTTTGATGATGGGCTTTTAGCAGCAGAAATAATGTGAAATATGAGTCAGAAGACATAGGCTACAGTTCAGACAAATCACATACAAGCCATGTGGTCACAGGAAAAGTCCTCAGCCCTCAACCTGCTTCTGCATCTGTGAAACACCAACTGACAAATTGGATCCTGTGCACATACACGTAGAATCTCAAGAGTTATGAGAAGGGACACAGCATTCTCCAGAAGGAAGCTGTACCACTGGAAGCCAATTACCTGGCAGAGCAGTGTGCAGGTGAACACCTTCGATGAGGAGCATCGGCAAGAACATCCAGGGAGTAAAGAGGAGACAGAGGATTCAACTGTGGGGATAAATGAGATGAGATAATTTTAGTAAGGATTAAATGAAACAGGCCTGATTCCAAAGAGAGCCAACAAGCTCTTTAACAACTCCTAACCCTTCTCCCTAAACATCGATATCAGTCAATAAAGATATGCATGTCTAAGCTTATGTCCCAGCACATAGCAAACAAACTATTCCCATCAAACAAAACTTTTATGCAAGAATCACTTAAATGGCCAAACACAGGACTTCTTAATGGACACCTATCAATTATCCACTGTGTATCAGCCCCTCTCCCAAGAGGGCTAGCATGAAATTGCCTTTTCAAGGACAAATGCACAGCACATCCCAGTGTACACTGTAAGTACAGTGTAAAGTAAGGTGCCTAGAGTTAGATGCCTAACTGAAATATCACTGAGTTGCTTCACATTAAAAAGTAGCATCATCTCTGAGCTTTGCTAGCCTCCTCTCCAGGATGTATCACTGGCCATCTTACCTGTCTTATAATAGGGATACCGGCAGCACTAACTCAAGTTCTACTTTTCAGGTCATAAAGTAATTTCAGTTTCTCACCTAATTACCTTAAAAGGTAAGTGAGATGGTAAGAGAACAGTGCACATGTTAGCACAACATCCTCAGCACCACACCAAAATTTCAAAACCAAAAAGGAGGCTGAGGAACACATGGGATACTGTGTACAAAGCACCACACTTTGTTTGCCCTGTAGCCTTCTTTGTACTTTCCCCACAATAAACAGTCCTTTGAAAATGGATACCTTAATGACTTAAGACTGACTGAAAGACCTTGAGTGGTAACTTGAAACGTACTTAAAAAGAACAGAACTAAGCTAGTAGACACAGCTCTGCAACTTTAGGAAAATAGCTGAAACCTGCAGAGCATGTTCCTCACTTGTACATAACAGATGTGGAGGAGATGATGGCCCGAAGTCCCCTTCTGCCTGTGCATGCTCTGAAGCAAATACAACCCGCACTCTAGCTTAACAGTCCTCTGAATCTCTTGCACGCCAGCCACCTTCATGACCCTTTGCTTATCTGCCTACTACCCACTACCCACACAACTATTTATCTAGAACTTTTCTTTACACCAGTTACTTATACTCAGCTTTGTCCTGTTTCCACAAACTAAGTTTGGCATTGTAATTACATTTCTCTAATATATATTATAATATATAACAAAGTGCTTGACGTAAAATCATCTCATAAACATACACTGGCTTTATCTTCTACTTTTATTGTGAACTGGCAACTTCACAGGTAACTTTCCAAGTGTGAATGGTGCAACATAATAAACTACCAAGTAGTCTCCAAAATGACCAAGCAGCCAACCACAGAGCAAGGGAAGCCTGAGAAGCCTTGCCCATCAGTCTCTACCAACTTCACTAAGGTTTAGCAACCCCCCCCCCCGAACTGAAAACGTTTCAAATGTCTATAAACGTAAGTACCACCACGATGAACCACTTTTAAATACTAGATCCCACTCAAAGGCCTGAATATGTCAAGGCCTCCCCCAATAGGGAGATAGGGAAAAAAACTAAGGGAAACAGCTCTAAGGCTTTGGACACTTCCCCCACAGGAGTTCAGCTTTCTGTTTACTATGTTCAGACTGTCACAGCACAGGTTTTGAGTGGCAAACTAAGCCAGAGACAAGGAGAATCACTCTACATGTTTAATCAAAGTTCCAGCCAGAAACAAGGGGTTCATAGCAGAAGACCCAAACTTTGTTCTCAGCACTCATGTCCAACAGCTCACAACTGCCTGTAACTCCAGCTCCAGCAGACATGATGCCCTTGGGCCTCTGCAGGCACTGGAGCTCACACACACACACACACGTAAAAATAAGCCTTAGAAAAAGAAACTAATAAAACCAGGCTTCCCTTGAAATGTGTGTCACTAAAAAGAAACTGACAACTGCAGCTGAAACTGGGAACAGCTACAGCTCTTACAGATGAGCATCGCACAGTCTGAGAACATGGCTCAAAAGTCAGAGTAATGACGAAGATGACTCCTACTCACCTCGTGTGCACACGCAGAAATGTGAGGGAAATCAGAAACCAACGCTTTATTCCTTCTAAAGAAAAGGAAATGGAATGATAAAATAAAGATGACCCCCCCAAAAAGTGATCTTACCTGATTTCGTTCTCTTTTCCCAGCTGATGGTAACCAGAAACTAAAGAGAATAAGAGGAAAGAAAATGATAAAGGAAGTGATAAGATAAATGGCGGGATACTGAAGTGAAGACAGGAAGGACTGGGAGAGGTGTACCTGAAGAGGGATGCGGGCTATGTGGGAACAACAATCTTACTGAAGTAACCCTTCAATGGAGATGCTGAGCAATGAAAGGCAAAAAGCCGGACCAGGGGGAGTCAATTAAGGCTACAGCCTGACAGTCACATATCTTGGCTGTTCAGTGAGAAAAGGTTTCTAACTCCAAAATTAGTATAGGACTGCCACTGGGTACTGACCATGATATATAAGGAATAAACTGTACAAGTTCTTACAATGTGGGGCTTTTTTTTTCTGCATGTGTAGGTTTGTATGATATGTAACATGTGTGTGTCTACAAGTGGGTAAGTTCACAGGTATACATGTGTGTGGAGGCCAGAGGTTGATGTCGGATGGATATCTTCCTGGATCATTCTCCATTTCATCTATTGAGACAAGATCTCTTACCGAACCTAGAGCTCACTGTTAGCCAGCTTGCTCTGGGATCTGCTTTTCAAGTGCCGATGTTACAGGCAGGCCTGCCACACCTGTCTGCTTTTTCACGTGGGTGATGGGAATCCAGACTCTGGACCTTATGCTTGATCCACTGAACCATCTCTCCAGCCCCCACATGTATGTATTTATTCAGCAAATATTTTTGTCATGGAAGACCCAATAGGAAGGCAAAACAAACAGCAAAGCCAACAATTTAGAAGATGAAGCTGTTACGAGAAAGGCAGATGATTCCTGAATAGTTACATGTGAGCTTCCCACTGTATTCACCATGGAAACAAGGACAAAAAGATTTCTCCATAAAGAGTTCTGAAGGGGAGCAGAAGTAATCGGTCATTTACAATGACTATTTTAAAAAAATTAAGAGAGAAAAATGTATTGAAAATATGGCATCTTAGTGGTGGATATGAATACAACACCTAGAAATACAACAGGCAACAGAATAAAAACTACTCTAGAAGGAAAAGCAAACTACTGTCATAACTTTAGGGATTTAGCCACCTCAAATTTTTTTACTTATTGTTGTGCCACAGCACGCTTGTGAGGGTCAGAGAACAAGTCTGTGGTGTGGTACTTTTCTTCCGCCTTTACGTGGACTCTGGGACTGAACTCTGGTTGTCAGACAAGCAACACCAGATGGCAAGCACTTTAGCCACTGAGCCATCTTGCCAGTCTGACTTCAGCCATCTTCACTGTTAAGAAGTAGCAATCTTTAAGATCTCCTTTTTCAGCTCTGCAATCTAATATAAAGGTTGCTTTATAAATGCCTTCTCTGCCTCCTTCTCTCAGTACCAGGTAGGACAGTCACTTACTCTTTCTGCCGGGGGTCACTGATGATATGGCTTATCCTCTCAGTTCCCAGACTGCTTATGCTGGTCTCCTAAAAGGACAAGAGCAAGAGTGTCTTCTACGCACAGAAGCAAATATATGCAATGAGACCTCAAAATCGTGTCAACCTTAAAGATCCAAAAATTCTTTAAAAAGCCATATAAATACTGTTTGTTGAACTTGAGGTTTCTTCTGTTTTCAATTTAGTTTTGTGTAAATGTGTAGACAAGCACGTGTGTGGCATGCATAAGTGTGGGTATGCATGGAAGCCAGAGGACCATCTCAGGTGTCACTCTTCAGGCATTGTCTACATGTATGCCAACAGGTAGGGCTTAGGCTAGGCTGTGTGGGCAGGGAGCCTCAGCTGTCTTCCTGTCTCCACCTCCCCAGTGCTGGGATGACAAGCCCGCCACCACACCTGACAGTTTTCTTCCCACATGGGTTCTGGGAATAAACTCTAAGTCTTCCGGAAGCACTTGACCAGCTTGAGCTCTGTCTCCAGCCCTGAGTTTATTTCTTAATTGTGTGAAATATAAAACTAATACCAAGTGCTGTTTCAACATGTGTATACACTGTTTACTGTCTATATGTGTATGTAATTTTAATGTAGTAATACTTCCTGGAGTACTAATATAATACTTCTTACGGTTCTAAAGTATAAAGAAGTAGAAAAACTTTTTCAGAAGACTCAACACTTTTTTGTTTTTTTGTGACTCGGTTTCACTATGTAGCTAAAACTGGCCTCAAACTCCTGCTCCAGATTCCCAAGTGTTGAGAAAGGAGGTTTACGCACACTCAGCAGCAGGAGCCAGTTTTTAGCAGAAGAGCACATGAAGCTCCGTGACTGAGTTTGACTGAAGCTCAACAACCATCACAGGCGAACGCTGACTGAAGCCTACCTGGTGAGACCCAAATATCCGTTGACTAAATGTCTACGTGTTATTTACAAAAACAACCAGCCAGGTTGGATAACCAAAGTTCAATGGTAGAGTGCTTGCCTGGTATGCACAGGCCGAGTTCAATCCCTATCACCACAAGAAACAAAACCCACAAGGATTATCACCACGTTCTATCCCTAGAACAACATTTTAAAGTAAAGTAAATGGATGTATACACTGATTCTTAACTTTGGGGTTCTCGGGACTGCAGTGTGAAAGCATACCCGTAACACCACAGCAAAGCAGTCATCTCCACCGCAGAGTGAAGGCACTCACCCTCCCCTAATTTGAGTACATTTACGATGATACCTGCCACAGCACCCTGCACAGAACCAAGAGCCACACACAAGAGTAAGTGCTACGTGAGAGGACACAAGTCACAGGCATGAGCATCAGCATTACTCAAACGCATCTTATCTTGGCAGATGTTGTGTTCAATTATGTGTATGAACTAGCCTAAAGAGTAGGAAACACTCTTTAGTAGAACCACCAGCTTTTGAAAAATTAATTTGAGGTCAGAGTCTAACAGGGGTGGGACTAAGTGGAAGGCTCACACATTTATTTTTCATCCCTCTGGCTACGCCTCCAGGTCACAGATACAGAATGGTAGAGGGCCAAGGGAAAAGATGGGTGAAAAATGAGCTATTTATTACAGCAGAAAAATTATTAACTTAAAATGCCATAATATTTAAATATACAGTTTATTACTGTGTAAATTACAAGCAGTACTTTGTGTAATTAGCAGCTCACTGGCAGGGAGCTGTGAATGAAACTCATTATTTATGATTACAGTTTAGAAAGAGAGGAAAAGGACTGGGGAGGGGGAAGAGGGGGAAAAGAGTGGTGACCTCTGCTAGAAGTGACAGATCTCCCTTTAAGGTGATGAAGATGAATTAAACAAGTACACACCACCCTATTCATTTGATATAACTAGCTGCATGTCCAATAAACCCTAGACTCCTCCTAAGCACACTGAAGAGAGCCTTCAAGATGAACAGACTCGCTTCCATGGAAGCAGAAGGCTCTTACTTTCTATGAGCTTAAAGAAAGGCAGCAGATGGTAGGGAGAGCGTTATTCTGCCTAGTAAACAGAAGGGAAAGAAAACCTAACTGTCCTCTACTCCTAAGCTTCTGCCTTCCTTAACCACATCTACACAGAAGTGTTCCTGTCAAGGACAAGCTCCCTAAACAGCACAGGGAGCAAGTGGCCCATAGTCTATAAATGAGGCAAGCCAAAAGAAACAGAATGTGATTTTTCCAATGACCAAATGCCTTTCTAGTTAGAGACTGAAATTGGAATATAAGGATGAAAAATAAGAATCTGGTTGGAGAGGTGGCTCAGGAGGTAAAGGCACTTGCTGCCAAGTCTGATGGCCTGAGCTCAATCCCCAGGATCCACATGGTAGAAGAAAAAAAGAGACTCCTACAAATCTCCTCTATGGTATATACACACAAATTAATTAACCTCACCCCCTTTTTTTTCTATTATTTTTTTCCATGCCCTAAACTTAAAAAAATAGCTCTCTGAGTAGACTACAACACAAAGCAGTAGCCAGATGACTATGACCCACAATCACACACATGGCTGGACAGACAGACAACCTTACAGCAGGTATTCTAGACGCTTGACAAACTCCTCCCCACTATTGTCCCTGCCTGGCTAGAGAACCTTTGTCTTAACCTATTTCTCAATCTCAAAGCTGGACTACAAATGAGATCAAGCACTAGGTACATGCCTTTAACCCTAGGACTCAGGGAGTTAGGACAATTTCAAGTTGAAGGCTAGACTGGGACACAAAGCAAGTAACAGGCCAGTTTGGACTTCACAGAGACCCAAAAATTAAAGGTAGTTCAAAAAGAATAAAGTTATCCTAGGTTCAAGTCTCTGCTCTGCTACTTTGATGCAGATAATGCCACACATCTCTCACTTCTCTAAACCTAAGTTCTTCTTGTGGGAGGAATCAAAGACCCAGTACCTAGCACAGATGTCCCTGGCAAGGACAGAACTGAAGGAGCAGTAGATGTCTCTGGGGCCACAAAGCAGCTCCTGGACTTTTGCAGAGCAGGCTTAGCGTTATTTTGTGAGGGGGTTGAGGAAAGGGGGATTGCTTCTTTATTACTGTTTAGTGTTCTCCTTTTAAATCAATTCTGGGATAAAAAGTCAAGTTAGGATAAAGATACATTCCTGAATTCAGGAGTTGTAAAAAAAAAAAACCAACCAAACAAACAAACAAACCAAAATAGTCTCTTAAAAAGTACTAAAGAGAGAGATCAAGTCAGCAGATTCATATGAAGTAGAGGCTGCATTAAGTATTTGCTTGATCAGAACATCTATGTGGATAAAGTATGTATCTTTCATGTTTGTATCCATTCAAAGCCCACATAATGTTCATTCACCCTTCTTAATTGCCTAATTAACTCAAGAGAGTCCTGTAATGCCTTCAATTGTCAGTAGGGCATGCAAATCCCATGGGGACTACCACCTTCCCACAGCACTGGAGAAACCATGAAATCTGTCACCTTCCCAGCCAGCCTTCTCCGCCCCTTCCTAAGGCACCGAGCTGCAGTTCCTGGCAACCGATTCAGACGGGCATGGTATCCTGTGGAAAGAAGGCTTCAGTTATTAACCACCCAAATCCATAAGCACATTAGAGTCCCCACCCCAGCACCCTCACAAGGCTATCTGCCAAAGACTTCCTGTGTTCATATCTTTGTCCTGAGCAGTAAGACCAAAGATGTGTCACTCTGAGCATGAAGCATCAACAAATACCAGACAATGACTGATCACTACTTCCTGAGAGTCCTAAATTTACAGAGTCAAAGAGACCTATAAAACAGTCCTGTTTGTTGTCACACATCTTAGGCAATGGCCCTGATATTCCAAAACGTGGACTGACTTGGTCACAAGCATGGAGCTAACTAAAGTGAAGCATCATCCCACTTCTGTCTCCTGTCATGGGCCCTTTCCACCCTATTCTGCTACTTTAGAACAGAAATAAAACAAAGGAACAGATAAGCATTGTGTCAAAGTACAAAATAACAAGATCACAAAAATAAATACATCTAAAGAAGAATTTTTAAACCATCTTCTTTAAAAAGAAATCCTATCTCATATGTGAATGTCCTTACAAAAGCTTGTTTCTTGTAAGAGCCAATCTTTCAAGCTTCCAATGAGCACTCAGGAAGCAGCACATCAGCTTTACAATGGGACCTGTAGCTGTGGCATGAGTGGTGCCAGGATTCCTAAATGTGGCACAGGCTGTCGATGCTCCTCATGTGTTACCTGGATTGACCTGGGAGAGAGAGAAGCCTGAGCTTTGAGACCCACCCTTGAATCCTCTTTCCAGAGGATCCTAAGCTAACTCCATGATTAGAGAGTAGTGCATGGCCAGGGCATGCGAGTACTTGAGGCAGGGCATGATGAGTCTTCTCAGAGAGAAGCATGAAGTCATGACCTCAACTTTCATCTTCTCCAAACTCACCTCTCTGAGCTGGCCGGGAAGGCAAAAGGAACGTGGGATCTGAGAGTTTATCCAGTCCGGAGTCCATTCCTTCTACGTCAGTGCAGTGGTCAGGAGCCCACTTGGGCAGAAGGTTATGGACTGTGAATCCTGGGACACATTCTCCTTCATAAAACCAATCACTCTGCTCATCATCCCCTAGAGCAAATAGATCATCCTGAGCTGTCATGTTAAAATACAAATGCCCGGAGGCTTCCTTAATGCCACAGTTGTGACACTGTCAAAGAAGGCAAAGTGTAAAAGACTGTGTCTAGTCCCTCTTGGTACACAGTAAGATGAGAACTGAGGCATCAACCTAGTTCCACATGAATGCTCGACTATTTTCACCACTTAAATAGCAAATTCTAAGATACAGCCTTATAGCCATCCACGTGGAAAATCCACAAATGTTTTATCTCTGTAAAATATACAATAGCTCCAACTTACAGTAAAGCAACTAATGCCTGGAAGCTAAGGTTAAGCTAGTAAATGAAGTCAGAATTTGAACCCAGAACCTGACAAACAAAGCCCAAAATATTTTCCACAAAAACCAAACTGCCTTCCTTACCACTACCCATGGTGTAGACAGAGTTCAAAGCCATAAATGTTCCTCAATTAAAAAATAAATTAGCTGTTATTGCTAGGAGGGTTACATGTTTACATGTTATCATAATAGATCGGTAAAGAATGTATGCCCACATTTTGTCTTGGCCTTGGTATCTCACTGATGGGACAGAAAATAATTTTGAACTAAAAATACGAACTCCTGGGGGAAAAAATAACCATAGAAACAAGCAATAAAAGAAATAAGTAATAAAACTCCCTAAGGCTTTTCAAGAAACTATGTGATCTGCCTGAGGCCATGTTGTTCATTAATGGTAAGGTCCCAACTAATATATCTAACCTGTTGGTTCAAACTTAGCTCTAACAACACCTCAGTTCCCACTACAGTGTATCCCTGCCTTCAAGACGGATAAGACACAGGCAGCTCTGTGCCTGCTACCTCATCCCCTTTCCAAACTACAGGAATAAAGAAAACTATTACAACAGCATCTGTAGTTCATGCCGCCTTCCTCTAACATATGCCACTAACACCCAGGATAATAACAACTCTCCAAGAGGGGCAGTGAGACTGCATTCTGCACAAAGTAGTTATTCCCACCATGCACCACAGAACTTGCTCTTTGATGTATATTGGTGTCTCACTATAAACACACTCTGCAAATAGCTGTCTTGAAAACAGGGATTCCCAAGCTTCAGCAAACCTCAGAAGCACCAGAAGGGCTTGTTAAAACCAGGATTTGGGGAAGTAAGGGAATGATGACAGATGGGAAGGAAGACACATGCCAGGTGAAATACAAGCTGCTGGGCCACATCTACCAAAATTTCTGACTGAATCAAATACTAGCAAGTTGCCCCATGAAGCTGAGCAGATCTGGGGAGCAAGTCTGAGAACACTACTCTGACATGCACCTACCCAGCCACTGGCACAGGTGATCAGGACGCGCACTGGCAAATATGGTTAGTTTCTATGCACGCTGCCATGCTTGTTCCACTCTCATCCAGAAACGTTTCTCAGGACATGCACCACAACAGGTAGACACATTAGACCCTGCTCTGGCCATGAATTACCACAGAATGGGAGCGTTGGTTCTTACAGCTCACTCATGATCCAATAGTAAAATTTTTTAAAAAGGACTTGCAGCTGGGCATGGTGGCACGCACACTCCTTTATTCCCAGCACTTGAGAGGCAGAAGCAGGAAGATCTCTGAGTTCGAAAGTGGCCTGATCTACACTGTGTGTTCCAGGGAATGAATAGGAACTTGCTGAGCTAGAAGACACTGTGAGAATATCATATAAGATCCTCTTGATTTCCTGCCATTTGCTTCTTTCTGCCTCCCTCTCCCAGAGATAGCCTTGGCAGTTTGATCCCCAGTGATTCTTTTTTCTACCCGTGGAATAGTCTAGTTTGGTGGTTTCCTGTACCCTCGCTTACACTTACCTGGATTTATCAACTGAATAGGGGCTGGGACATTTCAGGCAATGTTGTAAGGTGCCATGGTTATAAATAATTCCAAAGGCTGGAGAGAGAGTTTTGTGTTAGGATCACTCACTTTTCTTGCACTGTTCCTAGGTTCAGTTCCCAGCACCTACACAGTAACTCATAACAGTCTATAACCCTAGTTCCAGGGATCTGATGTCTCTTCTGACCTCTTCATGCTCATCCTCGCTCACGAAGCTCATACACACACTCAGAAAAAAAAAAAAAAATCAAGCAAATAATTATTATAAAATAATTCCCAGCTGTGGAATGCCTTAATAGAAAGCACAAAGAAATATGTAGCACAATAGGTGATTAAAAAAAATAAAAGCAGGGGTTGGGGAAATGTGGAGGGAAGGCTTAGTAGTTAGGAGTACTTGTTGTTCTTGCAGAGGACTTGATCTGACCAGGGATCAGACCTTCTTCTAATCTACAAAGTTACCAGACATACACATGGTACACATTACATACATGTGAGCAAAACACTCAGACACAAAATTTAAAAACATCTCAAAACAAACAAAATAAAAAAGTAACAGGTACAATGAACAAGAATGCGTGCACACACACACACACAAGTAAAGGCTATCGGTGAGGGTTTCTTCAGAAAAAAAAAAAAACATTTAAGTGAGGATACTTGGTGACTTTTAAAGATACTTATTAAATATTTACTTGGGGCACTACAGTGTTTGTTCATAGAACTCTGTAATAATCTTCAGACATTTAAATGTAAATAAGGTCAAAGTTATCCCTCAGTAAAAATAAGAAAATGTCATTCCCTCCAAAAAAGATTATGTATGAGAATATTATTGGTTATAATTACAAGAAACTTTCACAAGCTTAGCCTTGACACTCTGACTCCAGGGACCAATGATTCTCAAGCTATAAGCTACTATATAAGAACCACTTTAGGGACTTGTAAAAACCTACAGATTCCAGGGACCAACTCCAAATCTATCTTTCTCACAGCTCAGAAAATCTGGAATCTTCATAATTCCCCAAATGGCTCTCATATGCCTTCAATAAGTCATTTTATAGTCACCAGAATCAATCATTCAGGCAAAGTCCCAAAGCTGGAATCAAATTACTTTACAGGGGGCTGGAGAAATAGCTCAGCAGTTAAAAGTGTGTACTGCTCTTCCAGAAACCCAGGGTTTGCTTTCCAGCACCCATGTCAGATAGCTCACAACAGCTTAAAACTCCAACTCCAAAGGGATCTGATGCCCTCTCTTCTGGTGTCTGTGGGTGACTGCAAGCAAATACAATTCAGACACACATTTATAGACATAACTTAAAAATTAAAAAACAAGAGTCTTAACCAAATCTTTTAATATTTTAAGATTACCTTGTCGTCCTTCATCATTGGTGAAGAGCCCTGTGTCGCTGCTGCTGCATACACTGCTAGTTTCACTGAATGGGGGGAAATAAAGACAAGAGAACTCAGCCACTCCCGCAACTCCCGTCAAAAACCATTTTCAAATGGAAGCATCCCAGTCCCCTCTCCAGCTTCACTCCCACCCACCAGCCAACCTGATAGGAAAATTCCACACAGAAGACAGAAGTAAAGTTTATCCATCCTCCCTCAAAAGGTAAGAGAAGAATGTTAAAACTCTTCCATACTAAACTAGGTTCACAATATAAAGGCCCCTAGGGAACAGCAACCACTAGCCCATTCTCCTTCTTTCTTCCTCTTTGGTATGAACCATGAGGACTTAGGGCAGTCCGTTCTCTGCAGCAGCTGCTTACCTTTGCAGATGAGTGCAGAAGCCCTCAAATGGTTTCTACAGTTTTAAGTGGCTGGAAGAAAAGACTATAAAAAAAAATGAGTATTTTCTGACATGTAGAAATTACAAAAAATGTTAAGTTTGGGTGTACGTAAATAAAGCTTTCCTGTAATGCAGCCTTATGAATTCGTTCATGGACCACCCAGGGCTGCACTCACCGGCAAAGGTGCGCAGCTCAACACAGAACGGACAGCCTACAAGGTCCTCAGACACTGGCTGGCAGGTTCATTACAAACAAATTTCGTGAATTCCTGTATTACAAGTTCTACTCTGAGATGACTATGTTCCCAGTGTTTTAATGTAAAAAAATTAAGAGATGTTTTATCATAAAGTCTGTCAAATCTCTTTCCACTAATCTCAAGTTATCAGCAACACTACATACAAGGAGGCTATGATTTTATTAATATGGAATCTATTCTCTCCTTATATTCTAAATTAAAAGGGTAGGCTCAAAGAGTCTGTTGGTCAAAAAGTCTCTTATTGGTCAAATAAAATGAGAAATAATTTCTCCTACTGTGTCAATTAGCAGTTGAGAATATTCCTGAAAGAACTTGGATTGAATTTATGCAAGAGTTTCCTGTATGGCATTTGTAATGACAGTGATATCATAAAAACATCTTCAGGACTCTTCAGACTCTGACAAAGGGAGATATGTATTTTCTTAGTTTAAAAAGTTATACAGAATACTTGTTCCATACAAGAATCATTATTTTACCAATGTGGAAATAGAGTATATTCTCTGATGGCATTTTCTAATCCTGTGTATTCCTTTAGTATAATCTGCATTGTGAAACTGTAAGTATATGTGAAAAAAAAACCGGTTTCACAATTTACTAAGAAGGAAAACAGTAGAAGCTTTGCAACAAGCTTGTACATAAGAACTAAGAAGCAACTTGCAAGAAGGTAGTCCTTGCTAGAAACTGGCACTAAAACCAACAAGAATCATCTCAATAGCAATTTAAATGATGCATTTGGTAAATACTCCTAGTCAAGATAATGGGAGAGGAATATGAAAAATTAGGAGAGTGCTTTCCAAAGACAAATATTCCTCAGTCAATAAGGAGTAGAACAGGTCTAGAGTTTAACCTCACAACACTAGGAAAATCTTCACCTTTTAACAGCTAAAAAAATGTCAAAAAAAAACAAAAAAGATTCCTAGTGGATTAAAAAGAAATTTAGAGGAGGTCTGAGAAAAACTTGAAGAAAGGAGTTCTCTGAGTCACTTATTCGTGTGTGTGTGTACGCACTAGTGTGGCGGCCAGGGGACAACTTCTGGGAGTTGGTTCTTGCTTTCCACTACGTGGGTTCCGGAAACTGAACTCAGGGCCTCAGGCTTAGGCGGCAAGCACCTTTACCTCCTGAGGCATCTCACTGGCCCCATACTTCTCCACAATGTTTACTACTTAAATATAA
Source organism: Meriones unguiculatus (assembly GCF_030254825.1). Taxonomy (NCBI): domain Eukaryota; kingdom Metazoa; phylum Chordata; class Mammalia; order Rodentia; family Muridae; genus Meriones; species Meriones unguiculatus. The sequence continues at coordinate 93,133,243 of NC_083355.1, read as the reverse complement.
AGAAGTTTCCATATTTCAATGAGCAGCATGATCACCATTTTAAATGAGACACAAAATTAGAGCCGGGATTTTGGACCACCAACTGTATTATCTAATTACTACAGTATTATTGGAAAAGCAACTGAAGCACATCCAAACAAAATAACGGAAGTGTAAAGAAAGCCACCTCTAAAGATTGATCCTCCCACCAACGTTCTATTAGAATTAAAGGAGGGTGGAAGGCACCCTCACATCACTTACGCTCTGCAGACAGTATTCTGCTTTATCACACATCCATCCATCTAACCCTCCCTCCAGAGCCTCTCTGTAATTAGAGGCTCTCTCAGTGGAGCAGATGATGAGGCACAGTATTCACATCCACATAAGCATGCATCACAGGAATGAGCCCAATAAGCCGCCCCGACACCCTCATCTACCACCCCCATCTCAGTCAATCACTGTTAGCCCGGCATCACGACCCTCAGTAGTGTCTTGACTGCTGGCTCTCAAATGTTGTTCTTCCCAAACTCTGAAAATAAATTTTGTGTACTTTGGGGAGAATTAAAGGTTATCGTTTCAAATGAGCACCGGTCTCAGTTTTTAAACTATGGTATATTTATTCTATAGGGAAAAAGCAATTATTTGTTTTATTTGGTTTTCTAATTTGAAACTCATGCTTATTATATAAAGCTGAGCCAATGAAGTGAAACCCAATCTCAGTAGACGAACATCCTCAACTGGGAGCAATTTTGCATCACTCACAGGGTCATTTAGCAGTGGTTCCAATGTTCTCCCTCCTGGACTGGGGACAGAAGCCCAGGCCTCTACTGAGTATACATAGCCCACCACGGTTCCTAGGAGCAGTTTTCATAATTATGGCAGAGAAATGAAGAGAGAGGCAGAAGTACCACTGAGGCTTCTGTCTATCCAGACAGGCTGAAAGTCGGAAAGTCCCAGCCTCACAGAGATCAAAGGACTAAGGTGACAGCGGTAGAGGAAGACACCCAGGGTCCTCCTCACCCAGGTGTGCTATCTAAGTGCACACACACAGCTGAACTACAGTTACCACGCAAGTTTACCGCTCATTTATTAACCAAGAAGTTTAAAAAGAAGTTATCTCTTACATATAATTTTTATATACTTAAAGCCAAACAAATTTATGGTTCTTATGATTATTACAAAAATTAAAGCTTTTTAGGTTAATCTTTCAAATTAAAAGTACATTTAAAAAAAACTCTCAAAAAAAAACTCTCAAAATATTTTAAAATTCAAGAGAAAAAAAGAAAGAAAAATGTCACTCCTACATGCATTGCCCAAAGACACCCTGATCTTCCCATCTACTTCCTGCCATGCTTCTGGGCAGAGGTGGGGCCTCAGCGACTGCATGTCATCATGAACCTGTATCCACACAATGGAAGCGAGGTACCCCGAAACAGCTCCTCCTCCAATTCCAGACTAGTCCTGTGAGTTTATGTTCAGTTTCATCCAGACGGCGCCATGACAGCAGACAGGCCGCCTCTCCAGTTCATCTGACCATGACCAGAAAGGGACTAGGACAATTGGGTAGTCTCTGCTGGGTAATCTAGCCTGGCAAAGGAGATCAGAGAAGCCCACCCATCCCTTTAATGTACATCTATCTATTTGTAGCATTAATAGCAACTCTTAGGTGGGTAAGGGTTCTTTTTTAAGAGGCCTATATTTCTGACACTTTTAATCTTATTTTTTATGTGTATTGGTATTTTGCCTGGAGTTAGAGATGGTTGTAAACAACCATGTTGTTGCTGGGAATGGAACTCAGAACCTCTGGAAGAGCAGCCAGTGCTCTTAACCACTGAGCCATTTCTTCAGACCCTATTTCTGAGACCTTCTGTTGCCTTTTCACATGAAATTTATCTTTATGTAAAATTCAGAATGACAGAAGGAAACAATGCTTTTCTCCTCAAAATTCTGCCCCTCACATTTATCACTGAGGATGAATGCCATGGTATTTTTCTCTCCTTTATATCTTCATATCTTTTCCACCCATTCTGCCAATGTAGAACACAAAACATTGCCAGGACTTGTATGGGGAAAGGATTGTTTTTACTGGTGTTCCCTTTTAAACCTTAGGCTTAAATTTTTTTTCCTAATTCAGATGTTTTCCATCAATCGTATCCCTTAAATCCATCCTTCCTTCCTTCCTTCCTTCCTTCCTTCCTTCCTTCCTTCCTTCCTTCCTTCCTTCCTTCCAAGCCTTGGTTTCTTCATTGGCCGATTGTACAAAGACTAGGCCTCTAATATCTTGTCCTCCAGACCTGGTGTCTTCTCTCACCAACATCTCTTCCATCTGCATTCTAGGAAGACTTTGAAGTTCTCTATGTCATCAATTCAATTTTCCGTCCTTCATTTTGTAATTATAATGACACCTTAAATTTTCTTGTACTTTTTCCTGCCAGATACTAGCTGTCTGAATAGTCGCCTCCCAATTCTGTTTCCTATTTCAAAATGTTCCATCTTTTTGTATCGTGGTGAATATTTCCTGAAATATTCTTCTGATGTCCACTGGTAGTCTCCTTCATAGGTTTGCTCTTCCTCTGAACTTTGAGAATAATGTTTCCCTTTCCCTTATTCTACAGAATATGTCCAGAACCCTCTTTTTTTCCTTTACTGAACATGTCCCAAACTATTTGTAATCTTTCTCTTGTTTAAATGTATGAAACTGGGCAGAATTTAATTCAGTTCCTCTGATTTCAGTGCTAGTATGTCTAGTCATACATCACTGTGCAAAATATCACATTTCATTGTGGAGTCCTCAAACCTGCATGCCACATACCTAGCTCCTACTCACCCTCCCATAGCTATCTCTCAAGCTTGACTCCTGCTTCTTCGTCTTCCCAAATAGCTGCCCTACTACTTTTAAGTCTTTTTTTTTTTTAATGTCTATATTCCATATAAGAGAGAACACATGTGATACTTGTCTTTCTGAGCCTGGCTAACTTCATTTAGCATGATCTCCAGTACCTACCATTTTCCTGAAAATACTTTATTATTATTCTTAATAGCTAAATAATATTCCATTACTTGTATATACAATATTTTCTTCATCAGCTAGGCTGAGTCTGTAACTTGACTACTGTAAATACTGTCACAACACACATGAGCACACAAGCATCTCCTCTGTCGTGTGTTAGCATGAATTCCTTCAGGTACATAACCAAGAATAGCACAGCTGGATCATTAGCTTTCTTAGGAGCCTCCATACTGATTTCCATTGTGGCTACATCATCAATTTACATTCCAACACTATATAAGTGCCCCAACCCCATCCTTGCCAGCCTTTACTACTATTTGATTTCTTGCTGTCAGTCATTCTGACTGGGATAAAACTGAATGAATGTCAATGTAGTTTTGATTTGCCTGATGGCAATTTTTTTTCACATATTTACTGCGATTTTGCACTTCTTTTGAGAACTGTCTGCTCAAATGCTAGCATCATTTACTGATGGATTATTTATTTTTGTGTTTAACTTTCTGAGTTCTCTGTAGACTCTGGACATTAATCAGATAAATAGCTGCCAGATTTCCTCCTATCCTGGAGGCTCTCTTTATTCTGGTAATTACTCCTTTTGCTGTGCAGCAGCTTTTTAATTTCGTGCAATCCTATTTGTCAAGTATTGGGATTATTTCCAATTATCCAAAGGCCACCAGTTCCTATCTGTCCACAGATACTTAAATATATGCCCTCAGACCCATACACCTGACCAAAGGACAGAAGGTGAGGAGGCTTTGACATAATCCCCAGGGCTACTGGGGGTTTCTCCTCACACAGGTCTACTAGCCTGACACTGGATCATCTTCCTACCCTCACTGCCTGACTCTCGCCCCACCCCAGATATGTGCAACAAACTGCGGTATCTGAAACACTACAATCTCTAGAATTCACTACAAAGAGGGATATTTTAAATTTTTTTCTGGCCATGCAATACTAAACTGTATGCTTGAGGCTCAATACCCCATGGCTGCCTCCTGTACACAAACACAAATCACAGGCAGAACCAGAGTCCTAACCAAGTATACTCCACACAGAAAATGGAGGCCACAGGTCGGAAATGAAGGAACAACATTGAGCCTACAAAGTTCTAGTTACACTTGCATTTCTGAACCCAGGGTCTCGTCCCTTGGGACAGACCGACATGATTACATTCCTCAGTATACCAGCTTGCAGCAGAGAAAACCTTGCTGACAGGCCCAAACTCTCGAGTCCTGATTTCTGATGATGTGAGTGTACAAATGTTTCATGTTTTCCTGTTGTTTTAAGCCTTTATTATATTTGTTTGATTGACTGACTAGGAGGAACTAGTACCACAGTGCATGCGTGGGAGTCAAACAATAACTTGTAGGGAACTGGTTCTTTCTTTCCACCCTGTGAATCCTGGAGACTGAACTCACCTCGTCAAGCTTGATGGCAAGCAGCTTCATCCACTGAACCATCTTGCTGGCCTAAACATTTAATTTTTTTTTTAAGTATTCTAGTGGGTAGTTGAAGCTGTTTATTAGATGCCTTTTAAAATACGAATTCACAACAGCAGGTAGACTAAGAAGCATAAGGTCTCATGTGTCAGGGTCCTTAGAAGCGTCCAGTTTACTTTTCTCAGCTCTATGATAATGGTAATGGCCATCGGGCCCACAATGGGACCCCTAACCCTTGCAGTAACCTAGAACTCTGAGCTTAGTGAAACAATCCACTTCTTTTTCACAGTTCTGTTCTTTAGAGTGTTATCCCTTTACTAGTTAGGTCTTCACTTTCTAGCAAAGTTCATTCCCAGAGAAATACTCTAAGAGATGGACTTTCAAATACAGCGATACCAGTGCACCTCCCAAGGTGCTTTCCAGCTCGCTCTAAGGATGCACTAGCAGAACCAGACTAAGCCCATGTAAGCAGTCTATGCTAGCCTCCCAATACCTTTCAGTGAATGTGCCAACTGCAAAATAGGTAAGCATGCAAATGGTTGGTACCTCTGTTTACAGAGAAGGAAAGCAGAACATTCCAACACACAGATACTCTTTCCACTGCCCCGGTAACCCCTGATTAATGACCTCCACTTGCAAAGGAGACTACTTACCTTAACCATGAAATAATGAAGGCTATTGATCCAACAAGCTACTGCTATAGAGTGTTATTGATCACCCAATCTTTGGTTAAAATGGTCCTCATTTAGCAATTTCACTGTCACAAACACCTGGAGCAAAGCACACTCATAATTAAAGAGTTTGGGGCAGTTGAAATGAGAGGTGATGGACAGAGATCTCAGCTTTCTCCCATTTATTCTTGCTTCTGAGCTATTGTTTGTGTCAGAAGGGATATTGATTTTCTATAAAGATAAGAAAACAAGAGGCACCAAGGGGCTGCAGAAGGTCAGCTTGGGCTGAGAAGGAGGGGACAGGTCTAGCACTCCATCTCTGTCATGTGCCTTCCAGGACAACAGAATATTTTCTTTCCTGTGAGACTGGCCTCTAATACATCACCTGAGAAAGACTCCTGATGTGACTTTAGACCACCACCCAATCAATCTGCTCAAAGAACTAAACTATATTCAGAAAGAGCAATGTCTTGCTGAAGAGCAGAGAAGTTGGCTAAGTTCCATCACCTAACGGATAAGTGATACTCAGAAAATCTGAATGCAGATTGGTAGGAAGTAATTTTACAGGATTTATAAAAATCTCAGAGCATTTACTCCCATACATACACTGAAGAACGTTACAGTAATAACTAGATCTTTATACAGCATGAATAAAGCTACTATGTTGCACCCATTTCTAAATCCTCACAATTCTTGGCTGAAACACAACTGAATGAAGAACAGAGAAAGAAAAGCAGAAAAAGATAGTGGCGAGGCTTAAAACTGTTAGTGATTTTAAGTTGTTAGCAATAGGTAAATTTAAGTAAACTAGAAATAAAGCCAATTAAGATATACATTCCCAAATCCAAAACCTTTAATACATGGTTTCTTAATACCCTATCCACAAACTAAGGTTAACTTCTTATCTCAGCAATTTTACAAGGTGGATCAAGGTTCGTAATTTTACAAGGCTGATGGCGAGAACCCTCAACATGACTGACAGAAAAGTAAAGTTCAACACTTGGATCTCTATGGAATAAACCATGGCACAGTCAAGCAGCTTCATTAAAGAATAACCATGAGGATTCTTGAAAGTACTTCTTTTAAAACAGGGGGTAGGGAAATTTTGACATAACCAACTTGCCAGCAGGGAGCAATATAAAAATCATAACTATTTTCTAATTGTGGGCTACTGTTAGCTCTGTTTATATAATATGCTTAACAGCTAAGGGCAGGACTAGGTGAGGCTTAGTGTCAGAAGACCTCCCCCACATGCACAAAGCTCTAGGTTCAATCCCCAACACCAAAGCAAAACAAAAGACAGGCCACATACATTCAGGAAGCTGAGGTAGGAGGATTGCAACTTGAAGGCCATCCTGAAGTAAAGACCCTACTGATACAGTAAATAATAGGTAAAAAACAAAACAAAACAAAAATAAGTAAGACTTAAAAGCAGCTTTAAAAATATTGTATTCCCTTCACTGTTGAGGAAAGTTTGGATACAGTCTGATGTCAGAGAGTGAGAAGCACCCCTCTCTCGACAGAATGTATTTAGGAGGAAAAATACAAAAGCATTTCTCTTTGTAACTATAGATAAATGGAGACAAGTCAGGAAGTGACTTAACATTCCTTTAAAAAAATATTCTACTTATTTTTTAAAAAACGGGGTCTCATCTAGCCCAGGCTGGTCTCAAACTCATTATGTAGTTGAGATTGGTCTTGATCTTGATGCCTCTACTTCCCCACTGCGGGGACCACAAGAATGTGCTAGCACACCGAGCAATTCAAGTAAGAAGAGTTCAGAGAGGCTTTCTCAGCGCATGTCTACCACTGTCACCATAAACCACACCTAACTGCCCAGTATTCTAAAGGAAATTAGGAAACAGAGATTGGCAAATAAAAATGGAACTACTTACAGTTTGGGAAAATTAGGGAAGAAAAATCTCCTAGGGCCTCCAAACCCTTCCCTGGAAACACCCGAATTAACTGAACTGTGAGATAAGCGGTCCAGGTGTGTAAAATCTCTTCCTGGAAGGCAAGCACCTCCTCTGCATGGGACTAGGATTTCAGGCTCTCCCTTCCCAGCATGAAAATCCTGGGAAATTTTAATTCTTCAAGATCCATTCTTTCAATAATCTCAACAGTGGACACTGAGGGCACAAGGATCTCTCTCTCTTTTTTTTAAGGAAAGTGTGTGAGGTAGGGGAAAAGGAGAGTATTGGATCCCCTTGGAGCTAGAAACAGGTGTAAGCCACACAAAGTATGTATTGAGAACTGATCTCAGGTCTTTTTTGAGAACAAGTGCTCTTTACTGCTGAGCCCTTTACCCAGCCTCCATTCGGGGGTCCCTTTTAGAATGCCTCCTTCCCAGCCATGGGTCACATATGACCAATGTCACACTACCACTTCACCCATTATTTCTTCACAGTGACAAGGACTCTAGCATCCCTAGCACTGTAAGGCTCTGAAGCCCTAGCCAGAAAAAGAGAGGCTACAGAGAAGAACCAGCTCTCCTCAATGTGAAAAAAGGATCACTGTCGACTGCAGTGTCTCCAGGCTCTTGGGTGACTAGAACTTAGAGCCTGACAGTTAGAAAGGGACGGAGACAAAAGCACCACTGCTGGACCATAGGCCTGTGCTGGGAGCTGTAGCTTAGAGAAGGAAGCTGACAGTCTTTGGCACACACAGTAACTTCAGTTTAATAAGAAATTCCAGGGAAGAAAAAACATTGCAAAGGGCTATTTTAATTCTCCACTCCCAACTGTTAGAGTCTAAAATGTATATGCTTGATTTTAAAGTCAACTTGAACACCTCAACAGGTTTCAGCATCATTAAAAGCTACAAGTTTGCTGGATGGTGGTGCACACCTTTAATCCCAGCGCTCAGGAGACAGAGGCAGGTGATCTCTGAGTTCAAGGCTAGCCTGGTCTACAGATTGAGTTCTAGGACAGTCAAGAATACACACAGAGAAACCCTGTCTTGGGGGGGGTGTAGCTACAAGTTGGTTAAGCAATTTTTGTTTGATTAAAAAGTAGTATGTTTATGGAGGAAAAGTGCCTTTTATAATTTAAAAACTACATATAAATTGGATAAATCGTAAATCAGTCTTAGAATCAAATTTAGAAGAAAATTTCAAGAGTCAAATTGTGAGCCTACCTCAACACCGCTGAACCATGCAGGCAAAATATAGTTATTAAGAAAAAAGTCTGAAAGTTAAATTAAAAACATTCAGAAAAAGAGAGAGAGCACACAGACCTACACAGCTGGTCCAGTTGCCGACAGCCTACCTTGGTGTACCTAAGCTTATGTCTTCAGGGGTGAAATTTTAAAAGAATAAAATCCTAAAGTTCCGTGTTCTACAGATGTAAGCCTAACAGGCAGCAAAACCTGGTAAAATATGAGCTTGGAAATCAGGTTTGAACACTAGGTGACCCTGGCAAATTAACCAAACTCTAAACCTAGTTTCCTCTTCTAAAAAATACAAATGATGAGGTTCTACCACACAGTCGAATCATAAGCATTAAATAAGAATGTCAAGCAGGCATGCCATACAGTGCCTGCCACAGAGTGCCTACCAAACCTGCAGGGCTCAACACACTTGACCGCCACGCCTGGCAGCATCTGCGTGGATACAAGGAAGAAGGGTAGGAACATGGCAGAGCTGCTAAACCTCCTGCAGTGTGCCACAAGTCACTGCCCCAGACATGAAAGGCATCCTCACTGAGAGGTCACAGAGTGACTCCAGCAAGTATCAAGCTGCCAAGGATCTGTGCTTTCAGGGTGCTCTGACATACAGAGAAGTGAGAGAGATTTCAAACATGCAACCATCAGAGTATCTGATCACATGACAGAAGATTAAAGGGACTCAGTGTTATTTTCACACCCCATTATATCTGCATACAACTTAAATGTCTGCCACGGACACTCAAGGACTGGTAAGATGGCTAGGTGAGTAGGTAAAGGCACCTGCTGCCAAGCCTGCTGGCCTGAGATTGATCACACTCACACACACACTGTTAGAGAGGGTGGACATTCAAGAAGCTGTGGAGATGGCTGAGTGGGTAAAGTGGTTACTGATTGGAGCCCTAACACCCTCATGGAAGCCGGGCACAGCAGCGCATCTCTGTAATCTTACTGTGAGAGCTGAGATAGGTGGATTCCCAGAGCTAGCTGGCAACCTAGTCAAGGCAACTGGTGAGCTCTGGGTTCAGTGACAGACTACCACCCCAAACAAGGTGAAAAGTGAAAGAGGAAGACACATACCACACACCTCAGGGCTCCATGTGCTCCTGCACATGCATACACACAAACAAAACAGGAAATGCACTCAAAATGGTCAAATTATAATTCACAGAGAACAGGCCTATAGCCCCAAAGTAAATAAAGCCATGGTTCCTAAAGAGCAAACAGTTTGCATTTATTTACAAAGCGCCTGCACCTAGCACCTGCATGCCTTCGCTGCCACAATTGTCAATGCCAGCCCCTGCTCATACCTTGGTTCTAAAATAACAGTATCTTTGTGTGAACTGAATGCTATGAAGAATAGCAAATTATTTTTGAAACAAATTCTTATGCATTTCAAGTACATGTTTCAAATTATTCTTAGGATCAAATTATCTCTGTTACACACGGCCCTCTTGACATAGCGACACGGCTTCTTGAATGACACTTTGCAAGCCACATATCAACTACCAACTGACTATAGGAAGGCTACAAAGGCAATCCTAGCATGGCTAATTTAGAAGAGTGGAACTCATTGAGAGAGTGATGGTTTACACAGTGGGTAAAATTGGCCAGGGAAATCCTTGCATTAGGAAGGGAGAGCTCACCATTCTGACATGTTCTCATCAGAGCCCTGCTTCTGTTCCTCTGCTTCACACTCCATCCTTTCTTTCCTTCCTGTTTTGCTAAGGAAAGTCCTATTTTCTGCTGATTCGCACAGCCCATGGCCCGATGAGGTCCAAGGAGTATTCTCCTTCCAGCGGGACAAACGCTGCTTTTTGGCAGACTTGAACCTGCAGCCTCTCTCATAGCTCCAATCTGACACTTTCAGCTTCTGCTGAAGGCTGGCAGCCACCTCTGATGTTACCCTCTTCACCTTCCTTCGGCGCCGGAGCGGTCGACAAGGTGCATTTTCTGTAAAGGAGTCAGATTCATGCCAAGTATGCTGTTTACTCCTAATGATGGTGCTGAGAGCTGGGTGCCGTTTGGCCACCACGGTGTCATCAGAGTCACTGAAATTGGTGAGCGGAGCCACTTCTCTACAGTCCTTGGTGGCCTCGTCCAGACTTGACTCAGAGGCCTCACTGAAGCAGCAGGCATGCTCTGCCAGGTGAGCAAAGTCAGACCGGCGTTTCCGGCCTCGGCGTTTCCGAAGCTGCCGCCTCTGCTGCCTAGGGCTCAGGGCCATCTCCTCCCACAGCTCACCAAGCTTATTCTGCTCAGATGTCTGCTCCAAGGCTGAGGCTAAGTCATGTACCAGCTCATCCATGAGGCCACAGCTGCCAAATAAAAAAAAAAGAAGAAAAGCTCCAGAAGACCTGCTGTTTTCCAGTAATTTTATAAAGCACATAATGGCATTGTGACTCCCTGCCTGGCCATAGAAAATAGAGTCCTTTCATCCAGCCACACTTACCACTGTCTCTACCATCCATGCACCCTTAAAAATAGGTGTCTGGCCCTTGTTAAACACCTGAGGTCAACATATTCAAAAGCTCACCAGGTAAAAACTGGGGCATTAGCAATAACAAACAGAACTTCCTCCTTTCTCCAAGTAAATGTGTCCCTTGGCTGCCTGATCATGAGAGAGTGTCTCATAAAGAGGAAGAGCAAACCACACAACTTCAACACTATGGTAGAGATAAGGGAGTACCAGACAAGCCCCAGCCACAATGGAGGGCTCTGCTGTGGTCCGGGATACCGGCTAAGAATGCCTGTGGTAGGGAGGAGAGAAACAGCTGAGCGGCAACTATCAGGAAGACTTTGCAGTGTTCACAGTCAGAGAACCTGTGCCGAACCAAGTGTGAGTACCTACTCAGAATGGGAGAGAAAAGAAGGCCCACATCTGATACTACCCCGGTACCAATTGCTACCTGGAAGTTAATAGAAACAGACTGCTGGAGAGTATGACACTGATTTTATTATTACTCCTACTAGTAGTAGTATTATAGTACAGGACTTTTGGACTCCTCATCCTGGTCACCAATCACACAAAAGCAGGACATAAATGAAACTAAAAATGGAGATGCAGGGGAAAGTCTCTAGGATTCCTAGCTAATAGAAGCAACCCTTTCAAGGCATGCCCAGTAGAGGTGATTTTCAAATTTTCACTTTTCAAAAGAAATGTCTAATACCATCTGTATTAGCCGTGTAATACCTCTAAATTCTGTATACTAAAATAGCACTTTCTCCCCAGCTCTTGTTAAAGCCCAAAGTACATCTCGGGCATAATTAGAGCCTAGAGCTGAGTTCAGACCATATTTCCCTTCATGCAATTTACATTTTGCAAAGGGCTTTCTAGAAATTATTCTCACAGGGTCCCTATGTCAACAAATTCAAAAGCAAGAAAAGTCTTCTGGCTCATGTGTCACATCTGTGAGAGCAATGGGGCCATCCAGCTCTAAAACTACCACCCAAACAAACTTCCTCAAAGTGCCAAAACCCTTACACGTAAAAAAGGCCATCTCCTTTAGCAACCGAAAAGTATTTAGTAGTTTAAAATGCCAGGACCGCAGTTCAGAAGCCAGCTGTCCCTAAGCCCAAAGCAGATAAGCAGGAAGAGCCCGTCTAAGTCTCTAAGAAAGAACTACAGGTTTGAAACTCGGGCAGAGCCGTACAAACTTTAACGTGGGACAACTGTCCTAAACAATGCGTGGTCAAATGCTGGCTCCGAATTCTTCCTCGTCTCAAAGGGGGCAGACCAGAAAACCCTGGTACACCCACACCTCCAGTCTCTCAGGAGCACACCCTAGAGACCCTGGTCTGAGTCTCTCACTCACAGGACGCTGGAGGGCCGCAAAGCAGCGAGCCAGTCTCCGGGTGAGAGTGACGGATGGCAGGGAGGCAAGAGTCAACTTCTCCTTTGGATTCACCCGAGACTGGGGGTCAGCTGCCTGGGGCAGAAACTGTCTCAAATCTCGTCCTGACGACTGGGTTCCCTCAGTGATGGATGGTAGGGAGAGGGTGTCACAGCACCGCCCCAGAGATGAGCAGAGCAGTGTTTCGGAGGACTCTCCACCATGCCCAGCCCGTCCTCCAGGGCTAGGGAGACCCCTGCCCGGGACACCAAGCCTGAGCTCTCGCTGTCGCCCACCAAAGAGACACCGAGAGTGGAGGCGCCTGTCGCCACGGAGGCGGCCCGACCCTCAGCGCCCAAGCTGGGGAGACGCGCCTAGAGCAGTAAGGCCCCGCCACTCTCGGTGGCGCGCCGCAGTCCCGCGGTGCCCTCGGCCGCCCCGTCGCAGTCTGGAGCCCCCATCCCACCCGGCGCGGGACCAGCCTCGCAACCACCCTTCCCCTCACCAGCTGCCGCAGCGGCTCGCACTCGGCGCCGCCTTCGGGGCACAAGCTCCCAGCCCGGGTTTCCCTCTCTGACCTCATTTCCGGTCTGGGCCGGAGAGGTGGGGCTGCAACGGTATGGGAGGGGCGGGCTATAAGAGAGGACAGGCGCCCGCCCTGCACTTCCGCCCTACCGCGGCCCACTTCCGCTCCGTGGTGGGCGGGGCCACGGGAAACTAGGAAGTGGGGCTGAGGCAAGGAAGAAACGAATAGAATGGGATGGTATGGGGTGAGCAGCCTGTTAGGCCTGAAACGAAACCTCCTCCTTAGGGTGCTGACACTAAGGAGAAGTGGGCCACCTGCCATCAATTTAAGTTACTTAAGACATGGCTTGAGCAAAAAAGGAAGTCATACTGCGTTGTAACTCAAAAGCATAAAAGAAATATTATAATAATTCCATACTGACTGAGTGAAAAAGTAAGAGGAGAAGAGATAAATTTCCCATAGAAGACATGCTCTCTTGAAGCGTAAACACCCCATCCTAAGCATTTTGAGCTGTGTATAGCAGCTTCCTTCTAAATGATTGAGAATGGGGGCTAAAAGGAGTCGCTTTACAGTGGAGAACCTGACAAGCATTATCCTGGCCAGGATCAAGGTTAACAACAACAATTATGTTGATTGTCCATGAGCTTGATGTTTAATAACAATGACATGGTGCTTTCCTTCCAAAATTCATAACCTCAGTCTAATCTCAAGAAAAGGAAGGAATGAAGGCAGGCAGGAAGGAAGGAAGGATGGAAAGATTTCCTGGTTGAAAACCAGCCTACAGAATGCCTCACCAGTATTCCGCAAAATTGTTAAGGACGTCAAATATAAGGAAAGCCATCTAAGATACTGTCAAAAGCTTAGAGGAGCCTAAAGAGAAACCAAACAACTAAATGCCACATTATATACTGGGTGGGATACTGGAATTTAAAAATAATAATAATAATCAGATGAAAAGTACATCTGGATAAAGAATAGACTTTATTACCTAGGCATTCTGGATAGTTTTAGGTCAACTTGACACAAGCTAAAGTGCTCTGAGAGAAAGGAACCTCAGTTAAGAAAATGCCTCCATAAGACCAGGCAATCGACAAGCATGTAGAGCATATTCTTAATTAGTGATTGATGGGGGAGGGCCCAGACCATTGTAGATGGTACCATCCCTGGGATGGTGGTCCTAGTTTCTGTAAGAAAGCAGGCTGAGCAAGCCATGAGGAGCAAGCCAGTAAGCAGCACCTACATGGTCTCAGCTCCTGCCACCAGTGTTCTGCCCTGATTGAGTTCGGGTGCTGACTTCTTTCAGTGATGAACAATTCTGCAAAAGTGTAAGCCAAGTAAATCTTTTCCTCCCTAAGTTGGTTTGGCCATGGTGTTTCATAGCAGCAATGGAAACCCTAACTAAGACACTGGGCATGGTGGAACATGCCTTTGATCCCAGCACTTGGAAGGTCAAGAAAGAAAAATTGCCAGTTTGGAACCAGTCTGAACTACATAGCAAGTTCTAGCCAGCATAGCAATACCTGTGTAAAAAGACATATTAATTATGATAAATGTACTATATAATATAGAGGAATTTTAATTCAGAACATAGCTGTTCTGGCAAGAGATCGCATACAAAGGTCTGTGTCATCTGGCTGGAATACAAACATACCTTTAGTCCAAGAGACAGAGGCAAGAGATCAAAGCCATCCTGGTATACAGCAAGTATTAGGTAAAGAAAAGCTTTGGTGCGGTTGTGGTGATACACTCCTTTAATCCCAAACAATGAAGGTAAAGTTAGTTTGTAGAAGGAAGAATCCATGTTTGATAGTGATGTCTAATTGAGTGGCAGAAAAATAAAGTGACAAATCAGAGAAGATTTGACAGAATAGGTTATGTCCAACTCTCACAAGAAGAAAGAGGAAAGGGAAACTACTTAAGGGGTAATGCAAAGAGAGAGGGGAGGCAATTACCAGGGGAGTTTTATAGAGAGAGGTTGAATGAGAGAACAAGCTAGACACAGGTGAAAACAGAGAATGAGAAGGAACCAGAAGAATAGAAAAGATTGCTGGAATTAGTTTAATGCCAAGCAGAGCGATTCAGGGGCCAAGAGAGAAGCCAGATTGAATAAGTCAGTTGGAAGAGGTTTTTAAGCCAGAATAGATAAATTGAACCAGCCAGCCAAGAGCTCAGTAAGTGTAAGAAAGGGTGAGTGAGCTTACTAAGCAGTAAGTCTCAGAGGCTGAAAACATTTCTAGGTCTAGATTAGATTGTACAGAGTCTAGAAGCTTCTAGGACTAGGCTAGATTAGCAGACAGAGGCAGTAATCCTCAGAGACAACAACTGAAGCAGGTGGATAAAAGTTCCTTTTCCAATATAATATAAGATGTAAACAAAAGAAACTCGGTGTATGTGGTTCATATAGAAACTGTAGAATCTCCATAATTTTTTCCACAAAACTAAAATTATCCAAAAGTTAACAGGTTTTTTTTTTTAGTGCATATGAATTTTGACTCAAAAATTCTTCTAATACTTATTCTAAGGAAAAATTGAAATATACTTTTAAAAAATGTTAAATATGTAAATTTGTTTCATTCATTGCAGACTAAAAATAGACATACATGACAGGGATTAGGTAATGAAATCATGGTACATCTATGAAACAGAATTCCTTGCAGCCTTTCAGAATTGCTGTCAGGAGACTTGGGTTGTCCTCAATGGTAAAGCATAAGTTTAGCATGCACAAGGCCATGGAAGTTCCATCCCATAAATATAAATAAAAATTGATGTTGCAGGGGATTATTTGATGACATGAAAAGTTACTGATTTAAGCCATGCTTGGTGGTGCATGCCTTTAATCCCAGCAGTGGGGAGGCAGAGGCAGGCCTCTGTGGGTTTGAGGCCAGCCTGATCTAATTGAGAGTTCTAGAATTGTCAAGACTATATAAAGAGACCCAGTCTCAAAAAAAGTTATTGATTTATGATTATATATATTCTATATATTACATTTCAACAAAAATGGTAGAATTTGACTCTTAGAAATCAGGACTATGCTTACACAGGAATAGGACCAGAATGTTACTGTAAACAACATTCCAAATGCTGGGTGTGGTACCACACACTTTTAATCCCAGTATTCAGTAGGCAGAGGCAGGCAGATCTCTGCGGGTTTGAAGCCAGCCTCATCTAGAGAGTTCCAGGCTAGCCAGAGCTACATAGTGAGACTTTGGCTCAACTAATAATAATAATAATAATAACAACAACAATAGTAGTTTTGTATAAATACCTGTATCTCCAACCTGTGCTTTTGTGGATTTCCAGAATTATCTGTTAGTAAATTGTTTGTGTGAAGAATTAAGGGAATGGGAAGAAATGGCTGAGTGGTTAAGAGCTTACTGCTCAAGTATGATTTCAGATCTTCAGTCTTCACATGAAAACTAGTGTACTGGCCTGCTCCTGTATTTGCAATGCAAATTAGAAGGACCTCAGGCTTGATTGACAGTCCATATCTGAAGTCATCCTGTGTCCATACACAGACACACACACACAGACACAGACAAGAGATTGTCACACAAAGAGTTAGCCAGTGTCTGATGTCAACCTCTTCACACACACACAATTGCCCACAGAGTTAGGAAAGATAGATTGACGAAGATAACAAACTTGAAGCCAGAGTGACAGAGAGACTGATCAGCAAGAGAAGTCAAAGAGAGAAATGGGTTGGTGGGAAGATGATTCATTCTGTTCTGATCTTGTCAAATTTGTGACTCCCACAGGGCACGAAATATGGAAATATTCACTAGGTACGAACAGCCATCAGACCTCTGTTCTGCTTAAGTGAAAATCCTCTCCCTCGGGTCTCATTTGTTTCTATAGTGTCAGTTTCCTCCATCTACTCTGAGAGCTCCCAAATGTCTTAAATTCAGCTTTAGTGTCTGCTTTCTGCTAGATGTCATGTGTACACACTCCACCATCATCTATAATTCTATTTTGTTTTGTTTTTGAGAAAGAGTTTCTCTGTGTAACCTTGGCTATCCTGGAATGCACTCTGTAGACCAGGTTGGCCTTGAACTCGCAGAGATCTGACTGATTCTGCTTGGAATTAAAGGCAGGTGCCACCACCGCCTGGCTGGCATCTGTAATTTAAGACGTCAAGATATAGCTTAGTTTCTTCTGTAGTTCCTATCAAATCTGTCCCTGTTTTGGAAAATGTCACTGCTATCCTGTAGTCACCAAGGCCCAAAGCTTCAAACTCTTTCCAGTTCTTTCTTGCTTCTTCCTCCTTCTTCTTCTTCTTCTTCTTCTTCTTCTTCTTCTTCTTCTTCTTCTTCTTCTTCTTCTTCTTCTTCTTCTGGGAATGAGGGGAGTGCAAGGTTTTTTGTTTTCCTTTTTTTTGAGACAGTGTAGCCCTGGCTGTCCTGGAACTTGCTCTATAGACAAGGCTGCCCTCAAACTCAGAGATCCTCCAGTCTCTGCCTCCGAGTGATGGGGTTACAGGCTCACGCTACTACCTCCTGGCTCCTCCTGTCTATCTAGTTTATTATTAAAACTAAGCCTCAAGATGCCACTCTTACAGCGTCCTCCAACTCATGCTTTTTCTCTTTTTGCTCCCTGCCATTGACAGGCAGTCACTCTGCTAAGTGACACAACAGCGCCTTACTGGTCCTAGTGCTTGTCACCCCTCCTCAGTGAACTTTCTAAAACACAATTTGGATCATATCACTTCATCCACGGTCTACTGCCTCGTGCGTCACGCTTGAGCACAGCATACCACTTGCTGCTTCTGGAATACCCCGGGGGGGGGGGATTGGGGGGTCGGGTTGATTTAAAGGCTCAAAGCTAAAGTCACCTCCATGAAGACTTCAGCTTGCTTGCTTGGCCATGCCTCAGCCCCTCTCTCTCTTATTAGAATCTTGATTACAGTACTTTCTTCATTCAGCCTTGAATTAGAGGCAATTATGAGCAAGTTTGCCTCCCCAACTAAATCACTCAGAAAGCAAATATTTACTGAGCACCTTCAGCTTCCCAAGTCCCTGGCTAAACCCTGGAGATATGACTATATAAACAAAACAAAGCCTACTCCACCTCCCTGAGGCCCAGCCCTATTCATCATCTTACTGGAATAGCTGAAAGCTGCGCACATGGCAGGTATACAATCACATAGGTTTTTTGTTTTTGTTGTTGTTTACTAAATACTGAACCAGGAAATTAGAAGCACTTGCCACAATTCTAAGATAAATTTTTAATGAAAATTCAATCTTTATATTTGGAAGCCATGAGCAAAGATTCAGGATAAAAGAGCTAAGGAGGCAGCCCATTTGAAAGAGTTCTTGCCTGGGTTAACTCTCAGCAACTTCACAAAACTGGTGTAGTAGCACATAACTCAAGTCCCCACTCAGGAGGTAGAAGCAGGAGGATTAGAAGTTCACATTCATCCTTGGCTACATTGAGGCAAGCCTGGGATACAGGAGACACTTTCTCAAGGTAGAGAAAGGTGGGGGAGAGGGGGAAAAGAGGGAAGAGAGTAAGGGAGAGAGGAGAGATGAGAGAGACCATCTCACTGCTCTCAAGCCTGGTCATAATGACAGCTCTCATGCCAGCTAAACATCAGACCAGTAAACATCTCATGACTAAATTCTTGATTCTCTCATCTCACCATTCTTTTTCATTTCCCCCCAACTCCAGCTGAAATCTCCTCTAATCCCAGACACACTGGGAAATTTCCAAAGTTCCTTGTTGTTGTTTCCAGCAACCAAAGAGGGCAACACTGTTATGTTTACAAGTGATTCCCAGCAACACCTCTTCCTCCCCTGCTCCCTATACTCTGGTATCTTCTCCTTGTACAAGAAACCACCCTGGAGGCAAGGACTTAGAAATAGGGGGCATTGATCACTTCTTGGCAGCATTGGTGGCAGACACAGAATTGCCTTAAAGCATGTCAAGAGAGGTCTGTGTTGTAGTCCAGGATGACAGGGGTTCACCCAATTCTCCAATGCCACTCGTCACTCGTCCTATCTCCCTCTCTTCAACCCTGTTGAATTTTGTGGTTTTGTTGAAGTAATTTTACTAAAGGCCCCCAGCAGGCAGGCAGGCATGTAGAGGCTTCAGAGTTATTATTTTATTCAACCCTCTTGTTGTGTAGCTATTTGAAACATTCCCTCCCTGAAGAAGGAAAGGTGCTTCTTAAAACACAGGAAGCAGAGGAAACTTGTAAAGCTAAGGAAGTACACAAACTTTGTAAGTGCCAGGAAGTCACAAGGCCCCTTCCCAAGCTTATTTAAGTAGTGACCTAACTGCTAGAGAGAGGAAACTCTCCCACTGGCCTGCAGGACCTACAAGGAGTTTTAAGAATAGATTTGCCCCATGTAGGGTAGGCTTTTTTTTTTTTTTTTTTTTTGACAAAGCAGCTGCCTTTGAATCATCCATGTTCCTGTAAGTTGCCCTTTATGTGGACCCCTGTAAGTAGCTACAATGTTCTCTGGTTCACTAACGTAGACTTAGATGGAATCGTTGCTTTTGTCTGTAATCTGTGCTGTACCTGACATAAATATGCATAGACATTTGTACACATCTCCCCAAATGGAAAAGTATTCACGCCGTACCATGTCAGTAACAACTTGATGTCAGCGGCTGTCCATTCCCTACGGCTGCTTTGGCAAGCCACCACAATGGAGTGGCTTCCAAGACCAGTTTATATTCTTATGAAATGGGGTGCAGGCCTCACTGGGCTAAACTCAAGACACCTGATAAACTATGTTCTTTTCTAGAGGCTCTGAAGAATCAATACCCTGGACTTACCCAGTGGAAATGTGTTTTCTCCATTTCTAGAGACCAGAAATTTAGAACCAAGGTGCCACAAGATTTACTTCCTCTGAGGCCTCTCTTCTTGTTTGTTTGTTTGTTTACTTTTTTACTTGATTGTTGTTTCAGCAGTGACAAGCAACATAACATGTCAGCAAGGGCTCTGCTTCTGAGCCACACCCTGAGAGACCAAAGAATTAAAATTTAGTGTTTTGGGTTATTGGATTAAAGTTTAAAGCACAAGCCTGAACAAAGGCCAGACAGGTGGAGACATGTCCAGCCTTACTGCATTCTTTTCCTACCCACTAGAGACACAATTGCTAGGAAACCAGCCCAGATCAGCCCCTCTCCCCTAGGACAGCCAAACAAGGGAAGCCAGACTGTTAATGGTTTGGGGGCCTTCCTACATACAGCCAACCAGTTTAAAACGCAACATCCCCTTTTGTGTTTCAACCAATAGACACTTCCCCTGCCTTGGATGCACTGTGAGGGACTGGGATCTTTAAATCACCCATCTACCCTGAGGCTCTACTCTCAACCACTGTGTTGGTGAGAATGTGAGCCCAAGCCTCTAGCTTGAAATAAAAAGATCCTCATGTGTTTTGCAATGGACTCAATTCCTGGCAGTCTTTCGGGGTCTCACAAATTAGGCACAATAACCCCAAGCTCAGCCCTGTAAAAGTTTGGGGTTTGTGTCTGCTCTTGCTCTAAATAATGACACAGAGACTTTTATATTTATTAAAGGCTTCAACCACTATAGCTGGGCTATTGTAACCCACCAATAATGATCTAGCCTCCTTCCCAGCCACTTAGTCTGTTACCTGCCATCTTAGTCTTGCCCTGGCACCTCCTTATTAATCCATGTCCTGATGTCTCCTTCTGGTCACTCACTATCTCAGATCAGAAGTCCTGCCTTAACTCTCCAGCCCAGCTGTTGGCCTTTCAGCTCTTTATTAGACTAATCAGAAGGTGATGGAGAACAATGTTTACAACCTACTGTTGTGCCCTATTCATGAGACCCCAAAAGGCCACCAGGAGTCAAATCTGTTGCAAAACACATGAGGATCTTTTTATTACAAGCTATAGCTTGGGCTCACACCCTCACCGTTGCATCAGTTGAGAGCCAAAGGGCTTTGTGCTCAGGGTAGGTGGCTGATTTAAAGATTCTGGTCCCTCCTAGTGCACCCAAACAGGGGTATATCTGCCTGGCAAGTGTCTATTGGTTGGAACATAAAAGGGGATGTTGCATTTTGAATTGATTGGCTATAGGAAGGCCTCAAAACCTTAATAGTCTGGCTTCCCTTGTTTGGCTGTCCGAGGGAAGAGAGGTGATTTGGGCTGGTTTCCTAGCAACTGTATTTCTAGTGGGTAGGAAAAGAATGCAGTAAGGCCGGTTCTTCCCTGAAGGTGGCTGGACATGTCTCCACCTGTCTGGCCTTTGTTCAGGCTTGTGCTTTGTACTACTTCAATAACTCAAAAAACTAATTTTTAATTCTTTGGTCTTTCACTACCACAACAGGAGATGCTTCATAATAATGGCAATGCTAAAGTCTGGACTGCAACCAGATCTCTGGGTACAGAAATCAGCATTTGAATACACAGGGCACAAAAACATCCTCCAACACAGCCCTCCCTCCATATCTGGCAGATGGCTCCTTTCTTGCTGCCTCTTTGGATGGACATCCTTCTGGGTGTCTCCTCCCCTGGTGTCTGTGTGTGAAAGGTTCTTTTTATCAAGTCACCAATCAAATTGGATTAGGGTCCATTCTCACAGCTTCATCAGAAGTTACCCCCATCTTTAAAGACCCCATCTCCCTCCAAGTACAGTTAAGTTCTGAGGCACTAAAGGGACCCAATGCACCCCATAATATCTCAAGAACCCACATGTCAAAGATTTCTTGGTCCTTACCCTGTGTCAAGGGTTCCCAATCCCAGTCTCTATGTAGATTATTTCAGTACTAGCTACAGGACTCAGCACGCAGCAATGGGGCCTGAGGGAACTAGCTGGGACCCCTTCAGAGGAACATGTCTGCTCCTCCATAGAATCACAGCAAGAGACCATCTACTTTCTTTTTTTTTTCTGGTAATTAGACTGAGTATGACACCTGGGAATGCCACATCTTCTTGCTAACCTTGACAAAAGCAGAAAAGAGAGACAACCTAAATCTCTCATGAGGTCCCTGAACACTGTAACCAACAGTTATGCCCGAGTCTCATGGACCCCAAAGATGACCAAGGAGCCAATTCCAATGCAAATACAGTTAGGGTCCTTATTATAAGCTCGATCTCAGGCCCACACTGTCACTGACATAGCGGTTCTTGAGTGTAGAGCCCTGAGCTCAGGAAGAGAGGGATTTTTATTTACGGTTACAACAAAGTTTGGGAAATTCCAGTTTAGCAGTTACACCATTGGGTGACATTTGGCAATGGCAAGCTTGTTACAAAATGATTGCAGCTAACTAACATTGAGCAAGGTATCTATAGACCTCAGGAATGTTAGGTATTTCTGTGCCTTGAATGTTTTATTCTAAGGTCCATTTCTGGCTGCCCAGCACAGATGACCCACCCTGAGATAGGATACCTTCCCATTCTTGAGTTTACCTCCAGACTATTCCTTGGGTAGGGAATTTTATGGCCTAGTTCCTGGGACTGGTGACTTTTGGGGTGAGAGTGGGGGAGTCAGGCCTGGTTCTCTCACAACCAACTCTAACAGATTCTTTCCAGAACTTTCCATTCTGTTACACACTAATTCTCCTATTCTTTAAGCAGCCCTGAGTTGTCAGACTCTGTTACTTGCAGCCCAGAATCCCTAGCTTTCCCACTTTCCCATTACTTATGCTGTTCTCCACACCCATCACTATCTTTTTTCTTATCCATTCTCAGGGGTGGAAAGCAATGCTGTCCCTTACTTAGACAAAACCCACAACAATTCTACTCATGTCTCTCTCCCAACATCTTTACAGAAATGGCAGTAAAGTGCATACCTGACTTTCTACCTACTAATACTTACAAATTGCTCTACCATTGAAAGTTTGGCATGGAGTTGGAGTGATGGCTCAGCAGTTAAGAGCACTGTCTGCTTTTGCAGAGGTCCCGAGTTCAATTCCCAGCAACCACAACCATGTGCTTGTGGCTTATAACCCTCTCTAATGAGATCTGGTGCCCTCGTCTGGTGTGTAGTAGGCATACATGCAGGTAGAGTACTGTATAAATATTAAATCTAAAAAAAAAAAAAAAAAAAAAGCTTGGCATGGATGATCTGTTTGGAAGTACTCTCTCAAGGTCATGAGGAGCCTTCCCAAGGAATAATGCCAAGCACAGATAACTTGCCTTTTCTGTTTGGCTGGGTTGGTTCTCACATGGCCTTTGTCCTTACACCAGAGATGGGTAAGAGAAGATAGCAGGAGCTCTCAGAAGAATGGGCAAAGGCTGCCCACCCCAATAGCCACCACATCTGTGAACTGCCAGTGCACATAAAGGGGCCAGTCCTACAGCTCCAAAGCTGCAGGATCTCCATGACACAGGGCAACAACAGGATATCCTGTTGAGGAGTCCGGGTGACGATCCAGTGTTGATAGTGGAGCAGAAGCCAGAGGCCTTGAAACAGACTCACTGCAATGAACCTTTGCAAGTAAAGCTGTTGGGGCAGAAGGGTATACTGTGTGACCCACAGCAGCTTCCAGGATGAGATGTTTTATTGTTGTCGTTTTTCTGTTTTGTTTTGTATTTCCATTTTTACTTTTTTGTTTTCTTTTGGGGAGGAGGTTGCAAGGGCAAAGGGTGGATATGAACCAACAGGGAAATGAGGGGGATTGGGGTGCATGATGTGAAATTCACAAAGAATCAATAAAAAGTTAAAAAGTTAAAAAAAAAAAAAAGATGGTACTCTTGGGGTGCTTGGAAGAGAGTGATGAAAAGCTAGCTGGACCTGACTTTCAGATGGGCTGGAAGAGGACGAGGGAAGGAAAGGAGCTTTCAGGAGCTCTGCTGTGTCAGGAACCGCCCCAGAAACACATAGACTCAGCTAGACAATTAAAAACACAGCTGCTTGTCAAGAGCGAGTGTGGGCTGTGGAGGGGGAGCCGCTGGTGTAACCCCGCAAATTGTTTTACACCAACTTGTTTTTATAGGAGTGAAGAATGAAGCCGGGCCCGGCGGTGCACGCCTGTAATCCCAGCACTCAGGGAGGCAGAGGCAGGCGGATCGCTGTGAGGATTCAAGGCCAGCCTGGTCTACAAAGAGAGCCCAGGACAGCCATGGCTACACGGAGAAACCCTGTCTCGGGAAGGAAAAAAAGCTCTAAGACAACAATATAAAATAACGCAGGAGCTAACAACAGCAATCCATCTCGTTATCAAGTATTATCACTATATATAATTATTGACTATTTTATATTATTTATGTGTGTATGTGTACTTGTTCATGTGTGTGCAGCCACACGTGTGTGAGCGTGTATGGGGAGCCAGAGGACAACTTCGAAGGATATCCCCCAGGAATGTCCGCCTCCTTTGAGACACGATCTCTTATTGGCCGGGAGCTGACCAACCCCAAGGATTCTCCTGTCTCCCTCCCTGTCCCCTGAGCTGGGATTGCATGTGGGTACTGGGGGTGGGAACTCAGGTCCTCACACTTGCACGTGAGCACATTACAGACTGAGCCATCTCCCCAGCGTCCATACTCTCATTGTACGTGCTATATTTTCATAGAGCCAACAGCCCTTAGGTTTGTTCACGCTGGCAGCACCAAGGACCCATGAAGGATGATGGCACTGCGCCATTACAGCAGCTGTGATGTCACTAAGTGATGGGAATTTTCCAGCTTCCTTCTAGTCTTACAGTTCCACCCTTATGTATGCAATCTATTGTTGGTCAAAACATCCCGGGGGCAGGCATTAACGTAATGGTCTCTCATCATCTCTTGGGCACCCAGTACTCTAAAACTTCCTGTGAATTAACTCATTAATCCTCTGAGGACTACTCCTCAAGGAAATCATGTTTGTGAGTAGTAGTATTATCTCTGTTTTATTACATTGGCTTACTCCCTGTGTGTCAGGTCTAGGTCAGTCGACAATTTGCAGGATTTGTGTTGCAGGATATTTGAGCCCCATTGTGAACCCCGGAATTGTGATCTGTAAATCCCTGTTTCTTGTTTGGAGTGGTTGATCCCTATCACACACCTTTAATCCAAGAACTTTTTATTGTAAACAGGTGATTATGGTGTGGTTCACCCAGCCCTAGCACCCTAGCACTCCCCTTTAATCCGAGAACTTGGATTAAGTCCTCTGTACACGGGATCTAAAAGAGTTAACCCTAGGTCAAGAGGCTGAGCAAGAAAACAGCTGACAGGGATTAAAGAGTAGGAGGGCCTTTGAGTTGAGGGGTATTTAAAACAGGCGTGGCGAAGAAGAGCGAGCTTTTAGCTCAAGCTCTGGCTTTAGCTTAGGCTCCAGCTCCTCAAACTCTCTGGCTTTCGTCTAGGCTTCCGCTCCTCAGATCCCTGGCTTTTTGGGCTTTGAGCTAGCAAGCCTTCTCAGCCTTGAGTTTTTTGGCCTTGTGCTACTGGCTGTCAGTTGAGCAAGTGAACCTTTTGAGGTTTTTTTCATCCGGGCCTGAGTCAGCTGGGTGCTTTCTCTGCCTCTCCAGCATCTGGCTCCTGAGTCTTTATTGTTGAAATAGAACAGTTTGGACTTTCATTTTTATATAAGACATTTTGTCACTCCAACAAGTGGCACAACCCCACAACCACAGGAAAAAAACAAAAACAAAAACAAAACAAAACAAGCTTATTCTGCTGCCTGGTTCTGCACACACAGGGTGCCCTTCGAGCTGACTGTTATGTTATAGTCAGGATTGCCACTAGGCTGACAATCACCACCCAAAGATACACTACAGACTGCTGAGGACATTCAAAATGCTGAGTTCATATGAGACTAACATGAACATTCTACAGAACTTTGAACTCAAAAATACTTAACCCAAAGGCTGCCAAATACAACCACGCTGGACACTGGGGAGAGCTTACCAAAATTGCTTATTTTTTTTGTAAATGGTTTTACTGTATTATTCCTTTTTATTTAGAAAAAGAGGGGGATATAGAAATAATATAGGAACAATAGAAGAAAAGGGTAGATTATTGCATCTACTCTTATAGGTCTTTGTATATTGATACAAAATTAAGGTTATAATTGGTTACATTGGTATAAATAATTTGTATAGTGGTACAAAATTAAGGTTATATTTCGGTTACAGCATACTATGTATCAACTCTTTTTAAGGTATTATACCTATGTAATTCTTTAAAATGCAATGTGAAGTTTTAGTCCTTTTGAAAGCTACTACCATAAACTGTTCAGGATAATTAAGAAATGCAAACTAATAGTGAATCAAATCTGTGGTTTTGTTAGGTACCAGTTTAATTAAACACGTGTTTTCTAAGTCTGTATATAGCTAGAAACAAGTAATTGAGATATACTAGAGATAGATGCTCTTCAGAAGCCTCAGAGATCTATAGAGTATAGCACTTAAAGATATTTCATTAATTTGAGAATTTTTTGACAAAGAGACATGTCAGCTCTTGGCAGCACCCCTTTTCGACCTTGAAGAAAATGATGAGAATCAAGAAATTCTCCTTTAGGTGATGGCTCCTCTCCTTCTACCTTACAGGTTCCAACGACCAAACTCAGATCCGCAGCTTCAGCAGCAAGCACCTTTACCTGCGGAGCCATCATCTCACCTGTCCCGCAGCTCCATCTTACAGGTGCAAACACTAAGGCAGGTTAACTAGCTTACCTAAGATATACGCCTGTTATGACCACCTTCCAGCTTCTAGAACCATACACTCAGCTGCTTAAGCTATAATGCTTCTAAAATGAGACTGTGTCTAGCAAGCATCTTGCTTGCCACACAGCAGGACACCTTTAGATACAGATCTATTAACTGTTGGGCATATACAGTGATGCAGAGAAGACCATACCTCTTTTATTTATCGATATGCTTGTTTCGTTAATTCTCAGAATAACCCTATAATCTAAGACAATGCTTCTCAACCTTCCTAATGCTGTGGCCCTTTAATACAACTCCTCACGTTGTGGTGACCGCCTACCATAAAATAATTTTGTTGCTTTTTTTATATTTGGCTACTATTGTGATTCCTAATATAAATACATGATACACAGGATATCTGATATGTGACAATGTTGTTATAAACAATGATAAAAATCCCAACCATTCTATCTTACCAATAAAGACTCTGGAGCCAGATGCTGGGGTGAAAACCTGCTAGCTCAGAGAGGCAGAGAAGGTAACCAGCTAACTTTCCTTCTCAGCTCAGTTCTAGATGGAAAAAAAAAAAAAAAAAACAAAAGGCTCGCTAGTACAACTGACAGCCCAGGAGAAAAAGGCTGCAAAACCCAAAGCTGAAGGCTTGCTAGTTCAAAGCCCCCAAAGCCAGGGAGCTGAGGAGCTGAAGCCTAAGCTAAAGCCAGAGCTTGAGGGCCCATAACACACATCAGACCAACCTCCAACAATTCCCCTTTTCTGTCTAAAAAAACAGGCCAGCCAATCTCCTCAGAAAGTGGGACTTCCACAGGAGAACTGGTGCAAAAGCGCATTTTGGCTTAAGAGATATGTTCTGTTGGTCAATGTAAGGACCTGAATTAGGCTAAGAGATACACATGTAATCTGCATGCCTCCCACATCAAAAAACTTTTAAATGCTGACTAAATTAAGGTGTCACACTGCTTTGGCCACTGGCTTATCCTTAATGTGAGACATTTTCAGGGTGAGGGAGGGACAAATGTAGGTCACACCTAAAGCAAAAAAGACAAGGGACTTACAGGTGGCAAAGTACATGCCAGCCTAGTTAAGTCCTAAAAACTCAAAAATTACAATTCACGTGTTTAAAAGGTGGAACTGTCCATCTCATATCAAAAGGAAAGCCAAGAATAGCCAAAACCAATGTAAAACCCAGGTACAAAATGCCTAGGGTGTGCTTAAACTCTAATGGTAAAAGGGAGTTTATACAAAGCTTGGCTATAAAGGCAAAACCACCTACCCCATATCAAAAGAGGCGCAAGCAAAAAATAGCCACAACCAACGTAAAAACCCAGGTACAAGATGCCTAGGGTATGCTTAAAGGTAAAAGGGGGTTTATATAAAGTTTGGCTCTAAAGGTATAACTGCCCATTCCATATATATATATATATATATATATATATATATATATATATATAAAGGGATAGGACAAAAATAGCTGCAACAAATATAAAAACCCAGGCCTAAACCTCTAAACAGGTACAAGACACCTGGGGTATGCTTAAACTCTAAATTAAAGAGGAGTTTATATAAAGTTTATTTAAAACATATGCCTTTTTTTTATTGCTTAGGGCAACCGGCTTGTCTCTGGAGACAGGTAGCAGCATGTCCTAAAACAACAGGTGCCCAAGAGCCCAGAGAGAATATTTAGGTCTGTACAACCTTGTTTTGATTTCAACATGATAATGATTGTATGTTCAATAACAATGGTAACTTATATTGCTGACCCTGCTACATGAGAATAGCTCTGAAACTGATGGAGACATGGATGCCTATGAACAGCCAGTAACTCTTGTCGGCTACAGACATTATGACATTAATGAAGACTTACGAATGTCTTTCTTCTGCTTATACAAAGAGCAGAGAGCCATCCTTAATTGATCTGTGCGTCTTGCACATCTCATACATTTACACTTTTAGAACTGTCTAATGCTTGTGAGAACTTATATATTTTCAGAACAAAGAATCGGACACCAGTGATGCTGGATCAGACCTGACAGGATTCATCCTTTCAGCATGCTGAGATGCTGACACATCTGTTCCAGCATCCTGCATGTTGCAGCCTCAACTGCTTCAATTGCTGTTCCTCATCAAAGCCTGCTCCCAGGAGAGCTTCAAAGAAAGCTACTGATCTCAACTGGTCCAGCATTTCAGACTGCTCCAAACAGGGCTTCTATTACGCCTGGAATTTCTCAACATTTAGAGACTGGACTGCAAATGTTATTGCTAGCTTGCCTAACCATTTTTCCCAATTTCCTTTGGACTTCCAAATAGGATTTCTTCGTCCCTAAATCAGCTAGAAGAAATGAGATCAACAGAAGAATGAGAGTGACATCCCATTTCCTTTAAAGGGGGGTTGGGTAGGTTTTTGGTTATTTTCTGCGGCTGTGAATGTTTGCTGTCATTGGGAGATGGTTATACGTTATTAGTGGTCCTATTTAGAGGGAAAATAAGGTTAGACTTAGGTATTTCTCTCTTTTCTGTATATTTTTTTCTTAGATAAGGAGAAAGGGGGTTGAAAAGAAAGAGAAGGCAATATAGGGATAACTTATAAAATTAATAAGACGAAAGGTAGATTATTGAACCTACTCAACTTAAGGTTTTATTTGAGCCTGCTCTCGACCAAGGCTTCTAAACTGATCTCAGTTCTGTTGTCCACTGACCCGAGACCTTGACCTAAAGTTTCCTATGCTGGAAGGTACAGAGAGTCTCCACCGTTAACAGGATGGCTGGCTGCGGGACAACGACTTGCCTTACCTTACAGTGCTTCATCTAGTACCATGGACTGAGGGTCACCCAAATCTTAGTGAGCGTTACTTCCCCCCAGGGCTGACAGGAAAAGGATCAAAAGTGCAAACGATGCTCCTCCTGTCTTACATCTGCAGTGTGACTTTCTGGAAATAAATAACATCAACACGTTTGGGTAATCCATTTGGAGCTTGCTTGTATACTTATGCTCAGAACGGTTTAAAAATGTGGTTTGGAGCAAACTAGAAACTGTACTTGCACTTTTCTTACTTGAAGGTCTGGGAACTGTCGGGTGCAGTGGTGCACACCTGTAATCCCAGCACTCGGGGAGGCACAGGTAGGCAGATCTCTGTGAGTTCGAGGTCAGCCTGATCTATAAAGTGAATCTAGGACAGGCAGGGCTACACAGAAAAACCCTGTCTCAGAAAACTAAAAAGAAAAAATTCTGGTTATGATATGTTTTCATGTCATTTTCATGATGTTTCTTGTCTTTGAAGTGATAAGGCGTCTTAAATCTATAGACTTAATTTTTGTTGACTTTAGAAAACTTTTAGGGGTAACTTCTCTTTTTGCTTTTTTTATTAACTAATTCAATTTACATCTCGGTCATAGGCCTCTCCCTCTTCTCATTCAGTCTCCCTCCCACATCCCCTCTTCCGTATTCCTCAGAATAGGTTAGCCCCCTACCCAGACCCCCCAGCTCATCTATTCACATGAAGACTGAGTTCATCTTTCTCCCCTGTGACCCGGTAGAGAAGTCCCATCTGGGGGAAGTGATCAAGAAGCAGGCACCATAGTCTATGTCAGAGATGTCCCCCACTCCCCTAACTAGTGGGCCAACATTAGGCCTAAGATGCCCATCAGACTTATCTTCTTGGGGTCTGTGCATTGTAGTATGTCTATCCTGTACTATAATAAAATCCACTTATAAGTGAGTATATACTGTGTGTGTCTTTCTGGGTCTGGGTTACCTAACTCATGATGAACTTTTCTAGTTCCATCTATTTGCCTGCAAATTTCATGATTTACTTGTTTTTAATGGCTGAGTAGTATTTCGTTGTATAAATATATCACAGTTTCTTTATCAATTCCTCAGTTGAGGGACATCTAAGTTGTTTCCAGTTTCTGGCTATTACAAAAGATGCTGAACCATACAAGAAGGACATTTGCTCAGCCATGTCCATAGCAGCTTTATTTGTAATAGGGGTAATTTCTTCAAGCATTTTTGTCTTCCCATTTCTCATCTACTTCTGGATCAAATCACAGGCAACTCCTTACAATGGTTCAATTTTCAATTTCTTTTATTTCACAAAGGCATTTAAAAGTATCCATATAACCATCTGTTTTTCACTCTAAATAGAGTATCCAATGAATAAGATGAGATAGTCAACACTCTATTACACAATGGGCTTTATGTTGGCTGATTTTGCCTGATTGTAAGTAAGCTTTCTGAGCATGTTTACGATGGGATGAGTTATGATGTTCAGAAGGTTAGGGATACTAACTGTATTTTAGACTCATATTTTCAAATTATTTTGGATTTGTCAGGATGTAACTCCATCTTAAGTCAAATCTGTACATACATACATATTAGGTTATTTTGTTATTTTTCAGTCTTTTTTTTTTTTCCTTTCTTCCTTTCTTATTTTTGGCCTTTTATTTTAGTTTTGGGTTTTTTTGTTTTTTTTTTTTTTTTTGGTTTTTCAAGATAAGGTTTCTTTGTGTAGCCCTGGCTGTCCTGGAACTCATTCTGTAGACCAGGCTGGCCTCGAACTCAAAGAGAATTGCCTGCTTCTGCCTCCCAAATTCTGGGATTAGAGGCATGCACCACCATTGCATTAAACACACACACAAAGGAAGCTTTATCTTGGCTCCCTTCTTCCTTGGTGTCACTTGGCTCTGCTGTCTGCAGGCTTTGGGTCAGGCAGAGCATCATTCAAAGAGAATATAATGACACCAAGCTTCCCACTTCATAGCAGCCAGGAAACAGAAAGAGAGGAGGGCCTGTGGAGAAGACACTGCCTTCAAGGGCACTCCACTGGGGGCCTAGCCCCTTAAGTAGGCCCCATCTTATAAGTTCTCATCACTTCCCAGGATATGAACTCATCATTTCATTCATCAAGGCCTGAAGTTAATGTCCTCAGGATCCAGTCCCTTCCCCAGAGGGCCCTCCTTGGAACATTTCTGTACTGGGAACCAAACCTTCAACAACTCGGTAAGCGTTTGGGGGCCTAAGAAGGTCCAAAACCAAAGGTGGAAGTCTTGAGACCAGTATTGCATTTAGTATCTTTCACAGCTCAGGCGGTTGGAGATGAGAAATAATTTTTTTTTTTTAAGTTATCCAGCCAGTTCTGGGGTCCTTAATAGTCGCTCTAAATCCTGTTATCTGGTCATTTCCTTCTCTAACTCATCTCCTCCTCACAGTATTTGATCAAATTCAACAGTCAAGAGCATCTGACCCCCTCAGATTTCTATGTGAGATTGTCGCTACTCGCACCCATAAGTTCATTAAGCGCTTCCATCTCCAGATGACCCCAGGCGACGGTTTAACCAGCTCTCACCTGACACAGTACAGGTCACCCTCTCTTCTAACCTGCTGCGGCAGCTCCTTCCCATCCTTTCTTGCTCTGCCGCTCAGCCTTCCAAAACCAACGCTCTGATGTTCAGCTCCACTTGATTGTTAGGCTTCTACACTGGACCGCCCAGCATCTGCTGCCATATTGATGCCGCTTACCAAGTCACCTCAAAGCATCACACCTGGGCAGGTGAGATGATTCAGTTGGTGAGAATTCTTGCCACTAGTCCCAAGGATCTGAGTCCCAGGGAGCCACACGGCAGAAGGAGAGAACTGGCTATTGCACATGTTCCTCTGATCTTTACAAACAGGCTGTGATATCCCTACACATACAAACGCAAACAAATAAAAAAAAATGTTTAAAACAATCAATGCAGCTGCTTAGGAGAGGGGAATGAGTGAGAACAAGGAATAATGACACATAGGCCTGGAGAGGCCGTGATGAAACTGATTGCTTTGTGTACTCAAAAAAAGCTTTTAAATTTAGTTACTGGGGTGGTGAGGTAGCCAAGATAGACCCAATCCTGGCAACATAAGTTCGATTCCAGAGACTCACACGGCCGAAGGAGAGAGCTGACCCCCTCAGGGGGTCCCTCTGACTGCCCTGTGTGCAATCTGGCACATGTGCCCCCCACCCCTCCACACTAAACAAACAAAAAACAAATGTTTAAAAAAATAAAACAACATTTATTCAGCAGGTCTCACTGATCCTTCTGCTGGTGGGGACATTCTGCCTGCCTGAGCTGTATGCTCATGGCTGAGTTCACTCAATACAGACTGTATATTATTACTGTATACTATTACTCTAGGATATTGCTGTGTCGTGCATCTTGGCTGTCCCTCTATGTCTCGCCCATGTCTCCAGCAAGCTGATACAGCCACTTTCTCGCGAGCAAAGGCAAGCCCTTACACGTTCTTCTGACCGTAAGAGCCCTGCTTGAATCAAGGTTG
This sequence comes from Meriones unguiculatus, assembly GCF_030254825.1. Lineage (NCBI taxonomy): Eukaryota > Metazoa > Chordata > Mammalia > Rodentia > Muridae > Meriones > Meriones unguiculatus. Next base: position 93,100,757 of record NC_083355.1, on the reverse strand, counting down.
TAAGTGACACATTGGCCAAGTCCAAAGTCCCTGGGGCAAGATTACATATAGGGAGACATTAAAGAAAAACAACAATAACAACACCCCGAACAAACTTTCAGGGGTGGGGTCAATACTGAGATCCATTTCCCCACCCACCAAGTAGGCATTGGAACAGTACGAATATAACATCATGCCTATTTCACAGATAGGAAAATAAAGTGCACACAAATTAAGGACCCCCGCCAAGGGTACGTTCGAAGCCCTTGGGACTTGAGCCCAGGTAACTTGGCCTTGGTGTTACCTACTAGGGACAGGCCCAGAGAAGATCCAGCCTTGGGCGCTGCTCTTCCAGCCTCCTCTTGGAGTCTTCCACTCCAAGCTCAGCCACTGCCTTCGGAAAACCATGCCACAGACCTCCAGGGGTCTGGCTGCCTGCGGCCAACCGAGAAAGCCCCTCTTGCTTCCGCAGCCCAAGTACCGGAGGCCACAGGAAGAAGCCATTCAGGGGTTAAAAGCAAGGAAGAGAGAAACAAAGGGAGGAATAAAGTCAAGAAATGTGCCATGAAGCTTCTTGCAGCGCAAAGCAGAGAAAGTCATTTCCAACTTCTTTCATCTCCAAGATGAAGCCACTAAATAAAGGGGCAAAGCGGCCGAACACAAGGGCTTTTAATCTGTCTCATCTCCTTCATAATAACTGCAAATTTTCCCTGGGCCCCTGGGAGGGAGCTCTTCCCTGCGCTCGGCCTTATCTCCCCCTCCACATTGCGCGCGCTCTGCCCGGGCCGTCCCGGCGAGGCCTGGGGGAGCCGGCGCTCCCCACCGCATTGTTCGGCGGCCCGGGGCTGGAGGAGGGCTGCGGGCCCGTCAAAGGGAAGCGGGCTCCTCGCCTTCATTAACGCGGCCTTTCAGCCGCGCGCATATCAGAGCCAGGCCTTTTCAGAGGCACTAATTAGCAATTTGGAGCCTTGCCCCCTCTGGAGAGGCGCCTTCAATGTAACAAGTGGGAACCGCCGCGCTCCCTTTCTTCTTGCACTTAATATTTATTGTTTTCCATTTTCTCCCTCTCCTGGTCTGTCCCCCTCCTCTCTCGCCCCATTGTCCAGCTCACCGCCACCAGATAAGGCCACGGGGAGGGGGTGTGCATCATTAATCACTCTTTTAATTCTTGGCTAATGATAACTTTCTTCTGGAACTGAGAGAAGTTAATCTTTCTTGGATGTAGAGAGAAAGCAGGGAGTCAGGCAGTGTGTGTGTGTGTGTGTGTGTGTAGGGGTGGGGGGATTAGACACAGATGGGAACCACAGAGGGACTCTGCCCACCCAATTCTCCAAATTCCCTGCGACCTGTCGGCTTTACAACTAGACCCCTTGTTTTTTCTGCCCCCTCTACCCAGTAGCAGCCTGCACCAGCCTTCATTTATAAGAACTCAACCTGAGTGCAGGCCTGTAATCCCAGCACTCAGGGAGGCAGAGGCAGGGGGATCTCTGTGAGTTCGAGGCTAGCCTGGTCTACGAATCAAGTCCAAGCCGGCCAAGGCTACACAGATAAAACCTGTCTAAAAAAAACAAAACAAGAACTCAACACATTCTTTGGGGTTCCACTAATGGATCTGGGCAGATGGTTCAGCCGGTAAGGGCATTTCTAGAGGACCTAGGTTGGATTCCCAGCACCCAGGTGGTGGTTCACAACCATCTTAACTCTATTTCTGGGCAACCTGGCACCCTCTTCAGGCTCCCACGGGCACCAGACATGCATACTGTGCATTTACATACATACAAACAAAACACCCCCCCCCCACGATTAAAATAAAGAAATCTGCATGAAAGAAAAAGGCCCCCTCCTCTGCGAAGCCAGTCCTGCTTGTCCTGGGTGAACATTTCTGTTTCTTCCCACGGCGACCCCATAGCACTTTTCATAGGCTTTGAATTCCAAACGCCTTATGGCTGATTACAACTCCTAGCATGCAGACGTCAGGGCTTTGCAGTGCTCACAGGCCTCATTGGAGCAGGACCTGGTGAGTGATAAGTGAACTTGTCCACAGATTCCTGACTTCAGAGACTTCTTTTTCCATACTGAACATTTAAGCAGCACTTGCTGTGTTCCACATGCCATTCTAAGTGCTCACCAACTGTCATGGTTTGGATACTGAATGTCCTCCGCTGCTTTGTATAGGAGGCTTGGTCCTGAGGGTGGGTACCACTGAGGTGCTAGAACCTGTGGGCCATCTAATGGGGCATACTTAGATCATTAGGGCTGGAAGATTGAAAGATGAGATCCTGGTAGTCTCTCTCTCTCTTTCTCTCTCTCTGTTCCTCCCTTTCCCTCTCTCTCTCTCTCTCTCTCTCTCTCTCTCTCTGTTCTTTCCTCTTCTCACTCTTTTCTGGCTTGTAGTCACTCCAACATGCCTTCCTGCCATGATGTGCTTCTCCGGCCACAGGTCCAAACCAATATAGTTGGGAGATCTTGGCTTTGAACCCCCAGAACCATGAACCAAACTAAAACTTGGATCTCAGGTATTTCATAACAATAGCGCAAAGCTGACTGATACACACCATTCCTTGTTTAGTCTTTAGTACAACTCCAAGAAGTGTTTTTGCCCCTGTGTTACAGGTGAGGAAATAAAGCCACAGAGAAAGCAAACAGCTTTCTAAGCAGCAGGGCTGAGATTCAAAGCCAGGCTCTTCAGATGCAGCAGCGTCTTGGCTCTTAAAGACACAAGGATGTGGAGCTGGAGAGATGGCTCAGCGTTTAAGAGCACTGCCTGCTCTTCCAGAGGACCCTGGTTCAGTTCCCAGTGGCCACACAGCAGCTCACAACTGTCTGTCTAAACTGTAACTCCAATTCCAGTGGATCCGACTCCCTCACACAGACAACAAATGTTCATAAAAATAAATAAAAATTAAAAAAAAAAAGACACTAGGATGTGGATTTCAGGCCCAGGATGGGAAATAGGCCTATTTATCTGGTCAGAGATCTGACTGGAAGGGAGCCCACCACGAATACAGGTGGGGATGTGAGGGGTGGTAAGGTAGCAGCTAGATAGGCTCTTACGTGGAGACCCACACAACAGTTAGACCAAGTGAATGCTACTGGTGGAGGCTTATCCAGGGCGCTTGGTCCCTGGTCAGGACCTTGGGCAACTGGATCTCACTCCTCACCCTGGGCCACTCCCTCACTGAGGCAGCAAACCCCGGGTTCTGCCGTACAGAAGTGAGTGGAGCAGAGCACCCTGGAGAGGGAGGGAGGACAGGAGCGGCCCTGAAAATCCCCTCCGAATTATAAACATATCCTCTTTAAGTACATTTCTAAGGATAACATTTGTATTACCCTGTCCTGTGCCTGCAGATAGAGCCCGCTTATCACCGGCATCTCCCTTCCTTTCTCTGGGCCCTGCTGGGAGCAGTCGCTATCTGAAGCCACGCTGGCAATCCGCTTCTCGGCAATTGTTTCGATCGAGGGGAAAAATTAATTTCTGCCTATCGTTAATTGAGAGAATTGTGTGGAGGGTGAGGGAAAGGGAGGGGGAAGAGAGGAAGGAAGGAGGTGGAGGGGAGCAATCGTGTTATTAACCGTGTCCCTTTCATAAGCAAATACCCTGATTGCCATCAGTGAGATGAGAGGCTCATTAACGCAGGAAGCAGAGGCGATTAGAGAAGTCTTCCAGAGCCATTGAGCTAAGCGGGAGGGAGGCTAGATCGGCAGGCCCCAGGAACCTGGGGAGGACTGAGCTGGGGGAAAGCCACTGGCCTCTTAGATGAGCTTTCAGCCCTTCATTCCTCCTCCACCCCTCTCCCCAGGCTCACAGTCCATTGCCCCCCAAACTGCCAACTGGTGTCATGAAGAACACAAAAAAAATTGAACAAAACTTTACAGAAATCATGTCCCTTCTAAAAATCCCACCTTGGCACTGAACTGGAAATCCACAGGGCAGATTGACTGCCCCCTGCCCTGTGGGCTTGGCTGAGAGCATGTGTTTTTTGTTTTTGCTTTTAACGATGCCTTTGTCATTGTGCTGTGACTTGACAGTTCCCATAAGTTCCTGCTTACTGCTTCCATCCTGTTCATGGCCTCCCCTGACCTGAGAATTCTGCTCTGCCCATGGTTGGGCTGGGGCTGCAAAGCTGAGACCTGCCAGAGTCAGCGGGTGCTGGGGACTGGGGAGAGAGCATGTTTGGAGGTGGTGGGCAGATGGGGTTGATAAAAGCGCGGGTGCTGTCCTTCTGGACCACCTCTGATTTCACCCATTGCATAATTGTGCTGGTCAGTGACATGTGAACCCATCCTAACCCAACATGCTTTAATGAGGGGACTCACCTTTTCAGTTTGGCCCTGAGACCTTTCTCCAAGGGAGGCATGCTTAGTAGCAGCACTCAACACACACACACACACACACACACACACACACACACACACACACGCACACAGGAGATCATGGGAGAAATATATGAAGTTTATTCCCCCAACTAGTGAGGGGGGTGGATAGGATAAATACTTCAGCTTCCCAGAAGGAGAGGTGAGAATATATTTTTTGACTAGCCCAGAGAGCCTATTGGAGTCAAACTCTGCCGTCTACAATGACTCACACATTCTCAATTCTCCTCCTTCTTAGCCTCACTCTCCTCAGCTTCCACTATTGCTTCTCAAACTATTCATTCCAAGTCTGCTTGAGGTCTGCCTCAGAGGGCATTAAAAAAAAAAAAAAAGAAGAAAGAAAGAAAAAGACAGTGGCTTTATGCACTTCCAGTTCAAAGGGCAGAGGAAGCCATGAGAGAGCATGGCTCCCAAGACTCCAGTAAGCATCTGGTGCTACACACACCTCTCCAAGAGCAGAAGCATCAAGACCAGGAACCAAGGAAGACAGTGCAAGCTGCAAACTGAGCTCAAGCGCTGAGACAAAGTCATATGTGTAGCCAGTGATAGGAAGTAGAGACTGACTGTGGTGCCCTGATCTGGGAGAGCTAGGCATACATCCCGTGGCAGCATAGCCCATGGCCAACTCCTTAGGGCAATGGCCAGCCTTTGCACCGGGGCTCGGGGTATTCAGGTCCAGCATGGCCCTGTCTAGGTACTTCTGCTTACTTTCCATCCTCGCATGGCAAGTCCTGCATGGGAAATAGGAGACTCCCCCAGCTTTTCATCACTCCCTGCTTCTTTTAGTTTTCATGATCCATCACAAGCCTGATTACAATGTGGGTACTTTGCTGAAGGCAGAAAAAGGAGCCAGGCTGAGGCATCTGAAGGACCGGTAGCTGATACATGGCTTAAGGGATGGGGCTATGCTTTCCTAGCCCCCAGGCCCCACACCCAGAGGACAACTTCATTCCCTCCTGGAATCCCCAAGTCCCCTCCCCACACATTCTGACCCTGAAAACAAGGATCCAGACTGAGAAAGAGCCCAAGGAAAGAATAAGAAAGAGGAAAAGAAGAAAGAAAAGGGGAGGAGGGGAGCGAGGGAGGGGAGCTTGGAGATTTTCAGAACAATCTCCATTCTCTATGGTGCTTTCTGTTTAAAAAAATGAAAGGAATGATGGAGAAGGGGAGAGAGTCAGACAAGTTTAATGATGTGTGTTCAAAGCTCAGATTGGAAAAATGACAGAGAAAAGCAGCCTGTTTCGGCGCTAATAAATTGTTCTCTGCCGTAAGAGGCGCCTGTCGCGGCATTAATACAGGCCCCTAATACACGGGTCAGGGTTAAGTAATTCTCTCCGGCAACTTAAGCGAATAATGAAGCTGGCAGCGGCTGGTGGTGCGGAGGGGAGATGGTCTCTGCCGTCGGCACTTTGTCTTCATTTATTATGCCAGCAGCGGCACGGACTGGAAGCCTCCTCCAGGAGATATCGCTTCATTTCGGCAAGGTAATGAAAGCCAGAGTGGGGGGAGGATAAACCAATTTGCCCGCTGACACTGGAAGGAGTGATTTGCGAACTCCAGAAGGGGAGAGGAGGGCCCAAGCACAAGGAGGCATGAGGCTGAGCCAAAGTTGGGCCAGGGCCCTTCCCTGGAGGTCTGGTCCGGCACTGGAGTCAAAGCGGGGAGGGAGCACGGACCAACATGAAAGTGAAAGTAGAGAGGGGAAGGAATCAGAAGGACCCAATGGGACTGAAGGAAAGGATGGAGAAGGCCAGCAGAAGGGAAGGTCATAGAGACTGGGATTTGAGAAAGGAGTGTTGTCAAGGAAGAAAACAAATCAGTACAGAAGACAGACATACAATAAAAGGCCAAGGTTAGTGGAGCAGTGAAAAGTTGGGTGGGAAGACAAGAGCAAAGCATTGTTGGTTGGCTGAAAGCAAGAATGAAATACACAGAGTTGATCTGTCTTCAGCCTCAGCCCCAATCCCTGATCATATGATTACATTCCCTTTGGACAGCTGGCCGAAGGTGGGGTCAAGTCTGTCCTTGCTTCAGGCCTCCATTAAAGTTCTCAGATGTCATCCTAGATTTGGGAGCAGGGGACATAAGCTGCCTTCCTTCAGATCTCTCCCTTCTGGGCTTGTCTGGACCACTTACTATGGGAAGCTCTGCCCCCCAATTTCTTCTTAACAGTGGGGAGCTTTCTCTGGGGCCTTGTACTCAGGTGAAAGTCTCCTGGAGCGGAGTACCTCTGTCCAGCAGTCTGACCCGAGTTTGAGCTACCGCTTCTCTTTGTGAGGTGGTAACAAAAAAAACAGGTTAGCAGTACTGACAGGACTCACTAATGTCAGTTCTTTCAGAATGCTGGGAACTGTGTGCTTCAGAGTCATCCCTGAACCAGGAAGCACAGTCACTAGGGCAGCTTTAACCACATGGGTACCACCAGGAAGTTGAAATCGCACACGTTTCCCGACCACAGTCAACAGGAGTCCTTGCTTTCCTTCAGCACCGGGATGGCTGGACAGCTCCAGCCAGAGGGCCAGCCAAACAATCAGGCTTTCTTCCCTTTGAAGCTTTCAAGTTCCTTGTAAGACAGTCTCTGAAGTCAATAGTAGCCTTCACTTCCCCGCAGCCTCCTATCCAACACACACATTTATCCCTCTTACCCTATGCCAAATCATGTACACATATGCTCACAGGAGCGCACACACTCACACACACGCCTGCTCCCAAGTAACACAGTCACTTTTCTCCCTTGATGTGGGTTAAGGATTTTCAATAAGGACCAAATATTTGAAGCTTAACACTGAGGTCTCTAGAGAAGCCGGGCCAATTTCACACTAATCTAACCCATGAAGGGAGAGAGCATCGGAAGCAAAAATTACATCAAAGAGAAGTTAATGCAGAGAAGCAGGCAACATAAAAGGAGCTACTTTCAGTTCCAAATGGCTACACCAATCTGGATTAAGAGATCAGCCTGCCCAGCGCCCGAGTCACCACGCCTGTGCTAGGCACCAGGCAGAATGAAGCCTCGTCCTTAGGGACCAGTCGGAATGGGGAGAAAGTGAAGCTTCCTTCCTACCTCCGCATCCATCCTAGCACACGCTCTCAGCTAAGGGATTCTGAGAAGCCATACGGAAAAGACAGAGCAAGAGGAGGTGGGCACAGAGGCGCTCATCTGTAATTCTAATACTTGGAAGACCGAGGTAGGAGGATCATGAATTCAGAGCCAGACTGAATTACACAGTGAGAACCTGTCTCAAAATGAAACAAAACAACAACAAAGATTTTTTTTTTTTTTGGAAAAGAGAGCGAGGACCACAAGGGAGCCAATCAAAATGCTAATGTTGTATGTAGGTGACTTTCTCTCTGTGTGTTGCTCCAGACTTTCTGTGATGAAGTTTTGCTGCTTTCATGATGACAAGAAAGAAAGAAGCAAGGACTCTTGATGGCTTTCTCTCTACCTGGCATTTACATGCCTAGGCACTTCCCTTGGCATGACAGTTATCAGTTATGCTGATAAGTGAGAAGCCCTTTCTTTTTATAAATGTGAGGGATGGTCACCAATATGGTCAGCCACGGTGGGGGTGGGAGGCTGGCTAAGGAGTCATTAAGTAACTCAAAGGCTGTAGAAGACCCTAACTTGAGATGTTTTTAGCACCATTATGTAGTCCTGGGTGACCTTGAATTTCAAAAGTGCTGGGAGCTGAACGGAGAATCGCATACTAGGCCAGTACCAACCAAGCTACACCCCAGCCCTTTTCGTCACTTTTAGTCCTCCTCCTTTTCAGAATGTGGAAGCTCTGTGCTACTGAATCCTCAGCCCACCACAGGGTGTAACTGGATAACATTCGTTGAATGAGCAGAAGAATAAAACTGAAAGGAAGCCCTTTTTGCACAACATTCCAACACAGGTAAAATTTGCTCCAAAGTGATCCATATAAATCCACCCACTTTTGCCTACCAAGCCTCACTGCTCCCTCCCAAAACCACAACCTGTTGCCCTAGAAAGAACATTTTTTAAAAAAAAAAAACTCATAGTTGCCAAACATGTGGAGGGCTGCTGGATGCTGCAGGCCGCTTGAGCATCCCATAAGGCTTCCTCTGAGCCTGCCAGTCCTTTCCCATCCCAGAGTAAGGGGACCCAGCCTTCGAGGCCCCTGGGGGAAAGCCGCCAGTCATCTCATTTTAAGTGAAGCTGAAGTGAGACCAGCCTCCTGCCCACCCCTCCTCCTGCCCACCCCCAGGCGGCTGCTTGACAAGTGTAAATCCCAGAATGAATGAAGGCGCCCGGCCTGGTGGAGCCTGTCTCCGAGCGCGCATCTCTGCGCTGATTGACTTGTCGCCTCTGCGAGGCTGACTCTATCAGCTCCTCCGTGGCTCCAATTCCAGGTGTGATTTAGTTTGGAGATGAGAGGTGACAGTTAACATTGGTACTCGTCACTGTAGATCAGACACGGTCACGCTGTCTTCCCCTCCTCCCCAGCGCTCCACCCTGCCTCCTCCCAGCATCTGGTCAGTGCAGGCTGCAGCCGCGCCCACCCACTGCTCTCCAGACCCGCTCCCCAGCACCCATCCATAGACAGTACTTGCTCAACACCCAACTTTCCTTGGGCCCAACCATCCTTGTCCTCTTCTGGAAGCCTCAGATAATTTCCCTTCTTCATCTCTTCTACCCATTCATTTTCTCTCTCTCTCTCTCTCTCTCTCTCTCTCTCTCTCTCTCTCCCTTCATCCCCTCCCTCCCTCCCTCTCTCTTTCTTTCTCTTCCCATCAGCCTCTGACTCTGGTGCACCAGACAAAAGCAAACACACTGGCAGATGGCATAGCTTTTGTTTCTTTTACTGTTTCCTTGTAATGCACAGCTCTTTGGGATGCAGATTATGATACCCGAAGACATCAATGGCACCACCCTCTTGCCACTTCCTGGACAGGAGATGGAAAGAAAATTGGGGCAGGGGAAGGCTGGAGAGATGGCTCAGTGGTTAAGAGCACTGTCTGCTCTTCCAGAGGTTCTGAGTTCAATTCCCAGCAACCACATGGTGGCTCACAACTGGCAAATAGAGCACTCATAGGCAAAATAAATAAATGAATAAAATTAAGAAAGAAAGAAAGAAAGAAAGAAAGAAAGAAAGAAAGAAAGAAAGAAAGAAAGAAAGAAAGAAAGACCTGGATTTGCCATAAACAAATCCCTCTACTCTGGAGGACTCAGAATAATCTAGAGAAAATCCTATGAGGAACAGGGGCCTCTGTGGAGAATATCGGTACATCAGGAGCCTGGCTGAGCAGCTCCTAACTTGGGCCCAGGCTTTGGGATTGTCTCCTCTCCTTTAGATTAGTGGGGTGTAGAATTGAGAAGGACTGAGCAGGCTGTCTGTTGACTTCTTCATTTCTGACATGAGTTACAAACCCCCTTCGGGGGTCAAATGACCTTTTCAAAGAGATTGAATATCAGCTATCCTGCATATCAGATGCTTACATTATAATTCATCTGTAGCAAAATTACAGTTGTGAGCTAGCAATAGAAACAATTTTATGGTTGGGGTCAGCACAGCTTGAGTATCAAAGGGTCACAGCATTAGGAAGACTAAGAACCATTACACTCTCCTTCTTGCAACTCCAATGATGGCTGAAAGTACAGTCGCATCCACACAGAGATGGATGAATCATGGTCCTTCCTAAGCAGCCCCTAGTCCTCTTGGGGAAGTGAAGTGGCCTTCAGTCTCCATTCAGCAGAGCTGAAGAGCAGAGCTCTGAAAAGGAGCGATGAAAGAGGAAACAGCAGTTGAATTTCTCTCAGGGAAGAAGGAGTGTAAAAGGATTTTACATGAATGTTCCCAAGCACCATTGGGAATAAGCGGTTATGCTGCCTTTACAGTTCTACAATGCAGAGGCACCAAGGACGGGTACCTCCAGGAGCATCCCAAACCCTCAGGGTGTGAACTAGAGCACTCATGGAAGGGCACACACTTAGGTTGGTCCAGGATTTACTGGTACCAAAGAAACTCTTATTTTATGCAAGTGTCAATTCCTGGGTAGTGGACAAGATGGATGAGAGTCTTGCTTTACAACACTTAGCAGAGAGGGAGGCAGATAAGTCTCTCTCTCTCTCTCTCTCTCTCTCTCTCTCTCTCTCTCTCTCTTTCTTTCTCTCTCTCTCTCTTTCTCTCTCTCTCTCTCTCTCTCTCTCTCTCTCTCTCTCTCTCTCTCTCTCATATTTGCTGGTCAGGCTTGAACTAGTTCTTCAGGAGGCCTGAAAGAAGCTGCAAGTATTTCCCCATTTTCCATGATGTTAATTCTCCCACCATGGCTATTTTCCGGTACCGATATGCCATTACTGATCACAGAGTTGGGAAGAGATGAGAGATGCCTCTCTTGAAAGCTGATAGGGGCCAGTGTGTGCCATATCCAGCACCAGTCCTTACTGTGCACTGTAGACTATAACACACCCAAGTGAGACCTTATCTGGAGACCTGCACAAGATCAGAGCAAAGCCCAGAGAGCCACGGAAGACCCGAACTAGGAGGTTGGTAGGGAAGGGAGTGAGTGTCTTAGATGGAAAACTGCCTTTTCCTGGACTTCTGGAAAGTGACATGTTGAGTAAGATTCGGGGTTTGGGCCACGTGATCTGCAATAACCTAAGGGTTCCGAGAGAAGTGGCCCGCCATCTTATCTGACCCATCTTCAACAGCTCCACTCGTGTCTGTTATGTGCCTGCCTTCTAAGCAGGCTCCCATTTAAGAAAGCATTCTGCAGTGAAAGTGGCCCCTAAGTCCCTTGTTGTTCCAGCTGGCCTCCGCATTATCGACATGCATCAATTCCATGGCCATCATCTCTCTAAGAGAGCCCTCTCCGTTACCTCCCACCTCACTTAGCTCAACACCGTGCTGGGACTGGGACTCCCATCCTGTCAATAGGGACAATTCCCTTTCTATCGCCAACCTCCAAACTTCCACCATCTCTGACTTGGCCCATCTTCTGGGCAGACAGGTCCCTGACTTTTGAGTATTCTGCTGTCCTGAATTGTTGGGGGCAGGGTTAGGCAGAGCAGAGAAAGAAGGAAGGGGAGGTACATCAGTACTGGCACTCATAGGGACTTCATGGTGACATCAACACTGGCCTGGCATTCAGAGAAGTTATGGTGCTTTCCTGGGGATTGTGAATAATTTCACAAGAATCAGACAAAGCCATTTCATGAGCTTTGTATTATTATTTTGTTTTTATTATTATTTTGTATTACTTTGTATTTCATGAGCAAGTATTATTAAGAGCACAAAAATATTGCCCTTAGCACAGTTAACTAATAGGATAATAGCCACCTCTTCAATTGTAGCTTTAACTTAAGTCAATCTGTTCTTAAAATTGATTATATACACCATTAGAGAGTTAGCCACTTCCAAACAACACAAAGCTTAGAACAAAGCCTCATAGAACTCTTTCCAAAACCACCTAACACAAACCCGAATCCTAAATAAACCCAACTGAAGGTGTGTTCAGGGGGACTTAGGAGGACATGGACTCCCCTACCATTGTTTACCCGGTCACATTAACCTGAGGCTCAAGTACAGACAGTCATGTGCACGAGGTAAGAGGAAGTGAGGATGGGGACCATGAGGAACCTGGGTTCTAACACAGAGCAGGGTTTAAGTTGTCAGGAAACTTGGGCTCACATTGACAGGTTTTTAAAAGCTCACCACATTCCTTTGAAGTGGGAGGTGTGAGCCCCAGGGTCAGAGAGAGAATGATAACAGGCCGAAGCCACACAGTAACATCTGGGATCCTAACTCAGATATTCTAGACGGAATGATTATGCTCACATTTTGAACTACTAATGACTGAGATGATAGGACCTGGTGGCGGGTCTGTGAGTTAAGTGAGGTCCTGTGGGCAGAGCCCTTGTGGCAACTAGTGTCCTTATGAAAAGAAGGAGGTATCCCTTAGGTGAGAGTCTTGACCTCAGACCACTCAGCCTTTAAAACCTAGTAGAGCGCGGGCTGCCTAAGCCGTCCAGTGCACAGTGATTTGTTCTGGCAGCCTGTAGAGTCTAACACAGCAGGCTTGTCTAATCTTAAGGTTTGCACCACAAAAAGGATATTCTCTGATTGACTGTAATGTATTCATATTAAATCTTATCTATAGGGCTGGGGATATCGCTTAGCAAATGAGAGCACCTGCTGTGCTGCCTCGAGGACCTGAGTTCACACCCCCAGCACCCACCTAAAAAAAGCTAAACTTGGAAACTGGGAGATGGAACGGCAAGTAAAGGAGTTTGCCAATAAGTGCGATGACCTGGGTTGGATCCCAGGACCTACCTGCATAGTAGAAGAAAAAAAAAAGAAGCAGTTCCTGCAAGTTGTCCTCTGATCTGAACACATAAATGTACACACACACACACACACACACACACACACACACACCAGGTAAATAAGTAAATAAATAAACAAACAAATAGAAAAAAAAAAAAAAGCTGAGCTGAGCACCTCGTACCTCTAACCCCAGTGCTGCAAGCAAGAAGATCCTTTGCACTTGCTGGTCAACCAGCCAACCTCACCTCACAGAAAAGCACCAAGCTACAGGTTCAGTGAGAGACCTTGCCTCCAGGGAATAAAGTGGAGAGCTGTTAAGGATAATAATGACATCCTCCTATGGCTTCCACACATGCATGGGTACATGCCTTCCTTCAGCATGTGCATGCCACACACACACACACACACACACACACACACACACACACAGGCACACACACACTAAACAAAAAAAATGTAACAAAAATTTAAATAAAACATATGTTGTCATTTTGTGGCATGGTTTTTCTTCTACATAAATGGATTTGTAAGTGTTTAATTATATTTTTTTCACTCAGCAATAATTAGATGCCCCACAAGCGTGGGGGGTTGGTTTTGTATTATTATTATTATTATTATTATTATTATTTTGACATGGGATCTCACTGCAACTCACTGTGTAGAACAGGCTGGTCTAGAATTCACAAAGATCTGCTTGCCTCTGCCTCTCAAGGGCTGGGATTAAAAGTGTGGAGCCATCAACCTGCATTTATTTAATTTTTAACTGTGTGTGTACGGGGAAGGGAGATATAAGCACACAGATGCAGGTGCCCACCGAGGCCAGAAGAGAATGTCAGATTCCCTGGAGCAGGAGTTGTGAGTGACCTAACATGAGTGTTGGGAACCAAACTCGGGTCCTCTGCTAGAGCAATATGTGTTCTTAACCTATAAGGCTTTACATATATGTGTGTGTGTCTGTGTATGTATGTATGTATATTTATTTATTTGACCCTCATTCCTATTTTAATGTGGTGAATGCTGCAGTTAATCTCCTCTGATGGAGAAAGAAACTGGCACAAAGAGATGGAGACATTAAATCAAGGTCACACAGTCACTCTGGGAAGACCTATGATGGGAATCCAGATTGCCCAGCCCTCTTACGTACAGCCCTCCATGGGGACGTGGTGAAGGCAGAGAAAGAGAAGGCCTTCTCTTCTTGGAGTAGCTGTGAACATGGGAGAAAACTCTCACAGTACCTTCGAAGACATTTAGAAAGAGCCCAGGCAGGCCTCTGTCAGCAACAACCATAACCTTATGCAGGATATGACAGATTTAGAGACCAGGGATCAACCTCACCAGTCTTCACCAGGTTCAAAATCCCCGTGCCTGTGTCCACACCTGAGCTTACCACTGCCTTGTTCTGTGAACTCACGGGTTTCCTGCCCTGGATATTCTTCTTCTCAGGCAGCACACCCAGAACCCACACTTCTGATCCCAGCGCTGGGGAGACAGAGATAGGCAGATCCTTGGGCCCCACTGGCCAGTCAGCCTACCCTAATCTGGGAGCTATGGGCTAGCAGGAGATCCTGTCTCATAAAACAAGGTAGGTACCTAAGGGTACAGAAACACATACACACACACACACACACACACACACACACACACACACAAGGTGAGGGGATTGTGGGGGGGTTAGGTGAGGAGACAAGGATCCTGAGGATAAAGACAATAGCAGCTACAAAATCCTATCTGCCTCAGAGGGCCTCTCCTCTCGATCTTCCTGCCCTGGGTTCAAGTTAAGCTGCTCTCTAGCTCTTCCTTCCCAAAGTTCATATTATCCTGAGAAAGAATAAGGAACATGATATTCCAGGGGCATCTGTGGACAGGTTTTGATTTTAAAATTAAATCAAATTAAAAATCCAGTCATCTCTTTCTACATAAAACACGGAGGCAGCTGCTGGGTGGTGATGGCACATGCCTTCAATCCCAGCACTCAGGAAGCAAAGTCAGGCCCATCTCTGAGTTAGAGGCCAGCCTGATCTACAGGCTGAGTTCCAGAACAGCCAGGGCTACACAGAGAAACCCTGCTTCAGAAAACAAAACAAACAAAAACCTGAGGTAGCGCTCATTTCCTTTAACTCTTGCAGACTCTGCATGTGCAGGCTTCCCAGCTATGACTATTCCAAGGACCAAAATAGAGTGCTGGCTAATTTTATGTCAACTTGACACAAGCTAGAGAGCTTCTGTAAGAGAGAACCACATTGAGAAAATGCCCCCATCGGATGGGCTCATATACAAGGCTGTAAGGCATTTTCTTGATTGAGGAGTTCTGTGGGAGTGCCCAGCTCACTATGGGCAGTGCCACTCTTGTGAAGGTGGTCTGGCGTGGTGTAAGGAACCAGGCTGAGCAAGCTGTGGGAGAAAGGCAATGAGCCAGTGGTACTCAACTTTCCTAATGCAGCAAGTTCCTCATGCGGTGATGACCCACAACCATAGAATTACTTTCTTGCTACTTCATAACTGTCATTTTACTACTGTTATGAATCATAATGTAAATATCTGATATGCAGGAGATTTGATATCTCCTGCAACCCCCAAAGGGGTTGGGACCCACAGGTTGAGAAGTGCTGCTAAACGATGTTCCTCCATGGCCTCCACTACAGGTCCTGCCTCCAGGTTCCTGTCCTGCTTGAGTTCCTGTCCTGACTTCCCTCCGTGATCTGGCTGTTACCTTGAAGTGTAAATAAGTCCCTTTCTCTCCATGTTTCCTTTGGTCATGGTGTTTATGTCAACAGCAGAAGCCCCAGTGAAGACAGACAGTGGATGCCTCATAAGCTATATGCAAGGAGGCGCCCCGAAGGATTCAAGGCTGCCTCCTTGCATCACCACTATATAAGATTTCCTCCAGAGACTGTCCTGGGTGTGTTTCCCTCATGCTTGGACACAGAGGCCCCAGTGCAGCTTCTTTCAGATGGTGTTTCTTGCCTCTTGGCGATTTCTACCTCAAATCAAGTAAAAGAACCCAAGGATTTGATCGGTAATGGAACTGTTGTGAAACAACAAAACTAAAACCGCCACAATGTTACTGTGAATGACTTTATGATCCTAAGTATCCTGGGATCCTTTACTATCCCAGCAGGGTGCAGCTGGGGCCAGCTGCGTCTTTGGGCTGAAGAATCCAAAGTGACCTTTTCTTCATATTTGGTCCTCAAGCAGAGAGGCTGGAACCCTGAGACATTTCTCTCTCTCTCTCTCTCTCTCTCTCTCTCTCTCTCTCCACACACACACATACACACATTCTCTCTCTCTCTCTCTCTCTCTCTCTCTCTCTCTCTCTCTCTCTCTCACACACACACACACACACACACACACACAGAGTCACCCTCCAGGGCCTTTCTTTTCACTTGATGTCTCTGATAGACTAGCACAGACTTCTTCACATGGTGGCTCAGAACTCCAAGACAACAAAAGTGGATCCTGCAGGGCCGGTCCCATCCAATCTCAGTATTCTCACAACCTCATTTTGACTGCACGTCATGGCCAGTCTGGGCACACTGTGGGAATGGGAACTCAGAAGGGGGTACGTGACCGAATAACCCATCTGGTCCATTTCACCAGGCCATGGCCTTGCCCCGCCAATGTCTTCCCTGAGAGATCCCTCTGAGATAAGGACAGCAATGGCAGCAGTTGGTGCTCTCCCTGTCCCAAGGTTTTAGAGAGAATTCTGGGTGTGGAGAGCATTCTTCCTCATGAGCTAAAGATGCTGTTTGGTGCCTGGTATCCCACTCCCACCTGGGCAGCCCACTGTACAGAGCCCTTTCCACAGGTCCTTCGGGGCACTGCCTTGCTTCAGCACCTCCTCCCTCCAAGCTGTACCCAAGTGTGTATATCTATTATGAGAAGGGGGAACAACCAAGCAGTATGTCACGGGAGTGATAATTACATTCCAAACTCCCATCATGCCGTCTGCTGCTGACCTCTCACCCTTCCTCTCTTTTAATCACCCCCTGGCATCACTCACTCTGACAGAGCAGCAGCACAGGCCCTGTGACCTGTCAGCCTGGGGACATGACTTATAGGCCCTTGCAGGTGGACAAAGGGAAGGGAGATAGGCTACATAAATCTCCCCGGTGAATAAAAGAGAGTAATGGAGTGTGTGCCCCAGACCTGTACGGGCAGATTTCGGTGGTCTTGTTATTTGGCGTAGAGTTACGGTGATGAGGAAGTGGCCCCAGCTGACATGTGGGTCCCAATCAACCTTGCCAAAGTTGGCAGCCTCCACACAAGGCCCAATGTCACATCCACCCTGGGTCTCTGGGGGTTGGGGGTGGGGGCAGGAGAGGAGCAGCAACAGGACATAGACGATGGCTTATTACCTTACAGAGAAGAGGAAGACCTGCCTCAAGCAATGAGCCCCTGGCTCCCTGGGGAGCTCACTCGGAAGCCTTTCCAGGGTGGCTTCAGGAAGGAGCATCACCATGCTGGGATCTTTCTGAGCTCTCTAGAGAGAACTTGGTGTGGTGCCTTCTGCATGGTAACAGGCCACCTGGACAGAGGGCACTGACAGGGATGACGTCATAGGTGTGTGTGTGGCACATAGCCAATCCTTTTCTGAGCCTCTCAGGTTAGACAAAGCACGGTTGGTCCCTGCAAAGCATCTGAGAATGAATGGGAACTCTGACCCAGGCAGGCATGTCCCCCAATCCTGAAATACCTTTGAGCTGGTGTCAGTTGATAATTCAGAACTACATTCACTTCTAAGACACCAGCTTCCGAGTCCTTCTCATCTATCCCCTAAGTGTCGCTCAGGGGTGAATAATGGGGACCCACAACTCACCACGTTTGCTGTTCTGCATCTTTTATTTGGTCATATTGAGTTTATCGGACTCCGATTTTCAGGTCTTCAGACAGGATAGGTTTCCTGTAATCCATGTTCCGAGGATGCTTGTCATCTTAGCCCCTCCTGGAGCTGTCTGCCAGTCTTATCGCCTCCCTTCTCTGTGTGGAGCTTGACCCCTGAAGAAGCCCCTGCAAGCCAGGAGGTCCCACTCAGACCCTTCGTACTTCTTGCAGCCACATCTGTACCTTGTATCCAGGTGGTTTACCTGGGCCTTGATAACCTCAGCAGAGAATGGAAGAGTTAACTGGCTTGCTCTGGTCCTTACAACTACACACACACACACACACACACACACACACGAGTGGGAGCAAGAATCTTCTTCCAAACCTGTCTCTCTACCAGGCCGTTTTGTTGAAATTTTGCCTCTATCACACCCAATTATAAATTTCAGGTTGAAAGATTATGGATCAGACTCAAAGCCCTTTCAGTCCAGTTCTCTGTCTTATGAAGAAAAATCCAGGACACCCTCAAGATAGGTGAAATAACACAGCCTCTTGCCCTTCAGGACACTCTTTCTCATACTTGGGGAGGCCAACTCTGTGGTCCCTCACCACCATCATTGGCCTATCTGCTCTCAGGATCTGTATGGGGGACTCTCATTCTCATGTGGGAAACACCTTTTTTTTTTTTTTTTTTTTTTTTTTGGCTCTTGTACGTGGATCCTGTTTTCAGTCAGTGCACCCAGTGTAGAACCAGCCTAAGTCCCACTGACTCAACAAAAGTAGTAAGATGAGGGCCGTCAGAATGACTCAGCAGTAGAAGCCTTGGTACCTGAAAACACAAGAGTGTTGCCTGAGTTTGATCCTTAGAACGCATGAGTGAGAAAACTGACTCCACAAAGTTAGCCTCTGACTTCTGCATGTGAGCCAGGCACGCACATCCCCCATTTCATACACACACACAGACACTGATAATCATAATAATTATTATTATTATTGGACATGCCTGCGTGACTACATCTTCCCATGGAAAAAATGGGAGCGGCACCCAAGGAGACGTGCCACTGTTTCCAACACAGAGAAGAGCAGAGGCTGGGTCCAAATAACCATTTTCATTGCCATTGCTCCGGCCTGGGGGGCCTGGCCCATCCTGGCTTTCTTGCACCCTCTGATGCGAGATCTAGGTTAAAGGGTGTTTTCATCAACCAAGAACTGGCACCGAGGTCCTCACAGAACGAGGTTCTCTTGATACTGTGCAGCTCTATCGAAGCTCTGGCTCTCTGAGGCCATAGGCCACCCCATAGTTCCCCCACATGTGCAACAGCCAGCTACCCATGTTCCTTTGGGGAGCACCCTGTAGCCTTGAATTCTCAGCCGTCATCTTGCCTCTACTTCTCAAGTGCTGGGATTTGAGGTTGGAGCCACCACACCCAGCTTCATAACGGTGCATGGCTTCAGAGGCTTCGGTTGGAGCTTAGTACTTTCAGAGGCCTCATCCCAGCTCGTCTGCAATGATGTAACATATGAAAGCATTCTACATGTGGTCAAAATGCCAGGTGTGGACTAGGGCTATTGCTCTGTTGGTATGGTGGTTGCCCTGCAGGCCTATCACTGAAAACAAACAAACAAACAAACAAACAAAAAACCAAAACCCCAAACCCAAAGTGTCTTTTACAAATGAGATATGACGACACACCCAAGTAATTGTAAGGCTCAGAAGGAGTGTTAAATGGGAAGATTAAGAACTCAAGGTCGCCGGTTGTGGAGGCACAAGACAGTAGGATTTGCTGAAGGAGATGGAGGCAGGAAGATCATGAGTTCTAGGCCAGCCTGGGATACACATTAAAATAAATAAATGAAAAAGCAGGGTGCAGTGGCGCATGCCTGTAAATCCCAGCACTCAGGGAGGCAGAGGCAAGCGGATCTCTGCGAGTTTGAGCCCATCCTGGTTTACGAAGTGAATCCAAGACAGCCAAGGCTACACAGAAAAACCCTTTCTCAGAGAAAGAGAGAGGCAGAGAGAGAATAGTAAGTTAGAAACCAGTTTGTTCTCTGTGTCATGTGTTTCCTACACAGGTCCTAGTGCTAGGGGTAGGAGCAGTGTCTTCCGGCTAGCCACTGGACATTTCATGCAGGATTACGGTGATCCAATAATGAGCCCTTCTTAGTGAGAATGGCAGCCGCTGCCCTGTTAAGATTGTCAGAATAATTAAAGTCCATATTGGTAAAGCCCTTAGAACGAGGCCTGGCATGGAACTGATGATAAGAAAGCATTTGTTCAACAAGCGAGAACCCAATAGATCAAGAGATGTGAACTTAAAACGTGGACTTATTCACTAACACTCCTCCGTCTGTCTCCAAACTCTGTGATAGGCTTGATTAAAAAGCGGGAATATAAGAATTCAGCGTTTCCTGCTGATGATATTCTGCTATACTTGCAGCGCCTAGCATAATTATCACCAGGGAGGCTTCACCCAGAAACTGATGGAGATGGGTGCACTCAGAGTTAAACATTAGGCGTGGCTTGGGGAATCCTGAAGATGAAGAAGAGGGAAAGAAGGGTTGTAGGAATCAGAGGGGTCAAGGACATCCCAAGAAAACCTATAGAATCAACTAACCTGGACCTATAGGGGCCCGCAGAGCCTGAACCACCAATCAGGGAGCCAGCATGGGACGGACCTAGGCCCTTGGTACATATGAAACAGTTGTGTAGCTTGGTCTTCATGTGGGACTCCTAACAGCCAGCGCAGAGGCTGTCTCTGACTCTGTTGCCTGCCTTTGGGACCCTTTGCTCCTATTGGGTTGCCTCACCTCAGGAGAAACTGAGGAGGAATGGGAGAGGGGGTTGACTAGGAGGCCAGGAGGTAGGGGAAGCCGCAATTGTGATGTAAAGTTAAATAATTAATTAATAAAATTAATAATTAATAAATTAATAAAAATTCAGGGTCTAAACCCTGTTCCTACTCCTGTCCCTCAAAAGAAAGAAGAAAAAAAGATCAGTATTTCAGGCTTCCTCCTCATGGGTCAGGAAGCAGAAAAGGGATGTCTGGCTAGCATGAACAGTGCTGGGCCCCCAGCCCTACCTGCCTTTCTGTGGGCCATAGAACCACACACTGGAGAAACACACTGTTGGGCTGCTGTCTGGGTAGCATTAGTCTCACTGATCACGTGGCACTGCCTATTGAAAAACAAAAAGTGCATTTGTCCCTCTGTTTAAAGTCAAAGTTACAACTTAATAAGGACAAATCGGTCTCCTTGAGGTCCAAATCCATAGTCCTCAATGTCAGGACTTTGGATCTCTGGATTGCTCGACCAGCCAAGCCTCGGCTTCTAGCAGTAGGTAGAAATACCTGTGGGCTGGGGTGTAGCTCAGTTGGTCGAGTACGGGCTTAGCCTGTGTGAAACACTGGATAAATCGTTAGGCATATATGCCTATGATCCCAGCACTAGAAGGAATGGGGTGTGGAAGCAGGAGGATCAGAAGTTCAAGGTCATCCTCAGCTACCTACCTAGGAATTGGAGGCCAGCCTGGGCTAGAGACCCTGCCCCCTCCTTGCCAAAAAAAAAAAAAAAAAAAAAAAGAAAAGAAAAAAAAGATATTTGAGTCAGGTAAAAATACCATGACTGGATCACGACAGAGCATTCAACGGCAATAGTTTAAGCACAGAGATGCATAGAGTCTGCATACTAAACCAGGGGTCATAGGGTTAATTTGACCACTTATTCATATCAGGGGACAGGCTCTCTCTGGTTTCTGGTCTGCTACCTTCACCTCATGGTTCATGCCTCATAGACACAGGATCACTGCTGCAGCTCCTGCCTCTCGATAGCTGCGCTAGCTGGCCACCAAGCCTTCAGCATGCAGCCTTCGGAGAGCATCTGAGAGCCAAGCTGTAAAACTTGGTAAGGACTATAGCCCCATTTTTTTTTTTTTTCGAGCCCAGACAACTAGAAGTTCGTGGTTTGATTTTAAGAGTAAAGTCTAGTGCAACAGTTCCCAACCTGGGTGATACTGTTTCCTCCCCCAAGGAACATTTGGAGAATTCTGGAGTGGTTTTGGCTGTTTTAAGGAGAGGGGAGCTACTAGAATTTAACAAGATTTTGTGAAATGATCCTCAGTGTACGAGGCCACCCCCCACGAGAAAGGATGGGGCCCACGTCAGTGGTAGTGCCAAGGCGTGAGTGCTGAGAGCAGCTCTGAGTTCGGCTTGTTGAACGCCTTCATTTGATCAAGACAAAACAGAGGCTCAAAGAGAAAGCCACCTGCCCAAGGCCTTACAGCTGGTTAGTTGGTAAGTGGTTTCTATTCAGACACAAGCAATACTTGACATTCTTTGGACACCATGGGAACTTCTAGTTCAAAGTGGATTGGAGGGGTTTTTAATTTTCATTAAATTTGTTCCTGGACAATTTGATACATGTATATAATGCATTTTGATTGCTCTGCCTTTCACTGTCTCTTATTTCCCTCCTTCCTCTGCCCATCTCCCCTCTTTCCTACTAACCAAATTCATTTTTTTTTCTGCTTGCTTGTTAGTTTAGTGTGTCTCTCTGGCTTTGACCAGGGCTGTCTATGTGGCCATGGAATGGAACACATTGGAGCCTCCCATGTTCTCCATTGGGTACCTAACAGAAGAGAGTGGTTCCTCATCTCCCAGAGTCTATCAGTTGCTAATATTCAGCCGTAACAAATAGATCCTCAGTGCTCCTCCCCCACTGATGACTGACATTGAGGGCCTATCCTGTGCAGGCACACCCAGGGCAAGTAACCACAGCTGCTATGAGATGATAGTTATACCAGCTGTGTTGTGTCTGGAGGATGAGATTTCATGGCCCTTCTTCCTACCTTTGGGCTCTTACATTCTTTCTGTCCCCTTCTCTGCAATGTTCCCCAAGCCTTAAAGAGAGTAGTAAAAATGACTTGTTTAGACATGAGCCCTAATCTGTCATTTATTCTCAATATCCTAGGCAGCCATCCGTCTCTGCACTGATCATCATTTACTACAAATGGAAGCCTCTCTGACTAGGGTTGAGAGTAGCCTTTGTCTAAGGGAATAAATATAGATATTTAAAAAGGCAGTTATATGTTATGTCTACTTAGGTAAATAACAATAATAATTTCCTTCATCAGGCTTATGCCTTCCTGGAGCACATGGATTTTGAACAGGCTTCTAGGTCTAGGCACAGGATCACGTTTGTGGGGTCAGTCTCTAATGGTTGGAGAATGGCTGGTTATGTGATAGCCATGCCACTACCGCATGCAGGGCACAACTGGCGTGGCAGGTTAGTGTTGTGGTTCTTTCCAAACAAACTGTAATACCATGGATACTGTCCAAAGTTCTGCCCCCTTTTGCCAGGGTCCATGCTGTCTCTCAAAGGGAGAATAGTTATCAAAAGATGACGGTAGAGCCTTGCTCCAAAGTTCCAAAGGTCTCTTCTGTGGTTCATCTACAGGGTCATGCTAAGGGCTCCAAATGGCATCCCTATCTGCCACTGACACCTCCGTTGCCATCAGGTCTGCTGAAGGGTCCAAGCGTAGAGCAGCCTGCACAGGAGCCTGGACCTGTTGAAGAGCCCTCTCCTGTTCTAGGCCCCAAGCAAAGCTAGCAGCCTTTGGGGTCAGTTGGTATACGGGCGGGAGTAACACAGCCAAGTGAGGAATGTGCTGCCTCCAGGATCCCAATAGAGTCGCTAAACATTGTGCTTTTTTTCTTGGTGTCGGGAGGAGCCAGGTGCAATGACTTACCCTTCACCTTGGAAGGAATGTCTCTGCGTGCCCCACACCACTGGACTCCTAAGAATTTCACTGACATAGAAGGCCCTTGAGATTTGGGTGGATTTATTTATCCTCTGATGTACATACGTGCTACCAACAAGTCCGAAGTGGTTGCTACCTTCTGCGCACCTGGTCCGATCAGCATAATGTCATCAATACAGTGCACCAATATTTTGTGGAAGAGATGAACAGTCAAGATTTAATTAAAAAAAAATTCCCACACAGGTGTACCCAGCCACTTGGGCTTCACTTAATTTCAGCTGTAGCCATCTGACCATGGACTGAAACCTCCAACACCGTGAGCCAAGATCAACTCTTCCTCCTTTTAAATTGATCACCCCACATAATTTGTCACCGTGACTAAAGCTGGAGCAGTACAGTCCCGCATGTGACCCAAAGCTTGCGAGGCTACAGGATCCCCTACGGCCATCACATCCAACCTGTATGAAGTTGGGGTAAGAAACAGAATTAACGCACAGTTGTATTTGTGTGAGAGTGTATTACGCACATAGGGGGAGCAGTCAGAGGAGAACCTTGGGTGTCCTGTTCTTTCACTCTCTCCCTTATTCTCTTTACACAAGGCCTGGAGCTGCGCTGCTGACCAGCAGGCCACAGTGATCCTCCTGCCCCAACCCCTAGTGCTGGGGGTGACAGGCACATACAACCCTACCCCAATCTTTACATTGGTGTTAAGGATTTGCTCTTGTGTCTCTGTGCTTATGCAGCAAGCACTCTTCCACCTGAGCCATCTCCCCAGATGTTTGTTACACATTTTTATTTATTTTTTATGTGTGTGCCTGCGCGAATGTTTGTGTACCACACGTACGCTTGGTGCTCTGGAGTTATAGACGTTTGTGAGTTCCCATGTGGATTCTGAGACTCCAGCCTGGGTCCTCTGCAGGAGCCACCAGTGCTCTTAACTGCTGAGCCATTTCTTCACCTCCTCTGCCAAGTTTTTGGTTTGTTTTGTTTTGAGACAGCATTTCTTTGTGTAGCCCTGGCTGTCTTAGGACTGGCTTTGTAGACCAGACGAGCCTCAAACTCACAGATATCCACCTGCCTCTACCTCCTGAGTGTTGGTATTGAGGGTGTGTGCTATCACTCCTTTTATGTGTATCAGTTTGGAGTGTGTTCATGTGTATGTTGGTGACTGTGTGTGTATAGGCAAGAGAACAATTTTGGGTGTTGTTGTATTGTCCTTCAGCTGCTTCCACTGGCCTGCCACCTACCAAGATGCCTGGCCAGCCAGGAAACAGCCATCTCTGCATTCTCAACGCTGGGCTTACAAATGCTTGCTGCCACACTGCCTTTTCTATGTGAGTTCTAGAGTTCAAGCACAGGTCCTCATGCTTGTCCAACGGGCACTTGACAGACTGAGTTATCTCTGTCTGTCATTAATTGATTGTTCAGAACAGCACACTTAGGTTGTGTAGGAACAGCTAAGTAAAAAAATAACTGCTGATGTTTCTTTAGACTTGGGGCATGATGAAAAAAAAATTATAAGACTCTCCAAGAAGTGAGAAGCCTGGGCAGCTCTGTTCTTCCTCCAGGTGCTTCTTCTTATTTCATGGAGTACTTGCCCTTACCCAGTGTCTAGACAGACAGAAGGAAGGCATCTATTTCATCTACTCCGTGGCTGAACACACTTCTGTGGATGCCTACTGGTGCAGGTTCTGCTCTTAGTGATGTGAATGGAGCAGTGAGTGAGACTGGAGAGGCCTCCCCCTTGGATCTTCCATCACTGTACAGAGACAGAGAGCCATGGAGCTTCATCTAAAGATGGCTGGGTAGGGGTGCTGGAGAGATGGCTCAGAGGTTAAGAGCACTGACTGCTCTTCCAAAGGTCCTGAGTTCAATTCCCAGCAACCACATGGTGGCTCACAACCATCTATAATGAGATCTGGTTTCCTATTCTGTTGTGCAGGTGTACATGCAGGCAGAACTCTGTATGCATAATAAATAAATCTTTAGAAAAAAAAAAAAAAGATGGCTGGGTAGGTGTCGAGGCAGGCTAGGGTGGGTGTGCAGCTACTTTAGACCCAGCTGTAGGAGTCTAAAGAGCAATCAGGGAGTTCCTGGGGTGGGGCATTTCAGGTGTACTCCCCTCCCCACTACCCCCATCCCCGTCCCCATGAAACTAGGAAGCATCAGGCAGGTGGGCCACAAGGTCACCCTTGCCCAGCCCTGAAGCTCTAATCCGGAGTCTCTTCCACATTTGGACCATTGGATGGACACTAAGCAGACTAACCCCTGTGGTACCTATTGTCTCCTGGGCCCCTACCCTGCAAGCAGGCTCCCAAAATCCTGTTCCTGCTTTGAAAGAGGTTGCCACTTAGTCCTGGGGTAAAAGAAGGAAGAAGGAGACTCTTCCTCTTGAGGGTCACCAGCTGGGCCTGCGCGCCCGAAAAGCTGCGGCACGCAGCCCCCCTGCCCTCCCCCCATCTGCCGTTTAACGATGATGGAAGTTGCTGTCAGTGCGTGGCGACGGTAATAAACACTCTTCTTAATAACACAGGGTGTACTCTTATTAAAATGAATGGACTCCCACGGCGCAGCCTGGGGCCCCACAGCTGGCAGCCAGCCGGGGACGTCAGCCTCAACCGGCGCAGTTTATCTGCTGTAATTACTGGCAGGACAACGCAGGGGGCTTCCAGGGCAGGCTAGGACTGGGGGCCAGGCTCCACCAAGCTCAGATACGGCTGAACACTTAGAGATACTCAGAGCTCCCTCAGAGAGACTCCCAACCTCCCAGACCCCAGGCAGGAGAGAACACTGTCCCACACCTCTAGATTTCACGAGTACCTCTCTGGGGGCACACATCTACCCCTGGACGCCGTCAGACGGACTCATGCACGCCTTGTGTATAAAAGCAACAAGCGAAATACGGCCTGCCTAGGCTGGAGACAGCACAGTGGCACTGATGAAACAGGCTATATGCAGAAACAGAGGCAGGTGTGCCTGGAGGTTAAAGGCAGGGGGACCCAAGGAACACTCCCAGTGGCCTGGCAAGCACAGGAGCAGCTGTCGATGTCCTTGAGACCAGGAAGACATGGTCCCTAGAGATCTCATGGGCTTGTGACCCCATAAAATGATGGGCAGTGAAGTGACCCCATGATACGCTCTGACGGCACCATGGCATTTAACACAGTTCTAATTTATCGTACAGCTACTCAGTGTGTGGCAGGACTACATGAAGCGATGAGTGGGCGAACCAGCGGATTAATAAAAGGTCTTACAGAGGGACATGCTAAAACCATGAGAGTCATCCTGAGGAGTCGCACTCATACATGCACACATATGTATGCACAAAGATATGCCCGAGTAGACATATACACGCGTGCCAACATATACATGTGTGCGCATTCATGCAGATATTCAAAGGCAGGTGCGTCTTTCCTGCCTGTCTCAGCCATGATGCTGAAACAAACGTGCTATCCTCATCTCATGCAGGGGATCTCATGCAGTAACCCATGTTACTGGCTGGTTTTGTGTGTCAGTGTGATACAGGGTTATCAGAGAGGACGGAGCCTCAGTTGAGGAAATGCCTCCATGAAATCCAGCTATAAAACATTTTCTCAATTAGTGATCAACGGGGGAGGGCCCAGCCCACTTTTGGGTGGGGCCATTCCTGGGCTGGTGGTCCTGGGTTCTATAAGAAAGCAGGCTGAGCAAGCCCTGTGAAGCAAGCCAGTAAGCAGCACCCCTTCATGGCCTCTGCATCAGCTCCTGCCTCCAGGCTCCTGCCCTGCTTGAGTTCCTGTCCTGACTTCCTCCAATGATGAACTGACCTGGAAGTGTAAGCCAGATAAACCCTTTCCTTCCCAGCTTGCTGTTTGGTCTTGGTGCTTTGTTGCAGCAACGGAAACCCTAGCTAAAACACAAAACATCACAAACTTAGCATCTTAAGTAATGTTTCCTCCTGAGAAGCAAGAGGGTCAAACATACTGCTGCGGGTTAGTGATGCCAGCACCCCGGAGCCTGAGGCAGGAGGATCATGAGTTTTAGGACAGCATAAACCAGTGAGGCTCCGTCACAACAAATAAATAAATTAGTTAATTAGTAAAAGTGAGGGAAGGTTGTTTGGTGAGGAAAGAAAGAAGCTGAGGGAAAGGGACACAGTAGTCCTCCCTGCTTCGGGCAGGCCTCCACCAGCCCAGTCAGCTGGTGGTGACAGACCTCCACTCCCTGCCTTCCATTGAGCCCAGCACAGGTTTACACACATTGCGTTGCCTCCTTGTTTACAGAGACCCACACCCTTCCTAGCCCTTCTGTGGATGCTCTCCCATGAGATAGTGGCTTCCAACCGTATCCACGGAGTCACTGAGAACAAGAGCCACCTCTAAAGATGCCTACTAGACGAGTTGGCCTTGGACCAGTCCTGGGGTGAAGCTTAGAACCCTACTTTGGATTCATTTGTGTTAACTTTGGGGGCAGCTTTGGAGGAGAGTATGTGCTGCCTCCAGGAGGTTCATCCATGTGGCATTGAGAATGGTGATGGCGAGAACAAACAAGCTGCTTTCCAAGCATCCACTAGGAGCCAGGCACCCGCTGTCATCATCTGCGCCTTTGTCATCATCTGTGCCTTTGTTACTAAAGCTGTCATCCCCCAGACCCACAGTATCAGAATCACTGTGAGGGTCTTAAAAATGTAGGACCTCTGACTCACCCAAGACACCCCGAGTCACAACCTGCACTCCACTCCTGGGAGATGGGTGGGTGCCAGGAGGGTCACATCCCAACGTCTCTCCATCTCTTTCTCTCTCTGTGTGCAGCATTCCAGGAAGTGGAGGGTGCTTTTGGTTTTGTTTTCTTTCGGCTCTTACAGATGAGGAGTCAGAGACCCAGAGACACGGAGTTGGTTAGAGTATGACATGGGTAGGAGGTGGTAGAGAGGATTTCTGATCCTGGAGGGTGATGGAGGGTGGTCTGAGGAGCTTCTCACTAAGCTTCTGTTGCTGGTTCTCTACCCCCACCTCCAGGAGCCCCGGAAGGATAGCTAAAGCTCCCTTAGGAGAGGGCAGCAGTAGGAGGCTGAGAGTTCTTCCCACTTAGCTCCTTTGGGGACATTGCAGGCTATGTGTCTGTTCAGGACAGTGTGGGCACTGAGAAGACCCCGTCTTCTTGCACTCTGAGGCTTCCCACCTGGCCCCATGACATGGCCATAGGGAGCCGAGGGCCAGCTGAGGACCTGCAGGTCCAGCCTGGCTGTCAGATATGCAAGGGCATTCTCCATCCGCCCAGGGACAGGGAAGACCTGGTCATCAGCCCCTCCCTCATGAGGCCTCGGAGCTCGGTTGCTCTCTGCCAGCTGTAGCTCTTGCCTGCGGTGCTGGCTCATAACGTGTCTCATTCTGAATCCCTCAATCTTCCCCATTAGCTGAGATTGCAGGTTCAGAGAACAAATGCCGGCGCCTGTCACTGCTGCAGCACGTCAGCCATCAGCTGGGAATGGTCTCGTCTCCTTCAATCCATCATGCAGGGTTTCCAAGACTCTCACTCCAAGACCACTCGGTGGGCCCTTCCCCCACCCAGGCCCATGGGATCTGCAGCTTCTCCAGGTACCAGCACTGGCTGGGGAA
Organism: Meriones unguiculatus; assembly: GCF_030254825.1. Taxonomy (NCBI): domain Eukaryota; kingdom Metazoa; phylum Chordata; class Mammalia; order Rodentia; family Muridae; genus Meriones; species Meriones unguiculatus. Next base: position 93,071,946 of record NC_083355.1, on the reverse strand, counting down.
GGTGGGGAGGGAGGGAGGGATGGGAAGAGGACAGGTAGCTGGAGAGACAGGTAGAGAGAACTATGGGGACAGCTCAGAGGCTACACCCAGCAGCATCCTCAGAGGCCAGGCTCGACCACGAAGTAGGCCTGCTGTAATAAAGAGGAAGCAGAGGACAAAGCCCCTCCCACTATCTTCATGACTGAGATGTATGATGAAGGTACTGAGTCAACTCCTGGGTCCACCCCTGACCTCTTTGATTCCGTACTTCTGAGGCAGGGCCTGGAAATGTGCTTTGTTTGTTTGTTTTCTAGACAGGGTTTCTCATGTAGCCCTGGCTGCCCTGGAACTCACTCTGTAAACCCAGACCCGAACTCACAAAGATCCACCTGCCTCTGCTTCCCATGTGCTGGGATTAAAGGTGTGCGCCATCACCACCCGGCATGGGAATCTGCATGTTTAACTGCTCCACTGGTCTTGGAACCCCAGTATTGAGGGGCTCTGTGAACAGCACTCTATCAGTTAGGTGAGGCTAGGTTGTGCTGTTATAGCAAGTGGTCCCAAAATCTTATGGTTTGAAATAATGACAGTGTGTTTCTTCTTCAAGCTACATGCCCAGTCTACTGGGAAGTCTTTAGATCATGGGGCACATGCCCTTTAAGGGAAGTAGGGGGGCCACCCTCTTTTGTTCTTTGGCTGTTAGCATTTTCCTCTGTCACAGGTTCCTGACAGGCCCGGCTGCACACCACCACAGGCCTCAAAGCCACAGACTCAACTGTGGACTAAAACCTGTGAAACCATGACCTAAATGACCCAATGCTCTTCGTAAGTTGGCTGCCTCGGGAGTTCGTTAAAGTAATGAAAAGCTGCTAACCTCCAGGGAAGAGAGGACTTAGGTGCGGTGGAGAGCCTCAAAGCCTGCCAGAGTGCCAAAACCATGGCGGGGTGGGGAAACCAGAGCCCCCTGCAGGCCAGCCAGGAAACAGCAATGCTCGCTGGGAAACAGGTGCCTCCACCTCCACAGCCTGATGGTTAGTCTCCGGGGCTCATTCATATGCAAAGCTTGTTATTGATTCTTGCTTCAGCCAAACTGGGTGTAAATGTTTATTAACTTAACGCTATTAAATTAGATTCACTTAGCTTTCAGAGAAGCTAAGGGAGTTACGTAAAGTCACACGGCTGCTTAAGGGGAAGGACTGAGTGTAGTACCCAGGCGCTCAGGTACTTAGCCTCGGGCCCAGGCAGGACAGGAGAGCATGGTGAGCTTTGGGCTTGTCAGCTTGAGCTGGGAATAAGAGAAGACTTCAGGCAAGGCTGGGGGTGAGGAGTAGTCAAAAAACCAAGTGGACTAAGTTGTGGTAGAGGCCCTGGGAGAATAATCAGGATGAGGAGATAAGAGGGGGGCCAGGTGCTGGCAGGTGACTAGTTAGACCGGGAGGTCAGAGGCTAACCCCCCAGGGGTGACTTTGGGCTTCACACAAAGCAGAAATGTAAAGGTCTGGGGGCAGGAAAAAGCCTGGAAGCCACAGGGGGTGGTGAGGGGATTGGAATGGAGAGTTCTGACTGAGGACGGCAGTGATGGGCGCAGCTCACTCAGTGGTGGGATTGAAAGATAGAAAGCATGGGAGGGAAAAGAAATGCCCAACCACAGAGTGTGTTGGAAGCCTGAGAGGAAAGGGTTCCAGCACCAGTGACAACATTTGCTGTGAAGACTGCCAACACAGGGACGATATCCTCTCCTGCGTCTTTATGTTCCGATGGCAAGGAACCAAGTTGACTCTAGATGACCTTGGGTAGGGCCTCTTTGCTGGCCCAGACATTTCTGGGGACCTCACAAACCATGAAGATGTCCTACCCTCCTGTATTCTGTCACCCACAGTTTTACCTTATCCATAGTAATTCTGTCAGGTTCTCCTCAGGGACAACCTGTGAGCTCATTCAATTTCTTAGTGAAGCTTTGAAGATAGTAACTTCAATAACCAACAAAATTATATATGTGTGTGTATATATCATATGTTCATATGTGTGTGTATCATATGTTCGTGTGTGTGTGTGTGTGTGTGTGTGTGTATGTGTGTATAGACAAGGAAGGGAGATTCTTCTTTGGGAACCCCACACTCAAAACCTAGGGTATGTCTTCCTCAACTTTTCTCTTTCCCTTAACCCTTGTATTTAAGCTCTCTATTGAAGTGTCTTTATTTTTTAATCTCATCTTGAAACTCTCCTCTGCATCCAAGCCAGGAATTCTGGATTTGCCTGTGTGGAAGTTTCTGAAAAGAACTCTTCAAGCTGCTGCGGTCAAGAGCAAGCTACATGGTGCCTACATCGTGTCTCCATCGTGCCTCCACTGACAATCCAGGCCCAGGCTGGAGACCGGAGCCATCCTTTGCTTCATTCCTATGACAAGTTATCACCTGGTGCCAACTGGTGACCGTGTGATAACAGAGGAAACAGAACAGACACAAGTCCCTGCTCTACTGAGGGGATGACTAGAGTTGGGGAGTCTGGCCCTAGAGGAAAGCAAGCAAGGAAACACCCAATAACAATGGTGTTCTACAAAACATTTAAGTGGGGTAAGGTGACAGTCACGGACTGGAGAATGCTTTAGCCCAAGTAGTCAAAGAATCTAAAAAAAAAAAAAAAGAGTCTACCTTAGGAAAATCAAGGGAAGATTCAGATTTCAGATTTCAGACAGTGAGATGAGGTAGCACAAAAGCCCTGGGGTGAGAAGGTGGTTGGTCATAATCTCTTGCCTTTGTTTTCTGCCCATTTCATGCTAGATACACTTTATTCAATGTTCATAGCAATGTTTTAGAACACGGATCTCCCTTTTAGCTAGAGAGAGATATGAGAAAAATCAGGCATTCAAGGTCACTTGACTGCCAGATAGCACAGCTGAGATTCAAACCCAGAGTTGAGGCTGTCAGTCCAGGATAAATGTCATCTGAAAGGCCCGGATGGGTGAGGTGACTTTAGACATAGACAGAGCATAGGGCTGGGGCCCAAACCCAGTAGCCCCACTTTCAAAAGAGAAGCAGAGAACAGAGAAAGGGCAGGCCCATGGGGGAGGCAAGCCCAGAGGTGTTGCTATGGAAACCAAAATAAAGGAGGCTGCTCCAGGGAGAAGGGCTATTTCCATGGTCCTCTAGATGGAATTCTGGGAGAAGCCAAGGAAGGAGAGATTTGGGAAATGACATCTGGGCTTGGGTGTGGGGACAACTGATAATTTAGAGGGGAGCATTTCAGTGAATGGAGGGACAGACGCCCCGGGGGTGTGAATAGTGTGAGGGTAGACCAATGTAACTGGAAAACCTCACACCAGCTCTGTAATGTAGAAACAGAGCACGAGGCTTGGAGTCCAAATCTTCATGCACCAGCTGCCCGTGACTTTGAACAGGGCATTTCACGTGTCCAAACCTCGGTTTCCTCATCTGTAGAGAGGAAATGACCTGGATGCTTCCTCCTGCAATGGTGAGGAATCAACAGAAGCAGAAGGTTTGAGAGCCACAGAGCGCTCTGAAGACAGAAGGCATAATGTCGCGATGGCTTCCCCTGGGTGGCAGTCAGGACTCACTACCTCCCTCTTTGTGGGCTTTAACCATCTGTCTCTCTGAGCTGAAATCTGTTCCACTGACCCCTAGAAGACTTGAGCCCGCCCTCCCTCTCAGTCCTGCCACAGCTTCTCCTTTCCAACCCCACCTCGGCTCTGGGGGGCTCAGCTGAATATGCAAATACCTCCCTAACCAGCTGGTGTCTGCCTCTCTTGAAACACATGTTCCAAGCCCCTCTGCCTCACCAGGAATGATACCAGAGCCCGTTGCTCCAAGGCTCGGAGTGGACGGATTAAGGAGCAAGGATCAGTACAACTGGCAGAGGGGAAGGGTGTGAGACTGAGACGAAAGAGGGAGGGCAGACCAGCCCAGGCCAGGAGCAGGGTGGGCACAGATGAAGGGATGAGAATGTTCGTGTGTGCCCACACGCTGCAAAACCATTGGTCCAGGCTAATCTGGCTTTTGGGTAAAACGTTGAACTCCCTCCATTCCTGCCACTTTATATTGGGTTTGCAAAATTAACCTTATGTACATTAATCTTTCTGTTTCTATCCCTACCACTGTTTCTGTATCTCTCCATTACTCTATCTGGCAGGACACCTCAGTCCCCTGAAAAGACTCACACACACACACACACACACACACACACACACACACACACACAGGAATGTGTGAAAGTCTTACACATCCATGCAAATCTGTATGTATGTGTTTGTATGTGTGAGGGACTCACACATTCATTCTTCATCTGAAGAAATCATGCTTTTTTTTTTTTTTTCTCCAAATGTAGGCAAAATCCCTGGCCAACCCTCCTGACAGGGCCCTGCTGTCCTGTATGCTGCTTTTGATCTTTAAGATCCTAACATCTCTCAGTGCTGTCCTTCAAGATCTAATATCCATAAATAAACTGGCTGTCACACAGTTCATCTTTTGCTTTTTTTTTTTTTTTTTTGATTGCTGGCTCATATTTGTGAGATTCAAATGTGTTCCCAGCCTGCCTACTTCCTCTTCTCTTCACTATTTTATTTTCACAGCACCACCAAGCCTTAGAGAGAGGGCACTTCGCCTGTGACCTTGACCTTCCGGTCCCTCCAGCACCTCCATTACTGTCACAGGTTTTAGGAGCAAGAATTTCTCACTGAATCTCTGCCTAAGATCCATGGTCTCTTTCAGCGGCTGACAGATCAGCGAAGGCTGAAGTTGGGTGCTTGGGAGGTAGGGCAGGACTGTAGAACCTCTGCTTGTGCCCGGTAGGCCTGGAACAACAGCTAGATAAAGCAGATTTCCAGTGGGAGTCACAGCCCAGGGGTGGGCCACTTCCTCAGTGTGTGTGAGGCCCTGGGTTCCATCCTCAGCACCGAGAGGCAAGGCTATATAGTGGTAAAGCTATATAATATATAAAATATACAGTATAGTAAAATGATATACAATGTAATAATAATATCATCCTCCTCCTTTCACTCCTCCTCGTCAGCCTGTCCTGATGCAGGCACAGTGCTCAGCTATGGAAGAGTATTTACCCACTCAATGCTCACACAGTCCCAATGGGTAGACGCTTTATAGGTGCCATTTTCTGAGTGAGAAAGCCAACGTCACCATGTTACCCAGAACCAGGCCTGGAACCCATATTAACCCGAACATGTAGCCCCATGAGACAACCTCAAATTTCAGTTGTGTCACCAACGTGTCGGCCAGGTGGTCACCTCTGGACTCTCACCCCCAGGCTCTTGTGTGTTCTGTGGGCCATGAGCTCCCAAGCCTGAAGACATAGCCAAGGCTGCTCCTTGGGGCTCAGGCACAGATGAAGATGGAGCACAGACGAGGAGGGCAAAGTCCTGTTTCCCGCACACTGCTGGGAGTCAGGCAGGGGTGAGGAGCAGGCTGAGCAGGGGCCAGACCCAAGGGAAGCCTTGGGCAGCCACATGCCTTACTGGGCCCCTTTGGAAAAGGAGTGATGGGACAATGTGGCTGTCTAAGACCCCTTCCACCCCCAAGCTTTAGAGTTTGAGTGCAGAAGTTGACGGAGATCCTCAGGGAAGGTGCAAGAAGTGTTTATTAGAGGTACCAAGGACCACACAGTCCTGGTCACAAGACTATTCTGCTGCTGCGGTGGGGAAACAGATGGACAGTCAGTAACCAAATGAGCATGGCTGTGTGCCTACACAACTATGCACGAACACTGACATTCACTTCACATAACGTCCACTTGTCATGGAATGTTTTCCTTTGTATTCTTCCTTTACATATTTCAAAAGGCAAACGATGCTTTCTCTTCTCAGAGGCTGCGTTACAATATGCTGATCTTGTCTGTGTCGTTTGCCAACCTCTGTTCTAGAAAAAACTGCCTGAACGAGAGAGGGTATGAAAGTCCGGGGCCTTTGCCACTTTTTGGCTGTGCAACCGTGAGCAAGCCCTTCACCTCTCTGATCTCGATTACCTGCTCTTGACAGTGGTGATGCTATACACCCACCTCTGCCAGCATGGGGGGGGGGGGCTAAAATGAGAAGGTCTGAGAATATCACAGCCCCTCTTAGCAATGTGAGCAGGTCTGTGCCCACCTCCCCTACACCCCTGTAAAGCTCTTATGGGTGGTGAGATCCAGAACGAAGCCTGTCTTTTGTCTTCTCTTTGCTGCCGCTCGCCCTCCTCTGTCCCCCACACCTGCTCCTCGGATGCTCCAGACCATCCACAGTGAGAGATCAGGACCAGTGCTCTCTGCTAGAGCCCAGCAATCCTGTGCCCACAGGCCTTGTCTGAGAGGACCAGGCCCCCTTCCCGAGCATGCGGGCTACGTGCTTTGTCACGTAGGCTCTAGAGACTGAAATTAGCCTAAGTAACAAGCCCGTTAGGCCATCTTGCCCGGCCTGGGAAGAGAACCTTGAGAGTGGAGGCAAGAGATAGAGCCTGGGCATCACTGTGGTATGAGGATCCAGATCTAGAGCCTGGTGACAACAGCCTTGAGTCTTAGAGAGGCTGTGCAGAGGCAAAAAGCCAGCCTGCATGGTCCTTGCCTCCTTCCCACCGGGGAGGGAAGCAGCTGGGGCTCCTATCTGGTACTTTTGGAGCCCACCTCTCCCGGAGATGAGATGGAAGGAACTGGCAGGCAAGGACCATCCAGGCCAGCATCTCCCATAGCATCACCCAGCCAGAATGAAGGACCACAGATGGCCTTGCTTATGCAACAGAAACTTATTTTCCCACAGGTCTGTAAGCTAGAAGTTCAAGATCAAGCTGTTGACAGCTTTGAATCCTCCAGAGGCCTATGTCTGGGCTTGCAGATGGCCATCTTCTCTGTGTCCTCACATGGCCTTTCCTTTGGCATACACCGTTGTCTCATTTTGTCCCTAAATTGCCTCTTCTTCTAAGGACAAGCACTCATACCAGTAGCCCACCTCTGTGACCTTATTTTAAACTAATTACCTCTTTAAAGTTCTGGAGGTACTGAGGGGTGCGGGCGCGGGTGTGGCTTCAACATAGGAATTATAAGGGAATTATAGCCTGTAACCCAGTGCATCCCCCACAAAGGCTGAGCTGCTCACAGCTAACTGAAGCCCACCTTGACGATATGCCAAAGCCAGGGAGCTCGGAATATCCTCCTTCCCATACACATTTTAAGGACACGTAGCATCAGTCATCTTAAGAGGATGAAGGGTTGGTTTGGGATCTCCAGAGCTTAGCTCTGTCTCAGTTTGGTTTGGTTTTTCAGAGACAGAGTCTTGCTCTATGTAGTCCAGGCTGACCTTGGACTCCTCATTGTTTAGTCAAGCCTGGCCTGCAAGTCGGGGTGATCCTCCTAGCTCAGACTCCTAAGTACCAGGATTACAGGTGTGCACCACCATGTCAGGCGCGAGAGAGGTGCCTTTGAAGGACCACAAACCCAGGCAGGAAGTTGTGCCTGCATCTCACCATCTACCACACAGACGGGCAGACCCCTGCCCCACCCCCACTCACATGGTGTGAATGAGAAAGCCACCATAGCCTGAAGTAGCTGCAGCCTTCCCTGCCTCCAAGGGGCTCTTGCTTCTCATGCAGTCACTGTTAGTCCTCATAGGGTACAGAGGAAGTGAGGTGCATGAGTGTGTGTAGAGTGTAGGAGGTGAGGCCACCCAACAGGGAAGCTTTTCCACAAGGGCCTTCTTCTAGCCAGCAGCTCAGGTACCCACGCTGGCCCAGTGTGGAGCAAACTTTCTCTTCACAGGGACTCCACTAGCCCCTCCTCATCTCCTTGGCTGCTTCTGCCAGGCTGGGTTCCTCCCTCCCCAGCAGACAGGCAGGGTGGCTGGCAGGTTGGGAGCTGGCTTTGTGTATCCCTCCTGGTACGATTATTAAACGCAAATTACAAAAGACGTGACCTAAACGATCTTTATTTCTTCTTTCAACAAGGGTTGCCTGCAGGGCCCTGATTCCAAATTCCGTTTCAATTATCTCGGCCATTTCCCACACAAAGCGGCTGGTGTTTGTAATTGCCAGTGAGGAAAGAGGCAGGGAGAGGAAGTCAGGGGGCTCTGACTCATGCATGGTGTCTGCCTCTCCGGTCTGAACTTGCACTTGTAGCCATCAAAGCCCCACACTCGGCTGTATCACCAAGGGACAGATGCTGGCAAAGAACAGGTACCAGAGTCCCCGAGCCTCACATCCACATAAAAATCTAGGGAGGTTTTCTCTCCCTCTCTTCTTCTCTAAGGGGAGGCACCTAGATGGCTGCTCCAGAGTCCAGGAACACAGGCTGTAGGGGAGACAGAGCCATGTGCTCTCTACCTTGCCCTTGGTTTGTGGGACCTAATGCATTGGAGGTGCTTCAGGAGTCTAGGAAAGAGGAACAAATGTTCCTGCCAGCTTTCCCCAATGGCCCGGTCCCCATAGCACTGAACTACTGATATTGAGATTTGACATGACATCTCACTGCGTCCAGGATGGTGGCACCCACATGGGAAGTGCCATGAAAGTCCAGGCTTTAGAGCTCTGGGGGATGGGTAGTGTCTGTCTGTCCCACTCTCAGGGCAGCTGACCTTGAGCAAGTATGTGACCTTGTTGGCCCTTCATCGTCTGTGACACTGAGACACTTGTGTTTCGACCTCATGGGGATGCTGAGACTACTAAATTAAATTCAGGGTGAAAGCTCAGCCCAGTGTCTGGCACACAGTAGGTGTGCCTGCCGTAAATGCCAGCTGCAGAAGTTACAGCTCAAATTAATATACAAAATCAGGCCAAAGCTATGGGTATAAGTGGCTCTGTAGTTCACCCCTGTCACCCTGCTCCCTTCAGGCATCCAGGATCCCAAGGAAGGTCTTGAGGCCACCCAGATTCAGGGTCAGTGGCCCCACCAAGGGACTGTGGGCAACAGGCCCAGGCCCAGACGGGCCAGCGCGAAAGGCGATTTACAGCCCCGCTTAGCCAGGGCCGGGTAAGTCATTTGTCACGCCAACCCCGGGCACCTTGTTCTACCTGTGTTGAGTGTGTTTTATTGGTGTTGAGCAGAGTGAGGCCAGAGCAGAGTCGGGGATAGGAAACCCACTCAAGTGAAAAATGAGGAAAGCCAAATGGGATTGAGTGGCGCTAGCCAGGGAGCAGCAGCGGGGAAGGGGTGAGGAGTGATTAGAAAATACGAGACAAATGTGTACATCAGCCCTGGGGTTCCTGGAAAGAGGGGCACATGGCACCTCCTGGGCTCTGTCACACACCTGGAGAAAAGACATCTAGGCAGGAGGAGTGGGCTCCAGCCCAGAGGATTCCTGGAGCTGGCTCTAAGGAAGGTTTTAAGCAGAAAAGCAAATCCAATCCCGCAGCCCTGCTCTCCAGCCCACCCTGGAAGAAAAGAGGTCCCAGCTGCCCTGTTTAGGATTCCTCAGGCTTCCTTCAACATCCCTCGGCACAGAAGTTTCAAGTCCAAAAGCATGAGCTGAGACTCTAGAGTGAGGTAGATTTAGAGATCTCCCTGTTAGGAACAAGAAAAGAAAGAACAGGAGAGGGAGGCCGGGGGAGAGGCAGAGAGAAAGAGAGAGGGGCAGATAGAGAGATAGACACTGGGCTTTGTGCCCGCAACAAGCCACTAAAGGTGCATTTTTAATTAAATTTATACAAAATGTGTCAGTTTTATCTCTAGGTTTCAAACCTGACTCTTTGCTATCAAAGGGAAGTATTGATCTTCACTGCCCCGGAGCTACCTGACTGAATTAAACAGAATAAATAGAAGGAGGAGGACTGAAGGGTTCAGAAACAACCGTAGAGAGGCGAAAGCTAATGGCCCCACCATCATTTGCTGCAATTAAAAAACAAAACCACTTAGAGGGGCCGTTAACACCTTGAAGTCAGAAAACTCCACACACACAAAAGCTCTAAACAGCTCCCAGGCAAAACATTTTAATTGCTACGAACACTTCCATCTCTGGCTGCCGCTTGGGTATCTGTGCGGTTTGCTGCAATGCGCAGGTGCGCATGGATCCCCCTCCCTCGGCTATGCCCACCTACATCGGTCCCACCCCCAGGATTCCTGACCCTTTCTATCCAGAGCCCCGTGGAAACAGTGTTCCCTAGCCCCAGACGCATCTGGTTTTAGGTCTCTCTCTGCCTTGGTTTCCTCACCTGAACGAGGGAGGGAATGGCACACACCTTGTATCGTTGTTGCAAGGAGGAAGCAATGTGTTAGAGGGCTTGGTACAAAGCTCGGTGCAGAACACACATGGGAGGAACAGGAAGGGGTGTCTATTCAGAATAGTGATGTTCTGAAGGTGAGGGAATTCCTGTGAGTTCATCCCTAGGCTGTGCCGGCGCCTGCTTCTTGGGTCTAATCAATCGTGTCCTCCTATTTGTGGCACTTCTCCCATACACCTCTGAATTATGAATCTGAGCCTCTGACCTCCCGTTTTGTCTCATATGGCATTGGAAATGGATGTGCCAATCACCCCCGGGGTCTGCAGAGGAGGGACAAGCCGCCAAGGTGATAGTCTATGCTGGGTGGATCTCTTGCTGATGCCCAAGTCTGAATTTGAGGTCTCCTTGTTGGCGTGTGGCCAGTACAGGTGCCAGAGCCACACACAGAAAAGACCACCCTTGATTCATGCTCTGTGATTCCGAGATTTATGTCTTAAGATTCTTAACCTCCCCCTCCCTCTCTCTTGCATTTCACTTCGTAGCCCAGACTCTAAGAGGTAGCTGCCCAGGCTACAGGACCATCATTGCAAGGCCTAGCAGGATACTCTTTCCTCCACCTGGGAGCAGTGGGCTGACCAGCACTGCTTAATTAAATGGGGGAGAGAGAGCAGGTCAATGCTAGATAAGCAGGCAGGGTTAGGACGGACAGAAAGAACGGGCAAGGCAGAGCTGTCAGCACCCTGGCTTGCAGAGCGTGATCATTAATAATGATAAGCAGGAGAATGGGAATAATAAAGGGCTAATGAACTGGCCCTGAAAGTGACAGGAGATGGAATCTGATAGAAGGCAAACCCCCTCCCCCGGGTGCCCACAGTCCTGGGGGTGAAGGGAGAGGTATACAGAGAGTGAAGGCTCCCTGGGCCATCTGCTTTCAGAAAGCTGATTTGTCCAGAGGCTCCATTAGCCAACCCCCTCCCCCATCTTTCCAAAAGGCACACCTCCAGACCACACCTCGGAGACCCCCCAGGTCTCCAGTGGAGGCCAGGCGCCTGCATTTTGCAACTCTCCCCTGGAGCATAAAAGGCAGGTGGTCCGTGAGCTATGCCAGGCGGGGTATTCAACCGGGAGATGAAGCCCATTTCAGGTCTCAGTCATTCTAACAGTATGTGTGCCAGGAGCTGCCAAACGACAGACAGCAGCAGAGTGGGGAGCGACAGACCTCAAGCTCAGCAAAGCCCGGCAATGCCACCTGTGTGCAGGAAGGCAGCAACCATCCACCCTGACCTGTTGTGGATGCTGGGGCTGGGGCTGACAGACATAAACATTGCCATCTCTTCTAATCAGAGCTCACCGACTCAAAATGCTTCCCCAAAACCTGAGAGAGACAGCCAGGGAGGGAGGGACCTTATGAGGCCAGCAAGGCCCATGACACCTCCAGAAGTAACTAACTCTGTGTGGCTGGGTTTTTCCAGGAAGCTGCCTCTTATCTTAACGGTGTATGAGCCACAGGCTGCATCTCTGCCTCTAACAAAGCTTCTCAGTTCTGGTTCTGAGGAGACAGCTTGTTTAGTGCCTTCTCACAGCCTCCCTTGCACCCACTTTCTAAGAGCCTGTATATATTAGGGAGTTCTACAAGGGGATTCTGACATGGGTGGTCCATGCCTGCAGCGATCCTGCCTCTGAGTGTTGGCGTTTTCCTCTGTATGCTAAGAAAACATGGTAAACAGCCACTTAAGGCAGATCTGAAGAAAGCCTGATGTCCTTGGCTCAAAGGCAGGGCTCCTCTCTCTGAATCCAGTGCTCCCACTAGGCTCCCAACAGGCAGAGGCTGTCTGGAGCAGAGTCACCCAAACTGGCCATGTATGACAATCTACATGGATGGCCATTCATGGCCTTGTGTCACTCACCGAAGGAGAGAATGGCGAAGGACACAACCTTACTGTCAGGAGGAAGAACTAACAGGTACATGAAACAGGCATGGCCATTACCCTCTCCATCTGGAGAAAGGCCTGGGGTTAAGCCTCAGCTCCTTGTCCCTCAGAGGTGAGCACAGTTGACTGTACAACTTGACACCGAGAGAGCTGAGTGAGAAGAGCGTGTTCTGTGGTAAGCAGCAAACACTTTGGAGGTGAGTTACTGCACGTGGGTGCACAGCTACCAAGGGCCCTGCAGGGTCTTTGCTCTTAGCCTTAACCATGAAGGAAGCTGTCTAATAGAGCACTCTCCAGATGTAGGTTAAAAACCACTGCTCTGTGGGGTCTGAGAGGCAGCTGTTTGGTAGAATGATTGACTCACATATATGAAGCTTTGGGTTGAACCCCCCAGCACCAGACAAAATGAAACCAAGTGTGCTTACCTACAATCTAGCACTTGGGAGAGAAAGGCAGGAGGACTAAGAGTTCAAGGTCATTCTTGGCTACACATTGAGTTGAGGTCAGCCTAGGCTATATGACACTCAGCAGACAGAGATAAAGAAAGAGACTGAGAGAGACCAAGAAAAGACAGATAGACAGACAGACTGAGAAATGGAGAGATGGAGAGATGGAGAGACAGAGAGAGGGCATGCACCAAGTGAGGTAAAAACCAAACAACAATAAGAAAAGGCCCCAAACAAACAAACAAAAACACAAAACAAAACAAAACAAAAAGCCCATCTTCGATTTTCTTTCTAAGACCAAACATAGCCCCCTCCCTACCTCTAGAGGCAAACTGGTCTAGCTTTGCAAGCTGGGTTCCTTTTTTTTTTTTTTTTTTTTTTTTTTGCTGCATGGCCTCACCCTCTTGCTCTCCTCAGTCCTTCACTGCCCTGGGGGGGGGGAACACCTCAGAGAGCTTGTGTTCTCTCAGCTACCATCTTACTCAGGACACCTCAGAGTAAGTAGAAGCACCTCTTGTCCTTTCAGGGCTTGGGTGGGGCTGAATTCTTGAGGTGAGACAGTATGTAGTAGAGCCTGGCCCCTTCTTGCACGATCCTTACAAAACAAGACTGTTTTGGTCTTTCCAATTTCCCTGTGTCCTTCCTCACTCTGTGCTCAATAAACCTGTGCTTGCAGGAGAATGGCAACACTGACTCCCAGAGGCCCGCGGTTTTACTTGGGCCATCTGCTTTCTCCAATGGTCAAATTGCTGGGTTTTCCTTCCCAAACCACCCAGTGGCAAATCACACTGAAGGCACCTTGGTCTAGGGATCAGCAGCTTGAGGTGGCACAGCATTGGCCCCTTTGCCTCCTGACCTGGAGCTCAGGTCCAGGACAGACCAGGTAAGACCCTGGGAAATCCTCAGTCCCCTCCCTAGGAGGCCTTGTGGGAGGGACCTAAGCCTGGGTCACTGGAGAGTAGTTTAGATACCGCAAAAACTTACGTTATTTACAAACAGCAGATGGACATTCAGCTACCACCACAACCAAGACAGGGACTCCATCCCAGATCTCTCACTGTCCTTCTACTCAACCTGTGCCCCTTAGATTTGCGGCTCCTCCCTGATCTCTGCTTAAGGAGCTGTGAGCTCTTTAGTCTTGGCTTTGCTTCTTGCTGAGCACCTTCTCCTTTCCCTACAAACCTTCCTGCACTCTGTAAGGCCGATTTCCACTCCGCCTGTGCCTCAGCCCCCATTCTTAATGCCATGAGAACCATGCCCCAAGATGCCCCAGGACATGCCTGGCCCATCAGCCATCCTCGGGAGCTTTCCTTGGCCGGCAGAGCGCATGCCACTTTGCTCTGCCTACTGAGCCTTGTTAATCCCGCCACAGTATGGCCTGAGGTGTTCGGTTGTCTAATCTTTATCTCTTCCCCCACTTCCAGAGGTGATACCTTGAGCCAGGGACATATGCAGCATTGGGGGTGGATCCATGCCTCCTGACAGGCCTGGTACGTCAAGGCACCCCCTTTTCACGCCTGCATAGCGCCAACAGGAGCTTACTGTGCACTAACCTCAGCAGAGAACTGGGCCATTTCCTTCTCCTGCTGGTAGGCCAGGCTCTTCTGCTAAATGCCTGTGGTAGGAATTCAGTTCCTCCTTTCGAGCCTCTTCAGTGACTCCGGATTCTATTTTGGTACCCACAATCCTCTGTCTCTGCCCTATCCCCTGCAACCCCACCCATAGCAGCCAAGCCACTGGGCTCATACATACACCACCCTGTCTGTTCTGGGGTCTTGACCCTGCTCTAGCAGGACCGCCTGAGGCCCACTTCTTCCTCCTTCAAGCAGAGTTGCAAATATCATGGCTCACAAGCAACTAAGGGGAGATGAGGCAGGAGATGCTTTGGGTGAGTGGAGGAGGGGACAGTTAGCACCGGGTAGCCCAGATGGCATGCAGGGGTCCTGGGACTGCACTTGAAAGGAAGTTCCAATATTATTGTGCCCCCTAGGGCCGGGCTTCCTTGCCCCTCCCACTGATCCTCGTGCTCCACCTCCAGTCGGACCTGTGGTTGGTGGGGAGGGTTGGTAGCAACGGGCTCAGGACTGGAGGATTTCAAGGGGCTCTCTCAAGTCGCCAGGCCCTGCCAGGTGTTTTCTTGCAGAGGGCCTGCGGCAGAGGCCGTCTCTTCTCCCGGAGGCAGGCCTGTGGGTTGGAGCTGCGACAGATGTTCTCGGGTGGGCTGGCTGGCCCCTCATTCTGTGGAAGCCAATAGCCCCAGCAGCCCGGGGAATTCTGGGCTAATGCTCAACCCTGGCATGGTCCTCTCTTGCTAACCCCTCCAGTCCAGGTCCCTGCGACAGATGCTGGGAACATATGCTGTGAATTAATTCGCTCCAGCACAGCCGAGGAGGACCAGCCTCCTCCTCTGTCTGCCCCAGCCACCTTTGCTTTCTGTCTCTCCAATGCTAGAAGAAAATTTGGATTTTCCCTCCTCCTTGGTCCTCACACTGTGTCCCTCGGGCTCCCCCTCCTCCACTCACCCAAACCCGCCCCTCCTGGGCTCAATGCTGAAGGCATTTGATATTAGGTTCCATCAGAGGGCTGAAAAGGAGCCCAGAATCCCTGGTCCCTACATTCTCATCCCCAGATAGATTATGTCCTGATTTTCCTGGAATGGATGCATTAACTCCTTTTCACAGAGTATTTCCCTCTCTCTCTGAGAGACCAGATTCACACCATTCTGCTAGTCTTTTCCTTACGTCTAACTCAAATCACTCCCACTGCAGTGATTCTCTGGACAGAAACAAATAGCTAAACTCTAAGGAGGGGTTGGCAACCTTTTTCCTGGAAAGAACTAAATAGCGAATATTTTAAGCCTCATAGGCTGGGTGGCCTAGGTTGCAGCTGAGTTCTGCTTATTGGGCCTCAGAGCAGCCATAGAGTACATGTCAGCATATGAAAATGGCTGCGTTCAGGCAAAACTTCACAGAGTAAGGGGTGGGCTGGCTTTGGCTGATGGGCTGGGCTTTCTGACCCCTGCTCAAGTAAACCAGTGCGCCTCATTTCAGAATTCCCCTCTCTCTCCTCTGCTGTCTGGAGCAAGCCTAGGGGTTCTGCTCTAGGGAGGAGCACGCCTATTTCTCTCTCTGCTGTGTCATTAGCATCTCAGGCCAGGGCTTCCTTTGACTCTGGAAGGAACATGGGGCTTGACAGAAATGCGAACATGTCCAGCTCATCCCTAAAGCACTTCCAGTCTGAAAACATGTTCCCGCAAACAGAGATGAGCTGGGTGAGAGGAAAACAGAGAAGAAAGGAGAGTACACCTCCTGAAGATGCCAACAGTCACCTCAAGACTTGGGGGGGGGGGAAAGCCCTAAGGATTGAAGAAGACTGATGCCCTAAAGCACTAAGACATAAACAACAACAACAACAAAACCAAACACAATGCCCTGGGAAGGCTTAGCAGTTTGAGTAAACGTCATGCAATCATGACCTCACCCCAGGAATCCACCTAAGAAAACTAGGCGAATGTTTCTCTGTGGAAGATTCCAAACTCTATACATTCCCAGCACGCGTATAGGAAACGTCTAGAAACTGCACACGTAAGGAGTCAGGGCGGGTGTTGGTTGTGTGTTGCCTAAGGCTGGGGATGGTAACAAGACTTCCATCTTGTGAAGGACACAGAGAGTAGCGCAGCCAGGAAACAGCCCCACTCCTCAAATTTACTAAAATTACTGAATCAAACGCTTTCAATATCGCTTTTGTACAGAGGTGTCCAGTCCAGTGTGCCCACAGGCCCCGCTAACTGCTGGGCAGAGGTCTTCATCTATAAGGGTCTCATTGCTGTCAGCAGCACACTTTAGACTGTCTCTGGAGCATGGAGTTGAAAAGCCTTGGAGGTTACTGGGGAATCAGTGAAGACAACTGACAGCCTTTAGCCATCGGCTTCCAGGGACAAGAGAGCTAGCTCGCTCCAGTTGTAGGCCTGCCCACAAGATTTCTCACTGAGGCTCTTCATCAAGAGCTGAAAATACCAGGGAACATTCTGCCATGCAAACCTCTTAAGACATTCTGCCCAGCACACTGGGCACACCTGGTCGGCCTAGGATCTGACAGCCACCTCCTGACCTCTGGCACATGACAGAAAGAGCCCATTGTTCCTGTTGACAGGCTGAGGCATGAATAGGGGAAAAAAAATTTGAAGAAAAATTTTCCCCCTATGGTACTTGAAAGACAGAAGAGGCTGAGAATACCTGTGATACCCAGAGGCCTTGGGAACACAGAAGCAGAACATCCTGTCTTCCCTGATTAGCTTGATCACCATACCCTAATCCTCTAATACCTTTGGTGAGGCCAGGCACATCCTAGCCTCCTGGCTCTGGGAAGGTCCTCTCGGCCAGATCACCAGTCCTCTTTCCGTGAGCTCCGTCAGAGCTTTGAGCAAATGTGACAGCAAAGATGAAGGCTCTCCTGCTCACACATTCATCTTATTTTAGGTTGGTATTAAGCTGAGGATGACCTTGAATTTCTGATAATCGTCCTGTCGCCTCCTCACCAGCAGAAAAGTTTACAGGTGGGTGCCGCCATGCCTCGTTTCCATGGTGCTGGCATTGAACCCAGGGCTTTGCACAGGCTGGGCAAATACTCTACCAACTGAGCCACATCCCCAGATGGGCCGCCCCGATTTAAATGCCAATGTGTCTGGGCCTCGTGGGCTCAGGCACAGAGAAGGTTCCATACCACAAGCCTTCAGACAATTCACAACCAGAAGGGATGCCTGTTCTGGGACAAGGGGGAGTTGCAGAAAGTTCTAGAGAACGTTAGCTTCTGCCCATTCATCTGATTACTTTCGCAAGCTGAAGTGCCATGCCTTCAGTGGAATAAGCTTTTGCACGCCGTCACTCACTCAGCATCTGTCACATGGGCAAAGCATGTTTCACCGGTGTCCCTGACAGCTGCGGGATGGGACGGAACACTGGGGAACTGCACGTGCCAACAGCCCCACAGCTAGCACACTTGAGCACTCACTGTGGGTTGGAACTTGCTACTGTTGTAGGGAGAGGAAAGCAACCAAGCCCTAGCCACTAGCTGGGGCCAGGAGAAGACCTCCAAGGTTGTTAAGAGCCTGGAGGCCGCTATGGAGTTTGCTAGTAATTAAGGGACTAGAATGCAGCCTTTGTCCTTTGGGTTTCAGAAGGATGTAGGCTCAAGAAAAGCCAGCCTGGATGAAAACTTCTCAGTGGCCATGGGAATTATTCCAAAGAAGGCCTGTCTAGTGTGACTCTGAAACAGGAGGCAACAGCAACAGGACCCCAAAGCCACTAAGTCCCTGAGTTTATAATTAACTGACAAGCATCCACTCTGCAGAACTGGAGCCCAGCAGCTCACCAGGGAAGGGCACTGTAGTCACACAAAAATAACCCCCCAGTGGGTTTTTGATGTGTTGAGCCTCTTTGTTTTTCTGAATTTTAATGAAGGGCTTTCCAAGCAGGAAGGCTCAGTGCTCAGCCTCCCCATTCAGTGGCCAGAGAATGGGCCTTGGCCAGCTGCAGCAACCTTCCTGGGCCCGCATGGCCAGCACAGGTAGCAGAGAAAGACGCTACCATCTCCCGTAAAAACAAAAAAGGGAGGCTGTTTAGGAAGTGGGTGGGGCTTCCTGCCACCTCAGCAAATTCTGGAACAGGTAGTGAAGTTGGGGGATGGAGCCGATCAGCAGTGCCATGCTAAGAAAGTCAGAGGCTCCTGAATGCAGGGGTGAGAACAGGGGCCACGGTTGGCTAGAAGAGTGCTTTTAGGGGTGCCAGGAGGGAACCTCTCAACCTGGAGGTTCCCAGCAGGAGGCTCTGGGGATCCTCAGGCAGAAGGGGAGTGTTGTCCGACCAGCCAGGCATCCTGCTAAGGTCCTCTCATGATGCCCTGACCCCTCCCTCCATCTACTTACTGTTGTGGGCAAAGTGGAGCTGGAGCATGCTGGTCAGAAAGGCACCGAGGCCACTGCCCCAGGACTCAGGTAAGCGGCCTCTAGGCGCAACACTCCAGGGAGCTGCTGAGGCCTCCTGAGAAGCGGTACCTGCTCCAAGGAACAGCCATCTTCCCTCCCTTGTGCTCTTCAACTATGCAGAGTTTAGAGTCCTTATCTGATTGTTTAAAAGTCCCCTTCCTGCCACACATGGTAGCATGCCTATAAATCCAGCACTTGGGAGACTGAGGTAGGCAGATCAGAAGTTCAAGGGGAATCTGGGCTATGTAGTAAAACCTGTTCTCAAACAACAACACAAAACAAAAATTAAAGAAAGAAAAAGGGTTGCCTTCTGTCACTCATGGGTTGAAGGTGCTGGACAGAATGGAGGAAATGCTACAGAATAAAGCCATTTATTGAACCGAATGCTCCAATGTGGTTTATTGAAAATAAATATTTTATTAGAAAACATTCTATATAAAAATTCTACGCTGCTTGCAGGCTCCCTTGGCTTTAGACTTCGTGCATTTCTTCACGTGCCTGGTGATGTTCCTGGGTCAAGTGTGCCTGGATGGCCCCACAGGGTCCTCCTTATCCGATCGCTGCAGGTCCCACTCTGTGAGGAGCTCTGAGGACACCTCAGTGTACAGGTGGTCCCAGTCCCAGCCTACGTCATCCTGCCAAGGCGAAGACTGCTAGGTAAGACAAAGAAAGGCCAGTGGCCAGCTCCCCACCCCACACTGGAAGGCGCAGCCTGAGCTGTGGAGCTCACTGGCTCAAAGACATAGAGACGCAGGGCAGGGGCGGCGGGTACTATACCTCTCGTACTTCGTGCTCTGGCGCCAGCACTTTGGTGAGGAGCTTCAGGTCAATTTCTCCATCCTGCGAACGCACAGAAAACCAGGCTGGACCCTAGAGGCTTCAGCCTCAGCTTTTATACAGTAAGGAGGGGAGTTTGTGTATGATGCAACTCCCCAAATGGAGACCCCAGAAAAGCCTTGAACAAAGCACAAAGCCCGGAATGAAAGGCATGGCCACCGGGAAAGGAGGCGCTGTGGCGTCCTCCACACCGGGCTCACTGAGAAAAAGCAACACCAGGAGGACAGAGGATGTCCACAAGGGCAGACGGAACAGGGCGGCCATCCGGTAGCCATCATGTGCTAAGAGCCTGGCCAGAGCAGCTGGGAACCTGAACAGATGTCTATGGCCTACGGAGGGTCTGAGTGTGTTGTGAGATGGCCAGGGATGTCACCTCTGGCATTTCTAGGCAGCCCAGGGGATGTGGAGGAAATATGTTCAGCTCTGGAGTAACGGAGGACTTTCCCCATCGAGGTCCCTGAGGCTGGGCCCCTCTGGGCAGAAGCGGGTCCACTCACCAAAGTCTGAAAGGCTGAGTACTTCATGAGGTCATTGTCCAGGTCACGGTAGGTCATCACTCGGTTGACCTGGATGCTGAAGGGAAGGGGGTTGAAGGAGCCGCAGGCAGTACTGGTTCCAGGAGGGCTCCTGAGTGACCACTTTGTCTAGATCCTTGTGTGCAGACAAAATGTCCTCGTAGAGTGTGATGAATAGAACGGAACCTCTTGCCGGAAAGACCAGCAAGGCCTGCCGCAATTGGCATCTGGAGTGCGTGAGGGTGTCTGTGCTGGGCTTCCTCACCAACTCCACACCAAACTTCACCTACCTCGGTGGGGATGCCACCTGCAGCACGAAGTCCTCCTCCTGCACATCTTCCAGATCTGGAATCACGGGGATATCTGCAAGGAGAGGTGGAGGCGCTGCTGTCCTCGGCTTGAACCGGGCTCCCGCCTGCTCCTCCACCGAGTGCTAGAGCACTGCCAGCCCTGATGCTGTGGGGCCCTACACACTCAGACACAGTCACACAGGGGGCTTCATGCGTTTCTGAGCCACAGGCCGTATCCCAAAATGCAGTGACAGAGAGCGTGCTGACAGACCTGTGTCTCACCTGGGGCTTTCACCAGTGACTCTGGCATGGTCACCTGGGGTAGATCTCCATGGAGAAATGTATAAGAATAAGAAGAAATTTTCAGCCCTTGGAAAATGGTTTCTATGAGTGCAGATGAGAGTGGGAGCAATGGGTTTGGCACAGACGGACAGACAAAGGACAAAGAACAATGTGTGGTGTCACAAGCAGAAATGACACCCATTCATGACAGAGATCTGCACATGCACTAGCTCCGGAGGGCAGCTGTCCAGATCCCAGCTGCTTCTTTATCTCAGGAGGACGCTTTACTCCAATCTCAGAATGCAGCTCCTGACACTGTCAGAGACCAGGGCTGCCACTGGCCAGGCCTACTGTGACACTAGTTTAGTGGTCCCACTTCCTCTTGCTGTCTCTGAACTCTCCAGACATATTACAGATATGTTCATTGGTCTACAGTGTCACAAAAAGGAGAATGGAGAGACGGGCCTGTCGCTTCATTAGGGCAACATGCTTAAGTTGCCAAATAGTGTCCAGAGAGATGAAGACACATTTCCTCCAAATGACAATCACTAGGGGTTTTGTTTTAATCAATCAGGGAGAAGAAAAAAAGAAGAGGTGGGGCAGGAAGAAAGGCTGCAAGTGGCGACGCAGTCCTGGGATCTTAACCCAACTAACTGCAGGTATACAATGAAGGAAAACAACCCAGAGGGAAGGCCGGCTTCCGTGGGCAAGACGCACAAAGTCATTCCAAGAACAGCTTGGAGGATTTCCGCCACTTCCAGCCTAGTCATTATTTAGACATTGCGACTGCTAGCCAAGCTAAGCCAGAGTACAGAAATGTCTTTATTACCGCGTCTAACTTCGGACTTCGGCCTCATTGTGCCCAGAAAATGAAACTGAGCAGAGGAGAGGGAAGGCACAGAAAAGAAAACAAGGAGAGAGACAGGCAGAGAAGCAGAACTGTGAAGAGGGTGAAAAATAAAGAGAATCCACCAACAGGAAATAAAAAAAGGAGACACACGCACCAGCCCCCAAATACTGAGCCACATTCAGCAGGCCCTGTACCTAAGGGGGCTCTTCGAAGCTTGGATTCTATCTCCCTGCCTTGCTGAAAACACAAGATGTGGTATTCCATCGGATTCCATTTCTAACACTAATAGAAACTTAGATTTCTTTCCTCATTCTCCTAGGATCAGTAGCGCATGGGGGTGGGGCTTCCTGGCTCAGGCTGCACAGCCCAGCAGGGAGACAGGGAAGCTGGCTGTGCCCTGTGCCATCCACAGAGTGACAGTTTTAGAGTGAGCCAGTCAGCAGCCCGCTGTTGGCTCTCCTTGGCTGTGGAGTCCAGCCTGAGATGAATATTCAGGAGTTGCTGAGAAAATGGCCCATGCTGAGTTGGGGCTCAGGACGGGGTCTTCCCCAAGTCCCCTTTCCCTCCACAACTTCAGCATTTGGACCCTGTCAACTCAGCTCGGCATCTTCAAGCTCTGAGGAATTGCACTTCTGCTCGGCATTCACTGTCGCTCCCCATGGGCTTTCCTGTTGGGCCCCACTCCCCTCCTCCAAATGTGCACAAGGGAACGTGGGGCCTGCCCATCTGTGACAGATCAGAGGTCAGTGCAGGCCTTGGCAAAAGGCCGCTCAGAGTGGCACTGGTGGGGATGGCCACACAGTGGGACTTCTCTCTAATTGGAAGCCTGGTGCCCAGTAGAACCCGGTGAACCGCCTGAGTGGGACAGAGCCAGCGATGACAGCCAGGCCAAGACAAGCTGGACCATTCTGGTGCAGTGACAGCTTGAGCTATCGAAGCAGAGGCAGGCCATCCAATTCCCGGCTCCCAGTGGAACAGGTGGCCATGAAGCAGGTTTTGGGCAAACTTCAAAGAACTTCACATTTTTCGAGTTTTTGGATTTACAGTCACAGACAAGTGCTTGCTTATGTGTCCAGGGGATGCCTGGGAAATCGGTTTCCACTTTCCTTCCTTCCCTTCCCCCAACCTGACCCTTCCATCTCATATACCATGAACAAACTTAGAAGAAGAAAGAGACAGAAAGAGGGAGGGAGGGAAGAAAAGGGAGAAAAGGAAGGAGGGAGAGGGAGAGAGGAAGGGAGGGAGGGAGGGAGGGAGGGAGAGAGAGAGAGAGAGAGAGAGAGAGAGAATAGACTTCAGAAATCTGCTTCTTCAGAGCTGGAGAGATGGTTCAGTGGATAAAGTGCTTACTGTGCAAGCATGAGGTCCTAAGTTCAAATCCCCAGCACCCAGGAGAAAGCTGGGCATGTCAACTGTAACCTAAGCACTGGAGGTGAAGACAGGCAAGTCCTTGGAGCTCACTGGCTGCCTAGCTTAGCCAATCAATGAGCTCCAGGCTCCCTGAGAGACCTTGTCTCAAAAACATGGAGAGGGATAAAGAAGGACACCTGATGTTGACCTATGGCTTGGTCGTGCGCACACACATATACACACAGACTGGCACACATGGGCTGCAACTTGACACTTTCAGAACATACAGCTCTTTTAGGGAGGAGGCAATCAGATTGATATTGTGGAGAAGTTACACTGTTTTCATCCCTTTTGTAGCACTAAGGCCATCGTCAGTCATGACCACTTCTGGCTCTTTGGTATCAAGAGCAGTAGTATAAAATGCTAAGGACCATGCTAGGTCCACACAACTATTATTTCACTGGCAGCAGTTATAACATAGCCCATGGGAAGTGGCTGTGGCCCTCTGCTCATTTCCACACCAACCCTGCCTGTGAATGAGGTTTCTAGAAGAGAGCATGGAGGTGAAGCAGGATTAAGCAGCCTGTGTGAGATGAAGCCCTTAACAGGGACGGCACCAGGCTGCTAGCTCAGCTACTCTGAGGCTCTCTCAAACCCAGAAGCTTTCTTTTCTAATGTAAGGCCTCTCACCTCCAAAGACACCTCTCTGACAGTGGAGGGCCAAGAGACTTCCAAGAGCAGGCCGGCTTTCCCTGGGTTCCCACATTGAAGTAAGCTTAGTTCCCACTGGAATGCCTGACTTGTTCCTGTCCACAGAATGGGAAAAGTATTCCTGTACCCGAGAACCTGGAGACACCTAGCATGTCGTGGGAAACTAGGGAAAGGGGCCTGAGCATCTTCAGCAGCCAGAGACGCCCTCACCTCTCCTTCCCCTTCTCTGGGACTCAGCCCTCATGTCCCTGCTTGACCCTGGGGCACAAGCAGATTTTCCTCCCACTTCAGCATCTGCTGCACAGCTCCAGGCCAGAGCCCTAAGGTCTCCTTCCTTGTCTTGCATACTCCTTCCCGGCCTGTACTACCTATGTCAGGCCAGCTGTGCAAGCTACCTCTCTGCCCACGCAATGCCTGCTCAGTCAAACCGTGAGAAATATTGTCTCTTGTTTGTCCTGTCTGATCACCCATCTCTCTACCCACCCACCCAGCCAGCCAGCAGCTCATAGATTGGAGGTATACTGACTGCGCAGCCACTATGTGGAAGGCATCATGCTAGGTAAAGCTGGCGGCAGCAGCAGAGAAGGCAGACATGGTCCCAGTATTCATGACGCACCAGTCAGACAAGGATAATGAGCAGAAACAAATACCTGCTTACAAATAAGAACACAGACTAGGAAGGAACCTGACTTTGTTCTATGAGGGAGCAATGGGGAGACCTAATTGTTTTCTTTTATTCTTCTGAAGTAAAGTAAAAGCCACATTATAGGTGCAATGGATTCGGATGCTATGGTGACGTTTACCTTCCTTCTGCAGGACTGAGCCCTTTCCTCAGGGGTACTCAACGTTTGTATGGATTTGTGGGAAATTCAAGCACACCACAGCATGTCCGTCCTTTTGAAGTGCTGGAATGTTGTGCAATTTCTGTCCTTCTGGACACAGAATTGTGTGGTGTTCTTTCAAGCAGCCATCGAGCATTCTACTAAGTGAATGCTCCATGATGCACGTAGCCCAGTCCAGAGAGGATCTGGTTTAGAACATGGGGCGTGGGGTGGGGGCTTAAAAAGATCTGCTGGAGTTAGGGACGAAGCGGCTGAGAACTGGGAGAGAGGCAAGATCAAGCCTGGTGGGGACCATGTGACGGACACAGTACTCGGAGGGGGAGCAACCCTGAAGGTAGGTCGGGGAGGCTGGAGCATGAGGCCCCAAAGAGACTGGCATGGAGGGAGAGCGCGACATGGTGCCAGGGGCAGAAGGACATGCACAGCCGACCAGAAAGAATGTGCTGTATGCATGTTCTGGGAGCCATGATGGGATAAACGTGGCAAAACGGCAAAGGGGGGCTCTGCACGCGGCAAGTGATAAACCAGGAGGTGCACGGCCCTTCCTCCATGACCAACAACTGGGCCCCACAGGCAGGATCAAAGGCTTCACATTTGTCCTTGCATAATTCATCTGTGACCTCAGACAGACCTCGCAGTGGTCTGAAGCAGAAGCAGAGTAAGTGGAATTTACCCCGTGAGGTCACAGATAGGTCCCCAAATAAGTGATAGCAAAACAAAGGAGGGCTGAGCAGAACTGGCTCAACGGATGCCCCTCCAATGTCAAGCCGAACACGGGGAAGGGCCGAGGCAATCTCCTTCACGTTCTTCCACCCACAGTCTGAGTACCACCGAGGCCTGCGCTGCGGCAGTAGGATTTGTTCTACAGGCCAGCCGGCACTGACCCTGAGCCACTTCTGGATTTCAAAGAATCCTAGCAAAGGCTTTTTGCCTTGCTCTGTAATCACGAGGCCTTCTGGGACACAATGGGTGATTGGGGCAAAGGGGCAAAGTTAAGAGTTATGAATGTATAACGGAAGCGCTGAGAATCTGCTTTACAAAGGGCTCTGCCCCATCCAGCTGTTCGCACCGGACAGACTATGATCACTGCCCCCAGTCCCCCCTGTACCTCCTCACCCCGGCGATACTTGGGCTTTTAAGACAGGTTTCCCCCTCTGGCCTGAGCTGGCCTCAAATTCACAGCAATCCTCTTGCTTCAGCCCCCAAGGTGTTGGGATTACAGGTTCAAGCCATGACGCTGGCAGAGAGTGATGTTTAAGGTGGGCTCTGCTGGCTCCGAGTACAGCTTGGATAGCTCACAGGCTTTGGGTTCTGCCCAGGAGAAGACGTCTTAGGCCAACAGCCCTTCATTCTTAGGTTCGGCTTTTTCTACTGATCGGGTTTTTCTCTTAGCAGTGCTGTGCATCAGGCCTAGGCCTGCACACTCAAGGTAACCGTTCTACCGCTGAGGTTCATTTGACCCTCGGCTCATTTTCTTGGTTGGGGATTTCTATATCTGTTCAGACAGGCTTCTACAGAACAACATAACATCTCCTCTCTATGTCACCCCTTTCTCACCTTGACATCCTCACTTTCCCAGTCCCTTAGGGGGGTTATGGCAACATCCGTCCCTATTGCTTCATCTGCTAACTGCTGGGCACACACACCTCTTGGCAAACTTCTCTTCCACTCTGCGACCTGGCCACTGCAGGGCATTCATGGACTGTTAGGGCTCATGTCCACTATTCAGAGCCAAGCCCAACAACCAATCCACATGACAGAAATTCTGGGCACACAGCTTCAGGGGGCCCCCATAAGAGCAGTCTGGACAGGCCGAATTTGTGCCTGAAGTCAGTACTTGCAGGCGAGAGAAAACAGCGGCCATGTTCTCAGTGGATGGTGACCCGAAGGCAGGGATCACTGTGCCTTTTCTCTGTAGCTTGAAACTTTGTTTTACTGAATGCTGTTACCTTCTGCATCACGTATGGGGAATTTTAAGCAGGCAAACGGAAGAAGGTCTGATTGAAGATGAAGTTAAGTGAAAGAAATTGGTCTCATTTAGCACATGACAGGATTCATCTGTGTTCCCAAGTCCACTGAGGTGGCATCATGGGCGTTTCATATTCATGAGCTGCTGCGACACTATGTCCCCTCATTTACAAAGAGCCGTGTTCAGCAAATTCTGTCCCTGTGGACACCCCGTGCATTTCATGGTCTTGTCAGAGAGACATCAAACGCTCCAGTAACCAAATACCAGAAAATGGCTTTAATTAGTGGATCTCAATCGTATAAATAAATTTTTTTTTCTAAGTGAAAAAATGGAGAATTTTTTTTAAAAGGGAAAAGAAAAGGGGAAAGCAGTAGGCAACAGGCTTCAAACACCCGAAGGAACAAGGGAACGAGGTCTCGGAGGAGTCCTCAGTGGTCCCCTGTACTTCCCGAATCGGGGACTGAGGTCTCCAGGCCCCTGACTGGCCTGCTCTCTGAAGGCTTGTCCCTTGTGATTTCTACTCCTTAACATAGGGTCCAGGCTGTCCTTGTTACTGGCAGATGAAGCAAAGAGTGCAGAAATGATGATGGTGGCCAGAGAGCCATACTATGAAACCCTAGGACCAGGATTGACTGCAGGCAAGATGGTGGCTGCAGGCAGCCCTGCCTGGTCAGCTCCCTGAGGAAGCCTGTGACTGAAGACAGAGAGCAGATGCTTTGCCCCACACAGTGGAGTGCCACACGCTCCTGCCAAACCCTCCTGTGTTGCTGGGGAGGCAGATCTGACCTTGAGAGGAAGAAGGTCAAAAAGACGCTCTGGTAAGTACGTGGCTCCTGGGATGGGCTGTGCCTCCCCATGCCGGCTTCTCGACAGTGCAGCGGCAGAGAAGGGGTTTGGTGAGAGTCACATGAGCCACGGCACAGTGTGCTGTACAGAAGCCTGGCCCCACTCTATCACCCACAGAGGGGTGTCACGATGCTTCTGAAGAGCCCTCGAATACCCAGATGGCATCTCCTTCACCAGCACGCCCCTTCTGGAAACCCTGCCCAAAGCCTACCCAAAGCTCTATAGGACTTAGTGATGACCATCAACCAGGACTGAGCTTTGGGATCGATGCCAGGCCAGTGCTCAGGAGAGACAAGTTAGCCTAGGAGGTTTCTCACACACAAAGGGCTAAGAACTTTAAGGGACTCAATTCTGAGATGACCTGAGTGTTACATGTCGGGATGGCCTCTCGGGACCGTCATCCCGCTGGTGACTGGCAGCTGAAGAAATGGGAGACAGGCACCTCAGGGCTTCCTGGAAGTTTTCTCCAGCTTTTATCTGCAGGCCTGCATTGAGGATATGGAGGAAGAAAGGACTTTAGACATGAGAGGAAAACGAGTGGCTCGAAGGAATGGAGAGCGGGGGAGACGCTTCAGCGAGGCCCCGGATGAGTGACACCGTGTCAGCGTGGCAGGGGGAGCACCGTCGCAGGAGTGTGTTAAAAACTAGGCATATCGGATTCTATTTCATCCTCTTCATGTTCCCCGGGAAAAAAACAAGACAAACTACACTGCTTTCATTCCAAATCCTTAGGTTTTTGTGTTTTTTCCTTAAATATATTTATTAAAAAAATGCTCCTTTGATCGTCGCCACCCGTGACACCCCACATACGGAACACCTCCAAGCGGCTCCCTCCACGCGAGGCCACTGCTGGTGACAGGCAGCTGGTTTTGATCACAGCCATTCCGAATCGGATTTTCATAAGATAGATGAGGAGTCTTAGTGCTGCTCTCTCTTATCAGATGAGAAACGGAGGGGGAGGGGAGCACGGGTCCTGGGGGAACAGCGCAACAATCAAGGGCTGTGTGGTTCTTTCTGTGTCCCTCAGCTGCTGCAATTTTCAAAAGAGATCGCCTCGGGCACTTTTAAATGATGGTGTCTCCATTCTGTAATCATCTTTCAAGAGCTTTCTCTTAAAGGGTCTTTTAGGTAAACCTAGTCCGTCAACTGCACTTATGGACTCGGGAATCAAACTCTCCTCCGGTGGATGTGCACAGGTGAGTCCCTGTCGCCGGTGGCCCGCAATGAAGTTTCGAAAGTATTGGGGAACCTAACAATAGGAAGGAGCTACCACTTGGCTAAGCTTGCCTCTTGCAAGGCTTGGGGGGGGGGAGGTCCCTTTTTATTGCCTCGCCAGA
Source organism: Meriones unguiculatus (assembly GCF_030254825.1). Lineage (NCBI taxonomy): Eukaryota > Metazoa > Chordata > Mammalia > Rodentia > Muridae > Meriones > Meriones unguiculatus. The sequence goes on along the minus strand of NC_083355.1, from coordinate 93,043,636 downwards.
TTTTGGCCACCCGGAGGTTTGGTTGACTCGGGTCCTACAGGAACAGATCTCCATTTGTGTCAAAAGGCAAAAAAACTCCCTCTCCCAAGCAAGATCGAGGTGACGTCCCATGTCTATCCTCGGACACATAAAACACACCTAACCATTTCCATTTCACCTAGGCAACACCAGGCAGCCAGGCTTCGCCAGGAGCCATCAACCAGCTAATAAGGGGTACATGGGCAGTTCCCAGCCAAGCAAGACCATACCTGCTGAGGATGGAGGACGATTCTGAAGCCACGCCTGGCTTACTGCAGAGAACCCTGGGCTTTTTCTTTCCACAACCTCCACCATTTGAAAAAGATCCCAAGACCCTGGGCCTCTACCTCCTGGTCACATACGTTCTAGGAGCTTAGGGCCTCTATGTAGAGGCTGCTCTTCTCAATGTAGCGCTGGCTACACTGAGGAGCTCACCTGCTCTCATACAGTAGCTGCTCACGCCCTTTGCCTCTGTGGGGAAGAGGGACTGCATCTGGCTCGGAAAGCTGGACCACTCGGCTCCATCTGGAATGCCTCAGAGAGCTCAACAGGAGCAAATTCTTCCTATCTACCTTCCGCCCTCATGAGAAAGAAGCCAGGAGTTGATTTCAGAGAGATGTAATCGTCCTTCACATTGGTCAGCTCAATGTCGGGGGATGATCTACTGTAAGTCACATTCCTCCAGCTATGGTGACAACAAGGCTGAGGGCACTTTCCTTGTGTGCCCAGGAAAAGGTTACACAACCCGCTTCATCAAAAAACATGCATGCGTACGTGGTACGAAGCTTTCTTTTCTCACCCTGCCCCTTCAGTGGGGACATGTGAGGAAGCTGTTCATGTGAACGAAGAAGAGAGAACCCCTGGAGGAGGTCGCTGTAAACTGTGCTCCCGACCGAGCCGTGATGACATGACATCAGCTCTGGTGAAGTCTGTTACAGTTTGAATGTGAGGTGTCGCCACAGGTTCAAAGCTATGAACACTGGTTCTCTGGCTGGCAGTGGGACTATGAATCTATGGGTAGTGCCCAGCTGGCAGAAGCGGGTCACTGGGCTTGGCCTTTGAGGGTTATAGCATCGTGGTGCACCATGATGGGAATAGCCACTGCCACATGTACTTCTACTACTGTGAAATAAGCCGCTCCATGGTGGACTGGGACCCTCCAAAACTGTGAGCCAAAATAAATGTTCCCGGCAGATGCTGTGGTCACAGTGACTCAAAAGTAATGAACACATCTGGTGTGACTTGAGGATACCACTCAGACACAAAGAACTCTCTCTCTCTCTCTCTCTCTCTCTCTCTCTCTCTCTCCTCTGCCAGTTGCAGCAACACGTGTCTACTGTGTGCTTCTTGCCATTGCTATGCTGGACCCCCTCCAGGGGCCCAAACCAATGGAGCGCATCTTAAACTGGAATGTCTAAAACCATGAATCTGAACAAACCGTTTTTCTCCATAAGTTCATTATCTCAGGTATTTTATCATAGTAAGGGAAAGATGACTTTATAGCTACGTTCCTTATTGCTGCGACAGAATACCTGAACAAAAAGCAACTCAGGAAAGAGTTTAACTTGGCTCACAGTTTGAGGGTACACAGTCCACGATGGCAGGAAAGCTGAGGTAGCAGGAGCCTGAGGTGGCTGGTAACTTGGCATCCATAAGCTAGGAAGGTGGAGAGAAATGATTGCTGGTGCTCAGCTAGCTCTTCCCTTTTTCTTCAGTTCAGCAGTTAGGGTGAGTCTTCCTACTGCAATTACCCTAATCAAGAAAGTCCCTCATAGCCCTGCCCTGAGATTTGTCTCTGGGGTGATTCTGGATCCTATTAAGTAGAAAACTAATATTTTAGTTTTAGTCATTACATTGACTAAAACAAGGCTGTCAAACCTAGGTATCAATGAGGTCCTACGCCCTTAAAAGTAAGTAACATTGAAAACAAGGCTACCAAGTACTTAAAATTCAGCACTGTTAGCCATGCTTTCTCCATTGTTACAGCTGAGGTGCCTACACAGTGGGCTACAATATGCTACAATGGTGTGGCCAACTGGCCCAACTGTGGCTGGTAATGTCACATTGTTAGCTTGAAACCAGACAGTGTGGTAGCGCAGAACCTGGCAGACACTGCCCTTCGTGACTGGTTTTCTTCCTCTGGAGAGCTGGTTGCTAATTTGTGCCTTGTTGCTTACTGGCCACGCGACCTGGGTGAGCTATTTAACACTGCAAAGCTTTCACTTCCTCCTCTCTGAGAGGCCAATAATAATCACCTCAGTGAGCGCTGCAGCTGCCCCACAGGCGAAGCTGTGTTAGCCCCGTGGTGAACACAAGCTTAATTATCAACGCTCTTTCCTGCAAGATTGGTTCGTTTCAGACTTCTCACCCAGTATCCTGTAGACAAAGTAAGGCATGGACCAAAGGGAGGACAGCCTGGTTCTTGGCTCGCAACCTCTGAGTACCTGCTGTCACTTGCTGACGCAGGTAGGTGGAAATAAGGTTATAATGTGCTATTAACTTTGGACTTAAACTGGCTTATTTAATGCAGCATCAGTGGTAATTATTATTGCCTAGCTAAAGTGAGCACAAAGGTGGCAGCTTCGTAGGCACCTAGGAAATGCCCCCAGGAAATGCCCCCAGCTGCGTGAAGCTTCAGGCAGGCAGGCCACACGATCAAAATGTTTGCACTAAGCACGAGAGGAGGCGAGGAGGCGAGGCGCCGGGACTCCATTTCGTCTGTCCTTAAGGAACCTTTCCACTCTTCCCTTCTCTTCATTAACGCTGTCTAGGCTCAAAGTGACTCTGCTGTTTGCGGAAGGGATGGGTATGTGGTAAAAAGGGTTAAGCAAAAACGAGACAACACCTAAAAGAGAGGCAGAGAAGCCCAGAGATGGAGATGACTGGAGAGCAGGAGTCAGGGGGTCGGCGGAGAGATAGCCCTCTAGAGATAGCGTGTTTCCAATTCCGCTGACAGCACTCACCTCACATCTCTTCCAGCCTCATTGTGTGGCTGTGTTCAGCCACTTTTACCTATTTTCCCTGTTGACATGGATAGAAAATTGAGCAATTACCCTTAAACTCAAAGCTCTCAGATCATCCAGATTGCTACACTTGAAGAATTAAGTCCCCAATCGCCCCTGGCTAGAAGTGGCTCGACGCAACTTGTCCTTTAGGAATTAAACACTTTTTGGCTGGCCAGAAGGATTTATTATTGCTAGGTTTCAAGGCATTTCACGTCTGTCAAAACTGGACCTCAGGATGTGAGAGAGACAGCCCTCCAAGTGGGGCTGACATGCACCCACAGCGTGGAGCTTCCGTGAGAGGGAGTCACAATGCCAGACACGTCCTGCATGATGCAAGAAGGCAATGCTTTACCATGGTGGCTTCTTTTAGTAAGCTCCTGTTTTCAGAGACTTTCCATTTTCTAGAAGACAGATTAGGGCTGCTCATGGGTGATTTTCTAACTTGCATTTTGGTCTGACATAAATGACCTGAAAGTTGAGTCCATGTTCAACTGTATGTCCAGAGATGGTCTTAGCCTGGATATTCTTTGTGTTTGGGTGTGCACTGTCATGTGTGTGCTTGTGTGTCAAGGCTAGAGACATCGGGTGTCCTTCTCAACTGCTCGCCACCTTACTTTCGAGGCCGGGTCTCTCACTGAAACTGGAGCTTCCGGGTGTGGTTATACTGGGTGGTAAGCACCCCAGGCATCCACTTGCCCAGTGTTGGGATTGTGGGCACATACTGCAGAACCCATGATTTCACGTGGGCACAAATAAAACTCAAGTCCATGCTTGCACAGCCAAGTGCTTTGCCGACTGAGGATTCTCCCCAGTGCCCCTGAATAGTCTTTTCTGAAGATGTAGAATGTCTTTTCTTCATCTGTGTACCTCTCAATGTTCTTCACCGCCTCACATTCTATCCTGAGCTTGCCTTCCACTACTTGGGTGGGTTCTGGGTCTGATGGAGACTAAGCGGGCCGGGGAGAGGTTGGCAGGTGACACATGTTTGCACTTGCTGTACCTTCTCTATCTCCCAACCCCCACTGTCCTTCCCTGGCAATTTCTGCTTTTCTTCCAGTTGATGCTCTGAAGTACTTAGATTGCCCTTACTTAGATTAGTACTTTAGATTGCCCTTCCACTCCATCCCCCAATTCATTAGGTCTCTGTTTTTCTAGGAGTGCCTTCAGGGGACTGAGTCACAATCCATTCCTACTTTCTTAGTTGTATGATAATGTGTTGTCCTGTCCCCTGCTAGACTGGAAGCTGCCTTGAAGGCAAAGACAATGAGTATCTTGTTCACCGCCATATCCTGGAGCCCAGCCTCACACATCACTCGGCAGAGTGATCTACAAATGGTTGCTGAGTCAATGAATCAGTGAGTGGCTTGTCCAAAGACACTGGCTTCAGTCCTATGCCAGATACGATATTCCTTTTCAAATGTCATGTAACGTTCCAATGACAGATATCTACTGGCTTTAGGACAAGCCAAAAACTTGATTTTAAGAATGGATGATCTACAAATTGAAAAATGAGATGTATTATGAAATTTCAATTTTTCAGCATAGCAAAAGAAATAATCACCAGAGACAAAAGAGCCTACAGAATGGGGGGGGGGGGGGCAGCAGCGGCCGGTAGAGATCACTGTACTATTTATCAGATGAGGAATTACAATGTGACACATACAAAGAACTTGAAACATTCAACACCAAACAACAGCCAGCTGAGATACGGCCAACTGAGCTGAATAGGAAGCCCTCAAGAGAAGGAATAAGAACAAACACTTCAAAAAAAAATTGTTCAACGTCAACGTTCTTAGCCGTTAGAAGTGCTTTGGGACTCCCATCTCACCCTGGTCAGAATGAGCATCATCAAATGCTGAGGCTGTGGGAAGAGGACACCTGTAGCTGCTGGGGGAACGAGAACTGGAGAAGCCGCTGCAGTAGTCAGTGCGGGAGCTCCTCAAAAGGACTAGAAACAGAACTACGTGACTCAGCTGGACCACTCCCAGGGGTACACCGGAAGGACACTGGGTCGTGTACCATGGAGACCCTTCACATCCACATCTTCTGCTGTGCTGTTCACTAGCAGTAATAAACGGAACCACGCTAGACGTCCATAAGCAGATGCAAGAAGAAATACGGTATACACAGTGGGATTTCAGTTCGCCAGAAAGGAAAATGAAACTGCGACCTTTAGAGGAAAAGCAGGTGCAACGGAAGAGCATTATGCTATGTCTTACATGTAGACTCTAGATTTAAATGTGCACATATTTAGAGACTGTGTGTGTGTGTGTGTGTGTGTGTGTGTGTGTGTATGTGTGTGTGTGAGATACAAAGCTGGAAGGGGAGATCTTAAGGGCAGAGAGGGGGAGAAAAGGAAGAGTAATGGAATACGTGTGACAAGAAAGCAGAAGCTATTTGAAGAAGGGCACCAGTAAGTCACAGCGGGAGGGCATAAGAGAGACTGGAACCCATCCCATCAAACAAAGTATATGACATGTGTGTAAAAATGCCAAACCAAAACCCATTACACTGTATACTAACTTAAAATGTGTTTTTGAGACTGGGCATCTCTGCCACTGAAGGATGCTCATCTAAACAGAGAAGACTTGGTTTGCCTGTCCGCAAAGGTGATGTGGGGCTCTGGCTCCCTATTGCTCTCCAGCTATTCTCTGTAATCACAACCTCCCACCTGCCCAAGTGCTTTGTTTAGGGATAGCCGGAATGTTCTCAGCTAGAACCAGCAGGTTAGAAAGATGACTGCAAGTCTCCATAAGGCAGTCTGTAGTTGGAATGAACAATTATCAGGACTTAGCTCTGCAAACCAGTGTTCCTTCTGGTTTCACTAACCATTCTGATCCAGCTAATAGGGTCCTGTTCACCCTTTACAACCTGCTCCAAGTTTTTCCTTCTTCCCCAAGGCTCTCAGCCTACACATGTCTAAAGGCATGGTCACTGTAACCATGTCCTGCCATGCCACCCCTCATTCTGTCATACCTGCTGAATTCCTGTAGTAGGTTTTTGTTTTGTTTTGTTTTCATCTTCTGTTTTGCTTCCCAGTGAGGGTCTGTGTTCCTTTAGGGTAGAGCTATGCGGGGTCTTGGAAAGACTTTGCAAAGCTCTTCCCAAAGACCCAATCCAACCTGCAGATATATGTTCTACTTACAAGATGTTTTTTAAATTCTTTCACTGAGCCTAGCTCAGTGACAAACAGACGGCTTAGAATACACGTGGCCCTGGGCACAATCTCCAGCATCACACACCTAAAAGTGTCATCGGCAATTTCGTATTTAATTTTCTCATGCTGCGGACGGAGCCTTACAGGAGCTATGGGCATTTTACAATTAGAAATATATGTCCTCAGTCTGTTTATCGCCTTCTCAAATATAATTTGAAATCTTTCAGGCTGTACTCTCTGCATTCATCACAGGCTCTGACACTCTCCGTCACTATCCTTGTGTGGTTTTGTGTGTTTGTATTCTCTGTCTGGCCTCTACATCCATCTGAGCTCACAGCCTAGCCATGGTCTTGCAAACCGTCCTATGTCATGTCTTTTGGCTCACCAGCAGATGCCCAGACCCCTTATAAATGTCACTCACTTATAAATGTTCCTTTCTCCTGGGTTTTTACGCCTTACTCCCTGGAAGGATGGAGCACTGGCGGTGAGAACATCATGCGTCTTCCTCCTCCTGGGGCAGATGAGTGTTACCCACTCATGAAGATGCTCAGACTGCAGCCAGGGAGACAAGGCTCGTGAACACATTCTATGACCGACAGGCAGGGAAGGAGCAAACGTGTCTTCTCACTAGATCAGACACTCCTGGAGGCCTGGGGCTGCCTTAGTGTCAAGTCACCACCATCTCTAGTACCTGGGGCAAAACTGGCCCCAGCCAGCACTGGGTGAAACCCCGTTTCCTCCATAACCCTAACCTCCAAGGCTGACGGTGGGAAACTTGATTTGGGCTTTGTTATTTTTCTCTTTGGGACTGCCCACCAACAACCTGTGCCCACCAGGTGTGAGCCCAAAGAAGCTGGATGTGGTTTTATCAAGGGAGCCAGAAGGTTTCCTTATAGGTGTCCACGGGGCTGTTTAATGTCAACACTGGATGTGTGGCCGTGGATGATTCACAGCAATCATTCTCGGAGTCTCCCCATCCACTGGATATTCTAAGTTCAAAGGAGCAGCCTTCACTAGCCAACCAAGTAATTCTCTGAGCAAAGATAATTCTGGAAACTAGTTATATGCAACATATGATTCTTAGTGCATAATGGATTCTAAACATTCACATTCAGCGAAATGGACTAAGTCGAGTGTGAAGTGTGACGTATGAGCTGACTTTCCATTAAGGACGCAAGCAGAACTAAATGGAAAAACAGATTTATGTGGGAGAGGAGGAGTCTCTCTGGTGGGGGTAAGGGGTGCCCTCTCACAAGAAAGGCGTTTGTGTTTCAGACCTCCAGGACAAAACCACAACTTTCTCATGCCAAGTTTATGAAGGGAAAACATTAGAGTAATTCTCTGAGAAATAGTCTCTTTCTTCTTTCCCTCCTTGCTGGAGCCTAAGCACCCCTCAATCACTCTAAGCTGCCTGGGGAGGGCACCAGCGCACCTGAGACAAAGGCCAAAAATAAGACCCCTGGGGTCAAAGGTCTGCCTCACAATCCTGCTGCCACCATCTGTGGGATGTGTGACCTTGGACAAGGTTACTCTTCCCTGCCTTAAGCCTTCCTGTCTTCAAAATGGGGATAATGAGCAATTCACGTGTTCATCAGCAGTTTAAGACACTGTGGTACATCCATTTAATGGGGTATCACTCTGCAATAAGAATGAAAATAGAAATAATACATGCGGCAACCTGGACCAATGTTGGAATCATAATGAGAAAAAAAAAAAAAGCCAGGCATGTTTATGTTTCTACTTGTATAAGCTGGTATAAAACATATGTACTTACGTTTTCATTCGTTCTAGGAAATGAAATCATTTTCTCATGTAAAAGAAAAAAAAAAGCACCAATAGTTGTTGAGGCCAGAGGTAGAGGAGGATTCGCTAAGGAGGTAATGAAGACTCTGTATGTTCATTGTGACAGAGGTTTCACAGAACATAACTGTCAGCCAAACTCATTGTCTACTTTAATGGTTAAGGCTTTCTGTACTTAAGACTCAGCAAAGTCTTAAGTACATTAGCACGGAGAGATGGGTGTCAGGAAAGTGCCGACAGTATGAGCATAATGATAGGAGCCCAGCTAAAAAGCTAAGCAGCATGCTGTGTGCCCACAACCCCAGCGATGCAGGGCAGGGGCTGCAGGCAGATCCCCGAAGCTCACTGGCTGCCTAGTCAGACTCCTAAACCCCAGGCTCAGTCATTTAAAACAATAAAGGAGAAGAGTGATCAGAAAGTGACATCTGTATCAGCCTCTCACATGTACAACACACTTATACATTCAAAACACACACACACACACACACACACACACACACACACACACACACACAGTCCTGGACACAGAAAGTTGACTGTTCCTGAGAATCACATGATGCAATATGTAAACCATAAGCCAATGTGGTATTATAGGCTTGTAACAGTATGCTTATAGCAGCATGTAGGAATCTAAGGCCAGGGAAACAGAAGTTCAAGGTCAGCCTGGGCTGGAAACTGTGTCTCCGAAAAAGGTTAAAAGAGAACCGAAAGCTTTCAAAGAGGATGAACAAGAAAATATAAAGCACCTTGCTTGGAGGCTGGTACAAGGTGAATGTTTGGGAGTTAATGGTGACAATGACAGACATCAGCGGACAACTAAGGTGCAAGAGCTGATTCCCTTGGGTGTCTGCCCGGGGCCTGCTGCACTATGTCACAGTCTCTAAGCCTCAATTTCTTAATGTGTTGAGGGGCAGGTTTGCTCAGGATGGCCCTCAAGCTGCAGCGGTGTGACTCTGAACCGGAGGCCCTAGGACGACTGTGCGGCCTCCGGCCCTACACACAGACATGCGGCAAGCGCAGCGTTTGCGAAGGCTGGCTGTGACATTTTAGATTTACTTCTCAAAACGTAGCATTTTCCACAGTGAAAAGGGGTGGCGAAAGTAGGGGTTCAGAAGCCCTTTGAGGGGCGCCGGGAGGTGGTTCCGGGCGGGGTGGCTAACAGCCTGGAGACAGTCCAGTGAGCGAGAGCACCAGGTTTCATGAGCCACACGATTTCCTTGTTATTTGCATTTGGAAGTCTCTGCTGAAAAGCTCTGGAAATCGTGTTCCCTGAAGTCAATGCTTTCTTACGTAAAACCAAGTTTCTTGGTGTTACAAAGAGATACACAAGCAACTGGAGATTGAAGTTACTGAAAAAATGACCTGCAGGGCATGGCCTGCCATATACACACTCCTACCATACTGGTCCAGGCTGGCCAGACAGTCCCTATTACCATGGCCTAGTTCCAAGCTGAGGCTCCCGTCCTCTCCCATTGCAGAGGGCAGCAGAACGGCTAAACTTACTGTCAGACTTTGGCCTGTCACACGCCCATTCAGGCAGCCTGTTTAAATGAGTTCAGTTCTCCGTGTCCCTCCCTCCCCGTCCAGGTTTCTGACCTGAGCATGGTTTAGGACCTGTAGCTGGACCCATATCTCAGAACATTTCATGCGTATTCTTTCTGACCCTACCCAATCTTGGGATTATCTGGTTTTACGGACTGAATTCTCCTCCTCTTTGCATGCAGATGCCCACACAAACTTGCTAAAAAGACTTAGGGACCATGCTTCCAAAGACTGAGTGGTACCACAGCTCCTGCCGTAAACGCCGGGACAGTGAAGGAGTGTGTGGCAGGCTGCACTCGGACACCGGCCATGGGCAGTTGAGCCCTCTGACCTTGAGACGGGGGGACTTGGAAGTGAGCCAATGGCCACCCTGGCTTCCTGCACAGAGGTGTGCTGGGCACTGTCATGGCAGAAACACCTGCCCTAAGCAGGGAGGCCTCTTGGCATGAGGAGGAAAACGGAATTCCAGGGGAGCTTAGGTGGCTGCAACTGGAGAAAGCAGAGGACCCGGCAGGAGCGTTCAGCAAAGCACAGATATGAATGGCTGTCTGCGACTTAAGCATGCACCCAAAGGCTCCCTGTGGGCTCCCAGGCCTCCTGGCCATGGCTGGACTTCCTCTAAGGTGGCTCACCTTCTCCTTCGTCTGATCCAGTTACGTTATGTTGTCTGAGGCGGCGACTGCCAGTGAAAAACAACAAGAAAGAAAAAAAAAATGAGTTTCAAACACAGATAGCAACAACCTAGAGTTAGTAAGTGTCCTGACTAGTTTCATGTCAGCTGGGCACCAGCTATAGTCATCTGAAAGGAGGAAGCCTCAATCGAGAAAACGTCTCTATAAGATCAAACCGTAAGGCGTGTTATTAATTAATGATTGATGGGGTCCCAGCCCATGGTGGGTGGTGCCATCCCTGGGCTGGTGGTCCTGGGTTCTATAAGAAAGCAGGCTGAGCTAGCCTGTAAGCAGCACCCCTCCATGGCCTCTGCATCAGCTCCCGCCTCCAGGTTCCTGCCTTGTTTGAGTGCCTGTCCTGACTTCCTTCACTGATCTGGAGGTGTGAGCCAAATAAATCCTTTCCTCCCCAACTTGCTTTTGGCCATGGCATTTCATCGCGGCAAGAGAAACCCTGACTAACAGAACAGGTCACAATAAAAATTCTCCTGTTTCCATAATCTCGGTCAAACCTTTTTAGGCAAATGGGTTTGCCATGCATGGTTGCAGAGGCATGGGACACACTGTTCCCAGGGCAGCACCCACACACCGACATGAATGCTCCCCCCCCCCCGAGGTGCGAGGGCACCTGCCATGATAGCTTGGTCCACAGCCTTTCCCCTTAATTTTAATTAACTTCAAATTTTCACATGTAAGTCTTGGGAGAAGGCCAGCGTCGGTGGACTGTCATTATTCCTCTGCCCACCTGTGTTGCTACAGTTTGGACTGGTGTCCTGATACCTGGACCTGCAATGCAATCCTAAATCCCCGTGTGAGACTATGACATGGACATTGGTGCCAGGTTCTGACCTTCAGGGGAGGAGGCAGCATGAAGCCAGCTCTTAATTCACCATGCAGATCGCAGTCCCGGGCCACGGCCAGCTTCCAGACCATCTGATTTGCTCTTTGAAGACTTACTATTTTTGCCTATGTGGATGAGTGTTTTGTCTGGGTGTCTGTAGGTGCACTGTGTGTGCCTGGGTTCCATGGAGGTCAGGAGGGGGCGCTGGGCCCCCAGACCTGGAGTTAAGGATGTTTGTGAGCTGCTGGAGACCCAACCCTGGGTGTTCTGCAAAGGCCCCTAAGTGCCGAACCCTCTCTCCAGGGCTCTGTCGTTTTCCCAGTGCTGTGTTCAACACCGGCTGGAGGGACAATGACGGCCAAGGCCATACTGCTAGCAAAGCTCACTACAGGATACACGGTACCATGGAACTTACTCTTCCATCTCCTCAGAATTCTTCTTTCCCAATCTGAAAAAAAAAAGAGAGAGAGACAAAGTTTAAGATAACCCATAAGTTGTCTGGGGAGAAGCTCAAGTGGGGGCAAGGCAGCACATCCCAAAGGCTTTCTTTGTAGCCGCTGTGTGTGCGTGTGTGTATGGGTGTGCACGTGTGTCTCTGTGTGTGCGTGTGTATGTCTGTGTATGTCTCCACATGTACGTGTCTCTAAGTATATTTGTGTGTATGTGTCTCTCTCTTGTTTGTGTGTGTGTGTGTCTGTGTGCGTGCATCTCTGTATGTATCTGTGTCTCTATGTGTCTGTGCATGTACGAGAAAGAGAGAGAGAGAGAGAGAAAGAGAGAAAAGAGGGAGGGAAGGAAGGAGGGTGCAAGGCAGGAAGGACACACTCATGTATACATGACCACCCTCCATTACCGCCCATCTCTCTCATTGACTCAGGGCTGGCCTGAAACTCTCTATGTAGACTAGGCTGGCCTAAAACTCCCAGAAATCCATTTGCCTTGCATCTGCCTCCTGAATGCTAGGATTAAAGGCTCAGACCGCCACGCCCTGCCACCTTATCTTCTGAGATAAGATTTCTTTCATTGAACCTGGTGCTCACCTATTGGCTAGACTGGCTGGCCAGCAATCTCTGGACACCTGTCCCATGCCAGGGTGACACGCATGACCTTATCATGTTTTTTGTTTTGTTTTGGTTTTTGAAGACAGGGTTTCTTTGTGTAGCCTTGGCTGTCCTGGAATTCACTCTATAGACCAGGCTGGCCTTAAACTCAGATCTGCCTGCCTCTGCCTCCTGAGTGCTGGGATTAAAGGCATGCGCCACCACTGCCTAGATCCATATCATGGCTTTTATGTGGATGCTGGAAATCAGAACTCAGGTCCTCATGACTTCACAGTGGGCCATATTCCCAGCTCTTGTAAGGTCTTCTTAAAGCCTTGACTCAGTACAACTCCAAAGTAAACTGCTGAGTTTGAGTGCTGGTAGAGCAAGAAGCAGAAAACTGAAATGGATGCAGACAATGACTCCTTTAGCAGCTGGGCGAGTTGCTGACAGCGGGCTGTTTCAGTGACTGAGGCTCTGGTCATATTTGGGGCTGTTCCGTACCAGCCTCGGTAAGCTCCCAGAAGCAAAGGGGGCGCACTGGGCCCACTGCCTGGCAAGCAATCTTCTAGCAAGAGGGAGCAGAGACACATGACTGGCGCTGGGTGAGGACTCAGTCTGAGATAACCCATGAGATCCTGGACCTGTGCGGCACCCAGGCCCTTACCTAGGGCAGCAGTCTTCATGCCAATGACATGAGGGCCACCGGGAGGACTGTCAGACATGCAGCCTGCTGGGCCTGGGGCGGAGAGATTTCTGAATCAGCTGATTTAGGGGTGGGGAACCCTGGACTACATACTGTTGTTGTTATCTGTGGTATTATTATTGCTCTTTTTATGTGGTATTATTATGAGTATCTTACATTACTGGGAACAGAAGTAGCCATGGTTTTGTGGTTGGGGGTCACCACAACATGAGGAACTGTATTACAGGGTCCGAAGCATTAGGAGGTTTGAGAACCACTGACCCGGAGTGTGGGTGGCTCTGGTTTGGACCACAGAGCTGTTTACTCTTTTTACAGATGCTCATCTTTCAGGATTAATAAAAAGCTTGGCGACAACACAACCTCTGGGACAGAAGCCGGAACTCCGGCCACCTGGGCTCCCTCCGACAAAGCCAGGAGTAGTTCTGAGTCACCCACTCTGTGCTGCTGGTTTTTTTTTTAGAGGAGCCAAGGGACACTACAGGTCCTACAGATGTGTGGCTATTAGTGTGTGAGCCAGAGGACGCGAGGTGGGGAGTACATTCTAGACCTGGTGTGTGTTTCTCTGCAGAAAGAGAAATGGACACATATCCGTATGTGCCTGTGGGGATTCAATGTGAAGCACAGCTCTGCCTCACAGATCTCCTATACCCTAGGGCATCTTGGGTAGCACAGGGCCACACGCATACAACAGTTTTCCGTACTTTGCAAAGGCTTCCACGGTGCCACTGAAGGTGTCTTTGGTAACCAGCGACACTCAGGATACTGGGCACTGTGGCCACAGGCCTCACTCTCGTCACAGAGCTTGTTAGTGATGAGCCTGACAGCAGGCTTTGCTTCCCTGATTTTCACCATAGGCTGCACACACACTGCCCTAGCTGGCACACGCACGTCTGTTTGGATTCCTGTGCTCACAGTCCTTCTAAGTCCCGCTGCCCACACGAAGAACTGAAGGCTGCGGCTAGTCCTCCAATTCGGCAGCTCATAACCACAGGAAGCCACAGAATCACACGCAGAACTTTTTCAATGGAAATGTGCTAGTCCCCTCAACCCCACCCCAGGTAGGAACTTCTAGAAATGGGTCCCAGTCATGGTTATGAGAGTCACATCCCAAACTGTATTCCAGATAGGAGGCTGGACTCCAGAGATGCTACGCAGAAGAACAGACACCTGCCTCTTTTTCTCCCTTCTCTTTTTCAGTTGCCTGCTGCCTTCTACCAGAAGGGTTAATGAATATGGACTTGAAGAAATGGCCAGGAGCCCAAACAGCTCACAAAGCAAAGCTTCTGTTCCTGGGACTCACACAGAGTCTGTGGCGTTTGCATAACCTGACCAGGAGTTCACCGCCACCACAGGCCAGACAATTCAGACCCATTAGGGGCGCTCACTTGCTCAATATGCAGAATGTAAAAGTGCGGCGCTTGCTGAACCAGCACTTTGAAGAGTTAATTAAATGCCAGGTTTCTTCCGAGGGGTTCCTCCATCACTTGCTGCCTGCTTTGGCCATTCTGAATACAACTTTGCCTGTGGACCAGAGGAAATAACCCCACCCCCTCCCACCATGCAGACTTGATATCAGGGGCACACGTGGTGAGGAAGCGTGTCTGGTCAGCCAGCAACTCGATGAGGAGAAATCCGGCCTTGTGCGATGGCCCTTTGCAAACCGCCACAACACCTGGCCGTGAGCTGCTGCTCTCCAAATACCGGCTTCTCAGATGGAAATGTTTAACGGCTGCCCTGCTAGCGCCACCTTCCTTTAAAGCTCAGAGAGAGCCTTGGCTCAGCCCCCGACCAGTCCCAAACCTGCTTCTCTCTGCCCTGCTCAGCTTGACGCAGCCACAGGGTTTTCAGGAGGGTTGAGAGTTGGCACGGGGGCAGCTAGAGACCAGGCACTCCCACTGTACAGCGCTAACACGGTATAACTTGTGAACTGCCATTATGTATAGCGTATGTGATGTCCTGCGACGATCCCATCATCACCCTCCTTACTCCATTGTACAAGTGAAGGAGCTGAGGCCCGGAGAGCTAAAGGAACTTGCTTTCTGCTGCCCGCCTGCAGAAAGGCAGGTGTGAATGTAAGCCAGGACAGCTAACTCCAAAGCTCAGCTTCTAACCCCTGCCTGACAGGAACACACATGCGTGACAGCAGCTCTGCGTGGGCAGATATGCCCCTTCAAGACACTCTGCTAGGAACCAATTAATATTTTCCATGGCACGAACATGCTTCGAACTTACAGTGGGGCTACAGCTTTGGCAAGTCTCCAAATCGAGTGGCTTATTTGTTCTGTGTGGTTTATTGTGCATTTTGTATTATGGTGGGGAGGGATTTCATCTAGCTAGATCACCCTCCCTCCCCCAGTCCCACCTTTTTGCTTATTTGGCTGGCTGACCAAATAAGTGTGATGTCACGGCCACCCTGCAGGACAGCAGCCAGAGGGAACTCAATGACTCTGGGTTCTCCTCCTTTCATCCTGAGGCTTCGTGGAAAGATGTGCTATGGTGTTAAAAAAAAAAAAAAAAAAAAAAAAGATCATCCCTGGGATGACTCCTCAGATGAGTGTCTGTCTACCTTTGTCTGTATCACCTGGTTCATTGCTTGCGGCCATCTGTCCTCGCTGCCCTCCCCTGCCAGCAAGGGCTTGGGTTGGCCATCATGATCAAAATAAGGGCTACATCTGAAGAACCTGTAAGTGGCCGTGACCCCAACTTTCAGACATTGCCAGCAGCTGAGGGTGAGGCCCCCCCAAAGCAACCTGGGTCCCCTTTGGCACCGGACAAAGCCTTTGACTGCTGTCTCCACGCAAAAACTGAATGCGACCCTCGAGCAGACCTCGTGGAAACGGTCTCTCGTGCCTAATGGAACACTGCAGAGATCTAAATGGAGATGAAGTACCACGGCTCAGAGGACAGCCGGGGATTCTGTCTTTATGTAGCATGACAATGTTCGGTGGTTAATTAGACACCGTTAACCTAGTTTAGCAGGGGACATAACTGGGATAAATGGGGGGAAGTGTCCTTGAAGCCTCTTAATGGTGATGGCACACACTGGACCCCAGACCTGCTTCCCTGCTGAGACAGAACAAGTGCCAAATGGACCCCCCGAGCCACTGTTCACTCCCAATGAGCACTGCCTACGATCCAGGAAGCAAAGTGAAAGGTCTGGGCACACAGCGACAACCACAACTCGGTGCAGGTGACAAGACTCTAAAGTCACATTTGACCACGGCAAAAAGGTGAAATTCTGTAGCAGGAACCAAGTTCATAAAAGAGAATTTGTGAGAAAGACATCGGGAAACAGATAATGGCCAAAGCTCCTCGCAGTTGACCAACGTGTCCTCCTGTGGAAGGAAACAATTAAATTGCCATTTCCCCACAACTTGTTCTAACCTCATGGTTAAAAATACCTGATGGAAACCTCATAACTGCTGGGTGCAGTGGCGCACACCTTTAATCAGGAGGCAGAGGCAGATGGATTTCTATGAGTTTGAGGCCCTGGTCTACACAGTAAGTTCTAGGCCAGCCTAGGCTCCGTAGTGAAACTCCGTCTCAAAAATCAGAACAACCGAACCAAACCATCAAAAACTCACCCCCCCCCACCATTGCCTCTGAAAGCTCAGAGGGACTCTCACCCAGGGGTGGGGGAGGAAGGCTCCACGTCATAAGCCTGTGGCCCTCCAAAAGGGCCTTCGTGATGGAGATCAAAGGGAAGGTGAAGTCTGCTGTTGTAAACATGGCCACACAGTCCGCTCAGGACGGGCCAATGAGCTGACCACCTGCGTCTCTGCTCTAGCTGTCCCCACACCTGACATTCTAGAGAGAAGCCACCAGACTCCTCACCCACGTCTCTTCTGAAAGCAGAAGTGACTACCTGCTCGTCCCTCGGTTCCTGGTTCTTGTCATTTTTGTGTTTGCTGTCCCATGAGGACTAGTATTATCTTTTGCCGCTTCTTTGAAAGGAAGAACTCCCTGGCATCCGCATTTTGCCACTGCGTGGTTATAGGTCACGCTGCATCCTGTTCAGTTTGTGCAATAAGAGCTCATCCTCAAGTATCATGTTGTGAGATGAAAACCATGTCCCAGTCCAGGGCACAAATCCCGTCCTCTAGATGCCACAGTGAATTACATGGCCATTCCTGGATGAAGTCTGCCCCCTGCTGCGAAAATTAAAAATGGCATCTTTGTTACAATTCTAACACAGCAAGGTGGGGGGAGTCAGATCACACAGCAACAATTTTAGTAGCTGAACCCAGTTACGGAACCAATATAAAATATGTATCCATGTCTGCTGCAGGGAAAAGTGGCCAAGAGTTGAGTCTGTGCTGTAGGGTACTTCAAGTAAGCATTATATTACTCAGGAAACCTTTACCAGACTACAGTTATTGACTAGAACAAGTAAGAACTTGGGAAATGCTGTTTGATATTTTCTATTCTGGTAGGAGAAAACAGCATTATAGAACATTACATCTTCTATAAACTCACACTGCAGAGCCTGAGACACCCAATCTGCTGTCATCCAACCCTTAGTGACTGCTGAGTTTGACATGGAGATTACAGGGACCCGAAGAAGGCTCAAAGCTTGCTGGTTGCAGAGCTAGAGACCCAGGCGCAACCTTGAGGTTTCTGCTTTGTGCTCTACCATGCTCCAAACATACCAGACAGGGAGGCTGACAAGAAAAACACCAGGAAGGGACTCAAAAGGAACTAGCCACTGCGGTCACCCTTCCTCGAAGACCTGCCTGGTGAGAGACAGGCAATGAGGCTACAGGAAGGCTTTCCAGTTGGAAAAGGCAGCCCAGACAAAGGTCAGGGCCACCTGAGGCCAGACAAGGTCGTAGCTGCTGGCGGCTAGGGAGTGGCTGAAAACAAGGAAGGTGTCAGAGCCGGGAGGGTCGGCAGGCGGGCTTGCTTGAGAGCCCACACCACCTATGCTGAAATGGAAATCAATTCTCACTGGGTCCTTGGTTCCCCCTCGAGTCGTTCAAGCCAACATAGAAGCTGGGTTTCTGCAGACAACATGCAGCACGCCTTGTAGCCTGCATTCGTCAGCAGCAAAGGCGGAAGTGGAAGAGGTTACCTCTGCTCCTGTGGGAGGGAGAGTGGACAGAGGTGGGACAGTTTCCCCAAGCACTCCCCATGTCAAATGCCAGTCTGGATTTCTGCTACAGCTGCGTATTTTCTATACAAGCTCCGTATTTCCTTTAAAAAGGCTCCTTACTTATCCTTTAATCAATTTATTCGAGAGGAAACTACATCTTCAATGGAAAGATAGCAT
This sequence comes from Meriones unguiculatus, assembly GCF_030254825.1. NCBI lineage: Eukaryota > Metazoa > Chordata > Mammalia > Rodentia > Muridae > Meriones > Meriones unguiculatus. Next base: position 93,025,587 of record NC_083355.1, on the reverse strand, counting down.
TACCAGTCAGAGGGACCATAAAGATAAAATACAGTTTTAAAGAATATACATTTTATTTTAGTGTCGCTAGATACTACAGTTTGCCTAAAGTCTGCTTTCAGCATATTCTTTGATAGTAATGGACAGGACTGAAGAAGTGTCAAAGAAATACTGTGGACATGGGGAGATTCAATCACGGACGCTCAGAGGTGAAAGCTAATGGAAAAGATGAAGAGCCTCGGGCTTCTGTGTAGATCATGAGAGCAGGATGTGGCAACAGAAGCAGAAACCAGAGGTTCCTAAGTCAGAGGCCAGCTTCTCTGTGCTTCCAGAAACGTTGATCTCAGTTCTCTTTTGTTTGCTTTTTGGCTGGGTTTTGTTTTCTGAGCTAATCTCCCGATACAGCTCAGGCTGGCCTTGAACTTGAATTCCTCCTGACTTAGCCTCCCTAGTGCTGGAGTTTAAGGTTGCTCCACCACCGAGGCCTGTGAAGATTTCCTTCTACACTAAACTGTGGTCTTTCTACTCCTCCTTTACATCCTGTACTCAGCCACAGATGTCCAAAGAGACTCCACCTGGCCTGAGTAATGAGACATGTATAGGAAAGGTCCCAGGACCCCTACATCCTCCTTGTGGCTGCTCCATTTGAGGCAAGAGGACCAGCAGGGCCATGTGTGGTGGCTTCCTGGAGATCTCAGAGAACTGCCAGGTACAGTAAGGGTAAATATGACACTTCAAAACATGGCTTCTTACGTGATGACCATGAAACCAGAAAACACTAGCAAAGACCCCGAAAGTAGCTCTGGTGAGGCTGGGCCCCCAAGGTAAAATCCCTGACGAGCCCACCAGATTGAAGCACTGGAGGTCTGTCTCCCATGCACATATGCCCAAAATTGCTGCAGCTTGTAATAAAACTGCTCTTGGTTATTTCTTAATAGAGGACTAAAGAGCAAAGGGAGGAAGCAGTGTGATGTTCACAGACGCATTTTATTTTTGAGAGCACGAACCCATCAAAGGGAGAACAAGGGGACCACTTCTGTCAGGAGAATTTTAACCAATGGCCGGCGTCACTCAGCATTCCCTCCTGGTTTCACCTGCTCAGACTACAAGGCAGTCAGTCTCCCTTTAGCTCAGCCTGGCTGGCTCAGGGGACACAACTTTTTTCCTTGAAAGTTTTTTTTTTTTGTTTTTGTTGTTGTTCATAAGATTTGCTTCATATGATCAACATCTCATTTCTGTGGGGGTCCCAGAGGACGTTGGTAAAGACGATTTCATTCCAAGCACCTTTCTTGTACACAAACAGTACAGTGTGGCCTTTTCATGAACCTGAGATGAATGTGAGCGGCTCTCAAGGTTTGAGAATGGGCATGGCTGTAGAATTCCAGGCACATTCCATTACACTAATTAGCTGCCTGACCTTGGGCGGTGGGGCAAGGTGACTTGTAAGGGCCTTTCTGACTGTAAGAGCCTGTAATTCGAGCCACTTAACCTCCGCAGGCCTCACGTTCTTCATCTCTGAGCTGAGGAAGCCATACTCCACCCGTTCCAGGGCTCTCCGGAGTTAGACAGTGACACCGGCCCTGCCTCCCCTGATCCACATCCCATCGCATGTCTGCTGGGAACGTCCTCTAGCCTGACAGCCTCCAAGAAGTCCCTTCTTCACAACCCTTACCCTGCCTGAAAATTTCAACCAAGCCAGTGTAATATGTTTGTTGGGAGGCCCAAGTCAACATGGCGGGATAGGAAGCCCAGTGAAGGGGCGGGGGGATGGTTTCAGTTGTGGGAAGCAGGGAGGATGGGAAAGAAACTGTCTTTCCTCTTGCAGTCATCTTTAGGGACCACACTGTCACCGGCATGGAGAAGTCTGGCTTTCTCTTGATGACTCTCCTAGCACACCCACCTGTTATCAAGCATCTTCCTGTTTCTTTTCTCTGAATGTCACTCCCATCTCCCTTCCTACCAGGTGGCTGGAAGAAGGGTGTCTGCAGAGGTCCGCTGTACCCCCTAAACCTCCAAACCCAGGTAGCTCCAACCTGGGTACAGCCCTGGGCCTCGGGCCTTGATGTATTCTGAGTGTGGGCGTGTCCCAATGCTTGAATGGGAGTCTCCCCCGAACTCATGTCGCAACTTCACCGCTGGTGTAGCAGTGGCTGGGTGGCACAGCCTTCAAGGGCGCTAGGAGCATGGGAGTGGAGGGGAAAAGGCTGGAGGAAACTCACTAGGTCCTTCTACCCTTCCATAGAGGACACAGCCCCAGGGAGCCACTTTGGAAGCAGATGGCACCTCTCACCAGAATCTGTTGCTGCCTCTTACTTCCCAGATCCAGTACGTGGGAGAAACATTCCTGTTACCTGGTCTATCGTGTCCTGTTATAGCAGCTGAAACAGACTAAGACTGAGAGAGGTTCATTTCAAATCAGCGGTTCACCATTCTCTGGCAGTGTGCTTGTGGGACAGTTCCTTAAACAGTGAAAATACTGCCTTTCTGTTCTACAAGGCTGTTCCAGGAACCGGGTACCATAATTCAGGCAAAGTGCTGGGCGTTGCCCACTCACACACCACTTAATGAGGGAGATACATGCTGAGCAGCACACCATAGACAGTTCTATCGCTCTGTGGCCATCACAGTGTGTGTTTAAACTGAGCCAGCTAGGGTGCCACCAGGCAAACTCATCTCGGGAGACCGCTGAGGTATCTGAGGTCTGCTGCTGACTAATGTACCTACTCAGCTCGTGACTATCCTTGGTACTCGGGAAGTGCTCGGTGGCTAGAAGCAGCTGCAGCCATGGCCACAGCTACCCTCACCGTGGACAGTAATGCCACAGGATGCTTTTCCTTGCAGGGATGCTCTTTCTCCCAAACCAACCCTGAGTCCGCGGACTGCTAGCGAGTTGTGTGTGCGTCAGTTATTTGGTACTTCCTGTCTCTAGGGACCCGCATTCCCCCAACTCCTGCTGACCCTCACTGAGTTCCCCCACCCCCGGGCTCTCAGCTGAGAAGCCAGCACCTGCCCTTGCTGCCTCCAGATCCCGGACTCCACGGACATTCCTCCTAGCTTGCGGGCCTCACCTTAGCGAGCCACTGCTTTTGAAATGACATGAACTTGACCCCCAAGGCTTTAGACTGTGTGCCCTGCTCACTTTCCTACCTCCTGGAATGCTCTCTGCCTCTTGGTCCCTTTGCTTCGCTCCAGCCTCTAACAGTTTATTCCTATGTGAAAAGCACCTTTTCCTGGCTTTTACATGTTAAAGCCTCTCTGAAGGATTCTCCACTTCTCCCAGCTTTTAGAATTAGGCACACTGTTTCTATGCTATGTAGCCTCCATATCTCGTGATGCATTTCATACACACACACACACACACACACATCTGATGACAGCAGTGAAGCTGAGTATTGAGCACTGAGTGGGATAACGGGGTAGCTGGTTTGCGCCTCTCACAAAGAGGATTTTCCTCTGAGAAGCACAGGTTTCCCTTCCTGTCTGCAAACCCCTCAGGATTGTGCTGTGTCAAAGAGGCCTTCGGAAGAACTGGGACTTAGTATGTCCCCTGTACTAAGTGTGTCCACTGGACACACGCCTGCCAACACTCCCAGTGTTCCTATTCCTTCAAAGATGAAGTCATGCTTGCAGCTCCCCCGGGCTAGCCCTGGGTTCTAGTCCCTAGGGCAGCTCATTCTAAGCACACATGGTACATCCAGGCCTCCACACACCTGGCCTGGGCCGGGAAGGCCCCATCCTGCCTCACTTCCATCAACTGTCTCACTTCAAAGCAGTAACTCTTGCACAAAAATTATCTGTTCTGAGCAGGCAGCAAGGAATTGTGTTAGGTGTTTACATGGGCTTTCAGAGGCCTTTGAGATCACGTGTGTGCTGTCGGGGTGTGCTGGGGCTGAACCCAGGGGTTCACACACGCCAAGCAAGTGCTCTTTCCCTGAGGCACAGCTACAGCCTGAGATTTGGTTTTAACGAGTCTGAAGAAGCAGAGCCAAGCATAGTGAGCTGCAAGCTCAGAGCCATGCCACACCTCAGCGACCCATGTGACCCACCTAGGGGTCTGCACCCCACCACTGCCTCAGTCTCCTTAAACGTCCCACCTCCAGGGTATAAGTACATGGGATTTACTTCCTGGAGTTAACTGGTAACCCTGAGTATACCCAGTTCGTGTGTGTGTTTATGTATGTTCTTGCATGTGTGCTCTTGTGCAAGAGCATGTTTAGGTTTGGGTCTATGTGTTTATACATATGTGCATGGAGGCAAAAGGTTGGCATTGGGGCATTGGTTATCTTCCTTAGTTGCTTCTCTACCATTTTGTCGGGGGAAGAGGGGAGGAGTGAGTTAGGGTCTCTCTCACTGAACTCGGTGCTCACTGATGAGGCTACACTGACCAGCCAGCAGGCCCCAGGGATGGTCCTGTCTCCACCTCCTCAGCACTGGAATTACAGGCATGTGCCATGGTACCCTGCTTTTCCACATGGGTGTTGGGGATTGAAACTTAAGTCCTCCTACCTACAGGGCAAGCACCTTACCAACTGAGCCGTCTCTCTGGCCCCGTGACCATCTAGGTCTCGTCCAAACTACTCGGGGAACTGTGCGTCAAAGAGTGCACATGACGTGACCAAGATCACGTGGTGAGGAAGAGGGAATGAGCGTAGGTAGACGCTGGCTCCCATTACAGACACGGGAGTGGGAGGCGGGGTACTAGCAAAGGAGGGGCGGTCAGTCAGCAAGCTCAGGAAACAGATGCCTGGCCATGTGAGTTCGCATCCTCAGCACCTTACCCTGTGTAACCGTGCCCTGGGCTTCGCGTCGGAGTCACCGCCCCGCAACCATGGACGGGGGACTGCTAGGGCCCCAGGGTCTGAGTGCCTGGCTCCCAAACTGGCTGTTTGGGAGTAGATCCAGCTCTTGGAGGGCACGACAGGGTTGGAAGGGACAGCCGCTTCCAATGCCTAATTGAACTTAATGACTGGCCTAATTAAGCCTGTTAATGGCAGGCCTAGTAGGGCCTTGGCTCATGCCTCAATGCAGGCTGCACCCTTCACTCTCACCTTCCTCTGCAGGGCAAGGGGCTGGCTGAAGCACGGCTCTGAAGATGACAGGCCCTTGGAGGTAAGAGGGCTCTGGCTACACCTGCTGGCCTTGCTGTTCTAGTCGTACACACAGTGTACACGGAGGAGCCATATCAACAGAGTCCCAGTGATGTCTGCTGAGCCCTACCATACTTAAGGGCACCATGCCAAGTGCCAAGTGGCAAAACAAAGCAAACAAACAAACAAAACCCTCAGCAGGTGGTGAGGCCTGGAGAACGTGAGGGTGAGTCCTACATCCTGCTGTACCATGGCTCAAGTTCTGGCTGGCTGCCGATCAGCTGTATGACGTCTGGCGAGCTATTTAACCCTTCTGATGCTGGCTTTCTCACCTGCCAGCAGTGCTAATGACAGAAGTGACCACGTGGGGGCTGTTATGAGGCCAAAAGATGATGACTGTTTCTAGCACAGTGCCCCTCACAAAAGTCACAAATGATGAGCGTGCATGCCTGAGCCACCACTGGTCCTCACGTGTGTTCTCACTCCATACAACAGAGGGCAAGACACCGAGGCTATTCCTCCAGAAGAGAAATGTCTCTGAGAAGGAAACTGTAAATTTCCTAAAGAATGGAGACATATAATAATAAACAACAACAATAACAACAACACAATCATCAGCAGCAGCATCAGAGGACTGATAACAGGGAAGAAAAAGAAAGAAAGGAAACAACCAAAATGCCCACCAACAGAGGAATCCAGCTCATGGAATTCTTACAAAACAGAAAAACAAAGTAGGGGTGGGGATGGGGCTCAGTTGGAAGAATGCTTGCCTGGCACGCATGAAGCCCAGAGTTTCAGCACCAGCTCCGCAGAAACTGGCCATGGTGGCACTGTCTGTGATACCAGCATTCATTCAGGAGGTAGTGGCAGAAGGATCAGTTCCATGTCATTCTCTATGTGGGAAGTTCAAAGGCAAACTTGAGAGAGAGAGAGAAAGAGAGAGAGAGAGAGGGGGAAGGAAGGAAGGAAGGAAGGAAAAAAAGAAAGAGAAGAAAGCCCTAAATGCAAGCATAAAATGCAATTACCATTATGCAAAAATATAATAATAAAAAAGCAAGGTGCAGAACATAGTGAACTTAAAATTTATATGTGGTGTATGTATGTATATGCAAGCAGATACACACACCTTTTTAAGATAGTCCTCCATCTCTCACTAACGGTGTTAAAATGTGGACAATGCCCCAACCTAACAGAAGCACACAGCTCAGCACAGCACCTGCAGCATTTCGGGCTCTCCACTGAAATCGTGTGGCCAACTTAGAAACGCAGCCCCGCTCACCCAGAAAAGGATCCAAACCCAAGATTCAAAGTATAGTTTCTACTCACACATACTGCTTTCACACCATCAGAAAACCAGAGGTCACCTGCCGAACTGTCACCAGTCAGGAGCCACCTATGTGTCTCCTGAAGTGCACGAGGACTCCGAACTGCTAGAGAGATGGCTGGGACGGGAAGAGACAGCAGCTGGGGGTAAGTTTCTTTTCTGTCTTGTTTGTATTTTTACATCAGGGAAAGGAAGGGCTCTATTTCTGAAATGTGAGGCCCGAGGCTGCTGTCAGTGAGCTCTCCAGCAGCGAAGGGCGTCACACGGGCCTCAGATGGCTCTTCTGGCAACAGCAGAATTGGACAGATTAAAAGACGAGGGTTTGAACTTTCTAGAGAGAGGCCCTCTGTGCTACGGACAGTTCAGAGAAACAGGGACTGTTCCACAGGAGATTCGGCTTTTTGCCCGTGCTTATTCAAGGGCTATTACTCAGGGATGCTCATTCTGCTCCTGAGCATCTGGGACACGCCTCCGGCTCTACAGTCCCAGCTCCAGCTCCAGCTAGACTGGTTAGGAGCTTCAGTTTGCAAAACTAGACACTGTGAAGGGCTAAAGGTCAAAGTCTCCGAAGAATATGTAAGAATTCATTCTAGAAGCACAGCAGGACTTTAATTACAATGAAGGCGGGGCTGACCTCACTGGGGAAAGGGGACCCCGGGAGAGGGGCTGGTGGCAGGCTGGGGAGGTGAGGGCTGGCACCATCTCTGGGTCCACCAGGCTAACACACAGCTCCTGCAACAAGGACCTGTGGACTGAGGGCCTCAGAAAGCTGTACCTCGGGGCTCCTGCTGCCCCCCCTATGCACATGGGTGGACAACAAGCTCAGCTCGGGCAGTCCGTTTTCCTCTCCTCGATGCTCCTTGGGCCTCAGGTGTCCCTCTGCTCCACACAGAGGTCTCGGGGGCTACTGAGCAGCGAACTGCTCCGCTCTGCAGAGCTAAATGCTGCTCCGAGCTGGGAAGTGCTTGGCTGCGTGCGACAGTCACTTCACACCCACACACTGCATCAGCGAACTGGCTTTGTGACACTACACAGGGCCCCAAGCTGCAACACAGTGCACCAGACACCCCTGTATCCGTCCCAAGGGGAGGCGTGTCAAAGTGACCCCCAAATCACAAGAAAGAGCGACGTGCATGTTGTACTTTTTAATCTAGCCTTACAGGATCCCTGTGCACATGTGACAAAAGCATTGTAGAGGCTGCTGTGAAACTTTCCAGGGGCCGCATGATAGCTGCTTTCTCAGCCTGGGATACTACTGTACCTCTTCCCTTCCCACCCTCCACAGAGCTTTGGAGAGACTGGTAAGAAACAGCACACTGAGATCTAAACAGGAAAGTAAAGATGAGTGCTACTGCCTTTTGTGTCCTAGCAGGAAGGGGAACTATATTAAATAGTGTTTGTATGTGTGTGTGTACACACACACACAAACACTCACACAATGACATTAAGTTTGGCATGGTGGTGCACGTAATTCTACCACACTGGAGGCAGAGCCAGCCTGGCTTATATAGTGAGTTCCTGGGCTACAGAGTGAAACCCTGTCTCAAAAACAAAAAAAGCATGAAGCAAACTTGCAAAATCTCCACGTCTCCCTTCCTCCTTTCAGAATCCTTAGCCTTCATTGGTCTGATTATGCTTCAGGTTTTTAAAAATAACCCGTGCAATTTTCTGTGCATTGGTGTTTGCTCATATGTATAGCTGTGTGAAGTATGTCCGAGTAAGGGTGTCAGATTCCTGGAACTGGAGCTACAGACAATTGTGAGTTGCTGTGTGAGTGCTGGGAACAGAACCTGGGTCAGTTAAGAGCCAGTGCTCTTAAACTGCTGAACCATCTCTCCAGCCCCCACACTTCGGTTTTAAGCCCAGGCTTTCCTCCACAAAAAAGTCATTCCAGAAGGCCCAGGCTGCTGTCCTGAGGGCCCATCTCCAGGGCTTGCCTTTCCCAGCACCAGTAAGAGACCTGGGAAGTTTCCCCCTGCGATGAGGCAGCAGGGCTGAGTGGGAGGGGCAGTTCAGCTCCTCCTTCACCTGCATCCTGTTCTGCCATTATCTGCCCATCATTCTCACCCTTCCCCTATCAGCTACAAAACGAATGAACTCTACCAGCAGAACAGGAGTGCTTGACCTAAATGCCAGCCCACTTTTCCCTGCTTCCATGAGGATCCTTGCTTTGTGCTTGTTATTTCAATGCCTGAGGTGTAGGTGTTAGTTAGTTTATCTTCGGGCCCTATTGAATATATCAGATATCCAGCAGTAAACATTGCAGGTAGATTAAAATTAATTAGTTAATTGTGGGGCTTGCTTACGCTTATGCTTGCTTTTGCAGAACGGGGATGGGCCCTGGGGTTTTGTATGTGTAAAGACCACTGAGCTGCGTCCCCAGCCCGTCTTCAGCTTCTTCCTCAATTTTGAGACAAGGTCTCATTGAGCTGTCCAGGCTGGCCTTGCAATCTTCCTGGCTCAGCATCACAAGTAATTGAAGTTATAGGAATTTCAGTCACCAAGCCTGGCTTGATTACATTTTTTTTCTAAATTCATTAAACAAAAACCTATCCACCTCTTCCTCTGCCATCTTTCAGTCTAGGTTCTGAACATAAATTTAGAGGAACGCAGAACTTACTCTTTGAGGGTGTTATGTTGAGGAAGGGACAAAAGTTTCTAGACTGGTGAGATGCTCTTTAAGCCCTAGGTGTTCTAGGAGGTGAAAGATTCCATCCTTTAGAAAGCTCTTTAAACTTGGGGAGAAAACAACTCAACACCTTCAGGAAGTCCCTGAAACTGACCAGATTCATCCATCCATCCGCAAGCATATATAAGCAGTAAGAATTGCTGGAAGACACTCTCAAACAACAACCAGCTATCTAGGCAACTAGCTGAGCCACCTAGAAGAGGCTCAGACTGGTCAAGCTGTCTGGAAGAGACATTCCAGCCTGTTGCTCTGCCTGAAGGCTCTACTCCAGGTTTCTAGCTTTCGAGAGTTGTCACCCATGCTGGAGTGGGCTCTGGGGATGAAGCTGTCTTTGAGTAATTCTTGTTCCTGTCAGTCACCCCTCACCCAGTCACTTGTAAGAAATCCCAATACAACTCACTGGTTCGACATGTTGGACTTTGGTGGTATCCTTACTTTGCTCTGTCATCAGTTCCCTATCCTGGGTGAGCAGATGTCTGTTCATGTCTCCCCAAGAGTAGTGACACACAGAGGCTCTTACAGCAAATAAATGTAAGAGGTATGCTAAAAAGTTATGACTGTTTGGCTCTAAGCCATCTTTTCTAAGCTTAGAGTATCTCAGAGGTTTGCTCTGACAACCACACACACAGAGCACACACACACACAGAGCACACACACACACATACACACACAGCACACATGACTGTTAAGACAGGTGTCCTGGCGTCAGTTAACTGGCTGGTATGTGCGTGCGTTTGTGTGCACTAACTGGATAGTCCCTTCACAATCATCTGCCCACATGATCTCACTCAATCTTGCACCCTCGTCACCTCACAGATGACTAACCTGCCACAAGTAACTGCTCCCTCTTGGTGCCCAGGACTCCCTTGTACCATTCAGCTCTGGTTTCTTTTTAGGTAACGCTAACACAAAGGAAATCCATTTTCAAGACTTCCGAGTTTATTTTTTCTTGAAATCCAAACAAGTAAAATTGTCAAGAGTTAAGGCCATTTCCTTCTCTGGACTCAGGGACACACGGTCTCTTTGTATTTACTGGCGCTCTGGAAGAAGTCCGTAGGGCATCACAGACCAGCTGCACACTGTGCACCTGTGTGTCGGCATTGCAGGCCTGGGAGCACAGAAATGGGTAACAATCTCTAGCAACTAGTTCTAGTTAGCAATGCGGAGGAAGAGGCAGTAATGGCCCCAAGGTGCTCAGCGGAACAATAAGACCAAGAGCAACCTGGAGAGCTAGGAAGGAGCCACACCCCACAGGCGCACACCCCACAGGTGCACACATCACAGGTACACACCCCACAGGTGCACACCCCACAGGTGCACATGTTCACAGGCGCACACCCCACAGGTGCACACATCACAGGTGCACACCCCACAGGTACACATGTTCACCTGTACACACACCACAGGTGCACACACCACAGGTACACATACCACAGGTGCACATATTCAGCTGTACACACACCACAGGAACACATACCACAGGTACACACATCACAGGTACACACACCATAGACACACAGTCACAGGTACACACACCATAGACACACAGTCACAGGTACACACAGTCACAGGTACACAGTCACGGGTACACAGTCACAGGCACACATCACAGGTGCACAGTCACAGGTGCACAGTCACAGGTGCACAGTCACAGGTGCACAGTCACAGGCACACATCACAGGTGCACAGTCACAGGTGCACAGTCACAGGTACACAGTCACAGGCGCACAGTCACAGGCGCACAGTCACAGGCGCACAGTCACAGGCACACATCACAGGTGCACAGTCACAGGTACACAGTCACAGGTACACAGTCACAGGTACACATCACAGGTGCACAGTCACAGGTGCACAGTCACAGGTGCACAGTCACAGGCACACAGTCACAGGTGCACAGTCACAGGCACACAGTCACAGGTGCACAGTCACAGGCGCACAGTCACAGGCACACATCACAGGTGCACAGTCACAGGTGCACAGTCACAGGTACACAGTCACAGGTACACATCACAGGTGCACAGTCACAGGTGCACAGTCACAGGTACACAGTCACAGGCGCACATCACAGGTGCACAGTCACAGGTGCACAGTCACAGGTGCACAGTCACAGGTACACAGTCACAGGTACACACACCACAGGCACACACACCACAGGCACACATCACAGGCGCACAGTCACAGGTGCACAGTCACAAGTACACACAGTCACAGGTACACAGTCACAGGTGCACACACCACAGGTGCACAGTCACAGGTGCACAGTCACAGGTGCACAGTCACAGGTACACAGTCACAGGTACACAGTCACAGGTACACACACCACAGGCACACATCACAGGCGCACAGTCACAGGTGCACAGTCACAGGTACACACAGTCACAGGTACACAGTCACAGGTGCACACACCACAGGTGCACAGTCACAGGTGCACACACCACAGGTACACACAGTCACAGGTACACAGTCACAGGTGCACACACCACAGGTACACACAGTCACAGGTACACAGTCACAGGCACACATCACAGGCACACATCACAGGTACACACAGTCACAGGTACACACACCACAGGTGCACAGTCACAGGTACACACAGTCACAGGTACACAGTCACAGGTGCACACACCACAGGTACACATCACAGGCGCATAGTCACAGGTGCACAGTCACAGGTACACACAGTCACAGGTACACACACCACAGGTACACACACCACAGGTACACACAGTCACAGGTGCACACACCACAGGCACACACCACAGGTGCACAGTCACGGGTACACACAGTCACAGCGGTCCTTCAGGGGGAAGGGATGTGGGTGCTCACTGGACCATTCATACCCTTCCATAGGTTTGAACTTTGATAGGGAGGCAGAATAGCGATATATTTTGGGCAAGCCAATCATCGATTAGAAGTTCTCTAGAGAAGAATTTTCCGTATGAAGTGAAAAGTTTAAAACCCACGATATGCTAACCTTTAACGAAATCATTTCCCTACAAAACTCTCGGCAGCAGAAGCTGCACACAGTAGGAGTCTGACGGTGAGGGGGAGGGAGGCAGCATGATCTACCCCAGCTTACACGAGGTGGAATAGATGGAACCAGTGCCCTCTTCATAGCTGGGTGTCCCCACACCCGGGCCTCGTTACACCTGGGCCTCCCCACACCCGGGCCTCCACACACCCAGGCCTCCACACACCTGGGCCTCCTCACACCCGGGCCTCCACACACCTGGGCCTCCTCACACCCGGGCCTCCCCACACCTGGGCCTCACACACCCGGGCCTCCACACACCTGGGCCTCCTCATACCCGGGCCTCCCCACACCTGGGCTTCATGCAATGGAGTACTCCAACCCAAGAGTGCACACAGTTTGAACCACCAGCTAGATCTAGCTCTAATTCTCCTTTTGAACAGGACCATGGAGAGATGGAGAAACAATTTAAACATCACAACTCAGAAGAAATGGTCCAAAAGCAGAATACAGGTCACTCGACAGGCTAGGTTTCTTCTCTCCACCCAACAAAAAATCAAAAGGCATGGGGAGAAGGGCCGGGGCGAGGCATAAATGAGAAGCTAAAGACATACAAACTAGACAAAGTGTGGACCTTGATTTGTCCTTTCTACGGCCCAGCTCTACCAAGACATCTTTGCTGCAATGAAAATAACTGAATATGATCGGGATATCAGATAACATTAAGGAGTTGTTATTAATTTTGATAGGCATAAAATAGCATGGTGGCTAATAAACGAAAACAGTCCTTGTCAATTAATGGAAATGATCTCCTGCAGGAGGAGGGATCCAGCGACGCTGTCAGGCTGCTCTGCCTGCCACGGGATTTTCATATCCCTACGTGCATGATCTGTGCCTATGTCTAAACCGGCGGCTGCACGTCACGGAGCACGGGGATGAAGCGTCTGAGGGGCAAGCTGGGTGGATGGCCAGAATTCTCCCAGGCACGACCAGCCTTGGGTCTCGGCAGCGCGAGGCCTGGCGCAGGCCCAAGGGCAGAAGATGGCAGCATGCCTGCATCCAGAGGGCCACGGACGGCACACCCACGCCCGAGCCACCTTCCTAATGAGCAGGCTGCGGGGAGGCTGGGCAGGCTGGAACATGGCTGGGCTGGGAGGACAAAGCCTGCGTCTGCAGCTGTGCTTACAGAGCGCCGAGCCCTCCAGCCCGGTGAGTTTTTGCCTTTCACACTTCTGTAACTTGGTAAGAATTAACTACTCGCTGCTAACAAGAAGGTAGAGACTCCGATGTGGCAATGACATGGAGGGAGAGGAAAGAAGCCCTTTAGTATTCTTGGAACATCTCTGCCATTAAAAGAGAGAGAGAGAGAGAGGAGGAGGAGGAGGAGGGAAGGGGGTAACCTCGGGACCGGCACACAGCAGTTCTCCCGCCATCTTGATGTCCTTGACACGTGCAGACGGTGTGGAAGTGCCTGGCACCAGAACGGCCCGTGAGGAGGAATGAGCGGCCAATGGAGATTTATGTGAACAGAGCGAGATGGACAAGGTAAAATTGTCAGGAGGAGTTGTTGGAAAGTAAAATATATTGTGACAATTCCACTCCTGCCGTTCATCAATAAACTGACAGATCATTTAGTGTCAATTAGGAGTGATAGATGGACAAGTCCCCGTGATCCTGGGCCAAAATTAATGGCTGGGAGGGAGAGGGTGATTGAAAATGACGGCTGACATTGAGAGCAAAGTCCTGAAAGTCCCCAAGGGGCCATTACTTGCCTCATTCCCTTGCAGATGAATGCAGGGACAAACCCAAAAACAGACACTTTGAGACAAAACTTAATCAGAAGGCCTTTCTTCTCCTCCTTCCCAGGTCTGGTTCCCCTGCACTCAGCTCGAGTCACAGGGCCATGCTGGTGACCCATGAACTCTCTAAAGTGTCCCAGTTCAGGCAACTTCAGGCGGCTGATTCCAAGATGGTGGTTTTGGCACAGCTGCTGCTTTCAGACCAGGAGAAGGGACCGGTAGTAATTTCCCATCCCAAGCCATTCCTCAGGTGAGCCCTGCCCCGTACCTCGGAGTGAGTGTGAGTTCTAGGACGTGGTATCTCCCAGGGCCAAGGCCCACACGCGCTCTGCTCTCTGTGTGGGTGTTTCACACACCGAACAAAGGTATCACGGGATCTCATGTGTGTTGGCTGCAAGCTCCTTAGTCAGGGCCATAAACAGCCCTCTTCCTCTCACTGGAGACACGCAGCTGCCTGCAACTGTCGCTTGTCCTACTTCACTGAAGGCGACCTCCCTGACTGAGTTGGTCAGTCGTGTGTACAAGGCACAGCTGGGCTTGTTTGCTCCCCAGCCCCAAAGCCTTCTGCTGGCACCCCGATCCCCAGGGCGGAGTGTTTGCAGGTGGTGAAAGGTGCGGCTGAGGTCATAAGGATGGCCTCTCAGGATAAGAGAGGGGAAGAGAAACGTGAGGTCTGTCTCCCTGTGTGTAGATCCTGAAGGACCTAACTAGAAAAGGCCTGTCACCAAGAGCTTTGTCATACTGCCATCTGATGTCAGATGTCAGGAAAACTCCCCGGGGAGGCCTGGTGGTAAGGTGCGTTGTCTGGATTCCCGGGATTTGGTAATGCCTTATGGCGGCCAGGCTGTGCCAGACACACAGCACTGTGCAGTACTGTTAACCCTAAAGCACTGAAAACCGGTTCTTTTCCACCGTGAATTCTCCGATCTAACAGCCTAGCGGGAAGGCTGTCACCCTCCCGCCACCAAATCTTAAACCAAACCACTCTCATGAGCCTCTGTCGCTGTCAGAATCCAACCCGCCTGACCTCCATCTACTCTGCAAGGTGGCCCCTGACCTTAGAATCACTTTCTTCTGACGTCACATGCCAAGGACTACCCATGCCGCCCGCCTCGTGCTTACCATGCACTCTTCGGGCGAGTCCTTACTTTTTCACTAGAGAGGCCTGATGCCCTGGATTACAATCTAGCTCTCCCAGGACAGGAGACACACCTTGCACTGTGGTACTCACTAGAGTGTCCTGGCTCATGCCAACACACTAGGAGACACTGCTAGGGAAAAGCTGTGGAGAACAGACTCCGCACAGTGCCCTACAACATCAAATGCGGTCACCATTTACTCTTAAAAATAAAACAAACCAACAACAAAAAAACCAAGACTTCCTAAGGAGACGTTCCCTGGGTCCCCACCAAAGCTGAGTGATCACACCTGGCGCCATTAGCACAGAGCTGCGCTCAGTCCTATGTCTTCTCATCAGATGTGGAAGCAGGCCTACAGTATCACCTGCTCTTGCCCCAAAGCCTCAACCTGAATCTAACCGGAACAAACTGGAGAAATCTAAAGCTGCTCAGACAGTCCATGTACTCCACGGTAGTGGGAGCTCTTTCAGATCAAGGAAGGTGAGAGGAGCTGGGCCTGGCATCATAGACTCCATGAGCAGCCTGTGAGAAGCTGAGGCAGGAGGATGGATGTAAACCTGAGGCTAGCCTGGGCTATAATGACCCTGTTTAAAAACAAAACAAAAAACAGAAAGGGAGGAAGGAAAGAGGGGCAGAGAAGAGGCAGAACTAACTAGTATATTGTATGGACTCTGATTAGATTCCAGAGTGAGAAAGGCATTTAAGGACAAATAGGGAAATTTAAATGTAAACTACATACTGGATACTATTAGGTAACCATGCAGTGTCCTAGTGCTCAAGATTCTGTGACTCCACTGTAAGATAGGAGCTTTAGTAGTTAGGGATAAATGTTGTAACATCTACAACTTACTTGGAAATGGTTAGGAAAACACACATAGAGTCAGGGAAACAAGGAGAGAAGGGAGTGGAAGGAAGGAACGCAAGGACTGGGGGAGAAACATGTCCTGCGCTGGCTTTTATTTTGTCCCAGTGTTGGGGATAGAACCTAGAGCCTCCTACCTGCTGGGCAAACTCTCTTCCACTGAGCTACAGCCGCGATCCAAGAAAATCTTTTTAATAGTTATGTTGAAGATAGCTGCTCAATGAAATTCCAATCCGGGTGACGTCTGCTCTTTAAGACTATACATCTTTAACGCTGTTCATCTTTGTGTCGTGAATAACCTTAGCAGGTGATCCTCCTACTGCTGTGGTGAATGCAATTTTGTTTACCTTCCATCTAAGGCTTAATGCAAGGGATTCAGAACAGAACTCATCTGTGATCCTGCCTTTGGCAGGGAACTCTGAAGAGAGAGAGAGAGAGAGAGAGAGAGAGAGAGAGAGAGAGCACCTGCCCCTGTCAGCTTACAGCCATCAGCTTCACTTACTTCACCTGTAAAATGGGACTAAAGGCAAAGGCTAGAAAAGTGTCCAGGAGTGTTGCTCTTGGTGTCCGTCTGGCCTTCATTAACTGGCTTACACAACGGACCAAACTTCAAGAATCCACAAAACCCAACTGCGATCAAACCTGTCCAGCCTAGGGGCTGCCCACCCCAGAACTGCTGAAAACCAGAAACTCACAATGGGCGCTGCAGGCAGCAGCCAGTGTGTCCACGTGACACCCTCGTATCTTATAGTCCTGGAACTGAGAGACCTGCACCACGGCCTCATTTCTGAGCGCCGCTGTTAGAATTTTGTAGTTTCGTGCGGCGCCGGGAATCGAATGGGCTCCCTGCACAGGCTAACATAAACTGCGGCGCCTGCCCGGCCCTGCACTGAGCTGCTCCTGTGCTGTGTGTCCCAGCCCGAGCACGCTGTGCCTTGCACGGTACTGATATTTTAAGGACTGGGTAACGTCCCTCAGTGTGCATTGCTGCCCACTGCTGGGGAGTCAGGGTGCCATGGAAGGGGGCCACTCTGAGGTACAGAGCCTCCTGATGGGATGGGAGGGAATGCTCTAAAACTGACGGGGTGGCAGGTGAGAACCCCGAGCCTGTACTCAGATAGATCACGCTGTACACTTTAAGTGGTGTGTGACTTTCATTAAGGTTACAAAAGTGACAACACAGGAGCACCGCCCCCATCCCCATCCCTCCCTACCCACCCTAGCTTATGCCCGGAAGCTGTGTACTCACTTGGACACCTTTATGGAGTCATCTGCCCAGCCTCCCTGCCTTCGAGGTGGTTTTGGTGGGGGAGCCTGTGTGAGAAAAGCCAGAACGGCAGTCACTCAGCTTGTGCCTCCAAACACCACGGAACCCTGGTCCAGATCACCTAAACCAAGTCAGCCCGCTGAAGTACTTCTCCAGTGAAAATAGGAAAATAGCCAGATGGCGGCGGTGGCAGCGATGCCCGCCTGTGACCCCAGCACCTGGGAGGTGGAGGCAGGTGGATCTCTGTGAGTTCGAGGCCAGCCTGGTCTACAAAGCAAGTTCTGGGACAGCCAAGGCTACACAGAGAAACCCTGTCTCAAAAAAAAAAATAAGAAAATAAACTCCAATTCACTTTGAAAACCAGGTACCTTCATCCTTCCTGATGGGTGTGGAAACTGGTACACTGTTCCTAATGGACAGTCTGGCAGATGTCTACTAAAGGCTTAAAAATACTCAAGACTTTTTTCCACTGGGACAGAAGATTAAATCGGGGCCTCATTCATGCTAAGCACAAACTTTACCAGTGAGCTTTGTGTGTGTGTGTGTGTACATATGTCTTCTCAGGTATGTGGAGGTCTGAGGTTGACGACAGAGGGTGCCTTCCACCTTGACTTCAGGTACAGTCTCTCCCTAAGCATGCATCTCACTGATGCTAGGTTGGTTGGACAATGAGTTTCAAGGCTCTACCTGTGTTTCCCACCCAAGAGTTAGAGGCCCAATGCGCGCCAGCTTTTTATGTGTGTTCTGAGGAGCTGATGCCTCACCTACTGAGCCACCTTTCCAGCCTGCTAAAACCTGGTAATGCAGTAATTCCATTTATTGTAATATTTCTTTATTTTTACTTTATGTGTTCTTTCGGCATGTCTGTCTGTGCACCACATGTGTGCAATGCCCATCATGGCCAGAAGAGGGCATCAGATCCCCTGGAACTGGAGCTAACAGATGTTAGGAGCCACTATGTGGAAGCTCGGGAGATTAAACCCAGGTCTTCTGGAAGAGCAGCCATTGCTCTTAACGCTCTTAATGGCTGAGCCTTCTCTGCAGCCCCAAGGCAGCAATTCTAAACCCAGCAACCAAGGACATAAACACAGCGGAACATAATGTCATTTCTGCATAATACTTGGAAACAACCAAAATGATCAGCAATGAGGAACTAAACAAAATGAAAGAATATACACAAACAGTATGCAAATGATGCAAATTTATGTTGTGAAAATGGTATCCAAGTTCAAATACATTAATTTAAAAAACATGTTTCAGAACAGTAAGAGCAACGGCCTGATTTTACAGAAAGACCATGAATACAAAGTACTTCACTAGCGCTAGCTGTATGCGCATGAGGAGGAGCTCCCGATTAAGGGCAATTTAAATTTCCCACCCCCATGCTGTTACACGTTTTCTGACTTTTAATGGTCTTTTATAAGAATAAATTAACAAAACGGAGATTTAAGAGTAAGGTCTGCTCTGCTCTGCAGGTTCGGCTTTCCTCAGACTGTCTGGCCAGGAGGTGCTCACCTGGAATCGGCACATCCAGGAACCACACTGTACAGCCGTTACCCAGTGAGTCCTAACCAAAAACACAGCCAACAGCCAGCCGCCAAAGCACCTGAGCCGGATGCGACGGCGCACGGTGCTTCCTATTTTGAAATACCCAGCATTCTTCCGGGAAGGTTTTTTTGAAATCTCAATTTTCTTTTTCCAAGAACTTGACAAAATTCTGAGTGTGGCTCTCAGCCTGGAGAGGAGTTGGGATAGATGGGCTACCACAGGGGACGGCACACTTTACCAAGGGCCAGGAGGTAAGTGTGCCTCTGATGTGACGGCTGAACTCTGACACTGTGGAGACAGACAGTTTGGATACTAAGACAAGCCGACTTTCAAAAACAAAACGAAAACTCTAAAACCCAGGCAGTGGGCCAACTCTTAGGGGAAGGATGTGGTTTGCTGACCCCTGGACCGAAATGTTGTGTCATCGTGACCTCCCTCTATAGTCCAGCGGGGACCATCTGAGAACACCCTTTCAACACGGTTGCATGCCTTTGTGCGTTTGATGTTTTGTTGTTGTTTTTAACGTGGTGATAGGTTTTCTTTCCTACCTGTGTAGCAGTGCCCCGGCCTGGCAAAGATGCTTTTTCCTTACACACGGGGCCTTTCTGTGGCATGAGCCAGAGCCTGCTAGAAATGACTGCCAAGGATCCAAGCCCTGGAAATAAAATACCTACATCCCACTGAGCACTTGGAAAATGAAAGGGGCACTTTAGAAAAAAAAACCCAAGTCAGATTTCTACACTAGAGGCCAGCGATGGAGCCGGGGGAAGGACCTGCATGTCCGTCCCACTTAGAGGCATCTTAAAAACAGAAGTGGAAAACCACCCACTCTTTATCCCTGGGGCAGGGCAGAGGGGACACCCAAAGATGTACCGAGGGACTGCACCCCTGCTTCTCACTCTACCCAGGGGTGTATCTGTGGGCTGAAAGAAGCAAATGTATTCCATTCGCCGCTTTCCCTCACACACAGCTGGCTGAATCCCAGGGGACTGGACCCAGGCTGAACTAATTAGAGCCAGGTTGTGTCCCTAATCCTAGCACTCAAGAGGCTGAAGCAGGGGGATTCCAAGTTTGGGGCTAGCCTGAGTTACACAGTGAGACAAACAACAGCCAAGAATCAACTGGATTGCCTGTCCTAGGAGTCCAGAACTGAGGAACAGAGGTGGGATCCTTCAGACCCCCGAAGCAGTAACTCCAGAGGCCAACTAGAGGCAGCGTGGCCAGAGACTAGGAAATGCCAAAGAGGCTCGCAGAATCAGAGGACCTTGTCTTATCTCTTGCCGTGCGGAAGTACACCTCAGTGTGCTGAAGAGACAAAATTCTGAAGTGAACCGGCTCACACTGAAGCCCTGGGTGGGGGTGTAAACCAACTTATGGCCAAGCAAGGTGGTGCATGTTTACAAGCTAAGTCATGAATTCAAGGCCAGCCTGGGCTACACAGTGAGGCACTGTCTCAAAAGGGGGTAGGGGAGCTGGAAAATGGCCCGGTGCTTAATGAGTGCGTGGTGACGTAATCCTAAGGACCAAAGTTCAAATCCCAGCTCCCACTTAACAGTCTGGGCAGCTTATCACACTTCTGGCCCCAACTCTGAGGATGATGGAGATGGGAGGATCGCCAAGGCTCGCTGGCTTCCTGCCTGGCCAAGAAAACTCAAGCTTCAGGCTCAGGGAGAGACCCTGCCTCAAAAGAAATAGGTGAAGAGGGATAGAGGAGGATCCCCCAGGCCCCCTTCTGGCCTCCATGCACAGCCTCATGCCCGGATATGCGTACATGGGCACATCACACACAGGCGAACACACAACACATTCCAATAAATCTTTAAAAATTAAAATATAAATAAGCCAATTTCCCCACGCCCCCTCTCCCTGTTGCCCCTGGGAGAACCTGACATCTCTCTACCCGAGGATGGCCTATCTATCCTGTGATAATGAATGCAGTGTGGTCATGAACTGATTGCCACGTTTTGTTTGGCCACACAATTTTTTTTGTTTGTTTTCAATTTACGATACCATCTAAGAACTGGAAAACATCCCCATTAAAAGTCAGTTTCCAGCTGTCCTGACAAACTTGACTATCCAGTAATGCTGGGGCTGAGCAGGAGCCATTCCCGGGGGCTGGGACTTGTGGGGCAGTCAGCTTCGCTCCGCACCTCCAGCTCCTTCCTGCTAGTGTCCCTTCTGTTTGTACTGCGCTGCGCAGCTGTGTCTACCCCAGGATGGGATTCTCTCTCTGCCCCTCTGCTTACCGAGCGTGGGCGGAGGGGCCCACGTAGTGTTCTGAGAAACACAGGCAGAGTGATGGGCAGAATAAACACACTCTGACTCAGCCATTAGTCGGGCAGTTCTCAATCTGTGGGTCAGGATCCCCTTGGGGGTCAAATGACCCTTTCACAGAGGTCGCATATCAGACAGGCTGCATAGTGGATATTTTACATTACGATTCCTAACAGCAGCAAAATCACAGTTGTGAGGTAGCAACAAAAATAATCCTCTGGTTGGGGGACAGAACAACACGAGGAACTGTATTAAAGGGTCGCAGTGTTGGGAAGGTTGAGGACCACGGTGGCAGTCGGACCTAATCCTAGTCCAACTTCGTTCCCTGAGGCTGGCGGAGCTGACACCTGGGCATGTGGCCTCCAACTAGCTCTCTGCTTCAGGTACTGAGGAAGACAAAACGAACTCAAGTAAGACCTACGGCATTAAAGTGTGGGCGCATCCAGTCGGTTAGGGATGCCAAGAGTCAGTCCAGAACAAGACAGGGAGGAATCTGGCTCTCCTGATACTGCCTCGTCTCAACTGTGGATGTGGGTTTTACAGTAACAGCAGGGGCAGAGGCTGACCTGGGAAAAGATGGTGCAAGGTTAGGCACCGTGGACCAGAAACTGAGATGCCATAAACCTTTGAAATGTATCCTTTGGGTGATTTCCTAATGGAGGGGGACTGGGCTGTTGATGGGATGCCTAAGTGTGCAGAACAGTGGTATGCATGTCTCGACTCCTCTGTGATCACTGTCACCACTATGACTAGTGTCGACACAGGAAAGATCAGGCTGTAATCAAACATGCAATCATCTGAGGGGAAAACTAAAGCCAGACTCCTTTCAGGCAGGCTGGATCTCCTCGGTCACTGCAACCGAGGTGATATGTTTCACCTCTAGCCAGACCTCAAGAAGCTATGGCCTAGGGTGTGTGTGTGAAGCAGGTGACAGCTACCGCTCTCCTCATTTCCCCAGCTGTAAAATGGTGCCCTCAAATGAGAAACAAGAAGCTTGCTACAGAGTCATTCCTCCGTGCCCACCTGCTTGACACCAGCTCTAGAATCAAAGGCTTTCGTCACAAATGGCAGGAGCTTCCCAGACCTGTGTAACACACCGCTGTTCGAGCCACTCCTCATCTTCCTCAAACACTGGAGCAGCTGGGAAAAGGGGCCACGCAGAGGGACCCTCTGGGCAGACAGGCGGGCAACAGGGGTCCTGCCCACCAGCGCCTCGGCAAAGCTCAGGAGGCGCGCCTGTGCCTTTGCTCACTGCCCTCAAGAATTGCCCAAGACTTAAAGGGGAAAGGAAATGTATTAGTTCATAGTCTGAGGGTACGAGCCATTGTGTCGGGGAAGACGAAGCGGGTGGAGGGGGTGAGGCAGCTGTCACACTGCACCCAGTCACTATGCAGAGGTGAGCGCAGCAGCTCAGTTTGCTTTCTCCTCACCCGGTGTGCTGTTTGCCGCCTCTCCCCCTCAACCTCCCCGCATCCATGATTGGGGCTAGCCATATTCACGGTGGGCCTTTTCAGTTAAACCTCTCTGAAAGTGCCCTCCCAGGCACACCTGCAGCTGTTTTTCCGTGGTTGCTGAACCCACAGCTGACAAGTTGGTACCGTGGGAGGTGAGGAGGGACAGGGGGGACTCAGCTCTCTGTAAGGCTGGAATCTGCACATTTAGAGAGAGACATCCGTTTCCTGGTGGACTGGAAATGCTTACGCTCTGGGTTTACTCTTGAGACCTGGAACTGGACACCATCTCCAGGCTCATGAGTCCCGTCAAAGCCACACATAAACATCCTGGCTGGATGAGATAGACTTTATTAACCACTATCCCAAATTATAAGGACTCATCTCCAGAGTTCAGCTTCATTCCCGGGCAGGCGCTATCCTGGTGCACCCAGTGCCAGGATATCACCGCGCCAGGATAGTGCAGTGAGACAGAAAACTGTGCCAACCTTGTCCTTAGATGCTCCAGTTCAACGAGGCCAACAGGAGGCAAAGTGCAGGTCTGTGTGAGATCTATGTGAGCAGACATCAGGCTGAAGCTGACCCCGGAGGCAGACATGAGTTCAGGGGGACACAGTGCTCCAGGGAGGCAAGGTGAGGCTTAGGCCCAGGGCAGTTTTTGACTCTGCTTTCTTGTCACCCTGTCTTATGAAGCCACTTCTGTCCTGGGTCATCTTGAAGACTGCTCTGACAAGCATGCTTACCAAAGTCCTCGGGACATGGCTGAAGGCTGAGGAGAGTGGTGCCAACCCAGGACTCGCAGAGGAAGTGAAGTCAGGGAAGCTTTGCGGGGAAAGTGGGGCAATTGGAAACCCATGGGAAGGGCTGCAGATGCAGCTCACCAGAAAAGCACTTGCTTAGTTGAATGGATCCCTAGCACTTCGAAGGCGGGTGGGCAGAGAGAGAGAGACCAAGGGTATAGTGGTACCAGGGTTAGATAACACATAATCCTAAAGCAAATGCCACTGCCCCATCACTGTGCGGTCAGGGACCCTGGGAAGATCCTGGGGACCCAGCCCGAGCATCTACAACACAAGCCGAGTTACTTTGGGCACACCTTGTTCGCTGCCACTTCTAAAATTAAGCACAGATGAGCTACCTGAAGTGGAAGTAGATAACTGGGTTCTGACAGTGCAGATTCAGAAAGTCAACCAGCTCCTTCTGCATGGATTGTCCACCCCCTGAATGCCTCGTTGCCCTTCCTAGAAACTCTGATGACATCTAGGTACCCAAGAAAGAGTCCCAAGACCCTCTTCCCAGGGCAAGCTGAAAGTGTGCCTGGAGGTCACAGCTTGGAGGCAGGGGCCCTACAGGCCTGAAGGCCCTAACCAGCTCAACACTCAGAGCTCCAGCTGCATTCACACACACACAGCCCTCCATCAGGGTCTGGGTAGGACCAGAAGAGACATGAATACATGATTCATTTTTTTTCTTAGCTCTTCTATGCCTGAGTTCTCCACATAATAACCCACTCATTTGAGGGAAAAGTTTTCTGTGGTCCCTCCTTGAAAGGAGACACTCAGTCTTCCAGCAGGCTGAGACAGTCGCCATACTGTTTTCCTGGAGCACCTGGGAGGCTCAGCCCACTCTGTTCCCTCCCGCAGGCTCCCTGGAAGAGACAGCATGGCTGTTCCTGTGTTGGGGAGGAAAGAATGGCCAGGCACAATGACCTTCAGTGCCAGAAGAGAGGCCTGACCTTAAATTCAAAAGTGCCATCTTATCCTGCTTCTAGGTCCAGAGGCAAGACCATAAGACATCAGTTGGAAATGCCATTTACAACTCCAGTTCACTAACTGCGAGGTGACACACTGACACACACACACACACACACACACACACACACACACTCAGACACACACCACTCTCTTCTTCTAAAGAAGAGTCTTAAAATATGCGATATCATAAAGGACAAAAATAAGCCCTGGTGACAGCAGCCCTCGGGCAGCGCGGCCCTCTGTTCTCTCTGGAAAGCCCAGTCACATCTAGAGTGTGGGAAATGAGCACAGCCTGCTGGGGCTGCTGCCGATGGGCGGAGGGAGCAGGACCCTGCATAGCTCCTGAAGAGAGGCAAAAATGTGCTGCCTCCAAAAATAAACGCAGCGCAGGAATGGCTGCGAGGAAAGGGTTCAACCAGCACGTGACCGTGGCTGCAGTCCTGAAATACCAGCGTGCTACAAAAAGGAGCCTGTGAGAGGCAGAGCGCGGGAAATTCAGGAAACGGCCTCTTTATATGGTCTCATCCGAATGGGCCGGGATTCAACGAACTGGAATTACCATGTCAGAGGGAGCCTCCCGGGCCAGACTCGTTTCTGATCTTTATATGGTTTCCCCAGATTCCTAAGATGCCGACACGCAAAGATGCTGGCAGTGCCAAAAAAGGAGCCTTTTGAGTTTGGAGCCTTCGTACATATTCTCAGGAGCTCTGGAGAATTCCCACTCCCACCTACCCTCATGAAGATGAAGACAGCTCATCGGAGTTCTCAATGCAGAGGGCAACCTGTTTCAGAAGGCCAGTGCGAGCACACATAAATGCCCACGACAAAGACACATGGTTAAGCGAGATCGAGTGCAAAGTTCACAATGGCCACCTTCAGTTCAAACCCCGGTCACTGACTGAAAACAGACCTCCTTCCTTGCTCCAGCAATGCAGGTACTGATGCCCTGTAGGAAGCTGGAGTCCCCGCTCCGCCTCTTGGCACTCCTGTGCCAGTATGTCCCCAAGGCTTTGTGTCTCCTGTCTAAACCCTGGGTCTCACGGCTAAGACATCATGGAGCTGAGTTTTCCCACAGTGGGTTGAAGGTCAAGGAGGCCCATAGATCACCAGAGCTTTCTGCTAAACCCTTGTGAGAGTAAACACAGCTCTCTCTGTGAAAGAACAAACTGAAATGGACCTAGAACACATTCCATTTCCTGAACAAGGAGGAAATAAATCTGAGCATTTATGGACACCAGAGCCATGGGTGGAAGATTGACTGGGAAGAGCTGATTTTCATGGTTCCAAAAAGAAAAACTGCCCTACACATTAAGTATTGGTTGCAGGGAAGCAGATGGTTCTTAAGGAAGGCCCTGTCTGTCACCAGCCCAGCTCAGCCAGCACACACTGCACAGCCGTAAGAGTGGGACAGGCCATCCCTGGAAGCTCACACCGCCACCCCGGAAAGATGCCTGCCAAGAATGTTCCTCTGGAATCTAATCAAGCCCTCTGATCTGGTTTCCAGTAAGCTGGAAATCAGGTAAGAGAGGAATAAGCTAAATGACACCAGGAGTAAAGAATGTGATGAATCTAGAATCAGGAAACCTGAGAGAGCCATCTTCTACATCTCTTCAAAAAGCCAAAGCCATTAAAAAGGGAAGAGAGTTAAAACAAAACAAAAACAAAAACAACAACAACAAAACGTGGCTTCAGAGAGGCCCAGTTCTCAGATGAAAACAACTTTGGAGAGAGAAAATGAGGGAACAGGGGGAAGCAGACGATGCCGGGAGTGGCCACACTGCTGGTGTGACTCCGTTTTCTAGGAAAACGTCACTTTAGATAAATGGTGGAATGCTTACGCAACATGGTCTATAATTTTTGCGGGTGTAACTCAACAGAGACTATCCACAGAGCACAACTTTTTCACACTGAGGTATTTTACAAGTTTAATCTAGGCCAACAGGGAGAGTAGAGTGTTAGTTACAGTCCAGTGAGGAGCACAGGCTGCACCTTGCGCCGTTCTCCCCTCCTTTCCCGAGTTTTGTCCAGAGCAGATGAACCAATCAAGGAGAGAGCCCCAGTGTTAAGCTTGGCTTAACAAAGAGCAGAAGGGCAGGGCTGCTGTGGAGGGGGTGCATTGGGCAAGCTGCCCATGGGTGTATCTGCTCCATAAAAACTGTTTAACAGCAACAGAGGCATTCTCCACTTAATGGCCAGGAATTCCTAATGCCACAGCCAGAAAATAACTTTCCACCAAACACACCAGGCCTTGTGATCCCTGACATGAGCGGAAGCGACAGGGAAAGGTGCTTTTGTTGCTTGTTTGGTTTTGTTTGGCTGGAGACTGACCCCAGAACTTCAAACACAACAAGCAAGAGCTCTACCACTGACCTACAACACCCCGCTCTCCCTGTGCTTTTAGGTGAAAGCGCCCCCCCCACCCATGCCCCATGGTGAATGCTAGCTCGTGAATAAATGCGTGTATGCATTAGGGTAAAAACATGTGGTAGAAAGAAGTAAGCCAAGCCAGCTCAGGTCCTTACCCAGCCACTAACCAACCCCACGACCCAGGCTGTTTCCTCCCTTCAAAAGAATCCCTCCTGTTGTACTATCCCATGATTCTGTGGTACTATGAACTGTAGTACTTTAAATTCTTGGACCAGGTTTGTTTGGCCTAAACCAAACAAATAAATGATGAGCTGGAACATTTGTGATCCATGTGAACACAAACTTGATGGGACATAAACAGAGAAGACCAGGCTACAGACAGAAATAAGAGACATCAGCATCAAGACAGGATCAAAAGTGCCAATCTGGACAAGTCAAAAGAATATACTAATTAAGGGTCAGGAATAATGATGGCCAGTTATGTGAGGGAAAACTGCTTTGCTGCATCTCAACCAGGGAAGGCCCTCAGACAACATCAAGGTCACAGATGAGGAAGTAGGGCTGAGCTGAAAGTGACACACCTAAAACTGTGTCATTTGCAAAGGGTGGACAAGGATCAAAAGCCAGGTCAGACACTAGAACTTGCCCTGAACTATCTGAGACTCCCTGACAGCTAGAAGCTAGTGCTGAATGTTATAGCAAGAGACAAGGTCACTCGAGGCTAGAGCCAGGCAGCCCCAAAGAGCCCCATCAACACATCTGTCTATCCTGACCTTAAAGAGAAGACCTGAGAAGCCAAAACCAAAACTTCATTTTCGACATCAAAAATAAGAGGTACTGAATAATGATGTAAGTGTCCTAATACAGGACCGGCACACGGGCTTGGGCTAGCCTCTGCTCTGCTTACCCTGGGCTTACGCTGTGGGAAAGGTTAAGGGCAGAGGCAGGATACCCAAAATGAACCATGACGGCGTGAGCACTGTACCAAACAGTGTCAGGCTCATGCAATGTGAAGCTGTGTGCCTCGGAAGCAGCTAGATCTTCGCCATGAGCCCCAGGACAGTCTCCTTCTACTGAGTGGGCTAGTTTTGACGAGTGAGGGAGTACACACAAGGGGAGAGAAGTGAGTTTGCCAGAAAGAAGTACAGGGAAAAGCTGTAGTTTTAAAAGATTCAGAAACAGGAGGAGGGAAAGGATCGGGGCTCAAATTTTAGAACTGCCTCTTTTTACCTGTGTAGCCGTGGGCTGGCCACACCTTCACAAAGCCTGCTTGCTTGTGTAAAATGAGGAAGGTCACAGTCCCTTACAGGTCTGCTGTGAACCCTGGCACATGACTGCCACAGCATCACTTCATGTCGTGAGTGTACTGTCAAGGGCAGCAATGGTGATCAAATGCAAGCTTTGGAGGAAACGTCCTTCATGCCCCGCATGGATGGGGGGGGAAGGTTTTGGCAGCAGCACAGGGGCCCGTCCAGGGCCTCCCCTGCCCATGTTCTGTCACAGAATCTAATCCTTATCTACCTCACTTCACACAGAGAAAAACCAGGAGGAGAGACCCAAGCTCTTCTCTCTGGCCTGTGACTGTGATGCTCAGGAAGCCACACTGTCTGACAAACGATCTGGTGGCATTACACCTGAAAGCCATCAAACTGTCTGTTCACTGTAAGTCACTCCTGGGATATGGCTGCCAGCAGTTTCCAAAGAGGCTGAACTAAAAGGGACATATTTCAGCCCTGAAAATCACGCTTAAAATTCACCCTGGATTCGCCCATCTTGGACAGCATCCCTGAATTATATCCCTTGGGTCACACTAAAACCAGCTTTCCCCTCATCGTCTCCTTGTGTCCACATACCTTCCAGACACTAACAAAGACATGCCTGGTTCCCTCATATATTTTGCCACTTAGCCAACATAAACATTCTTTGCAGCTTTCATCATAAATCAAAACCTATACATTTTTGTCATTCTCTTTACTCTTTTCCATTTGTTCAAATTAATCCAGCATGTGTGTAGTGAGGCATGTGCACGGTGTGGAAGGGCGAAAATTTCTGGCCCTCTAAAAAGTCACCCCTCCTGGCACCTGGGACTCCGTGGCTCTGGATCGTCAGTCTAGACTCGCCACCTCCACCACAGCCAGAGTGGAGTAACCTGGAGCAAGTTGAGAACGGAAGCATGCTGGGAGGAAGCTGAGCTCCTGTGTGGTTCTTCAGGGGTGACCATGGAAAAGAAGCGGGGGGCCTGGGGCTGCCTGCCCCACTGTGCGGGACCCAGAAGGAATGCCACGCTCCGTTCTCACTCCACGTGCTAGTGGTACCTCAAGGACATCAGGCCGCATACTGCAGTCTTTACCTCTGAGGATACAGTAGGAACTGTGTGAGCACACAGCAAGGACGTGGCTAATGTTTCGGTCCAGCCACTCCCCATCACTTCACAAGCGGCTCCTGTGCTCCTCCCAAGTTCCCCAACTCCCAGATTTCATGGACTCTCAATATTTCAAACAGTAAAATTTTTGTTTGAGATTTTTGGGGTGTGGCCAGAAGTACTGGATTGAGCTTTAATCTTGTTAAAAATTGTCCTTAAAAGAAAGCCATCTTCGATGACGTTCAGTTCATCAAAGAATGGAACTGTACAATCCACCCAAATTACAAAGGCTCGCTCCGACATGGGAAGTTGTCCTTTACTGAATGAATTTATTTTGTGAGAACTTAAAGCTTTGGTTCTTGGCTTTATCACTTGCTGAAGCATTCCAGTGTTGGAAGATGTTACTGTGTGCCCCAGACATACGCTCTCCTCTCTGATTTATGTGATGTGTGCTTATGGGCGTGTATGCTCGTTTGTGTGCGTGTGGGAACTCACAGGGGCCAGCAGAAGGTGTCTGAGGCCTCGGCTGAAGTTGCAGGTGGTTACGAACTGCCTGATGGGAAACAAACTCCAGTCTTCTGCAGCACTCTAGACCACTGAGCCATCTCTACAGCCCCTTCCCATTCTTTCTCAAGCAATGCAGGCCGAAGACCTGCTCCTAGGTGACGATGGATTGCCACAAAGGCATGGCCAGGTATATCCCTTAGTGGCTCAACTTTGCCACTGGGCACGAGGCTCCTCAGGAAGGCCTCCTGCCATTAGGGCAGCACACCAGCGACCTCTCCAACTCTTGAGACTTTTTACATTTAGCTTTTCAGAGTGCTACACACGCTCACTGACCTACGGATGCCTATCTGCAAAAAACCAAGTCCAGACAGAGAGGAATATAATCCATGTTTCTATAATGTAGCAGCACAAAGGCTCACACTGAAGCAAAAACTACTGGACCCATGGAGCGACGAAATGCAGGACCCACAGTCAAAATTAAAAAGCCTAGGCAAAACACTGACCTCCCGTGCCTCAGATATTGGAATTTAAATAACGGCTTTAAATAAACAATTATAAATATGTTCAAAGGGGGTGGCTGGAAAAATGGCTCAGTGGTTAAGAGCATATACTGCTCTTGGAAGAAGCCCCGGGTCAAAGCCCAGCACCCACATGGAAGCTCACATCCATCCATAAACACCAGTTCTGGGGGATCGCCTCACTCTTCTGACTTCTGAGGTCACCAGGCACGCCCATGCTGCTCATACATACATCTAGGGGAAAAAACTCAGATACATTAAAAATAAATAAATATTTCAATGTTGTAAAGGAAAAGATGGTCATAAAAGATGAGTAGACAGGAAATCTAGGTGCAAAGCAGAAATTACATGTTTAAAAAATGTGTATGTGTATGGGGCGGGGGAGCCAAATAGCAGCTTAGTACTTAAATGTAAACTAACTGAATGAAAATTTCAGTTAATGCGCTTAGCAGCGGCTGGAAACAGCAACAGAAATAAACTGAGAGGCAGGTGGTCTTCAAAGAGCAGCAGAAGAGTCGTGGTGTGAACAAACACAAAAAGGAGAGAAAGGGGAACAAAACAAGAATGTTTCACGGGGAGTAAGAGTGCAAATCAGTGGACAGAAGAGCAAGCGTCTAACATACAGTTTCCAGGAACAAGGAAAGAGCCGCAGGGCCACCGCCATGAACACACCTACTTGGAAGCTAAGCAGGGTTGGCCTAGTTAGTACTTGGATCGGAAAAGTCACCTGAGGAAAAACTGGCCTAAACACTTCCAAATCTGATTAAAAAAAAAAAAAAAATCAATCTACAGATGAGAACAATTCAGCAAATCCCAACATGACAATAAATTTACAGAACATCACACAGAGGAGCATCCCAGGCAATTTGCTAAAATCTAAACATCAGCACATGCAGAATAAGCTCCCAACATGACCCAGGCTAGCCTGGAAACATTGATTACCTCTGCCTCTGTGTCTGCCTGCTGGAAATAAGGTACAATTTGCATATAAAACCACCATCACCAGCTACAGTGGAGGCCAGTGGCCAAAGGAATAGCAATTGTGTTCTGTTTTGAGACAGGGCCTCCCCACATAGCCTTGGCTACCCTGGAACTCACTGCATAGATCAGGCTAGCCTCATAACTGCACTGATCTTCCTGTATTTGCCTCCCAACATCAGGATTAGGAGAACTGTGCCCCTAAGCCTGGCTGATATTTGTGATTCTGAGAAATGAAGAAGAAAGAAGGGGGGGGGGAGGAGGAGGAGGAGGAGGAGGAGGAGGAGGAGGAGGAGGAGGAGGAGGAGGAGGAGGGAGTCCAGAATTCTACATACAAAGAGAACATCCATGAAAAGTGAAGGTGAAATGAAACAGTTTTCAGGCAAACCAAGCAGAACAGTCCCTGGCAAACAAGAACCGCCAGCTGAGCAGAGGTGTCTAGGCTGAGGAGAATCTATACCTCATGAGAACCTGACCATCATAGCCGACCCTAAATGCTCTCTCTAAGCTGAAATTACAAGGTGTTTTGTAGAAGTGATAATGCATGTGCTTTTAAAGTGTGTGCTGTTGACAGCACAGAAAGGGACACACCCTCTGCAGTGCAGGGCCCCTCACATTGTATGCACAGCTGTAACCCCAAGTAGCTGCTCATCTGTTGGAGGGTCATATTCTAGCTCCTAGGTAGAGTAGCTGCTGTAAGGATTATGTAAAAAGCTATGCACAAAAAGGCAGTGGTAGGACTAAGACAGGACATAACTCTATTATACTGGGCAGAAATGTTCCCTGTCTGGCGTTGATGACATTCAGCCTTAGTTGGAGCCTTCTCACGTGACGTATCATTGCTAAATGTGTGTTTTACTATCAGCCTGCTCCACGGGAATTACTGGCATGCACACAATGAGAAGTGGTCCAGCCTAGCTAGCGGTCTCCCTTATGGTTCCTAAGCAGACTTACCTTACTCCCCCAAGCTCCTCTAGATCCTGATTCTGACTTTTCTAAACAATTACAGAACATGTTTTCTGAGCTCATGCTATTCAGTATAATCAAATTCTCTTTTATTCTCCATCTTTGTCACTAAAGTTGCCTAAGGAATCAATGATTGTGCTGGTTGATGTTTATGGTCAAACTGACATAACCCAGAGTCAGCTGAGGAATTGCTTAGATCAGACCGGCCTGGTGGCCGTGTGAGTGTCTTGATTGATGACTGACATATGAAGGCCTCGCCCCTTGTGCGAGGCACCATTCCTAGGTAGGTGGGCCTGGGTACCCTAAGAAAATTGGCTGAGCATGTACAGGTAAATGAACCAAAGTGAGAGCATAGGCTGTGTTCCTCCCTGGCTCCTGCCCTGACTTCCCTCAGTGAAAGCATAAAGATGAAATAAGCCTTTTTTATGCTTCCCTCAATGGAAGCGTAAAGATGGAATGAGCCTTATCCTTCCCAAAGTTCTTTTAGTCAACATTTTGTCACAGCAACAAAAAGTAACTAATACACTGACATGGGCATTTGGCTAACTCTCCACTAGTGGTTTCATTTTAAGCCACCTGTAAGCTCACAGCTTCCCGAGCTTCAGCGACTGACCTTGCTGCTTTTGCAACTCCAGTTAGAAGCTGCAACTATTTCATATCCATCCTGAAACATCTAACTACCAGAAGCTGTAATGTCACTGATACAGTTTTCTTTTAAAAAATACTTAAGTTCAAAAGGGGAGGGTTTATTTTGGTTTTGGTTTAACATTAACCATGTGGACACCAGAAATTGTAAAAGCATCCTGGGACAGCACGAAGCTTGGGAATACTGCCTTCAATCAGCTACATCATCTCCACCTGACTCCATGCATCACCCTGACAAAATGCTCTCTGTTCTAGACCACTCTCTAATATAACTGACAGATTTCTCTTCCTAGAAAACCAAGTCAATAATGTCTTTCTCTGTTCAACATCTTTGTGTGCATGCCACAGCATGCAAAATAAGCCCCCAGCTTTCCTGCCTGAACACAAGGCCTGCTTGCTTGCTGCTCCTGTGTCAACTTAATACAAACTAGATGCAAAATAAGCATGCAAAATAAGCCCCCAGCTTTCCTGCCTGAACACAAGGCCTGCTTGCTTGCTCCTCCTGTGTCAACATGACACAAATTAGAGTTAGATGACAGGAGGAAACATTGAGAAAATGCCTCCATAGGATCAGTCTGTAGGCAAGCCTTTAGAGTATTTTTTTAAATTAGTGAGTGATGTGGGAGGGACCAGTCCACTGTGGGAGGAGCCATCCCTGGGCTGGTGGTCCTGGGTTCCATAAGAAAGCAGGCTGAGTGAGCCATGGAGAGCAAGCCAGTAAGCAGCACCCCTCCATGGCTCCTGCCTCCAGGTTTCTACCCTGTTGGAGGTCCTGTCCGGACTCCGTTTGACGATTAACAGCAATGAACATACTGTGGGTACATCTCCACTTTTGCCTGTTCCTCAGCTTGTCAAGGGGCCCCTTCTCTTCTAAGCCTACAAACTCTCTCACTGAGAACACTGGCACACTAAAGCACCACACAACAAAGCGTCCCGTCCCGGGCATTTCCCACTGGCCTTCCACAAACTGGCACCTCGCTAGCAAACACAAAGCCCAGCACTCCAACCCCTGCTGAGCTTCTTCTCTGTTTCTTTATCCAGAACTGAGGACCTACCAAACATCAACACCAGGGCCAGAGGAAGCAAAGCAGAAACAGCTGGAGCTTACACATGGTGGGAGGACAGGCCTAACTAATTACACAGATTACAGATACACACTAGGAGAGGGGGACAGGCAAGGGGGCCTGAGCCTGGATCCCCAGCACTTGGGTATGAATAAAAGCCAGGCATGGCTGTATATGACTGTAACCCCAGCGTTGGGGATGGAGACAGTGTGAGATCTGTGGGCCCACCTCAGAGGTTTTCTTTACAAACATAGAGAGAAAAGTCTAATGGGAAGTGGGCTGGTTTCAAACCCAAGGGCACCCATGACCCCCAGCACAAAGCCGACTTGCCACACTCTCTCCCTGCCTCAAGAACAGCCCTCCCTTTACGTGAGAAGTCTTCCCTTTTCTTCTGGTGTAAACTGAGTCTCAGCTCAAACACAGCTTCTTTCTGGGGACTTCGTCTGGGTGCCCCTGAGATTAGGAGCCCCACAGCTGATTCTTGTCTCTCTGCTTTACTTCCGTTTGCCACAATCTTCCTTGCAGGTTCTAGAAGACAGTGACCATGAATATACAAGACCTGGCACACAGAAGGCTTTTCAATCAAGCTTTGTAGGTGAATGAATGAATGAATGAATGTTATCTTTTATCCAAGGCCACTGACATCACCAAGGTTACTCCTGTCCTCTCACTTTCCTTCTCATGCCCTCACAACTACTAAAGGATGTATCAACAACTACAGGTTTTTCTCTGGAAAGTGGACAGGCACTGGAAAGTAACTGGCCAACAGTCTGAGCAGGCATGCTCACAGAGGAGACAGAATGGGTCTCCAGTGACAGACCCTCTCCAAGGAGTTCCCATCCCAACATTGTTTTTCTGTTTTGCTTTGTTTGTTTGTTTTGGGGAGGTTGCCCGAAGAACCAGTTAGTTCTGTGAAATATGAACACTTGTGACTCTTGACCAGAACTGCAAACTTAGGAAAAATTGATAACAGGTTCTAATTGGCCTGACTAAAGACAAATGTCAATAGTAGCTGCCTGTGTTGGACACTGCTCTAAAGCTGTGTTTGTTCTCAGTCAACCCCCAGGAGGACTATGGGGTAACTACCACCACTGTCTCCACTCAGCAGATGAGAAAGCAGGCTTAGCGTGCTAAGTAACTTGTGAGTAATCCTCCAAATGGCAGAGCTGGGACTGGAGGCAAAATGACAGTCGTCACCTTTTTTCAGGCAGATAACGACAACAGACGACTTACAGACCCACTGGCCGAGGCCTCTGGTATGTATCTCTGACTTAACAAAGATGAGAAAGAGAATCTTAAAGAGCTTGGTAAGCATCAGACTTCAGCATGGGACTCCGGTGAAGGCAAGAAGACAGAGCACTGTCCTGGGGCAGCCAAAAAGCCAGGAATGAAGATGCTGGTTTCGAATGGTGAGCTCCCCCGACATGACATTCCCGCCCACACAGCAGTCAGGCTTGGGGATGGGTCGGTGATGTGTATCTGCCCACCCGGAGGGAGAGCCCAAACCGAGGCATTCGAAGCATGACATAAATATGAAGTGTGGAAAATGCATTCCTGGTGAACAGCTCCACATCAAATTCTCTGCGTCCCTCTTTGGCAACGTTATCAGAGGCATCATTCAAGCCAGCCGATTGGAGAAGAGGCTACGAAAAAGGCTGAAAAATGTGACCAATCATGAGTGTTATTTTTGTGAGAAAGGAGAAAAATGTCACCAAAAAAGGGTCAATAGATAAGCCTATTGGGCTGAAAATAACCACCCTGCTGGCAGCCCAGTCAGGGAACAGGCCGAGGGCGAGGGACGTAATGCTGAGTGCCACGGGAGCGCTGGCCGAGGGAGGTGGCTTTGGGGATGAGGAAATTGGCCTAA
The DNA here is from genome assembly GCF_030254825.1 of Meriones unguiculatus. NCBI lineage: Eukaryota > Metazoa > Chordata > Mammalia > Rodentia > Muridae > Meriones > Meriones unguiculatus. Next base: position 92,990,169 of record NC_083355.1, on the reverse strand, counting down.
TTTGGGAACATGAGTCCAGCAGCATTTCTCAGATTCCTGGGGCAAGATTCTGGCTAACTTTGAGCTCTGTGTCCTCAGGAGGAACAGTGAGGGCATTGGGGGCGGGGGGAGAGAAAAGGAACAGCTGTGACTCAAACATTGCTCTCTACAACTAGACGAATAAGGGTGCCCAAAGGAGGACTCACACCTTTTGCACGAGACTCCAGGACAATCTCCACGGCCTCTTGGCTCTCTCTCAGAGCCCCTTCTGCACACCCGCCTGCAGGGCAGGCAGGGAGAGGGCTGGCTACAGGCAGCGAAGAGCTGGCGGCTCAGGGCGAGTGATCCAGCCTCTCAGGTCCTGAGTGAAGTGGTGACATCTATTTCAAGAAGCACCTTGAGGCTTTACAGGTTGCTGCATGGACTTAGCAGACAGGAAGCAACTGTTGCAACAGAGGATCTGATCTCTATCTATGAAATAAAGCTCAGGCCAAAAGCCACCTTATAGAAGCAAGGGAAGAGAAGAGACACACGTCCACAGCTAAACCAGCCTTGGAGCGGTCTGCCAAAGACTACTTTTGCCCAAACTCAGCGTAACATAATTGGATGGCCCAAGGCTTTTCTCAAAGGAATTATGTAAGAATTGTTTGAATCAGCAGAATGGCTCATGAGGTAGAGACAACCACTTTTAACTCTCACCGCTGCTTTTTCTCAGGCATACTACAGAACTATCTTCTAGCAAGGCACTCTTTAAATGACTGACTTGACTTGCTAACTGAACCTGATCCAAGCCTGATTTGTGACCAGATGTGTGCGCACGCACACACACACACACACACACACATACATGCGCGCGCGCGCGCACAATGGTTGTGAGCCTTCTCAGTGCTCTGCATATCTTGGAGGCCCCATTGCTAGATGCTATGTTACCACAATAGCCCTAAAAAAATCAGGCCTGAGTCCAGATGGCTGGGGCAATGGCTAAGTGGTTGGTAAAATGCCTGCTCCACAGACATGAGAACCTGGGCTCAGTCTCCAGCACAGTACCCATGTAAAAGCCAGGGGCAGTGGCTTGGCTCACAGCTTTAAACCTCAGGAGAGTGAGGAAGTCTTGGGGGACAGGCAGCTTCCTAGAGCTTACTGGCCAGCTAGCCTAGCTGACTTGGTCAGTTCCTGGTTTAGGGACAGACCGTGTCCCCCAAAAAAACAAGATGGAGATTGATCAAGGAAGACACCCCACATCAACCTCCAGGATGCATAAGCTTGTGTGAACAAGTCCATACATCGCATGGAGATGGACAGACAGGCACAGAGACCACGGAGCAACTCCAATAGACTCCATGCTAGTGAAGTGACAGAGTTTGGCTTCCTGGTAATTCAGGAAAACCGGGCAGTTCTGCATTCTCTGAAATCTAAAGAATGATCAAGCAAACCAAAAGACATTTCCTTCTCTCCTGGTGTGGGCTTGGATTGAGCTGCGTGTACTCCATGGGCAGAAAGCCCCTAAATGGTGACCAAAATGGAAAGGAGAAGACAAACAAGGTGCAGAGTTCACTGGGCAACTCTCTTAGGCACACAGAGACACAGGAAAGTGATTTCAAGGTGCTCCCTGAAAACTGTAAGGAGTTGGAGGAGAATGTGGGGAAGGGAGTTAGCCAAAAATTGAGTCTTCCCTTTCTTACCCCAGTCTATTTAAACATTTTGTATAAGTTCTAATTTTTTTGAGAGAGAGAGAGAGAGAGAGAGAGAAAGAGAGAGGGTTTTTCTGAGCAGCCCTGGATGGTCTCAAACTCAAGAGATTTGCCTGCCTCTGCCTCCCCAGTGCTGGGATTAAAGGTGGGCACAATACGACCCAGCTATAAATTCTAAATTGTAATGTCAAGTTAGTGTCTATCAGCATCTCCCACTCTCCCCTCTTTGTCTGTGTGTCTGTGTCTGTGTCTGTGTCTGTATCTGTGTCTCCATGTTCACAGAGACCAAATGTTGAGGTCAGGTGTAGTTCCTGAATTGCTCCCCACCTTCATGTTTGAGACGGGGCTTCTCACCCAATCTGGAGCCCACAGACTGGATTACTGGTCGCAAGAAAGACCCAGGGATCCTCCTGTCTCCACTTCCCAGTGTTGGGGTTACAGGTGAGCACCACTGAGCCTGGCTTTTATGTGGGTACAGGGGACCTACCACGGGTCTCCCCCTGCTCTCAGGGTGATGGTTTGAGTAAGAATGCCCAGCAGATTCACCTGTTTGAACACTGGTCCTTAGTGGGTGGAACTGTTTGGGATGAATTAGGAGATGTGGCCCTGTGGGTAGGCTTTGACAATCCAAAAGACTCAAGACAATACTTTCCTGTTGTTGTTTTTCCTCCTCAAGATGTGAGTTCTTGGGGAGGGTGCAGCGCACACATGGGAGGATTTGGAGAAAGGAAAGGAAAAGAGAGATGATGTAATTATAATCTCAAAAAAAACAAAATTACTGTGAGCTCTCGGCTGCTGCTCCAACCCTTCCTGCCTACCACCCGGCACCCCACCATGATGCTGATAAACTCACCTCCCTCTGGAACCATAAGCCCCAAATAAGCCATTCCTCCATCAGTTACTGTGGACGTGGAGTTTTAGCACAGCAGCAGTAAAGTGACTAATACTCCTGGCAAGCACTTTGCTGGCTGAGTCAGCTCCCAGCTCCCAGCCCCATCAGGTCAGCTCCAAACAGCCTATTTCACAGCCATTCCTCCTCTCCCACTGAGAAACATCATTGTCCCAGCTGGAAAAGCCCCTAAAACTCAGAGGGGTAACAATGAGACCCGATTCTGAGTGGACTAAAAGCTCTCTTGAGCCAGGCGATGGTGGCCCATGCCTTTAGTCCCAGCACTCGGGAGGCAGAGACAGGCAGATCTCTGTGAGTTCCAGGACAGTCTGGTCTACAGAGTGAGTTTCCAGGACAGCCAGGTCTACACAGAGAATTCCTGTCCCCCCAAACAAAACAAAACAAAAAAAAAACCTAACCAAACAAACAAAAACAACCTCTCTTGAAAGCTAGGACAGTTGTAAAACTATGTGCTGACCGACAGAATGCCGCTAGCTGTATACTTGCTGAGGTCACTAGCTACTGTTTCCTAACTAAAGGGGAACATTCAGGGGGTATGCCCTGAACTCCTTTCCTGCCTAGAATGCAAATCAACCCCTGGATGATCATCAGTCATCTTGAAACCATGAGAACTAAAGCCACATGCTTCCCACGGCACAGCAGGAAACGAGGATGACACAGGACAGCGCCCAGTGACCACATCCGTCCGTCCTCCACTGAACTCCTCGAAAGCTGATCCTGTTTCAGTCAGGTCAGAGGAAAGTGTCTGCTGAATGTAGCCAAAGTCAGCAAGCACTAAAGACGCAGAAGGCTGCCTGGAAATCATCCCCAAACAGCAGAGATTTGAGACTCGGGAGGAAATGGGCACCACGCAGATGGAGCAGGCCTGCCAGCGTGTTCAAGAATGAAGTGGCCAGGTACAGAGGCACATGCCTGCAACCCCAGCACTCAAGAGGCTGAGCCAGAAAGACCCCTAAGTTCGAGGCCAACCCAGGCCACTAAGCAAAACTGTCTCAGAAACAAACAAACAAACAAACCAGAAACAAAATGTAAGAAATGGCCAGGTGGTGGTGGCGCATGCCTTTGATCCCAACACTTCAGAGGCAGAGACCGGCAGATCTCTGTGAGTTCAAGGCCAGCGTGGTCTACAGAGTGAGTTCCAGGACAGCCAGGGCTACACAGAGAAACCCTTGTCTCACAAGCCAAAAGTAAGAGAAAAGAGGAGGAAGAGAAAGCGGCAGTAGCAGCAGACACAAGCTGGAAACAGTAGCAAATGCCTGCAATTCCAGCTCTTCAGAGGATGGAGCAAGAGGATGGCAAGTTAAGGGTCATCCTGGACAACTTAGTGACATCATTTTATTTTATTCAAAGAGCGAGCTAGGGTACAGCTCAGTAGTAGAGCACTTGCCAGCACGTGCAAGACCCTGGGTTCCATTACCAGCACTACAAATAGAAAGACAGGTAGACAAAAAGCAGCAAACAGGAGATGTCTAGTAACCCATAAAATGGTGGCACCAGTGCCCTGGCCAACTGCTGCCACACAGAAATGCCATCCCACTGGTCTCATTGAGAACAGCTTCTCATTTCTGGGGAAACCCCAGATGGGAGTTTTCATACCAGGTTTCCCAAATTTTATAAGCATTAACCAACTGTTTTTTAAAAAGTGTAACTGTGTAAGTCAAACACGATGTGGCTGCAGCCCGGGGAAAGACCCTCCGTGGATAAAGTGCTTGCTGTGCAAGCCTGGTGACCTAAGTTCAAATCCCGTGGTGGGGACCCATGGCGGAAGGAGAAAACCAAGGGCCTGGATCACGGCGCGTGCCCCCACATCCGGCCCTAATCATCTCACTGCAGCCCTCCAACAGGGACAGCAGAGAGCAAAGACTCCCTCGCTCCCTAATGTGCTGAGTGAACGAGAGCTTACAGGGTGTTTTTTAGTTTGCCAAAGCGCTTAAACGCATAGCTCACTTGATCCTCACATTCATCTAATGGTACCCATGGTCACCAGCTGACAAATGATGGAGTAGAGGATTCCAGAGATTAGCGGATTTAAGATCCAAGCAATCAGGAGAGCCAGCGGCAAGCCCCGTGTCTCTCCGCTTCCTTCCTCCACGTCCCAACTCCACTACCTCACTTTAAAATAACTATTTATTCAAAACTAATTCCTACTTAACTCTGAAGTAGCAGTAGCTTGACAGTTCCCAGGTAACCATGCTTATATTTTTAGGGATATCACCACTGAATAAAGCCAGTGACGGGATAAAAATAAACATAACAAAGCTGGGTGTAAATGGGCACAATTCCTGGATCTAATTTTAGAAGAAAAAAAAAAGGCCAAAAATGTCTCACACAACGAAGGGAGTCTCTGGACCTAAGGGAGGCTGCCCAGGCAGCTTCAACCCCCATTCACACAGGAAGGGGAGGGAGGCATTCCGGAATCCCACAGGGCACCTTGCTTCCAGGGGCACCAGTGAGCCCAGGAGCACAATGACTTTTCCTAAGGAAAATTCTCAGGAAAATGCTGAAAACCAGAGGAGGCAACAGCTGTGCATCACACACATGCACACGCACAGGCACAGACTGCCAGTATTTCTTGGAAGATCAGGCAGAGCTGTTCTGTATCCTTCCAGCATTAACCAGCGCTGACGAGGTACCAGTAAACCCTGTACAGTGGTCATATGACCTGCAGGCCCTAATGCCCTCCCAAGAGTCTTCCTGCTGATGAAGGAAGAGTCAGCTGCCAGATTTTACATGCCGGCATCACAGGTACAATAATGATTCCTCATGGTCATAGTTACGCCTCTACACCTAAGTGGGAAAGTGAAAGATATGCAGACACGACCACGTAAAGAGCTTAAGAAAGTGGTGACGCTGTATCTGACGGACCCCTAATGTGACTGCTACGTGCAGTGTGTCTGTTTTATGTGCACCTGCGTGCCTGCTAGGTTTCTCGGCACCGGTCCCCTCAGCCACTGTGAACTGCTGAGTTCGACAAGCCACTAAGAAGCCAGGCGGCCCGCCATCTAGTGACTCGCTTTCTAGCAGAGAAGAGAGACATGGCAAACTACAATGAGCAAATAACCCAACCTGCCCTGAGGCGGGTACTGCAAAATCAGAAGGCAACAGACCTAAGAAGGCGGCAGGCAGAGGTCGGGGAGACTCTAGAAACACAGACTGAAGGGGATGAGTGAACCCCGATATTACAGATTACTGTTCATGGATCTCCCACCTCTCACAAAGAAGCTGCATCATTCCCCAAAGGTGGAGGGCTCTTGGAGACGTTCACAGAGGGCAGAGGCTGGGGAATAGTGGTCCTTACCGGCAGCAAACATCTAGCCGCGTGAGCCAACCTTTCAGTATCTGTGTATACCTTCCCGGACGGATGGCGTCCCAGTCCCTCACTTCAGACGGCATGAAAAGCTTTATAGGGCTGGGGGTGTGCTCAGGTGCTCAGTGATTGTCTAGCATGCATGAAGCCCTAGGCTTAATCCTAAATTCCCTCAAACAACACAGCGTGGCAGTTAGAGCCAGGAGAATCAGTAATAATTCAAGGTCATCCTCAGTTACACAGTGAGTTCCACACCAGCCTGGGCTACGTGAGACCCTGTCTTTAAAATTAATGAATTAAAACTGTACACTATGAATATGAATGAAAGAAAGAAAGAAAAAAAGTCCAGAAGTCAGTTGGGTCTGAAAAAAAAAAAAAAAAATGTTCCCAGTAGGACAAATGTCCTTGAAGGGAATTTCCAAACTGAGACACTCGGAAAGGCTTTCATTCCAAACAAATACAGAGCACCACGGCCCTGACGGTTGCCGGCTTGTTTATTCTTACAGGGCTTTTTATCCACACTGTCTTGTTCCCTTTCTGTCTCTGCAGCACTCACCTCTCCGGTCTGAGCCAAGGAAGAATTCTTGCTGTTGAAGTAATGCTCAGCCTGGGGTGGCTCCGGTTGAGCTCGGCGACCCATCTTAGCCCCCTGAAAGGAGACGGAGAGCACAGCTGATCCAATAGCATTTGAGGCCCTGTATGACATGCGGTAGGCCAGGACTGCAGGTTTATGGCATGGCCGAGAACAGGGTTTGAGTAACCTGGATATATGCACAGAGAACTCTCTAAAACCCTTATGTGAAAACACCCAAGTCAATTGTATTACGTAGAATAGGATATATACAGGTTTTTTTTGTTTTCTGTTTTGTTTGTTCATTCGTTTTTTTTGAGACAGGGTTCTCTGTGTAGCCATGGCTATCCTGGAACTCAATCTGTAGACCAAGCTGGCTTCCAAATCACAGAGATCCGCCTGCCTCTACCTCCCCAGTGCTGAGATTAAAGGCACTTGCCACCACCTCCCGGCTAATATACAGGTTCTTGATCTTGAGGCTTCAACAGCCTCAGGTACAGCAAAAGTGAAGACATCATTCTGCCCATGACACACAGTTAGAAACACAGCTAGCCCAGGCAGACACCTCAAGCCACAGCTCAGAGCGGGGGGGGGGGGGGGGGGGGGGGAGAAGACTTCCACCTTCAACTTGAGGGAGCTACCAGACAGGCTTTCAGAAAGAATTCCTCAATTTCGTGGCAACTGACACCAGGGAAATCCAGTGAGCTCTTGCTTGGCTGGCTGTTTCTGCATCTCCAGGCTGGAGGGAGGCCCGCCACAGGAATGCTGAGACATCACCTGTGGAAGCCACAGCCCTCCGAGATTCTGAGTCACCGTACAAAACATTTGCAGGTGTTCCCCAAGCCCTCCTAGTGGGCAAGGGCCCCGTCTCCAACATTCCCCAGAACAAAAACCAAAACTCTGAGGCACACTAATGGGTGCTCAAGAATGTCTGTGTGTGATCATTTACTTAAAAAAAAAAAAAAAAAAAAAAAAAAAAAAAACATAAAAAAAAATAGCATAGCGCTCTCAGATCTCATTTACCAGGGCTGAGTCTCACAATGGTATGGACAAAGACTGACTATGTTTCATAAAAGAGGAAACTGAGGCCCAGGGAGGTGATTAAGTAGCAAAGTCTTCCTGTGACTTCAAATCCCAGGTTTGTCCCACCACATCCCACTGAAAAGTCAGTGCTAAGGGTTCTAAGGAAAAAGATTTTGTGTGTGTGTGTGTGTTTATGTGTGTGTGTATACACATATCTATGCTAAGGTAGGATCTGGGCATCATAGTGCAATTATCAACCCCTCAAGTTGTGATGTCGATCTTTTAGGTTTAAGGATGACGGGAACAATCTTTCTGATAACAGAGCTCATTTCCTTCTCTGGGAAGGTACCCTCTTTTGTTTGTCTAAGTATTAGGTATCCGTTCCTACAGTAGTTACCCTAAAGCAAAAATTAATGATTGTGTCTGTAAATGCTGTTGACAATCAATTTCTCTAACAACCGTTAAAGTTTGAGACTATTTAAAGACCCTGTAAATTGACAACATGGAAAACCACTTTACAAGCTGAAATCACGTATTTTAAGGGTGGTCTGTTTACTGTCCCCCCCACACACACACACCGCCCCACTACGGCAAAAGCCAGTGATGTTCTGTTCTCTGCTATCTCTGCATTGCCTATAACAAAGACTGATGCACAGTAGAGCTCAATATGCATTTGTGGAAAGGATGAAAAAAAAAAGAATCACCACATTCACATCCCAGGTACTGAAAAGGTTTGTGTATCAGAAAGACCTGCTGGCTTAATGTTCTTAGCTTTTTAAAAACCCTGCTCCAATTCTCAACTAATGGGCTCCTGCCCCTTAGCACCTTGGGGCATTGGATGCTACCTGGGCCCTTCGAAACGCCTGAGGCTTTACAGCAGAAACTAAGGACTTATCACCCAATCATGACCTCAACTAACTCTAAAGGTTATCGGGTCGTGGTGGAAGCTATGACAGAAAATCCTGAAGGCAGGTCTTCAATCAAGTTCTGTTATCTACTGACTACATGATCGTCATGGCCTGGGAGGGAAAAGCAGCCAAGGTAAATGCTTTTTACGCATTACCCCATTTCACCTGCACAGCAACAGCTCCATTCTACCAGCAAGGAAGCCGAGGCTAGGTGTATTCCGGCTCACCAACAGTTTGGTTTTGTTTTACCAAGTTACTCCCAAACTGGAGTATTGGCTTCCAGTCCTGGGGGAGCGGGGTTACAGGGAGGAAAAGAAATCCCCAGCCACCTCTCTTCCCAGCAGCTTTCAGGAGAGCTTCCGGAACTGGACTGCCCACGAGAGAACCCCAGGGCGGGGGCGGGCGGGGCTCGGGCGCAGACCCTCCATTGCCGGGGTCTGTCCTGACTCCGGGCCTCTCGGGGAGCCTGGCCACTTGTCCCACCCGCCGAGCCGGACCCCAGCCCCTAACATCGCTCCTCACAGAGGTGGCCGAGCTGCGTCGTCTCTCCTCTCCCAGGTCCAGTAAATCGTCCATCTCCGCGGCCGCTGATGTCACTTCCTGGAAACGGGCATCTCCCCCGCGTCCCTAACGACGACCCCGCCCCTCCACCCCAGTATTTAAAGAGTCCGCCTCACAATTCCTAGGTGCTGTGTACCACCTTCCAATTTTAAATCAGATCTTTCCCAAGCCAACTTTACTCGGACTTCGGGAAAACAAAACAAATCTCCAGATAGCAAAATCCGCTACGGCTGCTCCAGGGAGGCTAGCCTTGGAGACTGGCCTACATTTGTAACTCTGACTAAACACGTTTAGGAGTAAGTGAAAGCACTACTGTTGATCATTGTGAGCGCTGGCGTTCACGATGTACGGAGATCTTAGTAGTTACTGCTTACGTTACTGTGCCGGGAGGACTGTGTGGCATTCTCTCCTTTTGACAGATAAGCACTAACCTAAGAAACAGTCAACAAAGTTTACGATGACTTGGCAAAATGTGGTGTATGTGATTTCTGCCGTCGAGAAGTTTATTGAAAGCAGGCACACGCGGTGCTGCACGCCTGTATTTCCAGAAGCTGGGAGTTAGAGGCAGGAAAGTCAGGAGTTCGGTATCTTCGTTGGCTACATGGTGAGTTTGGGAGGTGGGACTGGGTGGCCTGAAATTCTGTCTTTGAAAGCAAGAGTTTATTTAGAGGCAAGATTAAAATATTCAGTACTCAAGTGCTAATTGCTTTCAAAAGTATATATATATAGCCAAGCGCGGTGACAGGGGCCATAATCCCCAATGCTATCCAGGAGAGTGAGGCCAGTGGATCACATCTGCCTAGGAGTTGGAGTCCAGCCTTTGCGACATGGTGAGACCCTTTTCAAACGAAATAGAAAAGAAGGGATAATAATCTTATTTAATCTGAACAATCAAACAAAGTGTTAGCAGTGGTTCCTCTAATCAGCAAGACAGACAGCATGAAGAAAATAACCCCAATCCTAAGTGTTGGACCAGCCCTCGTGACACCACGTGTTACTCCAGTGTTTCTTCCCCACGTGTCGGCTGCCAGCTACCCTCCCAGGCCTGCAGAAGGAGATAGCCCATAGATTCCCAGCCTAGGCATAGTCAGCTTGAGTCTTCCTTGAGTCATGTTAGTAAGATCCCTAAGCCAACATCTCTGGCCAATTCTCGGCATTGGTCACCGGGACCCACAGAAAATAGAATAAAGATGGCCACAGTTAAAAACAACAAAACAAAACAAAACAAAACAAAACACACCAAGAACTTGAGCCAGCCGGTGGTGATTCATGCCTTTAATCCCAGCACTCAGGAGGCAGAGGCAGGCCGATCTCTGTAAGTTCGAGGCCAGCCTGGTCTACAAAGTGAGTTCCAGGACAGCCATACGCAGAGAAACCCTGTCTCGAAAAACAAAACAAGGACTTGAAAGTGGGACAACTGTCCCTAAAGTTGAATGACGAACATTACTGAAGCAGCCAGCAAGCGACAGCTCAAGGGTACATTCCCAGCGTTTACCGAGTGAGACCAAGCCTTTTCATGCCCAGTGACCCTGGCCTGCAAGTCACAGGAGCTGTTGACTTCTCATCCCAGCCTTGCCTGACCTCAGTGTCTCCTCTCTTGGAATGACCTTCAGAGGCTTCTGAGATCCTTACTGGCTTCGAGGTGAGACTATTTTTTAGATTTTAATCTGATGGAGCAATCATTGCCAAAAATCGAAGACGGTTTCGACCATGTAGGCATCAACTCTTCCCTTGTTCCTTCTTCCTTGGCACCAGCCGTGCAAGAAGGGATTAATGTTTGGATTTTTCAGCTTCTTGTAAGCTCCCGCCCACTCGTTCCCCAACTCAGAGAAAACAAAGGGTGAATGGTACTCACAGTGGGCAAAGAGAATACCCAGCAAGCAGGGGCTGGCAAATTCTACCACGAGCTTGAATCATTTGAGAAGTGAGTCTAAAAACATAGCTCTTACTGGAGTGAGAGAGGTAGGGAGTGTGAAACCCGGAAGAGAATTCCTTCATTAACTTTGCCTCCCATGTTGTAGAGTTGGCTCAAGAGCCTAAGCCTCTGGGGTCGCCCCTTTTTAAATTTCACACCCCACTCCTTGCACTCCCATAAATTTGCATATTTCCTTAGAGTTTTGTTTGTTTGTTTTTGTTTTTTTTTTTTTTTTTACCACCCTCGCCTATTCTAAAATGCAAATTCCATAAAAGCAAGTTCTGCTTTGCACACTGACACTTTTCCATGCCTAGACCAGTGCAGGGCATGGAATAAACACCAGGGCCATCCCTCAGGGCCATCCCTCAGGGCCGGAGAAGTAGGTCGCGATCAAGAGCACACACTCACTACTCTTGCAGAAGACTGGGGCCAAATTCCCAGCAACCTATGCTGGGCAGCTCACAGCCCTCTGTAACTCCAACTCCAGAGGAATGGCTGCTCATACCTGGCTTCCAAGGGTACCTACACATAGGCACTCTCTCTTTTTCTCTGTCTCTGTCTCTCTCTGTGTGTGTCTGTCTCACACACACGTCTCTCAAAATTTTTATTTTCCAAATTTCAGAAGCAAACATAGCATAATGGCCACAGTGCACACTGGCAATGGATGAGCTGGATGGTGGGATTGACAACCTAAGAGCTGTGTGAGCAAGAAGTCACTTTGAAGGTCTCTCTGTGCTAGGTTTCCTCAGTCACGCAAGTTAAAATAATGCCTTTTCGGCTTAACCACATGCATTGTGACCCTGAAAAAAAAAAAACTGTGCCTCAGTTTTCTCAATTGTTAGATAACACATAAATATCTTTTCAATTGAGACTTAGGAGCCAGGCATCTCAGAAAGGGTCAGAGCTGGATGGTGGGATTGACAACCTAAGAGCTGTGTGAGCAAGAAGTCACTTTGAAGGTCTCTCTGTGCTAGGTTTCCTCAGTCACGCAAGTTAAAATAATGCCTTTTCGGCTTACCCACATGCATTGTGACCCTGAAAAAAAAAAAAAAAAACTGTGCCTCAGTTTTCTCAATTGTTAGATAACACATAAATATCTTTTCAATTGAGACTTAGGAGCCAGGCATCTCAGAAAGGGTCAGAAAGGCTACATATGAGAATTGGGAAAAGGCCACTAACAGGAAGAAGGTGAGCAGCTCCACCTGAGTCTGACCTCCCTTAAGCTGCTCATGAGGACAAAAAAAAAAAGACCTAGAAACCTGGCTGGGAAATGAGGGGGGCCCAGGTACCGAGTTGGCCGCGAGAGGAGCGGACCCCGCCCACCCGTGGGGCCGGGGACGCGACGGTGGCGTTCCAGGTGTCCCTAGCCCCGGCGCCACCGTCACTGGCGGCCCGGCTTCGCCAGAGGGCACCCTCGGCCTTCCGGAAAGCGCCATCATTCACCCGAGCCGCCGCCGCCGGGCTCCGGGATGGTCCGTGAAGAACCGCTGCCAGGATCGCGGCCGAGCCCAGTTCCACCCTCGGGCCTGGAGAGAGTGGCCCGGCCGCCCGGCCCTGCTGCCCTAGCGGACCTCGCTCCTATCCCCCCCGGCCTGCCCGGGGGCGATCGGGGACGCGGGGGAGGCGAGAGAGCGGGGCGGAGAGCGTGGACTGACAGCTGGCCCCTGCGCAGAGGGGCCGGGGTAGCAGGAGGGAGGGGGCTCGGGAGTAACTTTCCAGAAAAACAGCCAACGTGTAGCAGGAATGACTCCAAGAGGAGGGGAGAGAAGAGGAAGAAAAAAAAAAAAGTTCAGTTACCACGTCGAACCAGAGGACTCGCAAAGTATTTTTCAAATGGGCTCGGCTTTTCCTGTGCCTGTTTAAAACATTAAAACCGTGCAGCGAGAGAGGCCGTGTACGCTGGTCCCTCCCTCCCTCCCTCCCCCACCCCAGGCCGAGACGTCATGGGAGGGAGGTATAAAATTTCAGCAGAGAGAAATAGAGAAAGCAGTGTGTGTGCATGTGTGTGTGTGAGAGAGAGAGAGAGGGAGAAGAGGGAGAGAGAGAGAGGGAGAGAGAAGGGGAGAGAGGGAGAAAAGGAGGGCAGGAGAGGGCCAAGCGTAGGGGACTCAGCCGCAGAGAAGGGAGACGCGCGCACCGAAAGAGGCTTGCGAGGAAGGGATAACGCTCTCCGGAGTCAGCTGCGGTGAATCGGCTTCTGTTTTCTTTTCCTTTTGATTTTTTTTTCCCTTCTTCTTCTTCTTCTTCCCCTGAGGAGAAGCAAGGGAGAGAAGCCATGGCCGAGAGAGAAGACAAGCTGAGATGTTGACCGTGGGTCCAAGCGGATTACCTACCGGAGCTGTCTCCAAGAGGCCTGTCCCCCGCCCCAGCTTGCCAGTAGCACATAAGCTCTCATCCCAGCCAATGAAGAGGAGAGGCAGCGTGAACAGAGTCATTTAGAAAGCCCCCGAGGAAGTGTAAACAAAAGGGAAAGCATGAATGGAGCGCTCCAGAGACAAGTGTGTCCAGCACTGCCCGCGACACCTTTAGTTGGGCCTGCCGCTGCTGCCCAGCTCTGCCTCTCCCCACATACCCACTGGTGATTTAGAATTTTTTTTCTTTTTCTTTTCCATTCTCTCTCTCTCTCTCTCTCTCTCTCTCTCTCTCTCTCTCTCTCTCTTTTATTCTCCTTTAGGGCAAGGCAAAGTTTCTGATTTTTTGGGACCCAGCCATGGCCCTTCTGCACTTTCTGTAAAATACCCACTTTCTCGCCATCGCCAAGCAGCGTTTGGCAATATCAGATATCCACTCTATTTATTTTTACCTAAGGAAAAAACTCCAGCTCTCTTCCCACTCCCAGCTGCCCTGCCACCCCTCCCAACCCTCGGCTTGCTCTCCACCTGGCCTGCTGGGAGTCAGAGCCCAGCAGAACCTGTTTAGACGTATGGACAGGAAGCCCAGCGCTCCACAGCACTCAGTCCGCTATTTCTTCGTCCCGGGGTTTGCCAGCGCTTCCTGGGAGTCCTGAAGCGCTCGCAGTGCAGTGAGTTCATGCACCCTCTTGCCAAGCCTCAGTCTTTGGGATCTGGGGAGGACGCCTGGTTTTCCTCCCTCTTTCGACTGGGGTATCGTCCTTGCCAGGCTTCCCCAGCCCCCTGGCCTCGCTCCTGGACTCACACAAGAAGATGCACTTGCAAAAGGCTCTGGTGGTCCTGGCCCTACTGAACTTGGCCACAGTCAGCCTCTCTCTGTCCACTTGCACCACCTTGGACTTCGGCCACATCAAGAAGAAAAGGGTGGAAGCCATTAGGGGACAGATCTTGAGCAAGCTCAGGCTCACCAGCCCCCCTGAGCCGTCGGTGATGACCCACGTCCCCTATCAGGTCCTGGCACTTTACAACAGCACCCGGGAGCTTCTGGAAGAGATGCACGGGGAAAAGGAGGAAGGCTGCACTCAGGAAAACACTGAGTCGGAGTACTATGCCAAAGAGATCCATAAGTTCGACATGATCCAGGGACTGGCCGAGCACAGTAAGTCCAAATGCTTGCTGGGTGTCTGCTCTGGAGCGGGTGAACTGGAAGAGGTGGGGGGTGTTTCACAGAGGGGCCCTGGCGGCGGTTATACGGCAGAGCGCCCCGGGGTTCACCACGGAGGTCAGGCATTGCAGCTGCAGCTGTGTGGGTGGGTGGGAAAGGAGACAGAGACGTTCTGGTGTGAGCCTAGAGCTCCAAGAGGCCAGGAGCCCTGGAGCCAAGTGGACTCCCAGGACATCCTTGATGAATATTAACTCCGATTGGTATTGTGCCACCTCGGGAGACATGTTCTCACACAAGTATGCGCAGAGATTAGCTGTGAGCACATGGGTTCTATCAAGGGGTGGGCTGGCTGGCCCCCAAATCCTCACAGTCTTCTGAGTCCGGACACCTCCATATTCTCCTTGCTTTTCCCAGCAACTTGTGTCACATGTCCCAGTCAGTGTCCTAGCTCCCAGGAAGCACAGCACCTGCCTCACATCTGTGTCCGTCACGTTTTTTTCAGAAGCCCAGTCGAGGCCCCTTAGTCTAACACACACACACACACACCACACCACGTGAGCTGGGAGGGGGAGGGTAATGCGTGCCCTATTCTCACATACGTGGACTTTGGGGCGATGTGAACACTTACATTACACAGCAGAAGGATTCATATGTGTAAAGCGAGGCCTCCCACGGTAATGGACACAGAATAACCCAAAGCATCTGGCCCGCCAAGGGGAGGTGTGAGTAGGAGGGATGGCCGTGGGGGCGATGGGGATGTGTGTCTGGGAGTGTTTCTTCCCAGGAGGCTGCTGTCTGCAGAGGAGCTGGGAAGCTTCTGTGCGAGACGCCTGTGTGTGTTTGCACACGTGTGGAAGTCATGTGTGTTTACTGAACGGGGATTTAAAAAAACCTCAATACAAGAGAGAGAAATTTGGCAGATGTCGAGAAACTGACAGCCTAGGAAAGAGGAATGTGAGACGCTCTGGGCCCGAGTCTGGGAGCCGCCTGGTTTGCTCTCCCTACCAGCAGGTGTCCTCCGAGCCCTGGTGACTTCAGTCCCGGGGCCCACCTGAGAGGTGGGCAGTGCCCAAGTGGGGGTGAGAGGATGGGTCAGAGCCAGGGGGGTGGCACAGTCAGAGTGGCCATGGGGCAAACAGCAGGCAGCTAAAGAAACCTGGCTGCAGGGAAGGAGCAGGGGTGAGTGTCGATGGGTGGAGTGGCTCTCAAGGAAGATGGAAAGGCCAGGAGGGAGCTGGCCTACCAGGCAGAAAGAAACCTGTGGTTTTGGGAGGTGGGGATGGGAGCGTTCTCAGTACAGTTTCCTGTGACTGCCTGCAGTTTCCTTTCTTCGGATTTGGCTACTTGTGCAAAGTCAAGGCTGGAAACCAGGCAGATCTGGAACTGCCTGCCTGAGGTGATCACAGTTTCTGGAGTCATTCAGGACTAGATGGGCTGAACCCAGGGCTCCTTGGTCACCTACCAAAAGCCAGTCATAGTAACCACAGGCATCAGAGGTGCTCACAAGTCTGAGGAAAGCAGAGGACAAGACGGTAGTCCTGGAACCTTTAGAGCCTAGGTCAGGAGGAGAGTCTGAGGAAGGAGGGATTCTGGGTCATGAGGGATCGCCCTGTCTGGAGCCCTGAGGTGAGAACAAGCCATCCACGTGGACTCACGGCCACACAGGTATGTGTGGATGTGGACTTCGTGCAGAAATCCAGGGTGCAGAAGGGGTAGCCTCAGACAAAGCCGAGAGCGCCCCCGACAGATGCGCAGTTGCCAGGCTGTAGCATCAAGAGTTGAGGCAGGGGTGGGACATGGGGGCCTATGGAGTGTGCCAGCTTGGTGCAGTGAACAGGATCATCTTCTAGACGCTGAGGAGGAGCCAGTGTTGAATGGGACACAGGCAATGCCGGGGAGGCTCACAGGACCATCAGGAAGCAGGTCCCGGCGCTCTGCAGTTAGCACAGCTGGTTGGATGGGCACCAACCTGGGGCCCACCCTGCAGCTGGCCAGGTGGTGGTTCACCCTGGCACACTAAGTGCAAAGAAGGCCGGAACAGCTGCTGAGAAGCCCATCCCGAACAACTTTTTGTTTGTTTTTGTTTTCCTAGACTGGACTGGGGGGGGGCGGGTAGGGTTCCTCTGTGGTGCCCTGACTGTCCTGGAACTCACTCTGTAGAGCAGGCTAGCCTCGAAAGCACAGAGATCTGCCTGCTTCTGCCTCTGGAGCACTGGGATTAAAGGCTCACTGCCTGTCTTGTCCTGAGCTTCTGAGGGTAGATAGGACTGGTTCCGGGTCGATCCTGTTGCACTATCAGAGGCTCTGTACGAGAGATAAAGTTTGCTTTCACACTGTATCACTCCCAGAGGATGGGCCTTTGGAAGGAAGCGACAATAGGACCTGGGACAAGGTGACATAGACAGACAAACCCGAAGAAGGAATAGTCTCCAGTGGGAGGCCAGGCACCGGAGTGAGGCCAGAGAGAACGGTCTCTGCCTCGTCATGGCGCATCCGTTAAGTGCTCCAACCTAGAATGGATCTGTGTGAAATGCATGCTGAGCAGCGGTGTCCACGTAAAACGCACATTTTAAGGCCACCTTTACTCTTTGGCTCTAGTAGAACCTTGGCCTGTGACACAGATGTATCCTACGTTAATCTCACCAGGAGAGGGGGTGGCAGAAGAGGGGGTGGCGGCTGCTGCGTCTGTAACCCAGGTTACCCAGCCTCAGGAGTAAACTGGATTTGCTTCCGCTCTGACCGTTGGGGGTGGCACAGGAGATTCCTATGCCAGACGTATTCCCCCAGGTTCAGTGAATGGGTCTCCTTTTCCTCCTAGACAGTCTCAAGCGCGTTAAGCGAACTCGGCCATAGGGTGTTTCTTCCCAGAGCCCCAGCTTCCTCATGGGAGGTCGTCCCTCGGCTCCCTTTTTACCTCATATGAACTTTGTCAGACAGAGGCAAGAGTCAGCCATCACATAATTCTCTAAGACGTTGCCATGGGAAATGAGTAGGTGCTTTCTCTGACTCGTGTAATAGGGAAGGACACTATCTTTTCCGTATCATCCATACAAGCATGGGCATAAGCATCATTTTCACCTTCGGCCTTGGAGCTATCTGTGTCTTGTGAGACTCGTGTTCTTAGCAGCCAAGGGAAGTGCTAAGACCAAGGGCAGAATTCCCCCAGCAGGAAGACGACCTCGTGTTTTGGGCTTTCTCTTCACCTGTAGATTTTGTTCGTTATGAAATGTAAAAGATATTCCACGGGGGCTGGGCTGAGGAGATGGCTCAGCAGTTAAGAGCGCTGGTTGCTCTTCCACAAGGACGTGGGTTCAATTCCCAGAACCCACAACTGTCAGTAGCCTCAGCTCCTAGGGATCCAACGCCCTCACCCAGACATATATGCAAGCAAAACACCAAGGCACAGAAAAACAAAAATAAAGAAACCATTGAGAAAAGATATTGCATATTGAAAGAACTTATATACCACAGCTATGAGTGTTGGACACTCAGTAAGGTTCTGGCTACCCAAGGGGGGCCTGGAGAGAACACCCTGGGCCCATCTCTCCCTCACAGAATAGGGGAAGTGTGGAGACATCGAGGGGAACTTTTGTTCTCAGTCAGCTTGAAGATGGGGTGGCCCAGGGGCAAAGGGTTTCCTAGCAGTGGCTGTTAAGGACAAATGCCTTCAGAGAATAGGTCGGGGGTTCAGATGGTTCTAGAAAAGCAGCTACGGCCACGGAGAAAGTAGGCTTATGTGGCAGGGTTGGGGTGGGAGGAGCTGGAGTGGCTGCTAAGGAGGAAGCCACCATGCAGCTCTTACTGATTTTCACGTTCAGGAATGTAGGTCCAGCTTGACTCTATTTTATCATTTCTCAGGATAGCGGAGAATCTGGAAATTTCTGCAAAATCTCCCAACTTGTAACACAGACTTAAAATGTTTATGGGCTTCTAAGGCAAAACTTTTAAACATTGGCTAAACAACATCTAATTCATTTCCAGGTTAATCCATCTAAAGTTTGAGACCATCCAGGCAGGGCTTTCTCAGGCCCCTAGCACACTTGAAACCGTGGTACCTTTCGCAGAAAAATGATAAACTTTGCTTCTCTGTTCTGGCTGCACACTGGAAACATCTGGAAAACTGCTGTGGACCCACCCAGTGCAGTCAGTTGCTGAGTAGTGGGGTCATAGTTCACTGCTTTAAACACTCCAGGTGGCCCTGTTGTTCATATCATTCTGCCATTGGCTCCCACAGAAAGGAGGTGTTCAAGCCGATACACACCTGTCTGAGAACATTTTAAGAGACAGCTACAGACACATGGGTTCTCCATGAATACTGTGTATGGGTTTTGTGGGTTGTTTGCTGTTCTTCCTAGAGCAAAACAGACGAAAGAGCGTCCATCACTATGCAATCGTCAGGGCATCAGAAACAGTTGGAAATGATGTACTTTGTCAAGGTGACGCCTGTGCCTAGCTCTTGCCTGTCAAGAGCAGCTCTTAAGCACAAAGGGTCCTGGTCATTGACTCTTTAGGGCAATGTTGGGATGCCAGGGACCTTTTGAGGAATTCTGTCATATTTGCTGCTAAAATTATTAATATCTTTCCCCTGGGTAATCACCCGGGTCTACTCCGACTTTCAGGACCTCAGATTCGATCAATGGGGTGTGGTCAAATCCCACGTCTGCCACCTGCTACCTGAGTGGCCATGGGACAACCATTTAGCTCTTCTGATGTTCTATTTTCTCATGAGTAGAATGATACATTTTACAGATTCTCCTTATTTTTGCGTATTGGTAGAGGAGCTACATAATATGTAAGTTGGTGCGTGATATGTTTTGCTTACTTGTTTACACAATCCTTTCCACTAATTCCACTAACTACATGAAGGTATTTTTATTTATTTGTCTAGAGACAGGGTCTTACTATGTTCAGCTTGGCTCTGAACTCTTAAAAGTTTCTTATTACATTTATTTATGTGTGCATCAGGGCACCCAGGCATGCTTGCACGTGAGTTGTGCCAGATGAAAACTTTCAGAAGTCTAGCATCGTCCTCTTCTCCAGTGTGGGTTCTGGAAGTCAAACTCAGATCACCAGACTTAGCAACACTTACCTTTACTCATAAAGCCGTCTTGCCAGCCCATGGCCTCAGACAAATTTGAAAAATATTTTTAAAATTTTCTGTACATGGGGGTTTTGCCTATATGTTTGTCTACAGCACATATGTGCCTGGTGCCTGCAGAGGCCAGAAGAGGGTGTCAAATGCCCAGGAACTGGAGTTACAGACAGTTGTGAGCCACTATGTGGGTGCTGGGAATTGAACCCAGGTCCTCTAGAAGAGCACTCAGTGATCTTCCCACTGAGCCATCTCTCTGGTTCTGAACTCAGAATTTTCATGCCTCAGCCTCTACCTCCCAAGTACTTCCCATTCCTTCTTGAATTGCCACAGAATTTTCACTAAGAGGGGTCTGTTGAGGTACAGGTACGTGAGTGATGGAATGGAGGTTAGCAAGGGAAGCCATCAGCGTGTCCCGAGGACTCTGTTAGGGTGTCACCTTCCCTGTTTCCTGGAAGCTCGCTGCTTCCACCCCACTCTGGTCCCTTCCTCCTTAGTTACTATTTTCTACTTTCTTCTCCCCTTTCATATCAGGGTACACATTGCCCTGACTCCCCTTCATGCTCTCCTAAAAGACAATTATTGCAGAGGCCAGACTGGAGACATCTCCCAGACCAGTTCTCAGTCACTGGGAGGGTCACTGGTCCAGGTGCTTGTCCACATCCAGAGATACAGGCCTGCTGACTTATACACGAACACGGCGGATGTGACTCTGTTACACAATGTGTCCTACTCTTGCAGAGGACCATAGTTCAGTTCCCAGCACCCACACCCACCCCTCATGCTAACTCCAGGGGATCCGATGCCCTCTTCTGGCCTCTTTGGGCACTGCGCTCATGTGTACAAACCCCCACCCAAGGCACATGTAAGTAGGCATAGTTAGAACTTGAGATAAAATGCTTTCTAGACGTGTGCTTTGTATGTGAGGGACTCTTGGTTCCACCCCTAGAAGCCTTCTATACATGCACATACGAGGATTGCCACCACTCCCTGGTCCCTGGACTGGCTTAGAGAATAATTGGCAGTATTTGTTCCTCCAAGGCCAATTACTAATGAGGGCTTCATTAGCTGCTGTTCACAACACTTCTTTCCTATATCTGTTCCATTCATTTTCCTTTAACTGCCAGCGTCAGGCCCACCAGATGGCAGTTTCCAGAAACACCCACTCGTCCTTGCCTAAAGAACCAGAAGTGTGTTTGCTGGTTTTAGGCTTCTTATCTGCCCCACCTGGGCCATGACTCCTCACCCGCCCCTGGCGGATGCTTCTGCTCACATCCCAGCCATGTCCATTATGTGTGGAATCTGGGTCTAGGAGCTTGAATTTCAAGTCATGGCTGTTGTTACCCTTTGTGTAGAAAGGATTTCTCTGGTGTTAATGCTCTCAGACCTTGAAGTTATAAAGGACACCGGGGCAGAGAGGAGACAGAGGCTTCTGCTCTCCTTTATCTGGCTTGGACCTGCAGGGAGCAGATGCTCCCTTCCGGCTGATAGTGGGATGGTACAGGCTGGCGTAGCACAGGCTACCAAGGGCACAGACTCTTTGGGCTGGCTAGTTTTATGTCAACTCGACACAGACTAGAGTCATCAGAGAGGAGGGAGTCTCAGTTGAGAAAACGCCTCCATAAGATCCAACTGTAGGGCCTCTTCTTAACTAGTGATTAATGGGGAGGGAGGGCCCTGCCTATTGAGGGTGACACCATCCCCAGGCTGGAAGTTTTTGCTTCTATAAGAAAGCAGGCTGGCCGGGTATGGTGGTGCACACCTTTGATTCCAGCACTCAAGAAGCAGAAGCAAGAAGATCTCCATGAGTTCATGGTTTACAAAGAGTTCCAGGACAGCCAGGGCTACACAGAGATACCTGTCCCCTCCCCCCCCCAAAAAAAAAACACAAAACAAAAGAATAAACAAAGAAAGAAAGCAGGCTGAGCAAGCCAGGAAGCAGCACCCCTCCACAGCTTCTGCATCAGCTCCTGCCTCCAGGTGCCAGCCCAGTTTGAGTTCCTGCCCTGACTTCCTTCAGTGACGGACTATTTGATGTGGTAGCATAAGCCAAACAAAACCTTTTCTCCCCACATTGCTTTTCTTTTCGTCATGGTGTTTCATCACAACAATAGCAGCCCTAACTAGGACATCCTTAAAGAGAAAGGAGTTGTTGACAGCCATATCTTTTTATTTGGAAAAAAAAAAAAAAAAAAAAAAGGCCTCTTTGCCATAGAAACTGCTTGCTGTTTAGGTCTAAGCCACCGCCTTGATTCTGCAGCTCCCTGCTATGAATAGGATAGGGTTTGGCCTCTCAGTTTGACACCTGGGTGTCCCTACAACCCAATGTTTCAATCTCTTCTCTTCACTTCAGCATGCCGCTGTGGGTCTCTCTTCCTCTCCAGCCCTCGTCTGCCTCCAGCAGTCCATGTATGTAAAATCCCTTTGTCAACGCCCTACCCTTGTGCAGGGGGCAGATTGCTGTCACTGCTTCCATTAGGTACTGAGCCCTTGGCCCCTTAAGGACTTGATTCTTCCTTATTCTTCCTGCCATTCCTCTGCATCACCCGAAGGTTCTGTGATTTGACTTGGTGTCACCTGCAGGCAGGGGCCGTGGCTTCCTATCATCTTTCACATATGTTTAGATGTTTAAAAAGCTGGGAAGTGGTGGTGCACACCTTTGATCCCAGCATTAGGGAGGCAGAGGCAGGCTGATCTCTGAGTTCAAGGCCAGCTTGGTCTACAGAGTGAGTTCCAGGATAGCCAGGGATGTTACACGGAGACATCCACTCTTGAAAAACCAAAACCAACCAAACAAATGGAAATTGTAAAGATTTAGTGTGTGTGTATGGGTGTGTGTGTCTGTCTATCTGTGTTCCTGAGGAAGCCAGTAGAGGGTGTCGGATCCCTTGAAGCTAGAGTTACAACCAACTAGTTGCAAGCCATCTAATGTGGGTGCTGGGAGTTGAACTTCGGTCCTGTGGGAAAGCAGCAGATGTGCTTAACCACTGAGCCATCTCTCCAGCCCCTATACATGTTTAAAATTGGATAAGCGCCCAGTGAACAAGAACATGAATGGATCCACTAGCTATAAGACAACTGAATGACTAGCTGCTATCTTCTCACAACTTGTTTTGTTGTTGTTTGATTGCTTGTTTTGTTCTTATAACTTAGCCTGGCTGGGAACTTGCTACACAGACTGGGCTGGCCTTAAACTCAAGATCCTCCTGCTTCAGTCTCCCAAGTGCTGACACTGCAGGCTTTGCTGCTAGGCCTGGCCGAGAATCTGTATTTTTGCAAGATTAAGAAAAACAAATCTGGAGAGCTTAACAGTTTGGGGATAGCAAGACAGTGGGAGGAGGGCTGGAGAGCTGGCTCAGCTTAAGAGCACTGGGGCTCCTCCTGAAGACCAGGGTTCGAGTCCTAGCATCCATGTCAGGTAGCTCACAATGGCCTACAGCTCCAGTTCCAGAAGATCCAATGCCCTCTTCTGCCCTCTGTGGGCACTGTACACACACGGTGTACATACAAATACTTGGGTACACACACACACACACACACACACACACACACACACATATTAAAAGACAGCGTTTAAAGGGGGCAATTACACTGGACTGTTTGTTCTCAATTATATGTCCTGGGGCTCCCAGGCCTCTCTGCTCCTCATTCAGGACTCTCTATGACTCTGGGGTCACCAAGAATCTTCCTTCATCTACACCTTCAGGTCTGAGGCCTCCAGCCTGTAAGGCAGTCATAGATAGGACTGTGGCCGTGTGTCTGCTGGCAGCACACTGTTCTGGGGGCCCTCGCTCACTATGCCTCTCCCCACTGCTTTTCCTTCTAGATGAGCTGGCTGTCTGCCCCAAAGGGATTACCTCTAAGATTTTTCGTTTCAACGTGTCCTCAGTGGAGAAAAATGGAACCAATCTGTTCCGGGCAGAGTTCCGGGTCCTGCGGGTGCCCAACCCCAGCTCCAAGCGCATGGAGCAGAGAATTGAGCTCTTCCAGGTACCTCTTCCAGCGGGAAACCACACCCTAGAAGCTGGTTCCACCTCCAGGGCTGGCCCGCACTGAGCATGGGAGTTTGACGGACCTGGTCAGACCCCTGGGAGCCTTTCTCATTAAGAGGGCTGAGTTACCCGCGGTGTGCAAGGGGCCTGGTGTTCAGAAGCCTTTGGTCACCCCTTGCTTGGCCCTCCGGTCCCGTGCCTTGTAGGCTATCCCCGGCGCTCCATCCTGGCCTCAGATGCTTACTCTCTCCTCTGCCCCACAGATTCTGCGACCAGATGAGCACATCGCCAAGCAGCGCTACATTGGCGGCAAGAATCTGCCCACAAGGGGCACTGCTGAGTGGCTGTCTTTTGATGTCACTGACACTGTGCGCGAGTGGCTGTTGCGGAGAGGTGGGTGAACTCTTAGCAGGGACGTTTCAGGAGGAACTCCAGGTCCCTTCTGTGTCATGAGAGGAAAGGGGAAAGAACTGGGGGAGGGTGTGGGGAGGAAGCCGTATATCAAAATCTAGCTTTGCTACTAACTGTTCTCCCTCCATCATTAAATGCTGGCTCTAAGTCAGGCCCTAAGTCAGCATCGAACGAGACAGGTGAGGGCTCAGATCTCACGGGGCTTTCGTTCCGGTGGCAGAGACATATAGTAAGCCCGTGAACATATCGATGACAATGCACTGAAAAACTAAGGAATCAAGGTGATGACGGCTGGAGGCGGGCTGGACGGCTGGCTGCTTAGGGGAGGTCTCTGTAAGGAAGGGGAGTCTGACACTGAGATCTAGGCGACGAGAAGGAGCGAGCCCTTTAAGGTCAGGAGGCTAGGCTAAAGGGTGACCTAAGCAAAACAACAACAACAACAAACCATAAGACCCAGGCCCCTAGGCAGAACCCAGCCTGATTTGTTGCAGCAGTGAGCAGAGTGGAATACCGGAAGCTGAGGCCATCTTGTCCAGTATCTGTGGGACCACAGGCAGGATTGGGGACTTACTCCAAGTGTGCTGGATGCTATCAGCAGGGTAGGCATGTGGCTGCAATGAGGTGGCCCTTACCACAAGCCCTCTGGTTGCTGGCAAGGAAAGGGGAGAAGCAAGGAAAACGTTTAGGGAGCGCGGTAGCGGTCTAGCAAGGGCAGCGGCGGCTTGGATGGGACAGTGCAGTCGACACAGAAATATGGATTCATTCTGTAATTTGGAGGTTGAGCCAATAGGCTAGCATTAGGTATAGTGTTAAGACAATAGAGCGATCTCCGATGATGTCTAGGGCAGACTAGAAGAGATCTGTGGCAGGTTCGGTGTGGGCTGATTCAGTTTCCGATGCCCAGGGTCATTGAACTCCACAGTACGTGAATCAAAGGTCACATGTCACAAATATCATATGCACCCGCCGTGCCTCCTCACCTGGAAAATGAAGTAATGCTTCCACTCTGCAGGCCTCCCAGAGTTGTTTCAAGGGTCCCATGTATCTGAGAGAACTCTGTGGATTCCAAAGCGCCTTGTCAAGAGCAAGCTCTCATTACGTCAGATGAGGAAGCCAAGGTCCAGAGTGGAGAGGTCTGAGCTGACCCAGCCTGGATTAGAACTTGCGTCCCCTGAGTAATAACAGTCTGGTGTGTCTTGACACCATGTTGGTCCTTTCTGCTCTGACTGCTTAGTGGTGGTGGTGGCAGTAGGAGATTTCATCTAAAACTGGGTATAGTGGTGCACGCCTTTAATCCTAGCACTCTGGTGGCAGAAGCAGACACATCTCTGTGAGTTCGAGGCCAACCTGGTCTACGTAGCATGTTTCAGGACAGCCACGGCTATGTAGAGAGATGTGGTCTCAAAAAAACCCAAAAACACAAAGATTTCTGATTTTTCTTGACTAATGACAAGACTGGCCCCCTGACAGTGTGTCAGGGATGAGCGGTAGCCACCCTGAAAAATGTGCGGACTTCCATGATCTACTGGACTCTGTAGACGGCCAAGTCTTCAAGCTCCCATCTGCGGGGCCTAGTGTGGTAACTGAGTTTGACACATGATAGGCTACAGACCCTGTCCTGGTCCTGGTAGAAAGGTAATACGGCCTGTGAGAAAGAACAGGACCCAGATGGTAGCAATGGCACACCTCTCCAGGCAGTTCTGTAGCCAGCCTTCAGCTCGGGCACGGAAAGAGGGGCTGGGCGAATTCATCTCTTAGTTTCCCTGTCTGATTTTAATCAGCTCCACCTGGATTTCTCTGAAGCCCTGGGCACTTGGAGCGCTTCTGTTCACAGCTGCAGAACTCAAGGAGAAGTTTGCATAGGACACGCTTTCCAGCCTCCTTGAGACATTTCATAATAAAACCTGGGGGTCCTCCACCCACCACCCACCACTGCCAACTCCTGAGGTTTGTTTTTCATTGGAACCTTCATTTCACACTTCGGCAAATTCTGCCCACCCCTCCCTTCCCTCAGGGGAAGTAGCTGAGGCCTCTGTTCCTGAATCTCCTCAGAGTTCATGGCCCCGAACCAGGCAGCAAACAGACTCCGAGTTGGAGCAGCTGGTGGTGTGGAGTGATGAGGACTGAGTCACACCTGTGGTTTGGGACTCAGGAAGCATCTGCAAGCCTGTGTGCTCCAGGTACCCAGAACTGCCTGGGCCTCTCTCCAGCATGGAGGACCCAGGTCCTTCCACTATTGTGCGTTTACTCACGCAGCCCACAGCTTCTCTGTATACAGAGCCAGGCTGGTGGGAAGTACCCCGGGGTCGTGGTGCAGGACAGGTGGCACGGTAAGAAAGCACGGGCATTCTGCATCTCGGTGAATGTGGGAGGGATGTGTCCCTGGCGCCTTTTGTTGCCTGGTCTTTGTCCCTGACAACTAGTTGTGTAGTATCTCAGCTGGGAACGGTGCCACACACCTGCAGTTCCAGCACTAAGCTGAGGCAGGAGGATCACGAGTTCCAGGCTAGTCTGGGCTATACAGTGAGCCCTTATTTAAAACAAACAAAATGTGTGAGGCCTTGTTTAAAACAAACAAAATGTATAGTGTGGCCTCTCTTATCAGAACCCATAGGCTCTCTGTCTGGATCTTGAAATAACTCCTTACCGACTGGGTATCTTGCATAAACAACTTAATAGCCCCAGTGATCTCCTCTGTACAATGGGCCAGTGATGTTTTTAGTTGATAGGATCATTATAGAGACTAAATGAACTATTGCTGGGAAAATCTTATGGCAGTTTAATGGACAGTAATGTCAACAAATGTTGGCAACTATCAGCTCTGAGCCATAGACCAAGTTAGGCCACCGTCTTGTGCTGGCCACATGCACTGTGACCTTTCCTTTCTCCAACACATCTGCATGTGCCTTCACTTTCTAACACATAGAATCATAGAACTTGCTCAGTCCAGGTCTCCCACCCATGCTTGGACAGAAAGTGCTGTGTATTGCTCATTGCAGCTACATGGCTCCTTCCAGCTGCCTAACACCAAGGAAAGGGCAGACCTCATGCCTGGCCCCGTCCTTTCTAGCTGGGCTAGAAATATGCCTTGCTGTATTGACTTGTTTCCCCAGTGAGCTAGTATTCAGAAACAGAGATCTTCATGCTTAACAAATTCTCCCCGGGACATAACAAATCTGGTTGGGTTTTGGGATTTATGAGGAGCCGAGCTATTCTTTAACTGTCTGAGTTCATGTCATCTGGACCCTTGGGATGCCAGGCTCATGTCATGGTCACCGGAACCACCATGCCTGTACCATTCTACCTTGGAGAAATGGGCTGAGCCAAGTGGCTTTTGGAGTGTTCCTTGATGACGATGGGCTTTTAGGAAGACCTCAGGTTGCTCCCGAGGCCAGATGATGATCCACTAAGGTGGCTTCATGGAACAGTAAACCAATCATCTCCCTGAGATGTTAACCTGGAAAAGGTCCATCTCCCAGGACCTTTCCCTACACCAGCCATAACTGGCTGCTACCCTGGGATTGACAGAGCTCTGACCCAACGGGATTGGCCTTACCCCAGACCCAACCTGGTTTTCTCTTCGACTATTTGATTCAGTCAAACATTTCAGTTAGTGTGCATGTACGTGTAACCCCCATCTGTGTGTGTGTGTATGTGTGTGTGTGGTGTGTATGTATGTGTGTGCATGTAGGCCTCAATCTCTTTATAGCATCCGTTGAAAATAGATGTTTACTTCCGTTCTTCATGATACCCACTGTTTGCACTGCCATCTAGCTGGTCATAACATAACAGAAATCTGTGGCGTGCAGTACCCTGTGAGGGAGGCTCCCAACCTTAGAGGCTCTTTCGTCACCTTGTGCCTCTCAACGTAACTCACTTCTTGCCCTTCCTCAGATGGTGGGCACACTGCCCTGTCACCCGCTGTTCTCCCCCCCAACTCCACATCTTCTCTTGCAGAGTCCAACTTGGGCCTGGAAATCAGCATTCACTGTCCATGCCACACCTTTCAGCCCAATGGAGATATACTGGAAAATGTTCACGAGGTGATGGAGATCAAATTCAAAGGTACTGATAACGACGCGTGGTGGAATGAGGGCATAGGCGACCCAGTCTCCTTCGTGGCGAGGCCTGATTTGCACTTGGGTGATCCTGCTTTGTCCGCAAAGCACTGAGTCCACCATTCCCCTCGGAGAGAATAGATTAGCATCTGAGAGGCAGCAGGGTTCTGGGGAGTGGTGAAATCATGCAGGCCAGCTGTCCAGGGAACTAGGACAAGAGTGCCTCTTTCATAAGCTCGGTACACAATTAAATGAGACAAGAAATGTGTAACAGTGAGCCAATGGATGCTCAGTGAATAACAGCTGTCCTCCCTCTCCTCAAGGAAATGACCTCCGGTAGGCCAGAAGGTGAGTGCCCCGCTGCTGGGCTTTCAGGTGTTGCTGGACTTTCCTGCTCCCTGCCCAGGAACTGTGTAGGTTAGGATGGTGCTTCCTGGCCTGACCGCTTGACCATGGGCAGTTGTATAGAATTGGTGCTATAGCAGAGCTTTTCTCAGTTTCTAAGATAAGCATAATTTTCTGCAGTGTAGGGAAGCTCTCTTTTGCCTTCCTGTCTCTGTTTTGGGCACATGAGAAGTGTAGTGATAAGGAAGTCATCTGGAGAAAGGTGAAGGTTGCTCTTGATCTTGTAGAGATCTTGGGCCTGGGCCTTAGCCAGCCCTTACCCTGCATGGACTCAACCCGAAAGCTTTTGTGTATTTATTTTTTTAACAATAAGAGCTTGATGTCCTAACCACAGTGCCACACATCCTCACATCCAGGTCAGGCTAAGGTGGTACCTTCCCCTCACTGCATTTATTGTCCCTTTTGCATAAAGACTTCAAGACAAGGGGGCCACACGCCAACGGCTCGCATCTATCTTATATACCCAAGGGCCCCTCCCTAAGATCCAAGTCCTTCGTGTAATTGTCAATTAGATTCCCAGCTTTCCTGTCCTGGTAAAGACAGTCAGTGGCCTGTGGCAGTCCTTCACAAGCCTTCTGAGTCAGGCTCTGGTCTTCTCGGCAGCTGAATTCGGGCTCCCTTCCTGAGCCTGTCTTAGGCTCTATTACCTTACCTGAATCTCACAGTGAAGACACCTCTGAGCCCCTGAGCCCAGCGTGCAGGGCCACAGTTCCCAGGTCTTGCCTCTTTGTCTCCAACCTGGGCTATCTCAAACTGCGACACCTTAAGTTGTCAGTAGGATTTCTGTGAAAGTTTGACTAACTCAGATTCCAGCAGGGAACCCAAACCCCGAGGTTCTAAGTTTCATGATCCGAAGTGTGTGACAGGTACCCGCCTGGCAGTGGGACGCTCCATGACTCCACCAGGGGACCCCAGGAAGGTGATGCGCTTTTGTGCAGGAGTTGTGAGGGTGTCTGACTGGTGTCCGGAGGGGTATCCATGGTAACCATTGAGAACTTTTGATACTGCTTGCTTCCCTCAGTCTGTGCCGTCTTACGGGGTTCTTGCTCTGGGATTCCTCCCTCACAGGCTGTACCACCACTCATCCTGACTGGGCAGTGATGGGCTAAGATGGGGTGTGTACGCAAGCTGCAGAGGCACTGCTTGTCTCAGACAGGTGGTTGTCACCTTGCTTCCCTTTGCAGGAGTGGACAATGAAGATGACCATGGCCGCGGAGACCTGGGGCGTCTCAAGAAGCAGAAGGACCACCACAACCCTCACCTGATCCTCATGATGATCCCCCCACACCGACTCCACAGCCCGGGCCAGGGCGGGCAGAGGAAGAAGCGGGCACTGGACACCAATTACTGCTTCCGGTGAGCAGTCTGGCCCCTTTAGGGGGTGAGGTCAACCTGACGTCCTGTGGCGCTGCCTTGAGATCTGAGCCCCCCTCAGCCAAGGGTCCCCGATCCTTGTCACAAACATGTCTAGAGAAGACAACTAAAAGTCTTTTCCAACCTCTTCTTGCTTTTCTGGGAACCCAGTGTTTTCTGTAGCTTGGCTCTGGTCAGGAGGAGAATCTGGGGTGCTGCCATTGGAGGTACTTAGGCAAAGCTTCCTCATGGTCTTCCTGTTTAAAGTACTTACAAGATGCTTTTGTGTGCAGGGAGATTAATGCAGAGACTCCATTGAAAAAGTGCTTGGTTCCTATTGTCTTACTTTCTTTCCCACTGTTGTGATAAGTACTCTGATGCAAATTATTGTGAGGGAGAAAGGACTTATTTTAGCTCACAGTTCTAGATTATATCCATCACGAAGACTTCAGGGTATCAGGAGCTTGAAGTAGCTGCTCACATTATATTCGCAGTTAGGAGAAGAGAAAAAGGAATGCACGCTAGTGTTCAGCTCATTTCCTCAAACTCACATTCTCCTGCCTAGGGAATGGCGCCCCCCACGTAGGTGGGTCTTCCCATCTCAATTCTTGAAATAAAGATAATCCCCCATAGGCACACCCAGCAGCCCTTCTCACAGGAGATCGTGGATTCTTTGGAGTTGACAATTAACAGGATCCATCACATCTATGCAAGCCTGGAGGATGAGACTGGATAGGGAAGATAGGACAGTCCTTCATTCACAGTGGAGCTCTT
This sequence comes from Meriones unguiculatus, assembly GCF_030254825.1. NCBI lineage: Eukaryota > Metazoa > Chordata > Mammalia > Rodentia > Muridae > Meriones > Meriones unguiculatus. The sequence continues at coordinate 92,959,703 of NC_083355.1, read as the reverse complement.
GGGTTAGAGAAATCACCAAGGGCTTCAGAAGGAACCTGCCTTTTTATGGAGGCTGTTGCGCTTCTTTATTGGACAGCTGAACAGCTCACAGATGCGGGAAGGATGAGAAAGCCTACCTCCCTGGGGATAACAGGAAGACCATGGCATTGGGAGGGGGTCTGGAGAGTGAAGTTCTTGCAGACTGGGAACTGGGAGCACATAAATGGAGACCGGAAAGGCTGGGGTTTGAACAAAGCCTTCCTTCAAGGATGGGTGAAGTTTCATGAAGGGATCCAAGAGGGGGTGGGGGATGGGGCAGAGGGAGAGTACTTCCAGGGAGAGGAGGAGCACAAAGGGTCCATGGGCCAGAGAAGATACCGGGATGGAGTTTGGGTGGGACAGCTAAATATACCGCCAGCTCAGGAAACAGCAGGGATGGAAGAGGTGGTGTGGCTGCCATCACCTGCTCCAAGGCTGTCAAGTAGGCCCATCTCATAGGGCCATTTGTTAGCTGGGGTGAACCCAGTGACTTCAGCCCTAAGGGGTTTCTGTGACGTACGTAAGGTTGGTCTAACTGCTTCATTTGCGTGTTTTTCTGATCTCACCTGGACTGCTTACTGTGAGGGCTCTTCAGCTTCTTGCCTGAGGCCATGGGGGTTTCTGGAACTCCAGGTGACTTGTCCATGCTTAAGAAAAAAGGAGGGAAGAGCCAAGAGCTTTCCTCTTCCAGCTGTTGCTTTTCTAAACAATCAAGTATCTTTGCCAGAGCTTGTCCTACTCTCGCCAACTTCTCTAGTTCTGACTGGCCGTTAATCAAGTCACATGACTGCCCTGGCCTTCAAGGGTGGCCAGGAAAATGAGTGTCCCTGGGATGGGAGGAGTCAAGGAAGAATGTGGTTAGGAATGGCTATTTAAAGGATAAACAATGGAGTCTATCCTGGTTCAGTCTTAAAACCTACAAGACATCAGACTAGCCAGGCCAGGTGGGGCATACCTGTAATCACAGCACTTGAGGAGGCAGGGCAGGTGAACTCTAAGAGTTCGAGGCCAGCCTGGTCTACAAAGTGAGTCCAGGACATCCAAGGCTACACAGAGAAACCCTGTCTCGAAAAACCGAAAAAAAAAAAAATCAGACTTTACCTTTGGAAAGCGTGACTTCCTGGTGTCTTCAGACGGGAAAATGCGAGTGAAGCTTCTGACATAATAGTCTCCCTCTCTGTTGATTTCCTGTGTGTGTTTTCATCATAGCAACTTGGAGGAGAACTGCTGTGTGCGCCCCCTCTACATTGACTTCCGGCAGGATCTGGGCTGGAAATGGGTCCACGAACCTAAGGGTTACTATGCCAACTTCTGCTCGGGCCCCTGCCCGTACCTCCGCAGCGCAGACACAACCCACAGCACGGTATGGAGCAAGGCTCATGCTCTCTGGGTACTGGGGCTCCGCTGACCAGGCTACTTGTCTGTCTGAGTGAATGAGAGGTTGACTGTTAAATGAGTGATCATCTTGGATGAGAAAATCCCTGTGGTAACATTCTGATCCCGGCAGGCTGGCCCGATTCTACTCGCACTCTGCAATGGGTGAAAAGTTTGCTTAGCATGTACAGTGCTCTAGATTCAGTCTCCGGCACAGACAGACATGTACACCGACACACGGACATGCGTTTGGAGCTCCTACCATATAGTTTCAAGCATCCTTTTTGTTTACTTTGTCTAAAGCTTTTGTACCACGGGAGCTATTCAGCTGTCACATGCCACCCTATGGCACAGACGTGTGCACCTGTCTGGTCCACGTCTGTAGATATGTGGTCCAGAGAGGTTTCTACTTCCGTTAAGACAGCATGAAGCATGTAGGAAAACAGTAGCAATAAAAAGAGCGGAAGGCCCGCAAGCTCTGCAACCTGCCTTCCTCGAGGGGAAAGGAGGGCAGTAATCTATGACGCTGTCTACCAGCGAGCACATCGCTGTTGCGTCCTGTCTGGGCCACACACTCTGGCAATTATTAAACGGGTCAAGGTAGTGGTGAGTGAGAACGTTTTAAACCAGTGTGGGAACTTACAGTAAGGAAGACCTGAAGGACTTTCTCAGCAGCCAAGAGTTTATCCACTACAAATCCCCACAACAGTCATGCCCTCCGGTTAGCAAGGACCATGACTGTGGGTTCCGCCTTCTGCCACGGTGCACGGCTGCAACTGGTCTCTTACCCGCACTGGTCCCACAGTCCCTCCTGAGCAGCCCCCGTGGCCACTCTGCCTACCCAGAGTAGCCCCCACAGCTCACACCGTTCCGGAATCACAGGCTCCAGGCTTGGCTTTCTCCTGCTTAAACGTGTGACCCCACCCGCAGGTGCTGGGACTGTACAACACCCTGAACCCGGAGGCCTCGGCCTCACCATGCTGCGTGCCCCAGGACCTGGAGCCCCTGACCATCCTGTACTACGTCGGCAGGACCCCCAAGGTGGAGCAGCTGTCTAACATGGTGGTGAAGTCGTGCAAGTGCAGCTGAGGCTGGCCCGGGACACAGGAGGGAAAACTACCACACCACCGACCGCTGCTCCTTGGGAAACTGAAGCGACGGACCTCACCCTAGAGGCCTGGAGCCCCCAAGCCCTGGCTCCTGGCCAACGGCCGAGAGGGAGGCTTCCTTCTGGAACGTTTCTTTCTGCTAGCTCTGAGAATCACTGTGGTAAAGGAAGTGTGGGTTGGTTAGGGGAAGGCAGACTCTTGAGAACACGGAATTTCTGTGGGGCACACGGAGGTGGTGGGGTAGAGGAGAAGGGATGGTAGGTCGACACGGTGTGTGGCAATGGGACTGGGGCGACCCCAGGGAGGAGGATGGGTGGAGTGGTTGGTCAGGTGAGGGCCAGGCTGGAAGGCACTTGAGCTCTGAGGTCTTTGCTCATTGCAGCACATCTGTTCTAGGGAAATGGGATGTCGTTAGAGGAGGCGAGCGTTTTTTCTTCAGACAGTTTACCAAGACAAAGTCCCCCCCACCCCCGCCAACCCCACCCCCAGAACCATATCTTTGCACTGCCTGGGATTAAGGACAATCTGTTCTTTTTGCAAACTGTGTTCTCCCATCAGTCAGCATCGTGAGTCATTACAGATAATGTAATTAGATTCTGGGCCAGCAGCTAGCTTCTCGGGTCCCTTGGAGATGCTGAACTTAAAAGCAAAGGTCAGAACTCGTTCTCTCATGTCTTCCCTCGGGGGCCCTCCTTTTGCCTTCCTCCTTGGTCATATTTCCCCTTGGACATCTGGCTACACACCTTCTGGGTCAGGGTGCACTCTCTGGATTCTGGGTCCACGTAGCGTGGGGCATCAGGGATTGTCTCCCTCCTACCCTCCTAGACCCCACGCTCTCCTGGTGTTCCTGGAAGCGGGTGCTGCGGGCAGACTGTCTGGGGAGGCTGCACGCACCTGGCATGGTGACTCGGGCCCCGGACACACAGACTAAAGTATAAAGACAGATACGAGTATTACTCTCAAAATCTTTGTATGAATAAATATTTTTGGGGAATCACGGATGATCTCATCTTCTGGAAGGTTGCTTCTAGAACAGTAAAAACCTCGTTCTAAGGTGTGTGTGTGTGTGTGTGTGTAGGACTCCGTGAGTAGTCTTTTAATTGCTCACTGGCATCTACTTACCAGAGATAACTGGGATCCCGGCACAGTGTCTTTCAACCATTGTTTAGCGTGAGGACACTGGGTTCGCTGCGCTGTCTCTAGAACCTGAGGAAACCGCACCACTGTCTGGGCACATGACCCTCCTGCAGGGAGCATTTTTCTCAGACACAGAGGCAGCGCCCGAGATGTGCAAAACTGCACACCAATCTCGTGACTGGGGAGAGATGACTCAGCGGGTTTGGCGGCTGCTGTGCAAACAAGGACCTGAGTTTGGTTTCCTGGCACCGGTATAAAGGTCAGGCACGGTAGTAGCCATCTGTAACCTCCGTCCTGGGGAGGGGCAGGAGACAGAGACAGGTAAATCCTGGAGGCTGCCTGACCAGCTAGTCCAGCTGAAATCACAAGCTCCAGGGCCAATGTGAGATCCTGTCTCAAGAAATAAGGTGAAGAAGGCACCTGAAGTTGATGTCTAGCCTCCATGTGTGTGTTCTTTGGGGACGTACACACACACACGCACACACACACACACACAGAGAAAAGTTATGAAATTCCTGCACAACCGTAAGGTGTGCCTGCTTGCATACAGAAATGTACCATTGGAGATTCAATCTAAATGATACAAAAGCTGCCAGTTTGGGAAATCTCACCTCTGCCTCCAAATCACGTCGAGCATTAAAACAGCCACCTGCAGCAAATGGCCCCTAACGAGGCAAGTTCTGTTATCGGAGCCAGATGGTGGGCCTCTTTAGAGGCAAGGGATCCAGGGCAATGCAGAATTCCACGGTGGCTTGGCATTCGTCTGCAGACGCCTCTGCAGGGGGCCAGCAGAGCAAGGCAGCCCGTGCCCTTAAGCTCCTGAAAGCTGCCAGCCTCCAGCATGTCCACAGAGGCACAGGCAGACATCTGACTGAAGCTGAAGTCTGCGGGTTGAGGGACATATGCACACACCTGTGTGTGTGTGTGTGTGTGTGTGTGTGTGTGTGTGTGTGTGTGGACTGAAATCCTGGCTGTGGACAGGTTCTTACTCTGTCCTGGAACCCACTATGTAGACCAAGTGGGTCTTTGAATGCCTCTGCCTCCTGAGTGCTGGAATTAAAGGCGAGAGCCACCACATACCATGATCTGTCCTTCCTTCCTTCCTTTCCTTTCCTCCTCCTCCTCCTCTTCTTCCTCTTCTGAGACAGGGTTTCTCTGTATAGCCCTGGCTGTCCTAGAACTCTCTTTGTAGACCAGGCTGGCCTCGAACACACGAAGATTCGCCTGCCTCTCCAGTGCTGCAATTAAAAGTGTGTGCCACCATGCCAGGCTAGTACCACAGTCCATTAACTGTGACAGTTATCCTCAAACTTAAGCAGGTGCGAGGATTACCTCCTGCGTCCAGTGCAAATTTAGGGCTTAGGAAATGGCTCAGAGAGAGAACTGGTCACTCTTCTGGAAGATCACTGTTTGATTCCCAGCGCCCATTGTGTGTAACTCATGTTCCAGAAGATCTGATGTCCTCCTCTGGCTTCCATGGGCACCAGGCAAACATGGCACTCAGAGGTACATGCGGTCAAAACACCCACACACAGAGTTAAAAGAACAAACAAAAATAGCATATGATTTTAGGCTGCAGCCTAAAAAGTGTGTTTTCCACTGGGGTAGAATCCAGGCTGCCTACATAAATTACTTTTGGGGAAGCAGTGTTCTGCATCACAGGTCCTTTCTAGCACCAAAACGGATGTGGGGAATACAATCTTTCTGTCCCTTTTATCCTGCCTCCCAGGGTCCTGCCACAAGTTTGAACCAAGGCAGCTAGATGTGCTGGTTTTTTTTTTGAAGCAATCTCAATGAACACATCATGATTGCCAATGTTTTCACGTTAGACACTACCTGTCAAGTAGCAGGTGTCTCCTTAACATGTGAAGGCCTGGAGTCCGGCTTTCCCTTTCTCCAGGCACTCACACGTGGTAGGGCTACCTGGGCCATTGTCTCCATAAGTGCACACTTGTTTTGAGGAGGGAGCTAGAGCAATCCCACCCGGTTTATAGCCCAGTACCAGAAAGAACAACTTGGAAGCGCTAGGCAAGGCAAGACTGGAGCTTGGCCTTAGCCCCGAGTGGGCAGAGAGAATGGAGCTTGATGATTCAGTCCAGTTGGTTGCTTAGGGCTAGACCAATTGCTAGAGCTGTTCTCAAAGTTCTCACCCTACACCCATGCCCTCTTACTCCCTTTTTCCAAGATTTGCATGTGGAGAACTCCTGGAACCTTTTGTCCAGCCCTCCATATAAGAAGGGCATTATGGAGGGATCAGAATTTGTCTCCTTAACCAACTCAAATCAGGTGGTTATTCTGATGGTCCCAGGACTACATGGAAAACCTCTTACTGCTCTTGAGAGTCCTCATCCTCAGCCGTGCCTGAATCCGATCCAAGCACTGATGAAACAACAAAGTCTCCCCTTTCTATCTTCATCTTCCTCCCTCTTCTCTTCTTCAGTTTGTTGAGACAGGTCTCGGGGACTCTGTCCTCCAGGCTGCTAGTGCACTCACTACGTAGAACAGCCCAGCCTGGTGCCTCAGCCTGCCTCCCTCAATGCCGGGATGTCAGGCATGAGCCACCACACAGAACCCCTGTCTGTCTTCTTGGGCGTCATTTTTTTTTTTCTGTTTGGATTTCAACACTGGGGCTGTCTTGAAAGCCCGACTCTCAGAAGACACTAGAGGGAAGACCTACTGTGTGCTGCAGTCACCCAGAGGAACTGTGGGGGGAGGCGGGGTGCAACTGGGCACATTCACATCCTCCTGTAGGACCACAATGATTAAGTCTGCTGGACGACAAGCAGGGAGTGGGGAGCGCACACTATTCCTGTGTGGGAGTGAACTAGCCTGGCCCCACCATCCGCTCAAAGTTTCTTGATAGCTCCCATTCTAAAATAAAAACTGTCCAACAAAGAAAGAGGAAACAAAATGAAAAGCTGGTTCCATTTCAGCCCTGATTGTCAATATTGCTTGTTGGGAAGTTAGTGAATGGAAAAAAAAAAGGAAAGAAAAATTGAATTACTTTATTAATCTTAGAAGTCAGTAATTCCAAAAGGCGCCTGTATCACGGCAGTTGCCACTCTGGGGAACCAGTGCTGTTGGCTCCCCTCCCCCACACTCTCAGAAAAGGGAAGTTCAAGTTTGGTGGATAATGTTGGGATCTGAAGCTTGTACAAAATAAAACAAACTTAGTATTTCAATCTGGAAAAGAAGCGAAAGCCAGATGCAAATAGCCAAAGAGCCTCTTTTATATCATCTGAGAGCAGCAGGAGGAGGGACAGGGGGGCCTAGCAGGGTGGGGGAGAGGAAGGGCAGGGAAAGGCACACTCTGACGGGGACACAACGCAATCAGGCGAGAGTCCCCACTGCCAAGTTCCGTCCAAACCCAGAGGATCTGTTTCCCTGTTGTACTAGTCAAAGTCTGGTTTGGCTGATGGCAATCATCTACTGTCACTTCTGCTTGAAGGCCTTGGGGACTCTGAGGCAGCAAAAAAATACTATGGACCCCTCGCAGCACCGTGGAGGCTGAGCCTCCGTCAAGCTCCTAGGAGTGCACAGCAGGTTCTTCTTCCCGAGTCTCTGGTTCATCTGTCAGTGTGAGTAGGATCTGGAAGAGAGTGTCAAGTCATTAGCGACTGAAGGGCAGTTCCCAGTCTACAGCAGGGGCTGACAACGAAGAAGGGCTGTCCCCAACAGAGGAGGCTCACCCGGAGCACACAGCTCTTCACCTTTAACCTCTGCTCAAAGCCACCCTGCAACATCTGTGTTCCGTCACTGCTGCTTCTGGGTGACTCTGACTTTGTGTGTGTGTGTGTGTGGGGGGGGGGAGTAAAAGCATTTACTTGTTCACTTAACTACTCTTTAAAGAGAATGGGTCTTATGTGTTGCCCAGGCTGACCCTGAACTCCGAGGCTCAAGCAACCGTGCTGCTTCAGTCTCCAGAGCAGCTGGAACCGCAGATGAAGCCCAGAAACATGAACATAGTTTCATTCCTCCTCATTAGGCTCAGTGATAACTCTTTGGTAGTCCCAGCCACACAGGATGCTGAGGCAGGAGGATCACCTCAGTCCAGGAGTTCAAAGGCAGCCCTGGCAACAACAGAGTTAGACTCCTCCATCCAAAACAAACAAATAAGCAAACACACCCCACTGGTTTATAAGCAGAAGAGACTAAACGTGGTCACCTTTTTGGAGCTCAGGGTCTGAGAAGCACCAGCAGTTTCGAACTGTGTGTAAAGAGGTTCCACATGTGCCTTTGTGATCCGAGTATGTGCCAGGTTGTCAGCTATGTCCCCACCCCGACCTCATCCCCTGTTACATACTCCTCACCCAGAAAAAGTGCTCGGGTACCCACTGCACCGAATTTATCCTTTCCATGACTGCTTTTAATTTAAAATAGGTTTAGTAAATAGTTCTCTCTTTTAAAAAGATTCATAATTAATGATGTTCGTGGGGGAGGGGTACGAGCACATGTCCAGAGACATCAGATTCCCACTGGGGCTGGGATCACAGACGGTGGTAAGCCTCCCAACATGAGCGGTGGGAACTTGAGGTTGATCCCTAGCACTGTAGGAATGAATGAATGAATAAAATGATCAGCAGAAAGTTCCTCATGGTCATCTTCCTATTGTTTGCTTAATTTTCAAGGCATGTGGCGTGTTGGTACTCATTCATCTCAATTGTGCTTGTCTTTAGGTGCACATGGTGAAGGCCATAGGTCCCGGTCAGCTCTCTTGCTCCTTGCCTCTTGTCTTTTGAGAGAGGAATCTTGCTCTCCCTGGCAGCTTTGTCTTTAGTATTTTAAAGGAGGACAGGGTCCCTGCCACAGCATGCGTCAGTTCTGAGACATTCCAGCCATTATCTTCCCAGATACTGTCCCTTCCCACTTTTTCTTTCCAGAACTCCACTTACGAATCTATTTGGCCTTCTCAGTTGGTTTTCCTTCTCTCTCTGTTTCTTTGGTCTCTAAGCACACTTCTGAGTTCATTAAGTCTTGACCTCGGCTGGGTCTAATCTGCCATTAGGCCCACCTACTGATCGTTAGACTTAGCTCTTGAAAATGTGTTTGTCACAATTCTAATCTACTGTTCTTACTTTCTCTCTCTCTTTTTAAGTCCCTCTATTTTCTCTGGCTATGCAAATATTCACTTTGCATCATTTGGTGATGGCAGTATCTTGGTCTCTCCAGATCTAGTATCTCCTGTTTTGTCAGCTTTTGCTCACGGGGCTGGTTCCTGAACCGTTCTATTATTTTAAGCTGTGACATCACATTTCTCCGAGTTTTGCCTGTGGGTACTATTTGAGAATTGGGTTAAAGAAGGTTCCTTTAGGGCCAGCAAGATGGCCCAGTGAGTAGCGGTGCTTGTGGCGTGACAACCGGGTTGGCTCACTGGGACCCTCCAGGCGGAAGGAGAGGGCTGACTCTTGCAGGTTGTCCTCTGAGGTTACCCCCGTGCTGCTGCAGTCCTGCGCTCGACTCTACGCAGACCTGTGGACTTGGTGCTCGTTGGCAGATGCGGTTTCTTCCTGCCGGGTATGCCAGTCAACACGCACGCTTGGAACTGGCCCTCAGGGCACACTGAGGAATGTGCATGCAAACCACTTCCGTAAACCTGGCTCTTCAGCCTGCTTTTCTGTTCCCATCCGGCTTCCGCTGATGGCCACACACAATGGAGCATTCCTAAGGCACCATGACTTGCCACATGGGCACTATGATGCCTCCCCTGATGGAGAACACTGCAGAGGCAGGGGCAGCTCTGGTTCTTGCCCTCCAGGAGGCACAGTGCCTGGACCGCAGCACTGGATGGCTCTGTTTCTGGCCTCGGCCTGGACTCTCCCATAGGCTGCTGGGGCTTCTGCTGTGACTGGCCCCCTACACCATGCTGTCAATTAAGTATCTGCTCGGTAAATAGCTTACTGTTGGGAAGCGGGGGAGATGGTCCACAGCGGCTTAGCAGGAGACCCCCAGCTAACGCTGCAAAGCAGATTTGTGCCAACAGCATAACGCTGGTGTGCCAAGACCATACCTAGGCCCAGACCTTAGCTCCCAAGGCCAGTTCAGCAGCTGGCTGAAGGAGAAAGACGACCATTTACCATGAGCTCCTGTGACTCACAAGCTTTGACGCTTAGGAAAGGAAAAATTGTAACTTCTATGCCACGAGGGAAGGCTGAAGCCTCAATCATGAACCTAAAACTGGATGAATTTTTCATTTACTTATTTTTTGTTTTATTTTTGAGATAAGGTTTCGCTGTACAGCCCTGCCTGTCCTGGAACTTGCTATGTAGACTAGGCTGACCTCTGCTCCCAAGTGTTGGGATTAAAGGCTTGTACGACCATGTGTGGCTTAAAAAAAAAATATTTTGAGACAGAGTCTTATGTATCCTAGGCTAGCTTTGAACTTGTTATACCAAGCTGAAGATGACCTTACATTTCTGACCCTCCTGCCTGTACCTCCCAAATGATGGGAATTTATAAGCACACACTACCATGCCCATTTTATGGGGTGCATATTTTTTAAAAAATTTATCTAAATGTAAATATCTTTATCTCTTAGGTCAGTGCCTAAAGCCTTTCCAACTGGTCAAAGTGGCCCTGGTAGTCTCCTCTGGAATCATTCTAGTTTGATGGGAAGGGAAGTGAATTAATCCACCTATTTATATCTGAGTGACACTTGCAGAAAGGGACAGCTGGAGTGAGGGCCGTGCTCTGCCCCTCACCTTCCCGGGCACGGTTCCAGCCCGGAGGAATGAACAACACCGGCACACAAGAATATCAGATCCGTTTCATGAAACCCTGCCCGGGCGACACAGCTGCCAGGGTTTGCTCGGAGCTCAGTCAGCCCGGGGTAATGGAGAGGCAGCCATGGGGCGTGGGCTGCCGATCAGTGCTGGCTCTAACCCCAAGCCCTCCCGGAACCCCTTTTAATTGTGAATGAACAATGAAGGCACTTGGTCTAAGCCATAGATGTCAACACCAACATTAGCTCTAATATGTTCTATTTGCAAACGAGAGAATACTTTTTAGTATAAAGATATTTTAAGGAACTTCTGTTATTGTTTTTAATACAATAAGCCTTTTTATTTGAGACAAAGTCCTTGCCCAGGCTGGCCTTGAACTCTTGATCCTGTTTCAACTTCCCTGAGTCAGTATTATAGATATGTAGCACTGTACCAGGCTAATTATTCTTCTAGAAAAAACATGTTTTTTTTTAAACATGCTTGATATTTACTAACCTATATAGTTTTAATACTGAGGTTCATTTTCTTAATAGGGCACATAAATGTACTGATACAATAACATCAGAGTACAGAAACAGGTCTCTGGACGACTTTCCAGTGCCTCAGTGGAATACTGCTTCCTGTCACTGAACGTAAGCAGTGATATCCAGAGGGAAGGCCACTTTCTTGAGGGGACAGGCATGAGGATATTTAATATCTACCCTTTTATGAAAAGTTAAATACTGCATTGCTGATCTAAATTAAACTTCAGTTCTAATTCTGTGATGTGACTACGGTGCCAGTTTTGAAGTACAATCTACCTAAGTATATCTGATTATTTCTGTCTATATATACAAATTTAGATGTGTAGCTGGGTGTGGTGGTGCGCAGCTTTAATTTCAGCACTTGGGAGGCAGAGGCAGGTGGATTTCTGTGAGTTTTAGGCCGGCCAGGGCTGCACAATGAAACCCTATCTCAAAAAGAAATTGTAAAATAATCATTGTGAGAATAATTACTTACGAAAGGCTTCTGATCCCCTTGCCACCATTCTGTGACGGAGAGGGGTGTTTAATCTGACTAAAACTTTTTCTTCACGCTCACTTTTGTGTGTATTCATATGTCACAGTCATGTGGGGGTCAGAGCAGACTGAGGGGGTCAGCTCAGCTTGTACCCTGAGATCAGGTCAGCGAGCTTGGTGGGCAAGTGCCTTTACCCATTGAGCCGTTTCAAAAGTGAGCCCAGAATCTTAGTTTTGCTGTTTATGACTCTTTCAACTGGGCACAGCTCTGTCCCTGAAGATCAGAAAAGCAGAGTTTCAACTGCCCGAGGAAGTTCAGAAGGAAACATAGAGACCTAGGTGGCCTTTAACCTGCTTTAGTACTGCAGTGTACAGTAAAAAAAAAAAAAAAAAAAAAAATCTTAAATGGTCATGGAATACACAAGTTATAACTTCAACAGAAGCCTTAGTACTTTTTTTTTCCAGCAGGGTTTCTCTGTGTAGCCCTGGCTGTCCTGGACTTGCTTTGTAGACCACACTGGCCTCCCAGAGGAACTCAACAGAGCTCCTCCTACTCTGCCTCCCAAATGCTGGGATTAAAGGCTTGCAACACCACACCTGGCTCCTTAGTACTTAATTATCCAGGACCCCTGGTAGTTGCTTGCTTGATTCCATTTCCTTCCACTAGGGTTGGGGGCAGTTGATGGTTGTGACTCTATGCGTGCTAGCAACTGTTAGGCCAGCTCTCCCTGGTAAAGCAAATAAAAATTCTAACTTTGTATTGGTGGCTGATTTATACCACAACTGAATTCAAATAACCACTATGATGCTACTGGACTGGTTCTCATGAACCTAAATGTGACCCACTAGTTGACCCATCACCGCTAGGTCATGACTCATAGTTAAACTCTATTGCTGTCAACTCGGGCAGGGTGATCCATGCCCGTAATCCCTGGGCTTGGGGTCTAAGATGGGAGGTTCACCCTGAGCTCTCCAACAGCCCAGGCTGCATAATGAGTTCAAGCCTTCACTACTTAGTGAGACTGTTCTCAAACAACAAGCCAGGAACCAAACAAACCAAAGCACAAAGTAAAAAACAAAACAAAACAAAACAAAAAAAAAAACAAACCACTGTTCTCACGAGTGAATCATCAAATTCTTTAACAGTTTAGAGGAGGCCAAGAGGAGCGGTGTATTCTAGTCCAGAAGCCGAGGGAGATGGCATGTGCTAAAGAGGCTAAGTTCCCAGGCACCAGAGGGCCAGAACTCATGTTCTGAGCTTCCCTAAAGACAGCCTCCAGTGATCCCAAGCCATCACCCTGAGCAGCTGGGATGTGCGTGAATAAAGGCTGACAAACCACAGTCCCCGTGCTGACGTTCTTCCTCTGTAATGCAGAAGAAACTTGACAAACGTCAGCGTTACTACATGACAGTGTTTTCTGTCCATTCAAAGGGGTTCTATGGAGCATGAGTCACAAGGAAATAACCCAAACAAAAAACTATTCCCAGACAATTAAAAAAAAGGCACCTGTCCCATTATCTGAGCTCAGCTGTCCCCATGCCAGGCACTTCTGGGGTCTAAACTACTCAGATGTCTATAGGGGCCACCTGCTGGGCTCCCCCAGGGTTCCTTCTCCGCCCCGCGCTGTTCTTCCTCACAGTCTTTCCTTGGGAGTTTGTCCACCCATAGCTTTACTCTTTGGAAAGAGGGTGCTGAAGGATGCTCCAGGCTAGGCCTGCCCTATCCTTCACAAGGTGGATGCTGCCAGTGGCACAACTAATAGCTCAGTTACCACAGCTGAATTCAAAAGCACTGAAAGGGAGGTCACAGTCATCAGGAGGGTGCCTGGAGGCAACCCCTCACCCATGCTCCTGTACCCAGACTCACTGGTCTCCCCACACAAAAAGGGACATGAAAGTAGAGGGGACACCAGTTGAGAAGGACATCAGTGGAAACTCAAGGAGTATTGTGTCTGAGCACCATGGGGAGTGAATATGATCAAAATGCATTATATGTACATATGAAAAGGCCATAAGGACACAATAGGATGCATAGGAGGCTTTTAGAAAACAACATGTATTGGTGAAGACAGGAGAGAGGATTTTTGGGTACTGTTGGTGGAAAGGTAAAAGGGTATAGTCTCTGTGGACAGCAACAGAAACGGTCCTCTCAAAAACCTTAAAAATAGAACTACAACGTGATCCTCCATATAGATGCAAAAGAAACAAATGCAGAGAATGAAAAGATAATTGTATGGCTACGCTCACAGCGACACTAAACACAACAGCTAAAAGGTGACAGCAACCCAAGTGTCCACTGCTGGATGAACAGATGACAGACAAAACTAGCACGTTCACACAATGAAGTATTATTCAGCCTTCAACAGGAAGGAGACTCTGACGCAAGTCACAACCCAGATGAACCCTAAAGAACATTATGTTAAGTGAAGTAACAGTCACAAAAGGTCAATAATGCATGTTCCCACTTGTTTGAGGCGTCTATTGAAACCTCTAGGGACAGAAAGCAGAATGGCAGACTCGGTGTAAAGGGAGTCATTTAACAGGGATAGAGCTGAAGCGTTGCAAGATGAAAGTCTGCAGATGGAGGGTGGAGCCAATTTCCTGACGTGAATGTGCTTGAGACCAGTGTACCACGTACTGAACACAGGCAAAGTGGCAAATAAACCCATCGGCTCCAGGCATAACAACAAATGCTTATCGCTTGTATTATCTTACCTAAAACCTACACCTGTATGGACTTTACGAAGTCAGAAGTGGAACCTAGAGGACTTTACTGGTTTACCCTGCTCTGTGGCTCCTCCCACTTGCTTACGGTTTCAGCCCCTTTGGGAAAGTGCCCCATTCCCTTCCACTGATGTCAACTAGGTTATTCTGGCCAGACTGGAAATAGTAGTTCCATACTCCCTGGACCAGTGGCAAGCTGGCAAGTGACCCATACTTGGCCCAAATCCACACCTCCTTGACCACAGCAACTGCTTCAAGAGGTGGCCTTGCCATGTGAACCAAGCCTCTGGTGCTGCCTTGAGAGACGGGTCCCCTTCAGTAGAATGAGCAAAAATTCCCATCCTTTTTGGTCCCTGGCTGTAAAGAATAAAGGCTGGAGCTGTTCAAACCACATACCTCCCTGATGTTTCCACACAGTTAAAGCCACAGAAAGGAAGGACCAGGGAGGTCAATGAGGCTATGACAGGAATGAAAAAGGATGAAGTGTGGGGGGACAGGAGGCATGAGGCAGAATATCCTAACACACTTAGTTCTAGACTCCTATGGTAATTTGGATGTGAAGTGTCCCCCACAGGCTCACATGTTTGAACACTTGGTCTGTACCTGGTGGTACTGTAATGGGAGGTTCTGGAACCATCTGGAAGTGGGGCCTTGCTGAGGAAGTAGGTCACAGGGTGAAGGGCAGGGGAGGCCTGGCACTTTATAAGCTGGCCCTGCTTCTGGCCCAGGGAGATGTGAGGAGTCCCAAGCCACGCTCTTACTGGCATGAGCCCCACCACACCTTCCCCACCATGAAGGACTGTGTCCTCTCAACCATGGACCAAAACACAAATCTTTGCTTGTGTCAGGTAATGTATCACAGCAATGAGAAGAGGAATTAATATAGACAGCATAAGGACTCGCCATTAACATGAGCCAAACTCCTTTCATGGTTATTGTGAGTTAGGTCCAGCTACTTGCAACAAAATGTATTCTAGACAGCACTAGTGGAGACTCAGACGCCAGGACTGACTGAGAGAAGGGACAAGCTAAAATCTCGACGAAGAATGAACTAGAAAGCACAAAGAAGGAAAACAGAGAAGGAGCTAGAAGAATGACCTGCAGCACCTCTTCAAGAAAAGGACCATTCTAATCTTTGCTGCACAAAGGCAGCTTGGTATCTGGTAGACAATTCAATCTTGGGATTCATATTTTAAAGTTATTTTGGGGCTGGAGAGATAGTTCAGTGGTTAAGAACCCTTAACCACTGATGCTCTTGCTGAGGATTGTAACTCTAGTCCTAGAGGATCTGATGCCTTCTGAATTCCACTGGCACCAAGCATGTGTATGGTGCACATACGCACAGACTGGCAAATACTGGCAAAAAATAGTCAAATACAAAACAACAACAACAACAAAAAACCATTTAAAACTGTGTGCATAAATTTAAGATTTTGTATGTAATAGCCTTTGAACATATGTTCAACAACATGGGCTCGGGGACACACTGAGTTCCAAGGTTGTTCACAGTAACTTGAATTTCATTCTTCCAAGGCTTTCCCTTTTCTGTGCGTTGAGGTATGTGTGTGGGCGTTTCATGGATGTTCGCGTGTGTGAATGTGTGGCTATCAGAAGAGGGCGTTAAGCGTTGCCTTTGTCATTGTTCACTTTCTGAGGCAGGTCTTTCGCTGAACCTGAAAAGCTGTTTTGGCAGGCTGGGATCTGCCTACCCAACAGGGATCAGAGGCCTGTGTGGTCAGGCCTGGCGTGTAGGTAAGTGCTGACGGTCCAAACTCAGGCCCTTCTGCTTTCACAGCAAGTGCTCTTAGCCACTGAGTCATATCCTTGGCCCCTAGACCTTTCCTAAAATAAATAAATAAATAAATAAATAAATATATATATTTAAAACCAATCCCTGTATGCATTAAGACAAAGTAACAATCAAACTGAAATAAAGCAGGGGCCTGAGATGGCTCAGCGGGTGAGGAAGCCTGCCTCCAAGCCTGATGACCTCAGTTCCATTTTTGGATTCTATGTGGTAGATGGAGAAAACTGACTCCCACAAACTCCACAGAAATACTTGTGTGCCTGGATACACATAAAATACATAAATGTGATTAAAAAACTTAAATGGAAAAAAAAAAAGACCCAAAGTTCAAGTGTGTCTTCCACACTAGGCTCTGGGGCTTCCATCTCCCAGGCGGGCAGCTGCCTGCTTCTGACCTGTGACCACACATACCTGTCTTTCTCAGGACAGTCAACATACAAACAGGAGCACGACCTACACTGTGCTTTGCTTTCTGCTCTTCTTCCATTTTTTACTTAACAGTGTATCTCGGAAATTGTTCCTTATCCATAGAAATATCTCAGTCAAGAACACTCCTTAGGTAATCCATATACAAATCTCAAGACATCTCTGTAAGTGGGGTCTGGGAGCTTACTCTTGGGTTCCACAGCTCTCTGTAAAGTAAAATGGCCCCCTAGGACCAGTTTGTCATCTTGTCACCCTGCAACCGGGAGACAACAGGAAACAGCCTCTTCCTCCCTGACAACTGAGACTGACCCAGAAGAGCCCACAAGAGCCGCAGCTCAAAAAGGAAAGTGCTGTTTCTCAAGACCCTCTGAAAGGGAAAGAGAGGATGATTAGTGCCCCTCAAGATCATGGGAAAGAGAAGTTTAACCTCAGTTGGGCACAATGACAGCTCTGCCACATGGACGCTGCACTTAGATGGGCATGAGGCAGCCATGCTGACAATGGCTACAGTCACTGGGAACCTGGTGTCTTTGCTGGGTCATCAGATGTCCGCTTGCTGTCACTCGGCAGATGTCCTCCAGATCCTCTGAATGAAAGCTGGGCTTCAACAGTCGCCAACCCTTCCCCTGCAAACCTCTTCCTGTAAGTCATAAAGGCTCTGGGATGTGTCTGCTGTTTTACGTTCGTCACCCAAACTAATCCACCCAGCCCCTTAATCATTTTTATCACTCTTCACTGGCTATCCTAAACTGTCTCAGCTTGCTGGGGATTACGGCACGTTGCAGGCCCATCTCTAACCTAACCTCACTTATGGCCCTCTGTGTCCACAGACCAGACACGAATCAGGGCAGTTCCCTAACCTCTGCTGACCTCAGCTCTAGCAGCCGAGAAGAGTCTATGCAGTTCCACCGTCTGTACTCTGTCTTTTTAAAGCTATCCATTTCTTTCCACTCTCCGTATGTGACATTCTGAGTTTGCCTAAGCTTTTCTAACACTGCTTCTCCTGTGTCTCTCCCCGACGCCCATGCTGACATGAACTCCTGGCTGAGGATCACCTTGTTGAGACTTGGACTGAGGGGGCCATCCCATTGTTGACCCTCACCCTACCCTACAGGTGCTCTTTTCCACCCTCAGACCTTGTCTTGCCAGCCAGAGTTCTGGCTCTTCTCCAACATAATCTTCATTTCACAGGATGGTTCTGTCGCCTATAGATTAAGCCAGTCAGGGTGCCCAACCAAGTGTTTGGTAAATAGAATCTGCGGTGTAAATTCATCTCTGAACTGACCATCTCTTTAATGTTCTTTAAGAAGCACACATGCGAACAAACCCACTGTGACTGGCAGCCTGCAGGAGGTCCTGTGATGATCCTGCCTCCTGGCATCTGCCTCCAGCGTGGACGGGACTGAATGGCTCACTCTAAGATAGACAACAGACAGTTAAGTTACAGGGTGCTGCTGCCAAAATTAAGTTATAAACAGCCTGTGGCTTGTGCCCTAGGGGCTTTCTCACCATGCCACTGACCCAACAGCAGCTTTATTAGTTTGTAAGGGCCACCATATCAAAATACATGCCGGGAAGGACACAGATAACCTCATTTCTCTCACAGCTCTGGGGGTCCAAGATCAGGGTACTGATAGGTTTGGCTTCTCTCTGGTCCCCAGCCCTCACACGGTCTTTCCTCAGTGAGCACATCGGCCTAGGGTTTCCTCTTCTAGAGGGCAGAAGGGCTGAGCACCCAGGGGCTAGCTTCGTTTTAACTGAACCACATCTTTAAAGGTGTACCTCCAGGTGTGGTCGCTTTCTGAGGGACTGTGGGGGCGGGGAGAGCTTCCATGGCTGAGATTTAGAAAGACACAGTTTGAGCAAAGCACACACTGACAGACAGCTCTGGGAGAGGACTGCATGGAGAGGCTGGCCAGCAACCACGAGAGTAAGAGCCTGGAAGCTGGTCTCCAGTTCATCTAACAAATGAGGTCAGAGTCTCTAGCTGCCAGCTTGACCACAACTGCATGAAAAGCCTTAACCAAAGATGGCTGGCTGAACCAGGAAGGCCAAGCCACAGAAATCGTGAGGTAATAAAGGCTTGTAAAGTTCTAAGTTTCCGAATATAATCTGTTACACAATAGACGATAACTACCAACAAAGAAAAACTTGTGTTAACTGAATATTTATGCAAAGAATAACAGTGTGGCTGGAGAGGGCTTCTGTGAAGTGGGGTGTGGGCCAAATACCTCTTTGTTTCAAAATTTGCTACAAGTAAAATCAATGTACATTTTTTTTTAGCCCAGGGTATTTACCCTCTGAAGATAAAGACTGTTGGAGGTGTTGCATGACAGTGCAAAACAGAAGCAGAAAGCTAGCAGATTCATTCATTTTCCTTTGCACTGTCTCATCTGGCCTCCACAGCAGCCCTCTGAAGAAGACATGGCAGCTGTTTTCATTCAGGTGCACAGCCAAGTATCTGATACACGGCAGGTATTAAAAATATTTCTAGCTGAAGGTGTTCCCAATGTCCTGTGGTAAAACTTTGCCCAGAAAGGCTGTTTGCATAGTTCAAGGCAAGGCAATCCTCCTGCCTCTGCTTATATGTGGCCTAATGAAGGGGCAGAATCCAAGTACAGGATTGTTTTTTTTTCTACTGAACCATCTCACATATTTTCTATTTTCATTTTTCTTCCCTGAAATTATAAATAAAAATATTTTTGTTTGCTTTTAAAGACAGGGTTTCTCCGTGTAGCCCGGGCTATCCTGGAACTCGCTCTGTAGACTGACTGGCCTCAGAAATCTGACTGCCTCTGTCTCCTGAGTGCGGAGATTAAAGGCATGCACCACCACACCCAGATCACACCTTCAGGTTATTAAAGATAGGTACTCTGCCATCTATCTGGTGGACTTTCACAGGAAGTTCTGGGTGACTAAAAGAACAGCCTTTAAATTTCAGGAAAAACAGGATTACAAAAATGAATGGCGTTTATGTTTTCTTTTAGGAGATGACTCTTACTTGTTTCACAGTTAATTGCCAAGGATGTACTACACCTACGATGACGTGTGTGACGGACGAGTGACACCATTCCTAGATTTCCTTTAGAAACTCAGTGACAGAGGGAAACAAGTAAAATACAGCATTTCAGCAAATTTTATTAGAGGAAGGTCAAAGGTGATGGGAAAGAGATGGGTTTTTGGAAAGGGACAGCTTGTGCGAGGCAGCAGGCAAGCGGTCCCGGATGGCCGGAATGTAGGGGAGCGCTGGGCCAGTGGAGAGCAACAGCAGTGAGACCGAGCGCAGACTTGTCTGCTTTGTCTGGCAGTGGAGGGGACGGACTCCGGGGCCTTCTGCCTGTGAGGCTAACGCTTGGTCGTTTATCCGCATGGCAGTTTAGAGACAGTGATTCACTGTGTAGCCCAGGCTGGCTCTGACCTGCTGAATGCCGGGAACACCACCACGCAGGCACCAGAACTTTGCACTGGGTTTGTTGTTGGGTTTGTTTAAAAACAGGGTCTTATTATATTGCCCTGGCTGGCCTACAATTCTCTATGTATGTAGCTCAGGATGGCCCCAAACTGCCAGCCTCTGACTCCCAAGTACTAGGACCAAAGACATGAGCCACCACATCCTTCAGGAATGGTTCATTTATTTGTATTATTATTTGTTGTCTTGATTAATTAGTGAAATTTGTGCATTAGGGGTATGGAAGAAAAAGACGAGTTATCATGTGCGTCCCAGAGACTGAAAACAAGTTTCCAGGCTTAGAGACTGGCATCTCTGCGTGCGGGGTCAAGCTTTTATTTCCACATTTAAGACAGGGTCTCACGGGGCTGGGGAGATTGTTCAGCAGTGAAGAGCACTTGATGCTCTTGCACCTGGGTTTGGTTCCCAGCACTCAGATGGCAGCTCACATTTTCTCTAACTCCAGTTCTAGGGGACTGGACTCTTCCTCGGACCCCCCCAGGCCCTAGGCATGCACAAGGGGCATATCCATAGATAGATAAAACATTAGTGACACATAAGCAAACCTAACACAGTTTTAAACAGGGTTTTACTCTGTATCCCAGGCAGGCCTTGAATAAAGCCTTGCAGCCTTTAACTCAAGGCAATCCTACTGCCTCTGCCTTTTGTGTGCTGGTATTACATGCAGCTTCTGAAGATTGCTTGCTCTCTCTCTCTCTATTTTTCAAGACAAGGTTTCTCTGTGTAGACTTGGCTGTCCTGGTATTTATTTACTCTGTAGACCAGGCTGGCCTTGAACTCATAGATATCTGCCTGCCTCTGCCTCCTGTGTGCTGGGATTAAAGGCATGCACCCCTATCGCCCGGTGAAACAGTTATTCTTAAAAGACCCTTTTTCATATATGTGTGCACAAATTTATGTGCAAGGTCACGCCAGTGTGGAGAGCAGAGCGTAGGCTCAGTGTGTTCCTCAGCCAGTTGTTCACTTTTGTGTGTGTGTGTGTGTATGTGTGTGCTTGTGTGTGTGCTTGTGTGTGTGTTTCACATTATCAAACTCAAAACTCAACACTGAAGATCAATGTCTTAAATATGTTCCTAATACCATAATCACTACCAAAAAAGGGGTGTCCTTTTCCACAGTGTTTTAGGCACTGGTTATAACACGCTCCAGGAAAAACACTTTCTCCGACTCATGCAGGCACCTCCGACTATTCCAGGAGGATCACAAACACACACAAAAGGGAGGGGAACTTGTTGGTGAGAAGGGGGTCAGCAAGAATGAAAGGGGACGGTGGGTAAGAGGGAGGAAGGACTATGATTGTGACCAAAACACACGATACACACATGTAAAATTAGCAAATATAAAAATACTGCAGTTTCTCAAGGCAAGAGGACCTTTGCTTGTTTCTATTTTCCCATTCCCTCTCATACAGCTCCCATGCAGTCCCTAATCCAGTTGCTCCTTAATTCCCAGTTATATATCTTCCAGTAGAAATTCAATTAAGAAACATACTAATTTAGGGAGAATTTACAACCATTCTTTGCCTTATAAAATTGGCAACTTAATTTTTTCTTATATATGCTTATAAAGGAACTGTAGGTTAGGGCCTTTTGGTCTAGTCATTGTGTTATTTCCTGTGTGTGTCAAATACTAGGGCGAACATGTGAATACTGGGCACTGACCGACTACACTGGCGCTCTGGGGTGGGCCTAATGAATTCACAGAATTAACAGAACCATACAACCCCAAACCATATGAGAACAAACACCTGAAAGGTGGAGGGAGAAAGCGCAAGCCCTGGATCCCAGAACTTCTGTTGCTGTTTGAAGCACATTCTCAACACTGCAGCTTGGGTTGGCATATGACTCCCTGTGTAAATCAGGTTGACCCTCAGACTCTGAGGTTCATCTCCTTCTGCTTCCTGAGGACTAGGATTAAAGGTATGGCTACCACACCTGGCACTGTCTCCTAATTCTACCTATAACTCTGTGCTGTTTTGTTTTGTTTTGTTTAAACACTTTGTCATGTAGGAAATTTATTTGTCTTTTTTTCCCCCCTTGAATGAGATATGGAAGCCAGAAAGTTAAACTGAATACAGCAAATGTACCACACGGTGGGCTAGATACTTGCAGCATTTGGAGAAATGTTACCTCCTTTCTCAAAATGTCAAGACATTACTCAGCATTGTAGGGCAAATGGCTCCAGGCCACACAGATTTGAGACACTTCTTTATAGTCTCTTGGAGGACAGGCTCTTCAGAGTCTTTAAAGTGGGCCTTTCAGGACTGGCAGTCAAAGGCCGCCTTCCTCAGAGCAGTTGGAGGTGGGAGCCTGTACGTTTTGAATACACTTTGGAAACATGGTCCCGATTTTACCAGCGGAGAGAGGGTGGGTGAGCTTCCCAAGCTCCCACAAACCAAGCTGAGGTGAGAAGCAGCTCTCTCCCTCTAAATGCAGCCTTCTTTTTGACACACCTCACTTTCTACAGTAGCTCACACTGACCCCATGGACATTCTGACTTCTAAGACCCCGAGATTCTCTCTTTTGGTAGCAATGACAAAGATCAATCGGATGATCTCTCTGGGAGCCCTTCAGCTGTCCTAGGCAGGCTGGGGGCGGGGGAGTCAATAGGGAGAGAGGAGCTCCTGGGATGCTTAAAAGAAAAGTGGATTTATGTGAGGCTAATTCCTGGAACAGATGTGAAACCGAATACTTCACAGCCCATTCCTGCCTTGCTCTTTCAGGAAGGGAAATGAAAGAGCAGGGTTAACCTGCTCTTCATCACACTAGGCTTCGGCTGCTTTCAAAACTCCCATGACCAGGGCACAGGCCTCTTCCTGCTACACCCTCCCCTCCCTACACAACCAAGGGGAGAGCTGGGACTATCAGAAGAGAGGCTGTCTGCCCTTTCTTGCACCTGACAACAGCAGAGGTGGGGACATGTGGCAGGCTCCAGACCTCCTTCACCCAGGGACACAGCTGCGTTCCTCCCCTGGGGCCACAAGGAAGCAGTTGCTTTGAAATGTGATTTAGAATCCTGATACCTCGATCGTGGACAGGGAGAAATCAGAATTAGCTTAATTCCAAGTGCTGAAAACAGAAATGGGAGAATACTAATAATAGGGGATTTTGTCTTCCTATGAACCAAGAGAGACAGATGAATTAAGGAAAGCTATCATCTTGGCGAGGTAACACTCCCTGTATGACAGAAAACATACATGTGCACACACATACAGAGTATGTGTATATACTTTTCCCCCATCCATCACAGCTGCTTGTGCCTTAAGTGTCAGAACAGAAGCTCACAGTATGTACCAGGCTGACTGAAGCCCATGGCTCCTTTGGTTAACACGGAAATGCAGGGTTCCCTAATGACATGGGCAGTAAGGTCAGGAGCCCTGGGAGAGTCATCAGCAGGTCCCACTTTTTCAACCCAGGCATGACTGCAGAAGGCTAGCCAGGGAAATGTCTGCCGCTCCACAGAGAGTACCAGGAACAGCCTGGCCAGCCCCAGTCACTTAAGGTATCTCTGGGAGTCACCTTTCAAAGACCAAACCACTTGTTCAGCCACACTGTTTAGTGAACACTTGTTCAGCCACAATGATCGGGGGCAGGGCTGTGTGGAGGGAGGGATTACCAAGGGCAGGGAAGCAAGCGGGGACCAACCAGCCAGTTCTCAGCTGCTCCCTCATGGATTTGGAGCACGAGGTGAAGCTTAAGGCCCTGAAGCCATAGTCAAGGTCCCCTGAGCCATGAAGTCCCCTAGAGCCTACACCTTTCCCAACAGGGACATGAAAGTGAGGCCAGGCCCAGGAACAGCTGCCATGCACCAAACGCATGTAGCTTGCTTGGCGGTGTGAGACACTGTGGGCAACATGGGCCCCC
Source organism: Meriones unguiculatus (assembly GCF_030254825.1). NCBI lineage: Eukaryota > Metazoa > Chordata > Mammalia > Rodentia > Muridae > Meriones > Meriones unguiculatus. The sequence goes on along the minus strand of NC_083355.1, from coordinate 92,936,059 downwards.
AAGCCTTTCTTCTTAACACCTTAAAGCATACCTAAAATAAAATGGACAAATACTGTCGGATAAACCAATATTGTGTTTCATGAACAGGACACACAATAAATAAGCATTTCAAACCAACCCTTAAATTTCTATCAGAAATTGTTTATTAACTTTATTTCTAAAGATATGTTTTTTTATTACTTTTAATTATGTATAAGTGGGTGCATTTCTGTACTGGTGCCCAAGTTGGCCAGAGGCATCAGATGCCCTGGAAGCAGAAGTAACAGACAGTTGGCAGCTCTCTGAGAGGGTACAGAACTATTGGAGGAGCCATCCATGCTCTTAAGCTCTAAGCCATAGCTCCAACCCTATAGCTGCTTTTGTGAGAGTGAGAGTATAGGTTTAAAAAAAATAAAAAAGTAAAAAATTTACTGCTGACACGGAAGGCTTTTTGTTTTGTTTTGAAAAAGCCTGTTAGGTCAGGCTGGCCTGGAATTTACTATGTTGCCCAGGCTGGTCTCAAACTCATGGCAATCCTCATGTCTTCTATTCCTAAATGCAGAGATGTTAGGGCATGAGCCACCACACCTAGCTCTTGATTTTACATCTGTTTTTTTTTTTTTTTTTTTTTTTTTTTTTTTTTTTTTAAAACACAGGGCCTCCCTCAGGTTGCCTAAGATGATTCTGAACTGAGACTATGCAGGGGGGATGACCCTGGATTACCGGCTTCCCTGCTGGGGTTACAAAGTGTGTGCTACTATCTCTGGCTATATTTCACATCTGATTAAAACCCTCCCACTTAAGAGTAAGTAACCCAAGAGTTTTTTTTTTTTAATTTGCATTTTCCTAATGGCTATGTTCAACATTTCTTTTTTAATTTATTACAACTTACTCACTTTGTATTCTAGCTGTAGCCCCCTCCCTCATCCTCTCCTAGTCCCATCTGCCCACCCTCTTCTCTTCCTGTGCCCCTTCCCCAGTCCACTGATAGGGGAGGTCCTCCCCCCTTTCCATCTGACTCTAGCCTATCAGGTCTCATCAGGACTGGATGGATTGTCTTCCTCTATAGCCTGGTAAGATGGTTCCCCCCCTCAGCGGGGAGGTGATTAAAGAGCCATACACTGAATTCATGTCAGAGACAGCCCTTGTTCCCCTTACTAGGAAGCCCATTTGGAGACTGAGCTGCCATGGGCTACAACTGTGCAGCGGTTCTAGGTTATCTCCATGCATGGTCCGTGGTTGGAGTATCAGTCTTAGACTCCTGGGCCTAGATTTTTTGGTCCTGTTGCTCTCCTTGTGGAGCTCCTTTCCACTCTAGGTCTTTCTATCTCCCCCTTCTTTCCTAAGATTCCCTGCACTCTGCCCAAAGTTTGGCTATGAGTCTCAGCATCTGCTTTAATACCCTGCTGGGTAGAGTCTTTCAGAGGCCCTCTGTGGTAAGCTCCTGTCCTGTTTCCTGTTTTCACCCTCCTCTGATGTCTACCCCATTTGCCTTTCTGAATGAGGATTGAACATCTTACCCAGGGTCCTCCTTCTTGCTTAGCTTCTTTAGGTGTACAGATTTTAGTATGTTTATCCTATATTATATGTCTAATATCTACTTATAAGTGAGTATATACCATGTGTCTTTCTGCTTCTGGGATACCTCACTCAGGACGATCTTTTCTAGTTTCTACCATTTGCCTGCAAATTTCGTGATTTCTTTGTTTTTAATTGGTGAGTAGTATTCCATTGTGTAAATGTACTATAATTTCTGTATCCATTCCTCAATTGAGGGACATCTGGGTTGATTCCAGATTCTGGCTATTATGAATAAAGCTGCTACGAACACAGTTGAGCAAATGTCCTTGTATACTTGAGCATATTTTGGATATATGCCTAGGAGTAGTACAGCTGGATCTTGAGGTAGCACTATTCCTAATTGTATGAGAAAGTACCAGATTGATTTCCAAAGTGGTTGTACAAGTTTACATTCCCACCAGCAATGGAGTAAGGTTCCTCTTTCTCCACATCCTCTCCAGCATGTGTTGTCACTTGAGTTTTTGGTCTTTAGCCATTCTGATGGATGTAAGGTGAAATCTCAGGGTCGTTTTGATTTGCATTTCCCTGATGACTAAGGACACTGAATATTTTTTTTAAGTGTTTCTCTGCCATTCAATGTTCCTCCATTGAGAATTTTCTGTTTAGCTCTGTACCCCATTTTTAAGTTGGATTACTTGATCTGGTGCTGTTTAACTTCTTGAGTTCTTTATATATTCTGAATATTGGCAGGAGTAAAATAAAAATGGCCATCTTACCAAAAGCAATCTACAGATTCAATGCAATTCCCATCAAATTAACAACACAATTCTTTACAGATCTTGAAAGAAAAATTTCTAACTTCATATGGAATAACAAGAAGCCTAGAATTGCTAAAACAATTCTCTACAATGAAAGATCTGGAGGTATCCCCGTCTCTCATCTCAAGCTGTACTATAGAGCAACAGTAATAAAAGCTGCATGGTACTGGCATAGAAACAGGTTGGTGGATCAATGGAACCAAATAGAAGACCCAGAAATAAACCTTTACTCTTATGGACACCTGATTTTTGACAAAGATACTAAAACCATACAATGGAAGAAAGACAGCATCTTCAACAAACGGCGCTGGCCTAATTGGATGTCTACATGTAGAAAAAGGCAAAAAGATCCATACTTATTACTCTCCACAAAACTAAAGTCCAAGTGGGTCAAAGACCTTAACATAAAATCAGACACACTAAACCTGTTAGAAGAAAAAGTGGGGAAGAGCCTTGAACTCGCTGGCACAGGAGACAACTTCCTGAACACCAACAGCACAGGCTCTAAGAGCAACAATCAATAAATGGGACCTCATGAAACTGAAAACCAAAGACACTGTTGTCAGAACAAAATGACAGCCTACAGATTGGGAAAAGATCTTCACCAACCCTATATCTAACAGAGGGCTAACATACAGAATCTAAGAGTTTTTATCATAGAGTTATGAGATTACCACAAGAAGCTCGAATCTTAGGAAGTTCTCATTTTTCCAGAAAGTCACCCCCGCTCTCTCTCCCCCACCCAGCCCAGGACCACCACTAGTACTTTTAGTCTCTCTGGAATCATCTATTCTGTACATTGTTTGTTTTAGTGTCTTTGTAGCCTAGGCTGTCTTCAGAATCCTCTTACTCTAGGCCTTGAGTGTTAAGATAACAGGCATGTGCCACCACATTCAACCTGTACATTTGACATTAATTGGATTGTGTCATGTGGTACTCTGTGGCTGGCTTTACTCCATGTTTTCAAAGCATGCCCAGACTGCAGTGTATCAGTATTTTATTCTTTCTATAGCCACGTGTATACTATATTTCACTTTTTATTATCGGGTAGACATCAGGCTGCTTCCACATAATGGCTCTTAAGAGTAATGCCGCTACATATTCACGCGCTCAAATATACCCTTCCCTACGGGGTGGCTGGGTTAATTGGCAACTGCATATTTAACCCTGGGGGACTGCCAACTTTTTCCAAAGCAGCAACACCATTTCACAGTCTCCTCAGCAGTGTGTAAAGATTCCAATTTCTCTCCATCTTCACCCACACTTGTCATTACCTAGCTCTGATTATAGCTCCCCCCTGGGTGTGAAGTGGTTCTGATCTGTATTCTCCTAGTGACACATCTTTTCTAGGTGGCTATTGGCCATTTGCACATGTTCTTTAAAGGGATGTCTTTGAAATCCTTAGATCATTTTAAAAATTGCCTGTCCTTTTATTGTTGAGTTGTAAGAATGCTGAATATATTCTGAATAAAGTCTTCTGCCATATATATGATTTGCAGTTATTTTCTTCCACATTGAACCTTTGTGTGTGCTTTGGTGTGGTATATGCATGCATGCATGCAAGTTCATGTGGCCCCTGTGTGCAGGGGCCAGAGGAGGACACGACATACTCTGTTTTATTACTCTCCACCTTGTTCCCCTGAGACAGGGTCTCTCACTGGACCTGGAGCTAGAGTGGTGTGCAATAAGCCCCAGGGATCTGTCTCTGTCCATCCCCTCACTAGTGCTGAATTTGAACTCAGGTCCTCATGCTTGTGCAGCAAATGCTCTAACACACTGACCCATTTCCCCAGACTTCCCCCCCTTTTTAGTCTGTGCTTTTCTTGATGATACCTTCTGAAGCCCCCCATTGCAAACTTTTTGATGGGATCCACTCTAATTCCATTGTCTCGTGTGCTTTATGGGGCAGTATTAAAGAACCTGCTGGGGAGCTGGAGAGATGGCTCAGCAGTTAAGAGTACTGATTGCTTTTCCAGAGGACCTGGGTTCAACTCCCAGCACCCACATAGCAGCTCACAGCTGTCTCTAATTCCAAGAGCTGACATCCTCACACAGACGTACATGCTGGCTAAACACCAAGGTACACAAAATAAAAATAAATAAATTATTAAAAAAAGGAAACTGCTGCTAGTCAAAGTCATAAAAATGTACGGATGTTAGCTTTAATACTTGCATTCTGACAACTTGGGGTTAATTTTTATGTACAGCACGAACTAGGATCCAACTTCATTCTTTTGCAGGTGGACGGCCCATTGTCTGAGGCTATCTGTTGATAAGACTATTCTTTCTCCGCTGTGGAGTTCTGGTTGTCTGGCTGGCAGTCCATGGCATCATGCAGGTCCATTTCTAGAACTTTGAGTTCTAGCCTACTAGTGTGCCCTATGTCGCACTTACTACTGGACAGCATCTGCATTCACTACTTTTAACTTCTCTCTAACCTTCCAGAGCAGTACTGCTGAGTAAACGCTTGCTTTGAGTTATCATTAGTTAGGAGGCCCCACTACTTCTCTTTTTGGAGAATCTCAGGGAAGACTTGAGCACAAGAAAGCTTTTCTTCAAATGAAACAGGGATCGTTAGGAGCCTCTTTCAGTTCTTAGAGTAGCCATACTGTGAGCAAACCTGGTTACATCTGCAAACAGAATCTCTTCAGTGGCAAAATAAGCTCATTATGCAGGTCTGGGTAGTTAAGCAGCCTAGCCCCTCCTTTGCTGCAGGACAGCCAGGAGTGGCCTGCACACAACTCAGGAAATGGACATGGCATATCTCTGCAACAGTGTACCAAGAAAATGATGTTATTTCAAATGAACAAACATCTACAATTGGGTTTTTCTATCTCTGGCTCATTTTCCCTTCTAATTCTGCCAGGAAGATGGAGATTCTCTTGTATTTCTGAAACCTCCACGTAATGGACCCAGTGCCATATGCTGGCTAGGATGTGGGCAAAGAAGGGTCAAGAACTGGAGCTCAGCATTAGGAACACTGACTGTTTATGCAGAGGACTGGGGCTCAACTTCTAGTACCTACAGATCGGCTCACAACCATATGTGACTCCAGGCCCAGGGGATCCTGTAGAGAAAATTTAATCCAGCAGCCTGGCTGATCTGATCATATCCAAAGACCTTCTAGGTCTGTGTGATCTGGCTAGAAAGCAGACATGCCACATACCTTTAATCACTCTGGCTGGAATTCGGACATGCTCTTAGTACACACCTTTAATTCCACACAATGGAGGTAAAGGCAGTTTGTAGAAGGAAGCACCCTTGTCTGAATATGACCTCTAATTGAGGGGCAGACTAAGTGACGAATCAGAGAAAGACTTGACAGAATGAGTCAGAGGTAGAATATACCCAACTATCCCAAGGACAGGAAAGAGAAGCTGCTGAAGAGCAGAACAGCAGAGTTCAGACAGTAGGGTATGGTACAGCACAGAGTAGAGAAGACAGTAGGGTACAGTAGGGAGCTCAGTAGAGAAGACAGTACAGCTGGGTTGAGGTTGGCCAGTTGGCAGTCAGCTGGGAGTTCAGCAGAATGAGTGCAGTGCAGTGGAGTTGAGTTCGCTCATGAGTTCATGCAGAGGCAGTTGAAGTCAGAGAATACGCAGCCAGAAGATTAGAATAAATGGCCAGAGTTAGTTTGAGGCAAAGCAGAGCAATACAGTGAGGAGCTGAGAGAAGCCAAACTGAATCAGTCAGCTTGAAGAGGAGTTTGAGCCAGAACAGCTGAGTTGAACCATTCAGCCAGAACTCAGAAAGAACTAGAAAGGGGTGAGCTTATTCAGCAGTAAGCCTCTGAGATGACAATTACATCTGGCAATGAAAGTTACTGTTATAAGATCCAATGCCCTTTTCTGATCCTGTGACAAAATATTTATATGCATATATATATTTTTTTAAGTTAGCTTATAGCAAGATGGCCTGACCCACATACATTTACATACTGCCAGAAATACTGGAGCCTTTTGTGATGATAGCTAGACTTTGCAGGGAGACTCAGGCCAGACTGACCAGCAGCTCCACTAGGAAAGGAAGCTGATAAAACTAAGAGAGTTGGGGGGCTCAGTGCTCAGAGGCAGGGTCTGGGTTACAGCTGCTTGTGTCTGAATTTCAGCCCCACCACTGTCCACATAGGCAAGCTCTCTAACTTCTTTTCCTCCCCCTCTTTTCCTCAGACATACAAGTGAGATAGTAACACCCCCTTTTCTGTGGCACTGGGAACATTACACAGTCTGCACTCACTTTGGAAACGTTAACAGATTACAAAGAACATACAACTTAACATGTTGACAATCTAAATCATGGTTCAGCTTCATGAAACTATGATAAAACTGAAATGTAGGCATCCCTACTTCATTTTGTAAATCTGTGTTCATTAAACCCTCACTCTCTTCTCCAGTCCTTGGTGGACTGACTTGTGCAATGGCAGCTACCCTGATGGGTATGAGGTGTTATCACTGTGGGTCTGACTTGCACTTCCCTTGTGATCAGCAGGGGAGTCTTTTTACATGTACTGGCCTTTGGTAGTCTCTCCTTGCAGAAATGTCTATCCAAGCTCTCTATTTTAAAACTGGGTGGCTCTTTCCTGAAGATGAATAATTTAATGTTTATCATACAGAGGAGGAAACCAAGGCTCAAAGTTAGTGGATGTACAAAGTTGCCGAAGCAAGAGACACCATATTGGTTGGCCTACCTTCAGAATCGCGAAATTTCCACTTTGTATTCTGAATTATTTGAGAGCTTAAGACATGGTTACTGACAGTGACAATAATAATACCACACAGGACTGAATTTAAGTACAAGTGGAAGAGCTAAAAGCTAAAAGAGCTTTGGTTCTGTTCTGAGCCCACTATATACAGAAATGTAAAGTGCATTGCTCTAGAACTGTGCTGATATATCTCACAAGATGCTCAGCACTGGTCACAGCAGAGCGCAGTCTCCAGCAGACGCAGTATACGATGAGACACACCTGACATACATGGAAAGTTCAAATTTTAAATACATACATATATGTAAGAAAATATCATCTCAGTGATAAAACCATGAAAGTGCTCTAAGGGGTAGAGAAGAGATGCCAAAATAGCCAAGGACCATGCACGGAGATAACCTAGAACCCCTGCACAGATGCAGCCCATGGCAGCTCAGTCTCTAGGTGGGTTCCCTAGTAAGGGGAACAGGGACTGTCTCTGACATGAACTCAGTGCCCAACTCTTTGATCTCTTCCCCCTCAAAGGGGTACAGCCTTACCAGGCCACAGAGGAAGACAAGGCAGCCAGTCCTGAGGAGACCTGATAGGCTGGGGGTCAGACAGAGGGGGAGGAGAACCTCTCCTCTCAGTGGACTTGGAGAGGGGCATGAGAGATGAGGGAGGGAGGGAGGTTAGGATTGGGAGGGAGTGAGGGAGGGGGCTACAGCTGGGATAAAGTGAATTAACTGTAATTAATATAAAAAAATAAAAAAATTAAAAAAGAGATGCCAGAATATAAAAACTGTTAAACTTGATAATATAAACTGTTAAGTCTCAGGGGACTGAAAGCTGACAAGATAAATGAAATTTTACATGTAAGGTTTACTGGAGGAAGAAAAGTTTAACTGGGTCCCCAGTTAACTGGATGGGGAGAGTTTGCAAATGTACGCAGACACCCAAATATTAGCAGAATAAACAAAGGAAGAAGTGTGGCATTCACCCACTCACGTCCTCAGCAGAACTTCTTAAATGCCTGCTGTATTCTGGATACTATGCTGGGATTTCAGACTAGACCTGATTTCCACCTTCCAGAGACTGGCAAGACAGTAAAGTGATCCATGAAGGCTGAGTACGAGAACAACAGTCAGCTCTGCCAGAGCAAACTCAAAGACACTAAGTCACATCAGAGTGGGAACAGTGGGAACAGGAGAGGGTTGGGCAGGAGGGAAGATGCTCGGGCCAGACAAGGAGAGATGAAGAGAAAGAGGGAGGGATGGGGGAGGGAGAGAGACAGGGAGAGAGGCACGGTCTCCAGACAGCAGAAGCTAGAACACAAAGGCTGTGTGCTGTGGAGACAGCACTTCGGTCACCTGCTTCCCAACCATGGGGGTGCCTCGGTATCATGCAGCCAGAGGAGAGACCGGGAGGAAGGGTGTCAGCGCCTGCCTAAGTGTACAACCAGCCCCCAGAGAAGCTATATTTAGGATGGCCCAAGACACATGTAATCCATAAAGTCCTCTAGGCAGTCATTATCTTACCCCTGGATTATGTGACTACTGGCTCTGTCCTGTCCTGGTGCCATCTTTACTGAGACGCACCATAATATTTTTCCTGCACGTACATCATGTCAGAGAGTTGCCAAATGAAACACATTTCTGGGCTAGCTGGCTAAGAGTAATATTACTTCATTCGGTGAACTCTACATAAAGAATGCTAAATAGTTACTTTGGAATAAGAGCTAGGAAAAAGCTTGATTTTTTACCCTCCTGTAGGTTTTTTTATTTTTATTTTTTGTAGTGCTGGGAAAGCCAACCCTGAGCCCGGTGCACACTAGGCAAGTACTCCGCTACTGAGCACGCCCTTTCAGGCAATGGGAGCTCAGATTTACGTCAGGTTTCCTTTTCTTCTTGTTAATACAACACTCAGGACCAAGTTTTACCCCAACTGTAGTTTATTTGACCACTCATATTTTTTTTTTAAAAAACGAATCTTTTCATTTCTTGACGCTGAGTTTCCCTTCATGTTTCATCTTTGTTTTACTAATATTCTATTTTATTAATATTGTATTCTGAGACTATGCTAGAGGTGGTTTACGTTGTACCTGTCTAGTTATGATCTCATCTGAAAGAAGCTGCCAGCAATGTATGAACTGGTGCCTTTGACTCCTAGCTAGCTACACCAGCACCCGTGTGACATGTGACTGGCGGGCAGCTGCCACTGAGGAGAGGGAGCTCTGGCCACCAGTAGCCATCTGCTGACAAATGAGTTCTGATCACTTCTTCTGAAGACCGGACGCAAAAAGCAGTGTACAGTGCCGGGTGGAGTCCTGTGTCCTCCAGTGCTGACATCCTGCAAACTTGTACTAGTAATGACATTTGTAGCTCTAAATCAGACATTATATTACAGAACCTTTAGAAATAAGACTCTCCTCAATCTTTATTCTCTACCTGCTCACCCCTCTTATTGCTATGATTATGTTCACATATTTTCCCTTCCTTTTGCAGAGGATCCGACATAAGTCAGACGTCTGTGCCTGAAGAGTTCACAGATGACCTGGCCAGAGGGATGGGCTAACAGAGCCCTGCTGCACTGCTCAGTCGTGTGGCCAGTGTTCATGAGCCTGGCTTCTAAGGAGACTGTCTCTTCGGCATGTTTATAAGCAGTAACTTCCCTTCATAGAGGCACATGGGGGGCTTCTCTCCTTTTGTGTATGTGGTATGTGTTTGTAGGATGTGTGTGTGTTTATGTGTGTGACTACAAGCATTCCATCTTGTTTGAGATTCTCTTTGTTGTGCGCTAAAACACATACCATGTTTGCTAGCTCCCTGAGCTTCTAGAGATTTCCCCATTTCCACCTCCTTCCCTGCTGCAGAAGCATGCGATGACAGCCATGCGCTACCGTGCCTGGCTCTATGCTGGCCCTGTGCATTGGAACTCAGGCATCATGCTGCACACAGAGCGCTTTACCTGATGAGCCACCTCCCTCCATCTTGGGATGTCTCCCTTCTTAATGATCAACTACTATGGACAACTCAGATCCTTTGCAAAGAGAAGGTATAAGTATTTGCACACACGTGTATCTGAAAGAAGGATGAACAGATGCAAACAAAAGATCAGAGGAGAATCTTCTTGAAAATTTCATATTATGATATCTGGTTAAAAACTATGAATGGCTCATTACCCAATAGTTTTCAGTTCAACTAAAAAAACAAAACAAAACAAAACAAAACAAAAAAAGATCAAATTTTAAAATATCTACATTTGGGCTCATCACCTATCTGAATTTCCATGGCAAATTACAAATAAATAGGAATTGGGGAGGGGGAAAGAAACTCAAATATTTCAGTACAGAAATTTTAAAAAAAGAAACTTTCAACTTAATACCAAGAAACTAATAAATCAAAGCATTACAATGACTTACCGCCAGCTGACTTTTCTCATCACCTGAGAACAAGGCTGGCTTTCCTACTTATATCCCCATTTTATGCTGGGGTCAGAGGTTATGTTTTACTGACATAACTAAAGGAACACTTTACCCATTCAAGCCCCTCTGGCATCAGGTAACTGGATGAGGTTAAGAGCAGACTGCCCTCGCTATGCAGCTGACTGGAATACCCACGCTCAGAAGGAGAAAAAAGAAGACTAAGTGATGACTGTTTTAGTTTAACTAGGGATGCTTTTCACTCTGAGTACTGGAGGGAACCTCAGTCTTTTCTTTATAACCTAATTCGAAAGAATAAAGAATAAATATCAACACCAGTCCTATCAACAGGGCAATCAACTCCATCATTCTCCAAGCTCTGCAGTTAAACACCTACACTCCCTGGAACCCAGTTCCAACTCTGCAGATCAGGTAAGCACAGTTGTAAATATTCCGTGAGTAAAGCTTGCTTTTTCCAAAGACAGGCATGGCTTAACATGCCATCTTCTTTCTGCAGAGCTTTTAGGAACAATTATGTCCCAAGGACCCAAGGTTGCTAAAGCAGAGGCTGTAACAGGCATCCCGTTAAGACTGGGAGCCAGGTGTGTGGGTTTGCTGGCTGTGTGACTGGGGGCTGGCTTGCTAACAGGGCGTGCCCTGCAGAGAGACTCACAGGGGGAAGGCAGCTTTATACCGGTTGCCTGCCCAGTTCAGGGATGCAAGAACGAACTGGAACCTCTTCCACCCAAACTGAATGGAGGTTACACGGGACCACACAACTTTGCTACAAAATACAACGGTAGATTCAAGTCTAAGGATTCACGGTGCCAGGCATTTTTCCAAGAGCAGTGTGTGCTTCATCGAGATAGCCTGAAATGAGGCCACCGAACCTCCCTGTCTCTATAACAAGGTAGTAATTGTTAACAGTTGAAGAAGCATCACTCTTCTCTTGGGATTTGGCCAGCTCTGCAAGAGACAGTATCAATTTTCAGATGTTATCTTTCCCAGTAGCTTATTTCTTAATCCATTTCAGAAAAAGAGTCCCTTGGCTTTCTTTCAAGCAGGCCAAGCCCCTCTGGGCGGGCTCTTAGATGTACCCTCCCATCTTACCTAAACTGAAAGCCAAGGCGGGCCTCCTCTCTAACCTCCAACCAGGGGGCGGGGGGGGGGGGTGTTCAGTGATACTTGGGTTTTGAATGTAGAAAGAGTTACTAAATGCCATCGAGAGGCCTCGGGACAGGGATGCATGGAGCTTCACTGACTGGCAGCCAGGCCATGGACAGGCTGCATCCTTTTGTGTGGCTGCAGACAGATCAGGCTAGCAGAATGCACTACTTAAGTACCGATGTGGGATGAGGTCCAGGAACACTAAGACAGCAGCTTGGAGCTGGGAGAGATGAGCTGAATTAACAATTTTGGTTGATTCCCGGTGCTGCAAATTAATGAAATTCTTCCTATTGCTGTTTGTTCTAAGAATGTGCATGTTGGCCATGGAATGGAGAAGTCAGTGCGGCCACAGAAGGAAGAGGGAAAGGCTTGGGAGGAGGAAGCAGGCTGTAGTTACAGCTCCTAGAGAGGGGCATAACCATGTACATTACAATCACTGGTCAGAAAAAACAAAACAAACAATCAAAAAAACCAGTGCTGGTCAGTGTGCGCACAGGAGTGAGAAGAAAGTCTAGGCAGGCACCTTATCAAGGACATGGTTTATCTGTTCAGAATAATTTCCAGGAGGCTTTGGAAATCTGAGGTACTCACTAGATGTTGGGATCTGGTTCCAGAGTGACTGGGCGGGGGACACTTGGGATTGGTGGGGGGAGTCTGATGAAGAGAGTTGTTGGGCATATGAAACTTGGACGGGTTTGTAGGGACCCCAAATATTAGAAATCTAAGGATACAGAAAATACAGTTAACAAAATATATATGTTTACATTGCATTGATAAAAGAGACAGGCAGGAGCAAAACAGAAGAACGGCAATGTCTGTCTGAATGTAACTGTGCCTAGGGCAGCACAAAAGGGTCTTAGATGAGCTTTTGTTCCTGATACCCTCTGCAGAGTTCCCTTGAAGTGGACAGCTGGCATTTTCTCAGCATTATATAATGTATTTTGCAAACATACTGCATGTTCTTCATTCTATCGCGTGTTTCTTTAACCTGCATAACGAAGGTTTCTGGGACAGTCATAGCTGGTGACGTTGCTCATCAGTAAATGATTGCAGAGACCTCTGCTTGCCACAGTTTCACAAGACTGCTGCTGTGAAGGAGGCTTGTGGCCTCCTCACCAAGTAACTTTCTCTGTTAAAGGAAGGAGCCCACTGCAGAGGGCTGATAGGAACCGAACTGATAGTTTCTGCAGACACCAGGCTGGTGGGCCTGCTTGGCACTGTACTGCTCATGAATGGCTGGTTTCTGAGACTAGGACTGACTCTAGGCCCATGTCCATGCCCCTTTGGTATGCTGTCTCCCTGCCTCAGCTGTCCCAGAGGATGGTGAGCTCAAGTTCAGCAAGACCGTGTTTTCATAGAATTCCAGGGGAAGAGATGAGCTCTCTCAAGGCTGCGTTGCTGACAAGCCTATACTGCCGAGAACTGATTCAGAGAGGCCTGCAGGGGATACCAGGAGAGAGGCTCGAGGAAAGTGATACTATTCCGAAGGTCCAAGTCTCACAGACCTGGAAACGTAGAGACGCCAGCACTCCTTGGCAGGCCAGGAGTTTGGTTTGGAGCTGGTTGTCACATTCATCCTTCTGGATGCCAGTATACTAAAGGACATCTTGACCTTCTCGCTCAGTTTTCTATACTTTACAAGTTGTTCATCACCAGACAGCATGCTCAGTGTCAGCATTAAAGAGCCACTGGCTGAGTGGCACCAGAATTCTGGGTGTTTTCGGATTCTCTGGTACATTCTGGTAGATGACCAAGCCATGGATTTGGTGTTCCTGTCTCTCCTCTCATTCCTTTCTGGAGAGAGTTTAAATGGGCTGGGGAAAGATATTTGAAGGTTTCTGATCCAATGTAAATGAACCCTGTGGTGGGTAAATAACTTTCCTTTCTCCTTTGCACTCCTGGGGTATTTTAATGAATAATACTTCTCAAGGAAGTTTATAAATATTCCCCCAGAGGCAAGAAGAATATTAAGCTCATAGGAGGTGTGCCATTAATGCTGAGTATGTGGGACGGAGCAAAGAAGAAAGGAATAATTACTGTCTTGAGGTTTCAAAGAAATTTCTGGTAAGTTTTGAAGGCTATAGCTGGAACATAACACTGAGGGCAGTATTAGTGAAGTGAGGACACAGCTTCTCAAGACCAAGACTGGCAACCCCTTAACTGCATGGGCTACCACGGGTGGTCAGGATGGGGCATAGCTTGTGCTGCTGCCAATTAATGGGTGTGTGCTTATTAAAAACTTGTAACAACTACAATTATCAACATCACCAAAGCCTTCACAAAATATTTTTGTTCCCTTTTCACCTCAGCATCTCAAAGTCCACAAACTACCTACCCCTTGTCAATAAGCCTTCCTGATGATAAATACCTGCTCTCCTTTGAGACAACTGCAATTAGGCCTTAACAGCATCACCCTTTCTCACACACCCTGTTATACTCTTCCTGTAAACCTTGGTTATGGCTTTAATAGTTTTGATCTGTCTTAAAGACCCCACATGTTTAAACAAAAGCCTCCAATAACAGCAGAGAAAGTTCTCACTGCCACAGCGCCACCTTCTGGGAGGCCAGTACAGGAGAGAAGTTAGCCGAGATAAGCACAGCTCAACCTTGACCCAGGTTTGAAGTAGTCCTTATGTGCTTTGTTTTTATGAAGTTCCAACCTGGTTGCCTTTTTTCTTTGTTGATGCTTGGGATCTGACCCAGGGCTTCGTGCAAGCTGAGCATGTTACAGCACTGAGCTATGTCCCCAGACCCTTGCACGGCCTTGCTTTTCTTCATAGCTACTACGTCCCTTGCTGTGGCACAAAGTCAGAAAGTGAGAACAACAAAACACGCTTTTCTTATTCTTACTATTACCTTAAATTGTCCCTGACTTCATCGACTTTGATTTTCTCTGTCCTATAACTGTAGCAAGGGCTCCAGACTGTGTGGGTAAGGGTTTAGATCTGGCGAAAATAACTTGGGGAGCTTCCAAAGATCCTGAAAAAATGAAGGAAAAAAAACCCACTTAACACTGTATTTGATCTTGGCCCAAAGGACAAGAGGTAAAATCCCAAACAGAGCTAAGAGAGTCATCGTTCTCAGATGTTGTCACCCTGCTTCCTACCAACACCAACTCCATTGTCTCTCTTCTGCTCTGGAGGGGCCAGCACCTCACAATCTTACCATCTGGCCCTGCACAGAGAAATGTTTGGGGAGTTTTAGTAATGGGTGTAGAGGAGGAAATGGAAGGAAAAAAAAAAAAAAAGAAAAGAGGTTAGGGCTGTGGACTCAGGAACATTGCTTATTTTATTCTTCTTAATTTCCCACCCAGGAGCCCAACAACTACATAACATATGATAAAATAATGATCCAGTAATGAAATTACTGGAGGTTATTCCAGGCAAATAGGCAAATAAGCCATGTGGAAGTCAGAGTGACTTCTGGGTCCTAAGGGGGGAAGCCCTGTTGGATTTACTTATACAAGAGTAAGCTCATTTCTCTTGTCTCAAGACTCAGGGAGTGGGATGGGCACAGCCACACTAAGGGCTTCTGTGCTGTTCCCATGCAAAGAGCACGGAGCTACTTCACATTTCAACTGGAGACAAGAAGCATTTAACGAACATGGCTTCTTACTTCCTGCAAATGACATCAATCACTGATTTTCAAGAAAGCAAGGTCCCACTTATAACTACAGGCCAACAGGAGCTTAAGGTAGGAGTGTGGGGCAAGAAGAGGCTGAAGTCCAGGAGAGCATGCTTTACAGAAGGTAAGGGATGGGCTGGGCAGAGGGCAGAGGGTGTGGCTGCAGATCCCTACAGGAATGGTAGCTGACCTCAGTTACCTAATTTGCCTTCTCTGCTGTTTTAGTTCACTATTAGCACTTCAGGGCTCAAGAAGGAATACCATGGTTATAAAGAAGGCGAGCCAATGAGTTTGGCTTCAGGACAAGGGCCCTGACTCCAGCTTCCTTCTCAAGTTTCCAAATGTGCTGACTCTCTCCCTTCCTTTCATTGCAAACTTGGAATTAAGGCCGGAAGTAGGGAAGTCAAGGAAGATAACATTCAGGCAGCATTCCTCCCAGGCACTCTGCTGGGAAAGTTGGTGCTACACCTAATGCGCATAATACAAAGGATGCAATTAGCCCACCGGCAGCAGTAAAGGGCTCCGCTGATTTACAGCTCAGAGTGGGATGAGGCACTACCTTGTTACCTGCAAAGTGGGGTTAGGCAGATGAAAGAGAAGGGTTAAGGGCCAGGAAACAGCCAGGAGCTGTATTTATGGACCCGATACTGTACAAGACAGGGGCTAAAGGTATTTGGAAGACAGCTGAGGAAGAGTGATATGGCATTGTTGTGTGTTCTCTCTCTCTCTCTCTCTCTCTCTCTCTCTCTCTCCTCCCCTGTTTCCGGGCTTAATGAAAACTTCTGTCAGTGGTAGCCCTGTCTCCTTCAAACAGAGCAACCTTTTGAAACTCTAAAATAGCTTTTAAATCTTACTGCTGCAGAAATCTCAAGCTGCACTGCTGAAACCCTGCCATGCAGGGCAGCTCCTCACTAGCAGCTGCCAATGCCCCGTGTGCTGGGAACCCAGAAAGTGTCAGCTCTTACTCATTCCTGCCCTTCAGCATTTCTTTAGCAATGGAGTACCGGGAAAGTCACAGACAACAAATCCAACCACGTGTAAAGACAGAGCCACAGGGTAACTGACTGTCTGGTGAGTAAACAAGCTGTTTGTTACCTTAAGGTGAAAGCAGGGAGAAACGGTTGCTGGAGAGAATAACGGCTTGATCTGTGGTTTATACGGACACCAAACACAATACAACTTCGTCAATGTCAGCTATACAATGTCATCAAGGGCCATCAGGCGGCTGCAATCAGGGCCCAGTTGATCCTTTACCAGTTTCAATTCCCTCAGCCTGAGAGGACACAGTTCAACCCCGCACTGTTCAATCCGACACACACAGGAGGCAGCCAGGGCTCTTGGGCCTTGCAAACTTCTCCAGGATAGGCATGTGGAGAGGGAAGGGGCTCTAAATGCTGTGACCCAGAGCAACTTCAAACCTGCCCGTGATTCTCAGTCATCACTTCTCTCCAGCACAGTTCCAGGGGCCAAGTTTTACCTCCTTCAAAACAGCTGCCATGCTCTAGAGGGCTCGGGGTGTTCAGTGGCAAAGCTCCTGGCGCATGTGAGGTGCCTTCAGTGCCCAGCACGAGAGAGCAAACACTATGCTGCTCCACTATTCATAGGGAAGGTCACCAGCGCTGAGCCATCAAATCTCTTCTGAACCGAGGCTCTAAAACTGTGAAGGAGAACTAATTTTTAATGCTCTCATTAGAATGCTAATATGGCCCAATAAGCTGGGTGTAGGAAGAGTCCTTCCACATCCTCAAAATAGAGCAGTAAGACATATCTAGCCATCTCACGCTAGAGCCAAGCTTCTCAGGGAGTTCGCTACCGCTTTCAGGGGCACTGCCACTCCTTATCACACTGCCTGCACTCTGCCTGAACTCCTCCAGGACTTCTTGCAGCTGTCAAAATGACAAATTCCCTCCATGGCTCATGACTGGCCCAGATACTTCACCACTTTTCTCTCGAATTCTCTTGCTCATACCCCTTCCCTGGCCATACTAACAAACAAACACACCTTCCAGGAAGTCCTTTCATCCCAGATGTACCTGCTCCGGGTAGGCTACCTATCTTCATGTGCTGGCTTAGAAGTTTTTCTCTAGGAAGCACTCCTACCACTGAAAGAACGTAGATTCACTCCCTAGGTGTAAAACTGCCTTGCCGTTTAGCAGCCATGATTCCTCGACACATAAATAAGACAGGGGTTCTCAGTTCTTATGTTTGTACACTTGCCAATGAGATTACTGTAGAGCACTCAGCCCGCAGCCTGACATTCAGCCAAGTCAGCGTAGCCTGTTGTCATTCCCCACATCCCCAGTAGCAGAATCAACCACAAAATCTCCCATAGCTACTCCCCATGCCTTTTCCGTCTCCCTGAGTCTCTTTCCAGCTCCCCAAGCAGAGTGGAGACTTTTGTTTGCCCTGTGCTGTGAGGAACTCAGAGGCCATGTAATCTGCCCTGCAGGAGGTACTCAGTAGCGCATGCTTGCTGACTTGAGTCAATGTGGCTTTCAGTTTTCTCACTGGTGTTATGTTTAAGAATTCTGCAAAGAGAATCCCTGGCTTACTGGCTACATAACTTGCATATGTGCACCTGTAACGACAGGCTATGGGCTCTGTCAACTGACCTTCAGCATCAATGCAAGACACATCAAAGACCAGACAGCTAACTCTGGATGCATACACAACTAAAATGCTGAGTCCTAGCTTCCACACGTGAGAGGAGGTAGGAGAGGGATCGCATAAAGCTGCTGTGAGGGCGAGAGCTGCACCATCAAGAAACGCTCTGGGAATAGTGAAAGCAGTCAAACACAGCGAGTGTGCGCTCAGCGTTACAACTCTGAGAGTGTTCTAGCAGACAAGGATGGTACCTTCACCAGATCTGTTCCAAAAAAATGCCTACCCCAGGATGTCGTTACCATTCTAAGGAAGAAATATAATCAAAACACCTATCTGCCAATGCTTCCAAAGCCTGGACATCTGCTCTTTGAGCTGAAGCTCTTAACAGGGGCAAGGGAGAGAACTGTTAGACGCTGCCTGCCTTGCTGCCCCACCCAGGGAAGAGCTGGTACAGCCCACTGACCTGTGGAGCTGGCGATGGGCATAAAGGCTGCAGGGTTAAGGCTGTTCTGGAGTCCATTCAGCTGCCCTTCTGCGGAGGACCCTCTGAAACACAAAGGAGCCTGGTGAGACCTGCAGGCAGAAAGGTGCTGATGGAAAGGCAAGGTCAAGGACAGGCCCTCCAACGGCCTTCTCTCTTGGTCTTGGTGTTTCTTCTCTTGGAACATATCCCCTGCTTCTGTTAAGACTTTGTTAGTACGTCATATTCCCAGAGACGACTTCCTTCACCAGTAGACATCCATCTCCCAGAATATTATGTATTTCAAAACTGACCTTCCGCCTATTCCCATCTTTATGGTTCCTTTCTCACTGCAGTGTCTTTCAGCAAGTAGTTACTCAGCAAATAAATACATTTGGTTTCTGGTTCTGACCTAGCTAACGCACTGTTTTTAAAGGCCACATTTCAGCTCTTCTGGCTTCTTAGTTGGGAAGGGAGAAGGGGCACATTTGGTCACCACCACCCTCTCCTGGCTCTGGACATCTATGACTGTCATGTATTGGATTGCCTAGTAGTAGAGCGGGAATGCCTCTATGCATTCATTCCGTAGTACACAGTCATTCAGGCTGAGACACCACGATTGGCACCTCCCCTCGGGCCTACTCTGGAAGAGGCAGAACAGGATGGGTTCTTGTATACAAGCTTCTCAGCATGTCCGTTCTGACATGATGGCTACAGATCATTACATCAACCCTTCTGTTAAAGGCTCTTACAGCTCTTTGTAATTTTTCATTGCACTCATCAAAATCTTAAGCTTCGAAGTTATAATTGTCAATTTATATAGATGGATGCATTCTATCTGTCATCTCTGAAGAGAGACTATTAACAGCCTTGTTCACTTGACGCATTTTGCTTATAGCAGATATTTAATAGATTTTTTTTTTGGGAAGAAATTTGACCCACTATGTCTATAAGCACATTTATTTTCTGGGGCCATCTACCTTGATTTTAGTTGATATACAAAAGTTCTGGCTGGAAGACTACAGCTACTCTTTGCTCATTCCTTTGGTTCTGTACTGCTGAGCATTTATCCAATCCCGTCTTTGGAACTCCTCCCCAATGTTTTCCTACTTACTGTTTCACATAAAATATTTTTAAATTATATCTCATATTTATAAAATCCCTATATTTCTGATGGGGGCGCACAGACATTAAAACAAACACATAAGATGTGAATGTGTAATGGGTGTTAAGGAGCAAGACAGAACTGATTAGGAAAGAAGGGAGGAGGGAGCCTGTGTTCACTGGTGAAGAGCAAGGTCAAGGATGGCCTTTCTGAGGAAATCGCATTTTAGCCGAGTCATAACATTATGAGAAATAGGTGCTGGTGCAGAGTGGGAAAAGCGAAAACATTTTAATAAAAGAAATAGATTGTTTAATGATTCTGAGCCAGGAGCAAGCTGACACTGTCCTGAGAACCTTTGGGAACCAATAAGGAGATTGTGAATATTTAGTTCAGTTGAAAAAAGCCTCCCTGGAGAGGGGGGCTAGCATGGCCTTCTCCTTGATGGACGTAAACAAACAAACAAAAAGTAAATATAGCGCTTACTTTAAGATCAGCTGTGTAGGGAGCAGCATGGGCTTGAACTCAGAGTTTAAAAAAAAAGAAAAGCCTATGTGTGAACAGTAAAAAAGGAGGCAGGGAGGGCAGACTCTTTGGTCTGTAGAAGAAACAGGAAGCTGCCAGACAAAGAGAGGAGAACATGGAGGCTTAGACCCAGTGAGTTCTGGGTCCCCAAGGTCTCTTAAACTTCTTTTTTGCCTCTCTGGAGTTCCCAACTCACTTTCTCCCTTAACAAGATTTATTCTGTTCTTCTTCCAAGATCTCCAGGCCCCTGTGTCCAATTCCACTTACTTTTCCATCCTCCTTCCACCATCAAGCACAAGCCTGGAGTCGGAAACTTATGATTCTACAGTTTCTTCCATGGGGCCCCTACTCCTCTTTGATGGAGAAATGTGTCCACAGCAATTCAAGGGGAAAAAGTTGAGTGAAATTTTCCATGGAAACACTAGTATCCAAAATGGTTTAGGTCTGTTATGACTGTTTTGGCATACTACGGGTAAACACGCTTTTGTTGTGCTAACATCATTTCCTTGGGAAAATACATTACAACTTCTGAGCAACCCACTCTGAAACATGGCTAGGCAGGGGTGGGTGTAGTCAGGGGTGGGCATGTTCTTTTGCACTTGGGCTCGAAATGATTCTTTGCTGCTTTCCTAGGAGTAATTGTATTTCAGGGATGATGTTCTAGTTAGCTTTACCTATCAACATGATGCAGCCTAGAATCATCTGAGAGCCTCAACTGAGGAACTGCCTAGATCAGATTGGCCTGGGTGGGGGCGAGGGGGCAGTGATTGTTAACCGATGTGGGAGAGCCAACCCACAGAAGGTTGGTACCATCCCTAGGCAGGTGGTCTGTCAAATGTGTAGCAAAGCTGGTGTAAGCTAGGCTGCAGGCCAGCTAGCTTCCACGCTTCCTGCTGGACCTCTGTGGCTGTGAGGTGATGACCTTGGTAAAAGGTGATGAACTGCAGTAAGGAATAGCAAGCAGGCCTGCCTTCAAGGTCCTGCCTTGACTTCCCTCAGAGACGGTGTAACCTGGAACAATCCCTTTCAGCCCTCCACCCCAAAGTTGCTTTGGGTCAGTGTTTTTAATCACAGCAACAGAAAGGGAACCGGGACGGCAGTTCTTTGTCTTTCCCCTCCCTGATCCTCCAGGACATGCGATAGAATCAATGGGTTCATGCATCCTAGCAGGCACTCCACTCCTGAGCTTTTCCCAGGCTTCTCTGGCTGTCTTCAAGGTGGTTACTACTCTTGGGCAACAGTGTAACAGGATCACAGAATGTTGAGAGTGAAGACAGTGAAGGTAAAGGACAGGACAGCCCCATGATAGGTGTCCCACTAAACAGACACCCATAATATCACCACTGTCATACAAAAAGTTCTGCTAAGGATAGCTTGCTGTTCTCATTTAGGCGGTGTGTTCTCTGGACTTTCCCATAGCTACCACCCACAGGGGTTCCTGAATGATTAAATGCACTCTGCAGACAGAGTTGGGAATCACTTAGCCCCTGTCTGTCTACTCCTCTTACTTTTCTGAAGTCTAAAAAAAGGGCCTGAAATGTTCATTCTTCTTTTAAAGGAACAGGTTGTAGAGGAATTTTAATTCAGAATATGGCAAGAGATCACATGCAAAGACCCTCTAGGTCTGTGTGATCCACCTGGAATATAACCACACCTTTAATCCAGGAGACAGAGCCAAGCATATCTGAGTTCAAGGTTAGCCTGGTATAGAGCAAGTGGTAAAGAAAAGCTTATATCCAGGCATGGTGGTACACACCTTTAATCCCAAACAATGAAGGTGAAGGTGGTTTGCAGAAGCACCCATGTTTGAAAGTAATATTTGATTGAGTGGTAGAAAAACTGACAAATCAGAGAGAGAGTTGACAGAATAGGATATGACCAACTCTCATGAGAAGAGAGGAAAGGGAAGCTACTTAATGGCAATGCAGAGTGAGAGAGGGAGTTTTACCAGAACTATAATAGAGTCAGGTTGCAGAGAGAGAACTTAGGTTTAGACTGAATGAGCCAGAGAATGAGAAAGAGCTGGGAGATTAGAGCAGATTGCTTGAGTTAGTCTGAGGCCAAGCAGAGCCATTCAAGGGCCAAGAAAAAGACAGATTGAATAAGTCAGCTTGGAGAGGAGTTTGGGTAGGAACAACTGAGTTGAACCACCTATGAGCTCAGAAAAATCAAGAAAGGGTGAGCTTATTAAGAGTAATTCTCAGAGGCTGAAAAGATTCTGGGCCTACGTTAGATTGTACGGAGGCTAGAAGCTTCTGGGATTAGGCCTAGGTTAGCAGACAGAGGCAGTAATCCTCAGAGACAACTGAAACAGGAATAAAAGTTCCTTTTACAGCAGGTCATTAAAGAAGCAAGTTCAACAATGAATTACAAATAATATCGCTGTAAGATAAAATACTGTCTGTGTTCCTCCCTTTGAAAGACTTCTGGTAGGACTAGAAGAAAGCTTCTACTTGGGGAATTTGAATCAACGAAAGGGTTGTCCCAGACATCCACTGGCAGCCTGACCACTCCAGGCAGGCAGCCCCTACACTCCTTGGCACAGGTCTTGGAAACTATGGGAACAGCCCTGTTATCCATTTGGCCAATGAGGCATCTGATGTCTTTTTTGGTGCATCTTTATTCTTTCTTTTTGTGACTTCCTCTGCTCTTGCTTCTGCCCATGATTTCACTTCATGTAACCTTTGCTGAAGGTTTTCCTTCAGGGTCTCTTTTTTTTATTTTCTCACCAGTTAATTACAGTTCAGTGCCAGACTTCAGCCTTTCCAAGGCTTTTCCCACCTCTAACTCATGGATGCTGGTATCCTAGTCCAATACTTTAGAGCAAAACAGTTTAGTTGGAATCACGGTGTCACATCAGAAATGACTTTTCTTAGAAGTGTCTTAGGGCTTCTTTATTTGCTGGGATGTAACACCATAACCAAAACCAAAAGGGTTTATTTCAAAGTACAGTTCCACATCACAGTCCATCATGAGAAGTCAGAGCAAGAACGCAAGGCAGGAACCTAGAGGTAAGAGCTGAAGCAGAGGTCAGGAGGAGGAGTGCTTGTTCCTCTTGGCTTTCTCAGCTTGCTTACTTCTACATCTCAGGACCACCTGCCCAGGGGTGGCATCACTGATAATGGGCTGAGCAAACCACATCAATCAGTAACTAAGAAAACAGACTACAGGTTTGTTTCCAGGCAAATCTTAAAGAGGCATCTTCTCAATTCAGAGCCCCTCTTCCCAAATAAATGTTTACTTATGTCAAGGTGACAATAAGCTGGCCAGGGCAGGAAGGAAGGATCCACTGAAGGAAAATGCTCAGACTGTAAACAAGCCAGAGCTTGAGATGCTGACCATCTCAGGACTGTCTGACAGAGGCCTGGGTACATTTGGGAAGGTCCTGAAAACACCCCAAATTCAATCATTTTCACAAAGAGTTGGTGGTGGGGCTGGAGAGATGGCTCAGAAATTAAGAGCACTTATTCCTTTTGCAGAGGAGCAGAGTTCCATTCCCAGCACTCACGGTGAGTGACTCACAACTACTTATAACTCTTAGCTCCAGAAGATCTGATGCCCTCTTTTGTCCTTCACGGGTACCTACACACATGTGCACATAATAAACATGTTTCATTTGTTTGTTCTTTTGAGACAGGGTTTCTTCTATCGCCTGGGTTGACCTGGAACTTGCTCTGTAGACCACACTGTCCTCAAACTCATAGAGCTACTTCTGCCTCTGCCTTACAAGTGCTAGGATTAAAGGCATGAACCACTACCACCAGACTCATAATACATAATTTAAAATTTACGAAAAAAACCAATAAAACTCCACTCAAACACTGAAAATCACCTCCCAAGGGTGAGAATACCTCTTTAGAAGACAGGGTAGGCTAAATGAAACATGTGCTTTGGTTTATCTTAGTAAGTACTCACTCACAGACTACCTGTCTTCCAACTGCATCCAACATTCCTACAGGTGATTTGTGTTTTTATTTTTTCTTAAAATTAGTTTCCTCAACTGTCTTTTTATTATCTTTTCAGATTATACAACTAACTCATTTATTTTCTATCACTTGCCTTTAAAAAAAAAAGATTTGTGTGCATGTGTGTACGTGTGTACATGTGTCTGTGCGTGTGTGAGTAGACATGCACAGAGTGCCTGTGGGGGCCAGAGGAGGCACCAGATGCCCCGAAGGTGGAACTGCAGGTGGCTGTGAGTCTCCTGATACAGCTGCTGGAACTGGACTTGTGTTTCCTATAAGAACAGCAAGGTCTGAGCCACGAGCCATCTCGCTAGCCCTCTTTTCCCTGTGGTAATATGTCTATTTGCAGTAGAGTTAGGCAGAGGACAGTGGCGCAGCGCTAGAATACTTGCCAAGCACGCATGAGGTGCTGAGCTCCATCTCCAACAGCTACAATGCCAAAACCCGTCTGGAAGCAGACTCGCCACAGCCCACAGATAGTCTTAAGGATTTTATAATTTCA
The DNA here is from genome assembly GCF_030254825.1 of Meriones unguiculatus. Taxonomy (NCBI): domain Eukaryota; kingdom Metazoa; phylum Chordata; class Mammalia; order Rodentia; family Muridae; genus Meriones; species Meriones unguiculatus. The sequence continues at coordinate 92,911,690 of NC_083355.1, read as the reverse complement.
TTGCTACCTCTAAATTATGAGTAATAGGCACATTTCTAAAAAGTTACCACCAAATAGACTTTAAAAATGCAAAAGCTATCTTTTAAATTATTTCTAACGAGTTCATTATGGTTAAAGAATATAAACTGTTTTGAGGCTGATACTTTGTGGCACAGTATGTGTTGAACTTTTGTGAGCATACAATTTTACTTAAAAATGTATATTCTGTTAGAAGCAGTCATCTATGCGTAACTAATTCTCTCTTTTGAAAGAGGCTGACTTGTAACTTGTGAATTGTAAAATCATTTTAGGGGTTCCCAATCAGCATTAAAATAATAAATAATGGGGATGGGGAGATGGGCTGTCATTCTGAGTATGTGGTTTTTACAGAGGGCTTGAATTTAGCTGCCAGTGCCCATGTTGGATGATTGACAACCATCTGCAACTTCATCTCCAAGGGATTCAACCCTCTCTTCTGGCTCCTATGAGCACACACAGAGACTCAGAAATAAGAACAAACCCAAAGAAATAAATAAATAGATAGACAGATAAATGAAAGAAAAAAGAAAAAAGATTAAGAAGGGAAATACTTATGACATTTTAGTTCACAAATGCACATAGCTATTCTCTTGGATTGTATATTAAAAATAATTTTTGTGTGGTGGCCATAAGTATTAAAAGCTACCCATTAAAGCAAACTTCTAATTCTGCACTTCACTCAAACCTTTAATAGTTATTTTGTTTGAGTTATTAATAGGGGTGTATTTCAATAAAGAAGAGCTTCAAAGAGTGGAAGGGAGAAATGCTCGTGTGTGAAAAACAAAAGAACCATCAAATGTACAATTAAAAAGATACATATAAGCCAGATGAGGTGACATACACCTTTTTTTTTTCATTACAATTTATTCACTTTGTATCCTAGCTGTAGTCCTCTTCCTCATTCTCTCCCAATCCTGCCCTCCCTTTTTCTTCCCCTCTCATGCCATTCCCTTAGTCCAATGATAGGGGAAGTCCTCCTCCCCTTCCATCTGATCCTAGTCTATCAGGTCTCATCAGGACTGGCTGCATTGTCTTCCTCTGTGCCCTGGTAATGCTGCACCTCCCTCCAAGGGGGAGGTGATCAAAGAATCATCCACGGAGTTCATGTCAGAGACAGCCCTTGTTCCCCTTACTAGGGAACCCTCCTGGACACTGAGCTACCATGGGCTATATCTATGCAGGGGTTCTAGGTTATTGCCATGCATGGTCCATGGCTGGAGTATCAGTCTCACAAAAGATCCCTGGGACCAGATTTTTTGGTTCTGTTGCTCTCCTTGTGGAGCTCCTGTCCCCTCCAAGTCTTTCATCTCCCCCTTCTTCCATAAGATTCCTTGCACTCTGCACAAAGTTTGACTATGAGTCTCAGCATCTGCTTCGATACCCTGATGGGTAGAGTCTTTCAGAGGCCCTCTGTGGTAGGCAACTGTCCTATTCCCTGTTTTCTCTCTCTTCCGATGTCTATCCTGTTTGCCTTAACGAATGAGGATTGAGCATCCTGCCCAGGTTCCTCCTTCTTGCTTAGCTTCTTTAGGTGTACAGATTTTAGTATGTTTATCCTATATTAGATATCTAATATCCACTTATAAGTGAGTATATACCATGTCTGTCTTTCTGCTTCTAGGATACCTCACTCAGGATGACCTTTAATGTCAGCACTCGGGAGGCAGAGGAGAGGCAGGTAGATCTCCGTAAATTCAAGGCCAGCCTGTTCTACAAAGTGAATTCCAGGACAGCCAGGGCTACACAGAAAAACCCGGTCTCAAAAACTCAAACTCAACCCCCTCTCCCCAAAACAGACATATACGTTTAGATAAACCACCCAATATTTGACAGTTTGGCAATTTCTCTCTGTAAGCTATGAGCTTTGACTTACATATTTTGAATTTATAATGTTAAGTACATACACATGCTTTTCAAAAACCTGACCAGTGTCACATATGCCTATCCACCTGAGTTTGATGGTTTGTTCCCTGGAACCCATGTAAAAAGCTGGATGTGACGGCACACATCTGGAAGTCCAGCATTCACTCACATAGCATTGAGAGTGGAGACAGGTCCCCCCACACCACAAATCAGAGTAGTTTTGAAGAAAAGGAGAAAATAAACAGGGAGGGACTCCATAGATTTAGCTGAGAGGTTGAGGACAGGACAGAAGATAAAGACGCACAAAGGCAAGAGAGTAAAACCACATCAAAAAGGCAGGATCTGACTCAGGAGGGCTCAGGGCACGCAGCAGAGCTGGCACAGGTGCCTGGAACAAGCCAAGAAGCCTACATTTTGGCTCATTTCTTTTAAATCTTTCTGTACCTTAAAATGAAAATGATGTAGATTGTGAATTTATCTTGGAGTGCATCTCTGGCCATATTTCAAATATAACTTTTGGTGTACATAATTCTTATTTTCGTATAGTCTTCAATATGACTTTGACACAAGTTACTTAAAATAACGCTAAAAATTTTCCAAATTATTTGGGTATTTTGTCATTTTACTGTAAAAGTGGTCGGAGAATAATTTTTGTCTTTTTGAGAACTGAAATGTTCCAGCCTTAAAAACTATTCCATTGGAGACAAAGCGATTTCTCTAGTGATTTTTAAATTGCACTGTTCAAAGCTCTGTGTGGGCTTGTGAAATCCAATGTACCTTCAATTGTGACAATTCTCCTTCTGGAAGGCATTTTTTAGGAGGAGTTTCTCTTTCTTCTAATATTGTTTTTTTAACTTTTGTACACATACTTTCTACCACAATTTTTTGATGACTGTCTTTGCTTCAGGGATTTGCCTGCTCCCCTGTGCCTGGGCTCTAACTCATGGCATTCTCCTGGACTGTCACAGGTAGCTCTGGAGCCTGTGCAGCCGGTCAATGCCTGTGCTTTCTCTGACACCTTTAATACACTCCACCTTTAAAGTCATAAGAATACAACTAAAGTGTTTGCTAAAATGCTCTTCTCTCTTATACTTAATCCTTTTAATCTGTTCTCAGACCCAGGAACTCTCAATATTTGCTCATCTTTAAAGATGAAAGTCTTAAGAGACGCAAAGTGAGGGAGGGAAATCTGCATCAATCATATTACCATTGCATCCAAAGCAGGCAGGGAAGAAAAGTAATGTTTTTTTTAATCCAATGACCCATGTATGAACCACTAAAAGAAGATCCATCATTCTGTGACTCGTACAGTCCTTATCCATGCACAACTATTGTGACTTTTGATGATGAAGACACTGGGCTGTTTCTCTGATGTCACTATCCACACACACACACACAAAAAAAAAAGCAAGCCTGAAGATTACTCCAAACTACTACTCAGGCCCAAATGAGGATCTAACCTCCTGACTGCTTCCTTCCCAGGTCCAGGCTCTGTCCCAGGGTGAGAGGGGACTGTGTGGGGTGTTCCAAGTTTCCACTCATTTTCCAGACTGCACTCTCATAGGAAGCCATCTAAAAGCCTTCAATGTTGTTCTTCAACCCATTCCTTCCTAGGTAGCACCTAGCAGGAATTCTCCACAAGCTCTGCATCAGAGTGGCACTAATCCTCCCCCCCTTTTGAGTGCTTCACCAGTCATAAGTGGTAAAACTGGCCTAGAAAGGAAAGGGGGTGAGTTCCTAAGTGCTTACTTTGAATTTTCCAGAAGCAGCATTTTGGGATGATTAATCTGCATTTGCTGTACACATGCAATTTAAGAGGGCTGGTGGGGACTTGTGAAGTCAGTGGTCTGCTGGAAAGTGTGGGGTTGGCATTCTGGGTGCTAAGAATGCCAGCTCTGGCTCAGTCACCTGTGGACCTTCCTATACTTGAGGCCCACATTGCACCCCCATTCCTTTACCTTCTGGCATGAAAATTTTACTATTACTAATTACAATGACCACTTTCACAAGTACTGAGAACTCCCTATGTAAGGATGGATATACAACATACTCAACCATGTTTCTTCAAACCTCATAATAAAAGACTGAAATCAACAGACAATGGTTAATCTACAATACAACCCCGGCTACACCCACAACAAGGGGGTTCGGACCACTACAACTCCTGCCCTGGAGTCTTGCACTGAGTCACGTAAGAAAAAGGCTCTAACACACACACATCTACATGTGTTAGTGGATATGTCTTTTTATATTATCCTGACATCTCTGAGCATGTTTCATCATACTGCTGACCTCAGCAAGTGCTCAGACCACATTGCTGATATCTAGTTTGACAGGGCTGCTCAGCTCTTGATGTTTTCTCCTCCTAATCCCAAAGTCGTTAACAAATACCACCATCCTAGGTGCTGGCACAGTAGAGCACTTAGTTAACTTTAAAAATTCCCACCAAGGTCGCCTGAGGCAGAGTGACTTAAGTACTATACTCCAGTCTCTGCCTTCCTCCTTTTCCTTCTCCTCCATCCTTCCTCTTTTCCTGCCCTTCCCCTCCTCCTCTCTCCTTTCCTCTCCTCTAGGATTCTATGCCCAGCGTGGATATGCTTGCTTTCTTAGGAGAAGTTTCCCAAATTACAACCACTTTGAGCTAGTTCATTCAAACCCATCATGAGCCTGTCAGTTTGCCTGGCAATCTTTAAGCTCCTTGGTTCTGTTTTTCCATATTTCTTGGGAAATATGTGTGATTCTGGCTCTGAAAACTAAGGTCACAAGGAAAAGCAGTTCAGATGCACTTTTAGTTGTTCATAGCTGCCACCCCTTTTAATTCAGTTATTTCTTAGAAAAAAATGCCACAAATATTTTTGAAAGTAGAAGGTGAGATGAGCACTAGATTATAGCGTTTCAAGCATTGGAGGAAAATTAGGAAAGGTGACCGGCCCTATGTAAACAGCTAAAAACAAACAAAGGGGAAGGGAGAGAAGGAAGAATGTCCACTCTCTTCACTGAAATGACAAGTTATACCTAAGTAGAGTGGGGGTATATGAATTGGTAAATGATAACAAGAACTGCTGGACCAAGAGCGGACCAGAAAAAGGTCTGTGAAGCAAGACTAGAACACAAATGCACTCATAAAGAAGCTTTCAACTGCATCAACAGACCACAAGCTATTTTGGCTAATTATTCAGGAGGGCAGTGGTTTTTGTTTTATAGATGGGAATGTGACTTAAATATTATCATAACAAAACAGGACTCCAATGTTTTGATTTTTATCTCCTTTTGCACCCAAATCCAAATGACATTCCATCTTTGATGTCCTATTGTTCTTCAGACCCGGCCCCTGGGATGTGGAAACTGTGATGATGCTCTTGGGAAGTGCTTCTGTCTGCCCCGTGCCAACCTCGGTGCTAGGAGAAGCTTCAAGTTCAACCCCAAAGCGCAGGGCTTGGCTCATTACACCTTCTCACTAGTGTGTCTCTTGGGGCAACAGTGGCATTCTTGAGTGTGACTCAGTCCTGCCAGCCAGAATGAATGGCTCGCGGTTAATCTGAGCTGAGCGAGAATAAAGGCTCTACCACCATGGGAGCGGAAGAAGCGACACGCTTTGCAGAACACAGTAAAAAAGCTGCCTGAAATTTTCTTGCCTGTCCTCTTACTATCAGATATCCTCTTGCCACGTGATACTCACTTAGCTTGTACTGTGGAGTACACATTGTATTTGTGCTCTGAATTCACTTCTCTAAGATCCCTTTAGCCAGGTACTGTTGTCATTTTTCTGTTTTAAAGTAGGAAACTGAATCACAGAGCTAAGAGAAAAAGTTGATAGATTGGTCAGGAACAAGAATCCCGCCAGATGAGCAAGAACAGACTGAGTGGTACTCAAGATTCTCATTCCAGGAACCATGAAAATTTTTTGTGGATTAAAAATGACTGCACTGATCCAAATAAAATATAATGTTTAGCTGACAGTCCTGTATTGGTGGCAGTTTCACAGTCTGGTGTAGCCTTCAAATGCAGAATGACCTAAGCCTATATAAGGTAATGATGGTAACAATAAGCAATGCTAGTGGGTACCTTCCAGACTGTCTGTGCTGTCCCTATAACTTTTTTGTTAAGTGTGAAATTAATGTAATGGATTGAATCAGTTCCAGAAAAATAACAAAAGTTTACTATTTTCTTTGAAGTGAGAAGAGGGTTCAACTCATAAAAACACTTGCTGTGCAAGCCTGACGACCTGAGCGAGGTAGGTCTCTGGAACCCTCGGTGGCAAAAGAGCAACTGGCTCCCCCAAAGCTGTCCTCTGACCTCCACAAGTGTACCATGGTATGTTTTGGCCCGTTCTCCCTCCCTACCACACAATAACAACAACAATAATATTGGAGAAACTCTATTTGGCCTCTGTGATACCAGGGCATTTTACATGCGAGAGAATGTTAAGGTCTTCACTAGCGCTAACTTAGCCCCACAGACTTATGCTAGTTTTAAAGGCAAATTGGAAACTATTTGCTGGAACAACGCCTCACAGCATGCCTTCTGATGCTTGGATTATATTTCTTAAATTCTGAAGAAATCTTTGCTTCCCCCCTTCTGTGCATTTTTGACGCTGAGCTGTTTCCGGTTTTCCCACACTGCTGCCTGTCACAAAAAAAGAAACCACAAAAATTCAGCAAAGTCGAATTTGCCCAAAGAGCTGCAATTCCACCCTGGGAGTCTGCAGGGCTTCCCTGCCAGCAGTGAGTTCAGGGCAGCAAGCTGTACTTTCAAAATCCCAGCCCCGCTGCCCAAGCCCAGCTCCTCACTAGCACCGCCCAGGCCCCCAGGCCCACACTGCAGAGCTCACAAGGAACATGTCGGCAGATTCAACACATGCTTTCAAATGGTTAGCTGTGAGCGGTTCAGACTGCAAGAGAGTGTTTAAACATCCAGCCGAGGATGATTAAAGCTCACTCAGTTCCTGTTTATCCACTTACCTATGAAGTAGGTGATTACAGCCCCATTAAGACAAATGAAGAGACCAAGACCAAGAGATTAAGTAACATGCTCAACATGGCAATCAATAAATGTATAATGAGGTAGGAGTTCAGTAGGCTGGGTACAGGGCCTACACTCTTCAGAAGTTCACTCTATTTTCTGGTGCAGGGCAGGAGGGGCACACAGTTTCTTTTCTGTCTTTCCACTAGCATTCACCTGTAGCCTTCCCACTGTCCTTCTCTCCGGCTCCAGAGAGTGCTCCCTCACTACAATGCATAGCAGGTGCTGAGTAAATATTTGCTGGGTAAATGAATAATGGCAGCAATATAGTTAAGAGAGCCACAGGGAATTGTTTCTGTTCAAGTCCACAATTTGATTCACTCTCTAAAGGGGAAAAAGCAGTAAGTACATGTTCTGAGTTTCTGACAACTAAAATTAAGCTTGTGAAGGACAAATGAGGAGGAGTCTTAATGAGTAAGAGCAATAAGTAAAAACCCCTAGGAAAAATCCCCAGGCAGAAAATGCCTGTATCTCTCAGACTTTGGTTGGGTACCTGGTTTTAAAATGGAGAAAACTGCTAGAGCAAACGCCCTGCCGATCTATTTCTAGTTAACTGACTAAAGGGCTGAAGGTAGAGGAAGGACAGTGCATGCCAGGCACGGGGCTGTTGTTTTTAGTATAAAACAGGTGGCTTACAAAGGGCATCAGGAATACCACTGCTACACAGTTCTTTGATTAATGCTGATGAAGTTAACCATCTAAACACCAATGTGCAAACAAAGGGAAAAGAGGGCTGAATCGGACATGAAATTGAAAGGATCTGATTTTGCAAAGTGAGCAAGCGGAGACACACTTGAGGGAAACACTTTTACCTCCTTTCTCTAAGCAGACGGTCCAGAACCATTACCTGGTACACTGTCTGCAGCCCTGTCAGAGGCCAGCACAGTCGGTTAGCCATTACTGGGCAACCTTAGAGCACAGTGGCTGTCCCTCCCATAGGGGCGAGCCCAGATACTTCTCGGGTCAATGCCTCCCCAGGAGATTCCAACCTGAAACTACGGCAGTGTTTCTGTCAGGTGTCCTGAAAGCTTTCTAGTGAGTGCTGTTAGGATTGGTGTGACACTGGAAACTGCATGAACCATCACAAATAACTTACTTGGAAGCCCTCTGGGATGCTGCCTTTCTGAGCACTTGTTTGTGATTGGAGGTGGGCTTGGAGACCAAGGTAGAGGAACCTGGAGGTGGTACCACTTTTTGTGGCAGGGTGTTTGGCTTCTGCCCACCAGCTGTGGCACTTGAAATTCTGCAGCCTGCACCGTTATTCATTGTCCACAAACTGGAGTTAGGCAGTGTCTGGCTGCCAAAGATTGCCTATAAGGAAAAGAAAAAGAAGAAATGATTGATGGAGGGCTCCTTCATCACTCCTGCCTGAAGTGATTTGTAATGGGGGGGGGGTCAAAGAAAAAGGGAAACTTTTAAGCAAGTTTAAGGAGAAGCTTCCTTAAGGTTGTCAGGACAGATCATGATTCAAAGAAGAGGGGTCTCTTAAAGAAGAGTGCCAGGGGCTTTTCAAAGCACACTGACTCAGAAATTAGAGCACCTGGGCGCTATGTGTGAGTCAATACAGATGAGAAAAGCATTTGGCCTCTCAGTTTAGCTCCCTTCACTGTTCATTCAACTCAGAAAGTGTTTAATGAATGTCCTTCTAGGTCAGAGGAAAACAGTCTGGAAACCTGGCTGGGATACTAGACCACTTCAGGACCCTGAATCACTGTCCCAGAAGGTCTGAAGATTGGAGGAAGGTGACCTGGGCTTCGTGACAAAACAGTTGGATAAACGAGGCAGGAACAGAAACTAGGAGCCACCAAGCCATGCATGACCCTGAGGGCTAGTTTCAGAATCCCAACACAGTAACACTTCACTGATCTAAAATTTAACCTAAGATGTAATGTTTGACAACACACAAAATAAGTTCACTATGTGAACACGTCATATGATGAATACAAAACTGACACTAGGTACCTTCTGCAGGAAGTAGGCCTACAAAGACCCAAAGCACGAACAAAACGTGGCAAGTGCCACACAGTCTGTGGAAGTGAAGGCACTTTTCTTCCTAATAGATGCTTAGCGATAGTTTTTCTTTTTTCTATGTAGGTGTTTGTGTTCCTGTAAGGTCGTGTACGGTATGTGTAAGGTTGATGCTGGAAATCAGCCTTGATGGTTATTCTATCTTAGTCATCAGGGCAGGGCCTCTAAATCAAATTCAGAATACAGTGATATGGCTGCTCTCACTAGCCATCTTGCTCTGTGACCCTTCTGTCTCTGTCTCCTGAGGCTGAATGACAAGCTAGCTAACACACCTACCTGGCATTTTGTTGGTCCTGGGAATCTGAACTCAAGCTCTCACATTGGTAAGGCAAATGCTAATGCTGAGCCATCTTTTTCCAGCGCCATGAAACAAAATTTTTATTTATTTACTCTTATTTAACTCAGTAGAATTAGTTTTTGTTATTGGTCCTCAATAGGATAAATACTGCTTTCAACAGGCATTCACTGTGAGAACTTTAATTGTAAAGTCATAGTAAGTGAAAATAATGACCGACAAAACAGAGTACTTTTTAAATAAAAGGATATCCTGAAATTGACTTCCACCACTAGATACAACATGTAAAGACAGATGAGTTAATGCTGTCTCCACATGAATGGACCTGACATGAAGGGAATGAATGAATGTATGAAGGGGAACACTCTCAGGAAACAGCAACTTTCTACAGCCTGTACCAGAATTATTTTGTCTTTTGTAAATTAGATATAGAAAAAGTTTAAAAGATGACTTGAGAGGTTGTGTGCATGACTTTGGGGGATTCTATTTTGGGAACTGAGTCCCAAAGTCTGGTTACTAGAATGTGACAAGGACTGAGCTGAAGAGTCTTGTTTGGAGTGACTCTGTTGATTGAGATGCCTGACCGGGAACAGAGGTTTATAAGGCAGAGAACCTGAGTGGTTCAAGCCGCCCGTCTGCTGTGGCTCAGGTTGGCCACAGTAAAAGACAGAGGGACCCACGGACTGTGGGAAGGGTGGCCTTTCCTTTATTTGGGCTGGGGCTCAAATGTGGGTCTGATGCTCACTAACTGGCCTCAGTTATTTAACCTCTCAGCCTTAAGTCTCTTGTAGGTACTCGTAACTGCATTGCTGGACCATTGGAGGTTGAGTGAAGACTGTAGGTTAGGCATTCAACAAAGGTGCCTGGACATTAACCAAAGCATCACACACACACACACACACACACACACACACACACACACACACGGACACTCAACACACACTCATTCCTTCCCAAACCTCTTTCTTGGTTTATGGAGGAACGGAAGAGCACACAGCCCACCTACCTGTAATCCTGTGCTAATGGTAGTTGGTTATGCATTTTTCTAACATATATTTCCTGGTCTTATGATGATGCTCGCTAGCTGGGAATGCAAACTCTTAAAATGAAAACATATGTTTAGATTTTCAAGTCACAGTTACTCAATTCTTTCTGGCAGAAATAATCTTTTCCTCTTCTGAACATTTATAAACATGTATTTGCATGGTTCTTATCAGAGTCAGGCCATTCTACCATGTATGGCAGCCATTTACAAACAAAGTTTTCTTCTTTTCTAAACACTACACAATGAAAATGGTTGTATTTGTTTGATCATATTTTTCTTTTTATTTGTTTGTTTTTTAAGACAAGGTTTCTCTGTGTAGCCCTGCCTGTCCTCGACTCTCTTTGTAGACCAGGCTGGCCTCAGATTCACAGAGATCCACCTGCCTCTGCCTCCCTGAGTACTTGGATCACAGGCGTGTGCCACTGTGCCCAGCTCTTCTTTTTTTTTTTTAATTGCTTGTGTTTAAAAGTTTTTTAGAAGGAGCATGTGAGTGTGTGCTTGTGCATATGAATGCACATGTGGTGGCTGAGGACAACTTTGGTGCCAGCTAGCCCTTAGGTAGGCACTAGGGAATGTGGGCTTCTCATGCCTGTGCAGCAAAGACTTGACTTGCTGAACCACCTCCCAAGTCCCTGTGATTAATCTCTGTTGTACCCAGAGTGCCCGATGCTTAGTAACATTCACACCACAAACAGAGAGTGAATGCACACAGACACACTCAGCGACAGAACAGCTTAGAGAGTGAATGCACACAGACACACTCATTGGCAGAGCAGCTTTTCGCTTGTCTGAGACAGGGTTTCTCTGTGTAGGATTTGGCTGTCCTGGAACTTGTTCTGTAGACCAGGCTGGCCTCAAACTCAGAGATCCACCTCCCGAGTGATGGGATTAAAGGCATGCACCACCACTGCCTAGCTGCCTAGCTCTAATTTATTTATTTATCTATTTATTATTTTTTTTAAAGTAACAACTCAGGGCTGGAGAGATGGCTCAGTGAACAAGAGCACTGACTGCTCTTCCAGAGGCACAGGGTTCAATTCCCAAGGCTCAAATGGCGGATCACAACCATCTTCAGTTCCAGGGAACTGAACACCCTCAGATATACATACAGGCAAAACACCAATGCACGTAAAAATAAATATGTAAATTTTAAAGCAACAACTTGATTTTCTAGTAACAGGCATGTAGACCTGCATGTGCATATAATGTTGGGGTAGGGCCTTTTTCTAGATTGTAGTATCTAGAGTGTAGAGTATATATTATATCTAATTCTGGGTATTATTATATCCAATTATATACAAGTTTTCTGCAGATCCAAACGAAGGACAGTTTAGTTTTCTTAAGTGCAAATTCTCTGCAAGGTCCTTCCATGCTGATGTCTTTGAAGAGCAAAATGAAGATGCAGAAATTCTTACTTAGGTTAGGCTGGCCTAGACATTACCACATCTCCTTTTCTTTCTAGTAACACTGTTCTGATTCTGTCCGAATAATGCATGCTTACCTTAAAAAATCAAAAATTATACTTCCTATTTCTCTTCTACTTAAATATAAGCACACGGCACAGTTCTGGACACTGAGGCACAGGCAGAAGTGCAGGGTGTGGTTTTAGGGCAGCTCTTCCCAAGCTGACAGACCGTGGATTACAGCCTTTGCTGACACTGCTCTGCTTCCCGCCAGATAGCCTGGGAAGAGGGGGATGGACAGCCTGCCAGAGGGGGATGGACTAGGATGAACAAAGTCAGTAGGTTTGCTGAAGACAGAGCAGAAGGAGCATGGGCTTCTGACGGCACCACGGTGTCTGGAGAAGCCGATTTCCACAGATTTCTAATTACATGGGGAAACCCCTCTAACATGCTTAACTTAGTTACTGGGTAGGGAGAGGTTAGCTGCTACATGAAGTTAATTGTAATCCTGATTTAACTGATTCTCAGTCTACACAGACTCAGCTTACTTAAGCTTTAACACAACAGGCATGGACTGTACTTCAGGAAGCACTTTCTCCAGTAAGAACGCTGTGGCCTGTGGTCTGATGACCACACTCGACACACTCAATGGACAATGAAGTGCTCGCCATTGTGTATGGTGACATATGCCAGCTGACATTACATCAATGTTAGACTCAGCAGTGGGGACAAGTCCCTAGGCAGCTCGCTGAAGCTGAGGCTAATCAGGACAAGGTTAACGCAATCGCATCCGCTAAGAAACAGCCTAGGAAACACTGGGGCTCCTTAAAAGCAGAGCTGTGAGTGTGTTTAGACCCCAGGGTCCCTCCCCCTTCCCTGCATCTCGGCTTTAATTCTGCCACTCTACCAATCACAGACTGTGGGGATTCTTTCTCCTGATAACCATGTGTAAAAGGACAGAAGTAGTAGATGAAGCTCCTTCTCAAGACACAAGAGGTTCAGATACACAATTATCAGCAACAAAGGGGTGATTGGTGGGTGGCTGTCATGCAGGGCATGACTCCAGCTGGGAGTCAGAGGTGATTCTATTGGCCTGCTCAACATATCTATGTCTCCTGCTGCTTTGCTGGGTGCAGGAAACAGCCATACCACAGCAAGGAGACTCAGAAAACTATAGCTTGAGGGCTGGCATAGCCCCAGGCAAAGGACTGGAAAGGTCCTCCTTTTCCCACAGCACAGGGTGCTCGTGAGTGGGAAGGAGGGGTTTCTGATAGAAGCACACAGGCTGCCACTGGAAAGGTCACAGAAGTCATGGGGGAAGCAGAATCTGGCCTCTTACTAGAAAGATAATGCTGTTCAGAGATTAAGTTCTAGGAGGCTTTAATTTTTTTCTTCCAGAAAAAAACACTTCTTTTGGCCTTCACTTAGGCTGGCCTATGATAGAGCAGGGATCTCTGCAGTAGAAACTCTCAATTTACTCCTGGAGCACCAAGGGAGGGGAAGCAGCAACGTCCTCTGTTTGAGCAGAGCAGCGCCGGTGTGTCCCTTTCATTTCAGAGGAGGAAAGGTTTGTAGGTGGCATTTTCTTCATATCATATTTTGACCTAACTAGGATAAAATGCCCATTAGTGAGCACAGAAAGCTACTTCCGAAAGGCTCCTCTGTGGCAGCTCACAGGCAGGGATGGTACACCTTCTTGCACCACAGACAGGAAAGGTGCCCTTTCCTGCACAATAGATAGGGACGGTTTACTTACTTACACACTCAAACTCCTATCCACACACTGGTCTACCGCCAGACCGAGAGCTGTTCAGAGAAAAAAATACACTTTACCACTTTTGAGAGAGCTTATGATGCTCTAGAAAACCTTGGAGGGTAAGGAAGCTGTTTATATTTTGGCAAAAGCAAGCTTCTAAAAAACACTTTACCACTTTTGAGAGAGCTTATGATGCTCTAGAAAACCTTGGAGGTTTTCTATGATGCTCTAGAAAACCTTGGAGGGTAAGGAAGCTGTTTATATTTTGGCAAAAGCAAGCTTCTAAAAGGCCTTTGTTTTACAGCGTATGCAGTTTTTGGCTGTCCTCCACTCACAATGTTTGTCAGCTGGGACAAGACTCAGGACTGAGGGAAAGGCAGTGCAGCTCTTGGTGCTGCTGTGCTCTGAGCAGGGCCATGGCTTGGGCGAGGATGGAGCTGAAACCCAGAAATGCTACTGTTTGTGTATGGAGGGAGACCAACCACACAAAAGTCAGAGACAGGATACTGAGCAACCTAAGGTACAAGCACATCCTTCCATTTCTAAAAGCAATGAACAAGGAAGAAAGCCTCAATGCTTCTGATGACTTACCGTACAGGAGGCAGATACAAGTGTTTACCCGACCAGAACAACTTTGAAATTCCTATTATCAACCAGTGAAACAAGTATGCTTCAATAGACAGTCCCTACATTAACTGCATTAACTGATATCTGAGGTGCAATGAAAATAATTCAAACCAGATAACTGAATGCACTTATAAGCCCCAGACTCCTCATAGCTAGCCAAACTGGAGATGCTATTTGTCTTGGAGTTAAAAGCAATTGGCTTGGGCCAGGGCCGCTGTGCATGACTACAAGGAAGGTAATTTGCCCTAAAATATCTCATGGCTTGCCTAGCTTCATCAGCAACCCCATTCCAAACCTAACAACAGAGGCAGTCGCTCAGACACAGGGGGAGGGTGGTGTTCGGGTGGTCACTCTAGATGCGGATGACTTGTGGCTCTGCTTTGCTCTCCTCTTCCTTCCTTGCTCCCTCCATGCCTAGCACTATGTGAATACAATGGCGCATGCACACAAAAGCTTGGCAGGCAGAGGGCTCATCTTTCTCAAAACACTTGAGTTTCTTTAACACATGTTCATTTGAAAAGGGAAAACTCTGTTAAAAGTCAGCTCCAATTCTACTCAAGGAAATACCTGCTAACATCTCATGTCTTCATTCTCTGTGTATATATATATATATATATATATATATATATATATATATACATTTCTAGGCACTTACGGAAATGGAAACACATGACATCTCCTGTTTTGAGACCAGCTTTTTCGTTCAAAGATCTTGTCATATCTCTAAAGGTGGACCTAATGTTGCTTTTAATGATTATATATTTTCTTTTTAAAAATTATTTACCTTTATTTTATGTGCATTAGTGCTTTGATTGCATATATATCTATGTGAGAGTGTCAAATCTTGGAGTTGCAGACAGCTGTGAGCTGCCATGTGGGTGCTGGAATTTGAACCCAGATCCTCTGGAAGAGCAGTCAATGCCTCAACCACTGAGCCACCTCTCCAGCCCCTTGATTATATATTTTCTATGTGGTTACCTGTAGTTGGTCTTTATTACTTTATGGGTCCTTCTTTTTCCCACCTTTTATCCCCCCCCCAACCATTTCATCCCCTATCACTAGAAAGGAGAGAAAGGGGAGAAAGATAGAGATCTCTGAATCAAAGCAACAAGCAAAGAAGAAACAAAAGGAAAGAAAAACCTACAGAGTAATAAAGATCTGACACACCTCTGCTAAAGCAAGAGGCAATCCTAGCTACTGTGGACAGTCCGAAGCAGCCGAAAGCTGTGTTCACACCTTGGATTAAAATGAAAATATATTCTTATAATATTTCTGCGTTTTTAAAAGAAACCAAAGTTCCAGAATTGTCACTACAGCTAACAAATCTGACTTAAGACCAACAGTAAAATATTACACAGCAACATGGGATAGGTTTATAATTGCTAGTCATATAAGTAAAGCTGTAACATATGTTTAAATAGAATGATAAAAACAGTATTTCAAATTTTCAGTCTCCACTTTGAAAACACACACACACACACACACACTGGCTGAGATTATGGTGTGTGTAACTCAGGCCTTCATGTTTGCTTGCCTGACAGACTGGGCTATTTCCACTGCCTTCATATTCTTTTGCTCCAAAGCTTTCCTTTTGTTCCTTGACTTTCCTTTGGCCATGATGCAGAAATGGCGTGTACTCTATAAAAGGTCCACCATAATGTGATAATGATGCTGTTTTTCCTTCTAAAATTTATAAGGCAGCTCTGTCTTTGGAAATATGTGTTAACAATTTACAGATACTATTCTAAAGAATATTCATTTTATCTGGTAGTAATCCATTTAAACTTACTCTCATATTTCTCTCTCTAGCAACTGTGAATAAACTAATTATACATCCCTTTTTAGTTGTCCAAATAAATAGCTAATTAATATTTTATGAGCCTGGACCTTCTCCCAAGACACATCTAATTTCATCTTAACCAAGTTCTACTTCTGGGAGAAGCACAGAAAGTTTAACTAAATCTTCCAAGTTGAAATTACAATACTATGTGCATTTAAGGTCTGGTGAAACATTATTGATATAGCCAAAATAAGGAGGCAACTTAACTATTTACTGATGAAAAAACGGAAAAAGAAATGTGATACACATAGATAACAGCATGTTCTTATCCAGTTAGAACATTCTACTTTGGAAATGGACACTTCATGTGTGGTGGGAACATTTTTTCCACATGCTACAGTTTCGGGGGCCGGGTAGGAGGAACAGCAAACAGCCTTTGAACTCACAGACTGTGGCCCACTGGTTAGTGCAACCACGATGAGTGTGCCTCAGGGGGCAGAGCCCCCAGGACTATGCGTCCTGAGGACGTCATGATGTTATGGAGCATAGCTCTGCTTGCTGCCCTGTGCTCACCACATCCCTTGTAATGTAGGAGTTGTATGGAAACTCTAAGGGGGCGTCCAGCCCCTCACTGGCCAGTAGCACTGGCACTCAATAATAATACCTGATCTCTTTCAGGCATTGCTGCTGGAGCAGATTAATGATTCAACCACCAACCTTGAGTAGAACCTAGAGATGCAGAGTGTTAGCCATGACCACTACCCTTAGAAAGAACTTGGAAAAACAGATTACTTAGCAAGGTTAGGTAGAGATGTTTTTGTCAATGACTCTGATAAAGAAAATCTAGGGAACAATTTGAAGTTCAGAAAAGCTCATTCTTAATAGCTGAGCTAGGGACTTTTTGATATTGGTGAGCAAGAACTATACCCCAATTAACACTAGCAGATGTGACTCACTGAAGCTGGGCTTCAAGGTGATTAATTTCTTGTACCCATTTTGCCCTCAGCTTCCTGATGTGATTTAATAATTGTTAATGAGCAAATGTACAGCTTGAGGATTTAAAGTAGAAATGGCTGATTGTTTTGTTTTGTTTTTTTCAAGAGAGGGTTTCTCTGTATAGCCTTGGCTGTCCTGGAAGTCGTTCTGTAGATCAGGGTGGCCTTGACCTGAGATCCGCCTGCCTCTGCTTCCAGAGTGCTGAGATTAAAGTCCTGTGCCACCACCACCCAGCTTATTGGCTTTTATATAGAAGTTGAGGTTTGTGATTCTTTTAAGTTTTTATAAGATTACTTTTTAAGATACTTGATTCTTTCTTTGTAGCCTCAAATTACAGCCTGTTGGTAAAGAAAATCTGGCTGAGAAATTACCTTTCTTGCTCTTACTTTGTAAATGTATAACAAGTTGCTTAGTTACAGATGTATATGGGTTCTAGGAAATAATTTTATTTATTTATTTATTTATTTATTTATTTGTTTATTTTTAAACTTTTATTAATTACACTTTATTCACTTTGTATCCCCCATAAACCCCTTCCTCCTCCCCTCCCAATCCCACCTTCCTTTCCCCTTCTTCACACATGCCCCTTCCCAAGTCCACTGATAGGGGAGGTCCTCCTCTCCTTCCTTCTGATCCTAGTCTATCAGATCTTATCAGGAGTGGCTGAATTGTCATCTTCTGTGGCCTGGTAATGCTGCTTCCCCCTCAGGGGGAGGTAATTAAAGAGCAGGCCAATCAGTTTATGTCAGAGGCAGTCCCTGTTCCCATTACTGTGGAACCAACTTGGACACTGAACTGCAATGGGCTACATCTGTGCAGGGGTTCTAGGTTATCTCCATGCATGGTACTTGGTTGGAGTATGAGTCTCTGGAAAGACCCCTATGTTCAAATTTTCTGGTTCTGTTGCTCTCCTTGTGGGGTTCCCGTTCTCTCCAGATCTTACTATTTCCCACTTCTTTCATAAGATTCCATGCACTTATGCCCAACAGTTGGCCATAAGTCTCAGCATCTGCTTTGATAGTCTACAGGGAGGAGCCTTTCAGAGGTCCTCTGTGGCAGGTTCCTAACTTGTTTCCTGTTTGTTTGTTTTTTTTCTCTTCTGATGTCCATCCTCTTTGCCTTTCGGGATGGGGACTGAGCATTTTAGTCAGAGTCCTCACTCTTGATTAGTTTCTTTAGGTGTACAGATTTTAGTAGGTTTATCCCATATTATATGTCTACATGAGTGAGTATATACCGTGTGTGTCTTTCTGCTTCTGGGGGAAATAATTTTTTTATATTAGTTTTTCACCCATAATACATAAAGCATTTGATCATGTGAGGGTACTGGAGCACGTGTTTTTCTTATATATACTCATTGTAATTGTTCACTTAAGGAAAAAGAGACTGTAACCACACTGTAATGTTTGTACTGCCTGAAAGATTTTGCTGGGATATATAAGATGTGGAAGAAAAAATAAAGTTGTTGGAACTCAATCTTCGGAGTTTGCTCCATCCACCCGATGTGTGAATGTGTATGTATGTGTGTGTGCACGAGCAGGTCTTCTTTCTTCTTCTTTCCTTTTCTTAGATGCTAGCTACCTTCCGTAGCAGGCCCTACCAGAAATATGGCCTGCACTTGCCACCATCAGTGGAAACCTCTGTCTGTTCTGGCCTGGAGAATCAAGCTTGCTACCCTCAGAGAAAGTCTGCTGGGTCATCAACCAGCCCCCTATCTATGCCCTGCCTCAGTGTACCCTGTGATGTCAAAGCTGGCCTTTGATACTACAGTATGGATGAAACTTAAGAATGTGAGGCTAAGCGAAATAAAACAGTCACAGAAAGGCAAGTCCTACAATAGCCTATGTATATGAAAAACGTGTAGTAACCAAATCCTTGGTAACAGAAAGTTAAATGGCAGTGCCAGATGATGGGAGGAAGCAGAGGAAACATTGTCCAGTGAGACTTGAGTTCCCATCCCGCATCAGGCATGTGCTGTAGAGATCTGCTGAACAGCGAACACGCACAGTTAACAACACTGTACTGGACTGCCAAAATTGCTAAGAGGGTGTATTTATTTTATGTGCTTTTTACCACAATGAAAAGCTATGCTAAGAGCAGCTGAAATTTTTTTCTTTTTTTTTTTTTGAGACAAGATCTCCTTCTGAGGCCAGGCTTACTTTAAACTCTGATAACCACCTCTCTCAGATGCCCAAGCGCTAGGATTGCTCAGTCTAAAAGGAATTAGTTTTTAGCGAACTCTTTATCATGGGTCAGCATTGCTCTAAATGCTTTACATGTTAAACTCAGCTAAACTTCCACCAATCATCTGCAGTGGGCTGTACCATCATCTCTGTTTATAGAAGGCACACTGTAGAGGAATTTTAATATAGAACATGGCTCCTCTGTGGAGAAATCACATCCAAAGACCTTCTAGGTCTGTGTCATTTTGCTGTAATACAGACATGCTTTAATCCCAGGAGGTAGAGGCAAGTGGATCTCCGAGTTCAAGGCCAGCCTGGTATGGAGCAAGTTTCAGGAAAAGAAAAGCTTAGGTCCAGGTGGTACATGCCTTTAATCCCAGCACAAAGGAGATAGAGCCATGCAGATCTCTGAGTTGTGGTCAGTGCTGTTTAGGCAGTTTGGTTGAGAGACAGAGAAGAGAAAGAGACAGAGAAAGAGAGAGACAGACAGACAGATAGAGAGGAGGCAATTTTACTGACAGAGTTTTACAGAGACAGCTTGAAGAGATAACAAGCTAGGCACAGATGAAGACAGAACAAGCCAGAGAATGAGAAGAAGCCAGAAGATTACAACAGATTGCTAGAGTTAGTTTGAGGCCAAGGAGAGAAATTCAGTCAGAAGCTGAGAAAAGCCAGCTTGGAGAGGAGTTTGAGCCAGAACAGCTGAGTTGAACCAGCCAGCCAGAGTTCAGAAATCTAGAAAGGGCAAACTTATTCAGCAGTAAGTCTCAGAGGCTGAAAATATTTTAGGCCTAGATCAGATTGTACGGAGGCTGGAAACTTCCAGGACTAGGCCTTGTTAGCAGACAGAGGCAGTAAGCCTCCAAGACAACAATCAAATTAGGCAAATAAAAGTTACATTGATGGCTCACACATATGAAATCGTTTGTCCATGAGAACGTGGTTCCTTCGTAGTAAGCTGGGATTTATAACCCATGGGTATAAAATGGCCACCACACTCTCATGCCTCCCTTCACTGGGTTATGTTGACTTCCTTTTAGGGAACATTTACCCAAAGCAAATCTCTTCCTGAACCTAGCACTGCCCAGTTGACTGGACTGGTTAGCAAGAAAGCTCTGGTTCCTCCTGTTTCGGTCTTCTCAGCCTGGGATTGCAGGCGTGCATCACCACACCCACTTTTTACATGGGGGATGGAATCTGAACTCAGATTCCTTACGCTTACTCAGCAAGCAATTTGAGCCATCTTCCCAGACCCAAATCTGCTTTCTACCAAATCACAAAAAATAAAAAGGAAATAAAATCACCTATAAGCAAATCCTTGCTAATTATTATTTTAAAAGTCAGCATGCATGAGTATATATGTATACTCGTATATACACAAATATGCATACATGCATGAGTGAGAGTACACACACACACACACACACATACACACACTAGTTGAATATCCTTTACCCCAAATTCTTGGGTAATATTTCAGATTATAGACCTCACCCGTTTATATAATGAGTCATCTTGAAAGAGGGCTCCAAGTGCAAACAAGCAATTTGCTGAAGTGTGCCTTATACATGGAGCCTGAGGCCATTCTATATAAGATTTTGAGTAATTTTGTGTATGAAACTCTTTATGGCATGGAATTTTCCACTTGTGGTATCATGTTAGGTCTCAAAAAGTTCTGGATAATGAAACTTTTGGATTTTCAAGTAACTGAGGTTCAGTCTGTACGAAGTCAATTAAAGGTAAAGCAAGGAATTCAGATTGAAAGCTCAACTGATTAACAAAGAGAGTTTCAGAGTTGTATGTTCAATGGCCTATTCTGTATTTTATTTGCTAGCAGCTGTAGATAATTAATTGTATATTAGAGCCCCTGATTTCCTATTAACATGTTGGAATCTTATACCTTTTGATTAGTGAAACGAAATAGTAAAAAGTACTAAATTCCATCACAACTGTAAATTCTCTATTTATAGATATCTAACTTGTCTCTTTCCTGAAATGAATGGTTTGTTTTATTTGGCCCAGAATCGTGTGCAGTTGGCCTACTGTGCATGTCTTAAACAGACCTTGCTGTCATGTATTCATTAAGCAATTTTCCTGTGCCTGCATCCATCTCAGATGGAGTTCTTCCTGTTAAAGATGTCTTTCATCATTTCACACAAAACTACTGCTTTGAATCTCCCCCTCTGTGTGCAGAGACAGAAACCACAAGGCCGGGTGCAGAAAGGAAGGTCCTACAGCAAACCCCAACCTAACCCTCGAGAGCAGTGAGCGGTTCTCTACCTTCCCAGTTGTGCTGACTCCCAACCGTGGAATTATTTTGCTGCTACTTCATAGCTTCATAGTTCCTACTTAATGGTAACTTCCTACTGTTATGAGCCTTAATGTAAATATCTGTGTTTTCTGGTGGGTCATCTAGACCTAAATGGGTTGTGACCCACAGGTTGAGAAGCCCTGCTCTTGCTGAGCAAGCACACTCCTTAGCACTGGGGCATAAACACCTACAACCAAGCTGGGGTCTGCTAAGGGATGGCACTGTCTCTGGGTGACAGTGTGCGGCTGGGCAGCAGCAGTAGGGCTGAATACCTCAGTTCATTAGTGACACCTATGTAAATAAGGGAGCTGAGGAGGAGGGAGAGAGAAAAGCACTCCGAAGTCCTCCGGAACAGCTGTGTGACTAGAGCAGTGCGCTGAAGGGGTGGTGGGATAGGGTGCAGTGGGATGGAGGGATTAGAGACAACATTCACCTGGCACACAGAAAGCACTTCCCGTGTGCTGTGTCTGCCCAAATCACTGAAGGACATTATCACAGCCGCTGCTTTACAAAGCAACCTGAAGGCAACCAGGGGACTTCTTTCACTGCCAGCAATGAATTAACACAGCAAAATATAGTCTATAGTGTGACCAACGTGTTAAGATTCATATCCACAGGGCATCGAAACCATAAACCTAAGCCAGGTGTGGTGGCGTAAGTCTGTAATCCCAGCACTCAGGGAGGCAGAGGCAGGTGGATCAATGTGAGTTTGAGACCAGCCTGGTCTACAAAGTGAGTCCAGGACAGCCAAGCTACACAGAAAAACCCTGTCTTGGTGAAGAAAAAAAAAAAAAAAGTAGAAAAAAGAAAATGTAAATTAATATGAATTATGCAAGAATGTTAGTAATATTTACATTTGTAGACACATGCTATGTTCCCTAACAGTTTTCTCATAATACCTAACAGAAATAAAAATAAAACAGTATCATTAGTAACAGGGTTAAAAGAAAAAAAAAAAAAGCTATAGCTGAGGAGACAGGAGTGTACATAAGCTCTGAATCTGGAAGCCCCTGGAACTTATTTCCAGGATCTTGCATGGCTCATTAGCTTTTACCTTCTGTTGCTAATGAAGTTCAAGGGAGGGCAGAGCATGCGAGTTTTAAAAGTCTTTGCACCCAGGAACTCCTTAAGATACTTATTGAATTAAGTAAGCATTTGAGGTGGTTGGGAGAGTGTCTAGGCCTTAAACAGGTTTAATAAATTTTCTTTGAGACTGTGTATATGAAATAGCTGGAGGTTAAGACAGCTGAATTATAACTTTTCTATATACATGTGTCAGTAATAACTTACTGCTATTTATGTAAACACACACACACACACACACACTTTACTGTGTGCCTCAGGGGCAGCACCCAGGAGCCGGAGTTTAGATGTCGATGCTGGCAGTCCTGGGGTCCAACCCTACTGCTCACATTTTGCACTTATATGACCCTGAGAAAGTTATATGAATAATCTTTTTTTCTCATTTTGAAAAATGTGGCTGATCAGCTAGGTATAATGGTGCACACTTGTAATCCTAGCACTCAGGGAGGCAGAAGCAGGTGGACCTCTTGAGTTCGAGGCCAGCCTGTTCTACAAAGCGAGTCCAGAACAGCCAGAGCTACACAGAGAAACCCTGTCTTGAAAAACAAAAAACAAAAACAAAACAACAACAACAGAAACACAGCTAATCAAATGCAGTTAGTTATAGGGAGTCAGTGAATCAATACAAATATAATACTTGGTTTGGTAACATTTGGTTAATTGTTCATTTGAGAATTACAATCCCAGTGGTTTCCACACAAATCTCTCATCACTTCCCAATTAAAGAGAAAGAAAATGATATTCGAAGAAGTTTCGATAACCTGTTCTAGGTCATGCCCTGGACAGAGAAGACTTAAATCAAAGCGTTTCTCATGTGACTACTTCCAAGGCCAGTAGGGCAGTTTTCACACACATTATTCATGTATTTTCACTAAGAAAGAAGAAGAGAGTTTAGCTTGGCAAAATCTAATACATTAGAGTAACCCAGAAAAAATAAATAATGAAAAGCTAGAAATGCAAGTGTTAGATGAGTTCCAGATAAAGGTCAAGAGAAAAGTGTGTGTGTGTGTGTGTGTGTGTGTGTGCACACACACAAATACTAGAAGAAACATAAGCATGTAGCATGTCAGAACATTTGAGTCCACCCACTTCAGCACATGTGCATGAACTCCTCCTAGGCATGCCCTCAGGCAACCCTTCCTCTCTCACATACACAGGATTTAAGGACACCTCCTGTGGGGGTAGCCTGCACCTCCTGCTGGGCTAGCCTGCTAGCAGCTCCCTGCTATTGCTTACTGCTTAAAAAACAAAAGGATTTCTTCTCAGTCCCCTGACAACTCCCAAATACACCGCAGCCCGAAGCTTGAGGGAAACAGTTTTCCTCCCCACAGAGGGCTGAGCTTCTCTAGACAGATGCAATAGACTTTTAGGAGCAACATAACAAGCCTAGAATGTTTCTATGGGAACCTCCCATACCTGTACAGTACCGCATACACACACATCAGTGGCAATAGGGTCCCCCCTCCCAGGGCCTCCCAGCTAGTCACATACACAGTGAATGCCAAGGTACTGGTCCTGCTAACGGGAGGAACAGAACCCTCTGCTTCGTGGGATCCAAAATGAACTTGTTTCCCTGTGAGAAGGGACGCAAAGAGCGGACGGGTGAGAGGATGAGGAACACAGAGATGCAGTGTCTTTCTACTCTGGGATACTCACGCACGAACTAAATCTTTGAAAAATGGAAGGGCTTTGGAAAGAAAACAGAACCCGTGACACATTCAGATGTGTTTAAAATCTCTCCTCGCCCCCACTGTTGCAAAAAGAGACTTCAGCAATTCTGCCTTGGCCACCAGAATGCCCTTAACTTTTTTTCTGTCTTTTGGGCTCCTTTTCAGTCTGGATGAGGCAGAGAAGAGAGTGGGAGGGCAGGCAGAGGGACTGGGGCTGGGAGCAGAAGTTTAACAAAGGATCACTTTAACAGAGACTACTGAGTAATGGCTTTGCCTGTGCCAAGAATAACATCAGCTCAATGTCGCCAATTAGAATCAGGTCAGTTGGGCCTCACCGCTGCTCCAGCCCTCCAGCCGGACCCCAGCATGAGGTACTACTCATGCTGATGTCACCAGTAGTCACTGTGGCCCCAGCAAGTCCCCCACTCAGTTCAAAGAAAAGTGCTTTTGCACTTTTCTCTTGTAGAGGCAGGAAGCCAGTAGGAGAAGGAAGTGGCAATCAGGGAGGCTACAGGGATACATCACTCTGTAAGAAAAAACTCCCAGCCCTAATGCAGGACTCCAACAAAGCCCCCAAAGCACACTGAAGCGCATTTTACGTGAGTTAAGACACAGGCTGCACCTGAAACAGTGCTTGACTGAGCCAGAGCCTATGAAGCAGTGTCCATTAGGAACAAAACAGAAGGGAGGACTCTGTCCGGTTCCTTATCTCTTGCCTATTCTAAGCTGTAAATCCCGGAGCAGTGATTACTGAGCAGAATGTACCCTGATAAGAAGGATGAGCAAGGAGGTGTTCTGATAGCTACTTATGAGAAGGCTGTGGGACTGGACATGGGGTAAGAAAGACAGCAACAAAGTTCCCATAAACATGACTGCTTGAAATTTTATACGAGTGATACTAAGTTTTAAACATATATAGTTTCCCTTCCAAGGGCAACCGACCAGCCAGAAGGGGTACCGGGAGGGAAGGGAAGAGGGAGAAGGGGGGGAGGGAGGGGGAGAGGAGAGGGGAGAGAGAGAAGGAAAAAGAGCAACATAAGAGAGAGAAGAGGAGAAAGAAGACAGAAAAAGAGAGAGAGAAAGACACACAGAGAAAGAGAGAGAGAATATTAATATGAATCTCCTTGCTTCTGGATGGATTTCACTGAATGGTCCCTGCAAGAGTGGCATCAGCATCCCTCAGTAGCTTGTGAGAAATGAAAACAACTGGGCCCTCTCCCCAAACATACTCATATCAGACATGGGATGAATGGATGATCAGTGTTTTAACTGGCTCTTCTGCTGTCCTGGACAGGTATGTACAGACTATGGCCTGCAGGCCAAATCCAGCCTGCTGCCAGTTTTTGTAAATGAAGTTTTACTGAAACACAGCTACAGTCATTCCTGCACATACCACTTAGCAAGGCGGAGCTGAGGAGCCACAACAGATTCCATGGCCAGCAAAGGTTACTGACAGGGAAAGCGTGTCAGCCTTGTGCAAAGTTTTGCAAGCTACTGGGTTGAGTATTCACTTCTTTTGTTTATCATGGCTATTTTCTCTTCTTTCTGTTACCACACTTTGCCAATGGCTCTAAGTGACTTTCTTCTTTAACTCCCAGGTGACATGATCCATTTCTCTCTCCAACTCAGCTCATGGCAATTTCTAGTATAATGCTAGGCATCGACAAAGAGCAAACATGATTCCGCAGAGATGGTTGGATACCCTGTATCCACACTTACACCGTGAATCAGAACTTGTCTCCCTGAAGTGAACCTTAATAGGCTGAAAATCTAAGTGCAGTTAATACCTAAGTGCTCCAACTGAGGGCAGAAAAGGATGGAGAACTTTCTTTGCAGGTAATGTAGGGAAAGCCATGCAGGCTATCCAAACATTTACTGAGAGATCCCCACATGAAAGGTGCTCTTTACAGGAGGAATTAAACACTATCTATACTGTATGATAATGTACCTAAGCACAATGTAAACATAAAGACTCCTTAATACAGCAGACTCCAAATCTTGCCTGTGGATGCATGTTTGATAAACCCAACCTTAATTCTACAGGGGAATCTCAAAGAGGCAGTTGGCCAAATTGCTGGTGACCTATTCTTTAGGAAAATGGCTTAAAAGCACAAATACTGTCTTCACCCCTGAAGAGTTAACACAAAGAAAGACACGGGTCACACTGAGGACACAACCCATGTCTAAGTCAATAGTCTGGCGGTAATTAGGACGGTCAGGTCTAGCACAGCTAAGTTAAAAAGCAAAGGCTTGGAATCTAGCAGGACTTTGCTTCCAGTGTGGAGTGACTAACTCAATGTCTTCTGATTAAGGTACTCTAAATCACTAAACTGTACAAGTTAGAACACCTAATACCTCATTTGCTGTCTTGCTATAAACCTAAGCTGGTAGGGTTTAGTTTTTCTTGCTTTCTCACAACCCTGGGACTTAACTCTTACTCATTCTTACCTAAATCAGTTGTGGTTGTGAAGAACAAGGACAGAAATAAAATGATGTATATATACATATATAAAACTATGATGAATGATTTTCTGTTCTTTCTCTAGGAGACACAAGATAACTCCCTTCTTGGGAGTTCTGCCTCCTCCGTAAGACAGATATTCTGACAGATCTGAAAAAACATATTTTCCATATACTTCATAATTCAGTGAAACTAAACTAAGATAATCCTTAGTGGGGAAAAAAAATCCACACGAGAACAGCAGTACTCAGAGTTTTCAAAGAAATGTGTGTTGCTGGAAGCTAATCAAAAGCATGAGAAGGACTCAAAAATGAAGCAGTTTCTAAAAGTGAAAATCAGGAAAAAAAAAAAAAAAGCCTTCTTTCTCCCCAAACTTCAATGCTCTATATACAGCTTCTTTTATTTAGAAAATGCTGCTTACCACTTTAGGGTCTAAAATGTAGTTTAAAAGGAGCCTGCGGGGCACACGAGATGGCTCAGTTGGTAAAGGTGACTGTTGCCAAATCTGGCTACTAGAGTTCCACCCCTGGAACCACCAAAGTGGAAGGAGAAAACTGACCCCCAAAGGCTGTCCTCTGACCTGTACAGGAACACTGGGCCACACATATACTCACACAGTCTGTAATTTTAAAACATTGCCTATAGTTTTGATTAAACAAAAAACCAAAACCAAAAAAGAGACCAGTGGGACGAGAGAGATGGCTTAGTGGGTACTTAGGCGCCTACTTCCTAACTCGACAACCTGAGTAAGAACCCAGTGCCTGTATGGAAATGAATTCCCACAAACTGACCTTCACATACATGCTGCACCACACTCAAGGGCATGCACACACACACACACACACACACACACACACACACACACACACACAATGAAACACATAGAAAAAGAATGAAAAGGGATCAATGATATAGATTCAGCTGATGTGCTATTTCCATCCATGTGTGTCCTGGTCAGCAGGTGGCTAACTGGCAGCGCTGGGCAACCACCATGAAAAGTTCAGAACTGTAAACAGCTTTAAGAAACTCACAGACTGATAAAAGAAAGCCTACGACACATATTTACATCTGCAACTGTGAAAATGCAAACTGGCTTCCTTGATTCTGCTACCTCAAAAATTCTCCATGTGAAGAAATTTTGATGTGACAATGAGCAGTTAAGATGAGGTGCTGCAGTCTATGCTTTCCCAGTGAAAGGTCTGAAGTTTTCTCCGGTAAAAGTGATCCTCAGAGCTACTGACAATTGTCTGCACTTATAATTTCTCAATTATGATACATAAATTGGTAAGCCACACTACTGTAGCTAAATACCATAAGGTGACCCATGCAGGCAAAGCACGATGGGCAGTTTATTCTGGACCATGGTTTGATGGTTATTCTGGATTGTCACCTTGATCAACATGTGGCGATTAGCATAGCACACCTTTGCCTGTGGCTGTGATGATGTTTCCAGAGAACATTAGGTCGTGAAGGCTAGAGCCCTTAGGATATAATAGGTGGGGTTGTAACAATAATCAAGATGGAGGCAGTAGGTCACAGGGCACCTGTGTGTCCTGGATCTGGCTCCTTAATGTTACCTCTGCTTCCAGGTTGTCATGAAGCGAACAGCTTCCTCTGCCAAGCTCTTCCTCCATGCTGTCTCTGCCTTGCTATGTGCTTAAGTTTAGTAGTTGATAAGTAAAAATACTGTATGATAATAGCTCTCCTCACAGAAGAAAGCAATGGTTGAAACACTGTTTTCATCTTTATGCACAATCTGACATATTATTTATTTATGAAAAAGAAGCAAAGAGCAGGAAATCCAGAAAATGGTTCTTTTCCCTCTATTATGAAATACGAAAGAAATTGTAATTTAACCAAATAACCCCTCTTGCAGGATAGGGTCACGGCTCCAGTCAGTGTGCACCATACACCTCACACATAGACCCAGGAGCTGACCTGTCATAAGCAGCAGGGAGGACACTGTTACAAACAGTGCCCAGAACACGGCAGACACAGCAAATACTTGCTGAAACGAACAGCTGTCATTTCCAGAAATCAAATAACCTAATGTATGGACATTTTTCTTCAGAGACTGCAAGCTATATGATAGGTCATGAAGGATTCTTATGTACTTGCTAGCACCAAGTCTAAGGAGGCCAGAAATTGGTACATTTACAAATAAAGGTGCTTAAGATGCAGCTTTAGGGAACTGGGAATTAGACTGGGAAGCCAGTAAGATCATCCAACAGAAAAAGTAAACATGCTACTAAAGGGTTTTACAAATTCAAATAAAGTGACCATGTCCGATGCCTGCCCGGCACCATCATCCAACAAAGCTGAGGCTACGGCTCAAGAGCGGCACTGGGACAACCTGGAGCAGGTGTGTGCAGGCGTGTGACAGTCTAGTCATGCCTTGCCCGCCCATTCCCCTCAACTTGTCTTGCCGATAAAACGAAGACACTACCTTGCGGTTTTCAGTTACCTGGTGACGGGCTCGACTCTGGTCCAGAAGCTGCCGGGACTGAAGTTTCTGTTGTTCAAGCTGCTGGAGGGCAAAATGGAGTTGGTAACTGCCTGCTGTGGGGTGGTACTTGTGCTGGGGGACCACTCCTGTAGCCTTGCTGTACGCATTGTTCTCCACCTCGCCCTCCCAGGCAAAGCCACCCGTCTGGAGGCTCCTGAGGAGAAAAACAGACACGGTTTTAGCGTGGATCTGGTTTTAGTGTGTAAAGAGATACGTGTCTACTATTTTTCCTTTACAGGACCAGATACCAGTTAGAATTACAAAGCAACTTGCACTATTATCTAGGTTCTCCACTAAACCAGATCTTCGTATATTTTGTTCTCTCCTTTGGTTTCCCAACTTCTCTCAAATAAAGAGATTTCCAAATATCTAGCTAAAAGTATGTCTGTGAAATGTGTTTGTGTGTGGAAGGTTTTTGCTTTCCTACAGTTTCACCTTCGGGTAAGGCACCCCGCTTGCTCAGGGATGGGGGTGCTCAAGTTTGGCTTCTGCAGAAACTGCTAAATTCATGCTACCTGCTAATCATCTTGGCCTTCAGGACCGAAAGACTCAGAGCTTAACTTTATTTGGCTTTCGAGAACATCTGACTTTTAGCAATTCCTCTGAAAATACCTCAATGTGTGTATCTATGTATGATATGTGGCTCTGTCACCTATGCTGTCATATCCACAACAGTATGTACACATAATAGATACTTATGAATGGACTTCTGAACATATTGGAGAAAGGTGGTGAGCACTGGTGGAAAACAAGCACCTGAATGACTGACTGAAATGTCTGCCTGATTCACAAGGCAGGGGAATGAGTGAGAGTTAAGATGGGATTACATGGTTAGGAAACAAAAGCTGGTGTGTGGGGAGGCAAGGCATGTATTCATTTGTGTGCACAGACAGATGTGTACATGTGTTCACAAGTATGTGGAAGTCAGAGGTCAATATTGAGCGCCTTCCTCAATTACTTCCCAGCTGATTTTGAGACAGGGTCTCTCTCTGATGCTAATTCTGCTAGAATGGAGTCCCAGCAAGCCCCAGGGGTGCCTGGCTGACACCTGCACACTGTGGCACTTGCCTTATTGTTTTGAGGGCTGAGGATCTGAATGCAGGTCTTTGCTTACGCAAGAGGAACTTTACAGACTGGGCCATGTCCCTAGCTCCTGGAGACTCTTATCTCCTTTTTCTTACGACTGAAGGAAGACAAGCTGACTGATGGTAACACATAAGACAGCAAGAGGACTATGCATGGAAGGGGTAATGGAGAAATACATTAAGGCTTATTTTATTTTATTTGACATACGGTCTTCTAGGCTGGCTTTCAATTTGCAAATCTCCCTCCTGCAGCCTCTAAGTGTTGGGAATCCAGGTATGTGGTACCATGTCAGCGAGATAATGGAGTTTAAAAGATAAGAAGGCTCAAAGCAGGAGTGCCTTGACTTCAAATGTAGACAAAGGGAAGGGACAAGTGACTGGGTTGAATTTTCTTGAGATTTTCATGTTAGTTAAGCTAGGTCCTGCTTTTAAAAGAGAACAGAAATTTTGGTGGGTACAGAGATGGGGATGGATCTAGAAGAAATCAGGTTGGGGTGGTAGTGAATATGATCAAAATAGTATAAGAAATTCTCAGAGATTTGATGAAAATATTATTAAAAAAAATCTCCATGGGGAACAATTAGTCACAGAACTGGAGGTTAGAAAATTCACCCACAGAGATTCTGCTTCAATTTCTGGCTTGATGGTTACAGAAGCTTGTAGCCACAGGGAACAATCTAGATTCAGTAAATAGGTATTAAGAAAGTAAAGCAATAAGCACTTCAGACCAGAATTAACCCCACTGGGTAACTTGAGTCATTTTATTTGCTAATAACTCTTTCAACAACAAACATTTCCATGAGATGTTCATTTCAATGCCTTCTTGCTGTATGTTAGAGACCAGAGTCTGTAGTCAGGTCCTTGATTTGGGGAGATGCTCCCAACGTTCTCAGGCATGTGAGAAAGGGCACCTGGATATACAGGGCAGGGCATGGGCAAGAAATCAAGTCAGAGACTGTGGATAAGAAGTGTTCTTCCAATTCCACATATATTGAAGAGGCTGGAACACCATAAACTTTTATAGTGAAATATGTTTTTAATCTCATCAGTAACATAAGCTCAGTCTGCAAATCACAAAAGGAAGTTTCTCAAGCCAGTAGAAGCTTTTAGCAAAGAGGCAGGAATTTTTATAGCACAGCACTGGGTGGGGGTGGGGTGCTCAGCTGTGTAATGTAATAAGTGCCACGAGAACCTTCTTGTTTGAATTTCAGTGGGATTAGCTGGACCACATTATCTCATATTCAAAGCACAAGTCTTTGGAGTTCCTAGCATACAAGTTCTACGAGGATTAACAGGAGGCTGTGTAAACTGGAGCAGGCTTCCCCTGATTTCTGACACCTGAGTTTAAACAAAACTTTTTACAAATCACAATGTCTCCCGACACCCATCTGAAAGTCTACCCCATTTTCATAAAATTGTGTGCATCCTGCTTCTTTAGGAATACACTTTCTACCCTCACCAAAATTCTGAGATCAGTTGTTCTCATTAAAATTTGTGAGATTCCCTGATCCAAAAAGCTTGGGCATCTACTGAATTTAGATTTTTTTTTTCAGAGGTGGGGGTTTTGGTTGCATATTTTGAAATATGTGTGTGTGTATAATGACTACCTTGGAACATTTAATTAATTTATGCTTCATATACACTTTAATACTCCAAACTTGTATTTCCAGCTACTGGGAAAGCAGAGGGAGGAGAAGAGCTTAATCGGACAGTCTCTGCAGCACTGCAATAATTCTACACTATGGTAAGATTCTTTTAAAGTTACAAATGGGCAACAATATGGCATGTTTTTTGAATCCTACATTTTCTTACTAGTTTATCCACCAAGAGCTGACCTCACACCCATAACAATGCCAACTGCTGGATACACTGTTCCCACTGTAACTGCTCTTCCCACACCAACCCACACCCCATCTCCTAATGCCCCATGCTTTTCTCTCTGGTTTTGTGTGGACTTGGAGAAAACTGCAAAAGCCACAGCAACACTTCTTCAGCACACAGGGCTGCACCTCCACAAAGGCACTGAGGCCTCCTAAGAAGATGTCACAAGAGCGAGGGGAGGAGCCAAAGGGCAGTGGAGTCGGGCATGTGTGCAGTCCACTTGCGCTGCCTGCTTCACTCAATCCCTGGCAAACAGGAGCTTTCATGTGCAGGATGCCTTGCTCCTCATCATATGAGCATCTCTATGGTCCTGCTTTCAGTTGCCTCTGTGATGTGTGGATGTTGGGGATAGGAAAACATTTAATAAGTATGGGTCATGATAGTAAATGCCCAGCAATTTAAAAAATAGACCTATACTAGAAAAATCTGTGATACTGCTCAAAATCCAAACAGTCTTAATGACAAGCATGGTGATGCTTTCTGGACTGTGCAGATAATTAAGGACAGTAGACATTATAAAAATATAACTTCAACTATAAATTCTTTTTCTTCCCTCTCCCCAGACCCCTTCCCCTGAAAGGGTTTCTTTGGATAACCACCATGCCTGACCTGGAACTTGCTTTGTAGGCTGGGATCGAACTCACAGAGATCTGCCTGCCTCTGCCTCCTGAGTGCTGGGACCAAAGGCATGCGCCACCATACCCGGCTCAACTACAGATTCTTAATCACAAGTAAATTTGTCTTGACCCGCGTCAAGTGGAGGAAGCCTTCCAGATGGACAAGGCCTTCCGTGAGTAGACAAAACAGCACTGGCCACGGGAAGCATCGTCTCAAGGTCCTGTCATGTGAGGGGATCTCTCTGGCCTTAAGAGTGCTTCTAATAACAAAAGTTTGTATGGAACCAACACTTTGGATTCTAATAAAAATAGCCTTAAGGCCAGGGACAGTTAGGTCATATTCATAAAGATCAAATGTAAGGTTAAGGGAGGCATAAGCAGGGAAGGACCCTGGCACCAAGGCCCTTAGTGCATCTAACTTCCCCACAACTTTATTATCCTTAAATTTTCTCATCTGCAAAATGGAGACTGAACAGTCCCCATCTCCTAGGGTTGTTGTAGGCATTCAAGAGGGAATGCAAGTGGAAGTCTGACAACTAAAAAGAAATATTCCCACTATTAATGCTACTGTTATTCCATTCTTTCCCCAACCTGCGATCTCTTTTCAGTGCTACCAGAGCCCTAGATTTCCTTCAGTCAGAATATTAGGACATAGAAACTAAGGTGAGCCACTTCGTCCGCAGAAGGCCTGCTGCTGCAGTGAGCACAGTGCCTTTGTGGTCACAGGGCTGCTAAAAATAAATATTGAACCTTGGTCATTGTTTTATTCATCACACAAAGAAGTTTGGGGTTGGATCATGACCCTTAAACCTAAAAGTATCATAAAGCTACTAGAAGAAAAATATCAAAATATCTTTGAAGCCCCGAAGATGGAGTAACAGGTTGTTGTAAACTACTGCCGCTCTTAACTGCCATCTCTCCAGCCCATGGCAAAGGGTTTCTCCCGTTAATATACAAAGTCTGAATTGTTAACTGATCCTAGCAACAGAACAAGAACTCACCTAAATGTGAGTTGAAAAGATAATTTGTGAAAGAAAAAAATATGAATGTCCAGTAAGCATACAACAAGTTCTCAGTATCAGTGGTCATCAGAAAACTTCAACTGTCATTTTAGATTATTATAAGGATTACAACTGCAGCTGGGTGTAGTGCCAGATATCTGTAATTTCAGCACTTAGAGGCAGAAGCAGGAGGGATCAAGAATTCAAAGCCAGCCTGGGCCACAGGAGACATTTTTCAGTAGACCAAAACAAAACAAAACAAAAAACAAAACAAAACAAAACAAAACGAGGGGGTAGGCCACTGTTTAAAGTCAAGCACATCATCAAATATTGGTGATCATGTAGATCAAGAGGAACTCTTGTATAAAACAATGCCACAGAATACTGTCAGGTTTTTTTTTTTTTAAGTCAAACATGTCTACACAAATGAGTTAATTGCATAAAATAAATAAAAGCATATGACTACCAACAAAGTTGTAGAAATTTTCATTGAAATTATATTTATAACTATTAATAATTGGAGCCGATCTTAATGCCCATCATTAGGAAAAAAGATTATGATTCCACTTTAACAAACTCTAAAGAAACTAACATGTGGTAAGAGGCACAAAGGCGTTGCACAGAGAAGGACAGAGAAGGGTGGAGAAAGATGGAGAAAGATGGATACGGAGGTCTGAACTGAATGAGGTACAAGGGAACTCTCAAGTATGACGGAAATATCCCAAGTATGTTATACTAGATACACAAAAATCACTGGAACTCATACTGAGCATGTCAAAATATGCATGTAAATGACACTGCAAGTTAAAAAAACAAAGTCATACAACTTTCATTTTAAATTAAGATATTAGTTAACATTTCCTGTTGTGTATATAGGGCATAGCAGTTTCCCGATTCTCATTATGAAACCATGCACTTTCTAACAGTGGAACCGCATGGTAAGATCCACTTAACATGTAGAGCTGTTTTATTTCAGGGCAGCTTAAGCTGTACCTGCTAGGTAGAGAATGAGCTGGAGGAATAGAGTCAGGAATGGCAGGGTCTGGGAAGACACCATACTGACACAGAGGCCTCCAGCCTAGGGAGACAGCAGTAGGTGAGCTTCAGGGGAATTGGCCTTTAGTTTGTCTTTTTCGGTTTTTCAAGACAGGGTTTCTCTGTGCAGCCCTGGCTGTCTTGGACTTGCTTTATGGACCAGGCTGGCCTTGAACTAGTGGAAATCCGCCTGCTTCTGCTTCTCCGAGTAGTGGGATTACAGGTGTGGGACCTAACCCCACCCCCAAATTGGCCTTTAGGACAGTAATGAAATCCTATTAGCCTAAGCCTTGGATCATCTGCATGAAGGTCTGAAGGAGGAAGAAGAATGAATGTAACACAGACATTAGTGAGCGCCCACAATGGGGAGCACAACAGATGAAGGCAGGAAGAAAGGTTGGCTCTGAAAAGCAACCTGAGGATATATATTGACGTTAAAAGACAAAGGTGGAGTGGGCATCATGACTCATGCTTGTAATCCCAGTATCTATGAAGATGAGGCAAGATGATTTGTATAAGTTTGAGTCTGATATGTTATAAGAGTCTGTCTTAAAAGTGTGGTGGCCCAGCCCTCAGGAGGCAGAGGCAGGCAGATGTCTGTAAGTTCTAGGTCAGCCTGGTCTACAAAGTGAGTTCAGAACAGCCAGGCTTGTTAGAGAGAAACCTTGTCTCAAAAAAAAAAAACAAAATAAGTAAATTTTTTAAAAAAGCAACAACAACAAAGGGGTATCAGATGCAGTTAGAAGAGAAAAAGCCAACAGATGGTGACGGCTTTACAGTAAAACTGCAGTGAGGGGCTCTGTGAAAAAAGCATTTGTTTATGAAATACAATTAATAAACGATTCAGAACTTCACCTGTGAAAAGCAAAAGTCAATTTGCTTTTAGAAACAAATCCAGCAACAGGAAAACACACCGGTAGGGAGAATTTTGGTTTCTTAAAAAAACCTCAGTTATGTTATATGAATATGTTTTTGTTTTAATCCTAGGTGTGGGACTGGTGGTGCTTCAGATTGCCCACAGCAGCTAACTATAATGCTCTGACAGGGGGCATGATTTGTGGCAGCTGCAGATAGTTTTAATTCCTCCAACTCTGGAGAGGGTATAAATGCCAGAGCCCAGAGAGGGCCTGTGGTAGCTGCTGCTGGCTTCCCCCTGGCCTGCTGGTTTGTCCTGCTGCTGGCTCCCCTCGTCCTCCCTCCTCCCCCACGTTGGTTTGTCTTGCTGCTGTATTTGCTATGCTGCTTTGCTGGGCTGCTGGATATCCTGATGAGTAAAGTTTGGACTTGCTCCAAGGAAACTACATCTCTATTCAGCAAAAGTAACCTATAGAGGTCTAAGCCTTTCCCCTCTAACCTTCTTTCTCTCCTGCCTAGTGTTGGGGATTGGAAGAGATTAGACTGAATAAGGGTTGGAAGGGACAGAGGGATATAAGAACCCAATAGATTAACACACACACACACACACACCATCCAATGTTAGTAAAAAGTGTTAGTCTTCCTCAGTTACAAACTAGGTACAATTTGGTAACTGTTGACTGGACACTCTGAGAGCTAACAGGATGAACTTTGCCTAACATCACTTACTAGGATGTAAGTCAGAACGCTTAGCTAAGACAGCCCATGCTCTTGATGTCAGGGCTTTGATTCTTAGAGACCTTATGTGCTGGACTATAATTTTAAAACAGTTTCTGAGAATGATTCAGGTCTATTCAAGAAAAACATTGCACTTAACCTTTGAGTTTGCTCATTGGGTAACAGTATACTTTTCTTTCTCGTTCCCTCCTTTTTCCACCTAAGGAGTTTTACGGAGATGATTTTTCTGCAGGGGTGTTAGAGCACAATACCAAGAACACATAGGTCTTTTCTGCAGAAGCCATGTGACTTGATGACCTACATGGTGGGTTGAAAGTATGTGCTAAATAAAATCCTAAGTGCAGGCCAAGCTTCCTTCTTGAGGACAGGGAGAATGGCATTAAAATATTTTATTTTATATGATGGAAGGCTCTTGGGAAAGGATTAAATAATTCAAAAAACAAGGCAAAAAGTAGTGTGTGTGTGTGTGTGTGTGTGTGTGTGTGTGTGTGTGTGTGTGTAAACCAAAGGAAAAGCGGGGTTAGTGAGAGAATTCTGTGGTAATGGAGTCCCTGGATTTGCACCACCCCAGAATGGAAAGCAGCCACTTGAGACCCAGGGATCTACAACAAGACTGCTACGTTAAAGTCCTGGCTTTGCCACTAAAGCAACACATTTAGCCTCTTTGTGCCTTGCTTTCCTCTGATGGGAATAAGTCCTGATCCGCCTCTCAAAGGCTGGCCAGAGGATTAAATATGGCAACCACGCACAGCACTTAGCACATAGCTGGCATCGCAGAGTAAGTGCTCAATTCCTAATGCCCTTCCTACTGAGAGCCTTTGGGTGGGACAGGAGGAGCATGTGGGAGCAATGCTACTTTGGAGAGAGGAGACCTGGCCTTCACAACCTCTTTACTAAGTACTGTCCCTGGGAAACAAGTGAGGAAAGTGATCTAGTAGATACAAAAAAGGGCAGAAACGGAGTGTGGTGGCACACACTTTTAATCTCAGCACATGGGAGGCAGAAGCAAGCAGATCTCTTTGAGGTTCAAGGCCAGTCTGGTCTACCATAGTGAGTTCCAGGACAGCCAATCCTACAAAGCCAGAACCTGTCTCAAACAAAACAAAAATGAAAGAAAGAAAGAGTGGGCTGAAGATGTGTGAGCTGGAGCACCACATCCAGCCATTGCTACCAACCACCAGGGCAGCTGCAGAATGGCAGTACTTGCCTGAGGGGACCTTTGTCAAGATAGAAGGCAGGCTGCTGGCTGGGCGAAGGCAGCTGGAGAATAAGGCCACCATGGGTAGGGAGCTAGCTCCTGCCAGGAGGTAAAGGTTACCACAATAATAATGTTGCCAATTAGGAAGCAGCAATCATGAATAGACGAGATTATCATCCTCCTTAACTCTTCACCCAAACCAGAATTCTGAGCAATGGCCACAACCCTCACACTTTGCAAAATGAATCTCTCTTTCTCATTTATTTCATTTTTTTGAAATAAGAGTTTTTTTTTGAAATATTTCGCCAGTTTTTCCACTTCATCTTACACTTACACTCATATTACACTCATAGTCAATCTGAATCTTTAAGTCTTCTTCCTACTTGAATGTTTGAATTCATACTAAGGAATATACATTTCCCTATACTAACTTCACAGGAACAGTAATTCTGGTCTTTAAATCATTGTAAATCCTGATTGTCATCCAAAATAAACACTGTTTCACGTCAACTGAAAATAGGATTTGAATATTTTCTAGATGTGTAAGTGCCTAGCAAAGAGCAGGCACCCCAATAAATATGAATGGATAAATCATTTCATTGACAAACATGGGAAATTAGTTAGCCATTGGCACAGTCTCAGGTCTTAATTCCCAACTGCAGACTGGCTGTTGGGGCAGTTACCCATTTAGTTACAGATACTAATGACAACCTCTTTTCATTCACATTTCTCTTCTGAGCACACAAGATTTCATTATGCTTTATCCTGAAACCTATTCACAGTCATTCTTTTCTGTCCTCATCTATTTTTTTAATTAAGGAATTCTACCATGAAGGGAAATGAGGTTAGTCTAACATGACTTAATTTTCTCATGAATCAGTGCTAGGCCAACACGATTCTCTTTCCCTTCTCCACAGGCTGCCAACTCATCGGCTAATCTGTTAGATGTTGACCTGAAATTGACATCTCAATTACTAGTTTATATACTCAGCATCTAATTTATCTCTATCGCTTCTCTTCCTTTCCCACTGTCTGAGCTCCTTCCCTTCACATTAATCACACACTGAATCACTATCTCAAGCTCTGGAGACATAAATCAGGTATCAGTAATCATAAGAACGGCTTCTTTCCACATAGTAATTCAATAGAGAAAGTAAGATTGATTCAATAGCCTGAATTGTGGTGACTTTCATTGCCCCTGAATTAAGGTTTAGATAGGACCAAGATGTGTCCTGAAAACTAAATAAGAAGATTGTATATCAATTAGCACTTGAAAAAATAAATGTGGCTCCTACTGCTTACTACACATCTTAAAAGAAAAGCTGAAAGCAAGAGCAGGAAAACACAGACATAAGGTGGTTCAAAATCAATAAAACTCTCATCCCATCCCACCCTCAGAGCCAGGAAAAAAAAATCAAGAGAAATTAAGAAAATGAGCAGGATCCAAATGAGATCCTAATTTAAAACAGAATGACAAACAGAGGAAAGGGAAGGCTTCAGATCACTCATTCAGTGAAGGAAAAGAATCAAGAATGGTGTCGGGAAGCTGTCTGGGGTATGTTTTGGCTAACTCAACTTTGATTTTGTTAAATAACTGTGTGACAATGACATAACTTTGGGAAGAGTACAGTGAGGTATCATGTAGAAAAGCTAGGAGTTGATAAGTCTGTCCTTTTAAAGTACTGCGAGATCACAGCCAGCTGGACTGGACAGTGAATATGGAATGCAAACCAGACTCTGCTGTCTCCACACCCCTTCCACCCCATGATTGATGGAGCTCAGGAGTAGGAAATAAGGACACAGTTGGACTTAGTGCGTCTGGCAGAGACTCTGGGAGCAAGCTTCATGGAACACAAAGCTAGACATAAAACTAAACCTTTCAAAGGTTAAGT
This sequence comes from Meriones unguiculatus, assembly GCF_030254825.1. Classification (NCBI taxonomy): domain Eukaryota; kingdom Metazoa; phylum Chordata; class Mammalia; order Rodentia; family Muridae; genus Meriones; species Meriones unguiculatus. The sequence continues at coordinate 92,872,341 of NC_083355.1, read as the reverse complement.
TCATAGCCCTGCTCTAGAAGACTATGCAGGATTCTGGGAGCCAGCCAGTTATGTAGATAGTGACTCCTGGATCCTTTATCTATTAGCTTCCTGGATCTGAAAAGACAGACTGATCCTACGCCTTATGATCAAGAAATGACTTGTCTTTGATCCAGCTCTTTATTTTGGCATAACAAGCACACCACATGAAGCCTAAAAAATTTCGCTGTGAACTAAAAAAGAAGTGAGCAAAAAGTGACCTTTAAGAACACCACAGGAGAACTCCCTGACACCAGTTCATTCAACAAGACTGAGCCCAGCTCAGCAGGATTTCTGTCAACTGGAGGGAAAGGGCTGATGTCTCTAACAGTAATTGTGACACACACAAGCACAGCTGGCCCTCATAAAGCTGGGCTGCCTTCGCCTACCTTTCACACCCCGCAGAGACGAGCCACGGAGAGCTTTCGGAGTGAACGTGAGTGTGCAGACTGTCTGGGACAATCGGCGCCCTCATTTCTAAGAACTTCCACACCAGCTAGGTTCAAACCCAGTACACACAATCAGCTTGCGGAACTGTCCCAAGTGGAGAAGTCTAGCCCCAAGGCCTCAGTCTGGTTCCCTTCATTTCTCCTCCTTTTCCCCAGGAAACAACAGCAGGCGACTCAGCACTGTCACATTCTCGGCTCTTTGGCTCCCACTGACCTGCCTCTCTGCCTCTTTCAACTGGCCAAGGGAAATAAAGCACAATTCCAAAGGCTCCACCCTCCATTTTGACCTTCTCTACATGTCCTTTCTCTTGCTTTATAACTCATGATATATTCATAAACATAAACACTAAAACACTAGGGAAATAATAAAAAAGGAAATGTTCTAAGGAAGTAGTTAAGGCCAGAGGGGTTACTTCCAGTCGAGCCTTTTTTTTTTTTTTTTTTTTTTTTTTTTAAACTGCAGGGGAGAGTGAGCTGCTTCCAGGAGCCTGGTCTCAAGTCACCTTCAGCACAATAACAGTAGGAACTACCCTTCACTAACTGGCAAGTAACGTAGCTACAACAGAACATACTGTTGTGCCAAGGCATGCCTACTACAATTTGCTTCAGGTTTTCTAGAAAGGCTGGCCTAAGATGGGGGCACCTGCCTCTGAGAGGCACTACCTTCTTCAGACCGTTCAAAACCATCACCCCACTCCTCCGTGCTTACACTGTATACCCTTTTATTACCAGTTGCAGGAGGGGAAGCAAAGGAGATGGCAGCAATTTTCTAAGTGTGGCCCTTGAGTCAGAAACAACGTGTCAGCCTCACTTTGGAACTTGCTAAAGATGGCAATAATGAGACTCAGTCCCTGGGCAGCTATGGTTGAGGTCCAGTCACCTAATCACCTGATCACTTATCACTGACAAGTGGTTAAGAGCATGTATTCTATTAACATATTGATGAGTTTGAGTTCTGACAACTACTCACCAATCCTTTTGGGAAAGTTAATTTTATAAGTCAACTAACTTGTCAAGTGTTCAGAACAGTTACTAGGACACAATGAAAGGTACAGGGAAGAAAGCATCACATTGCCTGTTACTTATTGTTCTTACTGACACACATTTCTCACAAACCAATAGGAAGTCATGCTATTGGGTAAGCTGGCACTCCGTCCCAACCCCAACCCCCAAATGAATGAGCTTTGGTTTAAAAGCAATAAATGACAACACAGACTGTGCACTTAGGGAACAAAGCCAAAGCTCCAAGTTCAGACATTGCACTTGCTGAGGGAGAAACTCAGGGCTCATCTGTTTGTCTTGGGGCCTGATTCCCATGCTTGGAGCCCAGAAATAATACAGAGCCCAATAGGGGCATCTTTCACTACCTCTTCTTTGTAGTGTGCTTTTCCTGATACTGGCTTCTCTCTAAAATGCTAGCTATTAAACCATATGTTTAGCTCACTGATGAAATAACTGATGACAGTTAAAAGACCCATTGACCAACACCTGCATGGCTTAGGCTATTGTTAAACAAGAGGACCAGATCCCACACAATTTCCATCCCCTGGAGTCATAAGAGTTTCCTTATAAAACAGACATGCCCTAATTTGCCTGACCCTAGTATTTCAAATCTGTGCCAGTGAGTTACATCAAGGAGAATGAGCATACAAAGCAGGTACATTTAACCCACGTGGAAAATGTAAGTCACACATTCACAGTTCATGAGCTCAGGCTCCTGGTAGCTTCTACCCATACACAAGGCGTCTAAGTGACACTGGCACTTGGAGCCAAGTGAGCAACTGTACATTGGTACATATCCGCTGGCAATGACAAAGATATTTGTGATGCTAAACTAAATCTGTAATCACTTGCTAACATAAAGTTGTTTTCCATGGGTCACCAGTGACAGTTTATTTTCAGAAGGACCCCACCTCTCCTTTGTATCATCAAGAAATATCCCCATCTCTCCTTTGCATAGAAACATCAACAAAGATGTTGGAATGGTCTGAAATACCATCAGGAAAAGAAGAGTACTCCCACCCCCACTCCCCATCCCCGCCTCTAAAGGAAGGGAAGTTACTGTAATAGAAAGAGTGTGAGTTTTCTCACCAGAAAGGGAAGGGCTCAGACTCCTGTACCATCATGGTATGTGACCATGGACAAACGGTACCATCTGTGAGCTGTTTAAACAGTCACACAATTAGAATGCAGTGCCCACAGCATAGCTATGTTTCAGGAATAAATATGATAAAGGGCATAAAGCACAGCTCTGGCATGAAGTTGGCCTTTAATAATATTAATTTATATCAGTAAATATTAATTTCTTTTTCCTGTCCTGCATTTTGTTCCTTTCTTACAAATGCCAAACATAATTTTATCAAAATTAGCAAAAAATCCCAATGAGTATCAACTTTCAGGACACATCAAGCAATACAAAATTAAACAATACAATTTTAAAGATTTTTCAAAAAGATTTCTTTATTTATATGAGTGCTCTATACACTCGCATGGCAGAAGATCACATTGTAGATGGTTGTAAGCCACTATGTGGTTGCCAGGAATTGAACTCAGGACCTCTGGAAGAGCAGACAGTGCTCTTAACCATTGAGCCATCTCTCCAGCCCCCTAATTTTAAAGATTTTAAAAGCACAGTATGAAATGTGTAAGTACTAGAAAGTGTAAAGAAAGGGAAAGTGTTACCCACATGGCCACCTGCAACCACTGGAAATATATTAGTGTGGTTCTTTTGTTCTTGTCCCAGACACAGCTGTTAAATTATTCCGCTTTTATTATTTATTGTCAATGCCAACACAAAACGGACACATTTATGTATGTGTAAAACATGTTCTGTTAGGCAGGTGTGGTAGCATATGCCTTTAATCCCAGCACTCAGAGAGGCAGAGGCAGGTGGATTGCTGTGAGTTCAAGGCCAGCCTGGTTTACAAAAGCAAGTCCAGGACAGCAAAAGTTACATAGAGAAGAACCCTTTCTCAAAAAACCAAAACCAACCAAACCAACCAACCAACCAATCAAACAAAAGCATGTTCTCTTTTTAGTTAAGAAAAACAAAACAAACAAACAAACAAACAAACAAACAAACTCATCTGCTACTGCCCACACTGTCTCTGTGCTGGGAACAAGATATTACTAACTTCATTTAGCTTCAGAAAGTAAGAGAAATGGGACAACTTTTGACAGACAAAAATCAAAAAAGGCTCCAATATAGACACGACATTTTATCTTTGTCTCAAAAGATGAGCAGCAATTTGTCAATTGGAAAAGGAATTCCAGGCAGTGGGAATAGCATCCAGCAGAACACAGAACAACAAGGAAAGCTAACTGGCCACATGAACAGTGTTAGAGGAGGGCAGAACTCATCAGTCAAGTTGGTAGGATGCAGCTCTCCCACACATCAGAAACAAGTCTGATTGGTCAAAATTGCCACTCAGTAATAGAGAGAAAAGTAGCCCGAACACAGTACCCATGCACTCATGATGAGAGGACAAAAACCTATGGTCTGGGAACTGCAAAGGGCACAAGCAAGGCCCAGGCCTAGGTCTCACTACCACCACAAGTGGGAGAGCTTTCTAAATGGGTGACCACTCTGCCCTCCATCTATTCCTCCTCGTTTGTTCCATAGCAAACTGTTGGCAGAGATAATATCATTCCAATCATAGATGAGAAAATGGAGGCGTAGGTTCATGTCTGCAACTGCACAGAGTGAGAAAGATTCTTCTGTACCTACAACAAGCCACCAAAAATTAGGATGCAAAACAGCTACTGCCAAGGAGGTTCTAGTTATTACTGCCATAGGAGGAATACTGAAATTATCCAAAGACCCACTCAAACGATTTCTGGCAAAGGTCCAAATCCAACAAAAAATGATCTTTTAAAAACCATTGGTGGCTGGGTGTGGTGGGGAACGCCTTTAATCCTAGCACTTGGGAAGCAGAGGCAGGGGGATCTCTGTGAGTTTGAGGCCAGCGTGGTCTACAAAGAGAGTTCCAGGACAACCTGGACTATTACAGAGAAATCCTATCTAGAAAAAACCAAACCAAACCAAACCAAACCAAACCAAACCAAACCAAACCAAGCTATCGGTTTACAGATGATAGAACTGTGCATATAAAGACAAAAATAAACCTTAACTTACACATCACAGCTCATCACAGATCATCTATTCAAACATAAAATGTAAAACCATCTCAAATATGCTTTTTAAAATCATTTCAGTTAGGTGTGGCATAACCCATAATCCTAGCATTCAAGGACTGGAGGAGTGCAAACTCAGGGTCGGCCTGGGTTACACAGTGAGGCCTGTCTCAAAAACTAAACAAACAACAACAAAGGTTTAAAAAGATGTTTGCATATGGGCCATGTACAGTACCAGCGTAATGATGAGGACAAAAGGCGACACCAGGCACGGTGTAGTTGGTGAGTGCTGTTCCAGCACTGTCTCACTTGGAGACAAATGAGCCAGAGAGCGTGGACATCTGCCTGGAGGCTGCAGTGCTGGCATCACCAGGTGCTGCCCGCTTCACTGCTGCACTCGCCTCGCAAGGTCCCACTGAAAAGGGACTGATAAGCTGGGTGGCAGCAGCTCATGCCTTTACTCCCAGCAACTCAGGCGGCAAGCATACCTCATTGAGTTCGAGGCCAACCTATAGCTAGTTCCAGGACAGCCAGGGCTATACACACACACACACACATCCTGTCTCGAATAAACAGAAAGGGGAGGGGGGGAAAGGAGAAGGGTGGGTTATTTGCCATACAAGACAAGATTCCCTACCCCTCTTCCTTGTGTAAAATGAACCTTGTCTGTTTTTGAGACAGGGTTTCCCTATATAGCTTGGGCTAGTTTTCAACCTGGTATGTAGCCCAGACTGGCCTATCTCTACCGTTCTAGAGCTGTGATAACAGGCACATAACACCATACTTGGCCACAAGATGGGCATCTGAGAGTGTGGTCATAGTGTGACTCCAGATGGAGCCAGTGGAAACAGGAGCCACGTGTAGTAACTTCCTTTCATTTCCCTTCTTGGATGAATGGCTGGAAAGAGGCTAGCAGCCCATTCTTGACCAGGAAGTCAGAGAAGGCCAGGTGAGCCCACGTGCTCACCATTCCTTATAGCTCACTTTCACAATGGCCAGAGTGGACCATCATCCATGAAGGTCCAAGACTCCAAACATGTACCCTCCTGTTCACGGGCACAAGAATTTCAAATTAGAGGGTGTGCAAGGGATGGGTTATTGCTGATGCAAAGTGACAGCCTGTCCCACGAGCATTTTTACTGTACCCTCAAGAAAGCATTATCATGCAAACCTGCTAAACCATTGGTCAATAGGCTACCAGCTACCCACGGCGGAGGGGCAGGCAGACTGAGGGCTTTCAGTACACATGTCTCACTCCTCAACATCTGGCCCCCTGCCTTCTGAAGTCATGCTGGCCAGGGGGCTGCAGCAAACTGCCCGTGTGCAAGGACTCCTCCCTGGAGAACAGTACCTCTGTAGCCACTGGAACTGTGCAGGTAGGGAAGGGTTAAAGCATGTCCTGACTGTGCCTCTCTGTTATGATCACTTTGAAAAGCTGCTGGGTTTACAGGAAGAGTGAGGATGCCGCCCCATTCCCAGCCAACATTTGCTTCCAATTACCTTGAATAATCTCTTTCCTCCAGTTCCCCAACCCCCACCATTTCTACTTTTTCCACACTCTATATTAAAAGTACATCAAACCATTTCTTCCTCTTTTTCCTTAAGCTTGATTCCCTCAGCTTCCTAGGCTCATTGAGTTATTCGTTATTGTGGGAGCAGAGAGGATTAGGCTCCTTGAATGACATCAGTCAAGAGCACATCCAGGAAAGAAAACACCTAAATATAAGAACCGAACCAGTGAAGCTCTGTAGTCTGAAGATACTAAGAAAAGGGCCTGTTGGACCCTTTACTCTTTCTTTCGGCTTTCTACCCCAAACAAAGCACCCTTACCATTGCAATATCTGAAGATAGAGTCCTTCCCTCCCTCCCCCAATTCTGCCATCACTAAAAATGGGAGGGATAGGTCCAGCAGAATAGCTGGAAAGCTTAGTGGTCGGTGACAGGTGAGGGTGCAGCGAGTAGGGTGGGCTTCAGCTCTTCTGACTGGGAATCTCTCACAGTAGCTATAAAAGGTCTAAGTGAATATATCACTGGAGGTAATAAGCCCACCTCCTACACTTTATATTTTAGACATACTTACATATATGCACAGACATCCATACGAGAGAGTCAGTGCAGATGCCAGTCAGATACAACTTGACAGTGGGACTGCATAAGATGAGTAAGAGAAGAACGAACTTTTTAAGTTTAGGGTGGTTCTGGAGGACAGATCTTCAAGTCGGGAAGAGGAGGGCCGGAGGGACTTCATAACAAACCTAAAAGAATTACTCCATTTGTAGATTAAACACTTGGTGTTTTGAGACAGGGCCTCACAGTGTAGCTAAGGGTATCCTGGAGCACACTACGTAGCCCAGGGAGGCTTTGAACTTCCAGCAATTCTTCTGCCTCAGCCCCTCAGAACTAAACTTTCATTACTGCAGAGACTGTTGTGGGATGGCCCTAATGGGCCCCACTCACTGATACTCATCTTCCATGCAATCCCCTCTCACACTGAGTTGGCTGGCTGGCTGGCTGGCCTGTGTAAACAACAGAACCAACAGAAACACTCAAACCAAAAGAACACATACGACAAAAGCTTCATGACTTTGGAACTGACAATAGTTCCTTACATATGACTCTAAGGTCAGATACAAAAAATAGACAAACTATTTCATCAAAATTAAAGATGTTTATGTATAAAAGATTATACTGTTGAGATGGCCTCAGTGGTTAAGAGCAATTGCTGCTCTTGCAGATGATCTGAGTTTCCAGCACCCTCAAGGCAACTAACACCTTAACTCTAGGGTCTTTTGTCCTCTTCTGGCTTCTGCAGGCACATGCATGCACAGACATACATGCAGACAAAATACCCATACACATAAAAAAAAGAAAACGTGGTGTGTGTGTGTGTGTGTGTGTGTGTGTGTGTGTGTGTTATAGCTCTTGTATTGTAGCTCTGCCTGTCCTAAAACTCACTATGTAGACTGGGCTGGCCTTGAATTCGCAGAAATCTCTCCGCCCCTGCCTCTACCTCTGCCTCCCCAGTACAGGGATTAAAGGCATGCACCACCACTGTTCAAAGAGGAAGAAGGCAATCCATGGAATGGGGAAATATTTATAACTTTAGTATGGGATTAACATATAAAATATGGAAAGAATGCAAATTAAGAATAATAAAGCAAATCTGATTTTAAAGTAGGCAAAGGAGGTGAACAGACACATTATGGCTAGCACACACATGAAAAGATGCTCAACATACTAAATCAACAGGGAAACAAAATCAAAACTACAAGATACCAACTCACATCCATTAGGATGGCAACAATTACAAGACAAAAACCACAAGCTGCTGAAGATGAGGAGAGTAAGGAACCTATGCATAATGGTGGGACTGTAACCAACTGTGAGACCATGAGCCCACTGTGGAACTATGGCCCTATTGTGGGACTATGAACCCTACTGTGAGACCATGAGCCCACTGTGGGACCATGAACCCACTATGGGACTATGACCCTACTGTAGGACTATGACCCTACTGTGGGACCATGACCCCACTGTGGGACCATGACCCCACTGTGGAAATATGAACAAGCTGCACAGTAGCTATGAAAAACAGGATAGCAGGGCCTTAAAATGACACTGCTTTGTTCCTTCAAGAAATAAGAAGTGGCAGGTTTCACCAGGGTTGGAGGAGGGCCCAAGAGTCCAGGAAGTGCACCAGATGGTGTCTAGAAGGGCACGACACTGACATCAGGGCTAGACCCCGGCAAGATGGTAGAGGAAAGGCTGAGGAGGATCAGCGACCTTATGTTTTCCCTGAGCTCACCCATTGCCTGGTTTGTCCCATAAAAGGTGGGGGCTGGTTGCCCTATTTCTGCACAGAAACAGATCCATGCTATCCAAAAGACCAGGTCAAGGCATCCAGGTCAAGGATGTCACCAATGGGGAACACAATGGTTACTTCAGTCATCTTAGATGTGCCAAGGAAGCAAACCTGGCTCCTCGGAACCACTGTCTTGGCTTCCTTTTATCACATGCAAGGCCTGCAGTGGAAATAACAAAGCATTTAGCTGAGTCTCACATCCTCCCTGTACGGTGTAAGGCTCAGTGCTGGTGCTCTTGCCTGCACCCTAAGAGCAACACTTTGGCTCTGGTGCCTGGGAGCTACTACTGATGGCCAGGACTAACGGCTGCTATACTTCTACAGCCACTCACCCTAAGCACAGCTGAGCTTATCTAATGACTGCTAAACCACAGTTGGCAGTCGTTCTGTCCCTGTTACCAGTATCACCAAGACTACCTTTCGAGTCCATCTCTGACATGAATAGCTACATGATCCCTGACCTCTGAAAAGAGAAAGTATTTATTAAGTGTTCCTATCAGACTACCTCTTAAAAGACCCCCACCAGAGCATCCTAGCTTTGACTTTGGCCATCAGGTAGTGTCCCCACTTTTCTTTTTTGTTTTGTTTTGCTTTGTTTTGAGACAAGATTTCTCTGTGTAATAGCCCTGGCTTCCTGAACTCCACTTTGTAGACCAGCCTTGGCCTTGAACTCACAGAAATACACCTGTCTCTGCCTCCCAAGTGCTGGGATCAAGGGTGTGCACCACCACATCTGGCCAGGTAGTATTTTTATGTAAGAAAAAACAAACAAACAAACAAACAAAATCAAAATCCTGAGAGAAAAAGCGATAAGTATCACATGACCCAGCAATTCCATTTCCAGGTAGTCTCCAAATCACCAGTTGCAGGGTCATAAAAAGAGATTTACATACCTGTGTTACTCCATAAGATAGTCACAGTGGGCAAAACCCAGTGTAGAGAAAGCCATTCTAACACATTATTTATAAGGCTGAACCTTGAAGGCATAATGCTGAATGAATAAATGGCTGTGCAAACACTGTAAAAACTCCACCGGTATCTAGAACAGTCAGATTAGCAAGATAGAAAGCAGAACGGGAGCTCTAAGTGGGAGGAGTGGAGAATGAGGAAACAATTTCATGACACCTTCCAGTTTTACAGAATGAACAAACCTGTGGCCTCAGACGACGCGATGGTTAGATGTACAGTGTGAATGTCTTAACCGCTCACTTAGGAATGGTTAAAATACCAAATGCTATGTTGTTTTCACCACACCAAAGATTTTTTAAAGGTAATTTCATGTTATGTCTATTTTATAACAATGAGAATTAAATACAAATGAGAATGCATGACTGCCTTGTTTAGGTCATGGAGGCTCCTGTGGCTCTACCTAACGCTCTGTTGAATCATCCTTCTGAGAAGGAACACTCATCATAAGTTGATCAGAAAGCCCTGTGGAAAAGCCCAGGTGGTAAGATCTGGGACCTCTCGCACACAGCAACAGCAGGCATCAACTCCACCGTGGGAGAATGAGCCATCCAGAAAGCGACACAGAAACAGAAACAGATCCTGCAGCCCCAGGGACACAGCAGCTGACCCTAGCTTTCTGGCTGCATGCTCATGACTGTGTCACAGGAGAACTCAAGCCAGAACCACGTGGCTAAGCGGTTCCTCAGCTCCCTGCCCACAGAGCAGGGACAACAAATGTTTACTGTTTTAGATTAACTTGGAAAAAAGAAACAGCCTTAAAGCACTGTCATACTTGAGTGGCCTCTATCCTTTCAGGGCAGAGTTTGGCATACGACAATGTTACTGGCTAAAGCCGGTGGCAGGAGGCTCTCGGCAGCACTGGACTCAGCAACCTCACAAGTGTGTGGCGTTTCATCAGCATTTTACATTTAAGCTACTTCTTTTCTTTGTTTCTTTTGGTGCTGGAGGAGAAACCCAAATCCTCCCACATGCTCTTCTCACCCAGCCGCGGGCCCAGTCCCAGTCCCCTAACTACATGCTTCGGCACAGTGTTACAGCTGTGTTTATCACACAAAATGCCTAGGTGGTTGGCTCTTGTGGCATAGGGTGGGGCTGAGCATGTTTGTAATATTTATGAAAGGAAGTATGACATCAAGCTAGTACCAAATATAGAATGTACATTTATTAGGGACTGAAACAACCTTGCCTGTGAGCACAGCGGAGTCGCACCAGGGCAAGTCCATAAGCAGCATTGTCAAGCTGTCTGGGCCCACAGGCTGGCCAGGGAGGAGCACAGCGTAGATCCTGCACATCATGGTAACCCAAGCTCTGCCGTCATACAAGTCCACTCCGGGAACGCAGCACAGGGCTAAGGGCCGTTTTTGTCTTTTAATCTCTTCGGTTGTGTTGATCAGAGTTCAGTGGATATGTGAGATAAACAAAAAAGGGGGGCAGCAGCCGCCACAACTAGGCCAGCTATGTATTAAGGTTCATTACCAGAGAAAGCCCTATCTCCTGTTCAAAGCCAGCAGGCTGAGCTATGATTCTGGTTAAAGGACACAGTCTTAACATGATCTTCATAAAGAAAAAAACGATTCTTAAAAAGTCACAGTGGAAGTTATAGAGTCAGCTTACCAACAAATGAGTGAATAAAGAAATGTGACATAAACAGTTTTATTCTGCCATAAAGAACAACGAAATTTCTAGATTTAACTATACACACACACTCACACTGAGATACTCACAAACATACTCACACAGACTCATACACACTCACTCATTTTCATTCAGACACACACTCACTCAGATATACATAGATACATGCTCTCTCTCATAAACACTCACATGAGATAGGAAAGAATATACACTAGGGAAATGAGGGAGGGGTAAGGGAGAGTAGTATGTTGGGGAATAAATATGTATAAAATGATACATATGAATGTCATAATGAACCTCATTATTTTGCATGTTATCTAAAAAAAGTTTAAAAAGAACATTATGTCATTTTATAGCAAAAATAATGGCACTATAGATCACTGCGTTAAGTAAAGTAAGCAAAATTCAGATAAATATCATGTGTTTTCTCTCATATGTAAAAAACAAAATTTTAAAAAGAAGTAGAAGGGGGAGCCTCTTGGGAAGAGAAAGGGACTAGGGAGCACAGAGCCAGGAAAGGGTAACAGAGATTAATATGATTAAAGCGTATGACGTGTATGTATGAGCACATCATAGTGAAATCTATTATTTTGTATAATGAATACATTAACAAGAAAAAAAATAAGAGAAGTGATGGTAGGTTAGGGATGCAGTTTAGTGGCAGTGCTTGCTTGCCTGGCACGCCCAGATCCTGGTTCAGTCCTCCTTATCCCAAGTAACAGCATGTAAAGCCAGACACAGTGACATACACCCAGAACCCCAGCACTGAGGAATCTGCTAAGTTCAAAGCAAGCCCAGACTATGCTGTGAGACCCCATCTCGGGAAAGAGAGAGAGAGAGAGAGAGAGAGAGAGAGAGAGAAGCAGAGAAGAGAGGTTGCGCCTTCTTGGGGATGGAGGAGAAACACTGGGCAGGGAGCTGCTTAGATACAAGTCTCGGTTGTGACTGTGGATGTACATGTCTGAACTCGTTCAGCATACAGAGTCAATGGAGATTACATGTGAGTCACTTCATTAATGAATAGGGATAGAAACATGTGACAGGTCATCGCCCCAGAGGAGGTGGTAGAGCAAAAGGATGAAAATCTAAATGATTGGCAGAAATGCTATGGCTGGAGTTAAGTAGGCTGCTTCTGCCTGTGAGGATAATAGAAGGCAAAAAAAGTGCATGGAATCTTATGTAAGAAGTGGGAAATAGTAAGACCTGGAGAGAACGGGAACTCCACAAGGAGAGCAACAGAACCAGAAAATTTGAACACAGGGAGCTTCCCAGAGACTCATACTCTAACCAAGGACTATTCATGGAGATAACCTAGAACCCCTGCACAGATGTAGCACATGACAGTTCAGTGTCCAAGTGGGTTACATAGTAATGGGAAGAGGGACTGCCTCTGACATAAACTGATTGGCCTGCTCTTTGATCACCTCCCCCTGAGGGGGGAGCAGCCTTACCAGGCCACAGAAGATGACAATGCAGCCACTCCTGATGTGATCTGATAGACTAAGATCAGAAGGAAGGAAAAGAAGACCTCCCCTATCAGCGGACTTGGGAAGGGGCATTTGTGAAGAAGGGGGAGGAAGGGTGGGATTGAGAGGGGAGGAGGGAGGGGCTTATGGGGGGGATACAAAGTGAATAAAGTGTAATTAATAAAAAATTAAAAAAAAAGAATAAGCATCAGAACTGGGTTGCATCTAGATGATAAAGTTTACCAGATAGAAATGGGAAAAAGGAAAAATGGTGAAAATTATGTGAAATAACAGTAAACAACTGTTCACCACTTGATGCTAGTCTAAAAGGGAACATAATGAGACACACCTACCCCACTGGCATAGCCTAACCTTAACTCCAGAGCTTTCCCTCTCATGCTTACCCTGCCCCACAGACTATAGGCAAGTTCTTCTACACCTTCCTGACTCCACACAAGTTCTTCCACACCTTCCTAACTTCCCTGTTTTCACTTGGGGAAAAGAAAATCATCCCTTGCAAATTCTGCCCTGGCTCAGCGGAGGGTGATACAGCTTGCTCGGCCAGGCCCCTCTGCCGTGAGCTAGGACTCTTCGTAGCACCGCTGTTCTTTACCAACGGGACTAACCACTCCGGAAGGCAGCCACACACTCCTGTTAGCCTTTGTATACCTACAGCCTGACAGGGGACGCTTGTTGTAGATGACTGAATGACCACGCTCCATCTGAAGAAAGGACATTTTGACAACTACTGGGGGGGGGGGGACGGGGGGGGTTTACTAGCGGTTGTGGCTCCTGACCTTATCTGCAGGTATGAGAGTGTGCGTCACCTCCCCAGCTTCTCGGAGTCGCACCCTGTAACACCTACGGAGCTACAGATAGCTGGCATGGCCATGTCAGTGGTGCTGCCCATTGACTGGGCATGTACTCAATACAGAAGCACGTGTGCTAGGCATATTGTTTCCATGCTTTCCTGAGGACGCCTGGAGAAAGGAGACATTTCACCTTGACCTTAGAGATAAGAATGTTAGCTTCAAAGAACTTGTTCTAGTGAAATAAGTGGCAAAAAAAAAAAAAAAAGAGTAATTCAAATTGGTTTATCTCTAAATGACATGGCCTCAAGCACTAGGTCATGATGTTTTAATGTGAGACTTCAGTATTTCAAAATAAAAGAATCTGAAACTACTCAAGCCAGACTGCAGTGCTAAAAATAATATACTTAATTTATCCCATTTTTTTTCTTAAGGATATGCTTCAAGATAATATACTCTTTTTTTTTTCTCTCTCTCTCTCTGTGTGTGTGTGTGTGTGTCTGTGTGTGTATGTGTGTGGCCACATGATGTAACCATGCACTGAACACCAGAATCTTGAATTCTGGATGACAGGTTAGAATTTAGAGAAAGGAACACATCAAGAAAAGGGCTGCCATGGGAAAGGGGTCACTGGGTTTGGGGGAAATCTTTCAGAAAGGCCAGGGCAGGGAGAGGAAAGGACTACAAACGTTGAAGAGGTGTGGTGCCTGGCTGAGGAAGAGAGAGGGACAGAGCGCCTAGGTGAGTTCTATGGGACAAAGGAGGTCATGGTGAGGAGAGTGTGCTGGGAGAGCAACTGGCTGAGCCTCAGGAGCCTGGCAGGTAACTTTGCAGTTCAAAGAAACCAGGGTTAGAAGAGGGAGTGGGGCTGGGCTCAACAGGAAAGGGGAGGCTGCAGACAACAATGGCTTCAGAGGCCAGAGCGAGGAGCTGGCAGGCTGCAGGAAAGTGATGACAGGAAGTACCTGGAATGGAGCAGGCCAGGCTTTAAACACTTGCCAAGCTAACCTAGTAACTCTAGACTGCTCTAGAGTGACTCAGCGCCGGGATTAGTCTGTGCATCAGCAGCATAAACAAACAGGGCTGTTTTACAGGGATACAGGTTACTAGAACCTAGGACACTGAGTGGGCAGAGCTTTACAGCTAAAAGTGTATCATGAACAGAATCTCCTCAGAACCTTCAGAACCTCCATCACTTTCTCTGTGGTAAATTTAGGCTTAATTTTTGTCTGGTGACTTGTCTCAAGTCAGGAAGTCCCAGGTGGATCTGGGCCTGACACCTAGGTCTCCCCAGTTCCTGCTCCAGGGTTCTTAGGGTAGATACAAAATACAGCTTTTCCCTTAACAAACTTGTATCTCAGGAGTGAAAAAACAAGGATAACTCTCTGCGGGAACATAAGCTGAACTCCACAAGAGTGGAATCCAGAGGCAGAAGCACGGCTGAACCGTCTTGGGGCGGCTTAAGCCTGGGTAGAGAAAGGGATAGCTCAGCAGGAGAGAAGAGGCAGAGAACAGTGTGGACTGCACCTGGGCTCTTGGATCTACTCCATCCCTGTCCCCAGCACAGCTGTGACCACCAGTTAACAGACAGCTACTGCTGGCTCTGTGCTAGATGATGAGGGGCTAGGAGTGAACAAGAAATTTCTTCCAGGGCCAGCAAAGTTAGGGTTCCTTGAAGGGGGACATTGGGGAGCAAGAGCTGAGCTTCCAGAAAAGGGAGAAGTTTTAATCTCAAGAGAGAGGGGCCAGTCTTCTGAGAAGTGCAGGACCTCCAGGTCTCTAGACCTCACCGTGTTCCATCCCAGACCAGGAAAGGTTCTGCTTCTCCTGCAGCAGGTGTAAGAACAGGACAGCCAAAAGGGAGGGTGGGGCATTCAAGGGGCTACTTCTCAACAGAAGAGTAGTTAAGCTGCAAAGCCAAGTGGGTGTGTTCAGCTCTGAACTTTACAACTTCATACTTAACCCTCCCAAAATACATCTAAGCTCTGTTGTGTATACTACGCACATATCGTAAAGAAATATGTGACACAGGACCATGGAGAGTCGGAAAGGCAAAGTGCTGAGACAGCATACCTGGCAGCCGCTAAAACAAAACTTCAAAGATTTGGCGTCTTTGGAAAGCCATCAGGCAGGACCCCACCCATTCCCCTACTAGCCACAGCTTCTCTGGGAGCCAGTGTGCGTAACCACTTCCGCATGTTTGGCTTGGTTCCCCGGGGCTGGAGCAACTTTAGAAGCCATGTCAGGACTGCCAGCCAGGCAGGTGGGGAATGGGGTGAGGCAGTGGGGTGAAAGGGAAGCAAGACCTCCCCTGGCATCTAGTCATGGACTGCTCAGAAAACAAAGTGCTAATGCTTTAAAACCTTTTCCTGTCAGGTGGCCCAGCTCCGGATTGGCTAGGCACTCTTAACACAGAAGCTCTGCCTTTTGAGATTTCCAAGGCTTTAAAAATTCACCCCTCCCAGCACCACAAATTAGTTCAAGAACAGTAAACTGCTAGATCTTAACAAGAGAGGCTCAAGTCTGTGGAAGATCCTAAGAGGATAATCAAGAATATGCCTTTCTCAGAATTTCATTTCTTTCTAAACTGACTAGTTTGGAGCCTTTATTAGTCTCTGGGTCTGTGCTGCCCCAAATGGAAACCGCAGGCTACATGTCACTTTTGAGCTTTGACTTACAGCTAAAACTTTTAAAATGTTTTTGAGACAGGGATTGTATAGGCTAGGTTAGCCTTGATCTAGCCATTTAGTGTGTTCAGGGTGTGTGTGTGACCTTGAACTCTGAGTTAAGTGCCAAAGTGTAGCTTGTGATTGCTATCCTGGGCAACACTGGCCTCCTTGGGCACCCACTGAACTTGAGCGAGTGCTCTAATGGGGCTGTACTGAAGGACACAAGTCTTGGCCTGCACCCTCCCAGAGCTTTCACTCTAACGTGGGCAGCAAGGCAAGCACACTGTCCGCCACTATTCAAGGAGGCTCACAATACTGCATGTTAGGAGCAGAGCTGTGGGCTGCAGAGATGGCTCGTGCTCGTGGTCAGGAACACAGATCTCAGCATCCATATCAGGCGGCTTATAAGAGCCCGTAACTCGAGTTCTGAGGGTCCCTACAGCTGACAATCACACAGGTGTTCAGTCATTCACATGTACACACCACACACACAAACAAATTTTTTTTTTCTTTAAAGAGCAGAGGTGTGGTGACCTGACAATATACATTCCCTCCACATTAGTCACTCAAATAAGGGAGGCCAAAAAGCTTATGTAATGGACAAAGGAGAGAAGCATCTAGAATTGGAGGCACACACTCAGCATATACTACAACTTCTGGTCAAGGGGCGTGGAAGAGGCTGGGAATGAAGGGCACACACAAGTGGCAGGCCGCTCTCAAGCATCTGTCAGAAATAGCCTTTAAGAATCCTGCAGGTTGGGGGCTGGGGAGATGGCTCAGAGGTTAAAGATACTGGCTGCTCTTCCAGAGGTCCTGAGTTCAATTCCAAGCAACCACATGGTGGCTCACAACCATCTATAGTGAGATCTGGCGCCCTCTTCTGGTGTGTAGGTACAAATGCAGATAGAACATTGTATACATAATAAAATAAATAAATCTTAAAAAAAAATGGTTCTTGCATGGTGGGATAATAATGACAAGAGCAAGAAACCTGCCCCACCCCATGTCCTACACCTGACCTTCATCCTCAGACTGGAGAAGACCTCTTGCTTGCAGGGCATTTCTGATTTTTGGATACTACAAGGAAACAAACAGCACTAAAGGAAAGGGCCTGGTGTGGTAACTCACACCTGTAATCCTACCATTAGGGAGTCTGTGGCAGGAGGATTATTGGGAGTGCTAGGCCAGTTCCATCTCAAACTAAATAAAGTAACAATAAAGTAAAAAGGAGACCAGGACCCAGTGACTTGAGAAGTGGGGTCTGGAAGAGAGTTTCCTAATGGACCAACTAATTTTTATCCTCTAGTGTTCAGTTCACTGACAACAAGGGCTCCAGGGGCCATCCTGTAGGAACTGCAATTTTGCAAGCCATCTAATTCACTGTGGTATCCCAGTGCCTGGGGAGGTGCAAGGCATCTTATCCATGGTATCCTAGTACCTGGGAGGAAGCCAGAACTTCCTTCTAACCCTTGTATTAGAAGACCCCAGTGGACAAGTCAGAGAGGAGAAACCTTATGAGGTTTGCTTGGGAGGCTGACTTACAGAGCTGTTTCTATGTACCTTGTTCCATAGGCACTAGGCACTAACAGTAAGATGATTCACCCTCAGTGAAATGGTAACAGAAAGTAGAGGGCATTAATAGTCTAAGAACTTGAGACTGACACAGGTGACGTCAAAGTGGAAAACATACAGTAGGCTTAACTTTTTTGCTTTGAAAGACTCATACTTAATAATTATTTCAATTGATAAAACCTGTATGTATTGATGAGCCACAATGTGATGTTCTAGAATAAATCTGCATTGTGCAACGGCTGAGCAGAGCCACTTAACAAGTGTGCCTTACTTTACATACTTGTAACTTTTACTTGGTGAGAATAATTTAAATGTCCTCCTAGCAAGGTTACTAACTACAGCACGCGGGCAGATGAGATGGCTCACCCTATAAAGGTGCTTGCTGCCTAGCCTGCTGACCTGAGCTCCATCCCTGGAACCCAGATTGTGAAAGAAAAGAGCTAATGCCTGCAACTACGACCTCCACACCAGCACGTGCATGCACACGCGCGACAAATCAATATAAAATTAGCTACAGTAATCCTTTTTCATTAATACTGTCAAATACTTTCTGAAGATTTCATATACTATTTTTTAAAAATAAAAAGAACACAATTAGGGCTGGAGAGATGGTTCAGAGGTTCAGGGCACTGGCTTGTTCTTCCGGCAGCCCTGGTTTCAATTCCCAGCAACCACATGGTGGGTGGCTCATAACCATCTATAATGAGATCTGGTGGCCTCTTCTGGCCTGCAGGCACACATGCAGACAAGGCATTGAATAAATAAATAAATAAATAAATAAATAAATAAATAAATCTTAAAAAAAAATTATTTTGTCTCCAGGCATGGTAATGTACACTTTTGATCCCAGCACCTGGGTGGCAGCGGTGGGTGGCTTTCTGTTTTAGGCCAGCCTGATCTACTCAGTGATATCCTGTCAAACCAACAACAACAAAAACAAAAACAGCAAAACTAAACAAAGAAACCAATTATTTTCTTTTTGATTAATTAATTTAATTTAATTAATTGAGTGTTGGTGTGTGCCAGTGACTTTAGGTGACTGGGGAGGCCAGAAGCAGATCTCTAGAGCTGGAATAACAGGTATTTGTGAGCTGTGACATGGGAACTGAGACAGGACACCTGGGCCTCTGCAAGGAGAGTATGAACTTTACAAACTTAGCTTCCCCTCCAGTTCAAATACTTGACCTATTTTTTTATTTTACTCTATTTTATTAGTGTGTTTCTTGAGATAGGGTCTCATTGTGTAGCCCTAGCTGGCCTGGAACCTGCTATGTAGACCTGGTTGGCCTTGAACTCAGAGATCCACCCACCACTGCCTCCTGAGGGCTGGGATTAAAGGTGAGAGCCACTTCACCTAGGATTTGACATTAGAAAGGCAGACTGGAGCTACAGAGAGGTTTTACCTTGGAGATTTGGCCCAAATCAGTTTTCTCAGTTTATTTTTTTCAGACTGTGGTGTTTTAGGTCTATTTTCCCCGAAAATGTGTTTTGATTATAAAAATTAAGAAGGTATTAATAAACACAGAAAAATATTTAGAATAAATAAGACAAATTAGAAACGGCCTGGAAGCTGGGCGGCAGTGGCACACGCCTTTAATCCCAGGGAGACAGGGGCAGGAGGATCTCTGTGAGTTTAAGGCCAGCCTGGTCCAGGACAGCCAAGACTAAACAGAGAAACCTTATCTTAGATCTCTGCCCCGCAGCCCCCCAAGTCCCCCCAAAAAAGTCTGGAGAGGTGGGCCTTTTGTGTTGAAGCTATCCCCATCACTGGCAAAGTCAGTACTTTGCTTTAATTTTTCTCTTAGAATTTAACTTCAAGTTAATTTCTTGATTAGCTATGAACTTGGCAGAAAGCAGAATACACGATTATTTATACTTCTGAACTCTCAACTTCTTGGCATTTTAGCTGTATGAAACAAAAAGTTCTCTGCTATAGCCAATGTGATTTCAGTTGCTATCACTTAGGCTTCAATATGTTTTTTGACTAACATTATTTCAAGCAGAAACATTGTTATTTATCCAAATTAGTTCACATTCAGTCTCACTTTGCACATCTTTCCCCACCTCCACTTTTCTCCACTGATCTGTGTGCTGGTCACAGCCTGGGACTGGATGGAGATCCTTGCTTCCCACCCAACTGGCACATCTGTGTTGAAAGCACTCTGGTCCCAAGTCCTCCCTTTTAATCACCTGCTTTTGATTTTGTATGAAAAAAATAAAAACCAGAACCAAACGTATAGTCTAGCGTTCCCTGGGCCACTTTGCAACCTAGCAACTTTAGCTGAGAGAACAGAAGCGTGAATTCTGTCTGTCTGATGGTTCACAAGTCCCACAATCAGGTGCCCAGGAAACCCCATGGGCTCTCGACTCCCACCTACGCTTCTAAACTCAGCTCACAGCTTTCCATGAAGTTTTGACCTGTCTGTTCAGCCAGCATGAACATTCTGTCCTCTGAACTCTCACCACTTTGAGAATAAGGCACATACTCTTTCACAGTACTTGCACTAATGATGTCACTAATTTTCCTCCCCGAGGACACAGTCCACTTTCTTTGGTGCAGTTGGCTACAGAGGAACATACCTCAACACCCCTAGCCATTATGCACCGGTCACCACCTTCAAAGGATCCTAAGCTGTCATGTCAGAAATACCAATTTCTCACCTAAATTCTTCCACATCATAGTCTCAGCACTGAGATAGTCATATTTCTCTGTTGTTACAGAAAGACAGCAAAAACTAAGAACCAGGCCAAATGTCATGCTGATCATTTTCTTGAAGCCTCATTAATACCATCTTAACCTGGTGATTCATCAAAGTTGTAAGTCAAGTCTTTGCTACCGCTGAAGCATACAAATGGTCACATTAGGACCACTCTGCTGTTACTTACCATGCATGCTGGGTGGTGAATTGTTAAACCTGAAGTTCTCCCATACTGCCTCTAGTCCACAAGCCTTGCTTTTGTCTCCCAAAGAACACATATTCCATATTTAAGTAACTTGCTTATTTAAGTCTAGCTTCTTTAACGGTTCATAAGCAACCTGAGGGCATTCACTTCTTAATAAATGTGACTATAAGCCTCAGCGCCATCACCAGGAACTTTTTTTTGTTCTCGAACAGTAGGACATCACACGGCGATGGCCAGTGAGTCTAATGGGGGTGCAAAAGGGAGTCTAATGGGGGTGCAAAAGGGTGTAGGGCAGCAAATGCTGACTCCAACAGTTTCATAGTTCTGTCCTTGAAGGGAGGGAACTGCAAGCTCCCAAGAACCTACTCCTCACTGCTCCTCACTGCTCCTCACTGCTCCTCACTGCGGCCAGCAGGAGGGGGACCTTCATGTTTTCAGGTGTTATGGTTCTTTCTACTGGTTGCATTCATTAAAATGCAGTTACAAGGAGGTTTTTCCTTTAACCTCTTCAACCCAAACTGCTGTTTGTTGTTCAAAATGCTGACGACTTAGCTGAGCTTGCTTGGTAGGGTCAGGAGAGCTGCTTGGGGCCCTTCACATGTGTTAAGTCAGTACTGGGTAAAGACTCATGGGTGTTTCTCTACAGAAGTGAGAGGCAAAGATACAGTGTTCCCTCCCTGCTGCAATTCCACCCAAGCTCTTTCAAGGATGGTAAAACAGTTCACTTGAAGTGATAAAAGGTAACACTGGGGGTGGTGATAATAATGTAAGAGAGGAATTAGGCCAAATTATAAATGCAGCAACTTGAATGCTGCATTGGCCTTTTCTATCTGTGAGGTTTAGTCAACCTCAGATCAAAAATAATTTTTAATTCAGTCTCAACTGAACACAAATAAAATTTTCCATTATGATAAATAATTCCCTATAATGGTATAATGGCTATCTGCAAACATAATATTAGGTGTTACAAGTAATCTAGTGACAAAGCATGTGGGCAGATATGCGTAAGTTATTTGCAAACACTACAGCATGTCATGAGGGACCACAGCACCTAAGGCTTTGTTCTCTGCAGGGTCCTGTGGCTTCTCTTTCAATGATACTGAGGGATGGATGACTATAATTTTTCAGTTCTACTCAGTCTCATTCAGCTTACCACCTGAAACTGCTACTTATGACTCTGAAAACTAAAATAAGCATCAACGTCAACATACATTCTAAAATATTGCAAAGTGAAGTTACACGAGATAGAATTGCGTGTCTGACAACATGCGTGTGCGTGTGTATGTGTACACCCTCTGAAACTGGAAAGCAGTTATTCTTCAGGTGAAGGGGCTGACAGCAGCACACACAGCAGTCTGTACTTTACTTCTGACTTGTGCATGAGGAGGAGACACTTCTTTTCGTTCAGAGACCAGGCCCCAAGTTCCCAAGTATCTCTTGCTCTGACATGATGTCCAGCCAGTTGTGAGGGGCACATTCCCTCAACTACTTTGTTGGTGAGTAAGGGGCTAAAGGCTGTGACAGGTTGGAACTGCCTGAGGTGTACAGCTATCCCTGAAGAGGCTATGTTGTTGGTGGCTGAGTGGGCACAGAAAGACAGGAGCTTCAGGAGGACAGACAGACCTTTGCTAGTTCTATGCCAGAGAAGCCTTGGACTCAGGGATGTCAGGGTGGGAGTTCTCAGGAGGATAAGGTTTGTTTTATGGGAAAGGAGAAAAGAGAATAAGTAGTAAAATAGCACTTCTGCAGAGCTCTAACATGAAAAAGCTGTTTTGTTAGTCTGCCCCCCCAACGTGGTTTCTTTCCGTGATTGTTGTTTATATAACAGGATGAAGTACAAAATTATAAGCTCCAAACTCCTCCAGAGAAAGGCTGTCCCAAAGCTCGACCCCCAAGATGGATGGAAAATCTGAGTGTTTACTGGCTGGAACACTGAGCTGCAGTGGAAATTTCAACATTCAGAAGATAGCGAAAAGGAAGGGCTGTGTAGTCACTGCTCTTCAACAGAGGCCAGCGAGGGCAGTTTCTCCTTGGCCCATCCCTGAGACTGCCCGTCCTCCTGAAAGACTGCCTCTGGGTGATCTAGCTCAAGTGCTACACAGGGCAGTGGCCTCGTATCTAGTCCAGCACAAGGCCAAGAGCTACTGCAGCATCTTATCTCTGGCCATCTGATTTTAAGTCAGTCCTTCCGAGTCCAGTCTGTATCTCCCCCCAACTCAGAGTTATCAAGAACCTTTACTTCAACAAGGCATTTTACTATGCTGGCTACTTTTAGACACAATTCCATTTACTCTTTAACTAACAAGGCAGGTATTATTGTGCATATTTTAAAAAGGGCAGGGCCACAGCTCAGTGGTAGAGTGCTTGTGTAGCATGCACAAGGCTATAGGTTCAATCTCCATTAACACACACACACACACACGCACACACGCACACGCACACACGCACGCATACACTCGCTGAGGTTGGGGGTGGTGGGAGGTATAGCTAACTGTAACTTAACCCCTAGGTTCTCTCCCTTTCTCTTACCATACACCTTCCCTAAAGACATTTCAGGCCCATTTTCCATTGAAGTTGGCATGCTTCGGTTGCCGAACAGCTTCTGTGGAACATAGCTCTCTCTTTTAAATCTACACATCGACTTTTCATGTTGTTGTTTTTAAAGTGTAGTAAAAAGCACACAGTTTAACATTTCCCACCTACGTGCACAGTCTAGAGTGTTAAGGCATTATTCTACAACAGATTCTACAACATTTTCATCTTGTAAGACTGAAACTCTGTATTCACTGAAGACTGGCTGACACTTCCTCTCCTCTTGCCCAGTCCTCCGCAACCACCTACATTCTATTTCTATGGCCCCGACTGCTTTAGAGAGTGCACACACTTGTTCCTTTGTGATGAGCTCACCTCAGTGTACTAGCTTCAAGGTTCCACGCCATGCTGTAGCAAGTGTGTGAGAGGACTTTAGTCTGACTTGTTCTTCATATTCTGTCAAATTGCCTCTACCATAAAACACAGTTCCCTGCTATGGGCTGCCCGGCACTGCTCTCAAGCCAGATGTTTGCTTCTTGGTGATCAAACACCACGGGTTACCTGTCTTTTAATCCCTACCTATCTCCGAACTCTCTCCTGACAGTATGGACCACACAGCCTGGAGATCAGGGGCTGGCTGATCTCTGTGTTACTGACTGCTCTATCCCAGCATGTAGCACAATGCCTGACAGAAAATGCACAGGAAACACCAGGAGAAGAAATGAACAAACCAAGTGCTGTTGACAACTGACCAAGAATGAAAAGATGTGAAGTCAGAGACCTGACTCTCCAATAATATTTGGGAGAAGGAATTCAAACAAAGGGAGAAGAATATTACCTAACCTGAATGAGAACCTCTGAAAAACTTCTGAACATTATACACAGCGGGATACCAGCCTCTTTCTGACTGGTTACTAAATAAGAGGACCAGGGGAGGGGAGGTAACAAAGAATGCCTTGAGCTGCCAGGATTCCCATTCTCTGGTAGGATGCAAAGCTCACAGACGCAGACGCTTATTTGAGAGTTAGGGCTGGCCAGGCTGAGCATCCCATGTCCTCAATGTCACGTCCTACCGCAAGAAGTAGGAATACACTCTGCCTGTATTCTTCTGTCAACTCTCCTAACTTTAACATCGAGGAACAGACAAATCCCCAGGATGTGTGTGTGTGTGCAGAAAAAGCCAGAGATGGATAAAAATAATTCAATGACAAATGCTGGAAAAACACACAAAGGGGCAGAAGCCAGACATTCGTGGGATTCCCTGACAGCTCGACCCACAAGGAAGGGCTGGTCTGGAAAAAACAGGGCCTCAGGTTCCTGCCAAGCTGTCTGAGGCCCTGTCCTACCCAAATCACTCCAAGCAGCAGGCAAGACTTTGCAGTAACTTTTCCAGGACTCAGAAGGACCCACAAAGAGAAAAGGACCCCGAGCCCATCAGGTGCTCCTCACCTAGGAAGTCTCCCTGGTGACGTGGTCCAGCTCCATGGAAGGCTGGCAGGAGAGGAGAGAGAGAGACTTGCACACTGGATTTCAGGCCCCAGTAGCTCCCCCTGTGCCCAGAAAACAGATAATGGAAAACCCAAATCCCCACTAGGTGGGGAAAAGCCAAACAAGCCAGGTACCGGCATCCAGAGGCCAGAGACAAGGCCTGAGGAAAAGGCCATGAACATGTGGCACCTGCCCGCAGAGTCCCTGCTGGGTAATTCCACACAGGCCTTATTTGAGGCACGCCTCAGGCTTCTCCACATGTGACTGCACTTGGCCCTCACAAGTCTCTCTCCTGGAGAATGGCCTGCAATTAATCTCACTTATTACCTCTGAAAAGTAACAACAGAGGAATGGCGGGCCAAGTCCAACTCCAGAGTGTCTAGGGAACTGCAAGCTCCATGGCCAGGTCTCAGACTGTCTGGGCAAGTTGTGGCTCTTTGCCTTCATCTCCCACAACAAAGCATGAGCAGGATCTCCAGACAGACCAAAGGAACCGGGGGATTTGAGGCGCTGGGCTGAGCTCACACTGACCCAATGGGAGACGACAGCCCTGAGGCTACATTTGGAGCAGTTTCCAAGAGCTCGGGAAGAATAAGGTTGTCTGGTGAAAACTTGTGCGATCCATAAAACAGAGAACAATAGCAACATGGGGAAATGAAGAGTAACACTATCTGTGAGTTCTTGTGAGTCACCGTTTATTCATTCCTGTGGCTACCAAAGTCTCCGAATTCTCCGACATGTTGATGAAAGGACAGCCAGCACCGGGAGTCTCCTTACATCTTAGCTTTGCTGGGCAGTCTAGTTTACTGAATTAGCAGACTATCAGCCTGGAATCTACTGCTGCTATCACAGAAGCTAGTGACAGTACCTTTTATTTACTTAGCCCCCACTTCCAAGGAGATCAAAGGCAATCCAAAAGTTCTCAAAACAGACCAGTTTATACATAAGTATGCTTACCCCATAAAAAGATTACATGAATAGCTTAGGGTCACACAGTGTCAAAACCAGTAATAAAACTCACATCTCTAGGCTACGAGTCCCACATTTATTAAGCTTAGTCACTTCTTACTACAAAGAAGGAACAAGAGACTAAGTCATTATCCAAAAATACCCTCTTCACAGTGACTTACCACATGAAAATGGAAATCAGGATTCAGGACTCTGCAGAATGCCTCTGGCTGGGACCTCAGCATTCACTCAGCACTGCTTTTGGGTTGCTGCTGCTGGAATTCCACATGGAACTGGAATGCCCCAGTTGATCCCCCGGCTGTCCTAGCAACCACACGTTACCTGGGAGCCCCCAGAGGACTTCTCAGGGCTCCTTGGACCACACTGGAACCGGGCAACTAGCCTTTATGTGTAAATAGAAACAAGTAGAGCTCAGGATGGAAAACTCAGGGGACCACTTGGGGGCTGCATTCTGGCTGCAGAGGCTGTGAGGCAAATAAAGTATGCCAGATCACTGCAGGGCACACCATCTGGCTGGGGGAAGTCAAAGGAAACTAGGTGTCGGCCCTGGCTTTGACATATTCCACCAACTTTCCTCTTACTTCTAACGGGTACTACCAAGAGAAAGAGGTACGGTCAACTGGAACCTTTATTAAAGCCCCCCCCCAACATGCAAAGTGCTACAAACGACCTCAAATGTATACTCTGACATCGTGTTTACAGCAGGCATGTGCCTGTTGCTGTCACCCACACAATGAACAGCAGAGACTGAGGTGCAAACCCATTCCATAGGACTGGCTCTACTGTGGCGTGATCTGTAGATTGTGGATCAGACAACAGACTCCTCCTATAGGGAGGACTATTTGGACGGTGCCCAGTCTCCGGGTGCTACAGCCCTGTCTGTCTGTTTCCAATTCTTCTGACACTCAACTGAGATGGTTCTTTTGATCCCAACCACAGTGACTATGGGAATAAGAGACACCATTCCAGGGCATGATGTAATGTGCTTATGTTTATGTCACTTCCTGGGCATGGTTTCTGGTTTCCCAATTAGCTCCTTAAATACTCATTCTGACACCAAAAGAAACTTCAACAGTTAGGTAGTCCCTCCCTCCCCAGGTCTCTGGTCTTCCTTCTCAAGCTTCAGGCAAATATCACAGAAGAGGCAGCAGCTAGGACCACTGGCATGGGGTGAGGGGAACAGGCACTGGGACACCTGACAGCTTCCTTTCAAGGGAAGAGGATCCCCGTGGTCAGCTCACTTGACTGAGGGACTGCTGCTGCTGAATCCACACTCGGTAACCACCCACCACTCTCTCAGTCAGGAAATTCTACACTGACAACAGTACTTCAAACAGCGTTAAGAGATCTATCATCTACGTTACAATTTGTCATTGTCCCAATATTATTGTCTAAAAACATTTATTAAGACAAGTGTGGCGGCATATGCCTTTAATCCCAGCACTCAGGCAGCAGAGGCAGGTGGATCTCTGTGAGTTCTAGGCCAACCTGGGCTACACAGAGAAACCTTTTCTCCAAAACAACTTGAAGTTGGATGCGTAGGGAAAGAATAGGATCAAAATATTCTATGAAAAAAGGCAATAAATTGGGGGAAACACAAAATAACAAAACCATTTTAATTATTACTCTGTTCCCGTGTGTGTGTGTGTACTCGGCACAGCACCCATGTTAAGATCAGAGGACAGCATTCAGGAATGGCTTTCCTTCCACAGTGCATCCATGGGTTGAGATCAGGTGGTCAGGCTTCTGAGGCAAGCACAGGCCCCAAGCATTTTCTGTGTCACGTTGAGGTTTTAGTAGCAAGATCCTTTCGTTATCTTTTAGGATTCTATCATACTTGAAAACTGAGAGCCAAGTATTTCTCATTTGGGAACCTATTTCATGTTATATGTTTGTTTTTTTTTTTTATACAATAATTGTTAAAATAGAGACCATTATTCAATACAATGCTTTCTTTTTTTTTTTAATTAAGAACTTGCTTTATGTCCAGAATCATTTGAATTTTATCTCCTACTGCGTCTATGCAATTCCACAAAGGCAATACCTTCACAGTCCTCAAATCAACATTATTGGAGGAAGCTGTGGGCACTTAATTACCTAACCTGTTTTTTTTTTTTTTGAAAACATAAGAAGCAAATGCCCTTCCAAAGCAGAGTCCAAATTTGGTATCCAAAGCACAATGCACTATGGGTGTCAAAAAAGCAGCCGGAGGCAAGCACAAAGAGGCAGAATTCAGACACCCACCAGATAAACACGGCGATTTTCCTAACAGAGTTTCCTTTTCATCTACTTTTCAAAACGACCTTACACACTAAAGTAGGCCTTTTGGCTCAGTGCTAGAGGCTGTGGATAGGCAAAGGCAGCTGCTCATAGACTCTCCTCCCAGCTCTCGGTGGCACCATCATCCTTGGGTTGCAGTCACAGGCAGGGCAGTCCTTTGATTTCCAAATGCCTGCCCCAGTCCCGCCACTCACCTGCTTCCAGGGGGGCTGGTGTGGTTCTCTGGAGCATGGAGGTCTGACTGTATAGACCACGTCGGGCCACTAGGACTGATGACAGGTCGAAGGGTAGGGGGGGTTGACGCACTGCTTCTGTTTATGACACTGCTGGCCAAATTCAGGTTTGTCACCTAGAATGAGGGGACAGAAAGAATTTGATTTTACAGAGTTTTAGAAAAGTATCATGAGAAACATACGGGAGCAATCACAGTCTGAGATGCTGACTCATCCAGGCTGAAAGCAGTGGCTGCGACAAAGGCTCAGAACACAGACTGGCTTCTGTGCACAGAAAGCAGAGGCGGGAAGCAGGCAGCGCCTGAGAGGCCTGGTAAGCTCTCATTCTGCCCCCACTCTCCAGATGACACTGGGCTAAGCCAGGCAATGCTCAGACTAGACAGCCTTCTGTCCTCATTTGGAAGTTCTAGATGCTCAACAAACTTTAGCTGTAGATAATAATAGTAATAAAAATTATACAAACCTCAATCATTTAGAAAGAAAAGCCTGGATAGTCCCTTAATTGTAAGACAAACCTGTCACATTGCTGTATAGTAAGAAGGGTAGAGATTAAAAAGGGTCTCATATTTCCAGTGTGACTATGAGTTAAGAGAATATTTCTAGAAATCAATTCAGCGATGATACTCAGGTACCCTCTCTAGAATATTGTACACTCTCATCAATGTTTCTAGACTAATTCTAAGAATGCGGCAGGTAACTAATGACAACATGCTTCATAAGAATGAGTCCATTATACACGTTATGCAAATTCGGAGTCCCGTATTCAGTGCAGTGAAGATCCTAACCCTCATTCTGAAAAGCAGAAAAGGGAGAGGACTGCACTAGGGCAGCAGCGAGGGCGCAGTGACTGGAACTCCACAGTCCAGTTCATTCCACACACTACAGAAAACATGTACTTAAAAGCAAACATTATTTTTAACAGTGAAATAGGAGAAGGTAGAAATGGCTAGCAAGACGGTTATAGTTTGTTCTACCCATATAATTGAATATGTTTATTCATTAACTTTGTTTTCAGAAACACTTGATCTAGGAACATGATGATAACTCAAGAAAAAAACCCATGCTAATAAAAATCAAAATGTAAATCTCCGTAATCATAACTAGACATGTGGATAAACTTCTCAAAAGCCAGAAAGAAATCCAGAATAAATAGCATCTACGCGAGCACTGTGATGTAATTTTTTTCTTGTGCTTCTGTGTATTCTCTGTACTTTTTTATTATTTAAGAAGCTACACCATTTTTTTTTTTTAAAGTTGTTAGCATCGTTGCAGTGGCGAGTGCAACACCTGGACAGGGACAGCAGATGAGAGGAAGGGAAGGGCTCCACGTCAGAATAGGGTGCATAGAGAAGCTGACAGGGAAGACCCAGGGCTGAATGTATGGCTTCTGTGTGCAGACTGCCCGAACAGCGTGTTAGGTCACAAGGCAAGAGAAGCAAACTGAAGGGAAATACTCCCCTATGAAACACCTGAAGTACCTAAATAACCTTGATATTTACAAATGAAAGAATTCTAAATTTTAAAATGGTCTGAAATAATGTAAAACTAAGTAATTTTTAGCAACACTGTAGTGTTTCCTCCCTAGTTATAGAAGTTCATAAGTGAAAACAGCCCAGGCCAGTGTCTTCTCACCAATGACTCAAACTACTTTTCTTGGACAGAAAGCTGTTTTCCATAGGTTGGGAGCCGTCTCTGGCGACAGTGAGGCTAGTGCGTGGGGCACTGTGGCTCTGTTCTTCCAGGGAGAGCCAGGCTTTAGAAGAGGCCTCAGGAACCAACCCTGACTTTTCACTGTGCTCTGCTGTGTGTAGGCACCAGGGACAGAGGGAAGGTACATGATGACTAAAGCACACAGGGATAATGGGAATTATGGGAGTACCTCTTCTCTGCACCCTGGTCTCTTTGAAGTCCTCTGTCCTACTTCTTCCTGTATCCTACAGATAGCAAGGACCAGATTCTGAGACAGTACACTGGCACAGACTGGAGAATATACTTGTAGCCAACACCAACTCCACTCCTATCTGCTCTGTTAAACACCAGGCATTTTAAGTTAATTGAACATGAGAACCAGGGTTCAGGGCTTAACAGCCATGTCTGGAGGCAAAAACCACCTGTAACTCCAGCTCCAGGGACTCCAGTGATTTGTTAGTCTCTGCAGCTATACACCCAAAGACATATACACTTAAAAAACAAAGAGAAAAACTTGTACCAAATTGTAATAAAGGGGTTTATAGTGGCTGAACAATAGATCAAAAGTGCATGAGCCTACTACAGTGCTTTAACTAAAGCCATGCAAGAGTTGTACAACTTTGGGCTGGACAAATGGCTCAGAGGTTAGGAGCACTGCCTACCCTTCCAGAAGTCCTGATTTCAATTCCCAGCACACACATGGTGGCTCCCAACTATCTATACTGGGATCTGATGCCCTCTTCTGGCATGTAGCTGATAGAGCACTCATATATGTAAAATAAATATATTCTTTTAAAAAGTTGTACAACTTGGGCTCTAGTTTCAAAACTCATTTTCTACCCTGGATATAAGAAAACAATCCTATTTACTCTTAACTATTAGAAAACACTTTAAAATGTCATCAGATATAGAGCTCAAATGCTGAAGGCAGTGATTTTGCAAGCATCAAGAAATCAGTAACAGCTCTTCCATCTTTAAATTTTATTTCCCACCTTTACTCTTCCTCAGAGGACAACAAGAAAGACAGAAAAAACAAGCTCATTCAGTTTTATTTTGTCCCAGGTAAACTACAAGGTGGTACAGGCATGCAAGCAACTTTGAACTGGTGGGCTGCCGACTCACGCAACATCCATTCTTTACTTTATGGATGAACCAAGAACTGGGGGTCACTGTGACTTCCTCTCACATAGAAGCAGAGCGACGTTAATACGCTTAGAGAGCCAGTAGGGGCTCAGTGCATAGAGGAGAACGCACGGACAGGCAGCCTCGACTGTTCCTTGCAAACCCCACGTCCCTCCCCCAAATGGTGACAACCTGGGCCTTACTTTCAATATATTCACACTCTGTTCTGTCTAGGAGTCACGTAACATGCGCACCGCAGCCCCTGCTCCCTCCCTTTGAGTCGGAGATCCGTCCTGTGAGGCCTTGCACTGCCAATCAACGAACTGATCTGTCTTTTTAAGATTCTATTCTTTATGTGTAAGTACAGAATTTGCATCTTAATCACGTAATAATGGAATGATTTGATACAGTTTTAAACGAGAAAAAAAAAAGAGAGAAATTTTGCAGGTCATTCTTATTTTCTAGCTCTGCTCTAAACAACATTAGCTACCAGAATGCTTCCTGCTGATGAACTGATAATCTGCACTGTCCAGTGGAGCAGCCACTAAGCAGACATGGCTTTTAGGTACTTGAAATGTGACTGATGTGGCCGAGAAGCTAGATTTTAAACTTTAATTTTAAAATGAAACTAGATAGTGGCTAATTTCTGGCCAGCACTTCCCTTCAGTTTTGACCATCTCTAGATAAGTATGTATAACGATAAATTACTACACACAAACTACCCTCTGCTAGCCTCTTCATCTTTTCCATAATGGGCAAAAGAAATCTCGGAAGTACTACAGACACAAACATCCATTTTTTGGCCCTAGTACTACCTTGTTTTTGCTAGGAAAGGTAAGTCTCCTGGCCCTGGTGAGTCTACAGGCCAATGAGGCCTGAGACATTGAGAAGGTAACAATGGGTACCCGCCGACTGCATCTTCTTCTCGTCCACCTACATTTCCCTAGCTCTGATGAGATGAGAAAGTGAGAGATGGCTGTGTATATGGGATATGTAGCCATAATAAACATTTCAGTGCTACAGAATTTTTTCAAAGGACAGCCTTAGTTAAGCTGCACAAAAATACAGCAACACTTGTCCTTTTTATTAAAGGAGACGTCACAGTCATTGGGCTAGTTGGCTTCCCTGGGCTAATGCATGCTACTAATCCTGGATTCAACAACGCTAGAGTCATGGCATTGGCCACAAATGGGTCTAGAAGAGAGACAGGGCAATTTAAAAACCACTTTAAATGATAGAAACTGTGATTCAAGGAACATGCCCATGTTAGAGAGATGGCCCAGCAATTAAGAGCACTGTCTGGTCTTCCAGACGACTGGGATTGGATTCCCAGCATCTATACGATGTCTTACAACAACTCCAGTCCCAGAGCCCTCTTCTGGCTTCTGTGGGCACTGCACACACATGGTCCACAGACATAAAGGAAGGCAAAACACCCATGGCCCTTTGAAAAATACAAAATAAATTATAAAAAGAGAACATGCCCAACTGATGAGGAATACTCACATCTTTTTTAAAAGATTTGTTTATTTTTTTGTTTTCTGTGTTTGAATGTTTTTCCCGCATGTGTGTATGTGTATCATGTGGCCATGGAAATCAGAAGAAGGTGCTGGCTCGCCTGGAACTGGAGTTACAGATGGTTGTGAGCTACCATGTGGATGCTGGGACTTGAACTCAGGCCCTCTGCAGCAGCAGCCAGTGCTCTTAACCACTGAGCCATCTCTCCAGCCGAAATACTCACCCCTTTATGTACAAAGGAAGCACAGCAGTCTAAGAGGAGCCTGTGCATCTGCATGTTTGTGATGTCCTATCACAGGGACAACTTTATCACTTTTCAGTTCCCACTAAGAATCAGCAGTGACGATGGCCTATGACTGAATTTAATCAACAGCTCATTGTAGGCACTGTGCTCAGCACACTATGTGTTACCTAATTTGCTTAAAGACAGATGGAGAAACTGAGGTTGAGAAGTAAAAGAATTGCTAAGTGTGTCCCTTAAATTCAATTTCTTAGACTTTCTGAGGCAAAACTTCTCAATTCTGTGACTTGAAACATGTCAGAATTTACACCTCTGAGCCTCACTTCTTACAGTTTATTCTGTGGATCAGTAACATCTGTGTTCCTGGGCCCCTGTTCCAATAGAGAACCCAGCCTAGCCCCAGCAAACCCAAGCCTGCATTTAACAACATCCACAGGTAGCAAATTTGCTTTCTAAGTCTGAACATCACTCTTCAGAGATGGTAGAAAACAAAAGGCAGGAAAGGGGAACACACACTGCTTCCTCTCCTCCACAGAGCTAAGGGACCTTCCAACAGACAGCAGAAGTGCGATGGATAGAGTGTGACACAGAACGGGGGACAAGGAAGAAGAGAAAACAGTTCCCGGAGGGACATTCAGGTTTCACTATTTCTTGGCGGTGTTGAGATGTCCAAACTTTAGAAGTATGCTGAGGATGCAAAATGCTTACTACTTGCTATTCTGGCATTATTAAAAACAAAACAAAACAAAACAAAACAAAAAAAAAACCCCACCAGGATTTAAACCTAAAAACCATCAGCTTATTACCTATGCTTCCATCCCTGTCTTCCCTTGGCTGGTTGGCTAAATGAGTAATTGCCTGTGGGAAATCTGGCCACCAGATTTTACCTCCATCTAAGCCTTGCAGCCTGCTTGGCAGATGTTTCCCCCTTGCTGCTTCCCTCCTCCTCAGCTCCCACTCCTGTAGCAGCTAATCCAGATGTTCTACTCCCATTCCCTGTCTCACGTCCACTACCACGGTGAC
Organism: Meriones unguiculatus; assembly: GCF_030254825.1. Classification (NCBI taxonomy): domain Eukaryota; kingdom Metazoa; phylum Chordata; class Mammalia; order Rodentia; family Muridae; genus Meriones; species Meriones unguiculatus. Next base: position 92,838,759 of record NC_083355.1, on the reverse strand, counting down.
CTCAGTGCATTTTTCCTTTTAGTACCAAAACACTATTTATTTTAGAGGCAGCCTTCCGAGCAAGGCAGGTGAGCAAATATCTGAATGTGTGGGGTAAGGACACATTGCATGCATTCCATCTAGACAGGTGTTTAAATTATAGCAGGAATAAATACAGGTGATGGATTGGAAAGGAGGTAGGAGAAACAGAGGAGGCGGCCAATTTCCGGTGCCTGGCCCGCCCAAGTGTTACTGCTTGTTACTGCTGTTTGCTAAAGGTAGTGCTGATGCCAGTACTGTAATTAAAATACCATGGAACTGCCCTGAGAAATTCCCAGAAAAGAACCCCAACCTCTCTGATACAGTCCCTTATGGAATGCATAAGGAACTGCCTGGGAACGGACCTAACTAGATATCCCTGGCTGAAGTTATACGCCGTCCTGCACGCTCAAAAGAAAAAGTTCACCTCAAATAAAACTGAACAAAGAATCACTGTATTACCTATCAGAAGCAAGGACAGGACAGAGCGGGAGGTACAATGAGAAACATGGCTCTGCCCCACCCTGAAGCCACACAGGACAAACAGTTTCTGAGAATACCAAAACATGGCAATGCTAAGAAAATTCAAATAAAATTCAAATAGGCATACGCCTAAAAAAGAAGGTAAAAATACAGGAGCTGGAGAGATGGCTCAGCGGTTAAGAGCACTGACTGCTGTTCCAGACTATCCAGGTTCAATTCTCAACACCTACATGGCAGCTCACAACTGTAACTCCAGTTACAGACACCCTCAGGAGACCTGACACCCTCAAATAGACATACATTCAGGCAAAGGACCAACACACACAAAAGAAAGTAGATTATTAAAAAAAAAAAAAAAAACAGAGACCAACAGGCAAGCAGGAAAACATGTCTGAAACACAGATACTTGACTTGGTGAAGGGCCAGGGGACGGAAGACAGCCAGAGACAGACAATACCTTGGGACTGATCTACCCATGATCTAGAGACAAAAGGAAACTTCTGGAAGCCCCACCCAAGCCATGCTGTATGAGGACTGTGTAGCAGGCTGGCAAACCAAGAGCTGTTTTCTGGGATGAGATGAAAAAAACTGATGGTGAGAGGACAGTTACAGTAGTTAAGTAGGAGGGGATAAAGATCTCCTATTGATATGTTCTTTGTCCCTTGTGCCTAGGCAGGTCATGGAACTGGGTTTGTAATCTGAAGAAAGTTTTGAAAAGATCATGTATCCACTGTTCATGTTTGCATGTTTATTGGATCTGCTCACTTTAGGATGCTATTTTCCCCAAAGATGGTGAGGCAAGGAGTTTTCTACCATTTAAAACAGGAAGGTGAAAGGGTGGCACATACCTTTAATCCCAGTACTCAGGGGGCAGAGGCAGGCAGACCTCTGTGAAGTTGAGGCTAGCCACCAGCCAGGACTACAGAAAGAGAGTGTCTCACCTCCACCTACTGCCCCCCAAAGGATGGGGGGGGGTTGTTTAAAGAAAGGGCATTTGAGGCCAGTTTTGTTCTAGGAGCATAGGGCAATCTGTCTCTACTTAGATTTACCCCACTATACCTTAACAGTAAACTAGTTTAAAAGTCAATTCTGAAAGGGGAGTCCAAGGGGAAACTGCACAGGAGACCAGCTACATGATGTCCCCATGGGCTTTGGCCTTGTAGGCAAAGATGTTGGCTTATATACTGCTTTGTTCTAGTTACCAGAGCTACTGAGTCACTGCAGTCTTAAGAGTAATCAACAGAAGGATTTTCCTGAAATGTCCTCTCTAGAGACATCTCCTGAACCTCAATGATGAAGGCTGGATTCCAGCCATCACTGTCTATGGATAAGTTCATAGGATTCACATGTCCATTGACCTCCAACTTTATCATGGAAAACCAAGTCCAAAAACTGATAATGCAGAAGCAGTAAGGTTCTTGGTAAATATTTTAGAAGTCATACAGCTTAGTGGATAAAAAGTGTTTAATGTGACTTCTCAAGTCCCCCACCAGATAGACCATACGGGGGCATCTGTTTTTATGTGTCCATGTTCTCTGTCAACCCTTTGAAGACAGAGCACTCTCCATTTATATTGACACTTCTATCATGAGTGGTTTGCCCACACTGTGTAGCTAAGTTCTACCTCGGACCATGCTTAAGTCTGTGTAAAGACCATAACTCTGATGTTTCCCAGCATGAGACCAAGGTTTATCACTGCTGCTTGTGGAAAAACATGAGCAGTAAATAAACATACTTATAACGAGAGGTTGTGAGCAGACCCAACCTGCAAAGAACAGAGTAAGAAATCCTGTATGTTTTATCACTACCCTATTATGATTTATATTCTAAGGTAAATTTATTTCTCCCAAAGGCTCTCCTTCATCCATAAAAGATCTTTGCCATCACTCTGCCTCAGGAGCTCAGTGTAAGGGTTGAAAAACCTCAAGCCATGCTTATGTTATTAAGTGCAAATTTATTTTCCTACTTTACTTCACAAAGTACAAGCCACTTAGGACAGGGACTATATTTTAGTTTCCATTACATCCCTGGAGCACTCATCCTCTCTTGGTATCTGGGGATGATGGGTTACCAACCCCTAGATAGCAAAGCTAGAGGATGTTCAAGTCCCTTACAAAAAGGGACTGGTGTGGGGCTGGGAACCTCGTCCACTCTTCTGCACTCTCTTCCTCTTCCTCCTCACAAAAGTGTAATATCTGAACACAGCTTGTGCACATCCTCCTACACACTTCCACATAATCACTTCTGTATGGTCCCAAACAACACACACAGTATAAATGGCTGCTATACCATATGCTTTAGGAAATGGTGACAATGACACAATGTACATACTGAACACAGACATTTCATAAACATTTTAAACCTGTGGCTAGTTGAATACTGAGACATGGAACTTTCAGATACAGAAGGTCAGTCATTTGTATAGGAAACGAAGTGGGTTTTATCCAAAGAAATCCAGCAGAGAGTCTTGGCAAAGTCTCAGGGCCTGTCCATCTGTGACTTTGTCCCCCTCGACTCTCTCTTTCCAGTCAGCAGCCAGTTTTACCAGTAAGTAGTGGAGCGGCAATGTCACTAAAAGGCTAGCAAGGAAATTAGAGGTTCCATATTACCTCTTTCTGCATAGACCACAAGGGAGAGATTGCTTTGGAATTAAGGGAAATAAAATAAGCAGTGATCAGAGTGAGAGCTAAGTGTTGCTCTGGCTGGTGCCTTACATAATTTTAGAGATGATGTCTGCCTGGTCTCCAAGCCTCAGGCAAAGTTCTCAAATGGGTGAAATAATAGCTTTGACAGACATATTTGTGTTCCCTCTCTGCACAATGACTATTCTGTATGACTTTTTCTGCACTAAGACCACAAAGGGCTAGAAAAGCATTGCGATGCTTGATGACTAACCTCGGGTGTTTACAGGCTGTTTGCAAACTTCACGTACCTTACGATTTATCAAGATGGATATGGAAGTTCAACATCAAACATTTCATTAGTAACAGCTTGACTAATGAGAAATGGCGGCATAGCATTCGTGTGTAGCATTCCTATCACCAGTCAAACTTACCACAGCATGCCCCTCAAAATCTTAGATTTCTTGTCTAGTAAGATCTAGAGGGGTGCTGCACAAAACAACTTCTCATTAACTCACACCAATATTTACCAGGTATCTACTTTGCCTGGGCTTGCCAGTCTTTTGAGCATGGAGGAAGGCTGAAGACAGTCGAATGCAGACTCCTACTGAACTATTCATGAATGCATGCTGCGACAATGTTAGGAGATTTGAATTTGAGTCAAATTATCGATAATAATGGCTACATACTACCACAAAGCTTTCAAGGTCTCTAAACTTGGAGACCAAGTGTCCATGAACACCAAGAGGAAACCTGTGTGGGATGTTTATGAACACTTTGGAAATGACTACAAGTTTCTATGTGTGCACTTTTTTTCCCAGGAGAATATCCCTTTCGATTTTCAAAGGGACCATGTGGACTGAACGGGAAACATGGGTTTGTCCAGAGCTGCATCCACACTGCCCTCAGAACTCTGCCAGCGCCACTGGAGAATGATCTCTCTGCTGTGTTCATAGAGACAGGCCCATCAGAACATGAGTGGATCCGTTCAGTGCTACAAAAATATGCCTCCTCCCAGCCATGCAGATCTGAGTGATCTGGAGTAGGGCAGAGTAGTGGCGTGTTCCTCCTAACTTGTTTCATGTGTGTCCCTAGAATAAGAGGTAACTGTCAAAAAGGACACATCACATCTGCTCCAGACTAGTTCAAAGAGGAGAACACAGAGGCAGGCATGCACATTTTGCAAGCTTACTATACTAGAGAAGAGTGGAGGGCATATTTTTCAAGGACATGAAAAAGAGTCATCCTTAAGCAGTTATACTCTGGACACACCTCCAAAGGCACATCATGGGTATTTGCTAAACTACTAGCTACAATAAGCAATAAACACATGTTTTAAGGCAGTTTACATTCCTTTTTTAATTCCTGGATGCTGATAAAATGAACCACAAGTTTATATTCCAATCACCAGGAGATAAGAGCTACAATGTTAATCATATCCTAAAAGGGTTTGGGAAGAGCAAGAAATTCTCAAGCACTCATGCTGAGGGTTCCTGGCAACCGCCTCCCTCTCTTGAACTTCACCGGCTACATAACACCCTTATACACGCATAGTGCTAAACAATAGTAAGAGTTCCGGATCAAGATTCTTGGGACGCCAACCTGAGAAAATGGCTGAATATCTTTGTAATATTTCCAATGTATGTATTCTGTTTTTGTGAGCTGGTGGGGACCACTACCAGCCTGGTAAGTAGACTTAAACATATTGGCGAGGGATCCCCAAGACTGGATTATCTCTCCTCACCCACTAAAAAGAAACCACTGACCCAGCTCACAAAATAATCTGATAAGGGCCTAATTAAATAAATAGCCAACCATCTCGACAGAGCATGTGCTTCAAAACCTGCACCAGGGAGGAGAGAGCGCTCGTAATCTCGGAAGCAGAGGTGTTTGTTTATTCCTGGTGTCTCTGCAGGCCCAGAGGTGAACAGACAGCTCTGCAGTAGTAGCGCAGAATAGCAGGTTAATGCGATGCTCAGTCATTTCGGTCTGAGAAAAGATCTAAATTCTGACTAAAAGAAGAGGCAGGGCCACTAAGATGAAACACAGTCATAGAGATCAGAGTTTGAGCCCTGGCACAGTGACTTTCCAGTATGTGACCTTAACAGTCACTTGTCCTACTAGTTTCTGTTTCTTCATCTTCATGAGAAAAAAAAAAAAAAAAAGAAAAAGCACTTTTCTCACTCCAAAAATGGAAGAGGTGATATACACAAACTCGTTAACATACTGCCTAGAACAAAGCAGGAATGGAATTAATGTCAGTTGCTTTGGTGTACAGGGCAGGTATGCTATAATCATTGGAAAAGAATGGAAGAACAATAGTGTTAGTGTTAAAAGACAATACAAAAAAACAACAACGTACAGGAGAGAAATTCTTTTCCCTTTAGCAAGCACATGGTATCTAGAAAGTACAAGGTCCTGCACTAAGTGGTGGGTTAGAAAGAGCTGCCATTATGTGGTTTACAGTCAAACAGGCAGGAGATGCAAAATGACTATCATCCACCTGCTTTAAAGAGTGGCTAGGGAAGGGCTGAAGGCAGGAAGACAACAGAAAGACTCTGGCTGTGGTGGCAGGTGCTCTTCATTTATTTTATTAAAAACTGTGTCCAGAGTGCAAACTTTAGAGAATACTGGGGTGTGGGTGGGTTTGGAAACTGTATGGTCTAATCTTTAAGGATCTTACAGTACAGTGTATAAGCACATTTAAGGACTGGGGATGTGGACCAGCAGTTGAGTTCTTGACCAGCATTCACAAGACCCTGCGTTCAATCTCCAACACTGTGTAATAACGATGATGATTACAACAGCAATAATAAAGAGTAAGCATATTTATAGAATATAGTTGTCTCTCAACATCCTTAAAGCATGGATTTTAGGGCCTCTTGAAAATACAAAAATCTATAAATGATCAAGTTTCTTATGTAAAATATAACTATGTTTGAATATAGCCTCTATATATCCTCTCATAAAAACACCTACAGATAGATTACTGATAAGATGTAAAGGTCACATAAACCCTTGTTATACTTAGTTGTCTAGGGAACAATGACCACAGAAAAAGGTCTGTACATGTTCAGAAAAGATGCATGCTTTTCAGAATTTATTATACTAACCCCAGAGAACATATCAGTACAGAGGGCCAGTTGTACAATGCCTGAGTAGGCCTGAGGCATCATGGGACTCCAAAACTTAAGGAGCTCAGCATCTGTTAAAGAAGACAGTTATGTCGACACACAATATGAAGAGGGAATCAGATTACAACAAATGAATGAAGTGGCATTCAGGCAGCCCCTGGAGAGATGTACGGATCATACGTGCTGACTAGGAATCGCTTCTCCCAAGAAGATGGCATAAATGGAGACATATAGACTAGCAGAAATGCTAGCTGAGCTACGCCAAATCCTGTGTGTTACAACAGAGACGGGTCCCAGGACACTCAATAGGACAATGGGTAGTATCACTAGTTAGTACTTCACATCACAGAGATTCTCTCTGAGCAGAGAATACTAGGATCAGACTTGTGATTTAACATAACAAGAGGTCTTTAAAGATGAGAATAAGCTGGAGAGCACTGCCAGGAGATCCTTTAAGAGGTACCTGTGGCTGTCCATCTGAGAGATAATTAAGGCCTTTAGCAGAGCAGTTGATGTAAGTTAACTAGACAAGAAATGGAGCAGAGACACCGGGAGTCAGAATGAACAAGACTTTGTGCAGAGAGAACAGAGATGGAGGTACTGATAAGCCAGGCTTCCACATTCAGGTCTCTGGGGTGCCAATGCCACAAACACAGAGATGACAGGAAGAACAAACAGCTTTCATATATGCTGCATGGAGGAATGCCTGCGTGCTTCTGAGATATATTCAAATGTCTGGCAAGATAGTCTAGCACACAGTTGGCTATTTGGACCTCACACTCAGCACAGGTTCAAGGTTAAGATTCATAGTGGGGAGAAACCCACAGAGGTACCAGATGAAGCTGTGTGTGTAGAGGGATTTATACCCCAGGATAGATTCACTGAATGATAACCACAACAGGAAGGGGACAGGGCCCAGAGCCCCCACATTCTTCACTCAGAACTACTGCAGCATCCTTCAGTTACCTGTAGCTTTGTGTAGGGTTGAGGACCCCATGAGCTTTCCCCCTTCCGCATCAGCATGTCTACTGGTACCATCCTTGTTCAGCTCATGTTTAGGAAGCCATATTGGAAGACTTCATGGGTGTAGCTTATGATATTTCCACGTGACAAAATAATACAACAAACACCGTATTTTTCTGGCTCTTAAATCTGAGTTTTGCCCCCTCTTCTGCAATGATCCCTGAGCAGGAGCTATGTTATAGACGTACATACAAGTTGAAACTGGGCTCCACAACTCTGCCTTAGGATAGGCTATGGTTTTCTGTAATGGTCTCTGCCTGTTACAGAGAGAAGTTTCCTTGATGAGCAGTGAGGACTACACTTATCTGTGGGTATAAGGACAAATATTTAGAATGTAGTTAGGGATTAGGAAAAGTGGCAGTTACAGGTTCTTCTCCACGATCCATGACTTCACTAGCCCTGTAGTAGGCTAGGTTTCCAGTTCCAAGCATGATTTCCCTTTTGTTAAGAAGGTCTTAAGTCCAATTAAATAGCTGCTGGTTACTGGCAAAGTATGTATGCCACTTCTGAACGCTTAAAATTATTGTGCTATTCTGGTTGTTGTTGTAGCTTACAGGCATCATAGCTGGGCACGACTGTTGGCTGCTTCCCTTCTGTGGAAGTTTGCATGGTGCCTTCTAGTACATGAAAGTTAGTCCTCAGGGAAGAGGCTTTCAGGTCCACCCAGCCCAAGACCTCTGGGTCCTGTGTTTGCAGTGTGCGGTATCTGTAGCAAGTAATGGTGACTTACTTATCTTCCACCTCCCACCTCTGGCCCAATCTCTCTCTCTTTTTTTTAAAGATGAGGTAATCAAGGCCAGACAGGGCAAACAACTTCCCAGTTCTCACTGACTTTAGAACTGTTTTTCCTATCTACTGTGCTGTCTTTCTAGAATCAGGAACAGGTAGCATATGTGGTATGAAAGAGTCTGTTTTCTACCAGCACAGACTGCAGAGTCAAAGGAAACAGTAAACAACCACGAGACCAGAGCCTAAGTGCACAGCAATTCGTGTGTTCAGATGAGCTCAGAAGTGAAAAGGAAGCTTCTGGGGCCAAGTCCTGCTGTCTGTAATGTCCAGAGGGGACACTGGCATTCAATTCGCGAAGTCGGCACTGACTCTCAATGCCACTCTCAAACTGCAACTTCTGAAACTGAGTCAAGGTCCACTGTGGAGCCTTCTAGGAGCTACTGAAACAGAAGGGACAACAAAGAGCTCGCCTGATGCAGAGGAGGAGTGAAGGGCTAAGCGCTGTAAAGCAAGTGTTCTGTATCTCTGATACAGCCGTCTGCAGGGTTAGGCTGGAGAGTCTCAGAGTAAAAGGCAACAAAATGAAAGGAATCGAAAGGTTTTCTGTTCCACTCCCCACCAAAATGAAAAATCTCAAGAGCACAGAGCGTCTCCTCCCTCATCTGTGTCTGTCAGCACATTCAAGGAGGCCTGGCCACATTGCTGCACGGCTGGCTGACTGACATAGCACACGAGTTCGTGGTGGGGCCCTGCCTGGGTGGTCTGCTGGGATCCCTTTGATTAAATTCCCAGGCTGGGAAACGGGAGCTGCTCCTAACGATAGCGGGGTCCTGAAATCTCAAACTTGCCGGATGGAGAGGGCCCTAACACTCAGCCTCCCTTCCTCACCACAGGCTCCTCACACTCCTCTGTTCACAACAGCGATACCCGTGGAGGGCCTGGTCTACGCTGACCTGCCCTCCCTTGCTGACTGAGGCAGAGCTGGTGAGGTCTCATACTAAGCTGCAGCCCTGTGCCGGCACTCCAGGACCCTCCCACTGCAGGTGCAGACGATCCTTAACACAGCCTTCAGGAGCACACACAGCAACCACTAAAAAAACCCCGTTCCAGAAGATGGCCAGCCTCTCACATGGCAAGGGAAAGGTCCAATTCAACCTGATTGTTTTCCACGGTATACACTGACCAACCATGTGCTGAGGACGTGTTATACCTCTCATTCTGAATGCACATATGTAGCACAAACACTGTTTAAGGGGCCCACTGCTTACGTGTGGAGAATGTTTGCTATTCTTATGTGTCCTAGGACGTAGATGAAGCGACATCACAGAAAAATGGTAAAATGATATTCAGGGAAATTAGCTTCTGCTTTTAGCTACATAAGTTCCTTAAAAATTTAGGGCCTAATATAAATTCTAAGTTGCTCAAAGCCTTTTAGCCAGTTGTGGTTTAAGACCCGCCTCTGTCTAGTCTACCATTCCTTAGTATTTTCACTAGAAAAGAGGGAGGAAGGGGTGGCAGTGCCTCATCCTCCAGCTGCCCTGCTTCTCAGCTCAAGCACCTGTCCCTGAGGGGTTTCCAGTCATCTTCAAGAGCAGCAGCCCCTCTGCAGGCCTCCTAAGTGGCTGGGCTTTTACTCCAGCTTCAGTCCAAGTGACCGGGACAGACTCCCCAAGTCCAACATACCACTCAACCTGTTGCCCAAGACACAAAGGCCAGGGCTCCTGCTCCTGGAAGCTGACTCTGCCCTTCTTCTGATACAGCTGAAAACGAGCTCTTCAAAGAAGCCTGCTTTGGCCTATCTCTATTCTCACCAGCAAGCCAGCTTACCCTTTTGGCAGTCATGCTATTCCCCAAGAAAACAGTGTGGGGTGCAGTTGGCTATTAGTGTCGTGTTTGGGTGGCTGCCGTTCTCACAGGACTCTGAGTTATTTCCCAGTCAGCATGATGTCACATCATCAATGGTTTACCACCAAAGCCAGGAATGCTCTTAAGAACTTGGACAAAATGTTTTCTTATAAATATTCATAACAAAATACAAAGTTTTCTAGAAAATGTCACACTGACTACTTTAACAGATAAGTAGATGAAATTACAGATTACAGAAATTACAGATAAAGATAAAATGTTCTCTCAAAAATCTCTACAATTTAATTTTGTACACATCTTCAATATAGTACAAATAATTTAAAATCTGCTTTCCTTGTTCAATGAAAGTCTATTAACTCCTTGGCTACAAAACAATTAAATAGTAGAGTTTATGGGATGTAACTAAAACAATGCTCAGAGGAAAATTCACAGACTTTAAGAAATAGTGAAATAATTATAAGAAAAGCACAGGGAAGGAATTAGTAAAGATAATGGAACAAAATTATTAATTTTACAACAATAAAGAAATAGTGTGAGGCTGGGTGTGATGTCATACGCCCTTAATCCCAGCACTCAGGGAGGTAGGCTGATTTCTGTGAGTTCAAGGCCAACCTGTGAGTACAGGACAGCTGGGGCTTGTTAAACAGAGAAACCCTGTCTCAAAACAAACAAGCAAACAAACAAAATAACAAAAAAAAAAAAAATAAATAGTATGAATATATCCAGAATTAATCTTTTTGTTTGTTTGTTTGTTTGTTTGAGATAGGGTTTCTCCGTGTAGTTCTGGCTGTCCTTGAACTCAGAGATCCAACCTGCCTCTGTCTCTTGATTGCTGGGTACAAAGGCACATGCCACGACCACTCAGCTCAGAATTAATGTTATGACGGGCGAGTTATCCATTGGCCAACCAAAAGATGGAAAAAAAAAGAAGAAAGGAAGGAAGAGGAAGGAAGGAAGGAAGGAAGGAAGGAAGGAAGGAAGGAAGGAAGGAAGGAAGGAAGGAAGGACAAATATAAACAGAAACTGAAGATGAAGGCAGTACTGAGCAAGGGAAACCTAGGCACCTGGGGAGGTTTCTGGATTCAAAGCTGCTGGTGCTGACAGCCACAGTTAGCTCCCATGCGAACTGTTCAGAGACTCCTAGAGCTCCTGCTCACTGCCCTCCAGGAAGCCACAGGCATTTATCACTGAGCTCAGTTAAGAAATGGAAACAGCTTTCCTTTTGAACACAGCAAAAAAGAAAAAGCAGCTAGAAAACAAATGTTCCAGAGTGTATATAAGAAGTCACTACAATGTATTATTAGTTATTAAGCACAAAAAATTACATTAGATTTTCCAAACTACAAATTAAATGACTGTCCTCTGAGAGGAAATGGCTGAAAAGCATGTAACAGTTTTTCTATAATAGAATGCATTTATCTAACAACTTGCTTTCATCACATTAGAAACAATGTATTCCTAAAGCCTTGACGGCTGAAATAACAGTATTTCCCAAGTGCATATCCTTCAGACTTTGCAAAGAGGCTTTTTACATCCCATCCTTATGACCCAGTTGTGTTTTCCCATCAGTAAACACATCCACAGAGGTTGAGAAAGGAAGTGCTCAAGATCAGATAGGCAGTCGGTGGAGAAGGACAGGTCTCGGGCTCACTAATCCAAGCCTTCCCAGATGTTCCACCCTGTGTTTCTGCACACTACAGCACCTCTCTGAGCACTGCATCACACAAGAAGCACCCTATTGCTGAGACTCTCAACGTTAAGACTGACATCTAACAGCAGGTTCGGAGTCTCACAAACATGAGCTGATGGACTCGTGGAGCACTGGCGCTGAGATTACAGGTGAGAAAGACTGAAGGTGGCCTCCCCGTAAGGATATGTAAGCTGGATATTACAGGATCAGGATCTTAGAATTTTCTGGGCTCTGCAACATAGCAAATGATAGGAGCTGGAAATACGTAAGCACTAATATTGATTGTTTTTTATAGTAATCACAAGAAAATAATTTAATGTCTTGATAAGCCTAGGTATTTACTTAACTGGAAGCCAAAATGCCAGGTAGAGAGCAGTGATCTTTACTTTTTCATAGTCAGCTGACTACTCTCCACTTACTAGGGCCATGCCTAGTCTCATCGGTCTACGGCTGATATCCAACTTCCAGTCTCTTTCAAGTCTCATTACCACCTTGTCTTATTTCTTTGCTTTCAACTGCACATTAGGCCTCTTCATCTATTCATTTCAAATTACTAGGGATTGGAAAATAATCACTGCCCACTATGCTGAGAAGAGGGTGAGGAGAAGCCAAATCCATGTGTCAGGTTTCTCTATCTTTGCTCTAAAATAATTAAAACAAAACAAAACAGAAAACTAGGGTACTACCAGAGAGTGCTGTGTTGTCTACTTTTACATGCACTTAAAGCAATTTTCACCTTAATTCCTCTCCCCCAGATTTAATTATCATTATGGAGTTACAATCAATTTTAAAAACACACACACACACACCCACACACACACAAAAACAAAAACGAAAAAATGCAACGCCATAATGACTATCATGACATTATTATCCATACCTCATTTGGAGAACTCTGATTCCATTTAGCATTAAGGAAGGTTTCCACCTTCAATTAAATACCATGGTGACTACCAGAGAATAAAGAGAACCCAAAGGTCGTAAAAGTGTCATGTACATATGAAAGTACCATACATACACATCGTTGGCTATTCGCACATTCACACTGACTCAAGCAGCAGGGAAAGCCTTCTGTGCTGTGGACTACCTCTGTATACTTTGTAAACTTTGTAAACCCTCTGTAGTCCCTATGTGGATAACACAAGACCTGTCAAATCAGGAGTACCTTCTTCCCAGTCCTGCCTGCAGCCACCATAAAGCACCACAACAGGAGCTGTCAAAATGGTCTGCACCTGTCAAAAAGGCGGCACCTCCTTTCCTTCCTCAGCCTGCATCCCTTATGAGATAGCACCACGGGAGCTGCCCATGGTGGTGGCACCTCCTCTCCAGCCTCCCCAAGCAGTTCTATAGCAACAACACCTCAGCCAAAACAGCCCTCAGTCAAGAAGGTCTTCCATTCCTTACCCATGGGCCCAATGCAGGGATGTGGTTGTGCGTGCATACGTGCATATAAAGCTACCAATCCCTGAGCATGAAAACCCACCAATCCCTGAACAGGAAAACACACCAATCCTTGAGCTCACCAAGCTCAGGACTTGAAATCTTACCAATCTTCACTCTGGAAATATCTGCCCTGAAAAGCTCTCCCCGCCCCCCCTGCCAAGAAATCCTATATAAAGCCTGTGTCTGTTCAGGTCCCTGCTGTCCTCTTCTGGGAGCAGAGGCAGCCAACCCTCAATTCATCCCTCTATACCCTGGACCCTCCCAATAAATCTCTTTTATGAGATGTGCTGCCTGGTGTGACTCTCACTGGAAGAAGCCAAGGAGCAATGAAGCGAAGGAAAAGAGAAGTGGAGCTGGGCTGAGGCTCCTGAGCTCAGTTGGGGATAACCCTACCCTGGCAGTGCCAAAAAGGAACTGTTACACTGCAGCACTCCAGATCAGCCAGGGATATCCTCCCTCAGGGCTGCAACACCTCTGCTGAGGAGGTTTCCTCTCAGAGCTGTGTGGTTCCTGGGCTCCAGGGTCCCAGGATACCTTTTTGTCCAAGCAGCAATGCCAACATAAACATGTATGCATGCATCCTAGAGTCAGTGCCCTCAAGTCTGCTTCTGCCGCATCCGCGTCAATAGTCATTAGACATGAAATATTCTCAGGTAACAACTAAATAGAAAAACGGGGCGGAGGTGGGGGAATAACAAAAACGTTATGACATTCCGATAGAGATCTATAAAACCAGGACTCACTGGAAAATTTTAAGAATACGAAAAGTTAATTTAAAAGCTGCTGGGCTAGCGAGATGGCTCGGTTAATAAAGGCACTTGTCTGCCAAGCTTGATGACCTGGGACCCACAGGATAAAAGAATACACTACTGCAACTATCCTCTCACTTCCACTAAGTGATGCATTCAAATGGACCTTGTGTATGTGTGTGTGCTTTGATCCCTTTATATCTGCAGTTGAAATTTAGATGTTACCTATGCAATACTGTATACCATAAGAGCCAGTAACAGAAACTTTGCAATGCCTGTAAGAGTTATTTTCTTTACAGTTAGGGAGAAACTATTGTTTTATACATGAACAGCAACCGAGACTCACTGAAGACCATGAGCACACAGGAAACAGCCAAGTGAAGGAAGGACAGCATGGCCTACCCCGTCACACCCACTCCAAGGCCCACAGAGCTGGGTGGCAGCTGGTCTGCCCCTACCTGCTGGGTGAGGAGACTGATGTGACTGGCTGGAGAATACTGTCTGGCTGCCTGCTTTTCCGCGAGCCGCTGTAGTTCTGCCGTAACCAGACTTTGGTTGTATCTTCTGTTGAATGAACCTTCTTCACCTTCTTTTTGTGTTTTGGCTATTCCTGAATGATGCTTGTGTGGATGGCATGAACCTGCTGAGAAAGAGAACAGTTCTCACCCATTTAAGAATCAAGTCCAGAATTAAATTAGAACAGTGGCAAACAAACATCAGACCAACAGACACTGATGAATCCTAGGGAGCTCTAAAGGCCAAAGATGACCTTCAAATGGTCATTAAAAAAAAAAAGAAAAAGCTATGTAAATCCTTGCCATACCCTAGGAAGTCTTCCTATAGCCAAATTATCCTGTGTTAATTAATGTGTGATGGCTTACAAAGGATTTCTAGCACAGGGAGATGGAAGAGACAATGTTAGGATTTCCTTGAGAGTCAGCTGAGCAGCAAGGCAACCACATGGCACTAGGCTCTGTCCTCAGCATCACTAGGAACAAGAGAACTCAAACTTTGAGATTCTGATTCCTTTTTGGTTTTATTACATAAATACATATATCAGCCTGTAGCATCCATGGTAAACAGCACTCACAATACTTATAAAGCTCCAAAGGAAACCAGTATGAAAGAAAAACTGAGTAGACTTAGAAAAAAAATGCAATGATTTTGTATTCACAAGTGATGTCCTCTCAGATTTACATTTTCTTCTTTCAATTACTTGATCACAATAAAATCAAGGTTCAAGTTTTCTTCTGATTATAAAATCTCACTGAAAAACTTTTTAAAATCACAAAAGCAGAAGCATTGTAATGTATTTCTGTTCTATCTACTTGCTTATGTATCTTTGTGGTGCTGGGAATTGAGCCAGGAATCTAGAGCTCTATCTACTCTGAGCCATGCCTCCCAGGCCCCTTAGGCCCTTTTGCAATGCTAAAACAAGCATGAGCATTCTTTATATGCAATGTGGTGACATTCCTTTAAAAGGCTTTTTCATGTTTACTGTGATATCTGGCATATACATATATTTTACAATGTATGTGGAAGCTACAAGTACGTTATAATGAACATCTGTACGTTTCTACTAAAGCCAGGAGCTGTCTTACAAATAGCAAACATCAACCAGTGTGCTCCTCCCCATGTGTAATCCCTCTTCCGCTCTTTTGTACATTCTTTTTTTTTGTACATTCTTTTCCTTTTGTACATCATTTTATCATGTTCCCGTATGTATAGATATATCTGTGCATATATAGACATATATATATACATATACATAAATGCTAGATATTAAAATATTCGATATAAATATTATGTAAATATATATATACAAATACTACATAATTTGCTTATTTTCAGACTCTATAAAAATGGCATCTCACAATAGTGGTTTTCCAGTGTAACTTAGCAGGGTACTACCAGGAGGCATATTCGCTGGGTCAGTATAGGTAAATTCATGTGATTTATTTACTTCTTGTTATGCTTCAGTTCCATCAGTAGTTACTCTGAACGGACAGTGTGCACTCACGCACACACTGCGGCAGGGCTTTTCTTGTGCTCATGCCTAGGAGTAAGACTGCAGGGTCACGGGGTACATATATTTTCAAACTGAAGTGACAGTATCAGCGTGGCATGCTTTACACTCCTACACACATGCATTCCTGCTGACCCACACATCCTTTAATTATTTGGGACTGTCAAACATTTGAATGTTCCCTTCTCTAAAAGGCTAATTATGTAATTAACAATGATGTTGGATGCCATTGCTTTCCTGAAAAACATCATTTTTCTATTGCCTTTTCCTTGGGTTATTAGAATTGTGCTTCTGTTTTTACTTCTGTTCCACATTATAAACTTGCAAAGAATTTTTTTAAGTATTAGGATCTACATCTGAAAAACTGTTTTTGTTTTTGAAACAGGATCTTACTACGTTTCCCAGGATGGCCTTCTGAACTCATGATACTCCTGCCTACACAACCCAAGTGTGGGTGTCACCATTCACAACTGAAATTTATTTTTATGCATGGGTGAGGCAGTGATCTGATCCACTTGTTTACCACACAGCATCATTTATGAGGACACTTTTCAACTAATGTACAATGCCACAAACTTATGCTAACTTTCTACAGGGTTCCTTTGGTCATTATTCTGTGCTTCCGCAAACACTACACTTTCTTACCTTTACAGAAGTCTTAGCAAAGGGCTCAGAAGGTTCTCAGTGTTCTCGACCATGCTCCTTTTTCTTATCATTTAGAATAGCCTTATTAAGTTCAACACTGTAAACCTGCTGAGGTTTCCAACTTTTGATGAGTATGACCTGAGGCTTCCTATGCCCACATGCAGTACATTTATCTACTGATGTGCTCTTCCCTGATGACTTCTGACATTTTATAAAAACTCTTTTCTAGCCTTTTCCTGGGGGTAGCTTATAGCTTTATGTAAATGTCCAAGATGCTTTCTAAAAACAGTTTAATGGGTGATAATAGGTTCAAAATGCTGTGTATACTTAATTAATAGAATTTAAGCTTCAGAGTATAAATGGCCTCTGGTAAGCTGATCACAGTTCTTTGGATATCCACACTTACAAGAGTATATAAGCACCACAAACTAGACTCAGTGGGCTTCAATTAATAAAGTATATGTAGTAAAATTTACCATTTAAACCATTTTTTTTATTCTATGAGACCTTCATTTGTTTTTATTATATTATTAAACACCCTCTCCCCACACCCTTCACTACTTACCAAACTTCGTGTTCTCTATTTTAATTATATATGTTTTCAGTTGAAACAATTGTTTTCAAACACTATACAGCTCAAAGTTGTTTTCCAAAATGTACCTAGAGACCATTTTAGGTTTTTGATATACATAAAACATTATCTGCAATTAAATTTTATCACATTGGTTTTATTATTATTTTTAATCTTTTATGTTGGTTCTGCCTTCTAGTAAAGTGCTGACCAGAAGCAGCATTAGTGAGCAACCTCATCTTGTCCATAAGGTAGTCGGGAACACAGTAAACATTTTCTCACTTAGACTGACATATTTACGGGTCTGGGACAGCCTTTTCAGGCTAACAGGGACCTTTTTCAGTAGTCAGAATTACTATGAATGCGTTTGGAGTTTACCAACTCTTTTCTGAATTTCCAGTGGTGACAGGAGTGTCCTTCTTCATCTGTCAGTGTGGCAGGTGATAATGACGGGTCTTCTACTACTAAACCATGCCCGCACTCTTTGGGTAGACTTGCTTATGATACACATCTTTCTGATGTGGCTAGATTTGGCAGGCTTTTATTTTGATTAAAATTTCTGCATATGCATTTGTTATCAAGACAAATACAGTCACACAAAAGGGGTTAAAAAGTATTCTTCCATTCTCTAGTAATTTTTAATAATAGAATTATCTACTTATAGAAAGAGCACTAGAAATTACCTATCAAATTATCTGGGCCTTATGATTTTGCCCAGAGAAGAACTTTAAGCACTCTATCAATTATTTATACACATAGGATTATACTGGCTTTCTTCATAATCCTGAGTCAGTTTTACACATTACATTTTTAATTAAGTTTGCCTGTCTCAACTTGGAGGAAATAAAGCTGTTGATAATATCCTATTTTTTCTCATCTATGCATCTTTGTCTGTTCCTCCATTCCTTGTATAATGGAATGGAATCCTGTCTTCTCTCTTTTCTTTAACAGTCTCACTAAATGATTATCTATTTCTAATGAGTAACTATTTCTAAGGGACTTTTATGGAGAATCCATAAAGAACACATCTCAATAATAAAGATAATCCTCAACTTAAAAACTAGCAAAGAAATCAAATACACATTTCCCCTACAAAGATATACAAGGCATGAAAAAAACAATACATCATTAGCTGTTAAGGAAATACAAATCACAACCCTTCTATACAAGAGACAGATTAGATAGATTCTAACCCAAATATTCTATGATGGGTAAAATCAAAAAGACATTAAATGTTAGCAAGGACATGCTTCATCAAAATGAGGACTCACGAAATTTATCATGTGACCTAGCAATTCTACTCTAGCTAGAAAATAAAGACTTATGTCCTCTCATAAATGTTACAACATGACTTATAGCACCAATATTCATAATGGACAGAGTGGGAAAAATGTTCACCATCTATCAAACAGAAAAACAAATGCTGTATAGCCATACAACAGAACACCACCTATCTATTTAGAAAGCATCAAGCATAATATATGCTATGCCACAGAGGAACCTGGAAAACACGATACTCTGTAAAAGAAGACAATCACAAAGACCATTTATTGAGTAATTCTAGCTATGTGAAATGCCCAGAATAGACAAATCTGTAGAAAAAGAAAGCTACCAGTGGTTGCCAGAGGCTAGGAGAAAGAAGAAAGACTGCTAACAGACTTGGAGTTTCTTTAAGGGGAAAAGAAAGTGTTATGAAGTTAAGCAGTGGTGGTAAGTGTACAAATCTGTGAACACACTAAAAACCACTGAAGCTATACAAAATCACCAAGTTTCCAGGTAGGGGTTATTATCTCACTGAAGCTGTCATGAGAAAAATGGACTGGAGATATAGCTCACTGGTAGGATGTTTGTTTAACACATGTAAGGTCCAGGGTTCAATCCCCAACACCATGAAATAATGGGAAAGAAAACTACTGATAATATGGGTCTACTTCATTTAAAATTAAATGTCTTATCTTTTGAGTTCTCTGGTCAGATCATTTTTAAGTTGTCTGATGTCAGGAATAACTACTTGATTCAGAAAGAATGTAGAGAAACGTCACAGGTCTCTGATCATCTGCAGTGGGAGATCTACAGGCCTTGCCTTCTTCATCTCTCTTGTGCAGTACCTAGGAGCAGCCCTGTTTCATTCTGTGTCAGTGAAGGAATGCTAGTGGGCAAAATGCAAGACCCCTCTTTTGTCACAGCAGAAGGCAGCAAAAGAAAAGGCAAAGAGAAAAGAGGGCATTCTGCTTTCATGGGGCTGGGGGGGAGCTGACATGGCAGGTCTTCATTTTCTCACTCACCTGCCTTTGCTGAAGAGGGACGAGACAGTTTCTGGCTATAGATCTGGGCGGCACTTTGGAAAGAGGAAAAGGGGCCAATGGTGTAACTGCCTGATCGACAGCGGGGCAGGCCAGCAGGGCTTATGCTCTGGGTCCCAGTGTGTATGGAGGGAGAAGCACTGTCAGGGACTGGGCTCAGTAAAAGTGTTGACTGGTGAGGCATGCTGGGGATAGCTGGAGAAATTTGAGATAAAGAAGAATGGTGGCCAGGACCTGACGGGAGGGCAGAAGTTGTGATAATAGATGACAAATGGGTGCTGGGAAGTTTCTGCAGAAGAACAGCAGCAGGACCAGAGAAAGAAGAACAATTGGTATAGACTAGTTTAGCCTCTTTTCCTGCTGAAGTGGTAAATCCTATTAAAGCAAAAACAAAACAAAACAAAAGAACAGGTCATTTTAGGAAAAATAAACATACAATCTCTATGACACATAAACATTTTAGAACATCAAAATAATGTTAACATGAAACAGATCATGCAGGCTTTAGTGAGTATTCATCTTGAACTTAAATGCTGCTTACCAGAGACAGCCTGGTAACAAGATTTTTACTATATTTTTAACCCTTCCTAAAGGCTTCAGACTTCCCCCACAAAGCAGAGCAAGCACATTCTACAAATGTCAGGCAAGCAGGACAAAGTGTCTACAAGGAGCAGCTAATTCCTAACCTCTGGGAAAAAAGAAAGTGCACAGAACTTCTAAAGAAAATGGAAAATGCTTTTGAAGGAAAGTAAGTTACTGATAGTCAGGAGGAAATTCTAAGGGAAAAAGAAGAACAAAAGGAAACTTCCCTGGGGAATGCTGTCCCATGCATTTAAAATAACACCTGACAACTGTTCTTCGTTTTACAGGCGTGTCAGAGAGCAATGTGTGTTTCAAACACTACTCACGAGATAATTTATCGGAGTGGATTTCTGTTGCCTGTTGCTGTTTGGGCTGCTTTATTTTCACTTCATGTATTGTCTCAGGGTGATCTGAAATAAAAAAATACGGACTTAGGGCACTTCTGTTCATCAAAATCTTAACGTGAATCACAAGTATTACTCAATGCTGGGAAACACTACACATCCCAGCACACCCTTTAAGGATGGTAACACCTGGGGCGGGTAGCTCCGTCTCACTAAATCAAGGACAGATACTCAAACCCAAAGCAAGATTGACTGTGACCCAGCTAGGACAGGACTGGAAGATGAAATAAGTAAAGGGAAGTCAGGTGCTTCCACCAAGACTCCAGACTGAGGCAGGGGTGCGGAGATGAGAGATCACAATGGCTGGCAGGGCCTGCTGCAGCCAAGGCAACATGCATGGCGAAGAGCAGCGCTGTGAGATGCAAGCACAGGCTCACTAATTGTTAGTGTACCACTGTGACTCTGTATCCTAAAGTATGTGCCTCAGTTTACTAAGACAGGTTGATCGTTATATTCAATAACAGAACCAGTTGCCACTGGAGCAGTTTTTCTCTTCTACAGAATTCTGAAACAAAACAGTCCAAAGCTATTCGTGCACTTAGAGAACTGTATCAAAATCTGTGTCAAGGGGAAGATACATACAAAAGTATGAGAATCTCTCAGAAAGATGAATAAGGGCTTGTGGATCCTGTCCTCTCTATCACCATGTGCAGGGATAATGCTGTTACTTGCCTGTTCAGCTATGAAATGAACCCAGATACCAAACTATCACGTGTTTTTTTTCTTGATTGAAACCTTCATAACCCTTTCTAGGTTTATACACTAGATAAAGCAAGAATTGATCCTCTGATATAAAAGCAGTCATTAAAAAACAAATCTAAAGGGCTGGGCAGTGATGGCACAAACCTTTAATCCCAGCACTGGGAAGGCAGAGGCAGGATCTCTGAGTTCAAGGCCAGCGAGGTCTAGAAAAAAACCAAACAAACAAAACCTGTCTCAAAAAAAAAAAGGCAAACAAACCAAAAACCCAGATCCGAGAATTTTAAATGACCCATCTGTCTTAGCAGGAACTGCTAGGGCTCCTCCATTAGTGTCAAGGGATTAAACAGCCACACAAATGCCTATGTGGCACCATCTCACCAGGTAAACACTTTTCCCTACTCCAACCTTACTGTAAAAATTTCTCAGTCTCCCTTCCAAAATAAACTCCATTCAAAACACTTTATAAACACAAGGGCTTTTAATGGCCCCGGTCATTAAATTGCTAGCAGCTATCAGAGGAGCTAACACAAAATATGAAAAATAAGAGAAAGAAGAATGGACACATAAAAATGAAGTTAGAAATAAGCTCCAGGAGGAAGCTGGACATAAGAGGACTACTAAAAATACAACTGAGCAACACAGTTCCTAGGCGGGCTTTACAGAATGGCCTAAATGAGCTTTACAACACTGGGCGGGGCTGGAGCTCCATGGTAGAGGGCCGGTCTAGACTGTGAGGCTCTGGGATCAATCCCCAGCCCTATTAACACAAAACAAAAGCAACAATGCTTCTTTGAAAACCTCATTTTACATTTAAAATGGCCAATTTTCCAGAATATTTTCATAATAGACTGAGAGAGCCTTAGGAATAGTGAGACTGAATCCAGTACTTAAAATACTGACAAGAGAACTGGCTGCTCTTGCAGAAGACCCGGGTTCAGTTCTCAGCACCCACATGGCAGCTCACAACATTCTTTAACTGTAGTTTTAGGGAATCTGATGCCAATGGCCTTTTCTGGTCTCCATGGCACCAGGCACACATGCAGTCCGCAGACATATATGTAGCAGGACACTCAAATACATAAAATAAAAATAAAAATTAAAATGTTGATAAAATACCTACATCGATATATTTGCGTCCAGGTTTGAAATGAATCTTACATAGAAAGCATAGCGTGTGTTGCTACAGAGTGATTGCTATGTGTTTTTACGAGAGTAGGAGCTAGAGAGTGTAGTCCACAATGGATTTCAAATCTCTAAGAATGGTGTTCCTCCGCAGCAAGAACTTTCAGACACATGGGGAATGTTACAATGCCTGGAGAAAACCAACAGCTTCTGGGGCTTGGGACCAAGAGTATCGGTCACCTCGTTAGGCCTGGAACAGCCTCACACAACAGCAAACAACAAAACTCCATCCAAGATGCCAATAGTGCTGAGAGGCCTGCATGGACTAGAGGATGTCTGAAGAAGAGACTAAGAGCAAAATCGGACAGATGATGGCTTAAAGCCAGGCCTTGGGAGCTGAGAAGGAACGTGAACCACGCTCAACTCCCAGAGACTTTTCTTAGCTGTAATGAAGTTTGAAAATGGAGCCTGTTCTACATGCTGTGTGGAAGCAGAAAGGAAGATGGGTGCTCATTAAATATAAGGTTTTCAAAAAGAAAAGAAAACCACAAACCCAGTTGCTGCCATTAAAAATGAAAATGAAACTGTAAAGGCTGCCCTCCTTTTGCTTTAAAGACAGAAAGCTGTACCCCACCCTCCCTCCTGCCCTGGCCAGGCAGCAGGGTCCAGTCATGCTGGAGCCGGGTGTTCAGCCAACTTTTATTCTCAGTTCTCTGCACGGCTCCACTTTCCACATGTTTGCATTTGTCACTCTTTCGCTGGCATACTTACCACCTTTTGCCCCACTATCAGAATAACTACTGCTGTTCTTAGAACCTTTAGAGTGAGTCCCCAGGAAAACACTGGCAGACTTGTTTTTTTGGGTGTAAAAGGTCAACACCTCCTCCAGCTCAGCCTCACTGAAATGAAGAAGAGAGTATGGTCAGCACAGGAAGCTGCTCTGGAAAATCTTTTGACATTTTATGATGGAAAAAGTAGGCAGGAGAAGGGAAAGGGAGACACACAAGCTGAAAGCTCCCTGTTAACAGATGTTTAAAATGAAGCATAAATGAAAGCAGCAGGGGAAATGGACACTATGATAAGGTTTTATTAATGCATAGATTTTCTACATCTGCACTATCTGATCAAGCAGCCACTAGTTACATGGAGCTGTTTAGACTCAGTTAGAATGAAGTAAATTAGAATATTCTTTTCCAGAGTTGCACTATGCACATTTCAAGCACTTGGTAGTCACCTACAGGAAGTTTTACTGAATAACCACATTCTTGGTAAGGAATTGAAACCACAGGTTGGGTCAAAGCTTACCAGTGACCTATTTTTGTATGATAACATCTCTCCAATTTACACACACATGGGGGGGGGGATACACCTTTAAAAAAATAAAATAAAAGGCTTATTCATAGTCACAGAGTGCAACTGTCACCTGGCTGCAGTTTTCAATGCATCTGCCCAGTTTCTAGATAACTGAAGTATCTTCAGAAAATGGCCACAAGTCATTTTAATTAGTTACATCGGAAATAAGAAGATCTGGTGTGACCACAGAAAAGATCAGTAATCGTCTGAACAAAGCGTGAGACAGAACTAGATGGGCACTTAGAATTACTGAAACTATGCATGTTACATTAGCCACAACATGTAAAGTGTCAGAAAGCAGAGGAGAGTTTAGGTGGGCCTCGCAGTAAACTTAACATGCACAGACTTCATTGCCAAAGGCCTCACAAGTGAGAATTCAGGGATGTTCAGCATGTACAGCCACTTCCTTATGTATAGCCATTTTTTTTTATGCCTGGAGCTTGGCTTTACTCCACATAGGTAGACTTCAAGTTGGTGAAGCAACCCACCAGCTGTCTCCAGAACACACTAATGAGAACCCAGGAGACCACATCTACGGATCTCTAGAAACCCTCAGGTCCCCAAGGAGCAAAGCAGCACAAGATAAATAGTGTTAGGAACCAGCAAGGATCTACAGCTGGGGTTACACTGGGCCCTGCTTCTCTCCAGCAGTGTTTGATTTGGCCCTTCTCAGACTATTGGAAGGCAAGGGATAGCTGGCCCAACTACAAGCCACTCTGTACCTGCCTAACCTCTGCCCACTTCCTCATTTAGGTCTTCCTGCCTCCTTCCTACAGGCGTTTGAGTTTGTTAGCCTATTGAAGAAACCCTGTGTTTACCCTGACTTATTAAAAGACCCCACTCTACAGAGTCCCAGCAACTGCTGCTTAAGTTATAATCAATGATAAATACAACCAAATGTATTTTCATCTCTAACTCTCTATTTGTTTAGAATATATACAGTTTACATTTAGTATCCAATTAGGTTTCTTTTTTTCTTTTTTGATAGTTTGTGTTTTTTTGCTTTAAGACCCTATTTTCTTGGTATCATCTACTTTTTTGTCTTTTCTGCCTTTTTGTCATTGGTGGTGGTTTCTCAAGACAGGCTTTTTCTTCCCCTAGCTGTCCTGGAACTCACTTTTTAGACCAGGCTGGCCTTGAACTCAGAGATCTGCCTGGCTCTGGAATCATAGGTGTGTGTCACCATGGCCAACTGGGCTTTTTTCCTGCTTTTGATCTTTTTCATTTATTCATTTACTTTGTGTGTGAGTACATCTATGCACGGTACAGGCGTGGAGGACAGCCCGACAACCTGCAGGAGCCGTATTTTTGTTTCTACCACATGGGTCCTGGGAATGAACTCTGGTCTCTGGCTTGAGGGCAAGTGCCTTTACCTACTGAGCCATCTTATCCTTTTTTGCTTTTGCTGTTTTTATAAGAGGATGTGGGAAGATGGCTCTTGCTTCTTTTCTAGAGCTGCTTTCTCAAGTGTATTACTCGTAACTTCAGAATGTCCACAAAATAGTACATACAACTATAGACCCCACAAAATGACGTACATGTTTGTTGCACACCTAAAACACAAGACATTGAGGCCAGAATGAGGTCTGTACAAGGACGTAACTAAGGACCTCAATGTTAGCAACTGATAAACCACTACCTAATTTAACTTCACAAATAATGTAATGTTGATTTTCTTCGGAAAGCCTACCCACTGTGACTTGGACAACCTTAGCCTAATTTAAAGGGCTTAGAGTTGCTTTTCTGTTTAGTTTAGTAGTTTCTGCCCAAGTCTCTAATTTGAAAAAAAAAAGGGGGGGGAGGAAGGGGTTATATATATGACTGTTTCCCTGTCTGTCTATATGCACACAGGCATCATTAGTACTCTCAGAGATCAGAAGAGAATGTCAGGTACTTTGGGACTATAGTTAGAGATAGTTGGGAACCACCATGTAGGTGCTGGGAATAGAACCCAGGTCTTCTGCAATATCAGACAATGCTTTTAACCTCTGAACTAACTCTCCATCCTGACAACTAATTAAAATTTAAAAAGGCCCTTCATTCTGAGATTTTACAAAAGTTAAAATAAAGTGTTTTTGTTACATCTTCCCTTGGAAATACAATGTCAGTGAGCAAAATGGACTGGCTGGCTTACATCAAAACAGAGCTACACAGAGATTTTCAATTTCTCAAGGTCAACCCTAAGCATGAATTTTTTTTTTTCTGTTTTATATAAATTGGGCGTGATCCTCACAGTGTTGAGAAACTGCCAATTTCTCACCCTACTCGATGTGGGCAAAATTTGGTCATCTCCACAGCATCAGGAATAAATCTGGACCCAGGAAACACTAGAAGCCCCTAGTTTCACATTTCCAAGAGGCTTTCAATACTCTCAGGCTTGTGTGCTTTGAAGGCTGTCTAGAACTCTGGCCCAGACACCAGACAGCATTGTTTTGATAACTGAAGTCATGACAACAGCAACACAACTGGGTAAGATATGGAGAGGCCAAACCTAGAAAACATTCCCTGCTTCGGGGACTGAGTTTATTCATATCCATGTATCAGGAACAAGAGGCCACTGGTGATTCAATGGGCAGCTCAGGAGGGGGAAGGGCATGTTACTAATCAACAGTGACCTGTACCTTGCTTGTCTGATGAACCCCTGAAAGCTTTCTGCGTTCACCCCATCTTCCTCCTCCTCTTCTAGTTTCTTCTTTGATTTCTTTTCAGCCATTTGTTCTGTTTCCTACCCATGTCCAACCCCAGAGAAAAACAACAAAAATCAAACTGACTCCTATAAATGGGCTCCATCTGCTTTCATTATCTTGGGTTAATGGCTCCTTACAGTAAAGACTCTAATTCTTTGTATACTTTCACCACCTATATATAATCTGACATACTACTTTTGGTCATTATTCCATGAAATGTTTTGAAATTCCCAATTAACAGTGGCAGAACATAATTTTTAATCATGTTTTTCCTTTCTACTCATACAGCTCATAGATAAAGAGCCTCTTATGGCAACATCTGGGATGAAAATTGCAACTTTACTGTGCGGCTGAACAACAGACACAATATTTTGTTGCAATGCACAAGAGGACTGGTCTTGAAGAGTCCCTCAGATCAGCTTCTAAGCTGTGTTTTGACTTGTGTAAGACAAAACAATTCTCAACCAATATGGAGTAAACTGTGGCTACAGGTGTAGCGTGCTGACAGTGTGTGTCTGCTAGCTTTTCCATGTAATTTCAGAAAAGCCATGTCAATTTCCAAGGCTCAGCTTTTTCTTTTACATGGTGGCCATACTTTTTCTCCCCAAAATATTTTTTTAAAAGGATTCTAGAACTTAGATACAAGACACTTTGGAAAAATTCTAATTAAGTGTATCAAGTAGGTATGAAATCATACCCCTGTTTCAAGTATCTCAGAGAAGAAAATCTCAGCCTCTCAAAACAGAAATACACGCTGTCACTTTAAGTTCACAGTTTAAGTTCACTCTCAAATGGCCAACTCACCACCGTCTGTAGGCACAATATTATAATACAATTAGACACGGCAGGGCCTTTCTCAGAGCACAGAAGAAATGTGCACTTTCCTAAGTGTTAAGTACAGCCACTGGCCCTCAGGAGTAGTAGTTTTTCAGCCTAGCTGGACTGCCCATGAGAGCCACACGGGGATGGTGCTGCCAAGAGAACAAGAGCAAAGTAGACTGGCCTGTTCCCAACAGGGTATAATGAGCCAGCGCGTAAGACTATCAGGCAATGACTCACCTTGTTGTACACGACGATAAAGTCACTTAGCTGGTGGGCAAGGATTCTTCTGCGCTCCAGAAGTGCCAGCCGCCGACTAGGTAACACCATCCTGAGTGAGTGCTGGAGGTTGCTTGATGCGCGCTTCAGGAAACGAACCACTAGCTCCTGCATAAATTAAAGAGGAGGACGCAAGTAGCGACTGTGCTTCACGCTGTGCCTCAGAAGACAAGCAATGATGAACAAAAGATGTGAGAAGACAAACAACGATGCACTTCAACAAGAGATGTGAGGAAAGGGATGTTGCACATTTTACAAACATGTTAGGTGTAAGACACTACAGAAAGACAAAACGAAAGGATCTTATTCTCTTCCTCAGGATGCTGGTAACAAAAAAAAAAAAATCAAATGTGGATGCAAGTAACTATGTAATAAGTAATAAGTAATAAGGCAGTAGTTATACAAATAGCCCAATATACATCCAAACAGAACTCTCCTAATTCAAAGAGTGGATGTTACATCTTATGAGGTGCTCAAAAAGGGCCATTTAGGAAATCTAGCACTCAAAGTCAGTGCAAACTCAAACCACAGAGGCAGATGAACTCATCAAAGGTGAGAAAGTAGGAAAAAACAGAACCAAGTGTGATGGCACATGCTTATAATCCTCATGCTTAGGATGCTGAGGTAAGCGGGTGACAAGTCGGAGGCCAGCCTGGGCTACAAAGTAAGACCATGTAACAAAACAAAACAAATCAGCATACAGAGAAACCTAACAGAAAACAATGCCACCAAGGCCAGAAAGAAAAGGGCTGAATGGCAAAGACTTCCAGCTGGAGCAAGACAGGACCACAAGCTAAAGACAAGGTCCTGAATCTGAGGCGCATCAAGAAACATCATATAAAGACCATGAAGGAAGCCGGAAGAAGTGCATGTGAGTGTGTGTGTGTGTGGGGGGGGAGGCTGAAGACTGTACCTCACTCACTCAAGATGTAGACAAAGGATTGAATTTGAAGCTGAGAGAATATCAATCGGATCATCTGTAACATCACAAATTCAAGAAATTTTGTGGAACTATAGAACCCAGCAGGGCAATACCCCATAGGGAGATAGAACTGTTTTCAGGTGGTGGGTCTTGGGGCTTGCAGTGAGGTGCCTCAGAGCCATCAGATACAAAATCTCTGGATCAGAGAGGGAAGCCACGTGCTTACGTTCCTTATAAGCAAGGCCACCGGTCCAAGAGCCACTGCTGGGTAGCTTTAGGTATATTTTCAAGAAGGAGTTCCACAAGGTTTACTTGGGTTTGCAGAGATGATCTTATATATTCTTGTAGAAAAACCCACATCTTGGATAAATTCTCAGCCAACAACTAGGATGGTTAGTTTGGGTTTTTTTGTCTGCTTTTGGTTTTTTTCTTCCAAGTGACTTTTTTATTTGATTTTTGTTCATTGCCCCCTCCTCTAGTTTTCTCCAGCATAAAGAGTACACAGTCTCATAAGCAGAGGATTTCAGACCTCTTTGTCTTTACTATAGGGTGGTTTAAGCTACTATCTTAAAACATTTTTCCCCCCAGTGGAGCAGACAAATCAATTTTCAAAAAGGCAGGCTTAAATTTCCACTTGGAAAGAGCAGATCTAACATTTTCCACTGATGGCTGACAGATTTTTCAGGACACACAAGGTTTATCTCTGGGTTATATTGTCTACTTTAAATTCATCATTTGTTTTTTGGGATAACCAACATAAATATGCACACATACACATATATATATCTGGTGTTTTTTGAGACAGGGTTTTTCTTTGTAGCCTTGGCTGTCCTGGACTCCCTTTGTAGACCAGGTTGGCCTTCAACTCACAGTGATCCTCTGTCCTCTGCCTCCTCGAGTGTTGGGATTATAGGCATGCGCCACCACACCCAGCTCAATGTGTTTTTTTAATGCACTTTGCAGTATATAGAGAGAAGTAAAAATTAAAGTTAGAAATGAAAAAAGACTCAGCCTCCTCAGAGTTAAAGATCCCTCTCTCTGCTCACAGTAATGTCTGTAGTTTTAAAAGGCCATAAAAAGACTGTGGCTTCCTCTACAAGCTCTGATCTTACCAAAGAACTTGATTTCTGTCATTGTGATCCAGAATATTAAATCATGGGTATGCTCACATAACTGACACAAGATCAAAATTGCCATTTAAGGTTGATTCTAGTAATTAAAAATTTTAGGGGCTGGAGAGATGGTTCAGAGGTTAAGAGCACTGGTTGTTCTTCCAAAGGTCCTGGGTTCAATTCCCAGCACCCACATGGTGGCTCACAACCATCTATAATGAGATCTGGTGCCCTCTTCTGGCATGCAGGCACACATGCAGGCAGAACACTGTATAAATAATAAATCCTTAAAAAAGATTTTTTTTTACACAATTACAAGTAGCAAAGTAAGAAGTTAAGCTGAGGAATGCTACTTTCTGAGAGAGCTTAGAAATGGGTACTGACTTCCAAAGAGCTACCAGAACTCCTCAGGACAGAAAATAATGGAAATAAAGCAAGCAACATGGCATACAGAAGTCAGAGGACAACTTGTGGACTAGATTCCCTTCTTTCACCTTTACATAGGTTCTGGGAAACAAACTCAGATCTTTAGGCTTGCATGGTAAGCCCTTTAACTGCTGATTCATTTGCTGAGCCCTGCAATGATTCTTTTATCAGAATAGATTGCTGAATTAGGGATAAAAGGAGAGAAGGAGAGAAAGAAAAAGGACAAGTGAAAGGTCCCAGCAAGCAGAGTCTCACCATCTGTTCATCCTCTTTGGCAGCCCAGCTGGGACTGAGCATCTGACCACAACTGTCTTTCGTCAGACGGACTTGCACATGCTGAAGATAGGCAGAGAAGGCTAACCGAGCCTGCACTTTGCTGTAGAAATCCAAAACAATACATCGTTATGAGATAGAATGGTAGACTGCCAACCACATACCTGCCAAGTGACCTTTAAGGATCCTTCTGTTAGGATGGCTGAAAATACAAAAACTGTTATATAGACACTACTGAATAAAGAACCCTTCTAAACACTACGTTTCCCATGCAAGAATCAATGATATTAGCAAAGGTGAGGGATACCCAAAAATTGAAAATCTCTTATCCTGCCCATCACATAGCTTCTTAAGCTTCTAAGAACATTCTTGGGAGAATATAGCCTTCAGTGTTCAATGGGACATTGGTAGCAAATTGGAAAATGGGTGAGGCACTGAAAGCCCTCCAGGACATACTTATCAGATAGTATATAAATATGGATTTTATTAGGAATAAATAATATTCATAGTGTGGAAAAGCCTGTGAAACAGCAACTAGATGAATCCTTCAAAGAAACTTTTGAGCCCAAATTTTATGGTCACAAATATCTCAACTGCATGTCAGGAGTGGCTGGAGCCCAGAACAAGTGAATGTGTCCAATGGAGCTTTGTGTACATGACCTGACAGGCAGGGACAAACCCAGATGTTCAGTGGGGAAAATATCCTTCAAGATGGTGAAACAGCCCACAAGGACAGCTGTTTTCTGCATGGTGGTCCAGGTCACAGACAAACAAAGACTGTCCTCAAGCTGCAGTGGGAAAGCCAACAGACCAGAGAGACAGTGATGACTTTCACTTCAGCAGCTAACTGTAGCAGATCTGTTTTCTTTCGGGCAAGATTTTGGTTACTTCAGCTGATCGGCCTCCTGACACTGTAGCCAAAATTACATCAGCTAAGATTAAGGCCCAACACAAGCTCTGTTCCCAATCCTCACACACGTAATCACCGAACACTGTCTGCTCATGTTTCCTAAGTTTAAGATGAAGGATTCATACCAAGTGAACTGGAGATCCAGTGGAGATAAAAGGGGTCTAGACTGAGCGTGTTTTGGGGGAATGGAGTGCAGGGGAGTTGAGCTAGGGGTCTGCTGGCTCTTGAGTTTTCACTGTAAGAGCTTCCAGCAAGTGAGCTATAAATAAGGTTACAATCCTATTACTACCACGGGCAGTTCTGGGAGTATAATATGAATTTGAAACAATGAATTTAAAGGTCCAAATGTTCCCAACAAAGACATTCCTATTCCTGTCTAGAGAACAACAGCGGCTTGTAGATACTTCCAACTGTAGCTGAGTAATTGACTGCACCAACTGAAGCCCTCGTACTTACTGTCAGCTGAAATTTCAATCCTTATTTTGTTTCAAATGAAATAAAGGGTACTGAGTTTTTCATGCCTATAGACTGTCCCAAGGAGACCCCCTAGAAGACTAACCTAAGACCATTTCAAAGGCATTGATCAGTCACTGGCATACCCCCTTACTTAGAGATCTGGACAAAAGTATGAGATAAGCAGGATTTGTATTAAAGCAAGCTGGTTTTAAAACAGATCCTCAGCAGATAAATCATGCACGGAGGTGGTGCATGCAGTTTCCAACCCTAGCTTTGGCCTTCCCCAGAGCTCTGGGACCACTGAAGTATTCCACAGGACAAAAAGCAGTAGTCTGGAGTCCGCTGACTTTCAGCAATACCTCCTACAAGCTCAGTCTCCTCACTAAAAGTGAAGTCCCTAAGAGTTACTAAGAAACACTTACTTCTACAGCAGCTCAGCAGGATGTTATTGCTGGAATGGAGCTCAGAATACACTTCCATCTTCCATTTCCAATTCTCTACACCCCCCCCACCCTATTTTAGGAAATAGTTTCAGAAATCCTGGTCTGATCCAACATCTTGGCTTGACAAAGGAGACTGAAGCCTGGAAAGGGTCTCTGACTCTCTGACTTGCCCTCAGTTGAGTAACCAATTCGCTCAATCCAAAAGCCAGAGCCCAGATACTACTCTCATTCTCCACAGCACCCTCCCAAACCTAACCCCGCCCTCTTCCTGGCCATTGTGTAAGATCCTGTGTAAGATCTGGCCTCTAGAAAGCACAGACCACTGCACCCAGGCCACTCAGCTTCTCTGCCCTTGGGTTTCCATCAGCTCTCGTTCTATAGTCCATTCTTTATGACTCAGAAGAAGAGCTGCCCCTCTGCTGGTCTCTTTCCACCTTCTTTCAGGACCCTTCTCTGCCAATACAGCCATTCTTATGTCTTAATCCTCTGGCCATCAAATCCTTCCTCTAGGTCTGTAAATAAGTTCCAGAACCCCTACCTTTGAAAACCAGGTATCTTTTACCTCTCCTTGATGTGGTCTCACCCTTTTTTCATTGGCAAGCTCTTTAGAACAACCACTTCACACTTGCTCTCTGATTTCCTCAGCTCACAACTGCTTCCCCACCCACAAATACAGAAGCATCCCTTTATTCCTTCCAAACATGTCTTAGGCACTCTATGCAGACCTGACTTCTGTTGCTGGCAGTGTTACTGTCTCCTACTCTGAAGCCCATCTCTGAACTGTTACCTCTTGGTCTTTGTTCTGACCTACCCAGTCCTATTCCCCAAGTGTGCTCCTCCTCTGTTCTTTCTCCCATCACTGAGCTAATCCAAACTAACATTAATGTCCACTGTAAGGCTTGAACTAAATACCTTTACCTATGAGCTATACTTTTGCTGGTCAGAGAAGGGACTCTGCCACTCTTACCTCATAAATCTTGTCCTTTTCATTCCTGTAACCTCACTCTCTGGCCAACACTTCCATCAGTTCTTACAGGTTTGGACAATTCTACTTGTCCCCTTTCTACTTTGAGTTTCTTCTCTCACAATACATGCAAAATTTACTTTCTAAAACAAGGTCAGGCTATATCATATAGCTACTAGAAACCATCCAGAAACAAAAGCCAGTTTCCCTAAAGCCTATGTACAATCGACCAGCGTCTGTTTTGGGAAAGATTAATTCCTTACCACACACTCCTGACCTCTTTAGTCCCCGAGTCTGCCATTTCCCAAATACCAGGACTTGTGCCATTTCAGTGCCACTATGTTTTGGTCCACCTAGAATCACCTGCCTCCTGGCAGTTAGAGGCAGAACTGACTCCTCAAAAAAACTTAATGTAAAGCTCACCTCTTCATGTACGCTAGTCAGCCTTAGTAACTCTCTGTTTGCATCACACCACTTTACCATCTTCAAAGCATTCTCCGCTGCCTGGAATACCATGTTTCTCTGTTTACTGTCCATCTTCCCAGCAGTCTGGAGGCTCCCCACTCCTGCCTTGCCCTCTGGAGTAATGCTCTATAGCCTAGCATATACCTGGCACTGAGCAGGTACTCAGCTATGTTTGCTGATGGACTGGAGAAATGACTATACTACCCGTTTCTGTGCCACTTACTTCGACCTACTCCAGCACTCTGCAATCAATAAAAGCTGGTTCAAAGGTCACTTCTCAGGTGATGCCTCTCTGGCCCTCTTTTTCTGTGTCATCATGGGGTGAGAGCCACAGCTCCGGGAAGGGTCTCACGCACTCATCCAGAGCTGCTTGAGTTCATCCTCAATATTCTTAGTGAGACTAATGCCAACCAAGCATCTGTTGAGCCTATAAAACCTGGGTTATAGTATGGCTTGACCTCAGACAAGTGACTTCTCTGAGACTCGGTCTCTGTGGTAATAGCAATGGTTAACCAGTCATTAGTTCTCAGGACTTCTGTGATTACCAAAGGAAACTGGGAAGCCACTGACACAGTACCTGGCATTCAGTACAAGTTAGTTATAACCTGCTTGACGACCATCACTCTCAAAGGTACCTACCTTAGATTTCCATTATCCTGGAGAATCTGCATCAGATTAAATTTAGACTCTGGCTCTTGAGTCTCAATTTTGCCGCACTGTTCACCTTTATTAGTCCACTCAGCAACTTTCATGGTATTTTCTCTGGGTGAATTTTCTACTATAACAGTCAATGAAGGTGTGTACTTGGGTTGATTTTCTCCAAGAGACCCGGCAGACTCTTCCTGGGAAGCTTCCTGTTCTTCATCTTCATTGTCTAATCCAACTTCTTCCTCCTCTTCACTTTCTGTCTCAGTTTTAATATTCATTTCAGCTGGTTGGGTAATCACTAAATGCGAAGAATCACTAATGTTGCTGAAAAAAGGATTAAAATGTCCTCTCTCCCAACACCTTCCTTTTATCTTTTTAGTAAAAGCCCATTTCTAAGTCACTCCACCAACAGGATACAGAATTAACAGAAAGTACATAACTTCCTCATCTTATATTCCTAACAACTCTATTAATGATCACTATTAGAGTTAAGAGTTCTCATCATACCCCGTGGCTCTCTCATTGAAGATTGAAGTCACTCCCTACCACAAAATGCCCTTGACTGAATAGTCTCTCTAGCATGTCAGGGGATTTTTCAAAAACAAAAACAAAACTCCTCCATGGAGGTACAAAGACTGGGGGAACAGCTTCCGAGGCTACGCTTGCTGCTGTCTAAGAACAGGAACCATATTATATATATATGAGAATATTTATAAATTGTCAATGAAACCCCAGGAACTAATGAGCTGCCTGATACAGGTGCTCTGGAGAGGAGAGAAGCCGAGCTGATAGCAATCGGTCAGTTAACAATACATCTGTGATGTAGGAGAATATAGGAAAGAAACTCTTTCATCTAAAATAGTCATGCCACCTGGCAACTTCAAATAATGGAGTGGGATTACCAAACCATCCATCCCAGAAGCACTGCTCAAAACCCACTAATCTGGATGCTCGTTATTTCTCAAGAATCAAGTATTTGTTTGCTGGTAGAATGAGAGCAGGAGCCAAAACAAGCACTTCACTCTGGGGAGTCTTCAATGCAAGTATTAAGGAACTGAACATTAAGAATTTTATAATCCTTTCAAAATTAAGTTTCAGAGCAGGGAAGATTACCTAGAGCAAAACTAACCTTCTGTGATCAGTTCTGACTCATTAGGTATAAAAGAAGAAAATGGCTACCTGTCTCTGCCAGGACCCAGATCATACAGTTTGTTGAATGCTCACTGGCAGGTACCTGGGTATTTTGGTCTCATTGCCCTCAATCTGCCACTCCGTCGTCTACGTTTTCGCACCTCCAGAGACAGTAGCTTCCTCTCATAAAGAGCAGCATGCAGCTTGGCCTTGGAATTCATGCTCTCCACCTTCAGTTCTGGTGGTCCATCAGTACCCACTCTGCAGAAACAACACAGCAGGCACACCTTCAGACAGCACTCTTGCTTAAACTGTGCATGCTGGTATATGCTTGTAATCCCAGCACTCAGGATGTAGAAGCAAGGAAATCTTAAATTCAAAGTCATCTATAGCTACACAGCAAGTTTGAGGCCAGCCTCAGATACAAAAGACAGTAAAGTCCTCTTCTCCGTTCCAAGACTAAGCCTGCCAGCATCTGTAAGGACAACAGGCTGTCATGGGAACCCTTGGAAACTTTAAAGTGCTTGAGGTTCCCAGGTAAATGGGAATACTACAGTCAACATTAACACTTCATTAATTCAAGATTTCCTCAATTTATTAAATGTTCTGAACAAAAATACATGTGAAGACAACACTGAAATACCTTTAAGCATCTAGTAATATTGGCTATAACTTTACTTTGTGGACTACAAAGTGTCACCCAAGCCCTTATACCATCAGAAGGACTAGCAGGTAGCAGTAATATTTTAAGACTTGAGATATAAAGTATATTTTATTTAGTTAGTTACAATTTTCTCATTAGTATTTAAACATCCTTTTGAAATGTATACAATAGTTAATGCAGAGACTGTGAGGGTCTCCCCAGTCTAATGTCACACAACATGGGGACATGCCAAACCTCCTGCCCACCTTTGGGACCTACATTGTTCCACAAAGAGAAGGGAGAGGCAGAATCCTTTCACGTGTTGAGCACAGAAATTTAGAGTCATAGGCACAGGCATGAAGCTGGCACCAGGCTATAGATAAGACCCAACCCCAGCAGTTTCTGAGTGAGAAATGGGATAGGGAAGAGGCCTGGCAATGCCTATGCCAGGTGCTAGAAAGATGAACCACAGATTAGGGCTGTGAGTGATGTATGGCCCAGTCCAGACAAGGAGTGGACAAAAAAGCACAGGGCTCTCACCTGCTGAACCATCTCACCATCCTTTTGGATGAAAGACATCACGATGATGCCCAGCCTGACTGCCAACTTTTGAAGTGATTCTCCTGCCTCAGCATCCCAAGTAGCTATAACCAAAAACTGTTCAAACTTATCTATCATCATACTCCCAAAGGCTGAACCACACAGAGCTATGAAAATAGATAACCAGCCAACTAAATAATAAATAGCTTAGACTGAAAAGCACCATTCAAGCCATTTATTTGCAAATATCTGGCTACTTGGTCAAATGTGGTAATTGTGTACTCAAATGTGATATTTCTATCTTTCCAAAGACACGTCTTTTAGAAGCTTAACATGTGGTCAGGCAGTGGGGGCACATGCCTTTAATCCCAGCACTGGAGAGGCAGAGGCAGAGGCAGAGGCAGAGGCAGAGGCAGGCGGATCTCTGAGTATGAAGCCAGCCTGGTCTATTAGTTCCAGGATAGTCAGGGCAGCACAGAGAAACCCTTTCTTAAAACAAACAAACAAACGAACAAACAAACAAAAACCCTAAGTAAATAAAATTTAAAAAGTAAAAAGTAACCTGATTTGAGATATCTTAATGTTTTAGGTCAACTTAATTGATGAATAGCTTCCTCATCAATTGATATCTTAATAAAGTCCAGTGTTTATGCTCACAAACTAATGTTTATTGCATTAAAAAGAATATTCCTGTTCACAAAGCTAAGAGCATGATTCTTTAGAGAAAAAATAGTACAGGAAATTTTTAATAAAAGGCTGCTGACAGTATGAAACCTAAGAGTGAAGGGCTATGGAGAAGTTTACTAGGGACACTAGTAAACAGCGACCAGACCCTGAGAGAAAGCTGCATCCTAACTCAGAACAGTGGGGACATACCAGTCTCAAGCTTCTCCCAGGGTAAGAATTAGGCCTTCCTTATCGACTGGCATTATCCATGGTGAGATGGACCAGCACAGAGATGACATGTCATGAACACTGGCGCATTAGTACTTTAATTATCAATAAATAAATTGTAAATATCTGTTATTTATATTTAGTCCATTTTATTTTTCTAATATTTTAAGAATATTTTAAAAACTGAAATTTCTAAGATTATATAGCAGATAGAGTTATTCAACATCTAGTTTCTATGATGAATTCATCATATGTAGCTCATGATGTATCTATCTGATCATAGTCTTTATCCATCTACCAATCAATGAAAAATGTAAAGCATTTTTACAGTAAAGACAACTCTAAACATTTGCATATGTATGTCATCACAATGTGGAAATCAGTAACTATGGGGTTAAAGAAGAGCAGAGCAGTTAAGAGCTGCTCTTACAGAGGACCCAAGTTCAGTTCCCATCACCCATGTAATATGGCTGTAACTATAGCGCTAGGCAATCAGAGGCCCTCTTTGGACTCCGTGGGTACTACATGCATATGATTGAAAATAAATTTTTAAAAGAAAGAAATCAGTAACTATGTTATACTAGTTTCATAACCTAAAATTTTCATATAATGGAGCGCACCCATAATTCTAATGCTCCAGTCTAACATTAATACCTGAAGCTCTGACATCTCTTCCCAGCCTATCTTGCCCTAACATCTTTCAAGCAATCAGTGTTCTGAGTTTTTCACCATGTTCCTTTGTCTGCTTAAAAACTTCAGACACAGAGGCTTCTTTTATTCAGCATGTGCCTAAGATTTCTGAGCTCCATCTACGCATATATATTCTATATTCACCCATTTTTACTGGTGAATAGGAGGGCCACTGCCCAAATAATCCACTTTATCTCCCCTCCAGATGGAACCCAAGGTTCTTTACATTATACATAAAGCTACTATGAACATATCTGTAAAACTCATGATGTAATTATTTTTTTTTTATGTTTTAAAAACATAAAAGTGGGATGTGCATGGCTAACAAACTGCCCACCTGGATGTGGAAAGCGCTTGTCCCAGTTTGCAGTAATGATGACAGTTTGCAGGAGTTCAGTCAGTTCATGTCCTCACTAGCGTGTGGTATGTAGAGTCTAACTTCAGCTATATTGCTAGGTGTTCAGTGGCATAACCTAGGCTTTAATGTACAACTCTGTGATTATAAGCATATTGGCTGTGGGAGCTATCTTCCCTTTGACGTAGCTATTGATCAGTTTTACCCATTTGTAGCAGGACTGACCCTTTAATTATCTAATATTTGGTGGGGAGTGCTGGAAAAAGAACCCAGGCCATTCAAGTGCTAGGCATGTTCCGTACAACAGAGCTATATTCGCACCATCTGTTCACAAATGAGTTGAAGAATTCTTTATGATTTTTGTCATGTGTGTGAGGTAAGCATCTTCAGTCTATAGCTTGCCTAATCATTTAAATAGTCCTTGATGACAAGCTTCTGATTTTGAAAAAATATAACCTTATTTATTTATTTATTTTTGTTCATTCTTTTCTGTGTCATGTCTAAAACTTCTGCCAAACCCAAGCATCCTATACTTTTTCACATTTACCATAGCTTTTATTTTTAGTGTCATGAACAACCTCTCACCTTTCTACGGGACAAGGATTGAAGTTAATTTTTTTTAAGTGTTATTTCCAACTATTCTAGCCATATTTGCTTAAAATAATTTCCTTTCCCACTTGGGTTACACTGGAGTTTTTGTTCAAAATCAAATGACCACAACATGAGTCTTTTTCTGGGATCAGAATGCCCCTACCTTAACTAAAGAGCATTAGAGGATTTAAGTCAGGGACTCTGAGTCTTATTCAAAATTACTTTGGATTCTCTTTGCACGTCCCTTAGTTTTTTGTTTGCTTGCTTGTTTGTTTTGTTTTCAAGACAAGGTTTTCCTGTGTAGCCTGGGCTGTCATGGAACTTTCTCTGTAGACCAGGCTGGTCTCAAACTTAAGAGATCTGCCTGCTTTCTGCCTCCACCCTGCCCCCACCCTTTTTTTTTTTTCTTTTTCTGTAAGTTTTAAAAGTTATTGTTTCTTTAAAATCTGCTCTAGCAATGGTTGAAATTGTACTGGGTCTTTAAATTCATCTGAGAAAAATGAATATTTTATCAAATATTAAGTCTACCAATCCATGAATAAGGTATCTCTCTCCATTAACCTAGGTTTTCCTAGTTTCAATCAATAATATTTAGTAGCTTTTTGTGTACAGCTATTAAATTTATTTCTGAGTACATCACATTTTCAAATGCTATTATAAAAGCAATTCAAATTTCTTTCTGATTATTTTCTGCTGTCAGTATATTAAAATATGATTAAAATAGTATATTAAAATATGATTTTAGCACATTGATCCTGTATCCCAGAATTTTACTAAGTGCCCTGATGTGCTGTAGTATTTTGTAAATGTCTTGGGATAGTGATCTTCTTATCCCTTCTTCCTCCTACTCCTTTGTCTTCTGCATGTATGGTATATATAGTGTATGCGTACATGTGTGTACAGGAGCATGTGGACATGTGTGCGCTCAAAGGCCAGAAGAGAACACTGTATGTCCTCCTCTATTGCTTTCTGACTTATTCCCTTGAGACGGGGTCTCTTACTGACTGCAGAAATCAATAAACCTGGACTTGTTCTGTAGAAAGTCTTTTATAACAAACCCAATATCCTTACTAGATTCAAAGCCCTGAAGAATTTCTACTTCAGCTTTGTTCAGTCCATCAGTGCTATCCTAAACAAAGAGATTAGCCACTTTAACTAAGTTGTCAGAATGACAGAATAATTCTATTAGTAACATTTCCTTAACATTCTTCCACAGGATCCATTTTGTCTATTGATCTAGACATATGCCATCTTCTCTTTATCTGAATTGGCACTTAGTGGTCTCTTTTCCTTTTGGCTTTGTTAATTTTCTCTACTATTTAAGTGCTTTATACCTTTTCTTACTTCCTCACTTTTTAAAAAAAGGTTTATTTATTTATTTTACGTGTATGAGTGCTCTATTTGCATGTACACCTGAATGCCAAAAGAGGGAGCCAGATCCCAGTATGGTTGCTTGTGAGCCTTCATGTGGTTGCTGGGAATTGAACTCAGGACCTCTGGCAGAGGTGACAGTACTCTTAACTGATGAGCCATCTCTCCAGACCCCCTCACTTCTACTTACTCTTAATCTTTCTGCTCTGCAGTGTAGTTTCTTAGGATGGATTTCTGATCTGTGACATCAGTCCTCAGAGTCCTTCCTCTTCCCATTCTTTTTGTTGTTGTTTTGGTTTGCTTTTTTGTTTTTGTCTTTGTTTTTTGTTGTTGTTGTTGTTTGTTTGAGACAGAGTTTCTCTGTGTTGCAGCCATGGATGTCCAGGTCTCTCTTTGTAGACCAGGCTGGCCTAGAACTCACAGAGCTCCACTTGCCTCTGCCTCCCTGAGGCTGGGATTACAGACGCGCGCCACCTGTAATCCATGCACCTCCTTTCTTTCTTGCATGCTTTCTTTTTATTTTGAGACAAATCTTGGTATCTGTAGCCCAAAGCTGGCTCTGAAGCCTTAAGCCTTTGCCTTAGCATCTAGGACGGCAGGCACATTACCATCCCTATTTCTGTGCTCAGCTTGCAGTATCAGCACTGAGAGCTACAACCATCCTTCAAGGTAGCACTTAAGCTGAAAATCATGCATTTTACGTTTTATTATTAAGGATGTCAAGATACTTTCTAATTTCCTTCATGATGTCCCTCTTGATACCCGTTAACTATTTAGAAATGTGTTGTTTCAGTGGTGGGGAAGATGGCGGACCAGGGCCTCCGGCTGGAGTGCGTGTAGATCCCGCCAGTCAGCCGTGCCTACACTGTTGCCTGTGTCCTCAGCGCCACAGCCGTGGTGAGCAGCTGTGTTGCCACACCCTCCTGTTCCAGCAATTGCAATTGATCACCCCTTTTCAGTTACACTTCAGTCTCTTTTGTTAACATGACTCTTCTGGCTCGTTACTGTCAAATGCTAGAAGAAGGCTCTTTCTGTGGTCGACGGCAGACTTTGTTTTTATGTTCCTTTTCAGTGGCTCTTTTCAGTGACTCTTTTTGGTTCGTTTGTGAGCTTACGCTTTTTTTTTTTTTTAGGCCTTTACAATAATGTGGAACCAAAGGAACCCCTATGTCCACATGAACTTCTTTGGTCTTCTAAACTTCCAGGCCCCCCTTCTGCCCTGCGTGCTCATGGGGTTTTCCTTGTTGTTGGGGAATCCGATTATTGTGGACCTTTTGGGTATTGCAGTTGGGCAATATTTTTTTTCAAGAAATATGTTTTTTTCTTGAAAGATATTATTTTCCAATCAGCATGGTGGAATAAGAATTCTGAAAACACCATCTATTTTGAGGACAATTTTTGATATGCCAGATGAGGATCCCAACTACAACCCACTACCTAAAGAGTGGCCAGGAGCCTTTGCTTGCTTGGGGTGAGGGCCAGCACCTTGGAGGGTAAAGCAGCTGTGCCAATTACAAGAGCCACCAGAGAAAAACTCAGTGAAAAGCCCATTGGGATTTTTCTACCCTTGTTGCAAAAGTGTGAGCACTTCTGACAGCTTGACAGACTTTAACTCCAGAAGCACTTTACAGGATTGCACATGTCCAGCAGTTTGCCAGGGGTTCCTCACTATGCTGGTACTGAAAGTATAAGCTCTTGGAGCCAAAAACAGGAGAAACATGTCCTGCTGCCACAAACAGGTACCAAGTTCAATTCCCAGCAACCACATGGTGGCTCACAACCATCTACAATGAGACCTGGTGCCCTCTTCTGGCGTGCAGATGTACATGAGGCAGAATGCTGTATAAACAATAAATAAATCTTTAAAAAGAAAAGAAGTAGCCAAGGGGGGCTGGAGAGATGGCCCAGTGGTTAAGAGCTCTGTCTGTTCTTCCAGAGGTCCTTGAGTTCAATTCCCAGCAACCACATGGTGGCTCACAATCATCTATACCCTCTACTGCCCTCTTCTGGCGAGCAGATATACACACACATAGAGTATTCAAAATAAATAAAAATCTTAAAAACAAACAAAAAAAAAGTAGCCAAGGCTGGTCTTTAATTCACCACAGCATTCCTACCCAAGTCTCTTATGTCCCAGCCACCACACTTGGATTATAAACGTTCTTTTTGTCTTGTTTTTTTCCTCCAACTTCCAAATTCATGGTAATATACCTAGGAAGTTTATTCCTTGACTGAAAGCTATAGAAGACTTGAAAGTTATGACTTTCATTTGAAAATAAGCTACTGCTAGTTTATTTTTTTCCCTTAGAAGGCAATCAAAATGACGTCTTTAAAAGAAAAGTCAAATTTATGTTTCAGAAAGCTTGGTGTGGTTGGTAGGACCACTTGGTTGGTAGAGGTGCTTGCTGGACGAGCCTGGCAACCTGACTTTGATACCCAGGACCCAGCTAAAGGAGAACGAAGAGGAGCAATTCAACAAATGTCTTCCTTGACTCTACACATGTGTCATGGCAGAGGTACCCACATGCAACATACACAGAGAAACACACAAATAATAACTTAAGTTATTGGATGAGAAACTAAGTTTTTCTTGTTGTTGTTTTTTGTTTTTTTATTTTTTGAGACAGGGTTTCTCTGTGTATCCTTGGCTACCCTGGACTCTTTTGTAGACCAGGCTGGCCTTGAACTCACAGATGTTTTCCTGCCTCTGCCTCCACAAGTGCTGGGATTAGTGGTGTGCACTACCATGCCAAACTGAGAAACCGAGTTTTAATTGCCTCATAAATGAAAAACAGAAAGCTAGATACAAGTAGCTATGGCGCCACTTTTCATGTTATCTTGCTTTCTGAAGAGAACGGCACAGAACACACACATGAAAACACTTAGTCTGTAACCTGCAGCTGTGTGTAGGCTGAAACATATCTGTGGCAGCTGCAATCTTGACTGAGGCAAAGCTGTGTTGGTCTTTACTCTGGCTATTTGCTGCTCTGCCCAAGTGAAAGCTATCTGTGTGCTGACTTCCAGCCAGGTCCAGCCATATGCTTTAGGTATACCAAAGCCGCAACAAAAACATGAATATAACATGACAATGGTCTTGAAGTCTCAGTAGTATTCTGTTCTTTTTCACCCCACCAAGCAAAAAAGCTAGTATTATCAGTTAAAATGATCTACATGTAACTTTAGTTAAGTTAAATCTTATACCTAGTTTGTAATCTTCTTTTACAGAATACTTTCTCAATAGAAAGCATTTACATATTGCTTCTATTCATGATGAGCCAAACTGAGAACAGTCATATAAGGCATAGTGTTTGTCTGTGCGTGGCTACACATTATGCAG
Organism: Meriones unguiculatus; assembly: GCF_030254825.1. NCBI lineage: Eukaryota > Metazoa > Chordata > Mammalia > Rodentia > Muridae > Meriones > Meriones unguiculatus. The sequence continues at coordinate 92,795,339 of NC_083355.1, read as the reverse complement.
ATGGAAAAAATTTGTCAACTTTGAAAAATTAGTTACCGTGTTCTTCCTGTCAGCAAGCTTCTTCTTGGGTTCCCCCTGCAGATGGAGAAAGGACAACGGGGTTAGAGAACACCACCCACCCCATCACTCCAAAGTTTACACACATGAGGAATGCATTTGCAAAATACATTATTAGAGCTCTGACATCTAATAAAGGCAGGTTGGGCATTTCTGGGAGAAGCAGAACATTCTCAGAGAAAAGTAGACTACTGTGAAGTAGGAGGATGGATTTAAAAACAGGGCACAGGTGAAGAAACTGCAGAGAAAACTGTGAAGAGTGACTAAACATTTGTCCACCTACTTACAAAGTAAATTATAATTAATCCCCATGACAATGCAAAGGCAGTTATTACCCCCACTGTCCGGTGTGATTGTGTGTGTGTGTGTGTGTGTGTGTGTGTGTGTGCATTTGCATGTGTGCAGATGAATGGGAGATGTTATTTCTATATTCTGCCCATGGTCAGGGCTTGAAAGGCTTATACTGGATTCCAGGGCTTACATCAGACTACAGAGCTTTCTACTTTCATTGAACTATTCCAGAATAGGAAACCAAGTTCCATTCTCATGGGGTTCCAAAAGACTAGTCATAAAAAATAGACTTTCCACAACTAAGGATAAAAAGAAACCCATTTAAAAAAAAAAAAAAAAAGATGTTCCCAAGCTAAATGCAAACCGTATCTGTTAAACAGGCTTTTGCTTTTCCTTTAAAAACATTTCCTCCTCATTCAATTTCTGTAAAACACTTTGGGGGTGGGGAGGGTTCCACAAACTGACTTGTACTCCTTCCTGTGTTTAGGTCAGCATGCTTTTATCACCACTGTAAGGTTCATGTATCCACAAGATCCTGGAAACCTCCAGCACTCACCATGAAGCCACCACTGTTGGCCTTTCGTTACTATGCATACTGCCTAGCCAACCCTCATTCCAGTAACTTGTTCAATCAAGTATTTTGTCATTTCAAAATTGTCATGTTAATGGAGAAGACACACAGTATGTAAATTGTGATACTTTTTAAAAGGCAAAGCAGTATAGATAATATTTACAGAAAAAAAATAAGTGAAAGAATTAAATCTTCACCAGGTTTTTTGTTTTTTCTTTTCCTATACCTTCCAATGCCTGCTAGTGTCCTGATATGAGTGCATTAGAAAACTCAGGATAACTAACTTTTAGCCTAGACAATGATCATCTCCAGGGATGGGCAATCATGGCTTTTAAATACAATCACAGAGGCAGCTTTTAATAGGTACCTCCACTTCCCACCAGAGATGGAGATGAGGTATAAATATTAGTTACAAGATTCCCTGTGTTATTAATTTGCAGCCTGAGGTAAAACTATTGCCATACAATAGGACACTAGGTAAGACACTGTTTGCCAAAGCTGGACTGAGTAGATAAGAGTTGAAGAAGGGATGGTAGGTGCACAACACAGCCTACAGAATGAGTGGGGAGGTAGTTTGAAACTGACAATAAAATTGAATGTACGAGGGAAATCAATTCAGACTGAGAGAAGAAACCGAGTAGATGATTTTAGGGTTTGGAATGAACACAATTTCATTTCTTTCAAAGCATATTTTTCTACCACGTGGTGGGTCCTGGACACTAACAAACATGAACACAGCAAAGCAGCCACTCAAAAGGCCAACAGGGTCAAGTACCAGTAAGTAAACAGGAGCTTTTACTCCAGTTCAAGAATTCAAGGCTGACTGAAAGACAAAAGACTTTGCTAGGGCTAGTTAGGGATGGGTGGAAGTCATCACAAGCAGAGGGCTGTTTGTAAGGATAAGAAGACATGAAAATGTAAGAAAATGTGTCCTGATGGGGCCACGGTTAATATGGAAATGCGGAGATGAGGCTTTGAGAGGTTACTTAAGAATAGATGATAAAGGCATTCCTTTGCTAAACGAAATTCTAGGAAGTTTATAAGCAAGATTTGTTAGCTGGAACCTGCAAAAATAATACAGATATACACTAACTTGGATGATAAATTTTCATTATATGTAGCATTTTATCCATATAAACTTAGGAAAATGCACAATAATGGATTTTGTTGTTGTTTTAAAGACAAGGTCTTACTATGTATCCTGTCTATTCTGGAAAGCAGGATAACCTCAAACTCACGGAGATTTGCCTGCCTCTACCTCCAGAGTGCTAAGTTTAAAGGGATGTGCCACCACACCCAGCATATCATAACTTCATTTTCTGAAGAACCTATACTTTCTTCCTGTCACAACTATAGTAAATGCTGCAGATACCACTCAGTAGCTAAAACTGTGGTGGCTGGCAAGGCTGCTGCTGTGTCTTACTAATGAATAAGACATGTTTGTTTTATTTTGTGAGATATGGTCTTACTCTGTAGCACTGGCTTCAAAATCCTGATCTCAGCCTCCCGAGTGCTAAGATTACAGGTTTGTCTGACAGCATGCTCACTCCATATACTATACTATAAATACTACACAAATATAATGTATATCACATCTCTCACTCCAAACAAAATGTCTCATAATTATGGCTAGGCTGGTAGTTTTCAGCTGGTTTGCTGGGCATTCTTTCCCTCTAATGAAAAACCCAAGTATGACAAGATCCAGCGTCAAGCAGAGAGTCCACGTCAATTCCAAAACAAAACAACAGTTCTGGAAAGAAAACCTGTGCAAATGCCTATTTTAAGTAACTAGTGAATTACTTCTAAATATGACTGAACAATCAAAACTAACCAAGCATCTAGATAGATACTTGACAGTTAAAAAAAAAAAAAAGGAACTAGGTGGAAGGGATGAACATGAATAAATTATATAATGCAAAAAGCTGAAAAGATCTTCAAGAAAACAGATTTGAAAAGACATATGCCATAAAACATGAAAGCTAGTCAAAATTAAAAATAGTAGGTTGAAATGAAAGTTGTCCTTTCCCCAATAGGAAAATAAATGTAGTAACTCCTGCCTGTGACTGTGGTGAACGACAACTAGAGCTAGAAACTAGAGTTTAGAAGACAAGGCTTAAGAGAACCTCAAGCAGGCAGGCAGGGTGGCTCACGTCTTGACCCCCGCACACCGGAAGCTGAGGTGGGGTGGCTCACGTCTTGACCCCCGCACACCGGAAGCTGAGGCGGGGTGGCTCACATCTTAACCCCCGCACACCGGAAACTGAGGTAGGTGGCTCACGTCTTAACCCCCCGCACACCGGAAGCTGAAGCAGGCTCTCAGGAGTTCAAGTGCAGCACTGGCTGCACTAAGCTCCAGTCCAACCTGTGCTCTACCCTGAGCCCGTCTCAGAGAACTCACAACAAGAAATCTCCAAGGATGTAAAGATAAGAAGTGAGACGAAAAGAATAAAAAAGAAAGAAAGGAAGGAAATAGAGAATACAGGCACATGTATTAATAAAAATTCCACAAAAAGTCCTAAGAAGAAAGGGGAGTATTGTGAGGTTTAAATGACTGGGCTGTGTGTTGTAAAGCTAGAGCAGAGAAAACTAAAGAAGCAGGACACATCTTGCTGAAGGGTCTGCCCCGCACAGATAACGAAACCTCGGGAAAGTTCTCCATCTACACTCCACTTTGTATGCAAAGATCTGGAGCTGTCTTCCAAGCAAAGCCAAGGATCATCAAAAGTTCTGTATTCACCACAAATATATACAGATGCAAAGTACTAATCTAATTTCTTATAATAACCAAGAAACTGCAAGAAATTGCTGAAATCTGGGTATCTATTTTAAGACTCTCTCAGAAAACAAGACATATCCTTAAAGTAAAATGAGTTTCTTCAAACCACCAAGGTCTGTCATTAAAATAACCAATTACTGAACTGTTCAGCAATGTGGCTATACTACAAGGGCTACCAGTGTCCACTGAGGTAAGTGGCCCCTGGTGGCTGTGCCATCTGGATTCCAGCTTCTGCTAACACTGTTTCCCAACTCTCCTTAGCAGCTGCCACCTAAGCTTATGACTTTTCTTTGCCATTTATGGACCCTCCACATTTTCTGATCTGATAACTCTTTTGTTCTTCAAAACCAGATGATTACAATATTGAAAACTGTGCCCAGAGCATTCATCACTCTCTGCCTCCTCACTGCAGATGCAATGTAACCAGCTGCATTGCATTCCTGCCTCCATGGCATCCCTGACAAAACGGACTAGCCTCCCAAACTATGAGCCTAAGCAAACCCTTTCTACCTCAAAAAAAGGGGAGGGGAAAGAAAGGGAGGGGGAAAAGGAGGGAGAAGGGGAGGGGGAAAAGGAGGGAGAAGGGGAGGGGGAAAAGGAGGGAGAAGGGGAGGGGGAAGGAAAAGGGAAAGGGGAAGGAAAGGGAAAGGGAAGGAGGGAGGAAGAAAGGAAGGAAGGAAGGGAATTTTGAAAAAAAAACAAAAAACAAAAACAGTATGCAAAAAGGTGCTGAGTAAGGTTCTTCTTTAAAAAGAAAAAGAAAATGTAGAGCATCTGGTAAGACTGCTCAGAAGATTTTTATGACTTAATTTTTGGCTTTTACAAATATTACAAAATGTTGAGAGCTGCTAACACATGCTAGAAAAAGAGCTTTATACTTGGATTTCTAAAAGGCCCCTCCTCTCACAGGCCCTGCATGAAGAGTTAGATGAAGCCGGTACCCTTCTTTTACATATGTTTTCTCTTATGCTTGCCATCAAGTTCTAAATATTTAAGTTGAGCAAATTCCTACCTGTCCTGGAATAAGCGTGTTGCCAGCATATAGTTCATGGAGGTTTTGTGTTCAAGGTAGGACCTGAAGGATAAAGAAAGACAAAATTATTTAAGTTTACTTCAAGAGAAAAAAGGTAGAAATAAAGCTACAAACTAAGCACAAGATGGGCAGAATGCTTATACACTGCTTCTAAAGTGACAACTGAGGAGATGGATCCTAGAACTAAAATGATAAATAGTTACAGCAAGAATAAGTAGAAGAAAACAAAATGAATAAAGAAGAGGATTTAACATAGAAAACAGAAAGACAGAATTTTCTTTTAAATTGGTAAGAGGTGATAGACTACATTCAAAACGTTTTAATGAAAGGTAAAACAAAAACAAAACAAAACCAAGAAATCATATGCAGAGACGAGACAACAGAAACTGAAGAAAACTGCGAAAGGAGAGAAATGGGAGACTTTCACCCAACTGTCCCCAAAGTGCGAGCATCCAGTGCTTCCATGCGGTTTACTTTGGGGGCCAAACTTTCAGAAGCTACAGCGCCTGTGTTATTAATTCATTCATATGTTCTCCACGCAGCTGCTGAATGCAGATTCTGCAAGATCAGTCAGACAGCTCTCTTAGCAGCTTTCTCATCCCACATCTCCCATAGATTCTCTGCTTGAAATGGAAACTTTCCAAGGACAATGGCTGCTCAAGAGCACCCTGCTGCACAAAGCCTTCCTTGATAGGAGCACTCTGAGTTGACAGGTTTCCTTGTCTGACCTGCTCTGCTCTTCCCAAAAGACATGTCACATGCTGTCTCCATGAACACCTTCTTCCAGAAAAGCTGCCTGATGCAATTCATTCCTAGGTACACGCCCAGGAGACACATTCAAGAACATCAACAGCATAGCTGTCCTTGATAGTTACAGACCAGAAAGAAGTCCAATGTCCATCAACAGGAGAATGTGAACTTAACAGCAGTTTCAACACACAGTTTAAAGGGGAAAAGGGTATTAAAAAGGAATGAGCTGCAGCTACATATATCTTGGTAATGCAATGCTTAGTGAAAAGAGCAAGATTACATGGAGCACACATTTTCTGTCTGGAAAATGTCAAAAGCAGTGAAACAAACAATTCTGCTTCTACACACGAAAGGACAACTGCTACAGGCCTGCTCTCCTAGCACAAAGAGCCACAAGAGTGTACAAGCTATAGAAACAACTGTTTTCAGACATTAAACAAATGGTGGTGCAGGGGGTAATGACTATTAGCGAGAAATAACAGAATCAAGTCTTACAATTTCTCTGCCTTTCTTCCTACAGGCAATTTCTAGAGCTTGCAGAAGAATTCAAATTCTCGAAGATGAAAAGACTCTATCAAAGCTATAAAAAGTATCTAGAATTTTGAGAACAATGTACTGAACAGGAACAGGTTATGCATGAGGAAAAAAAAAACAAAAAATTGATGGGAGGTCCCTTGACTTTTGGGGTGCATACTAATCTGCTCAGGCAAAGGGCAAAGGTTCTCTGGGCTAAGCAAAAAAGCAACAATAAAGAACAAGCAAGACTAAATGTAATTCAAACATTTCCACAGTTAACAGGGGACTGCCAATTGAGTGCCAGCTGCCAGCACACAGGGATCTTCTTGAAAGCTAGGTCACTTCACAGATACCGAAAATGTGTCTTTTGAGGTAGACATATGCTGGGTTTATAATAAAGGAACCCTTACTTTGTCTTATAAATGTACAGAAGGCAGGCTGAAAAAGACAATGCCAAACAGAAAACTGTAACAGGGTTTAAATCGAAACACTAGAGATACAGCATGTACAGTGTACAGCATGCAACCAAAATTTACTGTACATATGAAGTGTAGCCAAAAACCATTGGTTCTCAACCTGTGGGTCATGCACCCTTTCACAGGGGATGCATATCAGATATATGCATTGTAATTCATAACTGTAGCAAAAACAATGAAAATAATTTCATGGTTAGGGTGAACACAATATGAGGAACTATCCTAAAGGGTCACAGAATTCAGAAGATTGAGAGCTGCTGCCATAATCAAAAAAAAAAAAAAAAAAAAAAAAAAGCCAGTCAAAGTACTCAGAAATGAAAGGTATGAGTAAAAAAGAAAAAAGAAAAAATCCTATCTTGTTGATTTTCTCAAAAGAACCAACTCTTGGTTTCATTGATTCTTTGAATACTTTTATTTGTTTCTAATTTATTGATTTCAGGCCTGAGTTTGAGTATTTCCAGTTGTCTACTTCTTCTGAGTATGTCTGCTTCTTTTTTCTAGGGCTTTCAGGTGAGACTTTAAGTTACTTGTATGAGATGTTTCAAATTTCTTCTTGAAGGTACTTAGTGCTATGAATTTTCCTCTTAGCACTGCTTTCATTGTGTCCCATAAGTATATTGTGCCTTCATTTTCACTGAATTCTAGGAAGTTTTTAATTTCTTTATTTCTCCCCAGACCCAGCTGTCATTGAGTAGCAAGTTGTTCAGTTTCCATATGTGTGTAGGCTTTTTGCTGCTTCTGTTGTTGTTGAGGTCCAGCGTTAGTCCATGGTGGTCAGACAGGAGACAAAGGATTATTTCAATCTTCTTGTATCTGTTGAGGCTTGTTTTGTGAGCAACTATATGGTCTATTTTGGAGCAGGTTTCATAAGGTACTGAGAAGGTAAATTCTTTTGTGTTTGGGTGAAAGGTTCTGAAGATGTCTGTTAGGTCCATTTGATTCATGACCTGTCAGAGACATTGTTTCTTTGTTTAATTTCTGTTTTGTTGATCTGTCCTTTGTTGAGTGTGGGCTGTTGAAGTCTCCTACTATTAATGTGTGGGAAACTATGTGTGGTTTAAGTTTTATCAATGTTTCTTTTACAAATGTGGGTGCCCTTGTATTTGGGGCATAGAAGTTCAGAATTGGGATGTCTTCTTGGTGGAATTTCCCTTTGATGAGTATGAAATGACCTTCCCTATCTCTTTTGATTAATTTTGGTTGAAAATCAATTTTATTAGATATTAGAATGGCTACTCCTGCTGGCTTCTTGAGTTCATTTGCTTGGAAAACCGTCTGCCAGCCCTTTACTCTCAGGTAATGTCTATCTTTGTGACTTAGGTGTGTTTCTTGTATGCAACAGATTGTTGGGGGAGTCTTGTTTATGTATCCATTCTGTTAGTCTGTGTCTTTTTATTGGAGAGCTGAGTCTATTGATGTTAAGGGAGATTAATGACCAGTGGCTGTTAGATCCTTTGATTTTGATGTTGGCTGTGGTCATAAGGTTGTATGCTTGGTTGCTTTTAGTTTTGCTATAGTGAGGTTATTTATTTCCTGTGTTTTCCAGAATATGTAAAGAACTTAAGAAGTTAAACAGCAAAAAATCAAGTAATTCAATTGAAAAATGGGGTACAGAGCTAAATGGAAAATTCTCAATAGAGGAACATCGAAAAGCAGAGAAACACTTAAAGAAATGCTCAACATTCTTAGTCATCAGGGAGATGCAAATCAAAATGACCCTGAGATTTCACCTTACACCCATCAGAATGGCTAAGACCAAAAACCCAAGTGACAACACAAGCTGGAGAGGATGTGGAGAAAAGGAAACCCTCTTCCATTGCTGGTGGGAATGTAAACTTGTACAACCACTTTGGAAATGAATCTGGCACTTTCTCAGACAATTAGGAATAGTGCTACCTCAAGATCCAGCTATACCACTGCTAGGCATATATACAAAAGAGGCTCAAGTATACAACAAGGACATTTGCTCAACCATGTTTGTAGCAGGTTTATTTGTAACAGCCAGAAGCTGGAATCAACCCAGATGTCCCTCAGTTGAGGAATGGATACAGAAACTATGGTACATTTACACAATGAAATATTACTCAGCAATTAAAAACAAGGAAATCATGAAATTTGCAGGCAAATGGTGGGATCTAGAAAAGATCATCCTGAGTTAGGTATCTCAGAAGCAGAAAGACACACATGGTATATATTCACTCATAAGTAGATATTAGACATATAACATAGGATAAACATACTAAAATCTGTACACCTAAGAAGCTAATCAAGGAGGAGGACTGTGGGTAAGATGTTCAATCCTCATTCAGAAAGGCAAAGAGGATGGACATCAGAAGAGGTGGAAAACGGGGAACAGGACAGAAGCCTATCACAGAGGGCCTCTGAAAGATTCTACCCAGCAGGGTATCAAAGCAGATGCTGAGATTCATAGCTAAACTTTGAGCAGAGTGCAGGGAATCTTATGAAAGAAGGGAGAGATAGAAAGACCTGGAGGGGACAGGAGCTCCACAAGGAGAGCAACAGAACCAAAAAATCTGGGCACAGGGCTCTTTTGTGAGACTAATACTCCAACCATAGATAATGCATGGAGATAATCTAGAACCCCTGCACAGATACAGCCCATGGCAGCTCAGTGTCCAAGTGGGTTCCCTAGTAATGGGAACAGGGACTGTCTCTGACATGAACTAATTGACCTGCTCTTTGAGATCACCTCTACCTCAAGGGGGTACCATGCCACAAAGGAAGACAATGCAGCCACTCCTGATGAGACCTGATAAACTAGGGTCAGATGGAAGGGGAGGAGGACCTCCCTTATCATTGGGCTAGGGGAGGGGCATGGGTAGAGAAGAGGGAGGGTGGAGAAGAGGGAGGGAGGATAGGATTGGGAGGGGATAAGAGGGAGGGAGCTACAGGTGGGATACAAAGGGGATAAACTGTAATTAATAAAATATTACAATAATAAAAAAATCATCTTGGGGATGGAGAAATATCTCTGCAGTTAAAAGCACTTGTTGCTCTTACAGAGGACCCAGCTTCAGTTTCCAGTGTCCATTTGACGGTATAAATGTATCCTTGACTCCAGTTCTGGAGATCCAGTACCCTCTTTAGACCTCAGTGGGCACTAAACATGTGTGGTGGTCATATATACACGTAGACAAAACACACATAAAAGAACAAGAAAATTGATAAAAACTGGAAAAAAAATCAGCTCATGCTAGTTGGGAAGAGGAAGGGTTTCAGAGAGGGACGGAGGACAAGAGGGTAGTGGAGGATGGATGTAATCACAGTGCACTGTGAACATGCATGAAGCTGTTACAGAGTAAAGACAACTTAAACTCAAGCAAAAACACAGAATAATCAAATACTATATGATCTCATGTATAATATGGGCCCTTTACAACCATACTACTTTTCCTTCCTCCTTTTGTTATTATTGGAATGCCTTTTGCTGTTAGGTCCCACAGTACTCCATGGTTGTTTTTGATGGAAGAGTCAGTTATAATAGAAGGGAATTTAAGTCTTCCATTTATACATACACTGCCATTTTTCATATTCTTCACTACGCATCCATCAGGTTTGCATCTGAAGAACTTCTTTCAGGATTTGATGAATCCCACATAGCTCTGATGGCAAAAACCTCTCCACTTCTGGTACTCTACCAGAAATTTTTGTTTCAACATGTGAAAGATTTTCTTGACAAGTTGTAGAATTCTAGATTGACATTCTTTTGCAGCACTTAAAAAAAAACATTCCACTGTCTTGCTTTTCTTATTCTTTGGAGAACTGTGCAGCGTCTTTCTGCCATCTCCTGGCATGCTTTTTTTTTTTTTTTCTTTTGTTTTTTGTTTTGTTTTGTTTTTCAAGACAGGCTTCTCTGTGTAGCTCTAGCTGTCCTGGAACTCTGGAGATCACGCCGGCTTTGAACTCAGAGATCGGGCTGCCTCTGCTTCCCCAGTGCCGGGCTTAAAGGCGTGCTCCACCATGCTCAGCTTTTGCTTATTCATTTGAGCACACTGCTGTCCCCTCCTTTAGCTTGCTTCTGAGGATATGGGTTTAGGTTTGTGTAACTGTGCACGTGGGTGTTCTTCCGCACATGTATACCAGCATGCAGAGGTCAGAGACCAATGCCAAGTGTCTTTCTTAATGGCACTCCACCCTGTTTTATCAGTATAAGCTGCCGAAGGGCTGTGGTTCTATATTTGCCAAGGCTAGTGTGGATATGAAAGGATGACGTGAAGGAACTGGTTCTCTCCTTCTACCATGTGTTTCTTAGGGATAGACCTAAGGTCCATCAAGCGTGGTAGCAGGTGTCTTAGCCTGCTGAGCCATCTCTCTGTTTGTATTTGAGACAAGGTCTCCTTTTGATGGAGCTCTTCAGTTTGGCCAGGCTTCCCCACACTCAGCACTGACATTATAGATGGGCACCATCACACAAGCCTTTTTGCGTGGTTTCTGGGGAATCCACACCCAGGTCCTCATGTTTACATGAGAGGCGCTTTACGCACTGAGCCATCTCCACAACCTCAAGACTGTTCCTAATGGCCTTTCCAACTGTTGGCCATTTATTTCTCACTTTAAGGTCATTTTCATGTTCTCTGCAGCTTCTATTAATTAACTTCTATTAATTCTAGTGAACATTTTATCTCCAGTATTGACTTTTTTGTATATAGAATTTCTATTTGTATTTTTGTCTTGTTTCCTTTTTTCATTTCCTTTAGACCCTTACGCATGCATTGTAATAATTTTAGTAAATATCTGATTTATTTTATTTTTATTAATTACAGTTTTTTCCCTTTGTATCCCAAATGTAGCCCTCTCTCCCATCCCCTCCTGACCCCACCCTCCCCTCCCTCTTCTTCTCCTATACCCCTCACCCAGTCCAGTGATGGGGGAGGTCCTCCCCTTCCACTTGACCCTAGTCTATCAGGTCTCATCAGGAGTGGCTGCACTGTCTTCCTCTGTGGCCTGGTAAGGCTGCTCCCCCCTGAGGTAGAGGTGATCAAAGAGCAGGCCACTGAGTTCATGTCAGAGATCGTCCCTGTTCCTGTTACTAGGGAACCCACTCGGACACTGAACTGCCATGGGCTGTATCTGTGCAGGGGTTCTAGGTCATCTCCATGCATGGTCCATGGTTGGAGTATTAGTCTCACAAAAGAGCCCTGTGCCCAGATTTTTTGGTTCTGTTGCTCTCCTTGTGGAGCTCCTGTCCCCTCCAGGTCTTTCTATCTCTCCCTTCTTTCATAAGATTCCCTGCACTCTGCTCAAAGTTTGGCTATGAATCTCAGCATCTGCTTTGATACCCTGCTGGGTAGAGTCTTTCAGAGGCCCTCTGTGGTAGGCTCCTGTCCTGTTCCCCGTTTTCCACCTCTTCTGATGTCCATCCTCTTTGCCTTTCTGAATGAGGATTGAACATCTTACCCACAGTCCTCCTCCTTGATTAGCTTCTTAGGTGTACAGATTTTAGTATGTTTATCCTATGCTATATGTCTAATATCCACTTATGAGTGAGTATATACCATGTGTGTCTTTCTGCTTCTGAGATACCTAACTCAGGATGATCTTTTCTAGATCCCACCATTTGCCTGCAAATTTCATGATTTCCTTGTTTTTAATTGCTGAGTAATATTTCATTGTGTAAATGTACCATAGTTTCTGTATCCATTCCTCAACTGAGGGACATCTGGGTTGATTCCAGCTTCTGGCTGTTACAAATAAACCTGCTACAAACATGGTTGAGCAAATGTCCTTGTTGTATACTTGAGCCTCTTTTGTATATATGCCTAGCAGTGGTATAGCTGGATCTTGAGGTAGCACTATTCCTAATTGTCTGAGAAAGTGCCAGATTCATTTCCAAAGTGGTTGTACAAGTTTACATTCCCACCAGCAATGGAAGAGGGTTTCCTTTTCTCCACATCCTCTCCAGCTTGTGTTGTCACTTGGGTTTTTGGTCTTAGCCATTCTGATGGGTGTAAGGTGAAATCTCAGGGTCATTTTGATTTGCATCTCCCTGATGACTAAGAATGTTGAGCATTTCTTTAAGTGTTTCTCTGCTTTTCGATGTTCCTCTATTGAGAATTCTCTGTTTAGCTCTGTACCCCGTTTTTCAATTGAATTACTTGATTTTTTGCTGTTTAACTTGAGTTCTTTATATATTCAGGATATTAGCCCTCTGGCAGATATAGGGTTGGTGAAGATCTTTTCTCAATCTGTAGGCAGTTGTTTTATTCTGACGACAGTGTCTTTTGCTTTACAGAAGCTTTTCAGTTTCAAGAGGTCTCATTTTTTTTTAAGATAGTATCAATAAACCTTTAGCTATAGTAATAAAAAAAAAAGGAAAAAAAAAACAGGATGAAAAAGGAGACATTATACTGGTTAACAGAGATGGTGGCTAGGACACGGCTTTTGGGAGATGGCCTAATAGGGCATGCACCCAACTCTGGATTCAATTTCCCGCACTACATAAGCTGGGTAATTTCAGTACTCAGGAGGCAGCAGTAGAAGGTCAGAAGTTCAGGGTCATCCTTGGCTATATAGCAAGTTTGACACTCACTTGGGATACATGCGAGCCTGTCTTAGAAAAAGATGGTTAAACACTAGAGCTGCAGAAATGCCCCAAATGTTAAGAGCACTTATAATTCTTACAGAGGACCCCAGTTTATTTCCTAGCACCCACAACAGGCAACTTACAATCACCTGTAACTCTAGCTCTAGGAGGTTGAAAGCCCTCTTTTGGCCTCTGCAGGCACCCATATTCACGTGTATATACCCACAGACAAACACATATTGTTTTTTCAATCCTAAGGATCATAAGAAACTTTTATGAACAATTACATGGCAGCAAACTGGATGAGCTGGAAGAAATGAGTAAGGTCCTATGGATATAGAACATAGTAAGATTTAATTATGAACAAATAAAATCAGAACAGATGAATAAAACATGAAGAGACTGAATCAGTAATAAAATCTTCAGTTTAAAAAAGAAGGAAAAGCAGCAGCAGCCTAGAACCTTGCTGCTTCACCTCTTCATATTAGTGTCATCACTAATATCAGATCTTAGACAATTACAAAAAAAAATCAGAGGAGAATACTTCTAAACTCCTTCTACAACATCAGCATTGTCCTAATATCAAAACCAGACAAGAGCACCAAAAAAAAGGAGGGGGGGAGACATTTAGCATAAATACAAAAATCATCAACACACTAAATTCAAAGTACATTAGAAAGACTAAAAAGACTTTTCATCTTGATCAAGTGACACCCACCCCAAGGATACAAAGATGGATCCAAGTGCTGTACCCTGAGCACAACAAAGGAAAACAAAAACAAAAGGTAAAATGAGTGAGCAAGGACACAGGAAAAGAGAAAGAACCCTCAGAGGCATTGCTAGAAATGTAAGCTGTCATTATGGAAAGCAGCATGAAAATTCCTCACAAATTAAAAATAAGAGCTACCATATGATCCAGCAAGAGATACCTATATCCCCATGTTTACTCAAACACTATTAACAGAATACAGGGTCAATCAATGCAATCCATTAAGAATGGAATGGATAAAGAAAATGTGTTTCGTATACTTTAGAATATTATTATTCCATAGAAAGAACAAAATCTTGTTATCTTCCACAACATAGATGAACTTGGAGATCATAAATGTGAACGAAGTAAGCCAGGCGTAGAAAAACAAATGCTGTATTATCTCACTCTTATGTACTATCAAAAAAAAAAAAAAAGTATGACATCATACTAGCAGAAAACAGACTGGTGATAACAAGAGTCTGGAGTAGTTAGGGAGAATAGGTTATGATCTATTATGCAGTACAGTAACCACAGGCAATAATATTCTTGCAAAATGGGAGGAATTTTAGGTATTTTTACCACAGAAAAAAGTAACAGTGAGCTTTAGCCATTCTAACCTCTAAATATCATTTGCAAAAAAAGATAAAAATCAGGTTTTTTTTTTCAAATCATAAGGACAAAGCAACAGAAAAATACTTGTCATAAGAAAGTTGGAGTGACATATATTAAGGCACACTAAGTGAAGAATTGAAAAAAAGAGAGAGGGAGGAGGGGAGGGAGAGAGGGAAAGAAAAGATATTACGGGGAACAAAACATTTCCTAACAAGGAGGAAGCCTGTTTCTCATGAAGATACAGCCTCATCAGCGTACCCAACAACAGAGCTCCAGAATACAGCAAAACTGACAGAACCAAAGGGAAATACGGAGTGCCACCGAGGACAACTGTAAACGTCCAGACCAGCCTCTCAGTAATTGGCACAAGGAATACGTAAGGATGGCTGAGATAGGGCGCTGACTCCTGCACCTTCCCGAAGCAGCCCATCCAGCCACAGGGCAGACACCCTTTCAACATACACTTTCTATTGGCCACAGTGAGCCACACAGAAAATCTCCGCAAGCTGTAAGATGCAGCTTCTTCAAATGATTTTCTCTGACCTTAGGAGAAGTAAACTGAAAAATCAGTGACTGAATGATTTCTAGGTAAACCCCAAGTATTTGAAGACAAACATACTTCTAGATAACCCAGAAAGAAAATGAATAGAGAAATGAGAAAGTATCTTAAACAGATGAAAACAAAACACAACAATCAGAATCTGTGGGGTGTCACTAACGAGGAACCTAGTTTGAAATTTATATACTCAATACTTCGCTCAAAGCATATTAAAGACCTCATATACAAGTTAAATTTTAAAAACTTCCTACTGGAAACAAAAAAAAAAGGCTTTGCATAACAGAAAATGGGAAGTATTTCTTAGAAAAATAAAAATAAAAGTAGGTAGGCTTTACAAAAGCCACTCCTATAAAAATGAACAAACCAGTCCCAGGCTTGGAGGAAAGACCGTCAGGACACATGTATACATGTGCACACATAACACATTCCCAAGAAAGGGGTTGTAGCAAACAAAGCAAGTCTTTTCTAAGACAGTAATAAAGAGACAGATATGCTGACTGTAGATGACGTGCTCAGTGTGACTGTCCCCTGTGGATAGCCATTCACTCACAGAGACACACCCGTCCACCTAGGTTGGAACACTGTGGTGACACTAAGTAACAGTGAGGAACCAGACCAACTAGAGCTTTCCAAATTCTAGGCGGAAATGTAAACTGTATCACCAGTCAATGACTTCTCAGGTTCTCCTCTAGGTATTTACCCAGGAGACATGAAAATTTCAAGGCACACAGGGAACAGCCCACAGATACTCTCTGGGGTTTTCTTCATAACAGCTAAACACTGGACACAGCTGGTCCACAGCAGGAGAGTGCATCAAGAAAATGTGATAGAGTCACACAGTCAAACAGTACACAGGAAGAAAGAATGGACTGTTAGGGGAGGGGCACGGGAGGAGAAGAGGGAGAGAGGGTGGGGTTGGGAGGGGATGATGGAGGGGGCCACAGCTGGGATACAAAGTGAATAAAATGTAATACATTTAAAAAAAAAAAGAATGGATTGTTGCTTCATATGACAACACACATGAACCTCAAAAATACTGTATGAAAAAGGAAGTGAAATGTGGAGATTACATACTCTGTGACTGCACAAGTATAAATGCTCCTGGAAAACACAGAGTGACAGAATGCTGCTCTGCTCATGCCTGGGACTTGGGATTACAGTGAAGGGTGACCATCACATGTCATAACATATGTATGGAAGTGTCCTATGTAATGGCTGTGGAGTAGTTAAGTTGGTGTTTAGCTTGCCAAAACCCACCATCAAAGTGCACACTTAAAATATGGGCATTGTGGCCAGGCATAATGGCGCATTCCTTTCTTTATTCACAGCACTCGGGAAGGCAGAGGCAGGCAGATCGCTGTGAGTTCGAGGCCAGCCTGGTCTACAAAGGGAGTCCAGGACAAACAAGGCTACACAGAGAAACCCTATCCCTCAGAAAAACAAACACATTACAGGCATAGTATGTACTATCTGGAAACAAGATCTGAGTGCTTATCAGAGATGGACAATGTATTATTTAGGCACATTCAGTGAGGACAAACAAGTTTTCAAATCAAGATGATGAAAAAAATTACAGTCAGTGGTGGTGGCATACACCTTTAATCCCAGCTCTTTGGAGGCAGAGGCAGGTGGAACTCTGAGTTTGAGGCCAGCCTGGTCTGCAGAGTGAGTCCTGGATGGCCAGGGCTACATACACAGAGAAACTCTGCCTCTAATAAACAAAGCGAAAAAACCAACCAAACAAAAAAGAACAAAATTAAGGACAGGTGAATGGTCAGAATTAGAAATGGGAAGGGAACCTCAATACACAGATGGATTATTACCACAAATGTGCCTGTTCTTGGATTCATTAATATTTGTGATTTGTTTGTTGTTTTTTTTTCCCTGTCATTGAAGCCTGAGTCTCAAGGAGCCCAGGAGGCCTCAACTCACTATGTAGCAGAGGATGAACCTCTGCCTCCACATCCCGAGTCTGGCAATCACAAGCACGTGTCTTTATGCCTGGTTTGTGGATTTATTATTATATTTAATAAAGTAAGAAAGGCAGTCTAACATTGGAAGCAGTGACAATGAATCACAATCACAGGCTAATTCTATTGGCCTGAGGTATAAGTTTAGAAAGAAAAAAAAAAAGGGTAGTCACCTCACCCATATATTTCCCATGTCTCAGATGTAGGAAATATGCGAATAAATCCTCCTCTCCGATCATTCTCCTCCTTTACCCTCCGTAAAACTTTGATCTAGGTGGAGAAAGAGAGAACAGAATAAGGTAAGAGAGTACCTACTTTGAAGCCTCAAGTCCGCATGGCTATAAGTCAAAGGCAGGGTTACAAACGAAGAAAACAACAAAAGCACATGTGTGGAAGAATTAATAACATTTGGGATGCTTCTGAGGAGAGATTTCTCCTGTCTACACTCTTTCTCCATTCAGGGCAAGTCATGAGTTTGTCATGAGGATTGCACTAAGCCCTATGTTAACCCACAAAGGCCTGAAATGAAATAATCTTTACCTCCTCCATTGACAGACCAAGCACAGAACCGCCTAACTTCCCCGGTACCTTCTCCCGGGCTGAGGCCACAAGGTTTTTCATTTCTGCATCACTGGCAGAAAGTGGACGGGAACGCTAAGAGGAAGAAGAGGAAAGCAAGGCTGAGAGAGCAAGCAACATTATAATTCCCTGGCTCACTCCCTGAACATCAGTATTGCTCAAACCTGCAAAAGCTCATTCTCCATCCCAATTTTTAGAATTAATCACTTAACTCCAAACCCCACGAAACAGAGAAAAGCTAGTGAATTCACAATCAAGAAGACAAACGGTAGAAAACTGCTGAATTATCACAAGCAGGAAAAAGAGACACTAAGTGTCTTCCGCATTGCAGACTTGGTCTTGGTTTTAAAGTGTATCCCGTATTTTCAGGGTAGGGAAAAAAAAAAACAAAAACAGCCCCCACAGAATGTGTATTTATTGTAGTAAATAATTAGTTTCTTCGGTACTAGAGAGGAGATTTGGGAAACTTGAGACTAGATACAAAGAATACACTTTGCTTTTATGCCACACAAGAAAAAGCTGGGTGCTACGGGATATTAGAAACTGAAAGGAAAATGCTGAGTGCAGAATCATCAAGTGAATTTAAAATACAGCTCAACGAAAATGCTACCACTCAGGCAGCACTGTGGCTGTGAATATCAAGACTAGATGAGGGCTGACTGCCCTATGCTCCAAGGAGGCAGCCCCGAGGCCATGGCCATCACAGACCAACAGATGATCTGGGCTACAGCATGAGCAGGAGTCTGAGGACCATCCTTACAGTGATTCTGATGTTACACAAGCAGGAAAGTAGCAAGTGCCAGAACTCAAATAGCCTGACATGTGAAAATACAGATGAAATGACCAGTAAAACATGACAGATAAAAATGCCAAGAAGAAAAGGGAAGAAAGAATTGATTGAACTATAGGCATGAATTATCTTTCTAGATTCCTAGAAAACACTTTCATCAAGCAGCGGCAGGACAACTGTAAGTAGCTATTATTGGACCAATCATGGATGTTTATGGCTCTCCAAAATTCACAAAGGATCCACCTGATAGTATCTGGAAATAGGCCCTTTCATAGGTAATTAAAGAGTTAGATGAGGCCATATGTCTGGTGCCTTAGTCTACTAGAATTAATGCCAGAGAGCCAATGTGTGCAAACAGGTATGCTTTCAGAAGGTAATGGAATGGTCAGGCCTAAGAAGAAATTCTACCTTACGGAATCTTGGTGTCTTTGCTTGTTTAAGTTGAAACACAGGGTTTCTTTGTGTAGCCTTGGTTGTCTTGGAACTCACTCTGTAGACCAGGTCGACCTTGAACTCACAGAGATCCACCTGCCTCTGCCTCTGTGAGTGCTAGGATTAAAGGAGTACACTCCCACTTCGGACCTGGAATCCTGGGCTTAAACATCCCAGCGACTAGAACTGTAAGAAACAAACTTTCTGCTAAAGTCACCTACCAACATATTATAGAAGCATGATTTTCCCTTTGAACACAAGGAAATGAATTACATACTCATCTGCAAAACCACAAGAAACTGCAAAAACTAGATTTTACCACAGGCAAAACTCTATGATACCTATATAATGAAAAATTATTAAATCAACATTTGTTTGTCTAGCATTTACTGTGGTATCTTTAACATCTAGAAGCAAATCAATATATATTTGCTAAATAAGTGAGTGGTTGTGCTGGCATATAGCCCATAGATTAAGAATTTAAAACTGCATAAGAATTTTGAGAAGCATTTTAATTCCCTTCAGTCTTTAGGAATAAGTTAATAGCAGTATGTTCTATTCATACTATCAATGTGTAAAAGTGAGAGTTTAAAGATTCAGATAGGAACATATCACTTTTGTAATCTATAAAGTGTCATCATTATTTAGTAAAGAGGAACTGAAGTAGTAAATGAATGGCTTGAGACAGTTCTCACGGTCCCACACTGCTTACTGTTTGAGAAAACAAACAAGCACACAAGCAAACAAGCTTATCTAGCTCGCCTGGTCAAGGACAGTTATGATAGTACAGCTGCATAAAGCCACTGGCAATGAGAATTCCAAAATCAAGTAGGCGTTCTGCCTGATGCGACTCAGGGTGCACTATGATTTAATGTTGGGGGGAGTTAGGAAGTGGAACCCAGGGTCATGTGTGTATGACTTCTCTACTACTGAGCTACATGCCCAGTCCTTGGGTTTTTTTTTTTTTTTTTTTGGAGAGAGGCTAGCCGGATACCAGATCTTCCTGCCTCCAAGGACTGACACTGCAGGTATGTGTCACCACACCTTGCTGTTAAGGGTATTCTAAAGTCATCTCAAATAATATAATCTAAGATGTGTTACTCAAATGACTGCACGCAAATAGAGCCTTTCATCAGATGTACAGACTAGACAGATTGCTATGTAAAAGCACTGATGAACTAAACATGCATTAGGCAGCTAAAGTGATGAAGGCTGCTGATCCCAGAACAGTTCTCAGCCACGCATCACTGTGTATCTAGGGACATAGGGCAAGCCAATACTAAATAATGCATAATGAAGATTTCCAACTTTGCTTTTCAGCATAAGTTTTAGTATCACTGGGTCCTAAATGTTGCAATAGTACCTTTCTCTCAGTGCTAACTTAATGGCACTCCTATAAACAATTAGCAACCTACAACTCTTTTAAGTTTTTCTCCAATCACTTTTGAGAGCTGCTTCCTACACTCCTGTGTGTATGAATCTTACCCACTCCCACTCTAGCCCTGGCTCCTGCATGCCTTTACGCAGAGCACTGGAAGGTGAGGAAGGGCAGGCAGGAGTTCTGGCTAGCTTGTTTAAGGTAACATAAAGGAAGGTATGACTTGAATCACAGATCCATGAGAAAGAAGACAGAGAAAGAGAGAAGAGAATGGGGGGCGGGGGAAATCAGTGTTTGAAGTTCTACAGCACACTAGGAGAACAAAAGCATGACAAGAAAAAGAAAAGGATTCAGGTTGATCTGTAAAAGCATCACAAATATCATATTAAGCAGGGCAGAGGACATAGCTCAGTTAGGAAAGTACTTGCCTAGCATGTGAAAAACTGTAGGTTCATCCTATTAAACAAACAAACAAACGAACAAACAAACAAAACCTTAAGGGAAAACAGCCATCCTGTGGTTTTAACCTACAGTCCTTCTGAGAGGCAGACACAGTAAATTACACAATAGGCTGACTGACTGTTAGAAACAAAGCTCCACTGAAGGGAGAGGCCAGTTCCTCTGCGAGATGGCAAGTTACTTATACCATCAAGTGCCCAGATACACTTTAAACTGCCAAATTAGTACCTAGGTAAGAATTCTGCCATGCAACATGCACCAAAGCTCTGAAATGATCGTGAGCACAACTTTGAATTTAGAATCTACCCAGAGAAGAAATGTATCTCTGCATCATTGCTTAAGGAGGAACCAACTAAGAATGTAAAGTGGCCAAGACAAAGGAACATGTGCCCCCACACACACTCAAACAGTAACCAGCACATAGTGACTCCAAAACTTCTCTCTCGGCCTAACCAAGGCTGGCAATAACCTGACAAAATAGAGACTCGGAAAAAAAAATTACATAGGTGAGAGGCAGAAAATATGAGACAGAGCAAATGTAAATAACAAGAGTCTACAATTTTACATACAAAGTTTAGAACTGAACAATGAAAGCAAAGGAAACTAGGAACAGTTTAATACGTGTTGTGACTGGCTATCGAGAAAATAAATGTTGAAAAAGTAAAATGAATTAATGTTATCAAATGAAAGAAAGAAAAGAAAGACCACATCATTAAATATGGGTAGACTGGACCAAAAGATGGCCTCTAGAAGATGGTTTCAACATAATGATAATCACAAGCAACTTTGAAACCAGGACAAAAATCAGTAAGTTAAGCAGGCTTTCGTTACAAGAAAATCAGATGAGCTATCTAAAAATCTGGAACAAACATGCATCAGCGAGTCTGAGAGAATGCATCTTGCTATTAAGGGAACTGGCTTTAAAACAACAACAAAAAGGAGGAGGATAGAGGGAAGAGGGAGAGGGCGAGGAAGAGGAAAAGAAGGAGGAGGAGGAAGAAGAAACCACCACAATAAACTTAGCTAAATCACTTGCAGTTATGTCTGAAAAACCATGAAGCACTGAGGTAGCACTAGAGAACTAGAAAAAAAATAAGCGAAGTGCCCATCTTCAAAATTGTGTGTTCTGAGTAAATGCTGCCCAGTAAGGCTGACTCAGATGCCTAATAAAACAATAGACAAACATGAGTTTAACTGGCTCACAAAGCATGACAATATGGTGACTGCTTTATTTATTTTAAATATGCTCTCAAAGTTGGACTTTAAGAAAAAAATTATTAACTTTTAAAAAAAATGCATGGCAAAGACTACAGCAGCTATAGGAAGGTTTTAATATTAGTCTTTGGCTTTTACAGAAGCATTTAAGAAAATTTAATACAATATTTACTCTAAACTTTATTTCCAGTCAGGGAGTTATTTCCACACTATAACAAATATAATATATGGTAAAAAATTGCAAAGAGTTAAAAACATTAACTAGAGCATAACATAAATAACAACAAATCAAGAAGTATCAATGAAGCCTTACTTAGAATCATCACTAATGTTTGAAAAAAAAAAGAGGCAAATAAATATTTGTGGATGATGACATGTGCTAAACACAACTTTGGGTAGATGAATATTAAAGTAATAGCAGATCTAGAAGAATAAAGACTATGAGGTAAACTGAGCCTCCTGAGGGGAACCACGTGCAGACACTAGCTTAAACACTCCACCACTGTTTTATACTTTCTTTCTCACAGGAATTCCACACATGTATGCACCCATCCCAGAGAGTTTAGGATCCTTCCTGAGCTCTAGCAGCTAGGTACTGGCGGGAGCTGAACTTGAACCCAGGTCCCTCTCATTCTAAAGTTCACCTGCTTTCCACTGCACCATCACAACCGCATAGTTCTACCAGGTAAAAAAATTTGGACTACAGACATTCAAGAAGGGAAATAATGCAGATGGAAATAATAGAGTCAAAAAGAAAAGGCACACAAAGAAAACAATACTAGAGGCTTCAGAATCTGACAGCCACAGAAAAGTCTACATGCTCAGAAATGTCTGTTCTTTCCTCCCTCTTTTGATGTCTCTTTAGCTCTGACATGAAATTTGGGAGGGCTTCATTTCCAGAAAACCAGTGGCAAAGAGAGGTAAAGGCAGAGAATTCAACATTTATAATGCTGGCTAAAAAGCCAGGAAGGCACTGCATCATGTTTAAATACACAACTAGAGAGAAGCTTTGCTCACCACCACCAACAAAAAAGCCAACAGCAACAAAAACCACAAGTAATGGGAAAAAAATGCAGCTACATGTAAAGAAATTAAAAATGATACAAGGAAAGCAAGACTGGAATTACACATAAATATACTGACCCAAACCAGAAGGCCATGCAATGTTCTCCAGGCTTATGAGAATTAGTTCAAGAACTATTTAGAATGTAGGCCCTTTAATTGGTTGGATGGTTGGTTGGTTGGTTGGTTGGTTGGTTGGTTTTGGGTTTTGCTACAAACAGCAAATAACACTTAGACAATTACTAAATGTGAAACGCTATGTTCTGCAGTTTTGAATTCTACCATCACGCCACCAAAATACACACTATAGAACTACATGATGCAGTTATCAAGCATGATACTGGACACCCTGAGGACTTTTCCTCACCATACAAATCTCTTTACTGGAAGCAGAAGTTTAGAAAGTTACCACTCAGGCTTCCAGCTTACCACTTTACGTGTATCACAGAAGACAACTGGTAAGATTCCTGCAGCATCTGATGTCCTGCTGGACATCAGCTGGACTGACGCCAATGAACTCCAATTTTAACCCACTGTAGCAAAACGGTGCCAGAGCCCCAAACTGAGAAGAAAATGGCAGCCAATTTCAAAAACTGCTGATAGTGGCAAATGTATCAAAAACCATTTGTCTTTATTCTAAAAGCCGCATCTAATTACAGCAGATTTCTAAATTCAGTCACAAATCACTATACATACCAAGTAACATCTGTGAAAAACAACACACATAAGCCCAGCACTCGATGTGAAAAAGAGTGTCAACACGAAGCTGTTAGGAGTAATATGTTTCCTAAGAACCAGACAAACAAGACAAATTCCTCATGAATTATAATATTTTCTTTCCAGAATATTCTGGGCAAATGATGGATAAGCTCTATTCATCATTTCAATCTAATTGCCTTTACCACAGTATAATCACCCTCAAAAACTGAGGGTCCTAAGTGACTGTGTCCTCTGTTCTCATGATCTATAACCAAGAAGGTAAAGGTATATTTCTTTCCATGCATTCTATTTTGTGTTTTCAAGTTATGAAAAAAGCAGGTGCACAATATATGTACCACAAAAGCCCAAAGCTAAGAGGCAGTCTATTTGAGAAATGGGAATAAAATTAAGCTTAAGTCTTCCAAATGAGCCAGAACTTACCTGTGTGATTTTTTGATGGTTGAACCTAGGCAGATACTGGATGCTATAAGAGACAAAAATTGGAATAAAGCCTTACCTTCTCCTAACAAACCTACGGTTCTCCATCACCGAATCTAAGGTATTAAAAAGCAAAGACCACATGCAAGAGTCCTGCCCTTGTTGAAAAGTGAGAGTGTTTCTCTTCAATATTGCTTTCTTGCTATTCTTTGTGTTCCAACTTCTTACTGCTGTCAGAGACTGAAGACCCTGGAGTGAACCAGCCTGCCTGACAATCCTGTTTCATACAGTACAAAGAGCTTCTTCATAGGCCTTTATGTATAATATTCCAAGGCTGCTTATGGATGGCATCATGCCACTGCCCACCAGTAGACAGAAAAAAACATCAGGTAGATTTTTGATGATCTATCAATAAAAGATGACCATCAAGTTAAGAAAAGGCATCCATTCTTTCAAGATTAGAATGCTGTTATCCCTAGAAGAAAAGCTTGGAAGAAATGTCAAAACTGTTCTAAGTCTGCAGCTCTTTCCAGGGATGCTTGCAGAGAACAATTAGTACAAGAATGTGACTGCCTAAGCTTCCCCACGATACCCAGGTTAATAACTCTCTACATTCTCTTATTAAAATTACAGAAATCCCTTGGATCTGTGATGATGCTCTCAGCAAGTATGACTCTGACGCCTGGTCACAGTTCTAATTTGAGACAATACCTCTTATAGTACAGTACACCCTGTTCCACACAACCCCAGCACCCAGGGGACCAACCACCCCAGAGCAGGGCCTACATATAAAGAGCCATGGATCCACTCCAGCTCAAAGACATGTTAGGTTTGGCTTGCAGTAGTTTGGTTTTGTTTTAAATGAACTAGTTTCCAGTATTTAAAAAACAAACAAAGGGCTGGAGAGATGGCTCAGAGGTTAAGAGCACTAGCTACTCTTCCAAAGGTCCTGAGTTCAATTCCCAGCAACCACATGGTGGCTCGTCAGTACCTATAAAGAGACCTGGCACTTTCTTCATGCATGCTTTCAGATAATGTATACATAATAAATAAATCTTTTAAAAAAACAACAACAAACAAAAACCCCTACCATTTCTGATTTCTCTTGACAACAGGAGGCTCCTAGCCCCGCTGGCCCACTGGAGCATGGAATGATCAACTAGACCATGCTCACCACTCTGCCACCTGTTAGCTGGGTTCCAGTCATCCTGTCACTACACTGCATTGTGCCTGCCCTTACTGTCCTTCTTCACATTATCTGCCTACAGGCCTGAGAGTCTCTGGCTGTAAAAACCCTGTTCAAATGTGAAGCTATCCAAGATAGCACAGCTCCAAACGAGATCAGTGAGCAGATGGATGAAGAGGAAGAAAGGAAGAAAAGAGTCTGGAAGAAGGAAGACTGGGAGGAATGAGTAGGGAAAGAAGGAAGTAGGGGAACGAGTGATAAAAAGGACTGGAGGAGAAAAGGAAAGAGGGAGAGAAGGGTTAAGCAGAGGAGCAGAGTACAACTTAAAAGCCATAAATCAATGAATGCGAAACAATGCAATGAACAACTGTGCTGACGTAACACTGGAGGTCCTTAGAGATAATCTTGATTACAAGAAATGGCTCCAAAGCTTGAGGAGCCAGGGAATCAAACCAGATGGGCAGAGAGGTAGAAGGTGGAGCTTCTTTAAAAAGAAGACTATGTAGTATTACTCAAACACGCAGACTGATGAAGTGATGGAATGAGCTGACTCCAAACCAGACTGCAGGGAGACTGGAGCTGTATTTGACCAGGTGATATCCCTGACTCATCCGCTTCTTTGTGTACTTACTTTAACTTTGATCAGAGCTCTCGACCACTGAGGGTCCCTTCAAAGAGGACAGAAGACACATTGTTTCAATGGAGCATCTTACAAAACTAGCCTGAAGGTTAGAAGAGGTCTTGTCATGCTTAAGAATTAGCAGGCTCCCCTCTGCTTTATTTATGAGCACATCAATCTGAGGGGAGACATAGTGAGTTTGAAAGAGAGAAGGAAAAGTCATGAAAAGAGAAAAGGCAGAATAAAAACAAGGAGGAAGTTTGTTGGAGAGCAGTTGAAAACATAAGCTACCGGCCACTGCTGAGCCCATCCCCAAATTCCCCTGCCCTAATTGACCTCACAACAGTAGTTCTGAGCCCCCTCACTTGATCAGTGACTACTTCCAGTAAGCCTTCTCTGGGCTTCAAGCTCCTGAAATTGCTTACCTGAGGTTTCTGAAAAGGGTTCCGCCTGGAAGACTCAAAGGAAGGATAAATTGACCGGCTGGATGTCCGCTGGGCAGGATCTTGGCACACGAATCCTAAATGGGGAATGAGTAGTTTTAAGAGCCATCCTTTTCTAAGAAATCAGTCTGTTTGGTTTGGTTCAAGCACCTTTAGACTCATCCCAGAGAGGACAATGCTGACTGAGGAGCTAAATGTAACCCTGATTGAAAGAGATGTGAAATTCTGATGAGTCTCAAAACAAATGAGCAAATCATCTTTTTGAACACAGAGCTGTTTATAAACACTTGTTTGTTGATATATATGTATTTTTTGGTAGCTTTCTGGATGGTGACTAGGGGGGAAAATGCTTTTTACCAGAAGAATATAATAGCAAGTGTGTTATGTCATGTTACAACCTACTGGGAATACAGAAGACAGCCTATTGCTAGTTTCTGCAATAGGCTTTATAACTGATAATCTACAGCTTAAGAAACCGAATTTCCACTGGTTTCACTTCCTTCCTCAAAAGAACTAGATTCTCAACAAAAAAAAAAAAAGAGAGAGAGAGCAAGGGAGTAGCTAAGCTTTACAACATCTACTGGTATGAATGTTCACATCAAATGCATTTCATTGTGTATTTTCCGGGGGAAATTTTTTTAATTCTTTATTAATTACACTTTATTCACTTTGATTCCCCCCCTGTGGTTCCCTCCCTCCTCCTGTCCCAATCCCTTCCTTCCTCCCCCCTCTGCATAAATGCCCCTCTCCAAGTCCACTGATAGGGGAGGTCTTCTTTTCTTTCCTTCTGATCCTAGTCAATTACATGTCATCGGGACTGTCCGCATTGTCTTCTTCTGTGGCCTGGTAAGGCTGCTGCCCCCTCAGGGGGAGGTGATTTTTAAACAGAATAATAAATCCGCATCATACCCGCCTGACTACCCATCTCCATTCAAAGTTCTAGCTTATCTACTTAAGACGGGATTCCTTCCTTGGGCTGCTTTGGCTATGATACTGCAGAGCGGCCATGTTGAAACCATCAGAGACTGTGTAGGAGAAACACAGCTGGTCTCCTTTGTAACAGGGCTTCTTCAGCGGCTTTCACTTTCCTAGCTCAGAGGAAAATATACTCTCTGCAGATCTTTGCTTAATTCTCTGCCTCAGCTCATAATTCTCATGCCCCAGGTCTCAGCCTTAGTTGTGGTTCAGCCCCAGGACAGGATGGAGCCAGGGGGAGTAAAAACATATAAACACTTCCCTGAAAATATAATTTTTTAGTACAAAACATTCAGCATGGCTTAGGAACTGCCAGTTGGCAGCACCTACGGAGCCTGGCAGATGGAAGTGCTGGTTAATTTTCTTTGAGAGCCCAGCTCAGAATGCAGTGCTACTCACCTACAACAGTGAACATATCTGAGATCATACTGGCTTTAATCTTGAGGTCCAGAGGGGCATCACTGACAGAACAGAGAAAGAAAAGAGCAATTGAACTTTGTGGCTTAAGAGAAGAGCTGCCTCCTCACAGGTCCCACTACAGCAAAGTTTCCAGAGAGCAGACAAGGGACATACAGGACATCAAACCCACAGGAAAGGAGCGAGGAATCTGGGTGGAAAATAAGAGAAATACAAGCCTTGTGCTAAACCTGTCCTCTCTAAGGCAGGCCTGGTACCAACGCACTGACTCCCTGACATGGAATCACTGACTCCAGATCTTGTGCAATTCAAGTTTTGAGGAAGCCAGGGCTATTGCTTCATTGTCACTGTGGGGTTCCGAGGCTCACACTGTCAGTACACTTGTAATTTTATGAGGGCCCTTCATTCAAGTTACGTCTCAGTGCTTCATCACACACACAAGACATTCTGGCCACTGCGGTAATTTTCGGAAGTCTTCATTTTCTGTGCACATTCAGCCTCCTTAGGCTTGCAGGCTTATAAATAGGGCAAAAAGATCCAAGCAAGCCCTACCAGACAGGGAAACAGGAACCCATGTGGACACTGACAGAGTGTGGAGAGGACCAGAGTGGAGTTTACGTTTTCCTCCAGGAACCACACTCCTCCTGCTGCTGCCCACCGTGTCCCTCTGAGATGTTTAGCGTCAGCTCCCGTCCTTCGGTGGGCATCAAGTAAGTGGCGGACTTGACAAAGTGCAACGCTAACAATGAAGCACTGCCCAGCTGCACACCTCGTACCTGAGGTGAGCCGAATCCCCACTGCACCAAGTAGTCAACATGTCTTTATTTGAGGACTTGGCTTTCTGCCAGTCTCTCTCATCCTTAACAGCTCGGCAGCTGGGTGGTCTTTGGCAGAAACCTCTAGGGCCTTCTGTTTAAAAAAGCGCATAGCTAATAGAAATTCTGTTGCTGCAGATGCAAGCAGGGTCTTCTTTGGTATTTAAAAAAGTATACTTCTTCCCTTCTACATCACAGATTTTTTTTTTTAAATCTTAGATTGTTGAAAGTTTTAGATATTAACCTTAGGTGGACAACAGGCCACAGAGCTGAGCAAAAAGACTGCTCTCCAGAGCCTCAGCCCAGTTTTACACCACCATAGTAGAGGTAGACTCCTCTGGGCAAAGGCAGCACATACCTGAGGGTATTTCTGTAGCTGAACTCCTACAAAGCTGGAGGGAGAGGCTGGGAGAGGCTAAGAAGGATAAAATCTGTGAACAGAGTCTGACTCCAGCAAGATGCTCTGCTGGGGGATGGCCATGGACTCAGAGGTAAAGTCTACATCTTCTCCAAGAATAATTTACTTAGTAGCGAAAAACTGAAGACCTTGGCTTGGATGAAGAAGTAGCCGTTGCTGATGTTGGTTTTAATTTGGTCTGCTCAGACTGTTTTAACTTCAAAGCTACAGAGTGAGTGCAGGTCAGTGGACAGAAATTCTGAGATGCTGGCAGTATATTCAGAGATAATAAAGAAATTAAGTACTTGAAATTATTTTCTCATTCATGTTCTCTGATGAGTAGTATAGTTTGTTCATACTCTGAAGTTTGGAATGGCTGTCAGAATATTTTCTCAAGACTATTGCTCTTTCCAATGTAATGAAGTAACTTGTTCATGCTTTTTGTTTCAAATGGTCTAGTAATGCAAATAAGATGAAATAATATAGTCTTATCTTAGCATTTAAAAAATGTTAAAAATCAAAATAAGAATTATCCTTGAAAAGCCAAATAAATGACAAACATGTATTGCAAACTGTCTGGGAAGTTAGGGGTCCTGACTCCCATGGAGTTTTAATGACAGACCATAAACCATCTAATTTTTAAAAGTCTAGTCACCACTGTGGAAAAGAAAAGTCTTTTGCCACAAAAGAAATAACAGCCCCCTCTAAAAAATAAAACATATCTTAGTGTCATGTACAAGTTTGTCTTTTTTTTTGTTGTTGACAGAACTGACTTACCAGGCCAAAGAAGGAGAGAGATTCACTTCCAACAACCATGGCTTCAGAGTATTATCTATGAGCACATCAAAGCCATACAGTTCTGGAAATACAACACAACATGCAAGATCATTTTCCACGAGAAGATCACATGAAGTCATTCCACTCCCATCAGAGGCCTAGACACTCACTGAGCAAAGAACTTGAAGTTCTGGAAAAGCTAGTGTCCTTCAAAGGAAAAGACCAAGAACCCAGCTATTGCTCTTGCTGACTTCTACACAGTTGAGACTTAACACACATGACCCCATAAAAGTGAGGGGAGGAATGACGCCCCAACACCTGTCACCAGAGCCACGCTGGGCTTGCTCTGCGTTGGCCTCCTCTACCACCTCCCGCCAGCCACACTATAAAAACTGAAACATCCATGGAAGGCACAGCACCAGGATCCTTCTATCTCCTTCTCTTAACTCTTAAGATATTGCTTCTGCAACCCAGCTCAAACACATCCAAATATAAAGCATACATCTTTACTCCCTTCTCCTACAGTTTCAATTTCCCTTTAAAGGCAGAAAGTAAAGCATTCAGACTGATCCAGAGGACATAGGCAAATGGTGAAAAGGTGCCTTGAACCACCGGTATTATTAAAAAAAAAAGGGGGGGGTGGGGGGGCAAAGATCAACTCTCCATGGATTCTGAATTCTTTTGATTTTCTTCCTCTTTCTTTTCAGCTATGGAAAGAAGCAAAGTAATGCCCAAAATGTATCTCTTCTCCTAGAATCCCTACTTTTAATTTAAAGTTTCAGGGATGGGAGGCTAACATGGAGCCCTTTGAATACAGCTGCTGAGATCCTCACACACAGATGTAACAGTGGCACACAGTCCTTGGTACTCACATTCCAGACACACAGATGCTCAGAAGTTCCACTCATTCCTGTCATCATACCAAGTGTCACTCAAACAAACCCTCACTTGCATCTCTTCTCCAAGAGAAAAACTGCTACCTCAGAGCTCACACACAGAGAAAACAGCAGGTGTTTTCTAGAAATTCACCCTGACACAAATTTCCCTGTTTCAAGAGGATTTTTTTTCACTCTTTAGTCTTAAAAAAAAAAAAAAAAAAAAAACTAGAAACACATATTCTAGAACACAGAAATCTAAAGCTATAATGCAGCACCAAAAAACCTAGGACAGGATCCAAAGACCTGACAGCCAGTCTGACTCCATCCTGTCACTTGAGTCTAAGATACCTCCTTCAGGCTCCCTTACTCTTTTCAATAGTCACTAACTGGATATTCAGACAGGCTACGGCCTATTTCTACTGTACAGGTCAAACAAATATGCGCACCCTTTTTTGTTTTCTTGAGACAGGCCTTGAGTAACCCAAGCCAACCTCTAACTCATAATCCTCCTGCCTTAGCTCGCAGGTGCTGAGATTACAGGCATACCATCACACTCAGCTAGACTTGAATATTCTAGTGTTTTTATGAAGATGTCAGCTTCCATAGGATTCCACTTAATTTGTAAAACCAATTAAAAACCAATAAAAGTTTGGGGCTGCATACATTTCCATGTAACTATATAAACCTTACTCTAAGAAGTAAAAAAAAAAAAAAAGAAACACCTTCAACTGGCTCCCTTTGGTAACAAATTCAGGATTTTACAGGCACCACATCTTCTCAATATCTTGCCTAGTCTTCAACAACACTAATCCTCTCCTTAATCTAAGAAAAATACTTTGTCATAAAGCTCTAAATAAGGCGTTTCAAAGGAAAAACCTGGGCAGTTAAGTTGGCATAAATCTATAGTCACAGCATTTGGGAGGCTGAGGTAGAAAGATCATGAGTTGAATGTGAATTTGGACTACATATCAAGATAACAGAAAAAAGAAGGAAGGAGGGAAGGATGGAGAAAGAAAAGGACAAAGAACGTGAATAAAGAGAAGAAAAGAAGGGAGGGAGAAAGGAAGGAAGAGAGGGAGGAGGGAAGGAAGAGGGAGGGGAAAATGTACAATCTACAAGTCCTACAGCATTATATAAGATACAATATCTGACATAAGAAAATATTCCCCTCAGTTTTTAAGAGCAGAAGCATAGAATTCAACTATTTCATAAAGTAATATCTAACAACAGCATGAAGAACACAATGACAATTATGACTGATGCACATACAGAACGTAGAAAAAACCAGCCACAAAGGAAGACTAATGTGATGGATCAACAATCAATGACAGCCACTATGCAAACACTCTACATTGAGTTTTAAGCAATCATACTTAACATTTCACTGCATCAGACACAAATTCCAAGAGTTCACAATGGACTAAAGGTCTGAAAAACAATATTCTGGGAAAAGAAAAACACGTCTTAAAGTGAGAAAATCATGTTCACAGCACTAAACTAACTTTTACCCCGTGATAAAAGCCACCTGGAAAACACCAACTATGGAGTGCGACAAGCTCTACAGTCAACCAGGCCTCAATCTAACCACACTTAACTCAGGCTTGAGCCAACAACTACGTGAGAGTGGGAGGAGCAATGCCTGTTGCTAAGTTGCAATATGGCAACAGTGTGCCAGGTCCAACTCACCTTAGTAAGGTCAGGCTCAGTGGTGGGGAGTGGGGTGAAAAGATAACTTGGGTATCAGATCAAACTCTTGAAACAACCAAGACATTGATGGCCTTCATCTCTTTAATCCAACCAATTATTTCTATTCCCTCGTGAGGCATGATTTAGAGATGATGAGATGGACAAGTCTTAAAGACACAGATTGATGAATCCTGGAAGTGGTTACATCCATGTACCCACACTAGGAAAACATACAACACTTCCATCGGCCAGAAAGTTCCCTCCAGCCTCTTCCTGGTAGATAGCTCATTCCTGCCTCATCTTTGACAACCGTCACTTAATTCTACCACCACCAATTTATTCTACCTACTCTAGAATTTCATATAAATGGGTACCATACAGTATATACTCATTTAAGTCCTGCTTCTTATATTATATTTACCATGTACATCAGTAATTCCTTTTAATGTAGACGTATAGAGGTATAACGTATATTACAAAATTCACCCCTTTTAAAGTGAATCTTGCAAAGTATAGAGCTGTTTAAACCCAACCTCAATCATGATACAGAAAAATCATACCATAGATGCACACTTGTGCCTCTCTGTGATCAATTCTCACCTTCCTCATCTTCCAACCACTACCAATGGGATTTTTGTTTACTTTTTTTCTTTTCAATAAAGTCAATGAAATGTGTATAGTCTATAGTCTTCTTAAGAGTAGTTTCTTTCATGCAGTATTTCAATAAAGTCAAGTCAATGAAATGTGTATAGTCTATAGTCTTCTTAAGAGTAGTTTCTTTCATGCAGTGTTGTTTTCTGAAACTTACCTATGCTGTTACATGTATCGAAAGTGTAGTTCATTCCTTTTAACTCCAAAGTAGTTGGTAGTCCATAATATGGACATACCACAATTATCCATGTAATAGTTGGTGGGTATTTTGGCTGTTTCCAATTTGGGGCCATCACGAATACAATCAATATTTGTGAGTAGAAATTGTGTGGACAGAAAGTTTCATTTCTCCTAAGGAAACACCTGCAAGTGGAACCCCTGATCACATGGTAGCCATTTACTACTCCATCTAGCTCTTACTTCCTGACCCATTTCCCTAGCTGTCAAGAAGAGGGAAAAGTGAGCTTCTGTCTAGGAGGAAAAGAAAAAAAGCCAGATCCTGTACTAATTAATATTCTATAGTCTGCATATCATATTCCTTCTATTAGGGTGTATTTCCCTGGCTCCTCTAGGCAAACTGGTGGTGACACGTGGATAGTCCAAGAGCATTATGGTCGTTCTACTACATGAACCGTCCTTTAGCACTTCATATCTGTACCCTTCTCAGGAAGGCAGGGGCCACATCTCATTCATCATTTTGGATCAAACAAACTAGTGTGTTTACCAACACACTAGCATAAGTCATTTTGAAAGCGAGAACCTCAATATAGAAAATGTCCCCTCAGAGCTGGAGAGATGGCTCAGAGGTTACAAGCACTGGCTGTTGTTCCAAAGGTCCTGAGTTCAATCCCTAGCAACCACATGGTGGTTGACAACCATCACATAATGAGATCTGGTGCCCTTTTCTGGTATGCAGGCATATATGCAGACAGAATATCATATAAAATAATAAATAAATCTTAAAAAAAAGAATAAAGAAAAGAAAAAAATGTCCCCTCAAAAGACTGGTCTGTTGGCATGCCAGTGGTGTATTTTCTTTACTGACAATTGATGTAAGGGTAGTGGCACCTGGGCAGGTAGGCAGGCTGGGCAGGACAACAGGAACAAGCCAGTAAGTAATGTTCCTTCACGGCTTCTGCTTCAGTTCTTGATCTGACCACCTTAAATGTTGGGATGTGGAGGTATAAGGTAAATGAACACTTTCTTTCCCGGGTTGCTTTTGGTAATGATATTTATCACAGCAATAGAAACCTAAGGCAGAAATAATCTACTCCAGAAGTAAAACATTTAGGGCATGTATTAACGGGGGGGGGGGGGGGGGAGGAGTAGTTCAGTTAAAATGCTTGCCAAGAGTTTGAGTTCAGACCCCCAGAACACACATAAAAAGATGGGAATGGCAGCCAGCACCTTGAGCCCTGTACTGGAGAGGCAGAGATGGAAGGGTATCTGGGGCTTTCCAGCCAGCTAAGGCAGTGAACTCCAGGTTCAGCGAAAGACCTTGTTCAAAAATTATAATAATATGGTGCTGGAGAGATGGCTCAGAGGTTATAAGTACGGGCTGCTCTTCCAAAGGTCCTGAGTTCAATTCCCAGCAACCACATGATGGCTCACAACCATCTACAACAAGATCTGGTGCCCTCTTCTGGCGTGCAGGCATACATGAAGGCAGAACACTGTATATGTAACAAAGAAATAAATCTTAAAAAAAATTATAACAAAAGGCAAAGTAGACAGCAACTAAGGAAGGCACAAGACACTGACATCTGGGTTTTGCACACATGTGTACACACATAAACACAAATGGACACACATACACACAAATAATTAGGATACCCCCCATGAGGTAGGATTGTGTATAAGTAAAAAAATGAACAACTGCTCTCTACTGGCCTACCTACACAGGCATGACAAAGCTATCAGTCACAATAAAAATAACAAGAATTCATTTTTTTTTAAGAAAGAAAATAAATTTATTTAGTTTACTGCAAAGAGAAGAGCTGGCATAACAGTGACAGAAGAACCACCTGCCAAAAATAAACAGAAATGTCTCGTTAAGAAAAACTTATTAAAGACACATTCAGGGAAAACTCTGATAAAAGATGACTTCTGAAAGTGGGGTGGGGGCAGAATAAGCGGAAAAAACCGTCTCACGAAGACCTAAGAGATCACTGAACACACCACACCACTGGCATTGGAGACAATGTACTAAGCCCTCCCAGAAATCAGAACCCAGCTGAAGCTACAGTCCAGGCAATGGGAAGTGCTGGCACTGGGCCGTGCCCACTGTCACCGAAATCCTTTCTGTAATGGAAATGCTTTTTACCTCAGCATGGGACTTGAGTTTAAAAGCAAAACTAAAGTATTTATAATGGGTCCAAAGAGAATTCTGGGAAAAAGTAGAGCAAGATCACACAGGAAAATGACCTGAGTTAAGCAGAAAGAGCCCAGTGCTGACTTTTTACCTCTGCCCTGAAATCACTCTGGCATCTAACTACTGCCTATTATGGTAGGTCCAAAAGGACTATCTAGAACTGAGCACTGTAGTCTCGGCAGAAATACTGTTCTTTTCCAAGCCTGCTAGAAAAGATGATGTCATTGTTCCTGAGATCTAGTTACAGGAGAGCACAGGAGAATCTAGGATGTGAGGCACGCCAAAAGGAGTGGACTCATCAGAGTTGTCTTTATGTGGGTGGAGAAAGGGCTAGATATCTGGCCTCAAACTTGGCCTGGCCATTTATTAGCCACAGGACCCAAGACAACTTCTTTAAGCTTGCGGACTCTTTCCCTTGTCATAAACCAAGGGTTTATGACATATGGTTAGTAGTAAGTACCAACAACACTGCTGAAGAAAAACAATAGCCTCTTAGCACCTAAGTCCCTTCTACCATAAATGTCCCTCCCCATCTATACTGGAGCAAGGGATAAACTCAAGAGGGGCTTACCTTGAAAACTGCCCCTGCCTTCCATTCTTTTACTGTTGGTGAGGAGATTTGCATAATGGAGAAAGCATGCTACCTTCTTCCATTCCTCTGACAATCATTTATGGACACCTTCCTTTTAAAGAACATGGCCTTACCCTGGAAAATGGTCAAGAGCAGAGGTAACAGAAAACTAGACCAGATTTCACTCAAGAGAGGTGTCCTGAGCATACTTGTTTCTCGGCAGGCATGACATTGGTCCCTGGTCAAAACAAGACTAAGCTAGTCAGTTCAGTGTCTGGTCCACATGATCCCACACTGGAGAGGATGAGGATCAGGGCCCATCGCTTCAGCCATTCTCACAAACAAAAGATTAAACCACTGTCAGCAGCAACATCTTTGAAAGACAGCTAACATCCTGTTGGTTTTGGCTGTTTTTCTTCAAATGGTCAAAAAAAAGTTGTTCTCATAGTCAGTAATTTCACAGTGCCAATTTCCTTAGCATATTTAAAGAGTTGTCATTGAAGCATATTAGTTCACATTGTCCCACATTTTCACAATCTTGGAAATTAGTACAATTTGACTGTTAGAAACATGTTTTATTAGGAGAGGCATCCAAAAATCATATAATTGAAGTCCTATGATCAAGATGGGAGATTGCCAAGACTCATCCTCTGAGGCCCCTGTTTTTCAGGCTGAGTCTCTTTCATCCAAGTTCTTTCACTCACTAGCTCTAGAACCTGAGACAACAGCTACTTTATCAGGGTCTCTATTTCTATATCGTGACAAATCACTCAGTAAGGCCCTTCTGGGTATACGAGTTTATAAAATAGCATCAAATGGCTAAGTTTCAGACTGCCCATCACAGTTGATATATAGGTAGTAATAACACAGTTCAGGCACATGAACAGAGCAGCATCCTAGGGCAAATTGATTTTGAGGAGACAAACTGTTGACAGTAACGCACTGCTGTGACATTAATCTCTGCTCAGTACACAGCCAGAACTGGAAAAGAGTCACATGTGTAAATAAAGCACTGACTGGGAGTGCTGAAGGGACCTGGAAACAGTTCAGGTGGTAAAGTGGGGAGAAATCACAGGACAGAGACTCCAATAACAGAATGCTCCTGGCAGTAGTCTGTAAGTGGGAGGCCATTAATTACCACCAAAAGCATATAGGGAACCCCATCTCTACATTCTTCGTTTCCCCTAAAAGTATGAATGCTCGTTTGAGCCAAAACTTCCAGGAAGCTCTCAATTCCTGTTTACTGTGACACACATACAAAGCTTACTCCTTATTACACAAACCCCAGGGGAGAATAAGAGTCAGACAGAGAGGCAAAGAGACCCACACAAACACACTCAAATATACAAAATCGTATCTCACGGGGGGGAGGGGCGGTTAATGAAGCACACAGAATCCCAGGGCTGACAGGAAGTGGAATCAGAACCACAAAAGCCAAAGAGACAGTCAACAACTTAAAAAACTCCAGATGCCCTGAGTTTATTGGAGCAGGACCCAGGCAGGGAAGGGAGATGAGACCCTGGCTGATGGGCCTTG
Source organism: Meriones unguiculatus (assembly GCF_030254825.1). Taxonomy (NCBI): domain Eukaryota; kingdom Metazoa; phylum Chordata; class Mammalia; order Rodentia; family Muridae; genus Meriones; species Meriones unguiculatus. The sequence continues at coordinate 92,758,059 of NC_083355.1, read as the reverse complement.
GGATACGTCCCTGAGTCAGGGAGAGCTGCTGCCCTTTCACAATGAGTTCTGAGAACCCATTCCTAAGCTTCCAACAAGCAATCAGGTGACAGAGTGAGACAAGAAAAAAAAAAACAAAAACAAACAGAAAAGCCTTCAGAATTAGCTACTTAGAACAAAACTGTTTTTTTTTTTTGTTTTTTTTTGTTTTTGTTTTTGTTTTTGTTTTTTAATATCAAGGGCCATGAGAAATCTACCAACATAGGCAAACAGAAACAGAAAGGAAACATATTTAATCTTGAAAGGTTTCAACAATAGGAGTCCCATTCAGTTAGCTCCCACCCCCATCCTCAAAAAGACTTCGACAATTCTATGAGTTGCAGGCCTTACCAAATCAGAAACTTTACTGCCAGGAATGAAATGAAAGAAGCAATGAAAACAAGCACCAAGCATTCATTCAACAAACATTTCCCAACATTCTCTGTGAGCAAAAGCTGCTGCTGTGCATCAGAGGGACAAAGCCAATAGTGACACTGTGATGGCCACCATCAAGGAGCTTCCACTCCATTGAAGAGACTCACACATAAATGATGCCAGAGGACGTACAGGAGACCCTGCAGAGACCTCAGCACAGTGCTGGAGCTACAGGGTGGGAGTCTAGCCCTCACCAGGAGGGTTAGGAAGAAGACCAGCAGAGAAGTGATGCTTGGCTTTACCTGGAAGGATGTCAGTGACCTACTAAGTAGAGTAACATGAGAAAAGTGGAGGTAGCTCAGCCACAAGCCACATTCAACACACACAAAGGCGAAGGGTTAGAAAAGGTCCCCAGAGCTCTGATTTGACATATACATTATGAAATGGGAAGGCGGATACAATGACTATGAAGAATTCAAGAGGATGAACTCAGATGCTTCGGGGAAAGCGTCTACGCATACAACAGGAAGAGTATCATAAAGCAGCACAGAATAGCATGTGGTGTGATACGACAGAGCCCTGTGCTTAGCAATGCCTTAGAGAAGCAGCAGAGGGGAGTGAGTCTAAAAGGAGTGACAGAATGCAAGGTTCTCCAGGTAGACACAGAACCTGTGGACACTGGTGCACCTCCCTTCCACGGGATCTGCTTTTAAAAAGACACCGCAGCCTTTTCTTTTATTCTGTAATTCTAAATCCTGATTTATCTGCATCTTCTATTCGGTCTCAACAGTTCCCTACTTAAGCATCAGTCAAATACACGCTACTATAATCCATTAAATCGAGAATTAGAGTGTCTAATTACAAAATTAATAAAAATAATTTTTATTAAGTACAGCTTAAGGGCCAGACATGGTGCCAAGCGCTTTTTTTTTTTTTCTTGCATCGCCTTACTGGATCTTCACAGTCCTCTTAGGAGGGAGATACCATCATGCCTGTCATTTAAAGTCTAGAAAATGAGAATTAGGATAACGTCCTGAAAAACATCCAACCAGAAAGAGGTGCAAAAGGGGTTTCAAAATCAGTCTGTATAAGCTCTATGAACCATGTTCTTTATTTCCCTACTCTCCAGCCCCTAAGTAAGATGCGCCACTTCTGTCCTTACTGTGTGTATCACTCCATGCCATGCTATAACAATAACACTGTTACAGCAATGCTGTATCAGTAACACTGTGGGTTGTTTTGTTTTGTTTTGTTTTTAACAACATTCGACATGTGCCCAAAGCCGACCTGGCCTTAGAGACACTCATGCTGGCAATTAGTACTAAGTTCCTATCCATGGAGAAAGCAGATGCACACAGCAATGTTGGTTTGACAGACGCAGCTAGTGGGTCAGGAGATCACAGGCTTTTTGATCCGGGTTGTGAACTGCTCGTTACACTCTCTCTGTACAGTTAAGATAGAAAGTGAAGGAGAAGAGAGGAGGAGGAGGAGGGGGGAAACAAGCAGGAGAAAGGAGGAGGGGGAGAACCCACTAGGAAGAAGAATAAAACAAAAAGGAGGAGTCATCGGAAAATGGGAGAAAGCACACCCTGGTACAGCCAGAGCTTCTTGGATCTGTTCCCAGTCTGGCTGCCAGAGAGAGTTCTGGAATATATTTGTTAGAGCTGGATTCCTGTACAGCCTACTGCAGACTTTTTCTGAGTGTACTCTGACAGAGAGACCTATCCTTCAGCTTCAATCCCTGTCCCCCACACAGAAAGTGAGTTACTCCTCCAGAGATTCCAATGAAAATTTACCACTGGCCTCTTGGTAGGATTTGCTGTGAGCTTAAGAAAGCAAAGCCAGGATGTGCCCCTGACTCTTATAGAATCACTAAGCCCCACTATGCAAGGTTCCCAAGACCCTCCTCACAAAACCCAGGCATCTGGGAGCTCCTTACCAAAACAACTGCTGCGGTGTGGAACAAAGGTTTTACAGGCAGTGGCGATAGCTAGTTCAGCAGAGATTATTGTCTTAATGATCAGGTCTTCCACATGGGCCATCAATGCTGCAAAAACAATCTTTTGTAATGAAAACAGAAACACTACAAAGCACACATTAGCAGGAGCAGATTCCAGGCCACAGTGCAATTATAAAAGCATGTGTGCTCATTCAAAGAGCATCTAAATGGTGTCCTTCAGAATAGGTGCTACAGGGCCACCATGCCATGCGTAGACAGACATGGGTGCAGACGGCCCGTGACAGAAGGCACAGACTGCAGAATGAGCCTTCTCTTCCTTCTCCCTCTCCTAGCACCCCTACCCTGAGCACAAACAGAGTCTGCTTGCACACTGCTTCCCAAGCTGCTAAAGGCTCACCAAGCGATCTTTTTTCTCTCCAAGCCCCGTACTCAAATTCTACTCTACATTCTCCAACTCGTCAACAAGAATGAGTGAGTTCAACAGAGAAAGTTTTGAGCTCAGAGGTAATATAGATAGGCAATGTGGTTTATACAATATCACAGTATCTTAGCGGTACAACATTCAAGAAAGACAAATTCACTGAGGACTAAAGAGAAAAGTGATACTTTCCAAACCAGAAACAAGAACAGGAATTTGGGGTGTGGTGGGGTTGTGGGAGGTCTGTTCTCCACTGTAAACCATAGAAAAAAAGAACGAGAACAGTCACCCACAAGGCTTCTCAGCGTCATCATCAGGAGGCCCGGGTGAGAAACAATAGTATAATAACAGTACAAAAGGCTGGAGAGATGGCTCCGAGCTTAAGAGCACTTGCTGCTTTTGCAGGGTGCCTGCATTTGGTTCCCAGCACCCATGTAGAGCTGTTCACAACCTCCTGTAATTCCAGCTCCAGAGGATCTGAGACCTTCTTCTGGCCTCTACAAGTACCTGCATGGATACACACAGAGTCTACCTCTCTCTTCCTCTCTCTCTCTCTCTCTCTCTCTCTCTCACACACACACACACACACACACAAAACGTAAATAATAGAAAAAAAATTTAAGTAGAATCTAAAAGGAAAAGGTCTGATACTCACCAGTTGTATCCTTGCCTTCTTGTTTCAGGTACCTAAGCATGGCACTCATGCTCCACTTGTTCCCATAATCTTCTACTTCTGGATCATCACAACTAAAAAGAAAGAAATTGAGGCTACATACGCCAAAAGGCCTGCCTTTCTCTGTGCTGTGGGTATTTTAGAAAAACATTCACTTTGTGGATTTCGACCTGGTTTCCTTGGTTCTTCTGTAAGACATCCTTTCTATAATTTCTTACGAGGAAAGGCAAATGCAGAGAGTTTGCTTTTATGAAGAGGGTAATGAAGGGAGCTAATTCTTCCACACCAAGAATGAGGGAAGAAAGGCAGGAAAACATGAGCGAGTTTAAGAATGGTTATAGTAAATAACAATGGCACCTAACACATCTAGTCTTTGGGACGAGTGTTATGTGAGGCCAGCAAACAACCTCAAATACCATTCAGACCAGAACTGAGCTGGGATAGGTTAATAAGCTAACTTACTATTGACTTTTAAGGAGCTAACCACACAGACTTGCTTTGACACACTGAGCAAGCCTCCTGCCTCTGGTTGTTTCAGCTATTTTTCCAAACTTCTCAAGTACTACTGATGACACAAGGCACTGGATTGACAGCAAGAGCCCTTAGGCATCCCATTGCCACAAAAATGGTGAATGGAGTAGGCTCCCACGAATGTCATACTGCAACCAGGAATTGTGCTTTGCCACTTACTTCCAGTTCTTAACACCCCCTCCAGTTATATATCACTGCTCATCTAACGTGAGGAACATGGCAGCTCTAAGCAATTCAAATGCTGCTCATAGTTCACTCAATGAAACCTCTTTCCCTTCAGCAACTATCCAACACTTCCAGATTCTTTCTTCCTTCCTTGAGCCTGGTGGGAACTTATTTTTAGTGTGAATAGAAAGTGACTGTTTGGGTTTCTTTTCTATTTTTCCACTTTCTGGCAAAATTATCAGGATGAAAGAAAACAGAGCAAAAACAACATTTCCACACAGCTGGACTGGTGCTGCTTCCCTTAGTTCTTCTGTGAGATGGCCACATTCCTTTCTTTAGGTTTTTTCCGTTTTGTTTTTTTAATTTTATTTTAATCACAGGTCATTCACTTGTATCCCAGCTGTAGCCTCCTCCTTCTTTCCTTCCCAATCCCACCCTCCCTCCCTCATCTCCTCCCTCCCTTTTCCATGTCCACTGATAGGGGAGGTCCTTATCAGGTATCTTCAGGACTGGCTGCAGTGTCCTTATCTGTGGCCTAGCAAGGCTGCTCCTCCCTCAGGGGAGGAGGGGAGATCAATGAGCCAGTTACTGAGTTCATGTCAGAAATAATCCTTGTCCCCCATACTAGGGAACCAACTTGGATACTGATTTGGTCCTCTACAAGGACCAAATATATCAGGGCCCAGGGGTCTTCTATGAGACTTTTTCTCCAACAAAGAACCATGCATGGATATAACCTAAAACCCCTGCTCAGATGTAGCCCATGCTTTTTTGTTTTTTGTTTTTTTTTTTTGTTTTCTTTTTTGGTTTGTTTTTATTTTTTATTTTTTTGATCATAGTAGTGTGTTTTAGGAAACTGAAGAAGATATATCAAAGCAAAGAAGAAACACCTAAAAATTGACTATCCCAATCTTACGCTTTGTAGTTTCAGGACTTGTCTTTTTCTCCTTCCTCAGCAGAAATAACAAGCTTTAGCTAGTAGACTGGTTGAATCGGGTGTCTAATGCATGAACTGTCTCAATGTACTTTTCCATCAAACGATACAGAGTAAAGATGCACACTGATTAACTGATTTAGTACATACATCCTTTAGGTTAAATTCACAGAAATGGAATTGGATTGCTACCAAAGGATACAAATAATTTTGAGCTTTAGATATAATTTCCAAGCTGAAATTCTACCCCTAAATCAAGTAGGGAAGGCAAAGGCATACTTTGATAGAACAAGGTGACCTTCTGTCCAGGTATACCATGGAGAAGCAGCAGCAACAGCAGCAATGCCTTACAACTGATACTTGAGGGGCTGGAGCTGGCTCAGTGGTTAAGAGAACTCACACTCTTCCAGAGGACCTGTTATCAATTCTCAAGACCCTTACAGTAACTCCAGTTCCAGAGAATCTGCTACCCTCTTCTGGCAGCCAGGAACACCAGGCACACACATGGTACACACAGAACTAAAACACCCATTTACATACACTAATTTTTTAAAGGTGACTTTCCAGTATCACCTACGTATCCCTAACTCTGTGCCCCGGTCCAGCAGGTTAACTTTCCATGTCTCCACCACTCGCATCTGAGGCTGACTTCTAGCCCAGGCCCAGACAGTACCTCACATAGTCTCCACTCTTCTTATTCACACTGTAGTTTGTCAGGTGCATAAACTGGTTCCGAATGTTCTTGGATCCTTGATCATATCGCACAGTTGCAAACCTGACAGGAAGAACACAGGTTAAATGCCAGGAACAGTTTCAGAGTAACTGAAAATTGCAGAAATGGCAATAACATGGAGAATATTATCATCTTACACGGAGTGAGTGACAATATTATCTAATGAATATTGATCTCTGCTAAGCAACAACTGTTGTGAGAAGTGTTTTCTACACATTGTCACACATAATTCAATCCTAAAAGCAACTAGGAAGTAGATCCTTATTACAGCTAAATTTTAAATAGATATAAAACTAAGTATGACCCATAAAGAGTGAATAACTTGGCCAAGTATGGTGAAAAACACCTTTAATCCCAGCACACAGGAGGCAACAATCTGCCTAGTCTACATAGCGAGTTCCAGGTTAGGTTAGGCAGGGCTGCAGTGAGACCCTGTTTCAAAAAAAAAATAAAAATTCATGGCTTAACCACTCTTAGATGCTGCTTCTCTTATATCTTCTATAAATAGGAAGGATGAAAATTCAAAATACAGTAATTCACAAGCTGGGAAACTATAGGTAGGAAGCTAGAGCTATAAAGCTTCAAGGAACACCTACTTAGGGTCCACACAGTGACTGGAACAACAATCTACAAGAGAAAGGAAGAAGGAAAAATGGTTCAGCACAGTGACGTGCAGACCTGAACACAGTCAGAGAGGGACAGCACTTATTCAAAATGGCTCAGGAAGGACCATAAAGCACTGATGAGAGGAAACACAGCACAGCTACTGCTCAGCACAGAAGACCTTCTGAATTTGGAATGAGAGGGAAAGACAGAAGGATTTCACATGGAGCCCACAGCAAATAGGGTAGCAGCCTGATGTGCTGGACTACTGTCAGGAGAAGACCAAAGCATAAAACAATGCACCTCTGCAGGCAGCAAGCAGGGAAAGAGAAAACTGCCCAGCAGTGCTCGGCACAAAAAAGGCCTCTCAAGACAATGGTGACAGAGAACACCAAGCCCTGCTACTCACTGCTAGTGCCGTATCACCCGGCCTGTAAGTATTTTCCCAAAACACATATCCAAGCGTGTGAAAAAAACCTAGAAGGCCACAAGTTTATTTTCATATGATTTACAAATGGTTTACATATGCTTACCCAGACTCTGAAGTCAATATGATTTTTACCGCATTAAAGGTCAGCATTTAAAATTTTTCCTCTTCTCTATTTCTTTTTACCCATCCAACCATCTCCACTCCCTAATTCCCTGTACCAGAAATATACAAGAGCCAAAGAAAAAAACAAACCCAAGAAACTAAAATAAACAAACATGAGGCCAGGAAAACGGATGTGGATAATGAGAAAATTTTGACCAGGCATGTATGGCTAAGGAGAGCTTGACAAGCAGTGTGTCTATGCTTGAGAAAGACCTCAAAGCTTCCAGAAGCTTCTACAAGTTACCCTTTAACGCTTCATCATCACGTGGTGGCAAATGAACTTTGCCTTTACATCCCAGTCTTCATATGGTGCATGATTCTCAGAGCAGGTGGAAGAGTGACACTCTGATTTCTCTCTGAATGACCAGGCAAGATCCAAGACTGCCTAACTCCAACTGACAGTAACTCATGGTGACATATCACTTGTCATCATCTCCCTCAAGTATCATTTGTGAGGGAAAGAACGTTCTAGTCAGGGAAGGTGTCTCTTCTTGTCTAACTCTGCATACTTGACTCAACCTGGTCAACATGAAAAGCCTAAGGAAGCACACAGAGAGCTGACTGGGGTTCCATGTGTTTGCATGCCACAAGCTTTTCAAGAAGGGTGGACTTCTACAAATCATTTTTCTTCTTCCTCATCTACCTTTCACCAGAGCATCTGATTCTAAAACCCAGCATGCACAGTATTATGGATGTCACAGAATAGGCTTCTACAGGGTCTAGGAAACAAAATAAAAGAATCGAGGGTGAAGAGAGGTGTCATAGCAAGTGTTCCTGACAGGGCAAAAGCACTGACTCTGCTGTCCCTCAGCACAAAGAACAATGCAAGGAGAGCATATAGGGTGAAGACCAAATTTAGTCAGATCTTAAAGCTCTCATGAAATCTGTATTAAACAGCCACATTTACTTCTGATCATCATTGTCTTCTTACTGACTAGACAGTAAGTCACACAAATCTCAGACCTAGTCTACCAGTCCAGTTCTAATGATCTGGTTAACCTACAAAGGTTTGGTGGTTTTGCTTTTAACTTAACTAGCTAACTTCTTGCAGCCCCATGGAAGACAGTATATGTGCTGAGAAGCAAGGCCTGGGAAGTACAGGGGGTTATCTAGGCAGAACAATTGCCCATGGCGTTATATCCACAGAATGGAGAGCACCTGAGCTGGGAGTAGCCCAATAAGGCCAAGAGATTGGCTACAAACATGAGAACTGAGTAAATAAGTAATTGTGTTAAAGCCCAGTGTTGGTGTCACACACCTTTAATCCCAACACTTGGGAGGCAGAGGCATGTGAATCTCTGAATTTGAAGCCAGCCTGGTCTATACAGTGAGTTCCATGACAACCAGAGCTACACAGAGAATCTCTGTCTCAAAAAAAACAGAGTAAAATAAGATAATGGGAGACAGCTTTTTCTTTGTTGGAATAGAAAGATAAAAATCTGTAAAAAAAAAAAAAAAACAACAAAAGCCATTTTATATTTTGAATTTTCAAGTAGAATTATAAATGCTAATATAATCCCATTTCCTTATAAACAGATATAGAATGAATGTGGACATACATATGAAAACAGGGAAACATATACATGCTTCCTAGGTCTCTCTATTGCAAGCCCCAGAGGAGCAAGTGTCCAAACCTTCAATTCTGAGTGCAATTCCCATTACCAAGTAACCCATGCTCCTTGGAAATATGGCTGATTCCTGGGCTGGGTCAGAACAAGATGAGCCTGAAACATTTCATACTCAAAGAATGATGGAGGCATATTAAAAGGATACAAAAACTAGGGTGAAGGGGCTCCCATTGGCCCAACCGGGACAAACAGAGCATGAAGATAAAAAGAGTATAATAAAGAGTCCTTAAAAAATATATATATAAATCTTCAGTCTGCAGTAATAAACAAGTGAATATATAATATAAAAAACTTTTCCTTGAAGTAAAATGCCAAACTGTATAACTAAAAGGATGACAGGAATAAAAAATTATCATCTGGCAGTCATTGCTGTATAACTCACTCAAGCAAAAAAGCATCAATAGATATGAAAGATATTGGTAAAAATGAGATAAGGAATAGGGTTTACATGGTTTCCAACTACCTCCTCATAATTCTTGGTAATCACAGAGGGAAGAAGTCACTTTACAGTGGAGGACTCTTGCAGGTAATACTGCTAGTCAAACACTAAACAATTAGCACATTCCATCAAATATACTGAAATGAGAATTTATCATCACTTCTGTGGGACTTTGACCCCAAATGAATAACCAAAGTTTAATCATGAGAAAATACAGACAAACTGAAGGACAATTTGCAAAACTGCCTGTCATTTTCCAAAGTGCTGAGGTCATGAATCCACAGAAATACTGAGGAGCTGCTCCAGAATGCTGGAGTCTGAGGAGACCTGACAACAAAATGCCATCCGTGATTGGGTCCTTTGGTTAAAATGAATGTTAACAGGACAATCTGGCAGTTAATGGAGCCTCTGGATAGATTAAAGGGTGGCTCTTCACACTCCTCAGATAGCTTTTTCACAAGTGCAAAATTCAAAGTCTTACAGGAAATTAGTAAGCTTCTTGTGAAGTTTAGAACAACAGAAGACCTGGTCACTTCACTTTTGGTGACTTGGGAGCACTGAACAGCTCCAAGAAAAGCTACTTTCCTACTCTCAGTGTTCCCTGGGAAGCTTTGTGACCTTTTTATTAGATCAGGGGCTCTCAACCTTCCTAATACTGCGACCCTTTCATACAGTTCATGTTGTGGTGATCCCTGACCATAAAATTATTTCTGGTGCTACTTCCTAATTGTAATTTTGCTACTGTTATGAATCATAATATAAATATCTGATATGTGGCCCTGCGAAAGGGTTGATCAACCCCAAAGGGGTTGTAACCCACAGGTTGAAAACCAATATAATACTAGACCTTCACATACTATCATGCTTCATCCTACTGAGCCCTGAAAGTTTCAATACAATTTCTCTACTAATAAGCTAGAAGAATCAAGTATTTCCTAGGTAACTCAGCTAAAAGTCACACGATGAACTAAGTCCTGAACCTCTCTACTAAGGAGATCAAGATTTAAGAGTTGACCTTCAATGGAGTTTCACGGTGTATAAACACACTCCAGAGCAGGCCCCATGCCCAGCGCACGGCCAATACAAAATGATCTCAATGGTATTTTTGGAAGTTTACATGCTTCATTTGGAGTTTTTTTTTTTTTTACTGGTCTTACATATAATGGCTTCCAATTTTGTGTTTTTATGGGCTTGGTGTGTGTCTCTCATGCTCTTTCTTTGTTGTTATTGTTGTTATTTAACACTAGTCATTTATTTATTTGCTTGTTTGTTTTCTGAAGATAAAGAAAGAAAGAGTGGAGTTGGATCAGTGGGGAGGTAGGAAAGAGATAAAGGAGGGAAAGCAGTGATCAGAAATTTACAATGTGAAAAAATTATTTTCAATTAAAAACAAAAGTGAGTGCTATTCAAAAAGAGAGAAAGTAAGGATGTACACTGGGACCTCAAAACGGCTCAACAGAAAAAGGCGCTTGTCACCATACCTAAAGATCTGAATGAGATTTCTAAGACCGTCACGGAAGGAAGAGAGCCAATTCCCACACTTGTCCTCTGACTTCCACGTGTTCATTGTGCATAGAAACAGACAGATAGATGATGGATTTTTTTAATTAAGATTTTAAAAAGCAGGCAAGCTCACACCTTTAATCCCAGCACTTGGGAGGCAGAGGCAGGCAGATCTCTCAGTCTAAGGCCAGCCTGGTCTACAGAGTGAGTTCCAGGACAGCCAGGGCTACATAGAGAAACCCTGTCTCGAGAAAACAAAAACAAGAAAAAAAAAATTAAAAAGCCCACACAACAGAATCTTATAGCCTTGACATTTATGCCGATAAAAAAGAAATGAAGATCTTCTTTTGCAGATAATTTAAACTTTGAACTCTTTATTTTACAGTTCACTGATAGTGAAAGAACTATATGCCCATTTTTGAATCAACCTGAAAACAAATATAGATTATCTCTATTTTGAAAATGAAGTCCTAAGAAGAACACTTTCTGTTTGCTGATGTTTCTCACTTGGAAGCAGGACAGCAGCCACAACTTCTCTGCATCGCAAGTGTGTGATGTGAAGAAAAGGCTCCCATGGTCAGACATACAACAGGCTTCCATTCACAAGTTTTCCACCTTACCATGGTTTAAGAACAATCTTCATTCTAAAGCAATCCCACCTGAAGTTCGGACTGTTGATCTTTTCCCACACTAGCAAAACACATGGGTACTTATCTTGTAATCCTTAGCACGACAGCAAGCGGTAGCCAGTTCTACCCACACCACCAGGAGGGTAACAACGGATAGGCAACAGTAAACCATACTGCTAACATTTCTGGTAGGTGAGGAGTGTTAAATGCATTTTAGAGTGCTGAAGAGATTAAGAGCTCAGCAATTAAGAGCACTAGCTGTTCTTTTCCAGGGGTCCTGGGTTCAGTTCTCAGCATCCATTTGGCACATTTCACAACCACTGTAAGCCAAGAATTTTTCTTCTGGCATCCTCCAGCCATGTACATATGTACTGCATATGCACTACACACACACAAGTAAAACACATCTGTGCAAAAGAAACTAAAACTAATAATAAAACCTTTTTAAAATGCATTTTCAACTGAAGAAGTAAGCTAAACAATTCCTTGGTAGGCAGACAAACAGGAAGAGGGGGCATGACTAGGAAACAATGATTGCCAACTTCAGCTTATTCCTCATATTTCTGACCAAACACAAAGGCCTAAAGCCCTGCAGCCTTTCCCTCCACACAATCTGTGGACCAGTTTAACAAGTTCAAAGTCCTACAAGTTCAAGGCCAGATCAGGACATGTTTACCACAAGATTGTGGATCTCTCTTTGTTCAAACTGACCAACCCTAAATTCAGGGAGGAAGACCCCTAAAAGGCCCTTAAAGGCCCTAGCCACTGAGCGGAGACCAGGCTTTGGCTTCCCAAGTCTCTATTCTGCTGGGCAGGGTCTTTCTCTGCATGAGCCTTTCTGTGTGCTTCCTAGCCTAATAAAAGCCTTTCTTTACTGGCTGATTCTGTGAACTGTGTCTGAGGTTTTCCCTGCTGCTACTTGTTGCACTTGAAATTTTGAGGTGGGGTTTTCTGTTTGTTTGTTTTTCCTGCCTTTTAATTCTTTTAACTGACTAAAGAAAAGAAAAGTGAAAAAGCTATCAAGACTCCTAAATGATAACAAAGTAATGATCGCTATGTTGGAATATAACTCAATGATAAATCAAGAGGTATCTGCGGTGGGTACTTACAAAAACTACTAGAACGTGCACCTCAACTGCTTGTTTCAAGACCTTTACTACTATAGAAGCAAAAGGGGGAAACAAGCACAAAGTCAGTGAGATCTTACGAACTCTCCTCCCATGTACAAACATATATTCTTATGGTCAATCAGAGTCATAGAGCCTAGATGTAGAAGGGTTAAGTACTCAATTTGGTAGATATGTTTTCTACATTCAGAACAAATGCACAAAGAAAGGAGATTGCTGTGGTAGCACAGGAGTTATCCTTCACATGTATAGCTAGCTGTCCTGAGCAGAGAGACCTGGCAATGAGACTTCACCTCAGGCACCCTTGCCATAAACCACTGGGTTTCATCCTGGCCTGACCTAGAAAAATCTTATGGAAGAGAACAAGAGGCCCAAGAGCTCTGATCTGCTGTCAACCAGCTGCAGCAGGGAAGCTGCCAAAACGCTGTAGTGACTGGGCAGCGCCCTGCAGAGAGTCTGGGAGAGGATTACCAGCCTGATCCTCTGTCCTTAGAGCCAGAAATGACTCAAACTTCACAAACAGCAAGGGCCTGCCAGGGAGAGTGACAGTGAGGCTAGAAAGGGCTTCTCCCCGTTGCTGGTGTCTCTTCCCCCACTTGCTGCTGTGGCAGATTCTGGACAGTGTGCAGCCTGTGAGGTAATGTGAATTCCTTGGCAATCCGCAAGTACCTGAATTCTTTCAAAACCACAGGAATCCAGCACAGAAAAGGTAAATATCCCCCCGGAGCCAGTGTTAATTAGCAAGCAAGGCTACTGCTGAAGGGCCTGAAGGTGGGGGAGGAAAGAAAGGCATTACAAAATGATTTGGGGTCTTTTCTGCATTTCCACTGGGTAATATGGTTGGGGAGGGGGTGTAGCAAAGCTGCAAAAAGGCCTGCACTAGAAGAGGCCTTTTCAGCGTCTTCTGCCACTTCTCTGACCTGGTGCAAGCCTCAGAGCTCCTTAAGGACACTTTCATGAGCTGGCATTACCTTTCCTTGAAGTCACTGACAACACACTTGCTTTACAACTCAGTAACCTTTTAAGTAAAAATAAAAAATAAAAATAAATACAGTCCTGGTTTAGTGTAAATTTGGCTATTAGTTTTGTCTCAAAAAGGACTTTCTCAAGTCATTTATATCTCAGATTGGATCCCCCTACAGTTGTAAAATCCAAATGAAAGTCTTTCTGAATTCTACTTCTAACACACACAAAAAATGGATCACCACCATATTGGTAAGAATACTCTCTCTGGAAACTCAACGTCTCCTTCCTACTAGTACAAAACAGTAACCTGCATGGGGGTTCTACAGCAGGGACCTGCACAAGAGCCACAGCAGCATTCAGAGGCAGGGCAGTGAGACTGACGCCACTGCCAAATAAGCAATTTCATTTCAGAATCTCTTCAATATTTTACCCACATAAAAGAAACAGTGAGAAGGAGCTGGAAAGCTGGTCTGTGGTTAATAGCACTTGTTGCTTTTGCAAAGGATCTGGGTTCAGTTCCCAGAACCCACATGACAGCTCAGACCATCTCTAAGTTCAAGAGGATCCAGTGCTCTCCTCGGGCCTGCACTGCACGCTGTTAGTGTACCTCTATGCACGCAGGCCAACCCTTCCACACATAAAATCAAATACACAGTGAGAGGTCTGCTTTTTGTGTGAATAAAACAAAGACAAATGAAAGCAGTAACCTGTAATGAAACTAAGGTCTTTTTCTGAAAAGGGCTTAAAGGGGAAAGGAATTTACACAAAATAACCTACTTCACAATGCAGCGAACTTCATAAAGTGAACTTTCAGCCTCCTAGCATTAATTTGAAGCTCCCAACAGAAATGACAGGGTATAAAAGCCTAAAGAAGGAAACTAATTATTTTTGCCTCCAGGTCTGTCTCTTTAGGAAAGATTATGGTTTTCCTTCGAGTCTCAAAGTACAGCAACCTAGTGATCTCATCCCAAACTGATTACCTTCAGTTATGTCTACACAAAACCCACGTGACCCAAGGTTTAGCAGACTCTGCAGGTGCGGAGGAGCTGCAGACGGATGCTGAGCGTAATGACACAGCTGAGCGCACTCTGAGAGCTGCAAGGCAAGCGAGTGCCAAGGTAAACAGTGACTATTTGGGCACACTGAAGAACCTGCACAGAGCAGTGTGCCTTGTACGTCTGGGGCAATAGCTCCAGATAATGCCACATGTATGCCTTTGATAAGGTTTCACAGTCACCTAGGTTTCAGGTAAACCCACCCAAGACCTGAATTTTTTTTTTCCCTTTTTTGGCTCAATGTGGACTGAGTATCTAAAAAGCTATTTTCCTAACAGTGAGGAAAACTGTCCACTGGCCATATAAATGTATGTGTGTGGTGTGTGTGTGTGTGTGTGTGTGTGTGTGTGTGCATATGTACATGTAACTTCCTGCTGGAAGCAAAACAAGTGTCATTAATTCAGTAGCTTCTGACATCTGATGTAACATGTAGCTAGCCATGACTATTTGCTCATCTGTAGCAAATTGTAATGAATACACTAAGTACTGCTCTCATTTTGTGTTCTGAACCATAAAAATGCAAAAGCTATGTAAAAGTTTACTCATAGTGTGGGCTACTAATACTGCAGGTGAAACATCTTTAGAATGTGATACAAAATATACTGTTATGAGACCCATGAGAAACCGTGTCATAAATAACCTTTTCTCTTCCAGAAGATCAAGCAGGACCAAGGCCACAAGTTGGGGTGCAAATGGGTGGAAGAAGGAAATGAAGAAGCTCTGCACAAAGAGACGGAAAACTCCAAAGCATAAACCACATCCACAGCACCATATGCCCCAGAAGGGGGAGGAGTATTTTACCTTCTCTCTATTCTAAACAATAAGGAAATTAGGCTTTTATCTTTATATTGGTCTTCTCTCTAGGAATACTTCCAAGTACAGGAGCTCATATCCATAAATGCTATAGAAATGCCTTCCCTATGACACTGATTAGAGCTAATAGTCCACATGAGATGCTTGGTCCAGGCCTTCATTCAACAACTGAGAAATGTCTTATTTTTCTCCTTCTCAGTTTTCAAGGGACAAGTGGCCAAGACTATGGAGTTTCAGTAGCCGCTAGTGTTCCCAGGGTCTAGACTCATAAATCTTAGTTAAAAATGACACAATTTATAAAAGCTGCCATTGCCACCTAGAGGTGAGGGGAAGGCATGGCTCACTTGACTCCAAAACAACTTAGAAAACTCCGCTATCACAGGACAGTGGGGCCTGTCAAAGCCCCTCTTCCTAACATGGTACTGGAGAAGTTTGGGAGGTCAGGAGTTCATCTGTTTCTTTCATCTCAAACACAAATGGTTATCCTTATTTTATTCATGTAATCTCCATTTTCAAAATGAATTTTCTAAAATCAGAGACATACAGTCTGTGACTTTCGGCTTACTATGTCTGTGCACAGATGCAGAGCACGCTCTAGACTGCAATGCACTATCCCATCAAAGGCCATGACACAGGAGAACTGCAGAGCAAACTAGCTGATTAAAAAAAAAAAATAGAAGGGGAAGGAACACTTGGAAAAGTTTAAATAGCTTAAAGGATTTATGGAAACTTGTTACCTGTAAGTCTTTGTGGGTATGGGAGACAAAGCTCCAAATTATTATAAATTTAACTTAATTCTCTTGATAGACACTACTTTAAAACCTTCTAAGCACCCCAGGAAAACTGCAAAGTATGTGACTTGTATATTAAGAGCCATGAATATCCTATGAATATGAGGACACATGACTATTCAATGAGCTCCAATCCCCACCCACCACCCCATTAGTAAAACTCAGAAACCACCACCCCTCACTTATGCCAATCTGTTTCTTTTTCTTCTGCTGCAAAGAAACAACAGGATTGCTGTTGCGAGGGTTAACAGAAGGACCTGGTGACAAGTCCTAATTTACTTAATGACAAGTAAATTAAATGTGGCTGTTATTTTTCCCTTCTAGAGCTACTCTGAAAAAAAAAAATTACAATTTTTTTTAATACCCTTGGACTCACATGACAATCCTCACTGCATGAGACTACCCTATGGCCTCGACACCCGAGAAGTCTGTTTCCACATACTCTGTGTAGACCTGCAGGTGAAGCTGTGGAGTCCCAAAACTGTTTCCTGTCATCTAAAGCCCACCCGAGTGCTCTCGATTTCCCTGAGTTGAACCTAATAGAAAGCAGCAGCCTGCTCTTGGAAACCTTGTTTAACGGATCCACTCTAACCACCCGGCCAACCCCTCCACCTGAGAAAGTGACTTACCTAGCCAGTCCTTCCTCATAGAGATAGATGATGAGGGGATCATAGGAAGTCACGAGCACATAGAGGCGCACGTCAAATTTGAAATCTAGGAACAAAGTTAGGAGTCACGAGAAAAACTAAGTTCATCTTCTTGCAACGAACAAGACAACACAGCCAAGAGCTATGAAAGAATGAACAATCCTCTTCACAAAAAGCATACCAGACACATCTTACATTTTGAGACTAAAGAATCTCATACTGTGGTAAGCAGTATAGTCACTAAATACATAAATATGATGTCAGGACATGGTCCAAACACAGTCTAAGAATGGCATCAGTGAGAAGATTTCTGAGTGCCTGGGGGAAAACATGAAAAAAACCAAGGGTCTTGTGACCTCAGTTTCTTCGGGAACACGGAAATGTTCCTAGATTATGCTTCCGTGCCACTCCCAGGTGGAGCAGACTGCAGTGAGTTCACTTCTGATCACTCATTACAACTGGCTATTATTTGTTTATACGCCACATGCAGCTTGCCTTTGTGCTTCTATACTTCACGCATGTGATTCCTCTTAACCCTCAGAGTATAAATTGTCTGATGCTCTAAATGAAACTGGCTACTGCATGAGACTTTAGTCATCTCCATCCTCTCCCAGGCTCCCCCACCTGGGAGTGACCGATAGAGCATTACCAATACAGTGGTAAACAGTACCGTTTTCAGATATTTCATTATTTGTTTCAGATAATACGGCAACAGAATATTTCACTGTGTGTGTACGCATCCGTGTGTGTGTGTGTGTGTGTGTGTGTGTGTGTGTGTGTGTCTATTTGTTCCTGTGCCTACGTGAGCAGTATCTCTCCTGTATCACCTAATTCCAGTTTCAAAAGGTAAAGAAGCGTCCTCATCTCTGGAACCATGGGTACCAAAAATGTCAGAGCAGCTTTAAAAGATTTACTAGAGAAGACTATGAAAAGGTTTCAAAGTTGAGCAAGATGCAGCCCAATCTAGTCAAGGACCGATCACAACTCACCATCAATGAGCAGCGGGTTGTTAATGTAACGGGAGACCAAGATGTTCTCTTCCAGGGAGATCTGGTTTGGCTGTTGAGTACACAGAAAAGAATCAGAAAGGAGAAATCCTAAAATGCATTGTGAGGTGGGGAAATACTTAACCTTTTAAGAAATGACACTATGGAAAACCTGTAATAGTCAACTGGCCAGGTGACATACCACTGTGGGGACCCAATTACAATGGGAAAAAATAAATTTACACAGCAACTCTCATAATAAATGCAGCTAGATGGCTTTATATATATATATATATATATATATATATATATATATATATATATATATATATATGCGCATGGTATAAAGTAGTTATTTGCCAAGAAAATAAGAGCTACTTAAAAAAAATAGAAGTTGCTTCTTTAAAAATAGAAACAGCAATGGAAGTTTTAAAACACTACACTGTTCCCAATGCACCTCTTGTTAGGTTGCTCTGGAAAGTCGCGGATGCACAATGGAGCCCCCAGCATTCCGTGAGATGGAGTAGACGGAGAGTCAGGTAAGGCACTTGCTAAGCAACTGCGTGTAAAGAGTGCATTAGATCGTTTAGAGATCTCGCCAAGGGGCAAGGTTGTTTATCTAAGGTACTGCCACCCGTGTGTAAAGCACTGAGCACACAGTGATGAAGAAAACAGATACCTCTGTGCCCTCGTAGAACTTCAGATTTAGGAGCTCCTTTCCCCCAAAAGGGTCTACTCTTTCCAGTTAGAACAGCACTGTATAGACTCTAAAGGGACACAGCAGCAATTCCACAAACGTAAGATGTCAAGTTGCCAAAAGGGCCAGTCTACAGGACCAGGAAGGAAAGTACAGCTCTAGCTAGCAGAAGGGCAGACATAGAAGCAAACAGTGAGAGCTTCAGGCATGTGCTAGAGAGAGAAAGAGGCCACTGCCGTGCGCAAAGTCCAGCAGAAAGGAGGGAGGCATATTCACAGGTATGAGGCTAAAAGCTGTAACTGGGAGAGAACTAGAAGGGATGGAGTCCTCTGGAAGAGACATTTGAACTGGCAAGGAGAATTGAGACTTAAAATGGTGGGAAGCAGGAAATTATTGCAGAATCCACATGAAAAAGGCAGTGAGATGAAGATCCCTCAAACACAACAATTGCGTGTGTAATTAGACTAAGACAGAAGGACCAGCTTCAAGTCAACCAAAAGGGCAACGGGGCTCCGAAGTGTTGATGGCAACAATAGCAAGTATGAGACTAACTACAGCTGCTGGGAAATAACCACAACGTTTGCAGAAATAATTATAATTTAATCAAGGTTCTGAACATTTGCCACGTGCCAAGAACTGTTCCAAGCATGTATTATTTCATCCCCACCCAACCCCAGGGGCAGGTATACCACCATCCACATTCTACAGATGAAGGAAAATCCGTGGTGGGGACCTGTTCTGTGGCAGAGCTCTGAGAGTATATAGCACCATAGCTGTGTGCGTGCGCACTAGTATAATGCTGGAGCCCGTGCGGGGTCTTAGGAGCTTCCCTTTCAAGCACCGCTCAGAGTGATCCCCAAATCCCAGCACAAAATAATGTCCCCAAGTCTAAAAGTCTGAAACAAGACATTTCCTATCCCAAATACTACTGCTGTCATCTCAAAGTCAGATGCAGCTTTAACAACTCATCTCTATGTATCAGATGAACACAATGACATCAATACTGGCTCATCCCTAATGGACTCAATCACCCATCACTTCCTGATGCTCCTACACTTCCTAACAAGTCTATCATACTATCACTATTCCGAGTCAGCGAGTGAGTAAGAATGTATAGTCACTAGAAAAGCAATAAAGCTGTGAGCTGTTCCAGACATGAAGTTAATGACAGCCATGCAGCACCCATAGGCCATGGCTGAGTGACAACTGTAGGCTACACCTGAGAAACACCTATGGACTATATATATAACAGGTAAGCGACTGCTACATAACTGTCCTCTGTACTGGGTAATATACTGGTCTCCCTCCATGACATATCCAGTGCCCAGCCTACTTCCTCTCTTCTACTTCCTAAATATCTGGCCACTGAATTATGCATAACATAAACTTCTTCTGTTAAAAGACTTTAGAACTTGCTCAGTTGTCTTAACCTCTCATTCCTATCTGCATAAGGCAATTGTAAGCTCATAGACCAAAGGGATTTGAAAACGGTTTCTTTGCCTAGTAGTGTATATTAAAGCCCATGTATTAAAGTTTTTGACATCGTTAAGTGTATTTCCTATTCACTAATCCTCAGTTAACTAATTTAAAAGGTAGATTTTTCCTCCCAAAGTAAAAGTAGGCTAATGCGGGAATCAGAACTGCTGTGGAAACTGGAAATATGTTTATTTTCCTAACTAAATCTTAAGACTCAAGCTTGGGGCACTCAGTAGGTTACCACAGAGTAGAAAAGTGCTGTGGTCAAGAGCGGATGCTCTGGAAGCAGCTGGACCTCAGCTACAACCTTGGCACCACCACTTGCTAAGAAAACAGTGACTGCCACAGAGGGTTCTTAGGAAGAGTAATCTTAAGAGCAGATTCTATCTGGATTCAAATGGAAGGCGCACGTTAAATGCTCAAGAAATATCAGTCCGTGCTAGGGGCAGGGCTACACACTGTTAGTCCCACCACTCAAAAGGCAGAAGGAAGGGCATCTCTGTGAGTTCTGGGCCAGGCAGGGCTACATAGTGAGATCCTCTCAAAAATGTATCTCAAAAAAGAAATTATCAGATGCCGTTGCTGTTACTGCAAACTCACTAGCTTCGATGTGGTCCTGACCACTAACTTCCACAACCTGATATCATTCATCACCGCGTGCCCCTGCCAGAGCAATCCACTCAACTATAATGAAGACAGAGAAGAACTAGGAGATAGAACATAATTAGAATTTCCCAAAAGGTTTTAAGGAGTGATAATACACGGTACACAGCCAGCGCCTCCTAAATAATTGTCAAACAATAAGAAACACAGACAACATAAGTCAAAGACATTCAAAGAAATAAAATCAAGAAAATAAGGGACTAGATGCACAACAACAGTGGTAGAGAGTGTGGCCTAGCAGTCTTCTGAACTTTACAATCTCAGGATGTATATTAACAGAACCATAGATAACGGATGACACAAGGATGGCTGAGTTAGACCTCAAGAGTAAAGTTCATACCTTAATCAGAAAACACCAGGTCTTCCCCACCTCAATTTCAATATCATGAGTTGGGAAAGTATGACATTTAGTCGGTTACTGAAGAAGCTGGAGTAAACAGCTCTGTTCCTTTATGCTGCTTTTCTAGATGAGAGCACATCATTAAGAGTCGTGTCAGCCAGCCCACTAAGATGTTTCCCTCTGTGGGAGTTCACAAAGCTCTCTTCAGTGTTGCCCAAAAGCCACACTTTTATTTCCATTTTTCTGTTCTCTTTACAGTTAAAAAAGTTGCTTTTGTAGATATTTTCCAATAGGTTCTAACCACTACAGGGCAGTGTTACTAATAGGTCTTCTCATGCTTGTGGAAAGAAAGGGAATGAAGTTTTCATTTGACCCTCACATCTACGTCCAGCCCCCTGCCACAGTCCCTCCTCAACGCCTATGAGTTCTGCAAGGACCCTCCGCCTCAGTGTTTGCTCTCCCTCCCCCTCAACTCTGAAAGAAAAGCAGGCAGCAGCCTTGGAAAGAGTTACTTCATCCAGCTGGCTAACGGGTCACATATTCCAGGGAAAGGATCCAGGTATGGAAAAGAAGGGATGGTTAAGGAGAGAAAGGAGGATTAACAGTGCAGTTTGTAGGTCTGGGTAAAAGGAGATAAAATTCCAGTTTCTGGGTGAAATGGGAATGTGTTCCCATTAGATCCATGTGTTGCCAGCTCCCCTTGTGCATGCTGGCATCTTCCCAGGCTTCTGTCTGGCACCTAAAAGAATCAGATTCATTCCAAAGCTTCACCAGTGGGGAGGAGAACTGGCAAAGGTCTAGCCAAGTACTTTGATCTATGCAGGGGGTCTCAAGGGACTGAGCCCATGGAGAGGTGGGAGGGAGAAAAAGACTCTTACATAGGCTGCCAAACGCGCATTCCCTAAAGACGCGTCATTCCCTTTATGAGTCTCAGCCTCAGTGAAGAGTTGGAGCAAGAGGTTCCCAGCCCCATTAAGGAAAGTTTAACTTTTCTATTCTTTATGATGTTAGCTTTAAAAGAACAAATCACTAGGGCAAAAGATCATTCCAAAAGAAAAAAGCCCCAGATGAGCTGAGAATATATCCTATTCTCTTTGACTCATGTCTAAGAAAATAAAAAGCAAACTTGAACCGTAGCTGACTCTCAATAGCAATTCCATTTGGCAGCTAAAACCCAAACCCAAACTAATGCCGTCCACGCAATTCAAACAACACTGTGCTCCTGGCAAAGAGCTGAAGGCAAGACCGTCAGATGGGAGCCTTACGCCAAGGTCACAGAGACAAGAAGAAAGAGCCAAGGCATGCCACCATGTTTTACGTGAAGGGTCAAGGGGCTCCAGGTAACAGGATTTGTGGCTGAGGCCTGATGCTATAGTAGTTGCACTGCCAGAACCAGAGTCTATCCTTTCTCCAGGAAGAAAGGTCTGGCTCTAATTGTTTACTGTACAGTTTTGGATCCAGATGGAATCTGAGGACTTTCCAAAGTGAAAGACTTTAGAAAGTTCATTTCTGCACACATAGAAAACAGCTCAATGTGAAAAAATAACTGGGGAATTTTAAGATGGAGTGTGACCACACACACACACACGATGTATCTACCCCAACCTTCCCTTCCAGAGCTTACTGGAAAGACAGGATATTTTCAAAAGAATGAAATAATAACAAAGGCTAGAAAAAAAAAAGCAAAAGGAGCCACAATAGATCAAAAGTCTAAGTAAATCTTCAAAGACAGGGAGCAGATAAGATCGGGAGGGGGAGGGAGCAGAGCAGAGGGAGCCGCAGCCTCAAATACCAGGTAACAAAGATTCCCAGGGAGGCCCCTGCCAGGGTCCAGGCTGGCAGCAAGACATCATGAACAAGAGTAGGGTGGGTCAGGAAACAAGAGTCAGATTAGTTCCCACAACATGGGATTAGTGAGGCCATAGGACTTCAACAACTCAGAAGCTCAAATCTAAGATGATGCTTAGAGCATTTTATATAGGTGCAGGGTTCTCAGGGAAGAGAACATAACCTAAAGCTACTCTATCCCCAACAGGTATTAAAAAGAGAGTGCAAAAGTGAGTTCTAAGAGGGAGCTTACTATAAACTCAGCACCACAAGAGCCTCCCTATTTCAGAAGGCAGAAGGCATGCTTCACCCTTACAAGGAGAGGTATCGGAGTTGGGGGGTGAGAATGGGGATTATACAACACAGGGAAGCCCACAACAGCCTCCAAGTTCATTTAAAAAATGGCCAACACTTAAGGGTTTCTCAGACTTGAGAAAAATCCTACAACAGAAGGGAAGACAATCCCCAAAAAAGGCAAGAACAGGAGAGTATTTTAATAACATTTCAATGGTATCCTCAAAAGTGTGGGTGTCTACTGCACAATGATAGGCTTTTATTAATAAATAATAATAAAGATGAAATCAGAAAATAAGCATCTCTGGAATTGAAATATAATACCCTGTGAAGGGAAGACCCAGGACTCTTCAAAAAGGAGACAAGAAATGGCCCAAGGAGATGACTCAGTGGATAAATGGCTTGCTGTATAAGCAAGGGGACAGGAGTTCAGATCCCCAGGACCCATGCAAATGTCCAGTGAGCCCAGTAGACCCACTGAAAATAGCCCAGCCTTGGAAAGTGGAAATAGGGACTCCCCCCAGCAGTGAATCCTGGCAAGCTCTGAGTGTGATGGAAAGACCCTGCCCTAGGGAATATGGTAGAAGAGCAATCAAAGAGTACACACATACAAACACACAAACAGACAAATATATGCACATACCACACACAAACACAAGTGAAAAAAAAGAAGGAAATATAAACAGAGACAAAAAGAAAACACTTTTCCCCAAAGTAAAGGTAAAACAGATAAAAAGGACCCAATGTCCAGAAGGGGAAAAAAAAGTCGGGACTCAAATGCTAGTTAAATTTCACAGTCCTAATGTTATAGTCTATTTCTTCTGAGCTTAAAGTTTTCATATACTTACAAAGGAGAAAAAACTAAATCAGTTATTGAAAAGAACTATAAATGTTATATAACTAAAATCTGAAACTAATTAAACTTAAGAGATGGACTATAAAAGGACAGGTAGAAGTGATATGGGTATAAAAACGTAAAATGGGTAATTACCAACTACGATAAGAATTTGAGAAAAGAAAAAATATAAAATCAATTATGTTATGGGAGTTGGCAATTTATTTTATTTATTTTATATATTTGTTGTGGTGGTGGTACTGAAGATTGAACCTCTTACCACTCAATCATGCCCCTAACTGTACTGATTTTTTAAAACATTGAATAAGGATTTTGTCAAGAATCAAGGCACTGGCAGCTTCTGGTGGAAAAGAGGATAAGGGAGAAGAGCAGGAGGAGGGAGAAGGAGAGAAAAAAGAAGCAGGGGCAAAAACATCACCCCTACTTAGAGCTTGAGTGACAGCTCGGTGCTGAGGAGCTGACAGAACAGCAGGCTGAAAACAGAAAAGATACCTCTTTTGTGCCTGCCTTCCCCAAAACCGATCTAGCAAGTGACACTTTGGCCACAGAATAAGTGTGTCCCAGCAAGGGAGGAAGCTGCTGCCAGCAGGGGGAAAAATGGACAAGCATGCCTCCACTCACTGCTGGGCTCGGTGCAGAAGGAAATACCTGCTCAAATGAGTCTCAGGTCTGCTGTCCTGGGCATACTTACATTGTTGATCAAGTAGACGCCCCGGCCCCGAGAAGAGGCCACTGGTTTTACTATCCAAGGTCCTCGGTCCTTTGAATATGAATCTGCTCAAAATTTGGGAGACAAAAAGAGAAGAGACAAACAAAGAGAAAGAAGGAACATGAGTTTGTTATCTTAAGCTGCAACAATGGTAATCTCTGAGGTATCCAAAGAACCTTCCACATCTCCAGCTGGAGAGCAACAGCTAAAATCACCTACATTTTTAGACTGACCTTTAAAAAAGAAAATGAGGCAGGAAGAAGTGAAAGAAGAGGAAAGAGAAAGAGAATAGCAAATCATTCTAATTATATCTTCCACTATTTCCTCGTTCTTACATAATGATGGGAACAAAATAAAGTAAAATCTGAATGTTAGTTTATTAGCAAAAACAACTTTTGAAAAACTGAAAATTTCCTTTTTGTTAACTGAAGAACCACCAGTAGACAGACAATTGAGTTTTTTACTATATCTCCAAATAGAGTTATTTCCTTTGAATAATTCTTCAGTGCTTGTAAACCAGGCGGGGTATTAGGGCAGGGAAGCACGATGATTTATGAGTGCAAGGGGTCTGTGCTTCCACCAGCTTCAGCTCTGTCTTCAAGTATCTTTGGGTCATGTGAAGAAAAAGCAGAAAACCAACACTCAGATTCCCCAGAGCCCATGGATGGTCTCTGGAGAAGCAGAAGGGTCTGACTTCCACCTGGAGAGCATCCTAGGATGGGGGAAAGGGAGGCACGGGGAGCTGCTGAATGAAACCCCTGGGAAGAGAGAGCTGGTGGTAGACCTCACCCTATGTCAGTCCCTTCCTCCTCTGATGAACCCCAAAACGCTGTTTTTAAGGAAAAGGGGAAAGTAAAAGCTGAAAACTAGGATGCTGGTTTCCTGCTACTTTCCTTCTCCAAAAGGAGAGTGAGTATGTGAAGAGATAAAATCAAGTGAGTGAAAGTGTTCCTGGCTGTTCTGCACCACAGTAACAGCATTTTATCCATAACACAAAAGCACAAACTCAATAAAGTTCCCTCAAGTTTATGGTCTCTGGCTTGAGTTATTAAAAGGCCAACTGCTGCCCCCTGTGTGTGCTAATCCCACCTCTGCTCTTCCCACATGAGAACACAAATTTCCCCTAACCCTGAGTACGGTTCCACCCAGGCCAACCTCAGGACCCCAGCAGCCAAGCAGCCTGGCACCAGCCACAACCCCAGGGCAGCGTATCTCCCCAGATCACGTGCCGCCTTTTCATCCCTCTCCCCTTGGCAGGAGTCAAAAGTCTATTTAAGCCCCAAACAGGAACTTGGTTTTGTCAGTACCACAAACTATTGAATCATTTTACCTGAAGGGGAGCAGGGGAGGGACCAAGGTACCTTTGTCCACCCTTCCCCACCTTCCTGTGCCTTTCCCTGGACGCAGTTTAACAGAACTGGTGGGGGAGGGAAGCGTCTACATAGTGAATACATTTAGAACTGTACCCTCAGCCAGGCGGGGTGGGGGGGAGAGAGAGGGCTAGAAAAGGGGCTCAGCAGCCATGAGCACTGGGAAGCACAGGATCCACCCGGTTCCCAGCACCCTTGCCGAGTAGCTCATAACCTCAGGTAACTCCAGCTCCAGGGAGTCCTCTTCTGGCCTCCTTAGACAGCTGCATACACTTGGTATACACATGCATGCTCTCTCTCTCTCTCTCTCTCTCTCTCTCTCTCTCTCTGTCTCTCTCTGTCTCCCACACATATACACAGACACATAAAATTAAAAAATCCGATTGTGTGTGTGCACACACACAGAGAAAGTTATCCCATGCTGTGCGGTAGAAGGGAAAGAGTAATTAAATTTACTCTATCATATCTGTATGAGGGATTGTGGTTTACAAACTCATTATGAAAAGCTTGTAATTAATGCAAGCTCTGTTCTGAGAGCTCAACCCTGCTGCTGTAGCTTGAAAACAGATGACATACAAAGACCAGTGGCCGTGTCTCCACAAAACATAGCTGTCCTGAATTTCATGCCATCTGCATATGCCACAGAGTTATAGTCTTCCTGACTTCAACCATTTGAAAATGTAGAGAGCATATTCAGCTCAGAGGGGTGTTTGCAAACAGGCAGAGGACTGAATGACTTAAAGGCCGTATTTGCAAGTACCTGATCAACATGAGAAGACTGTCAACAAACATACACAATGAGAATGTTGTTAATTAACTGATGGAGGATGATCTGTGGAAAAGAAAACATGAGGCAATAGCTACCACATGCTTCACTCCATACCCACACACATTCAAGCTGTTTGCCAATAATTTTCAAAAGTGTCTCCAGACATGAAAAAACAAAAAACAAAAAAAAAAAACAAAAAAAAAACCAAGTAGCAAGTCCCGGTGAGTTCCGGTGCGAGATTTGAGAGGCTTCTTCCCTGATTAATGATTTATTTAGTTTTATACCATGGGAATATAGTACTCTTTCAAAAAAATTAATTTATATCACATTAAAATAGTGCCACTGAAGAAATGTTTATAGCTACATGAGAAAAAGCTAAATCTAAATAAAATGAGGCCACTGAACACAAAAGATGTCATTCTTTTATGATCTCCTTCAGATTTCTAAGGAAGCAATGAGATTAAGTATGTTGTGCTCTGAATATGACATGTCCCACATAGGCTCATTCTGAACTCCTGGTCCTCAGCTGGTGGCACTGTTAGGAAAAGTTACAGAAACCTTAACGAGATGGAGCCTCCCTGGGGGAAGCAGTTCAATAGGGGTGGGCCTCTGAAGCTTGATAGACCAGCCCCTCTTCCTGTTCACTCTCTGCGGAGTGTAGATGCAACTGACCATTCAGCCTCCTGCTCATAGCACAGGGCCTTCCTTCCCTACCAATTTCCCCAATGTGGTGTACTGTGGTTCCATATGTCCTGCCACTGGGCTGCGGCCAAACAGTTCCAGATCTCCTGGAGGCCCAGGCCCCGCCCAGCCAGAAATATGTATTTCCTCCACAGGAAGGTCCGATCGCTGTTGGATTCCAGGTGGAAATGGATACGAGTCGGAGTCCCTGGTTCCACTGCCCTCAGGAAGAGCTGGAGCACACTTGAAGTCTGTGTGCCAAGGCTCCTGATTTCAACCCAGGAGTGGAAAAGAGTTACTTCACTGTGTTAGAGTTAGCTCTTTTTAATGAGATCGCTGGTACCACAAAGCAGAAAAGCCGACAGTGATACCCAAGGGTCAAACCACTGTATTAACGGTGGAGGGTGTGGGCAAACATCCATACCTCATCTGGTGGCCACTAGAACACAGGTTCTGGGGCTGATCCAAGCAATGGAAGCAAGCAGCTCTGAATAGTTCCAGCTGACCAGTAGTACAGGCAGCTGCCTGTCCACCGGACAAATCTCTAGGAGAGCTATGGCTGCCTGGCTGGCAGTCAAACATGGAGGTCCAGCCAAGAACCCTTCAGGGAAAAGGGAGCCCTCTTTCACCAGAATAAACGACCAGTCTTAAATGATCTTTGATGAAATAGATGGTGCTCTCCCGTTTATTTCATGTGAAACAAGGACTTAGAATCCTTGGGCAATGGGAGGGGCTTGAGAATGAATGTGTGTCATTGGCTGGGACTAGGATGCTGGCCATGCTGTATTTGCATGGGAAAAGATAAGAGGAGAAAAGCTCATCAGTTGCAGACTGGTGGCCAGTGACCACCTGTAACCGTGGGGGCTGTGTCACATGTTCCTGAGGCAGGCCCAAGAAACAAGGAGAGTGCGCTCTTCCACGCCTTCCATTCTTAGGATGAGGTATAAATCTCAAGTTTGAGATTTTCAGGGTTTGAACATGATCCGGTCTCACTAGTCCCATGCCAATCCCCTTGAATGCAGAGACCACGAGCCCCTGGAACTCTAAGACAAAATAAACCTTTCCCCCCTTAAGTTGCTTTTGTAGAAACTTTTATCACAGCAACAGATGAGAAGCTAAGACAAGAAGCTGTTAAAAAAATTAAATTTCCTACGTTCCATGCATTCATTCATTCAAAACCTTTATGTATCTAATCTGTCCAGCAGTCTCCTAGAGGTGGGGTATACAGCAGTAAAACAGTCTTTTCCCTCACAAAGAGGAGCCTAGCAGACAGACAGATATCAAATAAGCTCTTACAGACACTGGGAGTTATGAAGTCTATAAGTTATTGGGCCTATAAAATGTCTAAGATGACCATCACTGTCTGGAGCCTTCACAGTGCCACGAGATGGTGAAAACTCTTTTTCAGAGAAGAACTGTAGCTACTTGTAGCATTTACCACTAGCCTGCTGTTCCCTCGACCCTGCTTTGTGACCCAGTTTTCTGGGAAGCTAATGCTTCTGGGCTCAGGAGGGAGCTCAGTGATCGCACACTTCCTTAGCATGCACAGGATCCCAACATGGCAAAAAAAAGGTTTAATTAAAAAAACATGAATTCGGCTTCTGGTACTAATTACTGGCATGTTGTATAAGTTCCAAGGTCAGGATTCATCTTCTATGCCGGCATTTTTACACTGACTTGTGATATTTCAAAACAAAGATCTATTTCTTTGGCAAGTGTCAAAAAAAAATGAGCAAGAAGCAGGAAAACTCAGAGGCAAAGGCAGGGCAGAGGTAAGAGCAGTCTGCTTGCATGCAGTTGTTATACACAACCTTCCGGTTCCAGCGGCAGCGTGCTCAGCACACTGGAAAGAGCACTGAATCAGGAGTAGGAGCATTTTCAGCTTTGCAGATATGATGGTGCTCCTGGACAACATTCTTAAACTTCTTAGTGGTTTTCAAAATGAGGAATTTTGCCTCATTTGCTAAGATCCCTTATAAATTATGGTCTAGAAATTTACTGTCTGCACTGATCTAAGTGTCTGCAATAAACTGCACGGCACTACAATTTTGTTCACACCTCAGAACTATTTCACAGCTTCCATTATAGGTAGCAATGCCACAGAACGCAGTTCCGGGAGGAAGCTCTGCTCGTCTCTACTGCTGCCAGCCCAGTCTTCCTTGTCACTCCCTTCTTCCTGCCTAAAAGTCATCTGCTTTAGGCAAGTTCTCTAGCGTCACAGACCTACAGTCTTACTAAACATTAAGTGGAAAAGGGACACCAAGAACCTGGCAGAGTCTATGCTGCATCTCCAAGCCCTACTCACCATGACTCAGAGCAGTTCAGGACCGCAGACTTGCACATCTCTAGCTGCAGTGACTGGTTCCTCATCACATACAAACCTAAGACTTTTTCTTATTATGACAAGAAGCTAATCATCTTGAGATCACCTTGGCTTATCTTCCCAGTGCCTCTGAAAAGCTTTACACCCTGCTCAATCCTGTCCAAGGCCCTGCTGGAACCTTTTTGCCCCTCTGAAAAACACAAATCCACACTTTGTCCTCTCTCTTGGCAAAAGATCATACCACCCTCCTTACTAGGCAGGCTGGGAATTTACCATATGACCTAGCAAACTGCTTTCTTCTCTATGGGAAGTCTTTCCTGGCCAGTGCTGAGCCATCCTCCCCTCCCTCCTTCTCTTAGGGAAGATGTGCCCACCTCCTTTCTGAGGTTCACCCTTCCTACTTGCGCCTCTTTCCCAGGCTCTTCCACTATCTCTCATTCCTCTTGGCTCTCTGTGGGACTGCTTCTCTGTCTTCCTATGTCTCTTAGTCATCACTTTCATCTGGAACTTCCGGAATCTGTATCTTTGGCCAAACTCAGAGTTGCTTTTACAACTGTTTGCAAAACATCAGTGCATGCTTTCTCTACAGCACCTCAAGTGTACACTATGTCCAAACTGAACATTCCTCTTTCCTGAGACAGCTCCTCTTATATTTTCCTGGTTAATATTCTTGCTTAGACTAATAAGTCCTGGTGGGACAGTGATGGTTCACACCTGTAATCTCAACTCCCAGGAAGACTGAGGCAAGACTGCTAGGGCCCAGGAGTTTAAGGCAAGCCTGGGCAACTACCCGCATCCTCCCACTCCAACCCCACCAATCCTCAATTTCTCTAACTTACATTTTTAGAGGCCTGTTTGGAACTTTTGCCTGATATTTCTCACCTCTAGTTAATAAATCCTATCTACCCTTCCACTCTACCTACATTACACCTACTGAGGAAGTAGTCTGGCTGAGGAGGAGGGCTGCAAACAGCCCAGATGCTCAACCAGGCCTGGGAAGGTAAGTTCAATAAGGTCATAGAAGTAAGAATCCCATTTTAGACCCAGATCCAGGCCACATGTCCCTGTTACT
This sequence comes from Meriones unguiculatus, assembly GCF_030254825.1. Classification (NCBI taxonomy): domain Eukaryota; kingdom Metazoa; phylum Chordata; class Mammalia; order Rodentia; family Muridae; genus Meriones; species Meriones unguiculatus. Next base: position 92,727,396 of record NC_083355.1, on the reverse strand, counting down.
TTACGAGGAATTCAGCTAATCTTCAGACCCATCAGATACTATGTGTGTTTTTATTACTATGAACTCTAAAGAAAAGAGTCTAACGGATACCACCGAACTCTTAACATCAAAAGACATATGGTGCTGGCCATGATGATAACCTTTAGCCTTAGCACTTGGGAGGCAGAAGCAGGCAGATCTCTGCGAGTTCTAGCCAGCCTGATTTACATAGTAAGTTCTATCTAGGCCAGCTGGAGATACATAGTGAAACACTGTCTCAAAAGATAAACAGCAAGCACAAGTTTTAAAAAGAAATAAGATACTTGTTCCCTAAAGAACACACATCCAAAAGTCAAAGCAGCAATAATGTAAAGTGAGAAGTGGAAAAGAAATGCCAAAAAGAAAACATGAAGTTCACATACACAGGTACAAAAATACCCTCAACACATACTGACTCTCAACAATGAAGAGATAATTGAGCAAAAATCACCCAAGATGGCGTGTGCTTGAGTGATACCAATGTGTCCTCACATAAATTATTACCATCATGCTACCAAATATGAACATTAAAAAGTGCCATCCAAATATAAATGAGTTAAATTTTATGTCTGTAACTGTTCTTCCGAATTCAACACAATCTTTCAAAGATTTGGAGAGTGCCTTTTGGCTATCGTATCAGCCATCTCTAGTTCAGACGCTGGGGCACTGGCGGTCAAGCACTTACTACAGAATTCCGCATACTCAGCTGGCAAGAGGAAGGTCTGAGGAAGGATGTGGAACGCCTTGAATCCATGCGTGTGCTGCATTCGAATGATGTTTTTGTACAGTCGGTCCTTCCGGGTTAGTTCGTAAGACCTGAAAAGCAAGAAAGTCTTTCCATTTCAGTGAGGTTTCCTGTTAGCACACTGTGAGGAACTCATAGCGCTGAGTTCTGAAGCAGTTACTGAATGAAGACAGTAGATTATCCCAAATCTATCATGGCTGCTACTCCAAAAACTTTATTAATTAAACATTGTCATCAAGTGGACATTTTTTGTTAGATTTGTTCATAAAGATACCATTTATGTGTCTTTGTCATGTGTAATTTTGATGTACTGATTAGGTAATGACCACCACAATCAAAGTCCAGGAGAATACTAACATCCTAAAGTAGCCTCAGTTCCCTTGCAGTCAGCTCTTCCAATCACTGCCAGACACAGGGCAAACATCTGTTTTCTCTTCCTTCCAAACAGTCAGATAGGCAGGATGATACAACATGTGTCCTTTTCACTGAGGAAGAAACATCTCGGCTTTATCTCTACTGGCTGCATACATCAGTAGCTTTATTCTTTTATGTGCTCAGTTACAGGTTGTAGTGTGGCTACACCACAGTTTGTTTATCTACTCACCAGTTGAAGGACATCTGGATTATTTCTAGTTTAGGGGAGACTGTGAATAAAGTTGCTTGAAAGCACTTACATATAGATTTTTATATAAACATGGAGTTTTTATGCAAACACTTCCATTTTCCCAGCTGTGAAGCTGCTATGTAGTTTACCAAGTTACGTTAGTTATCGATTGCTGAATGAACAACCCCTAAACAGAGCAACTTAAAATAGCAGTTCACACTATGAAGTCACACGGTTTCCGAGGGCCAGCAATGTGAGATGACAGAACTGGGCAGTTCTGCCTCAGCCATCCCATGAGGGTATGGTGCAGATGTGTGCCTACACTGCCATCATCAGGCTGGCTAGGGTAGAGCATGGACTTCACAGGATGTTCACAGGTATGGAGGCTGCTGCCAGTGAGGCCTCAATTCCTCGGGTGAACTCTCCTGCAAGGCTGCATACTTTCATGCCGCGCTGCTGGCTTCTCTGAGGACCAGTGATCTGACAAAGAAGCTGTAGTGTCTGTTATGACCAAGTCTCCAAAGTGGCACACCACCACTTCCGTCACATTCCATTTGTTAGAGGCAAATCACTTAGTCTGGTTGACACTCAAGAACAGAAAGATTTAGGTCAACCTTTGAGGGCAGTGTCAAAGAACTTAGAGATATATTTTATAATCACCACAGAATATGTTTAACTCTTTAAGAACTGCCAGTGGCACTTTACAATTAGGAACAGTACTTCCTCAAGACCCAGCTATACCCCTCCTAGGCATATATCCAAAAGATGCTCAAGTACACAACAAGGACATTTGCTCAACCATGTCTGTAGCAGCTTTATTCGGAATAGCTAGAATGGAAACAACCCAGATGTCCCTCAGTTGAGGAATGGATACAGAAACTGTGGTACTTTTACACAATGGAATACTACTCAGCAATTCAAAACAAGGAAATCATGAAATTTCAGGCAAATGGTGGGATCTAGAAAAGATCATCCTGAGTGAGGTATCCCAGGAGCAGAAAGACACACATGGTATATACTCAATTATATAGTCCTATAAGATAGGATAAATATACTAAAATATGTACACCTAAAAAAGATCAAGAAAGAGGACCCAGGGTAAGATGATCAATCCTCACTTAGAAAGACAAATGGGATGGACATGGGAAGTAGGAAAAAACAAGAAACAGGATAGGAGCCTACCACAGAGGGCCTCTGAAAGACTCTACCTAGCAGCGTATCAAAGCAGATGCTGAGACTCATAACCAAACCTTTGGTAAAGTGCAGGGAATCATATGGTAAAAGGGGAGTTAATATGACCGGAGAGGACAGGAGCTCCACAAGGACAAAATATATCAGGGCACGGGGGTCCCCTATAAGATTGTTTCTCCAACCAAGGACCATGTTTGGATATAACCTAGAACCCCTGCTCGGATGTAGCCCATGATAGCTCAGTATCCAAGTGGGTTTCCCCAGTAAGGGGAAAAGGAACTATTTCTGATACGAACTCAAGGACTGGCTCCTTTACCTCCCCCACCCCCGTCCCTGGGGGAAGAACAGTCTTGCTAGGCCACAGAGGAGGACATTGCAGCCAGTCCTCCTGCAATGTCCTGATAAGCTAGGGTCAGTCAGATGGAAGGGGAGGGGGACACCCCCTAGCAGTGGACTTGAAAAGGGACAGGGAGGAGATGAGGGAGGGAGGGTGGGATGGGGAGGGAATGAAGGAGGGAGCTACGGCTGGGCTACAAAGTAAATAACCTGTGATGAATATTAAAAAAATAAAAATTAATAAAAAAAAAAGAACTGCCAGTAGTTATTCTGAGGATACTGGAAAAACAGGCTGTTTCTTCTACCATATTCTGAGATGTAAAGAAAATATCAAAGTGTTTTCCTAGTCTCTCAGCTCCACATAATTACTCAACACTTTGACACCAGCTGGGGGAGTAGGCGTGGGAGTGGGTCCCTACTGCAAGCAAGCAGCAACACTGTGGATACTACTAGATGTCCTCTAATTCATTTCTGATACTGTCTGACTCGACATGGAATCAGGTCCCTCAGGATGAAGGCTCAGTACCCAAGGCTCACCCCAGTTCCAAGTAGCAAATTGTTCCACCTGTGCTTCTGACCAGCTAACCCAAGACATTTTCTTTGGGTTTGATGAGTTTCCTTGAGTGGGTCACAGATCTTGGAGAAGCACACTTACTGGTAGACTACAAAGCATATTAGAAAAATACAGATAAAGAAGTGTGGGTGAGATGAGGTGTGGAGAGGCCTGCCCTCTCTCTGGCACTGAACCTGCCAGGACCTCTGCATGTGCACCTATCTTGCTCCCCTAGCCTAGTCCTTTGGGGCTGTAATGAAAGCATCACTAAGACACTAGTCACTGGTGATCCCGTTGAAACTTCACCTTCCTCCCCCTTCCTGAAGGTTAAGGGGCAGGCTGAAACTCCAACTCTCTTACCAGACCTTAGCCTTTCCTAGAGCCTGTGAGCATCCTGGAGCTACTAAGGCCTGCCAGTCACCACTAAGGCCTGCCAGTCACCAGGCAGTGCATTAGCATGCAAAAGACAGGCTGGTGATGCCACAGATTCTAGAAGGTGAAAATCAAGAAACTAGGACCTAGGCCAGTAGATACTGTACAATTTCCAGGTACCCCAGGTGACTGACCCGTTCTACCCTCCCACCAGCAATGTGCTAGCATGCTAGTCACCATGCATCCCGGCTGTCAGAATCACTTGGGGTTATCTAACTAAATTTAAAGTCACTTTAATAAGTACATATCAGTACCTCATGTGGTTTAATTTGTATTTCGCTAATGACTAATGATGTTGAATATCTTTAACCAACACATAAATTTTCTCTGACACATCCATTTAAAGTTTTCCTAACTTGATACATTTGTTTGATTTTCTATAAACACATACATACATACATACATACATATCCACTAACAATTTTGTATTATATCTTTATTCCACTTTGAAAACTAAGATTGCTTTCCTACTACTGAGTTATCAAAGCTTGTGATAGACTTTAGATACAAACTCTTAATCAGATACACGTTTATAAACACTTCTCCAGCCTGTGACTTGCTTTCTTACTTTCTTAAAAGTCTTTCCCCCGCGGTAAAGTCCCCTTGTGTTTTTATCTTTTTATGTACGAAGCTTTGCTCTATCTAAAAAACCTGTTTAAGCAAAGATCATCAAAAATTTCCTTTGTACAAGTTTATATTTAGAATTTACATCTAGGATCTTTTCTTTTTCTTTCTTTCTTTTTGGTTTTTTGAGATGGGGTTTCTCTGTGTAGCCTTGGCTATCCTGGACTCATTCTGTAGACCACACTGGCCTCAAACTCACAAAGATCCACCTGTCTCTGCCTCCCAAGTGCTGGGATTGAGCCACCACACCTGGCTCAAGTGAGTTTTTTTAACTTAATTTAAAAGTATAAAGCCCATTCTAAAACAGATTTAGAACACAAATAAAAAAGATGTTGTAAGCCTGACTTTTTATAAATATACTCAAAATTTTCAGACTAAAAAAAATTAAATAGCTAAGATTCCACCTCAGAACTACAGCATGAGTTCCTGCCCAAAACAGACACAAAATGATCTGTCATTAAAGTTAATGATCTATCAGTTGACAACCAGACTGTGTTAGCTTTCAAATTTGCTTAAAACAAACAAATGGAAACTACTATCATGGAAGAAGAAAGCCATTACTATAATCTGATTTCAATGTGTTTGTTGGGTCTTTAGAATCCTCATTTTGTTTGTTTGTTTGTTTGTTTGTTCGAGACAGAATCTCATATAATCTAAGCTGGCCTTGATTTGTTCTGGAGCCAAGGCTGCCATGAACTTCTCATCCTGCTTCTATCTCCCAGGCACAAGGGTTATAAGCATGTGCCATTGCTCCAAGCTTGGAACCCTGAAACTTTTTATGCCCGAGGAAAATGCACCATAATAAGATATGAGCTGAGTCATTCTTTACTAGAAATGAAATGAAAACATAACAGTGGAAGGGAAGGTGAAAAGGAAGATTCCCACCCACATAAGATGTTATGAACAACCTCGACTTTAGGAAAGAGAATTGGAAACTGTCTCTTTAAAAACATTCTCACTTCCACAGCCCTTGAAGAGTCTGCACCTCTCAGCAATATGAACACCTCAGTCTCAAGTGTGAGCTACGGCACTTCCCAAGTTTCTTCTTCCATTTTCCCCCTAAGAACATTAAATCTCTCCACTGTCTACACATTCCCATGACAGCCACCTTTAAATGCTACCAAGCCCACAGGGGAGCATTACCTGGGGAAGTGATTAACTTTTTGTGCTTCAGAGAGGGTTCGAAGTAAGAAGGGCTTCAGGTGGGATCCTGTCCACATCAAGTTATAATCAGTGCTGCTCGGGTGAACCTAGGCACAGAAGACACACAGAAAACAAACAAACAAACATCAGCAGCAGCCTGTCTCCAGAAGAGCATGGACAGAGGGACTCAGTGGTTTCTCATTTACAGAGGACTCTCAGCATGGCCAGTTACTATACAAGCCTATTACTGCAGCAGAGTACCAAAGCAGACATGCTAACAAAGGTTAAAGAAAGGGAGGGCTGGAAGATCCCAAACACAAACAATAAGAGAAATTAACCCTTCTGTACAAATCAATGATCTCTAACACATATCAAAGTGTGCCTCAAAACTGAACCCCAAACTCCTTTTTCTCAGACCTTCCTTATGTCCTTGTAGATCGTAAACTAAAGCCAGATCTGGAGCGATGGCTCAGTAGTTAACAGTATGTACTGTTCTTGCAAAGGATCTAAGTTCAATTCCCAGCACCTCCACTAGATGGCTCATAACCACCTATAACTCCAGCTATGGGGAGGTTGCGGGAGGGGCTGATGCCTCTGGTCTCTCACACACAAACCCACACACAGACACGTAATTAATAATTAGAACAGTAAATCTAAGAAAAACGTTTAATTAGATCTCTTATTTATTCATTAGAATTTATTTGTCCATTCATTATTAATTATGTACTCTGTCCATACAACATGCTAGGACAATGGCAAATGCTGGAGACAGAAAAGCCCAAGACAGGACATGAACCTCCTATTATAAGCAGCTAGAACCCATAACAGAACCTCTTATTATAACCTCCTAGAATAAGCAGCTAGCAAGCAGGCTTTCATCAGCGGTCTCACAGTATCAGTGGCGATGGACTGCGTAGTATCTATGCCTGACCTTTTCAATAACAAGACCTTGTTTTCCCAGTTTCCTTAGGGGAATGACTTGCTCCTGGATATTAAAGCACCTGCCAGTCACCCCATCCCCACCCCCCACCCCCCACCCCCATGAGACCTATGACCTCAGCTGGTCCAATGATCCTATCACTGGAATAAGGCACAAGGACAATGAACAGAGTCCAGTAACTTCCATAGCAGTGCCCTGAGATAACTCTGGAGACCCGTGACCTCTGGTAGGCTGCTGTGGCCTCTCTCCTTCTAGCTACTTCGTGAGCCACCATTTCCATAACATTCTACAACTCTGTCTTGGTTTCACTTACAGAATCTGCTTCTGTTTTATCAGTTAACTCCTTATGGCAACTCTGCCCAAATCCAAGAACAGTATAGGAAACGGGGGAGAGGGAAATCCTGTGGAAATGTTTTCTGGGTACCACAAGGAGAAGCTGCTGGTAGTACCACGTTCTGCAGAGCCTCTAATCACTGGTCCAGCGCGCTTCCTAGCGCTGCCTCTGCGGATGGATTAAGTCAGGTAGCTAGGATTTCAGCTTTTGAGGAGATCAGGCGAGGTGAGGTCATAAAAATGAGCTTACTTCATGAAATCCATGGGCTGTCAGAATGCTTCGCACCAGGCGACTGTCCGTTCTCACAATCTTATAAGACAAATGATAACGTTCTAAAGAAAAACACAGAATCAAGTTCAGCCAGGAAGTTTAGTTAAAAAAGACAAAAATTAACAGCAACATGAAAATTTGCTTAATGTACTTAATAGGGTTATACTCCTGCCCTTAAAGCCACTATCAATCGTTTGAGGATATTCAAGGCAAAGACTTGCTTTAAATATATTTCAGTAGTGGATATGTGACGGTGGAGGGGGCATATGTATACCAAGACGTATGTGGACAGCTCTGCTCTCCCTCCCTCTTTCTCAGGCTGCAGAGCTGAACGCAGGTCCTTGGGCTTTCAGGACAAGCACTCTGCCCTCTGAGTCCTCTCGCCAGCCAGAGACCAAGGGTTCTTCAGCTGAGAGATGTTGAGGTCCACTCCGTAAGGAAAGGAGAGGGAAACCCACGCCTTTGTTTTTACTAGTTTTCAGCTGAAATGTACCGATGTTGCTATTCAGCGAGGAGGACTTCGGACAACAAAAGCAGGTGGTGTAGCAGTGCTGTGGCGCTGCCACCAATGGACACTAGGCATGAGGTTCCCGTCACAGTTGTTACAATGTTCACAAAAGTTACAGTAGTTCACAAACTACCATGAAGTCTTGGGTCTGGGGGGTTGGGTACATTTTTATTTGTTAGTTTCTTGACACACGGCTATACTAGTAGCCAAGGCTGGCCTAGAACTTATTATGTAGTCCAGTCTAGCCTCAAATGTGCACTCCTGCAGCGAGAATTACAGACATGCACTACATCCAACTATTTGCCATTTTAATATTCTAGTTACTGCGCTTTATTTTCTTTTTACCACCTGTCTATTTTTCTACCTTAAAATCATTACTCCGGCGGGGAGGGGGCTAGAGAGATGGCTCAGTGATTAAGAGCACTGTCTGCTCTTCCACAGGACCTGAGTTCAATTCCCACACATGGTGGCTCACAACCAACTATCATGTGATCTGATGCCCCCTTCTGATACGCAGGTGTGTACATGAAGATAGAGCACCCATACATTAAAAAAATAAAAATAAAAAAGCATTACTCTAGGAAAAAGCCCTCACCCTTTTTCAGACTGAGAAGTAGTAGGTCTACTGCACTTAAAAGGCTAAAAGGGCCTGCTCCAGACAGCCCTCTATGTCCTCCTATGCTGATTACCAGCGCATCTTAAACAAGAGGTCTCTCCAACAGGAAATGCCAGCAAGGACCTGAAATTGGCCCCCTTAAAACAAACCATGCTACCGGTCCAGCCTGGCCAGCTACCTGCCCTGGTGCACATTTCCTACTGGCCCTAGAGACAGAATCTGGGCCTTAACCCTGTCTGAGAGAAAAATCTGTAAACACAACACATGAGCATTTATTTACTCTAAACTACGATGCTAGCTCTTTCTATATGTCCCTACAAACTGAGAACCTTAGCTAAGAATTCTATAGAAAATTCTTTTTGTTATTGGTTTTTTTTTTTTGTTTTGTTTTTGTTTTTAAAGACTAAGTTTGCTCTAACCCAGGCTAGAGTGAATTGATGATCCTGCCTCAGTCTCCCAAGTGTTGAGATTACAAGCACAAGCCTGAATATCTGGCTCAAGGGTTTGGTTTCACTGGCTGTCCTAGACTTGCTTTGTAGACCAGAACTTTGTGCCCTCGAACATACAGAGATATGCCTGCCTCTGCCTCCTGAGTGCTGGGACGAGTGGTCCCAGGTCAGTGCTTTGAAAGAACTGTATCCTGAACACTTGGGAATGAGTACAGCGTAGACATTTGCAAACAGAAAGCACAATGTTCAGGCCCATCATCAAAAACAACTACGCTTTTGATGAATTTATATAGAAAGCTTCATAAATCCCAGCTACTCCTGTAGACACATTAAGGGCCTACCATAAGCCTCTATGAAAAGCTGAATCAGAAAATTGAGCATGCACAAGACAAACGTTCTTCTAAAGCCCAGCCACAACCTGTTCCCTGCAGGGCCCCACCATTATGTTGTCTCTACACTATCGTTGAAAGAAAACCAAGGCAGAGTCCTCTGCATTTGTAGGCACTTGTTTCAGTGCAGAACAGAATGCCAAGAGCAGTGCAGAGTGCTGCAGAGTGTTCAGGCTGTACGCTGGGAGGCCTGAACCATCCTGCTAGATCCCAGAGGACAGAAATGTTCAAAACCAATTGAGAACAGGTCGCGAAGAGCCTGAGTGGGCTCCCAAGGAACAAGTTTGAGACAATCTAATATAAAAGTGATGAAGCAACAAATAAATTATAATGCAATTGCAAAAGAAACCATAAGTGTGCATGCACACGACAGTGAGGCAGTATTCTGGTTTGCTTTTGCTGCTGTACCAAACATGCTTGGCAGCTTAAACACAAACGTGCAGCCTCCTTGGTAACACAAGCCCCACCGATCTGAAGCAAATCTGTGATCATCAGGCTATACGCCCTTTTGTGGTCCCCAGGTTGGATTGGGGTCCTTTACTTTTCCAGCTTCCAATGACCACCTCCCCTCAGAGCTTCATGGTTTTGCTTTCCTTCTTTCACTTTCAAAGGCACCAATGGCAGGTCTACTCTTTTATCACTTTGTGTCACTCTGGCCTTGCTGGCTCCTCCTTCCACATTAAGGAACCCTTTGGCTGCACTAGACTAGACACTCTGGGGTAATCCAGAGTAATCGTCTTACTTGAAGGTCAACAAATTAGCCACTGTAATTCCCCTTTACAGTGAAAGGTTTATATTCACAGGTTCCAGACACATTAGCAGGCCTACTATAACCCACTCTCTGCTCCCCAAATATTCATACTTCTCTCACGGGCAAAATAAATCAAATCCATCTCAACATCCCTGTCAACTCAACCCAAAGTCTAACAATCTCATCCAGCTCAAAATTCCCAAATCTCATCATCTAAATCAGTATGGCACATCTTGGGGAAAAACTGCTCTCCATCAGTGGGGCTGAAACAAATACAACAATAATACATAAACAGAACTCCAGCTACATGGAGGCTGGTTCAAACTGGGAGACAATTTAAGGAGGAAAAAGGAGTCAGGGCATGGATTTATAGACTCAAATTCCAACTAGGCAAACTCCCATTTGTTTCTAGGTCTTAGACTGATGCTCTGTGATTCACAGGCCTGCCCTCAGGCCTGAGGCTACACCTCTAGAGTAAGAATTATTAGTAAATTACCTATTAATATTTGATTGATAATTGAGATAGCAATTAATTACTAACCCTTCCTTTTTCACCAAAGTTAGCACTTGTTTGAAGATGAATAGCTTTGTCATCTTGTTTCCTGCCAGGGGAATATGGTGGTCTCACAGCATTCATTTCACCTGTTCTACAGCAGACCCCCAGCTCGCAGTCGCCACCTGCTGAACAAGGACTCAGGGCAGGGAGCATCCCAGCTACTTCTAAAAACAGCTGAGAGAGAGAGAAACTGAAAGACTCTATACCCATTCAGTGCACTACTTTTTCATCTCGCCTAAAGAGGTTTATGAAAAATTAGGAAATGAAAGAAAACTTAGCTCTTTTAGTTATCACAACTACTGTCACTAACATCTCACTTCTGCACATGCAAAAGCCAAAATGAGTCTTTGGCCTGTAATCCCAACACTCAAGAGATGAGGGCAGGAAGACCCTTGAGTTCAAGGCCAGTAGGAGGGTCATAGCAAGAACTTAGCTCAACAAAAGCTAAAATAAATTTTCAACAAAATTAAAAGCCAACGCATCATCCACCAGATAGTCCCCAGCTGTGCAGGCTGCCTCTGAGTGCTCCCACAGGCCCACACCTTACAGGACAGTTGCGAATGTTACCTGGAGCTACAGAACACACGCCACATAGTAGAAGTTTTCATATAATAAAAAAGCAAGTATACGGTAAAATAAAGCTGTATGTTTTAACACTCAGTATCATATGTTGTAAATCATATGCCTGATATAGCAAAACAAATTATTCTTTTCAGGTATATGGAGGGGGCTGGCAGGGGAGTATATGTGCCTACGTGAGCGTCCAGAGGCCAAAGGTTAATGTCAGGTGCCCTGCTCTGTTACTCTCCTCCATATTCCCTTGAGACAATACCTGAAGCTGAAGCCCTAATAATCCTGGTTTTGCCCCACAGAGTGCTGGGCTTACAAGAGCACACAACCATGCCCGCTTCTTTTGTGGATGCTGGGGATTCAAACTCATGTACTCACGCTTGAAAGCCTTTTTCCCACTTAGCCATCTCCCCCAAGAGTTCACTTAGCAAGCCTGGCACTCAAATCCATTGGCTGAGTAAAGCAAATTACAGTCTCCCATGGGGGTGGGCACTGCCCATTGCACTGAGGGCTTAATGAAGTGAGTGAGAGTGTTCTCCTTCTCCTCCCTCCTCACACTCCCCCTCCTCCGTCCCTCAAATATACTTAAACCAATGTAACTGCAAACTAGGCACCTAGACAGTAGTGACATCCCTAAGTAGGTTAGAAAGAATAGCATGAGGCAGAGCTGGAGAGATGGTTCAGTGGTTAAGAATACTGGCTGCTCCTGCAGAGGATTCAGGTGGATTCCCAACACTCACACTAAATCAGCTAAAATCAGCCTGTAACTTAGGATCCGGATGCTCTGGCGCCCTCTTCTGGACTACAAGGGCACTTTACACAAATACTGTCGAAACACTCAAACATAAAATTAAAACCAAAAATAAAAAATAGCATGGAGCTGTGAATAGAGTCACACACCTAAAATCCCAGCACTTGGAAGATTGTGGCAAAGAGATCTAGAATTTGAGACCAGCCCAGGCTGCATAGTGAGATGCTGTCTCAAGAAAGCAAGCATGCAAACAAAACAATAGCATGGGAACCCAGAAGGAAGACAAATGATACATTTGCTTTTCAAAATATATGAGTAGAGCCAGCAAGAGAACCTAGATATCTGAATTCAATCACAGGAACCACAAAATGGGAGAGATTCAACCCCTGAAAGCCATCCTCTGGTCAACCATGCATGCACACATTCTCTCTATAGACACCTGAACACTTTAAGATAATACCAGAATAAACTCTTCAGGGGTTTCACAGTAGAGTCATGCTCTGCTATCAGAAATGTAGTTCTGCACTAAGTTCTCAGAAACAATACTCACCAACCACATCTGACTAATGAGTATCTGAAATGTGACCAGAATGACAAAGGACCAGGACATTTTATTTTATTTAACTTTAATTGATTAAATTTAAGTTTTGAAGACTGAATACTTAATAAACTTGTGTGGTGGCACAAGTCTCAAATCCCAACACTGAGGAAGTAGAGCTAAGGGAACAGAAGTTCAAAGTCATCTTTTAGCAAGGTCATGGGCTATATGAAATTATCTTAAACATAAACAAACTTAATTAAACAAAATAGATGCTTGATTAATCCTAGGAAACAGGGGCTGGGGTGTAGCTCCATGGTAGAGAACACAATCTATATGTAAAAGGCCCTGGCCTCAATGCCCAGCCCCTAAATATAAAAATAAAAGTGACTAGAGGATGCAAAGTTCTAAGCCAGCCTATGCTGCATAGTAAGACCCTTTCTCAACAAACACTAGAAAACATCTTTGAAACAATTCCATGAATTTACTTTTCAACTACAATGTTTATGAAGTTTAAACACAGTTCAAATACTTCCAGAAACAATTCTGTACCAAACTGAGATAATGAAAGTATAAAAAGCGTACTCAATATAAGATAAGTTTTTTTATATTGCGTAAGTATAAAAATGATATTGGAATATACTGCATAAAACAAAAGCTAACTTCACCTTTCCAATTTAAAATTACACATGTATCTTGTATCACACTTCTGTGTCAGTCTACAAAGATACAAATTTACTAAACAGACATGTTGGGAAGATTATAAAACAATGTTCATTCTCTGAGATATTTACTTTCATCTGGAAACGCCTATGTTACCACTATTTATATGGGAAAGTACATACATTCGGGGAGGAGGCTATATGGCAAAAAAAGCCACATTCCTAAAGTACTTCACAAATAAAGCATAGAAATCATACTAACCCCAATTATTAAAAGTGAATTCAAGAAACAGTCAACAGATAAACAGAGCTATGAGGCAGAGTGTAACACTACAGGATCAGCAGGACGTATCTAATGCCCCAGAGAACTTCTCAAATGGATTTAACTACTTAAGATAGACCACATGACCACAAGTTCCAGGACAGCCAGGGCTACACAGAGAAACCCTGTCTCAAAAATCAAACAAAAATAATAATTATTATATTATTGTATTATTATTCGGGAAACCAAGCCATACATTAGTAAAAGTCATTAAAACTGTCATTTGCTTAAAAAGTGAAGAAAATTAAGCCTCAAAAAAATTAGGAAAATAAATAACAAATTTTATACTATATAATTTGAGACAAATCTAATAGCTTTTTCCTTTTTTTTTTTTTTTTTTTTTTGTCCAGATGGGTCCTACTCTGAAGCCTAGACTGTCCTCCAACTGAAAATCCTCTTACCTTATCCTCCATCATGCTAGTTACATATGAACCACCAGTACCTTTATCTAAATGTGTAATGAAAAAGACTTATGAGTTCCAGGAAATACTAAGAGCTTAACAGTGGGATGACAATGCTGATGAACATTATTTTCTACTAAATAGAAGTTATTCCAAGGGGGTAGGGGGAAGAGTCTGTTTATTGCCATGGAATACACAGATTTTTTTTTTTATTTCAAATGGGACAAGCAGACCAAAAGTAGCATATTTTGGGGGATTATTACTTATTCACTTCTGTAGTTTTTCCCACATTTGTCATTTTGGGTCAAATCATACTTAAGGGATTTTTCTCAGCAGTCTTTAGTCATTAAGGCTTCAGAGAAAATGAATAAATCCTGTCCCTTTAAAAGGTAGTTTAGCAACTTGCTGAGGGTGTTAGAGCACAAGGCCCCTTGGGAAGGGAGGAACGTTCAAATCCCAAAAGTAAGCCTACGGTTCTCTCTGAAATGCATTGTTATGAGGTCATTTAAAAATAGAGCAGCTCCTGCTCGGCAAGTGGGCCAAGCAGCCTAAGGTTGATTGCCCATTATCTGCCAGACATTAAACAGTCTCGTTTGGGCCTTACAGAGACGTCCCCATTTACCTAACAGTGAAACAGGCGGAGACTTGAAGTTACCTGACCAAGACAGACTACTTCATGCCAAGGCTGGGGGAGCTCAGCAATTAAGAACACCCAGAACCAGTTCCAAGCACACAGAAGGCTCACGGCCATCTGGATGTCCAGTTCCAGGGGATCTATCACTCTCTTCTGACTTCTGGGTGCACTGCACACACATGGAGTGCACACAGCCATGTGTGTGCAAAACACTCACACATAACAAAATAAATAAATCTAAAATAAAAAATGTTAAGGGGTAGAGACAGGAGGATCAGAGTTCAAGGTCAGCCTTGGCTATATAGCAATGACAAGGTCAGGAAGAACCACTTGAGAACCCACAGGGTGAGAACCCCTGAGTTATATGTGATAAGCAGAATGGGAAAATCCAGAACCAGAAAGCTTAGTAGTCACAAGGTGCGAGTAGTATGGAGGAAGAGGGAGCGGCTGCTTGAATGATGACCATGTCTTCCCACTAGACATTGGTGACAGATGTGAATGAACCAAACGCCAATCAATTGTACACTCTAAAATGGTCAAAATGGTAACTTCTGGAACATGGAAATAACTAGAATCTGAAAAATAAACACACACACATAATCTTGAAAAACTCAGGAAACAATTTAAGAAGCTATGAATAATATTTCAAGTAACAATCCAATGCATGTTCTCAAAGCCAAAACCTCTCAGTCTGTGTTACACTGTTTCTAAAGTGGCCAGGGACAGGCCAGATCTTCCTTCTATGGGAGAGGTTACACCTACCTCCAATTACTCGAATATTGTTGTCCTTTGTCAAAATAGCCTCAGCATGGAAAACCAAAACTGGAATTCTCCTGCAGCCTCCAGTCCACATGATACATGGGTGATCCCTACAGGCATAATAAAATGCTTCATTAATTCACAGCTCAAAACCTGAATGAACAACTGAAGCAGATGACTATGGTTTGTTCCGCTCTCGTTCTTGTAACTAAGCACAACTGTCAATCACTTCACTTGACCCTCTTGCCCATACTATGAGCAAGAGGCACAAGTGTCTCAGTTACTTGCCTAAGGCCATACAACTGTTACACCGTAAGAGAGAGACCAGGACTGCTTTCTCCCAGGGCTTGATAAGTAATCATGCTTCCATCAGGTTCTGTATAGTGAACACTGAGAATTTAAGCTATCCATTCCTTAAGATGAATAAGCCCCACTATGGAAGACTTACGCTCTGAAAAAAAACTCACATAATCACAGAAGGCAGACCACAGACTTCCGAGCCAGGATATATCCTCCCAATCCAAACTTAACAACAGCCACACCCTGGCCAAGACACCAGTTTCAGAAACTGGGCAGCCTTAGCAGTTGCCTTGAGCTGCCAAAGCCTTACAGTGAAGAAAGCAAACACTGTCTCTGGGTTGGCCTCTGTTTTCAGGTAAAGTGAATGCGGACACTTGCTGCTCTTCATTTGGAAGTAGGCAAGAGTGTCTACTTAAGTTAGCTTTCTATTGCTGTGATAAAGACACAACTGAAAACAGCTTGGCGAGGAAAGATTTTCTTTCAGTCTACAGGTCCTGTTAACAGTCCATTGCTGAGGGAAGTCAAGGCAGGAACTCAAACAGGGCAGGAACCTAGAGGTAGGAACTCAAGTCTAGCCATGTAGATGTGCTGCTTACTGACTTATTCCTCCTGGCTTGCTTAGCCTGCTTTCTTATACGACCCAGGACCACCTCAGGCTGGACCCTTCTTCATCAATCATTAATCAAGTAAACGGCCCCCAAGACTTGCTTACGGACAAGTCTGATGGAGGCATTTTCTCAATTGAAATTCCCTCTACCTAGATAACCTTAGCTTGTCTCAAGTTGACCAAAACAAACAAACCTAACCAACATAGTACCCATTTACAAGAAATGGCATTTACATTACATTATGTTTTAGCAAGATGCAGGTGTGTCCATCTGTGTGTGTGTTGTTTGCTTTTTCATCTTAAACACAAGAAAAATGTAGGCATGAGCCCAGATGATTCTTCTTCTCTCCAAATACAGTTTCCCTACTGCATTTCCTTCTGTGTCTATAGACACAGGAAAAATAGGCAGAGTCTGGAAAGTAGCCAAAAGTCCTTGTCAGTCTGGCACTAGCTACAGACTGGTACCACTGTGCCTTCCCAGTTACAAACAATAGATTACGCTACCATGAAGGATGCCTGACAAGACTTAACACCACAATAAACAGATCCACAGCTGCGAAGAGCCGAGGCCCTGCCTGTGGAAGGCAAATTCCTGAGAGAACTCTTTCCACTCATAGCCAATGAAAAGATAAAAGAAATAAATCATTAAGGTAATTATTAGTAACATACCTAAGAAGTTCTTTAGGTAGATGTTAAACGGTCATTAAAAGCCATGTTTCCTGACAGAGGTTGATTTCAAAAGAAAATAACATTTTCTCTAAAGGGAAACAAACAACAATAACAAAAAAAAAGAAAAAAAAAGAAAAAAAAAGCAGCAACACTTGCAAGTGGTGCTAAAGGAAAAAAATTCAAAATGATCAGGAAACTAAAACTTAGAAGTTTAAACCTTCATTTTTACCTAAAACTGCATGCATAAAAATTTTTTGCTTTGTTAGGTATGAAAGAACAAGCTATTTGGAGATTTACCTATTTTCAGCTTTTGTGTGTGAATGTTTGCCTGCATTTATGCGTGTGTATAAGTGCGTGTATGTCTGTGTGAGCCTGGTGTCTGTAGAAGGCAAAAGGTAGCATCACGCCACCAAGAACTGAAGTTACAGAAGGTTGTAAGTAACTGTCTGGGTGCTGGCAACTGAAGCCAGGTCCTCAGAAAGAACAGGCAGGGCCCCTTAATCTCAGAGATATCTCTCCAGCCCCCTAACAAGGTATGTGAACAACTCATACTGCTATAGACCAACTGCAGAGCTGACTTTATGAAACCCTAAGAACATACTCCTGGGAGGCAGCGCACACAACTAAAGACAGAGGTGTGAAGCAGCTGAGCTTCCTGCTGCTGTGCCTTCTCCATCCTTTCTACGAGCTCCTGCGGTAATTACTGCTGGCCTTTTAGCCTGACATAAAGCCTCTTTGCACAATAGAAACTAACATTACTAATTTTTTTTTAATGACTAAAGAAGCCTTAAATCAAGTTCTTACATGGAAGTTTTCACGGCTACAAATTAATTTTGGCGTGCCCAAGCCAAAACAGAGTAGTTTCTCTGTGTTTCTTATCTGAAATAATGCTATGTAAAGGAAGGACAATGTCATAGTTAGCTTCAGTTGTCAACATAGCGCACCTGCAATTTGGAATTGAAGCTAACAATGGCAGGCTGTTTGGTATTCCTCAGCCTGAAGCCTGGGACTACAAGGATTAATGCTTTAATAAATCTGATCCAATCTAACAGAGGTCAGTGGCCATGCAACAACTATCGTCTTTATAAGCTATAAGCCCTTCAAACTCCAACAACCTCTAAGATGTAAGCCTATTGCCCTCAATGTGAAAAAGATGATTTTAAGATTCTGTACTGGTTGGTTTTTGTTGTTTTTTTTGTTTTGTTTTGTTTTTGTCAACTTGACACAAACCTAGCCATATCTGGAGAGAAGAAAGCACATCTAAGAAAATAACTCTACTAGACTGGCCTATAGGTGAGCCTGTGGGACATTTTCTTAATTAGTGATTGATGTTGCAGGGCCCAGCTACTGCAGGCACTGCCACCCGCAGGCAAGTGGTCCTGGGTTATAGAAGAAAGCAGGCTAAACAAGCTATGGGGGCAAGACAGTAAGCAGTGTTCATCCATGGCTTCTGCTTCAGGTCCTGCCTCCAGGTCCCTGCCCTGACTGCCCTTCATGATGGCCTGTGAACACACACGCTGACACGAACCCTTCCTCCTCATGTTGCTTTTGGTCACGGTATTTTAGCACAGTATCAGAAGCCCTAAGTCAGCTTCTCTGAATATAAAGCAACTATCTGATGGACTGGTCCATTAACTGCGGAAACAAGAATAACCAGTAACCAGGAAAGTCAACAGTAGGAGTCTGCAGAAAATCCATTTTCCATAAAATCTAGATATTTAACATTTCTCAATTATGAATATCAGCAATAGTCAGAGTTGTATTGGATTATTCGTGCTCATCATCTAAGGCCACTGCTAAGAGACTGTTCAAAGAAAAAAAAAAGTAAAAGAACAATCTTGGTTGGCATTAAAATTTTTTATGGGTAAAGGACAGCACACTGAAAGGAAAATGGCAAATGAAGACTGAGTAACCAGAGGAAATTATCCATTTAATTATCTGAAAGAGAGTGACCCAAATACACTGTCAAATCATTATTTGCTAAAAACTAATAATGATAAGATTTTCCTCAAAACTTAATTAATGCTTCAACTCTTTTTCAGATAACATTAATACAATCTTCTACCTTACAAAGTTTACAATAACTGTTGTAAGAATTTCAACATATTATAGTATTTGAGCCTAATCATATCCTCTCAAAATACCTGGGTATGGGGTGATCTGGGGAACCAGTCTAGAGTAAGAATGAGGTCGAGAGGAGATGTGTGCAGATCCCGAAAATCTCAACTTGAAACCAGCAGGAGTAAGGATTGCTGCCTCCCTATCCTGGGCCTGCATATCCTGGTCTTTAGACTACCTCTGCCACCCCTGAGGTAGTCATACAGCCTGGTGAGCAGGTTTCAGGTTTTCTCATAAAGACATGTGCGGCTAGCACCTGGAATTCCTCTCCATGAAAATGAAGCATTCTTAATACCTCAGCCCCAGCCAACAATATACACTCACCCTGACAACCCTTACCCACTTCCCCAAGGTTTATCTAGCCCTTAATCCCCCCAATAAAGAAGAGCTGTTTTATTTGGAACTGCTGTGTCACTGAAAGGGCTGTATCACTAAAAGAGCTATATCAGACAAGGCTTTCTCTCCCACCCCTCACCAGACCAAGATCCTGCTAACCCACCTGACCAGCTAGGTGTCATTCCTTTGAGCCAGCATCTGTACACATCGGCACCTGGATGCCCCAAGGGAAGAAGCAGGGCTCCAGAAGAACCATGGGAGTTATTCAGGTTACAGAGTACAAATTCTAAAGGACTAAGAACACATCTTAAGCTAGAAGTGGTGACTCATTCATGGTTAGAATCACAAGCACTCTGAGGAAGCTGAGGCAGGAGGATTACTATGCATTTGAGGCCAGCCTAGGTTACCTAGTGTGTTCCAGGACACCTTGACCTCCAAATCTTATTTATGTATTTATTCATTTTCAAATACATACGCACACATGTGTACATACACTTATGTAAGATTTTTTTTTAAAAAAAGAAGCCATGAATTTGGAGAAGGGGAATGGCAGGAGAGGGAGAAGCAATGTAAATACAGTATATACATATGAAAACTTAAATATATATAAATAAATTAGATAAGACTATCTTAACATTAAGTCAGCCTTTCTCTTCGGTGTCAAGTAAAATTACCTGGGATTAAAAAAATCCAAAACTCTTCAAAATCAGTAGAGAGAAGTTCAAATCTCAATCTTTCTCTTCTCTCTAAGGGTTCTTGAAGGTTTGAAGTTGGAGGGTGTTTTTTTTGTTGTTGCTTTATGTTTGTTGTAAGAATGAGTTTACTAAAGTGGAAATAACATCTTTAAATTAAAATCTTTCAATTTCCACATTAAATGAGCTACTCCACCATCTCTAGGAGCTGCACTTTGTACCGTTAATAATTTTCATTATGAGGTCCCAGCAATAGAGAAACTTTAACTCTTAACCTGAAAAAACTCAAGAAAACCACCGTGTTACAGTGAACCCAGCATAGGCTGCAGACCACTAACACACTCACCTGACCTAACTCTCATATTATCACTGTTCTACGGCTGTAGACGCTTTTGAAAAAACCCGTATAGTCAAGGTCAGAGCTTAGGAACTTCAAGTTTTCATTAATCTTTAAAACCTTCAGATGCATTTCAAATTATTAGAAGTTATGCTCAAGAGCTAACCTAAGATGACTCAGTGGATAAAAGGGCATGTTACCACACTTGACCTGAGCTCAATTCCCAGAACCCACACAGTGAAAGGACACAAGAGACTCCAGCAAGTTATCCTCTGACCTCCACATCTGCACTGCAGCATGTGTGCCCCATCCCCTAACACACACCAACACTAAAATAAATCAATGTTAAACAAAAAAATATTTAAGTTCACCTGATGGGGCCAGGGAGATGGTGCGACAGTTAAAAGCACTTGCCTGTAAGCCTGATAACCCAAGTTCAGTCCCCAAAACCCACCAAAAAAAGCCCGATGCAGGGACCAGAGAGATGGCTCAACAGTTAAGAGAGCTTCCTGCTCTTGCAGAAGACCAGCACTCCATCAAGCAGTCACAACCTTCTGTAACCCCAACTCCAGGGGACCCCACGCCCTTTGGCCTCCTCAGAAACCTGCACGCCTATGGTGCACATAAACTAAAGCAGCAGGCACGTATAAATTTTCAAGCCAGATGTAGTGGGGGCACAGCAGCAAGGATGAGAGACCCTACCTCTGAAACAAAGTGGGAAAAAAAAAGTTCACCCAAGCTCCTACCTTCACTTTACAAAATCTAAAGCTGATATTCACTCACAAGCCTAGAAACACACAGCCCAGCCTTCACATTTCTGACAGCTGAAGGGAAGTGAATAATATGATCTTGACTTCAATCACAGATGGAATCTAGAGCCAGACAATATCAAAGGAGGGAAAGTGGATGCAAGTAAAAGACACTATTTTCTACCAGAAAGACTTGCTGTCACTTACTCTTGGTTTACCAGGTCCTCATCCTCTGAGGATGATGCTGTCTCCTCCAGGTCCCGGGCCATCACAACTGGCATTTCCTTTAGGGTATGTCATGCAGTCAACACACAGAGGCCTCAGAGACCTTTCTTCCCTGCAGTTTCACTGGATCAGACAATTTGGCTGGCACAGACTCCTGTAAGAAAGCCAAAGGATTTCAAACACAAGGCAGCTGCACACTTCAGGGATTTTTCACACCACCTTTAATATGAATGAAAAGGAGTATATTTCTAAGTATTATATAATCTCTAGAAGCTTGCTTTCTATAACAGTCCACCTCATATGCCACAAAAAAAAAAAATCAAGAATTTTGTTTGTTTTTGTTTTCCAAAACAAAGCTTTTCTGTATAGTTTTGGCTATCCTTGGAACTAGGTCTGTAGATCAGGCTGGTCTCAAACTCAGAGATCCTCCTGCCTCTACTTCCTGATTGCTGGGATTAAAGACCCGTGACACAACGGCCAGCTTAAGAATTTTTTTCAAACATACCATTTCTGTTGTATCTAAAAAGCTGTTACTACATTTGAGTTCCTCACTGGTCTTACATAGTAAAAGCAGCATGCACCAAAAAGAATAGGCTTTAAGGTACTCCGATGTAGATGGTTGATTACCTAAATTTAGTTAATTATTTGCTAGACAAATTAAAGGTTCAAAACATTTATGAATATGTATACATACTCTACAAGCACACAGACAAGATGCTATGTTTCTAGGAAAACCAATTTAACTGGACTATTAATAAAAGGGTAGTGAAAATATTTCCTCTCACCATGGATGACATATATAGCCGGGGAGAAGTCAAATACTCTTAATAATTATTCAGTTACTAAAAACCACAGATTTTAATCCAAAACTCAAGTAGGCACTAAAATGAAGAAATTTTCAACGCTGCATTTCTAATTCTTTCCATGGAGGAAAAGATTCATGTTCGTTGTTGTAGAGAAAATAGAAACACATAAGGAAAACGCTTAACCATAACCTCGGTACTCAAAGATAATCAATTCGGGGCGGTTTTTCAAACTTCTGCATGTCTATGCATTTACATAGACGGCAAGAATAAAACGAAGCAACTGCAGCAAGCAGCAACAGCAGCTAACCCCGACCCTACACATCCTCGGCAGAAATGAGTAAAATCTAACAACCTCAATAATTCTTTTCGGGTGATTCCTGAGGAATTTCTTGATCTTTCCCAAAATGCTTGAAGAGTCGTTTAGATTAAAACTAAAACTTCCACGCAGAAAGAAAACCTACAAGCAGGAAGGGATGCCCACCCTTCCTTGCCTCCCCGAAGAGCAGAACCAAGAGCCGGTGTTCTGAAGATCAGAAACCCTATGCCAAAGGGAATCCTTGCCCCTACAGGGATCTGCCGCCAGCTCCACCCCAACTCATCCCAACCCGCAGGTGCTCCGCAGACAAGGACGCGGCGACTCTGCCGCAGCGCTTGTGCCCAGCACGCCCGGAAGCCAACAGCTGCTCCGGGGCTCGGAGGGAAACGCCGCGGCGCCGACCCGACCCTGGAGCGCACCTCCCAAGAGCGCGCCGGCGCAGGCGTTTACCTGTCTCATCTTCTCATGGCTCGGGGCGGACAGGCGGGGACCGCGCTCTGCTTCGCCTCCCTCCTCCCTCCCCAGCCGGAATCAACGCAGCCGCCGAAGGTTGCTTCCCCCGTTACTACAACAACCAACAAGCAACCGCCCGCTCGGAGCCACTGCGCAGGCGCCCGCCAGCGGCGCGAACAACGCACTGCTGCGGGCGCAGGTGGATGGCGTCACCACAGCGCGTCCAGGCTCCGGCGCAGTGCTGGGCAGTTGCCAGAAGGGTTTCTTGCCTCCTTTTCTCTCCGCTCTTTCCACACCCCTAAAAGGCCCACTCCAAATCAGAGTTCCGCCATGCTCGGCTGAAGGGTTTACCGCGTGGGCGGCGCAGCACGGAGAGGCTTAGGCGGCGGCAACCGCTGATTGGCAGCAAAGGGGTTCACTCCCTATCGCCTGCTCGAATTTAACCAGCCTAGCCAATCAGAGCGAGGACTGATAGGAATGATCCAATCCTGGAGCTGAACTGAGGGTTGGGGCGGGGACAAGTGGCCCAGGTGGGCTGGGGACTGGAGCTGTCCTAGGGGAGCTGGTTTGCGGATGCTGCCGATACTCTTGCTGCAGTAGTACTGGGTCGCCAGGTAGGACAATTTGGATTTGGATGTAGGTATTGGTATTGCATCCGAGTGAGGTTATCTGCGGAATTTAGGGAAATGGGAGTTGCCTGGAAAGCTACCTTAGGGGGGCCGGGAGAGTGGGGAGTCTAGAAACGATGTTCAAGTGGGTGCTAGGAATTGTGAACCTAGCTCAGTGCGAGGACTTTTCACTTTTGCTCATGTAATTCTCGGGGAACCCTTGAGATAGATGTTTACATCCCCATTTTACGAATGAGAAAACCGAGGCTATGGAGTCTCGATGGCTTGCCTGAACCCCCAGAGCTGAGTACTGTAGCCAGGATAGGAATCCCTCTTTACTGATTGCTATTAGGCATCGCATCCAGGCTGAAATGAGCCAGGACAAAATTTGGGAATCAAGGCTGTAAAACCCCGCCCCTCCGACCACCTCAAAGCTCCAGAGAAATGGGTTTGAGGTAGAGCAATACAAAAATGTTCTCTGGTGTGTCCTCATCAGCTCTCTGCTAGTATTTCTACGATCCGTGAAATGAAAGGCCCAAGTTCTGCATTGTACGCAAAAGGAGACAGAGACAGACAGACAGAGAGAGAGTGTGTGTGTGTTTAACTAACCCAAGCTCAATCTAGTGTAGAGAGGAGAAAATGAAGAGAAGTGGATCTTGGCCTGTGTTGTGAGCACCTGTAAAGACCAGCACACCCCATCATCTCCAGACCAGAACAGTCTGTGTTTGTGATTTGTTTCCTCTGGATTCACCCTTCCTTTCCTGGAGCCCTTTTTAGTCACTTCGCTTTACTATCTATCTGTGCTGAGTGGTATGGAATCATACCGAAACATAGTACCACAGTGCCAAAGGAAGCCTGAGAGTTTCTTTCAACTCAGGCCAAAGAAGTTAGCCTGGCAACAGATAAATGAAGGACCAAAATGATGATGATCATGATAAATTACCTTTGTGGGATCCATTTATATCTCGGCAAGGCTTGATCTAAACAAAAAGTATAGAACCAGCAGAAGACAAAAGTGTGTCTGGTGTTTTTAGCTTCCTCAAAAAAATGGGATCTTTGCTGCACATAGTGGTACATGCCTTTAATCCCAGCACTCAGAAGGAAGAGGCAGATGGACCTCTGTGAGTTCAAGGCCAGCCTGGTCTATGTAGAGTTCCAGACCAGTCAGGACTACATAGTAAAACCCTATCTCATAATAAGTAAATACTTTTTCTTAAGATGGGAACTTTACCAAAATATTCTGTGAGAAAGTATTGCAACAGAGTCCAATAGACCGTGGCACTCCGCCATTTATTAGCTGTGTTACCTAACCAAAAGACTCAGCCCTTTGTTCTGACCTCCATCTGTAAAATGGAAATACTGGTAGTGCCTGCTTAGGGAGTCAATAAAGAACGATGTTAGATCCTTGGGGCAAGTACCCCATAACTATAGCTAGTGTTATTTTTCTTGCGAGTCAATGCCAGGCAGGTTTGTTTGTTTGAAGACTTTCAGATTGTTTTGGTTTATGAAACATGATATGCCTGGGAGTCAAGCAGAGGGAAACCAAGAAGGCCAGTCAGGCAATTACACCATAGCTTCCACTCAAAGCTTCTGCAAGTTAGGAACCGCGTGTCATATATCCAGATAGCTGAGTAGATTTAGAATCACCTTGAGCCACTTGTATTGCAAAGGAATGGCATGAAGACATGAAGGCATAGTACTGATTCCAGACAAGAGGAGGGAGTTCTGACTTGTAGCAATACTGTGCTTTGGCGGGAGGGAGGGGGGGGCTTGAACAAAGGTAAGTGTGGTACCACTTGCTGAAAGGTGTACTGCTCATTCACCCTTGTTGAAGTGTCTGAGCATTGGCAGGAATACAAGCTTTGCCCAGAAATCCATTCTATTACTTTACAGAAATACAAGCACACCATTTCTTCTGTTCCCTGGCTTGCCATTTCTTTCCTGATAGAATTGACATTTCCACCCATTGCATTTTTTTTTTTTTTTAACCTCTGTCACTCTGAACAAAGATCAGCATACCTCTGTTTAGGGTAAATATTCCTAGGTAATCTTGTGAAATAGAAGTGGTGTGGCAAGAAAATGGGGTGGGCCCAAAGGACTTGAGATCTGCCAGCATCGCTTAGGACAGCTCTCATGAGTGGGACACGGGTTAACCACAGAAGGGAAAGAGTTTGTGACTTATGTAGAAATAACTTCATTATGCCCTCTCTGTTCCCAAGGCAGAGCACCCTCTCTTGGAGGGGAGTCATGAGCCGCTTCCTGAATGTGTTACGGAGCTGGCTGGTCATGGTATCCATCATAGCCATGGGGAACACGCTCCAGAGCTTCCGAGACCACACCTTTCTCTACGAAAAACTCTACACTGGCAAGCCTAACCTTGGTAAGAAGTCAAAAAGAACCGGCTGGGCTTCATAGCACATGCCTGTAATCCTGGCACACTGGAGGAGGATAGGGCAAGATTGAGAGTTCAAAGCCAGACTAGGCAACTTGGTGAGAGCCTATGTAAAAAAATTAACTAAAATAATGAAAAGAATGTAAAGACATATATTCTGTGTAGCACTGGCATAGCTGTTAATTCTCCAACTGGGCCAATATATCTCACAAACCCAGGCTACTTAAAGTCAAGCCTTGGGTGCTTATTTCCCTTTTAAAATCTGATTATTAAGCCTGGCTGGGAATCGAGTTCCAAAAATATCCAGGTGGTTCTGCCTAATCTAGTCTTGGTAGCCACTTGAGCAGCAGTTCTCAACTGGTAAGTAATGACCCTTTGGGGGTCGAATGTCAGATATCCTGCATATCAGATATTTACATTATGATTTATGACAGTAGAAAAATTACAGTTATGAAGTAACAATGAAAAAGTTTATGGCTGGGGTTACCACAGCATGAGGAACTGTATTAAAGGGTCACAACATTAGGACAGTTGGGAACCATGTAACTAGAGTAATAGAATGTGTGAGAAGGCCTTGACTCTTTTTTTTTCCCCACATGTCTAGATACTTTTCCATTCATTTGACACTGCCCTGGACAATCTATGTGTTCAGAAGCACTGGCATAAGGACAAGCAAGGAAATAGAATAACATATTGATTGTAGGATGCTACTAGAAAGCCATAAAGAAGCCTTTTACGATATCTCAGTATCCTCATTAGAAATCAGAGTGTGAGCCAGGCATGATGGCACACTCCTATAATCCCAGCACTTGGAGCACTTTGGAGGCAGAGGCAGGTGGTTCAAGGTCAGCCTAGTCTGTAAAGAGTCCAGGAGAGCTACGGCTTCACACAGAAATCCTATCTCAAAAAAAAAAAAAAAAAAAAAAAAGGAAAGAAAAAAATCAGGGGCGTAGCACACATGGTTCATCGTCCATGTAACAGGTAGACAGTTACTAATCCAAGGTCTTCTCCAACTGAGGTGTAGTCCTGAGTGGACACCCAGATCCTCTTAAGTTCCTTTCTCAAAAGCCTCCAGCTCAAGATGGCCTTTCTCAACTCATGAAGCTCTCCACTGCAGATCTGTGCACCACAACCGGCACTTCCCCCTGTTGACACGGGGGTACTTGGAGCTGCGCCCTGACTGACAGCAGCTAAGAGCTCTGTCATATTTATAGCTAACCCAGATCCAGGCTCTGACCTACTCGCTCCTCTGCAGCCTCTAGATAGAAAGGAAACTAAGTAGGCTGAGGCTTATTTTGAACCATGTTCAAATATAATGGGAATCAAGAACCTGGAAAAGTGAGCAGGAAGGTTATATTTTTTATTTTTACTCAATTGCTGCTCACAGGTGGTCACGGAACCTGTGTAGATGCTTAGCAATGCAAGCCCAAGTGAACGATAACAAGTCTTTCAGATGTCAGTCTTGTCCACTGATTCCCCACAGTGCTGGGCATCAAACCCAGGACATCTTATCTTGCATGCTGGGAAGGTACTTAACAACTGACCTATTTCTAGATTTTTTTTTTTTTAACTCTTTGAACATTTCGAATCCACAGGGTGCTTCAGTTCACTGGCTATACACTTAAGTCAGCCACGCAGGGTGCTTCTAGAAAATACTCATGCCAGGACTCACATATACATATATATAACTCTCTCAGATTATACAGAAAGCACTCAGGGTCAAGGGCCACTGTTACAGTCAAATATGACTCAAATTTTCAAGACAAGATCTTTAATACAACAGCCTCACAGTTAAGCCACCAAGAACAGAGGCCCCAGCAAACCCCGGGGAGACAGTGCCTATTTCCACTTTTATGTACACAGAAGCCGTCCTGGCTTGAGCTTTGTCCCACCAGGGCAGATCATAGACCTCATAAAACTAAGTCTTGAAGACATCTATATTGTTGCTGGTATCCGGTCTCTCCTAGCAGTCTACAAAGTCCATTAGTTTTGCTAGGCATCTTATATGTTCCAACCCATCTCTGTAGCATTCCCTTCCAACTCTTAAGCATCTGAAGTGGATTGAGCAGCACTCAGAATTCTTCCCATTCCGCTCCCCAGGGGCCCACATGGGGAGGTCAGGGAAGCAGATTAGCTTAGGACAAGGCTCACCTCAGCCCTCCCTTTTCACTGGTCTTGCCTTTTTTTTTTTTTTTTTTTTTTTTCAAACTATACAGTGAATGGCCTCCAAGCCCGGACCTTTGGGATCTGGACGCTGCTCTCATCAGTGATTCGCTGCCTCTGTGCCATTGACATCCACAACAAAACGTATGTCAGGGAAAGAAGGCCTTTGGCTTCTTTTTTGTTGGCTATCAGGCTCCGCCCATATATACTAGCCTGCTTCTGGGACCTGTTAAATTACTTTACTGCTTTAGCATAGAACGTGGCCGGTGGACCAATCCTTCCAGGCCTAAAATACTTTATAGGCCTAACAGGCTATCGCAAATGGCGGTGGTGTACATTCTATCCCTTGATCTGCATTCCTAGCCCCATACATATGTTTCCCACAGTCCTTCTTAATCAGAAATGACCAGAAAAGAATGACCATGACTGTGAAAAGAGAGAGTAAGCTGAAAGAGGCCCAAGAAGAGGTCAGTCAGTAAGGGAACTTTGCTGTCTCTCCAAAGAGGGAGACAAGCATGAACAGGTGCAGGCCATCCTAGCCTCTTCTCTAGATGATGCCAGACCCAGCTGTGGCCACTGGAGGGGGCTCAAGCTTTCTTCCTTGCAGTAACCATCATCGTCTTGATAGAAGCAGTCATTGCTCAATTCACAGGGTGAAGCTGTCAAAAGTCCAACCTCACACTGAAATCCTTTTATCTCGTCCCTCCCATCATCACCTGGGGAAGAGAGGAGGCAGTAGTATTTATGGCTCCTCTCTCTCTGATTTTGCCAGGAGCTCTCACCTACATGCCCTTGTCTCAGTCTCAGAGCAACCCCTGGGGGGAAAGGGGAGTGATGCTCATTACTGATATTACAGTCTAAATGTTTAAAAATCCAATTAATTTAAGCAGAGGAAAACTGACTCAAGTGGGACTTGAAGCAAGACTATTAGCCCTTTGATCTCTCCATCTTTATTTTTAATTTTTTTTTAAACTTGAAACTGGATTACATGTCCTAGATTGGGCACATATTTTTAGAAGCAGTATGGTTAGGTAGAAACTGCCTGGGGTCAAGAATGAAAACAAGAAAAAGACATTCTGCTCTCAGTTTTGTTGGTAACTGGGTTTATCACCTATATCTCTGTACCTTGGTCTCCATCTATAAAATGATGATAGAGATCTGGTCTACCTCTCAGAGGGAACGAAAAGACCGGAGGATTGGATAATAAGTTTGAAGCCCTTTTACCACCGTGAAGAGCTGCTGATAGCTATAAGGGCTGTGACCTCTGTTTGCTGTGTGTTTCGAGCAAACAGAGGAAATTCATACTGCCCTCCAACCTCTTCTCCGCATCAGTTTTCCCTCTTCCGACCCAGAGCAGTTGTGAATGCTGACTTAGCACGTCCAGTTTTTTCTAGCATAGGACTTTGATCCATGGACCTCTGATATGCATCCTGAGCTCATTTCCTCCCTAACCAGAAACTTAAAATCACCTTGTGCACATGCACACAGACACACACATATCCCAACATGCACCAGCATGATTAAGAACTAAATTTAAGATACTGGCTCTTTTGGAAAGATGAGAGAGAAAGCCATCAGGACAGGCTTCGGGCACACAGATGTTTTCACCTGTGTAATTTTTATTTCTTTGTAATATAGAAGTACCCAGCAGGGGATCTAGCTCTCATGAGAACAAGTTTGATCCCCAGAACCTGAAAAAAAGGAATCCGAACCAAAAGTGTCCAAATGGTAAAACTGATAGGACTGAGTCCTTGCAGTTTTCTGTCTCCTTGGAGTGTGTCCTAATTTATTTTTCATAGTTTACAAAAAGAAAGCAAAACCCAGAGACCTGAAATTCAAGTGGTCAGCTGCCAGGGCCACCTCATTGTCAAAGCTGACAAGCAAGCTCTCCTCCTGGAGCTGTCGCATGTCCTCCTCAGACAACATTTTAGGCCAAGACATGAAGTAACCAGCAAGAGTCTGAAAGCTTCTTGCTGCTCAGTCCCCATTCAGGACATTCCTTTATGGTTCCATCGTACAGCACTGGCTGGCACATGGCCAGACACCTACTTGGGTAGGCTTAGGCTGCTGAGTCTGTCAATCTGCCCTGAGCACAACATGAGCTTGGTCCAAAATTGCTGCACTGCCCCAACTGGGATCCTGATTCTCCCATAGCTGAGTTCTATACCTTGTTAAGTCATAAAGGTCCACTGTGGCTACTTGGCACACGCCTCAGAAATCTTTGGTGTTGCCCCAGAAGGGAAGAACAGTCATGTCAGCTGACATCCTCTGCAGTTCCGTACCAAACATGCGGTAACTTTGGTTTCCGTTTCTGTCTGTTCCCCCAGACTCTATCACATCACACTGTGGACATTCCTCCTCGCCCTGGGACATTTCCTCTCAGAGTTGTTCATATTTGGAACAGCAGCTCCCACAGTTGGTGTCCTAGCCCCTCTGATGGTAGCAAGTAAGCACGGGGCCACCCTAGACCCCCGCAGGGGTGGGGCTGTTGCAGAGATCAATGTGCTGGGATGGTTTGGTGTTATTTTATGTTCACCACTAATCTTTCTGTGTTAAGGTTTCTCAATCCTGGGTATGCTAGTTGGACTCCGGTACCTAGAAACAGAACCAGTGTCCAGACAGAAGAAGAGAAACTGAGGCCAGCCTTGCCACCTCCAAAACATCGTCTTCCGCCTTCCTTGTCTTCCTTCTTTATCCTCTGTCCTTAGGTCGTTTCTTTTTTGGCTGTATCCTTAGCTCCTTCATCTGGGTTCAGCATCTTAAGCTTTTGATTTATGTTTTTAAATTTTTTAAGATACTCATACAGAAAAATTATGTAACATGTATATATAATTTAGCCACTTAAAAAGTATTCTGTTACTCCATCAAAGTCAGGAACCCTGATTAGCCCCCTGATCTGTCCTCCCCTAGCTGCAGCCCCCTCCAGGGTCCCTTTTCCAGTCTTCACTCTTTTCCTTTTATCTCCATTCCTTGATGGGAACATGAGAACTGTGAAGCTCAAGCTGCTGCCTGCCCAGAGCAGCTGCAACCAAGGGCTGCTTCAAGGGGTTGTCCACACATACTGGGCTCCTTTCTGCTGCTGGACCCAAGACTCTGAACCAGCCAAGGGACAGGCAGTTCTTCTGAGAAGGGCTGCCCCCGGTGTGAGCAGGACCAGGCTCCTCTTTTATCTACAGGCAGATGAAGGTTGGAAGAGTCTGGGCTGTTTTTAGACCTTTTGGTCAGTTGTATTTGTGTAATGCATTTTATAATAAATAATAAAACTATACATCCTTATCAGTCTTTGTACTTTGACCTTTCCGAAGAACCTTTTTACCTCCATGAGCCCCAACACAGGAACATCAAAGCTTCTGGCATCTTTGCATCCATTGTAGTCAGTAAGACAACTCAACACTCAGGAAAGCTTGGCTGCCTCCAGCTCCTTGTCACTTGTTTACTTGTGTTTTGTTTTGCTTTGTTTTTTTAATGTTTACAAGGTTTTTGTCTACATGTATGCCTGCATGCCAGAAGAGGGCACTACACTAGATCTCATTATAGATGGTTGTGAGCCACCTGGAATTGCACTCAGGGCCTCTGGAAGAGCAGGCAGTGCTCTTAATCTCTGAGCCATCTCTCCAGCCCCTTGTGTTCTTGATGCCAAATCTTCTCTTCTTCCTTCTTCACCTTCAGGACTCTACATGGACAGCTCAACAGTTATGGCCAGTTATGGCCCTTCCTTATTTTCTTCCCAAAGAAGCAGCCTAGGACAAACAGCTCCATGAACATGTGAAGAAGCAAGGTCAAGTCAGGCAGTAAAAAAAAAAAAAAAAAAATAGCAAGGCCAATGCCTCCACATGAACTTCGGCCAGAATTCTCTAAGAAAGCCGGGTGTTTGAATCAAGAGGTGGAGAGAGAAAGATGTTAGGTAGATCATAATTAAGTAGATCAGAAAGATCTCCCTGAGCTGCGGTCCCGGATCTCAGCTAAGACTCAAATGCCCCGGGGGTAGATGTCTTGAGGTATTTAAGGCAGAAAGAGCAGCAGCTATTCAAAGAATGAACCTTGTGAAGCTACAGAAGGGAACTTTAGCTGTGAAAGGTGAAGAGTCAGAGCAAGTGGGTGTAGCTTGTAAGGGTAAGGAGGATGGCTGATGTTTTAGTTAAATACATAACAAGGTTTTCTTCAGTGCTTAGAGGAAAGTTTGCCTTAAACAGGAAAGGTATTGTGGCTGTTGTAGCCAAAAAAAAAAATAGGCTTCCTGGGGTTGGGTGGTGTTTTGGTCAGGTTGCCAGCTCCCATTCACTGCTTTGCACGGCTCTGGCTTCTGATTCGGGCTTGCTTCATTTGAAGTGCCAAAACAGAACGTAGTTCCAAACCTCAGTTCCCCATGACACCAAAAAGACAGCTCAGTGTGAAAAATTATCTTCACCCCATTGCTGTTTCAAGGCAGTTTGGAGGGAGTAACAATCTTACAGAGTTAACATTTGCATGCGGGCCCCTCTAGAGACCACCTAAGAGGCAGTGAGTAGATGCAGAAGATGATGTGGATCTCCTAGGCATACGTCACACAAACATGTTGGCGTACAAATCCAGAAGGTATGCGACACAGGTGCACTTAGAAGGTACTACGAATATCAGCCTCATGAGGAGTCAGGCTCAGTCTCTCCCCTGTGCCTAGTGGAGTCATGGTCTTGACAGACAAGAATTGCTAAGAAACGGAGTGCCAGGATGTCACGGAAGGCAAGAAGCATGCAGAAAAAGTGACAGCTGCGAACCTGATAACAGATATAAGTTGGACAGAGTGGGGAAGAGCGGTAGGGAGTACAGTTTGAGAGATCACCAAGCTGCCAACGCTAGAGCAAATCTGTGGATGCTGGCCAGAGCTAGCCGGTGTGGGTCTGGGGTGATCAAACAAAACACTTGAGAAGCCTTTGAGGCAGAGCCAAAGACAACACTGGACCTTCCCTTAGGGAGGAGCACATTCCAGCATATACACGGGAGAGGGAAAAGTCAGGGTCACAGGTTGGCCACTGAGTTGTATCTTCTGTGTAGGCAGTCAGGAACCTTTAAAGTCTCTTTAAAAAATCCAACAGGATGTTACACCCTTGTCAACAAACAAAGGACACAGATGCTATGCAGGCCCCAATCCCTGCCCTCACCGCCCCCCGCCATCCCCACCACTACCCAGACAGTCTCAGAAAAACGTGATAATGTGGTGGGGACTGCCCAAAACTGCCACTACCTCGCTAA
This sequence comes from Meriones unguiculatus, assembly GCF_030254825.1. Classification (NCBI taxonomy): domain Eukaryota; kingdom Metazoa; phylum Chordata; class Mammalia; order Rodentia; family Muridae; genus Meriones; species Meriones unguiculatus. Next base: position 92,694,300 of record NC_083355.1, on the reverse strand, counting down.
ACGACAAAGCAGACCACTTTAAAAATCTTTATTGCCTTAAAATATCTGGTACAAACAGGAAATACAAATTATGGGTTGTTTGTTTTTTTTTTTTTTTAATAAAGAAATGCATTGATTAAACGTCCATTCTGAACAGCCAAAGAAGGAACACCTTTCTCTTGACAGTAAGGCATCTCTCCTTCTCATCCCTAACACTCCCTCCACCACACTCCGTCCACTGCTCAGGTCTACACACACACACAGAGATATGCATGCATGTACACACAAGCTGATCCCCTCTGGCCTGGCACCCCAGCACTGCAGGCAATCTGGCTGCTCTGGTATGCTAAGGCCAGACAATACAATGGTCATGACCAGAGTTGCTTAAGGCACAGGAGAAAATAGTTAGCAGTTTGTCTTGGGGGAGACACTATGAAAGCCCATGAGTATAACCAGCAGACTGGCTGGGGAAGGAGCCCTTTTAAATTTAAAATACCTGACAAGGACTCTTGCTAGCAGGGGCAGGGAGAGGATTTAGTTGTGCAAATACTGGCCCCAAAATACACGGGATCATGTTTAACTGAAACAGACATTTCTTCTGCCTCTTTCCTCAGAGATATCCTTCTGTGTCACAGTAGAGTGAATAAGACTAACTTTCAATAAAGGTTGGAGCCACGTGCCCCCTGTGGCTACAGTTCCCAGTACAATATCCAGTGAAGACATTCTGAGTGGCCTGGGACATGCGCGTCCCTGGGTGAGCACCATTTTTGTAGGAAAGCACCTTCCATTCCAATTCAGAGTTCTACAGACTCCCCAGCACTGTCCCACCTACACAGTGAGCCCTCGCCAGTCAGTTTCTCCTTTGAGGCCACAGAAAGGTTTGCTCTGGTTTATTGGCGTTTAATCTCCTTGACTCTCCGGAAAGGTCTGAAGAGAGATAGTAGTGTTAGGCAGAAAGGGCTAAGGCCAAGAGTCCTGACAGAGCTGTGCTGGTGGAATGATGGAGGCTGAACCACGGTACTTCCTCATCATGACCCTCGGGCAGAGCATCTTGCTCAGTCTCAGTAAACTGGGCTTTGTTTGGGTAAGCTTTAAGACATCAGAAAAAGTTAATATCCTGAATAAGCTTTCTTAGGATAATTCTGCAAGCATTCTCCACGAGAGAAGAAAGGGGATAAAGAGATGGCAAGGGACCAAGCAAAGATGGACTCCAACACCCTCCACCAGCCTCTCCCAATATTAGCCCAAGACCTAAGAGGGAGAGGGGACTGGAATCCAGTCTGCATTTGGGAACAGGTGAGGTTTTCCCCAAGGAAACCATCCAGGTCCTCAGGTAGGGTCCAGTAGGCATAGGCACCGCCATGCAAGTCACATCTTCCTCCTGCTTCCTCTAAAAGCTTCTCCGTGAAAATCTAGGTGCTGGCAGTGACAGCTAAGTGGAACCAAGAGGTGAGTGTCTATGTTCCTGAGTCTCTGCCACCTCTCTCTCAGAGATGAGCCTCCTCCGACACGACGGTGGGTGCCTTGCTGGTATTAATCTCCTCCTCCTCTTCTTCCTCCTGGACTTTCTAGAGGGCAAAGAAAACAGGCAGCCCTGTGATTACAGCCTACAGATCTCCTCCCTGGCTGAAGCAGCTACCTGTCCATAACTGATCGGTGGCAAGTACATGGGCGGGAGGCCCCTCCGTGTCCCCACAGAGCAAATGAAACGCACAAGGAAACAAGCGAGCAGCTCAGTGTGTTCCCCAGACACCTCCCTCGCCATCGCCACTCATCAGAGGAAAAAAAGCCAGCCTCCTGTTCCAGCAGCCCCAAACTCACCTCCCCAGGCCATCAACTAAGCTGCTGCTGGTTCCAAATCAGCAGCTCCCTCAGAATCTCAACTAGCCCACTAGGAGGCGGGGACCCCAGAATGAGGTTTATTATAATGTCTATGGAATGGATGGCTTAAGATACCCTGCTGTTATAATGCCTATGGGATAGATGCCCCAAGATACACTGTATATCTGAATTCAATGGCCATGCAGTTATATAAATTCAGAGAGAAGAACACTGCAGAAGCTTTTGGAGGGAACCAGTTCGGGCTTGGCTTTTTGAGGGGAAGGGTGGCATGGAGTTCACTTATAGGAAGTCTCCTGGCTCACGATTATTAAGTGGGTTAGGGATTAGGTATAGCCTGGAAATTTTCCTGTGGGGTCCCTGACACATATTGCCAACTTGGGCATTTGGCTGTCTTTTAATTAGCAAAAGGGCCTTGAACACAGACATTACTACAGAGCCAACACTGCTCAAGGCCCAGAGGAGGGTGCTCAGGGCCAAGTCAGAGGCCAATGCCAGCTGGACACACTGTGCTTTTGTCCCTAGGAATGCCTGGGTCCCATCCATAGCAAGGGCCACAGCTGTAGTAACCCAACCCCCTCTTTCATTCTCAACCTTGCAGGCCTTTTGGCACCAGATCTGCCTCAGCCATTAGGAAACTTCATTCAGACAGCCCTCATCTGACACTGCACCTATTACACACATGCCTGCTGCCTCTGAAGCCACCGCCTCAAAAGTCACCATCAGAAACAGCTTAGGAGCAGGGACGCACATCACTGTCTAGGTGCTGGAAGGAAAAATGGAAACCCAGGGGTCTCCTAGTCAAGGTCAAGTCACTCGCCCTGTCATTATGTTCTCTTTTCTAAACAGTGCATCTCCTGATGTGTAGAAAGGATAGGTGCAGCCAGACCTGGTGCATGCCCTCGCCTCACTGGGCTCTGACCATGGGCCCAAATACAAGGAGGCAAAACAGGGATAAAGCATAGGAGAGCCCCATTACGGGTACCTAGTCCCATTCAGTGCTACTTCTGGTATTCAACCATCACGGAGAGTGAGCCAACAACTCCATTTGATTAAATGGACAGGATCCGGCTCCAACAACAGTGAGTTTTTACAACTGAAAAAGGAAACAGGATGGAAATGCACATATCTGTAGATACGAGGTGTAACATGTAATTGATGATGAAGTTTATCTTTTTAAAACTGTGTGTGTTTGTATATGTGCACGCTTGTTTGTGTGTGTGTGTATTTATGTGGGTATGTTCAGCAGAATGCAAGGCCTGAAGAGCTGGAGTTACAGAACCTGGTGAACTGCCTGATAGGGGTATTAGGAACTGAACTCAGGCCCTCAGTGTGAATACATACTCTTAACTGAGGAGCAATCTCTTTAGCACTTATTGTTATTAAGCAAACAGAATAGAAAATGAGATACATACGTCTTCATAGGTTACAGCACTGGACTGGTGATATAATATAATCAGCTATTTATAGTATTAGTGTATAGTACATTCTAATATATAAATATGTTTTATTTATATTTTGTTTGCCTTTATCTTCCAACTTAAACAGATGACACAAAAGTCATGGTCCCCAATTAAAAATTTTTCAACAAAAATCTATTTTATTTTAGACACCTGTACCCAGGCTTGTCATATAATTATGGCCAAAGTATTCTAAATCATTGTGTCTCTTTATAGACAACACAGTAAAAGCCCATGTCCTTGGTGGCCTTTGCTCATCAGCACTGATCTAGATAACATCGTTCTTACCTTAGGCTTTCCCTACCTCCCAGTAAACACTCTATTATAGGCTCCCTCCCCCCACCCCATGCTAGCTGCTGCCTGCCAACTCTAGAATGTGATTTCAGAATACAAACAGTAAAAAGAACTAAAGGATTCTCCCTTAGAAGCCAGCACATAGCCCCGGAAAATCGGCTCTGCCTTAGAAAACTGGCAAAGGTTTTTCAAGTTGATAAATGCCCAGTCTTGGCGCGCCTGTATAGTAGCTGAAGCAACACACTGATGGCACTGACTGCATCTCTCTAGAGACGCTAACAACCCATAAATTAAAACATGACAGCTGATCCATTCCTTCAGGAAATACTGTCCGCTTAGCACAGCAATCCAGCCTCCATCATATTAATCCCCGTACTATTATTATAATGTAGGAGGCATGGAGGTCTTTGTGCTCACCAAGGAGGTTAGGAGAACAAGGAGTGTTAGACAGACAGGGCTATCCCTTCAGGGGGAGGAATGCTTAACCTAATGTGCCCAGAAAGCTGGTAGTGGGTGTAGTTCCTAGCCTGGTGACCTTTGTGGCCACACCGGATCCTCCCCAGACCCTACAGTAAACTTTTCTCAGTCAATCTATAGAGCCCATCTTTATGGACGGAGTCACATGTCTTTTACAAAGAGTTTCGATGCAATCACTTTCAGAGGTAGTCACCTCTGATCTTTGTTTAGCTTGCTTTGTTCCTCAGGGAGATTTATGTGTGCTTTGTCATACACACAGGACTGAGTTCATTGTCACCAGGAAAATTTTCGCCAAACTGTGCTACGCATAAATAAACCTAAAATAAACTACTCAGGGTCAGACTCACCAAGTTTGAACCAACACCTGCTACATTCTCCAGATAAGCGTGAGGACATGAGTTCAGATCCCTAGAACCCACTCAGATGTTGGGCAGCCGTGGTAAGCACCCCTGTAATTCTAGAACTCAGAAGGTGGATGGAGACCCAGAACAATCTGGCTAACCAAACTAGCTATACGCACGAGCCATGGGTTCAGCCAGAGAGTCTGCTTCACGTAGAAGGTGGAAGATGGCCAAGGAAATTCCTGATGCCAACCAAAGGCCTCCACATGCAGGCACACACACACCTACACATATGCAAACATGCATACACATGAAAAAGGAAAAAAAGTATGTGTGCATGTATATCCACACACATAGACATGCATAAATAGTAAATAGTAAATATTTCTAGGTGGTAGAGTTATGAAATGATTTTGAGATTTTTGTAGATTTTTTTCTGTTTTTTTTTTTCTACAAAGGATATGTCTGTAATGAATGTGATGGTGGTGGTGTGTGTGTGTGTGTGTGTGTGTGTGTGTGTGTGTAAAACAAATATCCTCCTTTGGTTCGTCACACTTGCATTCCTTTTATCTTGAATGTGCCTCCTGCTCCACGCTGGGGACTGAACTTAAGACTCTGTGAATGCTGAGTAACCACTCTGCCACTGAGTTCCCCAGGCCCTCACTCAGACTTAATTCTATCATTTTGGTTAAAGTGGTTTCCAGCTGACTAGGGCAGATGGAAATCACTTTTCTGTCCTAGAGCATATTCCCTGTCCCACACCTTCCACTGCCACCAGCTCCTGCTTCTTGACTGGTCCTTGTAGCGGTCTTCTGGAAGCCTAGTGGCTCCATCCTCATAACTCTGCTGCCACCACTACCGTCACAAAGTGATACTCCCTTGCTAGTCACAGACACCAAGTTGATAACAGTGAAGCTGAGGACTCAAGACTTGGTTTAAGAACACAAGAGCAGATGCTGTTTAGGAGCTTGTGACAGCAATGATAATGCTCTGGGGAGCAGAAGAATGAGACCGGAGGCTGGTTGAGAGTCAAAGAAGGGGATGGAGAAAGGGCCAATGGTTAAGAGCACTGGCTGCTCTTACAGAGGACCCAGGTTTGGTTCCCAGAACCCACATGGTTCAGAACCACCTGCAACTCCAGTTCCAAGAGATATGATACCTTCTTCTGGCCTCTGTGGTCACTGGGCGTGTACATGGGACGCATGTATACAAGCAGGCAAACACTCACATATAAAATAAAAGTTAATCTTTTGAAGAATTCAAAAAGGGAAATGGATGAAGATTCTGAGAGAGGAGCAATACTAGACACCCACTGAGGAAATTCTTTGGCTGTCATGTTTATGAGAGGTGAACTGGCCTCACAGTCACAGCAGAAACCAGTTCCTCTGGGAGCTGCAGGGAGCCCCACCTGTGTTGCCACATCCTTATCAAAGGCTTAGAACCCAGATCCTACCCCAACAAACTCAAACACACTCACAGTCTCAGGAGCATCCTTGTTCGCCTTCTGTCTCCGAAGATCTGCCTTAATAAAAGCTGAGATTGAAAAAGAAGAGTGTCAGAGGCAGAGTCATCAAGCAAATACACCAGTCAAGTTCATACAAGAGAAGGAATCCTCATTTTCCCAAGGATCATAGCTATCCCAATCCTACTTCAGAACCATCACCCATCTTGAAAAGGTCCCAAATCACTGCTGTCCTTGAGAGGCAGAAGCCAATAGTGATGCCAACATTCACTTAAGGGTCTCTTAAAAGGGGCTTTATACATACTGTGCTAACCACTACCAACAAATCCTCACTGTACAAATTAAGAAACTGAGGTTTCCAGAGGCTGATCCATTTGTTCGTGCTGTGGAAGTCAACATCAAACATGGGTCTTCTGATTCCAGAAATCCATCAAGCCCTCCCATCTATCCCCACATGTGTGCTCCCCACTATCATCACCAGTCAAGACTCAGGTTCCAAATTTCCAACATCCCATGAGTAGCATGAATCTCATCTTGCTCTCAGGCCTCCACTCACCAGTGAGAGCTGATCCAAGAGCAAGGAACACACACAGGAAGATATTCCCAGCAGAGGATCCATAGTTCTCAATAATCTGGCCTTGGGAGATGGTGAAGATGATCCCAAATACCTGGAGAAACATAAGGGAGGCAGGAAACGAGGACTTAATCAATTAAGCCACGGGGATGGTTAAGATGCCATATGGTTACAGGCTCACAGCGAATCAGGAAGCAAAGAGAAAGCAGGGCCCTACCTGTGCAGACACGTTGAGGAGGCCAGACGACATGCCTTCAGATTCTGGGTACGTGAGCTCCACAGCAAACTCAAACCCCAGGGGCAGATAGCCAGTCATGAAGAAGCTGAAGTCCAGACCAGAGAACAAAGTGATGGAGAGTCTCCAGAACAAGAATGGGAGCCCACCTTTCCCCTTAGACTCCCTCCCTCCCCTGCTTTTCTCTTCCCATCAGGTTATCTGTCCATCTTCTAGGATGGTCTGTCAAAACAGGGAGTTCCCTGCAGACCTCTAGGCCTTGTTCTCAGTGGGTCTCTAATGTCTTTCCATGCTCTTCTGCTCTTCCCTCTACCCAGCAATGATACATTAGCATTCAGGGAAGGGCAAGAGTGCCTGGTGTGTTTCACTTTCAGCTGAGAATGAGTCCTAGACCCACAGGCCCTGGGCTGGAAGGAAAAGTTCCTGGACATTGTCACCATGGATCTCTGGGACCTAGAAGAAGTTTGGGGTTCTCCCTATTTCCTTCCTAGTAGGAGACAGCTGAGAAGCACTGACAGCCGGGTGTCTCTCACTCACTCTCACAGGGCATCATGCTGCCTGAAGGAAACTAACTGGGAGGTGAAGGCCAGGGAGGTCCCCGCAAAGGCCTGGGGCTCTGTGCATTTATTTGCTCACCCAACACATCCAAAAGTGCCAGTTCTAACTCCTTTCACCCACCCCATGCTTCCCCATGTCTTCATATCCTGGTCTCTCTCCTTCCTTCCAGTTACCCTATGAAGTCCATCATACTTATCTTCCTTTTCAGATGAGGAGGCGGAAGCTCAGAACATCAGTTGGCAGGCCTGTGCTCTAAGTTGAGAGCAGAACTGAACCTTGGACTCAGAGCCACTAAACATTCCCTAGCATCACAGAATGTCTTGAAGGTCATAGTTCATGCTTTATTCCATCCCAGCAGGATAGCCCAGCTACTTGATATTGACCCAGTTGTTGTTTTTGTTTTGTTTTATGGTGTTTAGAGACAGAGCCTCTCTACATTAGCCTGGGCTGTCTTAGAATTTACTATGTAGACCAGGCTGGCCTCAAAGTCACAGAGATCTGCTTGCATCTGCCTCCTGGGTGCTGGCATTCAAGGCATGCGCCCTCCCCCCCCCCAGCCTAAGACCCCTCAACACAATTTCCACACCTCCTGAGGCCTGTGAGAAAACAGCAAAGAGGACACGCATTGCATCCTAGGCCACGGGCCACTCTAGGAGCCAGAGGACGTGTTTTCCAACTAAACAAGTCAGACCTGAGACTTACCCCAGCGTGCCAGCAGTGATGAATACCACCCACAAACGGCCCAGTTTCAAGGTAAACGTGTATACCACCATGCCCACCAGAGTCATGATATACACTACCAGCGTTGTCTCCCTGCAGAAAAATGAGAAGGAAGTGAGTTTTATGGTCTGCTTTAACAGCACCCAGCAGGCCGAGCTGTTCACTCCACGAGGAGCTACGGAGCCTCCGTTCCCCTTCCGGCTCTCTGCAGTGTGCCGGCACGCCTGCCGACACTAACCCAACAGGTACTCATGCCCAGTCAACAGTCGCACCGTGATGGATGCTGCGAAGGGGAAGACGAGGTAAACATGAGGCGATTCTGCTAGCTGCATGCTCTCTATCTGTACAGACCTCTCCACAAGCCTCGCCTGTATCCCATCCACAGGTAAGACCGATACAGCTCTGTCCTTCTGTCTTCCGCCAAAAAGAAGAAGCTTCCTTTCTTTCTTTCTGTTTCTGTTTTTATTTTCGTTTTTGTTTTTGAGACAGGGTTTCTCTGTGCAGCCCTGGATGTTCTGAAACCAGGCTAGCCTCAACTCAGAGACCTGCCTTTCTCTGCCTCCACAGTGCTGGGATTAAAGGCACATGCCACCACCGCCCAGCCAGCTCCTTAAAGCCTCCAGTGCTGCTTGCTACATTTAGGGAATCAAAACCCTGTAGCAATGCTGGGCGGTAGTCTGGCTTGCCAGCTACCTCTGCCAATTCTTCCTGTGGCCATTTGCACAGCTTTTCCTGTTGAATCTACTGAATCTGAACTACTCTGGTCCAGACAATAGAGTTGAAAGAGAATGTTCTCTTATCCTGAGCTAAGTGCCTGACTCCAAAGCCAAAGGGAGAAATCACTGCCTACTCCCTGCTGCCTTTCTCTTTGTGCTGGGTTTGATGTCAGGCTCCCTGCTCCCACGCTCCTCCACACACTCCCTTCATTCACAGTGTTGGCCTCCCAGGACTCTCTCGTGTCCCTGAGTCCTGCAAACAGGCCTGCACTCTGTTCCCTGTACCACTTCCTGTGAACAGCAGGACTCAGACTTGAGCGCTCAAAACCTTTACATGTCAGCAGGGCGAGGCGGTGCACTTGCAGTGGTGTAATCCCAGGCAGAGGCAGGTGGATCTCCATGAGTTCGAGGCCAGCCTGGTATACAAATTGAGTCCAGGACAGCCAGGACTACACAAACAAACCTTTACCTGTCTCCTCTGAAGCAAGGGACACCAGCTATGGTATATGAAAGTAATACTTCTATTGGGGTTCAGATTCTCTTACATACTTCACAGGTCTTTATGACTGCAATCAACCCTGCCAAGAAATTTCCAGCCACTCCTAATTTTACCAATGAAGAAACAGGTTCGATATGTGTTTAAAGTCACTTGATAAATCACACATTTAATCCCAGCACTCAGGAGGTAAAAAGCAGGTGGATCTCTGAGTTTCGAGGCCAGCCTGGTCTATAGATCAAGTTCAGGAACATCCAGGACTACACAGAGAAACCTTGTCTCCAAACAAACAAACAAACAAACAAACCACTAGCTGAATAAATGCAGAAGGTAAGATCTGAACACATGCTGGGTTTGACACATCGGGCACCGTCTCAAGCTACACACTGGAATAATAATTTACTATGCAGTTGCATTTTGGGAAGAAGTCAAAGCCATAGCCAATAGGAGATGCTACACTCCCCTGCTTCTGAGAATAAGGGACCGTCTCCCTTCACCCCATCCACTTCCTCCATTCCCACCACCCCATAGAAAGCATGCTCATGACCATGAGTCAGTCTCAGTGATTTCTACAAACTCACCAGAAAGTAAAACAAAATAACAACAACAAAAAAGCTTCTTTCTGCTGTGTCTGTTAAACCACAACTCTACCTTCATACAGTAGCTTCTTTAAAAAGACAAAAATATAAAAAAACTATTTCCAGCCTTCAACCCAAAGCAGACAAATCCAAGAGTTTGGAGAGGAAGAGAGCTGGTTGACCGCTGGTTCTGGACAGAACTGGCCATGTCTCATCTCTGAAGAGGGCACAGCATGAGTCTCCCCAGGCCTTTACTGTGTTTTCTTATTCATCTAAGTCATCTGGCTGCCCACGATCCAGCCAAGCCAACATTCCAGTCCCTCCCTTCTCCTGCTGCAGGGCAGGCCCTGGAAAAAGGGACACTGCTGTCCTCTTGTCTGGGGGCGGCCAGCCTTCAGCACTTTTGTATCTGGCTGAAACAAGCAACTAACAGACGCAGAGACGAGGTGGCAGCCAAGCTTCACCAGCGGCAATTAAGCCGAGCTAGGCTTAATAGTAAGGCTAGCAGCCACATCCCTGGGAGTGGCCTCAGCTGGCCTTTGACTAGGCCAGCCAAAGTGAGGCTTGACCTGCCCAGAGGCTAACAGAAGTGGGTCTGTGTGACAGAACAGGTCCACCACTGTCTGTTGCCTCCAGACACTGGGAACTTTGGAAGGCTCCGACAAAGGGGCTCGGAATGTTGCCTATCCCGGTGCAGGGCCTCCTGGCAGCTAGTGTCCACCGAAGACCCCCTGCGTGAGGGGCACCACTGAGTCACAAGTAAAAGGGAAGGACAGGACTGGCAATGCTGGCAACATAGTTCAGTACTCCATTACTTGCCTAGCATACACAGGTCCTGGGTTCGATTCTCAACACATGGGTGTAGGTTAGGAGTAGGTTGGGAGGCTGTCCTCTAGTTATCTGTCCTCTGGAGAATTCCTTCAAGACTGGCTGATGAAGTGCTGCCCAGCAAACACCAGAGGTCCTCCTGTCTACATCCCTGGGCTGAGATTACAAGCACATGCCACCATGTGGGTCTTTTTATGTGCATCCTAGGGATCCAACTCAGGGCAAGCTTACAGGGCAAGCGCTTCATCGATTGAGCCATCCCTCCGACCCCCAGCTTGCGCTTGCATTTGACAAAGCAGACCCTTCTACTGCATTGGCATCTGCAGAGCGGGGTGTCAGGATTTTGTATTGACAGGCCAGGATTAGGTTGGCATGCACGAAAATCTTCTACGATCACCCTGTACTCTTACAAGTATACCGGATATTCAGGCCCAAGGCACATCGTGATATTTGCCAACAAGATAAAAACAACTGCAAGGTTAAATGCACTGCAAACTGGTGTAAAACACAGAGAGCTCAGTTAGCCCAGAGCAGCCAAGGGCATGGGTCAGGGAAATCACCTCTTCATCTCTCCTTGGCGTTTCCACAAACTTTCCAACTGCTGAGATTTGTTTTCATTTTTCTGTCCTCTGTCCTTTCCACAAGGCTTTTGGATGGGGAAAAAGACTAAGCTAGCCTTCCGGTCCGCTAATCCCCATCTCCCAAGATCCCACAGAGTGAGCACAAGGTTCTGCTTTGTAAATGAGGAAACTGTGACTCCAGAGAAAGTGGGAGCTGCCTGCTTGACCACTCAGACCTCTGGCTGCTACCCCTCCCCTAAAGCTAATGAGCTATGTTCCAATAAGTGTGCATTCCAAAAGCAAGGGGCCCCAGGTCTTGATCCAGAAAGTGGCACTCACTTGTAGGTTTTGGACTTATCCAGCCAGATGCCTGAGATCATTGCTCCAAACATCCCGGCAATGACAATGGTCAGACCGATTCTTCCGGCATTCACTTCTTCCCCCTGGAAACGACACAGAGACCATCCCGTGGGGTCCATTATAGCCAGTATTTAGCAAATGCCAGGACAAGATGGCCCCTATAACAACAACCTGGAGAACATTCTAGAATAGCTGCGGCTTCCAATAATAATAATACCCCAACTGTGTATTTATGTATGCTAGAGTACCATGGTCAACCAAATTCTATCCTTAGAACCACTTTCAGGCAGATATATATTTTTTAAATTAATTAATTAGTTTGTTTGTTTGTTTTTGAGACAGGGTCTTACTATGTACCCTTGTCTGGAACTTGCTCTGTAGATCAGGCTGGCCTTGAACTCACAGAGATCTACTTGCCTTTGCCTCCCAACTGCTGAGATTAAAGGGCTACACCACCATGCTCAGCCCAGATATTTTAAAATTAATCCTTACTGCAATTCTATCTTATGTATCATTGTTTCCGTTTTTATAGATGGGAAAATCTACTGGCACACATAGATTTATTTCATCCATTTTTTCAAATGGGTCTCAACTGTGGCCATGCTTCCCAGGATAGCTAGTAATGTGGCCCAACACACTTGTAGATAATAATGTCATTTTGCAATCAAAACATGTTTGGGCACTAATAATTATATATATACTAATAATATTATATATAATATAATTATATAATATTAATATTATATATTATATAATTATTATAACTAATTATATAATATTATAATTAATTATATAATTATAATTATATTATATAATTATATAATATAATATAAATAATTATTATATTATATAATTAATTATATAATATTAATACTATATATTATAGAATTATTATAATTAATTATATAATATTAATATAATATGTAAAAGTGTGGAAATTATTCTTTAACTCTCATAATGCCTACCATTAGGAGTCAGTCTGTACCCATTTGATGACGTGAAACAGAGGCACAGTGAGATTAGCCTGCTACCCAAATTACAGACATACAGCTTTAAAGACAGAGCTAGAATATGATCTTAGAACCAGCTCTGAAGACAGGGACAGCTAACGGTAGTGGCTTCTGCCCCTGCAAATGTGACATCGATGGCCTTGGTGTGCCTGACTCTATGACACTCAGTATCGCTTTCCCAATATCCAGCCTTACTGGTTCTGGAAACATTTATACCAAATGCTTTCACTGCTTTCAGAACAGCCAGGTCCACATAAGAAGACCTTGTCTCAAAAAAAAAAAATTAATTAGTAAGAAATAAAATGTTGGGGCTGGAGAGACGACTCAGCAGTTAAGAGCTGGGAAGAGCTGGCCACCCTTCCCAGAGGCCGTGGTTCAATTCACAGCATATACACATGGCAGCTCACCACTGTCTGTAACTGTAGTCTCAGGGGATGGCATGCCCTCTCCTAGTCTCTATGGACATTAAGCACACATATGTGTACAGACATTCGTGCAGGCAAAATACCCATACACATAAAATAAATAAAAATTAAGAAAAGCCAAAGCATGTCATATGATTGAACATATGAGTTCAAAATTAAACCTTGCCTATATAATAAATATTATATGAACACACTCACACACACACACACACACACACACACACACACACACACACACATCATATGTCATTACTTATTCCCTAGTCTTTTTATATAAATTTTGTTTCAGGTATTTGGGTATTTCGCCTACACGGATAGATGTATACCACATTCATGCCCAGTGGTTATAGAGGCCAATAGAAAGTTTCCAATCTCCTGGAATTGAAGTTACAGTGGTTGGGAGTCATCATGTGGGTTCTGAGTATTGAACCCAGGTCCCCCGGAAAAGCAGCTAGTGCTCTTAGCCACTGAGACATCTCTCCAGACCCTATTCTCTACTCTTAGAGAATAATCTTTCAAGAGGTAATTGTAGCTGGGCATAGTGGTACATGCCTCTCATCCCAGCACTCAGGAGGTAGAGGGAGGCAGATCTCTTTAATTTTCCAGGCTAGCAAAGGCTGTATTGTGGAATCCTGCCTCAAAAAAAAAAAAAAAAAAGGTAACATGTCTATTGTAGAAGAGAGGTCTAAGGTGATAACAAGCTTGTCATAATCATACTATGACATCGCTTAATACCACCAAAACTTAAACTGAGACCCAGGGCCATCTCCCTTCAAATCCCATGAGCACACTGCCATCAGAGGCTACCTGGAACAAGCTAGACCCAGGAGTGAGCTACCTAGCCTCTGCAGAGACACACTTGAACGTTTAGTATCTCCCTGCCTTACCGGGAAGTTCAAGATCACCATGCGATTCAGCAGAGTGGATAAGGCGTAAAAAGCACCAGCGTTCAGACCTGAAGGAAGGAGAAGGGAACACATTAGGATCAGCTTCCTCTCAGACCATGGGCTAGCATCTCTCCTCCCTGCAGCCATTAGGGAAGTCAGAAGAAATCCTTGTCCCCACGGCCACTATGCATGGTATCTGCAGACAAGAAAAATTCAAGGAAATAGGAAGTGACTTTCCAGTTCTTCTGAAAACAACACAGAGCAACCAACATAATCCTTTCTTAGCCACGTACCATTATACCTTTAGCCTGTCCCAGTGACTCTGTGCAGGACCACTCCACGTCAGAACCTCCTTTCAGTTTTAACTTTTGGGGTTCAAACAAGCAGTGGACACTCTCCACCTCATCCCAGTGACCCTTTTCTCTCTCTGAGCACCCAGCTTGGAGCCTTGGCACCCTTCCACCTGCTGGCTGCCTCTCTCTTCTCTCTACTCACACAGATCTACTATGCAAAACTAAGAACACCCAAATGAGCATTTAGTTGATGCCCTACTTCATCAGTTTATTCAACAATGGTGGCATACCTAGAAATTGCTGGTAGAAAGAGAGAATAGGGGCTGGGGAGATGACTCAGTTGGTAAAGTTTCTGCCACTCAAACATGAAGACCTGAGTTCAGATCTCTAGTATACACTGCAAAGAGCCAGGCATGGCCTCTGGGGCCTGTAGACCCAGCACTCTGGGGAAGGGCAGAGACAAGTGGGTCCTGACACTCATTGGCCAGCCAACCTAGCAAAACTGATGAGCTCCAGATTTCAGTCAGAGACTCGGCTTCAATAAAAAAGTGAATCAGGAAGGAGACAGAATGTGGGACACTGTGAGGAACTGAAGATAGGCAGTAGCTAGGTATGATCAAAATGTATTATATAAATGTGTGAAAATTTAAAAAATAAATAAAAATACTATTTAAAAAGGCAGAGAGTGACTGAGAAAAGACACCTAATATTGACTTCTGGCCTCTGTGTATGTACATATGCACATATCCACATGAACACATATGTATATATAAATATAACATATAAACATATGTTGTACATACATACATGTATATATAGACATATGTATATACAAAAACATACAAGAAGGAAGGAAGTAAAGAAGGAAGGAAGGAAAGAACAAAAAAGAAAGTAAGTAGATAATAAGGTGATTCACCCAAAACCACACAATGAATCAGTAACTACGCTAAAATTAGAACTGACCAAAAGGAGAAAGGGCTTCTTGGCCTTTCTTCAAGGATCACTATGATGGTAATGAAGATGATGAAGATAATGATAATGATGACAGCACCATATACATAAGTGCTAGCTCTGTTCTAAGGACCATGCAATCTCTGTAATTTCCCTAGAAATAAGTAGTGTTAGCATCCTCTTTCTATAGATGAGAAAAATGCACACAGTTTGTAAGCAAACCCAAGACTGAATGAGGTGATACATACTACTACTAGTCATATCCCACATAATCCCAGCATTTTGGAGACTGAGGCAGGAGGATCATGAATAAGAAGCCTATCTTTTTTTTTTAACTTTTATTAATTACACTTTATTCGCTTTGTATCCCCCATAAACCCCTCTCTCCTCCCCTCCTAATCCCACCCTCCCTCCCCCTTCTTCACACATGCCCCTCCCCAAGTCCACTGATAAGGGAGGTCCTCCTCTCCTTCTTTCTGATCCTAGTCTATCAGATCTCAGGAGTAGCTGCATTGTCATCTTCCATGGCCTGGTAAGGCTGCTTCCCCCTCAGGGGGAGGTAATTAAAGAGCATGCCAATCAGTTCATGTCAGAAGCAGTCCCTGTTCCCATTACTATGGAACCAACTTGGACACTGAACTGCCATGGGCTACATCTGTGCAGGGGTTCTAGGTTATCTCCATGCATGGTACTTGTTTGGAGTATGAGTCTCTGGAAAGACCCCTGTGTTCAAATTTTTTGGTTCTGTTGCTCTCCTTGTGGAGCTCCTCACCAGATCTTACTATTTCCCACTTCTTCCTTAAGATTCCATGCACTCTGCCCAACAGTTGGCTATAAGTCTCAGCATCTGCTTTGATAGTTTACAGGGCAGAGCCTTTCAGAGGCTCTCTGTGGCAGGTTCCTAACTTGTTTCCTCTTCTCTCCTTCTTCTGATGTCCACCCTCTTTGCCTTTCGGGATGGGGATCGAGCATTTTAGTCAGAGTCCTCCCTCTTGATTAGTTTCTTTAGGTGTACAGATTTTAGTAGGTTTATCCTATATTATATGTCTATATGAGTGAGTATATACCGTGTGTGTCTTTCTGCTTCTGGAATAGCTCACTCAGGATGATCCTTTCCAGTTCCTACCATTTACCTGCAAATTTCATGATCTTTAAGAAAAACAAAAACAAAAAACAAACAAAAACCCCACAAGAACAGGCATTCTATAATACATACTAAGGGCTTTTTATTTTATTTTTATTTGCTTGTTTGTTTATTGCTTTGCCTGCATATTGAGGATCACAAGACTACCATAGAAACTCATCACATTCGATTTGTGGAGAAGAGTATAAGACAGGACACACAGCAGGGCAGCTTTGGGAATTGAGCTTTAGTGAGGCCAGTTCACAGAGCCTCAGATCATAGAGGCATCTTGATGCTGTTTCTATTTGGGCCTCAAGGTTTTGGCTGAGGAACAATAAAAGTTGAGTACAACAATCTCCTTGGTATAATGCTTCCCTGGAGCACAACTCTCTAGCCATAAAGGATGGGCCAGTGAAAAGAGTCACTCTTTTCAAAGGCACGTGGATGGCCCAGGATCAGTTCTGTCTGTCCATCTTAAATCACGTATCTGTTTTGTTTTGTTTTGTTTTTTAAATCATCAACACTGCTAAATAGTTGACATGTTCCCTATATCAGGGTTCCAAAGGAACAAGATACAAAGTGAAGGTCAAATTTTCATGCAAATAGATAAGAATTTTCATCCCCACCCCTGCAGGCACACAGGCATTAAAGTAAAGGGTAAATCTGGGTCTGAATTTACCCCTGGTGTCTCCAGAGCCCTTGATGTCAGTTATTAGTTTCATGATTCAAAACAAAGGTGTCTTCAAGCCAGGCCAGTTTCTTACCATCCCAGCCTCTCTCAGCAGGTCACCCCACAGATGCAAAAGGTTGAGATCAGTGTGGCCTACTTAACAAGTCAGGGTCGCAAAGAGCCAACACATGCCGTAAGCTACCCAAGGTATCACAACTACCAGGCTAGTGATTGTCACATAAGAAAACATCCCACAGAGGACCGGAGAGATGCTGAATAAAAGTACCTACCACCACGTGTGAGGACCCACATTCCACCACCAGGACCCACACGGTTGAAATAAATCTACTCCCACAGGTTGTCCTCTGAGCTCCACAAGTATACAGCAAGTCATGTGGACACATGCGCACACACACCAACAAATTGTAATTATTATAAAGAATGTTTAGTCAGCGTCCAATCAGCAGCTTACTGGAAAACGAACCCAACTCACTTCAACCACATACCCACACACTTAGAATTCCATTCCTGTGTCAAGAGAGTCATCAGGAGACAAGGTCCTGAAAAGTGGGGTGGGCTGGAATGTGGGAGAGAACAGGGAGAAAGGAAATAGCTCCTGCTCTCTTCTCTTCTCGTCCTATTATCTTCCTACCCTTCCTGCTTGCTCATCCTTTAGCATTCTGGCCTAGCCTGACCCTGCCAAAGCCAAGTGAACTTTGGCTTTAGGTGGAACAGCCGTTCTCACTTAGGTCCCCAGCTGGGATGAACAAGGTGGGAAGAATGCAGGGAAGCAGAGACATTATCCAGCTGAAGGGGGGAGGGAACACCTCAATAGTATCACTTTTGTGAGCAAAGAATCCGGAGCACCCTGGCCCAGGATGCTAAAGCTGAGCTGAGGGGGGGAGGTGGGGGAAGGTCAGTGAGCTAGTGACCATGTACAGTCAGTCTATCAGCACGTGTCCAACCCCACCCTGGACACGGGCGCTGGGAATGAGCCCCCGTAATCTGCGTGTAAGCAAACCTTCCAGGTGAGGCTATCATGGCTGAGGCTGGACACACTGACTTAGGTAGTGTGGTTTATTAACAGCCTCTCCCTGTGCGCTGGTTCAGGTGGAGAAGGGCAGGGAGCAGAGATACTCTCTGGGAAGGTTCTCCCTCTTTCCCATGTGCTACACATTGTCCCCAGAGGAACTGGCGGTTGATAGGTGATTCTTGAATCAGTCTTTCGGTGTTCTTCCCCATATCTTCAAGTGTTGCCAGACACAAGTCGGACAACGTGAGTCCACCCCAAAGGGTTGAGTAACTCACACTCCAGATCAGGAAGAGCCTGGAAAGGCAGGGCCTGCCAGAGGGCATGGCACCACCTCCATAAATCCAGGGGATGGTCTGATTCTCAGTTCTGACTTCCAACAAGGTAAACCCCCATCAGTTCAGGGAAGGGGCAATATGTCCACCCTGGGAGCCTGCCATGCCGGGCACATCGCTGGGACCTGAGCAGGGGGTGGGCAGATGTGACAGTCATCACTGGGTGTCCCCTTCCTTTTTGGAAGCCAGTTTCCCCCACCCAAAAAAAAAAGAACTATTTCAGGGACCACTTTGAAGTTCAAAATGCAGTTGGGCAGTGGTGGCACATAGCTTTAATCCCAGCGCTTGGGAGGCAGAGGCAGGTGGAGCTCTGCGTTCAAGGCCAGCCTTGTCTACAAGGTGAGTTCCAGGACAGCCACAGAAAACACTTAAGCACTTATCTCCCCCTGAGCCTAAAGCTAGCCCTCAAATATCCAGATGTCAGAAGCCATAATGTTAACAGCAGTCAGAGGGATGCACGCAAGACAGAGCGAAAGGTAAAAGTTCTTGGAGCCACGGAATCCAGGGCCTGGAAGAGAACCCAAAGCCATCCGGTTTCACTGTCTACAGCAGTGCTTCTCCAGCTGTGGGTCGCAACCCCTTTGGGGATTGAATGAACTTTTCACAGGGGTTAGCCTAAGACTATCAGAAAACACAGATGTTTGTATTATGATTTATAACAGTATCAAAATTACAGTTATGAAGTAGTGACAAAAGTAATTGTATGGCTGGAGGTCAGCACAACATGAGGAGCTGTATTAAAGAGTTGAAGTTAGGAAGGTTGAGTCTAAAGGTTGGTCCAAAGCCTAACATTCCCCACGTGCCTCCTCTCTACTTAGAGAATAGCCAACCCTCTACGTGCCTCGTCCCCGGCAGGTCACAACTGCTTTAGTTGGACTTGTCTAGAGGTTGGAGACTTTATTGGGGATGAATGCAGAGGCATACTTGGAACTGAGAAGCTGAAGGGAATGAGGGATGGAGAACCAGACTTTACGGCTAACAAGGGCCTCTAGAGCTCTGCAGGAGGAGGGGCTGCCAGCTTTGGCGAGCGGCTGAAAACCATACCCTTCTCTAAGGGGTTGACAGTCTCTTACCCAGTACTTCAGCAGACGAGGGTTTTGAGATAAAGGGCATTGATAAACCTGGTATGCAGTTGTTTAATTTTTATTCATTGTTTTGTGTGTATAGATGTTTTGTCTGCGAGTATGTCTGTACCATGTGCACGCCCATCGCCTGGGGCAGCCGGAAGAGGGAGTCAGACCCCTTAACACTGGAGTTACAGATGGTCACGAGCCACCACTGGCACATGCCTGTAGTCCCTTATACTGCGGAGCGACCAGAAGGCTCACTTGAAGCTTTATTTTGAGTCCTAAGTGTTAAGGTGTCACTGACAGAGGGACGATCATCTACAACTGCTCTACAGATATGGCGATACCAACAAGCTCTTGCCAAACCCAGCAAGGACAGGGATGATTTTTCTAGGGTGGACCTTCTGACTTATGCAGGGGCCTGCAGGGTCAACCGTAAACAACTCCACATGCACACTTGGGACTTGGAAAGACTGAGAAACACAGACAGAACAGGCTGGTTCCAAGCACTCCTGGGCACTCGCATGCCTTACCGTAGGTGATGACCAGCAGCATGAAGTTGAGGTTTTTGAAGAGCCGGACGATGGAACTTAAGTACGAAGCATCAGGCGATGCCAAGGCATAACTCAGGGATTGGGCCCTGCTGGGAGGGTACTTGGGCTTCTCCTTGAATACTGAAAGAAAAGTAATAGAGATGGGGGGAGTGGTACCACCAGCCTGGGAGAACCAGTGCCACACAGACACGAGCCGGCTCCATCATCTAGGGAGGGGCTGAGGCGGGAAAGGTAATAACACTGTTTCTAGAGAAATCTTCCTAACTCCTCTCCTCAAATTATTTCTCGTTGTCTGAGTCCTTTCATTGCTTTTTCTTTCTTTCTTTCTTTCTTTTTTTTCTCTTTTGTAGTACAGGGGATGGAACCTAGGACCTCGAGCGTGCAAGGCAAGCACTCTATCTCTGAGCTATTATCTCCAGCACCGTAATTTTTATTATACTTCCTTTTCTTTAATAGCCAGTGGAGGGCCAGAATCATTGAGCCTCCCAGGCAGTGTTCAAAGATCAAGGCAGCCTGTAATAACTAGCAAATAACTTGCTGCAAAGCTGAAGGGAGATGGGCACACACATGGATGAGAAGCGAAAGTGGAACTTTGGAAGGTTATGAAGCCTGTGAGTGGCTGAGCGCCAGGGATCCTTCCAAGGGGGAATGGGATACGTGACAACAGGGTCACAGAGCCTGGCAACATGGCAGCCAAGCTCTTCCCTGAGTCAGTGAAAATTACAGTAGCAAAAGTTGAGAGTGTATTCCTAGTCTCACCAACGCTGAATCAGACTTGTCTTATGAAAGAGACAAGATCCAGGAGTGACCACTCTTGTGTCACTCTTGGCTGAAGAGTGACTGTGGGGGACTGCACTATTTAGAGTCGAGTTCCACACAGCTGGTGTGATGTGACCCCACCGAGTGCCATCTGGCTTTCTGGTGGGCAGGTGTATTTAACTAGTTGTTTAACTAAACTGGTTCCCCATATTATCTAAGCAAGCAAGCAAGCACTTGCTTCTGGTGAGTCCCATGAGACATCTCCTGAAAGGTGAGCAGTTGCTTCCAGAGGAAGTTCTGGAAATAAGGCTGGCTCTCCCAGAAGATCAAAGAACCCCCACCCCAACCATTCCAGCTTTGACTTAGAGCCCTGCCTCTTCCTTCTCCAATAATAGTTTGGATACATTCTCCCACTGGAATGTGTCATCCATTGTTTTGGCTGCTCAGCTCCCCTTCCATCAGAAGAAAGTAATGCAAGAAGGTGATTTAGTTCCACAGCATTGGGTGTTGTCTCAAGGATCCGGCAGGCATGAACCGAGACACAAATGAGGTTTATTTTTTCTTCATCCTTCACTCAGTGGACTACTACCTAATAAAATAGCCAAACATAGGAACATCCTACCACCTAGGTTTTCAGTCACAAAGATCCTAGACCTCATTAGCCATGAACACAAGCATTTGGAGGCAGGCATTGTAGAATTTAAAACCGCCCTGAGCTGGTTCGTTCTTCCTTTGCTCCCTCTCATAGCTTCTTGATGCTAGCCCTGTCCTTTCTCTAAGCTACCATGAATGAAATGACATAGAGAATTCTGATATGGCATAAACATTTAACTCCATGGCTCTGCAGGTGAGCCAGCACACAGGAATATAACTTTACTACCTGAGATAGGACTTCAGGGCAGAGGGCAGAGGGTAGCCTTTACATGGGTGACTAACAGGCTAATGGAAAAAAACTCTACCTGGACGTCTCTTGAATTGACCCTACTAATATCACTTACATGAAAACAATAAGTGTTTGTTGTTGTTGTTGTTCACTTTTACTGTGGTTTGCTATGTTTTGTTTGTTTTCTGTGAGACAGAGTCTCCCTATGTAGCATAGGATATCCTCGAATTAATCATCCTCCTGCTTCAGCCTCTAGAGTGCAAGGATCACAGGGGCCAGCCAGGAAACATAAATAATCAAATATGTGGGTGAGTAATTGGACATCTGTGTAAAACATTACTAGCAGTTATCTGAGTTTGCTTGTTGGGATTAAGTTGCTCAAGGATAAATTAATGTCCAGTCCTTTCTCTACACTCTATTTGTAATTTAGAGTGTGGCATTAAACAAACTTGGACTTCAATCCACTCCCAGCCACTTGCTAGCTGTCTAACTGGAATGACTTACTGAATTTCCCTCCAGTCTTAGCTTCCTTTTTGAAGTGGTCCTACAAGGCATCTTGTTCATTGGGTTGTTGGGGAATAGATGAAATCAGACATTCTTGGGGGTTTAGGAGGGTGGTGAGACAGGGTTTCTCTGTATAACCCTGGTTGTCCTGGAAATTGTTTTGTAGACCAGGCTGGCCTCAAAGTCAAAGAGATCCTCCTGCCTCCTGGGTGCTGGGATTAAAGGCACACAACACCATGTATGGCCTAGAATCAGACATTCTTAACACAATGTCTATGACACTGGAGGGCCCTGCTGGGTTTAATCAAGGTGACAGCAATCTACCTAATTCTTCTGGTGAGGTGGGAATGGAGAACTGATCAACTTAAACCTCTCCAGGGCTGATAACAAAGTATAGCACCAGTAGAGCATTGTAAAATTGTATTAGGAACAATTACTGAGGCTAAAACATCCAAAGACTCGAAGAAGCTCTACCTCCAACGTCTCTAAGTATCTGTGGTATTTAGGACATGCTCATATCTTGATATAACTTTCCTACCCCTCTCCCCAACAGCAGCCTACTAATGATCTTACCGATGATGACAAGGATGAAGAGGAGAGTGGCCACGCCTCCAATTATGTAGAACATGATGCTGATGTGGTAGGCAAGCTTTTCCTGGTCTTTGACGTTGGGTACCAGAACAGGAGGGACCAAAAACCCAATCGCAATTCCAAGCTACAGAAGACAGGCACAATCAATCAGTTATCAAATGGCCAAGAGCCAAATTTGGAGGCTACTATTAAGGGAACATAATTTCTGAGGCTGGGGAAATGGCTCAGTTGGTAAAATGCCTAGTAAGCAAGCATGAGGATCTGAGCTCACAGACCTAGCACCTGTATAAAAATCGGATGTGGTTTAATGTGGCTATCACCCCAGCATTGGGAGGACTGAGATATCCCTGGGACTCATTGACCAGCCAGTCTCACAGAACCAGTGAACTCCTGTTTCAAAACACAAAGGTAGAGAACAATGGAGGAAGACAACCAAAACCAACATCAACATATGCACATACCCACGTGATCCTGTACATATACTATTCACACACATGCACATACAAATAAATGTAATTCCCAATTTCCAGTCCTTCCTTGGTCACAAGTCAGAATTACAACCAAGACTCTTGGTTGACAACTTGACTCATGAACACTTGTAACCCAAAAAAAAAACCTCTGGAAAATATGAGAGGTGGATCACACTACAGGCGGGCTCTCCTCTAGTGCAAACAAATGAGTAACGGTTTCCATGTCCCCATCTCTGGAATACAGTAATATAACATTGACCCTCTTTTTCCTCTTGTCCTATTGAAATGATCAGTTTCACTGAGCCTGTCAGCCCAGTGCTTCGAGTTCAGCTGAAAAGCTTCTATAACCTTTCACCACAGAACTGGCCTTCAGGGAGGGTTGGAAGCTGTCCGCCCATTTATAAGCATGAATGCTTCAGTTCATTGTATAATAGCTTAGCAACATCCAAAGTTTCTGTAACGAGAGGTCATACATGACTGACAATGCTTACACACACACACACACACACACACATATGCACACACACGTATGCACACACAGGCATACAAATCACATGAATTAAAACACCTAATGTTGATGCTGGAGTGCAAACTATCTTAGGACCTAGCAAATAACGTGACCTGGGTGTTCCTGAGATCAGAAACACAATGATCAGCAGTTACTAACACAAAACTCCCCAAGGTCCTGCCACCCTCAATGGTTGGGAGCAGGCCAGTCAGGGCTTCCTCTTGGGCCTGGTTGTATGGAGAAGGAACTTAGTTTCTGGTCTAAACCCAGGAACAAGTTTGGTAAGGTCAGTAACAGCCTGGGGCCAGGGCCTTGGGAGAGCTGCAGTTTTGAATCCTGGGACCTGCTTTGCCTCAGATTTGAAGGTTCTTATCCCAAGGCTACTGAGCGCTCAGACTGTGGTGCTCTTGAGATAGCCTGTGTTCCCTTTGTGCAGCAGTACTTAGCTGGCCTGCATCTGAGTCCATCTGTGTGACAGCTTGACAGAGTCTGAGGGCTCTGTCCCACTTCCCCCTGCAAATGGCGTATAAGATGATGTCTTCTTAATAAACTTACTTGGCTTGAGCCATTAGCTCACCAAAGGCCTTCTGGTCCCAGCTTTCCTATCTTCACCATTTCTCTCATCCCTGGCCCTCCCCCTCAGGAATCTGTCACTGCTAGTCCAGGTCACATAATAGCCAAGGCATAAACTGGAGAGAGTTCATTACCTCGACGTCCTACTTTACAAGCACAGGATGGACAGACCAACAAGAGTCAGCCCCTGAAATCTGAGTCAAGGCTACACAGGACAGCAAAGGCTACACAGAGAACCCCTGTCTCGAAAAAAAAAAATCAGAGCACCACAAAAAATTGCAAGACTTCCAAACATCAGGTTGCTTAAAGCCCATAAGAGGAACCTTTATTTTAGACTCATTTATTTTTATGTGTGTGTGAGCATCTGTGATTTATGTGTTCCCACAGGTGTGCAGAAGCCCACAGAGGTCAAAAGAAGACATCAAATACTGTAGAACCGGACTTCTAGAAAGTTGTCAGCCACCGTGCCGGTGCTGGGAACGGAACCTGGGTCCTCTGGAAGAGCAGCAAGTGCTCTTAACCACTGAGCATCTCTCCAGCCTCCACATAAGTAATTTTATTTTGTTCTTTCCAGATAGGGTTTCTCTATGTGGCTGTCCTGGACTTACTTTGTTGACCAGGCTGTCCTCAGACTCACAGAGATCCACCTGCCTCTGCCTTCCTGAGTGCTGAGATTAAAGGCGTGTGCTACCAAACCCAGCTCATATAAGTAATCTTTGCTTTAAGATTTATTTATTATTTATACAGTGTTCTGCCTGCACAGGGCACCAGATCTCATTATAGATGGTTGTGAGCTTCCATGTGGTTGCTGGGAATTGAACTCAGGACCTTTGGAAGAACAGCCAGTGCTCTCAACCTCTGAGCCATCTTCTCCAGCCCCATATAAGTAATCTTAAAGCATGCAGTATGATGCTCCTCTCCCAGGAATGTTTCCCATAATGAGATGACCCAGTGAAAGTGTGTTACTTTGTAGTTCTATGTGCAATAACAACGGTCTTACAATCTGAACATTAAACTAAAGCTAAGCTCACAGGCTGGACAGCTCAGGAAAACCCAAACTGCACAGATAAGCCTAAGAAAAAATATTACAGGTATGGACTTTAAAAGGTGCTCAAATACAGTATCCCCAATTCCCATTCTATATGAAACCATACCAAGTGTCCCTGGGGCCAAGAGGGTAGGCCCTGGTTTCTCAGGTAAGCAGAGAATGACCACCACTAAAGCATCAATGATCGAGTCCACGTGAGCAGCTAGGTGAAGGTGATTTCCACAGTCTGCCTCCTGTCCTCTCAAGATGGCACTGCACAAGCCTAAATGCTCTGTCTAAGACAGAATCCTGGAGCTATTAATATGGGGGCTGGCAAGATAGCTCGACAGGTAAAGGCACAAACTGCTAAGCCCCGGTGACGCGATTTTAACCCCTGGGCCGCACACGGTGGAAGATAGGAACGTTGTCTTCTAATCCACACATACTTATATGCACCTCCACCATCCCACCGCACCCCCACACCAATGAATAAATGTGAAATAAAATGAAAACCTTTGCCGTACACCCTGACTAGTGTCATGTAAACATTTATTTAAACCTGCTAGCGAGTAACTGACCCGGACAAGTGGAGCATAAAAAATGGAGACTATAGAGGCCCAAATTATGCAACAGAACTCATCCTTGGTCCTGTGGAGGGGATATGGCATGGGGTCCTGGGACAGAGTCTGTGAAAAGAAACAAGGGAAGATGGGGGTAGCTGCTGACCCACTAAAGAACTGAGGGCATGGGCCTGCAGCTTAATCCTGAGAATCCGCTCCCAGCCACCCAAGAATGCCAGGCAGCTCTGAGGGATAAGCCACAGTAAGCGCCAATGATCACACATCCAAGGCATACTCAGATGACCATATCTGAAATCTCCAAATCCAGGCCCTTGGCTTCCTTTGAAAAGGCCAATTTGGGATTAGGGAAGTAGCAGGCCTTTGTGAAAAAAAAAAAAAAAAAATGGCCCCAGTGGTTTATGGGAAATCTCTCATGAAAGGAGTTTGTGGATCTGAAGGCAGAGCTTAAGGGTGGGAGAACCGAGGAAATGAGGTCACAGCTGGTCAAAGCCAGACTTCCTTAGGGTTCCACCACGTCACCAGGTTTGTCTTCAAAGCCAGGATTATGCTGGTGGGTTATACTGCTGGGTCATTTTTTGTTGTTTTGTTTTGTTTCCTGAGAAGGAGGGCAAGAGGTTAGAACAGTGGTTCTCAACTTGTGGTTGTGACCCCTTTTGGGGGTCAAGTGACCCTTTCACAGGATTGCATATTGGATATCCTGCATATCAGACACTAACATTACAATTCATAACAGCAGCAAAATTACAGTTATGAAGTAACAACGAAAATAATTTTATGGTTGGGGGGGTCACCACAGCAGGAGGAACTGTACTAAAGGGTCCCCACGTTAGGAAGGTAGAGAAGGTTAGGGAAATACGGAGGGAAGGCAGCTGCGGAAACCAGAATAGCCCACAGTCATTGATTCCTTTGGAAGACAATAATAACAAAGTGAGCCACGGTACCAACTGCTGAGTTAATCCCCGTCCCAGAGCTGGTTGAGAACTCGCTTGCTCAGGGTCCCCTGGGAATCAGTGAGGAGGCTAGATTTCCAGCTCAGGTCTTTTTTATCCATCAGGGTTAGTGTTGCTGCTGTTAACTGTTCTCCTCAACTAGGAGGGCGCGCTGGGTGTGGTGGCACATGCCTGTGTCCTAGCCCTTGGGGAACTGAGGCAGCACTGTGAGCTAGAGGCTGATTGGAGCTACACAGTTAATTCCAAGATAGACATGACAGTATCTCAGTAAACGCTGAGAAGATACAATATACCAATGGAGATGGAAGCTCCCTCTGTGATAAGCACCCATTGTATGCCTGACAGCGTGCTGAAGAATTTTTCACATATTGTCTTTTTGTTTTGTTTTGTTTTGTTTGAGACAAGGTTTCTCTGTGTAGCCCTGGCTATCCTGGACTCACTCTGTACACCAGGCTCCCCTGGAACTCACAGAGATCTGCCTGCCTCTCTCTGCCTCGCAGTGCTGGGATTACAGATGTGCACCACCGTGCCCGGCTCACATGCTGCCTCCTTTAAGCCCTCATATCCACCCCCTGAATGCAGTAACACCATTGCTAGATTCTTAAGGACGAGAGAACTTTTGGAACTTGCTGCCCAGCTTCTAATGGCTAAGATTCAAACCCACAGACATTTAACTCCTTGATGGGAGAGACAAGCACCACAGAACAATGATGTCCCCAAACCTGACACGGCTTTTGGCTGACAGGCTCTAATCTATAATTAGTGCTGTTGAAAAAGCAATGGCAAGAGTCATTTCTGGCCATAGTCAGCTTTATTTACCACATAGTGACATTCTGTCTGTCTGTCTGTCACAGTACATATGTGGAGTTCAGAAGACAACTTGTGAGAGCCAGTTCTCTTTCCGTGTCATGGGTCCAGGAAATCAAACTCAAGAAAATGTCTTTACCCACTGACCTATCTCACCAGACTCCCTTGTTTTTTGGGTTTTGGTTTGTTGTTTTGAGACAGGTTCTCACCCAGGAACTCTGGCTTACCTGGAACTCACTATGTAGACCAGGCTGGCTTCAAACTGAAGGGATTGGCCTTAAGGTGTGTGCCACCATGCCCAGCTGGTTTTGCACGTTTGTTTTGTTTTGTTTTGTTTTGTTTTGTTTGCTTGTTCTTTTTAAGACAGGATCTACCATTGACCTTGAGCTCCTGGAGAAGATTAGGCTGTGAGGCCAGTGAGACCCAGGGAACACACCTGTCTCTGCCTCCCCAGTGCTAGGACTGCACGTGCATCTCACTGTACCCAGATGATTTTATGTGGGTCCTGGGTATTAACTTTAGGTCCTGGTACTGAGCAGCCTCCCAGCCCGTTAAATATGCAGCCTAGGCACGCCTCAACCACATGATCCTCCTGCCTCATCTTTTTCAGTGCTGTGTGCACCACTGCAAACAGCAGGATTCATGAAATATTTAGATTTGTTTAGCTTCTTTGGTATCATGTTGAAGACAAGAGCATTGACTACAACTTCTTTGTGTGGCCCCTCCTCACCAAACACACACTACATAAATTAAAAAATAAAAATAAAAATGAAGAAGTAAAGAAGCTGTGATGCTTGGCTCCAATTGCCAACTTGACACAATCCAGAATCACTTGTTGGGGGAGAGTCTCACTGAGGGGTTGTCTAGATCAGGTTGACCCATGGGTGTGTCTGTGGGGACTGTCCTGGTTGCCTTAATGGAGGGAAGAAGACCCGGCCTGCCGTGGGCAGTATCATTACCAAGTGTTGGGCCCTGGACTGTCTAAGAGCAGAGAAAGCAAGCCATGTCCTATTCTCGGATGAGGTGTGACCAGCTGCCTCCAGTCCCTACCTTGACTTTCCTGCAATGATGTGCTATAACCTGGCACTGTGAGCTAAATAAACTTTCTTCCTCCGGTTTTTTTGTTTGTTTTGGGTTGTTTTGGTTTTTGTTTGTTTGTTTGTTTGTTTGTTTGTTTGTTTTTGAGACAGGATAGCTTCGGCTGTCCTGGACTCATTTTGTAGACCAGGCTGGTCTCAAACTCACAGAGATCCACCTGCCTCTGCCTCCCCGAGTGCTGGGATTACAGGTGTGCACCACTGCAGCCTGCTTCCCCCAATGTGTTGTTGTTGTTGTTGTTCAGGTTATTTTATCACAGCCACAGAAATGAAACTAGGATAGAAGCCATACTGACTGAGAGCTTTTTATTTCATTTTTTTGACCCAATCCTTGTCCTTATGCCTGCTTTCATCATCCCCAACTCTGAGGCCTCCTGGTATACACATCCTTTTTTTTTAATGGCTGGGTGTTCCCCGGCATTGTTCCTATGGTAAATTCTGCAGAGGGTGGGATGAGTAGTGAGGTCTCCTCTTTCACAAGAGCACAAATCACTGCAGGCCACATGCTCACAGGTCCTCCCTCCGGCAGACCCTGCTGACCACCAGATGAGACACAGCCTCACAGAACTTCCCTTTCGTTCAGGGAGAGGAGACATGAGTGGGTGTTTTAGGAACCATCCGGGCCAGGCACGGTTACACCATGCAAACGTCACCCTTGAAGAGACAAGGAGGCAAAGTTCTACTTTGTCGCCTCTAGAGTGTTCATCCTGTGTTTGTTCATTCAACTGTACCACACTTCCTGCCCTTTGGTAGATAAACTGGTCCAAAGGAGAGGAACTGTTACCTTTGCCTGGGACAAAACTGTCAGTTCAAAACAGTGTCCCTGTGTGTGTGGTGGCTTATCTTGCTTATCTTTCCAGGCTTCTAAGCCTGCACAGACTTTCTTAGCCTGGTCCCCTTTCTTTCGATGTAAATGTTCTGATTCTTTTAATACTTTCAATAGTTTGCGGTTGGCAGAGATGAGGCTGTGCACACGCACCGCTGGCTCTCTACGCCACCTTCCCCTAGTCAGTCTGAGAGATGCTCCTCCTAACATCTGCCTCATACTATGATCTAGGCCTTGGCTAAAGCTTCATCCAAGTGGCAGTATTGCCTTATTTGGGGTTCAGGGGAACTGAGATACCGACATGAAGAATGGATGACACATGGGGCAGCCAGAGCCAGCAGCAAGATAACAGCTGAAGTGTTCCAGGGAAGCTGGGAAATGACTCAGTAGGTCGAAGCACTTAATGCTCAAGCCAGACAAGCCAAGTTCAACCCCAAAAGTCACTTTAGAAGATGGATCAAACGCCAGACCAAAAGCTGTCCTCCAACCTGCATGCACACCATGGCACACTGGGTATTCCCTGCCCCCCTTTCTCTGTGTGTGTGTGTGCGCCACAGTGCATGTGTGGTCAGAAAACAACCTCTGGGACTGGGAGTCAGTTCTCTCCTTCCACCATGTGGGTCCCAGGGATCAGGGATTGAACTCAGTACATGAGGCTTGCTTTTACCCACTGACTGTCTAGCCCTGCATGCTGATAACTTTCAATGTCCATTTCCAGCACTTAACCTCAGACCTGCTGCTTTACTGATTACCATGAACAAGACTCAGTTCCTCTTCCTAGAGCATACAACCTCCAGAAATAAGTAGGATGGGCCTCATAGAGCTTTTTTTTTTTTCTAGGAAGCTGACTTAACCTGCCTCAAGAACCCAGAGAAAAATCTTGAAGAAAAAAGAGACCTAAACCTTACACCGAAAAAAACTATTAGCTATACATATATACTCCAATGCCAAGACAGCAGCATCAATAATAGGGCCTGGTTATTTGAGGAGCTACTCAGAGGTCATCAAACCCCCAAAACATCTCCCAATACTCAAGACTAAAGTCATCTCCTCTCCTTCCTCCTTGACCTAATATCTTTATCATGGTCCCTCTGAAAGCCTAATGGACTAAATCTAGGCCTGTCCAGCCTGTGCAGGCCCATGGACCACATGTACCAAAATAGCTGTGGATGAGGTCTCACATGAAATCACAAACTTACTTAAAACGTAAGGCTTTTCTTTTTTTTTTAACTCTATTGCATAACAGCATCACAATGTCAGAAACTTGTGATAACCTTCCTTCCCTTAAATGCACCCTGGGGGGGAGGGGAGCAGGGGCCTGTTCGCACAGCATCCCCAATGCTTCAGCTGGGCTGGCATGCAATTGACACTCAACAGTTGTTCAGTAAAATAACAGCTGGGTTGACTCCTCTCCCAAAGTCACATGATAAGCAAGGGGACAAGGCCTACATCCACTGGCTTTTATGTGTCACTTGGTCTGCTGTCAAATGGGAAGATACAGGAACAGCAGGTAGAATTTGTAGAGATAAGAGAGAAGGGGCAAAAACTGGCCATGGCTATGGGAATCATTTGCATAAATAGAAGTCTGGCCCATGGTGACAGGTGGCAGTCAAGCCATACCCAGGGCTTGAGGAAAGAGACCTACCATGTTAACAGGGACCCAGACCTTAGCACAAGTGACTCCATGATGGAAGTACCATTCAGGCTATAAAACTCAGCACTTTGACAATAACTCCTGCCAAAATGAAATCAAAGACCTAATCCAAAGGCCATAGTTCTTGGAAAGTCTCTAAACTTACTAACCTTGCTTTATAGCTTTTGTGGTTCGGCTTCTGGCCAATTGTTCTTGTTAACTGAGGTATGTCAAATCAGAATACGGTTTTCTGCTTGAAAGTTCACCCTGAGAAAGGCTCAGGGCTACACTGGAATCTTGAACACTGAGTGTAATTGTCAGTCAGTTTAAACCTGTGTTGGTACAGTCTTCTCCAGTGGCTACCCCATAACACCTGGAGACAGTCAACACCTTCAAACAACTCTGACTTTACTAAGACTGCCCAGTCCCACCCAGCCCCATTCATTCCCAGGAGAAATGTGTCCCTACAGAGCTCCAGGGTCTGAGGGTAGGCCCAAAGCCAATTCTGAGCTAAGCCTTGTAGCTCTAACGAAGGATTAAAGAACCTTGCTAGGCACACACTCCTCTTTGCTACTCTCTGGCAAGCAGCCCTCTTCAGCCATTTGTGCCCTCCCTGGAATCTAAACGAACCAGAAGGTTCTGAAGGACTTCAGGAACTATAGAATGCCCAGCCAGCAAAAACCAAGGGCAGCCCCCTCTCTGCACTGATGAGAGGGATTCAGGAACCCAAAAGTTCCAAGAGTTTCTGTGGTGATTTATATAAAAATGGCCCCCATAGGCCCATAGGGAGGGGCACTATGAGGAAGTATATTAGGAAGTGCTGGAGTAGGTGTGGCCTTGTTGAAGGAAGTATGTCACTGGAGGCAGGCTTTGAGGTCTCAGATCCTCAAGCTGCACCTAGTATGGCTCTCTCTTCTTGCTGCATGCTGATCTGGGTAGAGAACTCTCAGCTACTTGTGCCTGCATGCCACCATGCTTTCTACCATGATGATAATGGACTAAACCTCTGAAACTATAAACCAGCCCGATTTAAATGTTTTCCTTTCTAAGAGTTGCTGTTATCATAGTGTCTCTTGTACAGCAATGAAACCCTAACTAAGGCAGGTTTCTACAAGCAAAAAGATCAGAGTTGACTTGGGAAAAGCTGACTTGGAAAATCCGGATTTGAGACAGGATTTCTAAAAAAAAAAAAAGATTGTACTTCATAAGACAGACATGAAGTATGTACAAGAAAACTCTTTTCTTTCCTATCAAAGGACAAGCCTGGAGTCTTTAACTTTTCTGTTTGTTTAAGTTCAAGAAAGAGCACCCAAAGTCAACATCTGCAGAATATTTCATTTTTTTTTAGACATCTGCACATCCCGAGTATTATCCAGGCCTCAGATAACGCAGTGAGACCTACAGCAGGCGGCCTGATATCCAGATGGGGGTACCAGACCCCCTGGGAAGCTCTGCTTCCATTTCATAATGAAATTTCAACACTGCCCTGAAGTCACAGGGTCAATCAGGGTCAAGTTCAACATCTAGACCTCAGAGATTCCCTTCCCAGGCCTGCACCCTTCCCAAAAAACTTGTTTAACTTCAGTAAGTCACCAAGGGGCAGCAGAGCCCAGGAAGGCATGGGAAAGATTCTGGATAATTCCAAGTGTAGAACCTGCTGTGCTGCTATGTGGAATATCTGGGTCGTCACACACACGGGTAACACTGACAGACGGCCTCATCTCGACATTGTCTCCACGCGTCAATCAAAGGATGGTTTTGTGACAGGAGACAAACATTGGGGTCTCCAGAAGTTCCCCAGGGTCTTTCAGACCATGAGAACATACTGTTTCCTCCTCCCACCCGCCACAAACCTTCAAAGAAGCAAGCATCAGCAAGGAGGAAAGTCCTCAAGCACAGGAAAAAAAGGAAAGGTGTTAAGGCCACCTGGCCGGCAGGCAGGATGTCTCCAGGGGCTGGAGTAGGATGGCACAGACAGGCAAACAAGAGACTGAGTGAGGTGGTGGCTAGATGAAGGAGAGAAAGTGTTCTGGAGACCAAGGAGCCCTGAGACTTCACAGGCCCCACCCCACCTCAGCTCCACTTGTGTGGGGGCTAAGAGGCCTGACCACCTGTGGCTCCTCCAGCACCCACTTCAAAGGCTTTAGAAATTTAGGAAATGATGTAAGGAATTTTCTCAAGATTTGTAGGGGGTAAAGGGAGCTTCTGATACACATAAGGGGAGCGGTAGATGCATGCCTTTAATCCCAGCACTGGAGAGGCCGAGACAGGCAGATCTGAGACACCAGCCTAGCCTACAGAGAACACAGAGAAATCCTGGCTCAAGAAACTAAACCAAAACAAACAAACAAAAAGATGAGGAAGATCAGTAAGAGGACTGGACCAAACTGCACACATACACCCCACAGGCTCCATTCCTCTTCAGGCCTTGTTAAGTCTCAAAAAAAAAAAGTTCTGGGACTAATCTAGTTAGAGGGCGTCCTCTACAGTCTCTATGGCCTCTGCTATTAGGAGTCTCTGCTTGAGTCTCCCTCATATCCTCCCAGGAGCCTATCCTAACTCAGGTCTCCAGCTTGTCACAGAGATGTCCCCACCCTCAGTTTTTCTTTTCTCTACAGGCCTTCGGTCCTCTCACCCTCACTCTCCCCAGGCCTGATCTCCATGCTCTTAACTCTCTTCACCCCCTCTCCTAACCTGTTCCCTCTCCTCAGCCACTACCTTTGTCTATTCTGTCTCCCTTTCCAAGTGAGATTTATGCCTCCTTCCTTGGATCCTTTTTGTTACTTATCTTCTTTGGGTCTGTGTCTCAGAGTGTGTGTATCCTGTATTATATGGCTAAAATCCACTTATAAGTGAGTACATACCATGTGTGTCTTTCTGGGTCTGGGTTACCTCACTCAAAATGATCTTTTCTACTTCCATCCATTTGCCTGCCAATTTCATCATTTTGTTGTTGTTGTTGTTTTTAATAGCTGAGTAATATTCCATTGTGTAAATGTGCCACAATTTTCTTTATCCATTCTTCAGTTGAGGGACATCTAGGTGGTGTCCAGATTCTGGCTATTATGAATAAAGCTGCTATAAACAAAGTTGAGCAAGTGTCCTTGTGGTACGGTGGAGAGTCTTTTGGGTATGCATCCATGAGTGGAATAGTTGGGTCTTGAGGTAAAGCTAGGCCCTATTTTCTGAGAAAGCGCCAGACTGATTTCCAAAGTGGTTGTACAAGTTTACACTCCCACCAGCAATGGAGGAGGGTTCCCCTTTCTCCACACCCTCGACAGCATGTGCTGTTACTTGAGATTTTGATCTTAGCCATTCTGACTGGTGGGAGATGGAATCTCAGAGTCGTTTTGATTGGGAGGGGAACACTAACCCACCCACAAAACATTGACCCCAAATTTACCCTACCTACAGCATGTGCAGGGATAAAGATAGAGCAGAGAGAGAAGAGAATGAGGAAATACCCAACCAATGCCTGGCCTAACCAAAGACCCACCCCATGGGAGAGTGCCAACCCCTCACACCATCAAGGATACTCTGCTAAGCTTGCAGACAGGAGCCTGTCAGAGTTGTCCTCAGAGATTCTACCCAGCAGCAGCTCAAAACAAATGCCGAAACTCACAGCCAAACCTTGGACAATGCAGTGCGCAATGAATAGGGAGTCTTGTGGAAAAGTGAGAGGAAAGAGAAAAGGACCTGGAGGTGACAGGAACTCCACAAGTTAAGACCAACAAAGCCAAATAACCAGGGCCCAGAGGGGCTTGCTGAGATGGAAGCCATGCATGAACTGGACCTAGGAGCCCTACAAAGATGTAGCAAATGGGCAGCTTAGGCTTCATGTGGGTCCTCTAGTAAGGGAAGTGGAGACTGCATCAGACAAGGACTCACTTGCTAGCTCTTTGGTCATTCTTCCCACCCCCTAGCCAGACTGCCTTGCCAGGCCACAGGGGAAGAGGACACGCTCAGTCCTGATGCAACTTGCTGAGCTGGGGTGGATGGGAAAGGAAGCTCCCGTATTTTGAGGAATAGGCAAGGGGGGAGGGAGGGATGGTGGGACTAGGAAGGTAGGAGGAACGGGGCTACAACCAGGATGCAAAGTAAATTTAAAGAATAAAATAAACATTTTTAGGTGTTCCAAAAAGTTCCTTCTGCAGTGAGCAGCAAGATAAGCAGCAGCAGCCTCGGGCAGCAGGGCACTGGTGACTGGTAGAGGGGACTGGTAGACCCCACAGTGTTCTTGGCCCCTCCAGCACCTGCCAGGCATAGCTTCTTCAGACCCTTTTGGGTCCTAGTGCTCCCTCCAGCGTGCTATGAGGCAGAGCTCTTCCTAGAAGTGTGACACACTGACCTCACACTCACGCATCCCCCAAAAGATATTGGCCAAGTGTGCCAGCTTCCCTTGTTAACTTCTGTTCTCAGTTTCCCAACTTTGGGCACCAGAGAAAAAAAACAAAACCAAAAAAACTACCCACAAGGATTTCTGGGAAAGTAGCTGAGATGTTCTGAGCAATTTGAGCCAGACAGCAGAAAGTGTCTGTGGAAAGGAGGTTAGGGCCAGAGGGTTAAGATGGATGGAGCTGGGGCCAATGTTTACCGAGGATGCATTTGGTCCCAGGCATTTCCACAGACATTGCCTCATTTAGCCTTCATGACAACTCTGAGTTTAGTATTCCTGCTCCAGACAATGAATCTGATGCCCAGAGGGGACAGGTGTCCTGCTGGAGGTCTCCACTCAGCTGCTGACAGAAGCTGGGTTCAGCTTCCCTGGCTTATTAACAAAGTTCATGTTGTGTTTCTCTCCTGGGGAAAACCAAAACCACAGATTCTGGCTTCCACCCCAGAGAGGCCAATTCCTTGGGGCTGCTCTTGCAGGAAGTACGCATCTACTTCCAACAACATACCCCAAGGTGGCTCTGATCCTAGAGGTTCATGGGTCAACCCTGTAGAAACTTTTCTCTTAGCCGCAGGGAGGACACCTCAAGGCTCTTTCTGTAGGTGTCCCAGGCAGAGAAGGCAGTGCTCCTGCAACCTCTTCAGAACAGATGGCTCCCCCAGTGTGCTCAAACCGGCTCTGTAAACATGTCCAGGGCAAAGGTCTGAGGATGTTTTGTTGCTCAATGGGCAGCCGCTATCCTCAAATAAATACCTTCACAGAGAGGGGCCCGCTAAACTTGACTAAGCTGCTCTCTCCCTGCAACCTGCAGAGAAGATGGGCACACAAATAGTTGCGCGTCTAACGAGCTCGCTGCTAACACAGCTCAAGACCCAGCCCAAACATTTCACACAGAAAGCAGAATTTCCAGGATGGCCTCAAAAAGAAGAAGAAGAAAAAAAAAAAAAAAAAGGCCCATCCTACAACCCCCACCTTGCCATGGACTCTGTGCTCCTTCCCTGGGGTCCTCAGTGCTATGGATCCACTGCAGCTCCTGAAAATGAAGCTCTTTTACTCACTCAGGCAGGATAGAAGACTAGGAGAAGAAAGAGAAGCTCGCACTCACTCTAGGATCTAGTCTGTATTGCCTGCTGGCTGAGAATCAAACTTCAGCACAATAGATAAAACTAGATTCATCTACAGTACTATATGTATGGGGCGGGTTATATAAAAATATCTTTTTCTTTCTTCTTTCCTTCTTTCTTTCTTTTCTTTTTCTTTCTTTCTTTTCGTTTTGTTTTTTTGTTTTTCAAAACAGGGTTTCTCTGTGTAGCCCCAGCTGTCTTGAAACTCACTGCTCTGTAGAGTAGGCTGCCTCAAACTCATAGAGATCCACCTGCCTCTGCTTCCCAAGTGCTGGAATTGAAGGAGTGTGACACCACCACCAGCTAAATAAAGATATCTCAAAACAAGGATGTCCAAAGCAGCAATGGACCTCATAAACCACCTTACAATTTCATCCACAAAAGGGAGTTCTTTAAAGATGCGTAAGTAAACCAGTCCAGGTATTCTCAACTTAATTTTTAAACTTTAATTTTTAACATTTGCTTAATCTTCAAACTTTATTATAAATTATACCCTGCATGCATTGTAACTTAGAAAGTCATAAATTTCATATATGTGCATATATATATATATGTATATACAATATGTTATATAATATATACTTGTATAAACATAACACACACACACACACACACAACCTATGTGTGGTGCATGCTATTAATCCCAGCACTTGGGAGGCAAAGGCAGGCAGATCTCCAAGTTCAAAACCAGCCTGGTCTTTAGTGTGAGTCAGCTAGGGCTACACAGAGAAACCCTGTCTCATACAAAAACCAACCAACCAACCAAACAAACAAACATGCATACATACATGCAAATATATATAACATATATTCTATTAGGTCTAGCTGACTGATGTGTGCAGATGGAGTCAGTTAAGTCAAGGAAAGCTCTCTGGAGACAGATCGAGAATCATCAGGCCACAGAAAGCAACTGTGCGCACCTGAGAAACTTGGACATCTACCTTCAGCAGAGTCTTGGTTAGGAGCTGTAACCTCCATGTGTCATGGGTGCATATAAAAATGCACACATATATGTGTATGTATATGGTTATATGGATGTAGCCACTGTGAACTTACTTAAAAGTGTATCTCTTAAGAGACCCCCACACATACCTTGGTATGCTCTGTCCTCGGCCTATGTGCCTCTATTTCCTTTTTATTTCAGACAGGGCCTCATCTATAACCCAGACTGACCTGGAATTCACTATGTACTCTAGGTTCTACGCAGTGATCCTCCTGTCTCAGCTTTCCTGCTGCCGGGATTACGGGCATGAACCACAAAACCTCGCTTGTCTCTGTCTAAATATTTAATAAGCTTGTTAACCTTGCATTCCTCTTTCCTGAAATTCTGTACGGTGGTCACAGATTGGGCTTTACGGAGCAGAGCTCCTGGCAGCAGCCGTGGGGCTGCAGCTCCCAGCCTCCACCAACATTCGCCTTCTCTCTCAAGAGCTGGTGGGAGCCAGTGGAAACATTACACCATCATAATGCTCTGACATACCGTCTTATCTTCAGAAGCTGGTGAGGAAGTAAAATCCAACTCGCTTCCCATCCATCCCTCTCTGCAAACAGTTGGCCTGTGGCCATCTTTGCCTACTTGGCCAGGCTGCATTTTGAACTGTGCGTAGAGAGAAGCTGGGTTCAGAAAGCTGGGCCACCAGCATCTGTAGCCCCAAGCCCTTTACTGTTTAATGATTTACCAAAGAAAAGGGAAGAGGGGCTTGTTCCACAGGACCAAGGAAAGAAAGATGCTTGCCTAGGTTTTGAAAATGCTACTGAGAAAAAAATGGGAGACAGAGAATGAAGAGGAGGAAACAGCCGCTTTCGCCTTGACTTCATGGATCCTTATCGGTCCTGAAGGTCCTGTACCTTCATACTGCACTCTGCCCAGTGCTGACAGAAGGGAGGGTGGTTAAATCAAGGCAAGGCTATCCGCCAGAAGCACTTCTAGAAACAGATCGAGAATCAGGCAACAGAAAGAAGCTGTGTGCACCTGATAAGCCCGGAAGCCTCCCTTCAGAAGAAGCGTCTTGGGTTTGTGAGAGAAGCTACAGCGTATCATGTGGTTACAGCGTATCATGTGGAGAAGATCCCTGTTATCCCAGAGACTCCCAAGTCACATCACAAAGAGTTCTTGTCACCACAGCCTGGGAAAATGACACTTCGTCTTTCTCTCCACTCTCAGCTTCAGAAGCTCTGGAGGACATCAGGACACTGATAAGAAGCCTTCTAGAATGACTCAGTCTCCCTTCTGATCTAGGTCTTGGCTACTTTGCTCATTAAGAATCAAGTCTAAGCTGGGCAGTGGTGGCCCATACCTTTAAAGCCAGCATTTGGGAAGCAGAGGCAGGCAGATCTTTAAGAGAGGCCCAGAGGCAGGTGAATCTCTGAGTTCAAGGCCAGCCTGGTCTACACAGTGAGTTCCAGGACAGCCAGGGCTACACAGAGAAACCCCACCCTGAAAAAAACAAAAAAAACAGATACACACACACACACACAAAAAAAAAAAAAAAAAAGAAAAGAAAATCAACTCTAGAAATCGGAGAGATGGTTCAGCAGGTAAGAACGTTTGTTGTCTTTATAGATGACCTGAATTGGGTTCCCTGCACTCACATCAGGAAGCTCAGTACCACCTGTGACTCAAGCTCCAGGGAATTTTATCCCTCTTCTAGACCCCACAGGCACCTGCAATCAGAGGTGAGCACACACATGCACAGGCAGCTACACACCCATGCCCCTCTCCCCACAATTTTAAAACAAATTTTCCCTTAAGAATCAACTCAAGCACGCAGGGAGGCAGAGGCAAGTGGATCTCTGTGAGTTCCAGGCCAGCCTGGTCTACAAAGGGAGTCCAGGATAGCCAAGTCCACACAGAGAAACCCTGTCTCAAATAATAATAATAAATTAAAAAAAAAAAAAGATTCAACTCAAATGTCTGCTTCCCAGAAAAGTTGTCTGTTTGCATCGTACTGTGCCTAGTAGTAGGGCCTTGTCCTTCCCCATCCTGAGATTCATACAAATCAGGAGGATAGAGGCAATAAGCGGACTACAGGTCTGCCTTTAGCATTTCAGAGCTGGGGCTGGGCCTAGGACCTCATACATGCTAAGTACTGCTGAGATCCATCCTGGTCTCTTTCTTCGGTTCTCCCTTTTTCACAAATGCTAGCCAGCTTCTTGTTCTTCATGTAGCAGCCCCTTTAATGCTGTACTTCTTCTGCCTTGGCCAGTGCTGTCTCCGGCAGTTACGGGGGGCTGGTTGTAGGGTAGATGGCTGCACTGAAGATAGTGTACGATGCACACGGTGATGAAATAGAGGACGCAGACCCATGGTGATGAAGAAGAAACTCAAACAGAATTTACTAATAAACTTGCCTGGGAGATATTAAGTCACACAAAGTAGAAGTTAATACCAAAATACCTCAAAGACAGGTGGCACACTAACCAGGCCTCTTGGAGACAAGTGAAGTTTGGGATTGCTAGGATAAATGATTGTTCACCAGAATTGACCAGCCAGTAGGTTCTTTCCCGTAACAAGAGACAACCCTGACAGCCAGCCTTCAGGTAGTAAGAACCCATTTCTCATCAGCAAACATGACCGCCACCCCCACCCCCTTCTTTTGAGACAGGGTTTCCCTGTACATCCCTGACTGTCCTGGCACACTCTGTAGACCAGGCTATCCCTGCCTCCTGAGTGCTGGGATTAAAAGCTGGTGCCACCACTACCTGGTGCCTACTGTCTTTTAGGGGCACCTGAAGGAGGCAGCACAGGGTGACGACCATCATTAAGACCTGGTCTGCCATTAAGGCCCCAGGTTCTCTTCTTAAGGAATGCACAATTCAGCCAGAAGAGCAAAATGACCCAGGCTATTGGAAGACAAAAACGCTGATGTACTTAAGAGTAATTCTGACAACGTCTCTGCTGTGTAAATTTCCCTTCTGCCTTACTGGCCAGACTTGCAGTCTCCTGTCTCTGTTTAAATTGTTCAAAGTGTAACTAACCTGAGGCCAGGACCTAGAAGTGGTTTAAGGATGACAGTGTACATAAAATATTTAAGTCTACGGTCTATAAAAGTTAGTAACATTTTTCTGTTCTAGGCTGTTTACCTTTTTTGTACATTAGCCAAAACCAGTCACAAGCTATCATTAAAGAGTTTTCCCCTTTCCTAATCTCTAAACTATGGAGTGATCTCTCATCCGGAAGGCATATGAATTCTATAACAGTAGAGAAAACAGCTCAGGCATGATCATTTTTTTTCTCTCTGTAAACTAAGTTCCCCTTAGGAGCCCAAGTTATCCTGGGCTATCTAAGGACAGTAGTCCCATTAATGGCCATTTATCACCACCCTGTGTATCAAACGTTCTTTTGGCTAATAATAAGTCCTTTGGAATGTATTGGCTTAGCATATCATTACCTTCTATCAACCCCCGGAATAAGACTGTCAGATTACATCTTAAGTGTCTCGGTTTTGCTGTAAACAACCCACCTGATGTTCCAGTGATCAGTGAATTTGGTAAATACATTGATTTATGGCCGTCTTGTTCTGTGACTGTAAAAGCTCGAGTAAACTCTTTTCCATGGGAACATGTTGT
Source organism: Meriones unguiculatus (assembly GCF_030254825.1). Taxonomy (NCBI): domain Eukaryota; kingdom Metazoa; phylum Chordata; class Mammalia; order Rodentia; family Muridae; genus Meriones; species Meriones unguiculatus. The sequence goes on along the minus strand of NC_083355.1, from coordinate 92,653,183 downwards.
TCAGGGCAACCTGAATCTGTGTCCTTGGGCCATGGTCCCTCCTATTTGGGTCAGAGTAAGCGACTTCTTGTTCCCTGTGATTTGCACGGACACCTCCGAGGTTCACTAATTCATCATCTTGATTTCTTTCAGGAAGTAAAAAACTAGTAAGTCACATACCCAAAGGCAGGAACCTCCTACGGCCAAGGCCCTGGCTCCTGTCAATCAGTTTTCTACTTGCTGATAAAACAGGAGGAAGAAAAAAACCAAAAAAATGCGGGACAGTTCATTAGGCCCCAGGAAACAAAGAGACCTCAGCCCTCAGGGCTGGAATGTTAATGCAGCCCAGGGTGTAGGGGCTTTGGCCTCCAACTTCCCTTTTTTTGGTAAGAATCCTTCAAATTTCAATTTAAATATGAAAAAAAAAAAAGTGGAGGCAGATGAGTGCCTAGGCCTACCAAGGGCAAAGGTAAAAAGGGGTCAAAAGCCTGGAATCTGAACTCTGGCTCTATTGTGTAGAGATCTGATATTCTAAATTACTTACTACTACATCATTTTTTTTTTTTTTTTTTTAAAGAATGAGTCAACTAGGGGCTGGAGAGATGGCTCATAGGTTAAGAGCACTGGCTGTTCTTCCCAAGATCCTGAGTTCAATTCCCAGAAACCACATGGTGGCTCATAACCATCTACAGTAAGAGCTGGTGTGCAGGCAGAATGTTGTATAAATAATAAATATATCTTAAAAAAAAAAAAGAATGAGTCAACTAGCCAGTTGTGGCTGAACATGCCTTTAATCTCTGCACTAGGTAGGCAGAGGCAGGCAGATCCCTGTGAGTTCCAGGCCACAAAGCAAGTCTGGGCTACAAAGAGAGTCCAGGACAGCCAGGGCTACACAGAGAAGGGCTACACAGAGAAACCCTGTCAAGAAAAAAACAAACAAACAAAACAAAACAAAAAACCTCATAAACAAAAAGAATGAGTCGGCTGGCTTATCAATCCTGACAGGACTCAATCCTGACAGGACCCACTCCCGACCTTCATCTGAAAACATGGAATGAGATAATTTGTTAGAAGCAGCTCACCTCAGTGCAGCCACTAGAAACCAGTGGTTCTCAACCTATGGGGCACAGCCCTTGGTGTGCGTGCGTGTGTGTGTGTGTGTGTGTGTGTGTGTGTGTGTGTGTGTGTTAAGGGACCCTTTCACAGGTGCAATATTAGAGATCCTGCAAATCATTTCCATTACGATTCATAACAGCTGCAAAATTACAGTTGTGCAGTAGCAACAAAAGAACGTTACGGTTGGGGGGGGTCACCACAGCATGAGGAACTGTATTAAAGGGTCGCAGCATTAGGAAGGTTGAGAACCACCGCTCTAGTCCAGTGGGCGACAGCACGCCTGCCATGCAGCTCGCCTGCCATGCAGCTCGCCTGCCATGCAGCTCGCCTGCCATGCAGCTCGCCTGCCATGCAGCTCGCCTGCCATGCAGCTCGCCTGCCATGCAGCTCGCCTACCGACACCTGCGCAGGCCCTGCCTGGTGCTCTCTGGCTTCCCTCATGCCTCCTCAGACGCACCACCGACCCTCCTACCCTGCTGCTGGCCAGCCTCCATTGCAAAAGACAGGACAGGCTTTTCTCTCTTCCTCTTCTCCACCTCCCTATTCCGAGAAGCTGTTGAGATTTGCATCTTGCTTGTTCTTAAAAAAAAAAAAAACAAGAAAAGAAAAGAAAAAAAACTCTAAAACTAATAAAGATTGCACCCAAGCTTCCTTCTGGATCTATTTCTAAATTCTTTTATTAATAAGAGACCTCAAAAAAGTCAGCGTAGTTGCGCACGCCTTTAATACCAGCACTCTAGAGGCTATTGGACCTTTGTGAGTTCGATGCCAGCCCTAATTTAGAAAGATCAGGCGAGCCAGGGCTACACAGAGAGACTCTGTCTCAAGAAAAAAAATAAAATAAAAGAACCCACAAAAGGACCCCCAATTTCCCTAGAAAGGGTACCAGCTGGAAGACAGCAGGTGTAGACTGTTTCCCCTGTTGGTGGAATTAAACACGCAGTTTAAAGGTTTAATATTCTGGGTGAGGGCTTAGCTCAGTGGTAGAGTTCTTCCCTAGCAGGCAGGAGGCCCTGAATTCCATCTCCAACATCAATGGGGGAAAAAGTATTTTAACCATTCTGAGCATGTAGACCAGATCCATTATATTACGCATTGGTTTCTCTGTGCAACGGTCGCATGATTTAACTCTTCTCAAACTGAAGCAGCACTGATAAACGGTTCCCCATCTCCCCTTCCCCCAGCTCCTCAGCAGCCACCGTTCTCTCTAGATGTTTTTAATTTGACTACTCAATGTACCTGTAGCAGAATACAAAGTTTAATTATATTATTTAACCTTTGTCCTAGTTCATGGAAATGATCAGAATGACAGAAATGTCTTTTTGTAATTCTTAAAGAGTCTCTCCCAAAAACCTGAGTTTATGTTAATGAGATAACAGGTTAACGCCCTCTGGACAGAGGGTGAGGGACAATTAGCTTTACTGAGAGCAGCAATTACTGGAAAATGAGAACTACCTGTTCCATCTTCCCCTGATGAGTGCTTCAGGGAGAAGCACTCAAGAATGAGCTGAATAAAAACTCTAGATTCTAGAGACAGAGTTCTAGAGTCTAGGATGTTGAGTCACAGAGAGTTTTCAGGCCAGGAACATACCAAAGGGCTGGGAGGTTGGCTTGCGAGGCCCGGGACTAATTCGGCACACTCTCTCTTCCCATGCCCGACTCTGCACATCTCTTAACACTTCCTGGATTGCAACCTCTATAAGCTGATAAATTTTAAGTCAGGTTTTCTCCCCAGCCGGTGAGCTGTGGTGTCAAATTAAATCTTAGGAACCTCCAGCTGATAATCTGGTGGGTGAAAGCATGGGCGATCCCCGGATCCCCTGGAGGCATTCATTACACCAGTGCAGAGAGGGGCAGGCTCGTGAGACCGAACTCTTGCGGCATCTGAAAAATCCAGTTTGGCCTGCGGGACTTGAACCCCAGGACGCCCAGCTTTTCATTTCTAGTTTGACCTGCTTTGATAACCAGTATTAGAAGTCCCCAGCCCTAGACTCCTGTTAATTTTGCCAGAGCTAACACCTCTGGTTCTCAGTCTTGCTTTTCAGGAACTTGGTAATGCCAGCCAGTTGAAAACACTGACCCTTCCCTTTGGATTGCACAAGTGCCCACGAGTGACCTCTTCAGCGCTTGAACTCCATCGTCAAAGCACAGCTCTCTTCCTCGTTAAAAGACCTGGACTCCCTGGTCAATAATCTCTCGATCACGAGGCTGATGAGATAGCTCGGAGGGTAAGGCTGCTTGCCAACGAGACTGAGTAAGCCCGAATTTCAGTCCCTGGAACTCACGTGCTGTAGGAGGGGAGAACTGACTTCTGAAAGTTGTCCTCTGTCCTCCACAGGAATATGTGCTACATTTTGTGTGTGCACACAGACAGACAGACACTAAACATTTTTTTTTTAAATAGGGCTGGAGAGATGGCTCAGCAGTTAAGAGCTCTTGGTTCTCTTGCAGAGAACCGAAGTTTGGTTCCCAGAACCCACGTGGCTGCTCATAACTGCAATTCCAAGGGAGTTAACGTCCTGCTCTCGGCTTGGTGGGCACTTGCATATAGGCAGTGCACACACTTTAAAAAAAAAATTTTTTTTTATCATATACACAGGGGTTTACTTCTGACTTCTCTTCAGAATTTCATTGATCATGTACATTCTGTCTCCATTGCCATGGCTGAGTAGTAGGTTTTGAAGCCCTGACACTCTCGTCATTCTCCTGTCAAGATTACTCCAGCTATGCTGAACTTCCCTATGCACTTTTGCATGATTTCTTTGATTTTGGCAGAACAGATCACTGGGATTTGGAGGGAGATTGCAATGAGTCTTCCAAGCACATAGAGCAATAGCCATAGGTATTATTTGTTTGTTGTTTGTTTTTAAATTTTATTTATTTTATGCATACAAATGCTTTGCCTGTGTGTATATTTGAGTGTCACATGACCATGGAAGTCAGAAGAACTGGAGTTACAGATGGTTTTGAGCCACCACGTGGGTGTTAGGAATTGAACTCAGGTCCTCGGCAAGAGCAGCCAGTGCTCTTAATGGCTGAGCTGTCTCTGCAGCCCCCTTGTTTTTGTTTTTAACTGGCCTTTTTTTCCCCAGTGTTTACTGGCCCTTCGACATTGCTTCCTTTTGTGAAAAAGATCATATCCAAATTCATATTCCAGCTCTCCTGATTCTCCCCATGATACTGTGAAGATTACAGCACTGCCATTTTACACAGGGAGAGGTGGGGCCGTGTTAGGCCATGCGCCCCACCAACTACTCTCGGGTACTTTACTTGTGACGCTCCCCACAGCCCTGGGTGGCAATTTCTCCCACCCTAATTTTACAGAGAAGAAAAAGGGACGAGAAGGGCGGGCAGTGCCTGAAGCCAATAGCTGTGATAGACCTACGGTGACTCCGCATCCTACACCAGCCACTCAGGCAAATGCTCCTCTTCTCAGAGGCCCATGAGAGAAACTGATGCTGTCAACGGGAGGCCTGGAGGTCCACCCACTCCTCACACATGCAGAGAGGCATCGTTTGCTGCTGATAACTAAGTGGTTGGCAAGGGTGCCAGGTATGGGTGGTGACCACAGGGGCAGAACCAACCTCATTTTCATCCAGGAAGATGTGGCCTTTGTGAGTGAAGAGCTCCGCTTGGGCTTCCTCTCCATTCCATGATGTGACATCATAGATTTCCACTGTCCTGCCAAAGCCTGAAAGAGCCAAGCAGTTGTCTAGGCCTGGTTACCAGGAGCAGCTCTGGGTCAGGGTTGCATCTGTACACTGGGCTGAGCTCACAGACTGACAGAGATTCTGGGGGTCCAAGAGATGGAGCTGCCCGTGTGAGCCAAGGCTGGCAATGCAGGGTGCAGGGTCTTGGCCCCTGTCCCTAACATCTGCACACCATCTCTCTCCACTAGAGTCAGGGCCGGGGCTGACAGGCTCCGATGGTGCCCACTTCTGGCGGGTGTCCACAACCCCCAGCCGTAGAAAGCAAAGGTGTCTGCATCTAGGACCTGAAGGCTGCTCAATGGCTCCCTGTCACTTGTACCTGAGCTGCATGTGATCTTCAGGGAGTCTACATCCACAGTCCTTAAGCCACTGGGCTGTGCCCCGTGGAGGATTCCAGGTGCCACAGAGGAGAAGACAGACACCTGAGGCCAGAGACTCTCCTCTTTGTCCTGCACATCAATGGTACTGACAGCTTCAATGACATCATTGTCCTCTCCAATTTGCTACCACCTGTATGCAACGCTCTTAAAGGCCAATGGTCACCAGCAACCTGGTATCTGGCACATGCTTTAGGTCAAAGACAGATGTGTCTGAAAATCCTCCGTGGTGCACTTTGAAATCCCTCTCTGGGAATAAGCCCTGGTTTCCCTCAAAAAGAGTCAGAGAGGTAGTATCAAATGAAGAGTCTCTCTCTCTCTCTCTCTCTCTCTCTCTCTCTCTCTCTCTCTCTTTTGGTCAAACTAACCATCAACAAAGGCTCCTTCTTCACCAATCCACTCAAGGACTCCAGTGGCTCCCGGGAGATCAAATGCACCGAAATCTTGGTACAAGCCAGTCCTCCTGGCACTCCATAGCAACTGTCAATCAGTAGCCTTCTTAACATTATGAGGTTTGGCAACTGACAAACACAGAATGACTTTCTGTTTATGTATCTTCCTCAGTTTTCTTCAGCAACAGTTTAGAGTTCTCAGCGTGTAAGGTTTTCCTTGGCTTGTCCCTAAGTTTGATGGTAGTTTCTGTTGTTGTCCTTTTTCATTATTATTAATGATTGTTTTCTTAGGTTTCTTGCTGGATTGTTCATTGTTATCTTATCAAATGCTGTTGTTTTAAAACAGGTTATAATGCTGTAAATTAAGTGTTCAGTTTTGCAAGTGAAAACTAGAGGCTGGAACAATTCTGGGAAGGATCCAGAATAGGAACACAGACTCATGACCATCCTACCTCTTGAACACTGCATTTTCTTGGTTGTGCTTCCTTTCTGTAGATCTCTGACAGATTTGAAAAGGTCACATAAAGAAGTTAGTTTGGCCAGTTTCTAGTTGTTTCTTTTATGTCTCTTCAGGGAAGCCAGGACATAGAACCATCCTTCTGACTTCTCTCTCCCACTGCCTCTTTTATTCTGCAAATAGTATCACTTCAAAGAGATTTGTTACTGAGCCAAACTGGTGAGAGCAGAATCAATGATGGGAAGTAACTAGACAGGCCAGGATAGGATAGGATAGGCCAGGATAGGATAGGATAGGATAGGATAGGATAGGATAGGATAGGATAGGGACGGAAGCAGGGGTTCAGGACCTGAAGACTCAACTCCGTGTAATTAACAGACTCCAAAGCAGGGTCTGCATTGGACCAAAGTGAAGGTGGAGGCCAGTCAGGCTAACCTGGACCTCCTCCAGTCTGCTGTCGGGGTTAGGAGTGTTTGCAATGGATGTGCCTCATATTCCATCAGATTGCCCTTGGCCTTTGACTTCTGAAAATTAAGGGTATTAGAGTTAGGAGACCTCCTCAGAAGTCTAGCCTGTCCCCTCAGTCTATTTTTTTTAAGATTTATTTACTTATTATTTATACAGTATTCTGCATGCATGTGTGCCTGCACACCAGAAGAGGAGACCAGATCTCATTATAGATGGTTGTGAGCCACTATGTGGTTGCTGGGAATTGAACTCAGGACCTTTGGAAGAACAGCCAGTGTTCTTAAGCTCTGAGCTATCTCTCTAGCCCTGCCCCCTCAGTCTGTAGGGACGCAAGCCCCCTCCTAATTGGACACCCACCAGACACAGCACAGAGCAAACACACAATAAATCAGCCCCGACAAGAATGGCTGCATGCAGGTAACTCCTTTCTGCACAGCTGACTCTGTGCCCTTCAAACAAAAGCTCCTTATTGCTAACCTAAAATGGGATCCAGCTGAAAACAGTATTCTTGTATATTGAAAACTACAAAACATTGTTTATATATCTCTGGGCCCTCCCTAGAGAGTTGGTCAGGATGTTTCCACAGGGCATCTGTCTTTCTACCCAGCCCCATGGCCATGCTTGGGGAGGGCTGGACCATTTGGCCTTCAGAGCAGAAGAAAGCAGAACTAAAATTCAACTCTATGCCACTGTCTCCCAAAGTCTCAGACTAGCAATTTTCCCAGCCCAGAGTTTTAAAATAGAAAATTTAACACACACACACACACACACACACACACACACACACACACACTGGGGAGGAGACTTTATGCCTCGTGGCACATTTCTATAATCCTGGTTCTCAGGAAGCTGAGGAAAGAAAATCTGAAGTTCAAGGCCAGTGCAGCTACATATAAAACCAACAGACAAAATAAAATAAATCAAATAAACCAACAAAACCCACCAAGTGTAGAATCTTTGAATTAATTACCAGCCTTTTAAAACTAATCTCAGAGACGATGGCCCAGAGGTTAAGAGCACTGGCTGCTCTTCCAGAAGACCTGGGTTCAATTCTGGCACCAACATGACAGCTCACAGCTGTCCAGTTTCAGGAGTTATAGGAGTTGTCCCCTTCTGGCCTTCTCAGGCTCCAAGCATGCATCTGGTACACAGTCATGCACGCAGGCAAAACACCCATGCAGATAAAATTTTAAAAGAAATTTAAAAAAAATCAGTTTCATAAGCTTGACAGTGAAAACCATGAATATGAGTCCATTTATATTAGGATCTAGAACAGGCAAAATCCAATACAAAGAGGTACCAAGTAACATAGTGGTTCCCAGCGGGTGATGAGCTTTGTTAGGGCTGACAGGTCACAATGGTCAATGTAGATAATGCACTGAACTTACTAGCCCTTCCTATGATCACCTATTATATTTACTTGTAAGATTACGGCAGAAGTATCATGCAGTTCAAGTCTAACCTGGGCTACATGAAGACATGCTGTTTCAAGTCCCACATCCCTCCCCCCAAATTTTTCATGTGAAAAATCTGTACTTATAGTTCTCTTTAAATAAGAAAAGAGTCAGGAGGGGTGGCACACGCCTGTAATCCCAGCGCTTGGGGAGGCAGAGGCAGGCGGATCTCTGTGAGTTGGAAGCCAGCCTGGGTCTACAAAGTGAGTCCAGGACAGCCAAGGTTACACAGAGAAACCTTGTCTTGAAAACAGACAGACAGACAAACAAATAAATAAGGAAGGAAAATAGGCCTATGGACACCAGGTTATATATTTTGTAGCAACAGTTGGCCTTTGTGCTGGCTGGGGCCACACGCCATTCCAAGCATCACCATTGTAGGCTCAGCTCACTCCAGTGTCTGACTGAGCTGGCCCCATCAGAAAGAGCAGTCCTGAATCTACCTCTCTCAGTCACCATCAGGCTTGAACAGTCCTACCCCTACCCCCTCTCTATCCTAGACTCTAATGCTTTGCTGGAGGCCAGAAAGCAGTCAGGTGTGGGAGCACAAGGTAGGCCATTGCAAAGACAATCAGCAGATAATCAGAGGCCTCCATCTGAGACCTTGACCAGCCTCTGAGTTCAGTAGATCCACAGACGGTAAGACCTAGGAAATACGTGCTAAGCCAGGATCTCCTGACCTACAGCTTTACCTTACCTAAGTAGCCAAGATTTTGAAATAAGACTTTGCTGACCTCGCCTTAAAACTCTGGTTCCTGAGTCATCCTCAGCCTCCATCAGCCTCTCCTGCTAACAGCACAGGCTGGGCCAGTCAAGCAAGCACAGCCTCCTCAAAGTCACTTCTGAGAGTCCATCTTTATCTGCCACAAAATATTTCCCATCATTGTTCACCCCCGCATGCCCGATTGGCTGTGGAGCAAGGCCCATTCAGAACTCACGGGGAAACACAAGGAAGTGTGTGAATTTCCAAAGACTTGGCAACAAAGTGGATGTAAAGCCTAGGCACGTAGCTCAGTGGTAGAGCACTTGCCTCGAACAATGAAGCTTTGGGTTGGATCCCCAGCACAAGGGGGACAAAATGTAAAATACCACACTATTTATATAAGTATAAGATTGGCAACTATTTTATTTGTATAAGATTGGCAACAAGTCTAAATAGTATTTGGGATGTGTTGCGCTAAATAAAATCTAGCACCAAAACTAATAATCTCTTTTGCCATTTACATTTATAACATGGTGACCAGAAAAGTTTGTTCTATATGAGGCTTGCAGATGCTCTATAGTTCCACGATCCACTGTTATCCTATAGCCATCAAGGACTTCTGCTTGATTGGAACTGTGACGGTGTTGTCTTTTTCCCTGCCTCTAAAAGCAAATTACTTTCCTGTTACTCTGCCTCTGGGGGGCAGGGCCCCGGGCTCCCTTTCCTTGTCTGTGCCACAGCCCCAATGCAGGGCTGAAGCAGAACTGGAAGATTTCTTCTAAGCCCTATCATCTGTTACCCAGCTCTCAAACTCTACCTACTACAAGGATTCTCTTTAGATGGTGGTGGGGAGGGGTGGGGAGAATGAAGTAAAAAAGGAGGACATGACTGCTCCTACATGTGGTGCAAGAGGTTTACTGTTGGTGTGAGGGCGAGCATAGCCAGAGGCAAGGACATCTCGGAGAGTCCAGAGTGAACAGGACTCTGAGCCGGGCCAAGGGAAAAGAGGGGAGGGTCAGGAGACCAAGAGGCCAGGAGGGTAATGGGTAAAAATAAAGATAAAAAGACCAGCGTAGCCAAAATGGCTGGATTCTATAGGGAAGAGCTGCAGGTGGAACGGCAGCCCAGTCCCCGGGCTGGAGAGTTCCGTATGCCAGCCACACTCTGTAACAGACAGGGACTGAGGGATGCTGGGAGAACCTGGCAGCCAGGGTCCTCTTTGATATGTTAGATATGCACCTGAGTTAGCCTAGAGTTTGAGACTAACACCTTTTAAGTCTTATACAGTAACAATGTGTCTGTGTCACTGAAAACCTCACTACAGATGGTTTTCCCTCAAAATAAGGCTGAGTGTTGCTCAAAAAGTAACCAGCTTTTCCCAACTGACAGCAGATCTCAGTCCACCATGAAAACAAAAGACAAGAGCTTCACTTTGGGTCTTCAATTGCCTGTTATCCCTGCCCCCAGGAAGCCTGGCCCTTCCAGCTTCTTTCCTATGGACTCTAGCCCACCTTCCTGGCTGTGTCCAGTTCCTGTGCTATAGTTAAAAGAGGCGAGGAGCTTTAATTTAATCCCAGCACTTAGGAGGCAGTGACAGGTGGGTCTCTGTGAATTCAAGGCCAGTTGAGTGGTGGACATACTGAGTTCCAGGTCAGGCAAGGTTTTACAGTGAGACTTTATCTTAAACACACACACACACACACACACACACACACACACACACACAAGGCAGAAATGCCCTCACAGCAGAAGGCAATGATCAAAAGTCCTTGAGACACTGTACTGGCTGGTAATATGTCAACTTGACACAAATTAAGAGTCATCAGAGAGAAAGGAGCCTGACCTGAGAAAATACTCCCATGACATCCAGCTGTAAGGCATTTTCCCAATTAGTGATTAAGTCAGGAGGGCCCATCCCATGGTGGGTGGGGCCTCTGCATCAGCTCCTGCCTCCAGGTTCCAGCCCTGCTTGAGTTCCTGTCCTCACTTCCTCCAACAACAGACTACTATCTGGAAGTGTATGCAAAATAAACCCTTTCTTCTCAGACTTTCTTTTCTGGTTTTGCAGTTTTCTACACAGCAATAAAAAACACTAAGACAGACACAGAACAAAATTAGAACCTCCGATTTTTCCCACTTTGTGTGTGCTCACGAGCATGTGAGGGATCAAAACTAGAACATATACATGCTGGTCAAACATTCTGTATCCGGGCCCTCGATTTTTATTTGTTTGTTTGGTTGGTTGGTTGGTTTGGTTTTTGATTTTCAGTTTTTGAGAAAGGGTCTTACTGTGTGTACTGGCTGTCCTGGAACGCTTCTAACTCAGAGATCTGCCTTCTTGGGCCGCTCTAATGCTGAGATTGATGGCACGAGCCATCACTGCCCATTTTGATTTAAAAAACAAAACAAAACAAAACAAAACAAAAAACCACTGGCTTTCCTCCATGAAATTTCAGTGTTGGCTTACTGATGTTTGGACTTTAGAATCAGAACTGGTTCAAATCTCCTGTAGCCACCCAACCGTGATTACTATTTCCTTACCTATAACCAAGGAAATAATTCTATCTACCTCACAGGAGTAGCTGAAAAGATTAAATTAAATAATGGATGAAACGTACTTTGTATTTTGTTGTTGTTGTTTTTCTACACAGGGTTTCTCTGTGTAACAAGAGTAAGAAGAGCTCTGGCTGTCCTGGACTCACTCTGTAGACCAGATTAAACTTGAACTCAGAGATTTGCCTGCTTCGGCCTCCCCAGTGCTTGGGATTTGAGGCATGAGCCACCACACCCAGCTGTACTTTGTGTATTTTGGGTGTTTCACAGACATTAACTTCTCTACCTCTTCTTTACTCTTTCCTATAGCCAGCAAGCCAAGAAAATATTAAAAATGTCACAGAAAACTGAAAATAAATCTATGCTACGACCTATTATGTTTCTTCTGAGTCTAGGTGTGCATTTTAAACTCTAGAGGAAGTCTGTGAAGGCAGACAATAATTCCATAGCCTTTACCTAGAGTCAGAGGAGGAAGGAAGGAGAACAGAAGGAGAGGTTCTCAGAGAAAGCTTATACCTTAAGGTTGGATTTAATACAAGCAGAGACTTGGCTGCCTCATGATGTACACAAGAATAGAGAGGTCAGGGTTCCCACCTCGTGAAAGAAACATCAAAGTTGCCAGGATCAAAACAGTCATTTGCATCTTAAGAACAGCAACAAAAAGTAAAAGATGACAGTGTGGTGGTCCATGCTTTCAATCCCAGCACTTGGGAGGCAGAGGTAGGAGGATCTCTGAATTCAAAGCCAGCCTGTTGTTGGGGCTGGAGAGCTGGCTCAGAGGTTTAGAACTCTGGCTCTTCTTCCAGACACCTGTAGTTCAATTCCCAGCAACCACAGGGTGGCTTATAACCATCTACAGTGAGATCTGGTGTCCTTTGCTGATGGGAAAAAGTCAGCCTGCTCTATATGAACATGTCCAGGTCAGCCAAAGTGCCAGAGCGAGAATCGGTCACAGAACAAACAAACAAATAGGTAAACAGAAAATGTTTGTATTTCATGGAAATGACCTCAACAGCTTCTCTTAGAGTCCGACCTTGCAGAGGCACCTTTGTGGTGCTGGGGATCAAACCCAGGACTTGCACATGCTAAACACACACTCTACTACTGAGTTACATCCCCAGTACCAGTGTGACATCACATGAAAAGCATCATATGTGCAGCACCCATCAGTTCAGCCTCACACCCAAGGCACCTGCCAACAAGCCTGAGGAGCAGGGTTCTATCCCCAGGACCTTCATAACGGAAAAAGAGAATTCTTGCAAACTGTCCTCTGACCTCTATATATTCATTGTGGTACATGTACACACCTCTACACACAAAGTAAATAAAACGTAATTTAAAAACTCTCCCTTGCCTCAGCGTGTTTGCATATTAGATTACAGTAACACACATATGACCATTTCAATATTCTGCTACTCACAAATATCAGCATTCTTTGGGAAAATCTCTTTCTCCGACAACCCAGCCTCCCCTCCCTACTCCATCCCCCACAATGGGTTGAAAATATGAAGGGTTTAAGGTGATTTACGCTGGGCAAGGCCTAAGTAAAGTTTGCAAGCCCCGAAGAATTAAGTCTGCAGAATGTTTGCTTCTATGGAGTCTCCCGTAAGGTGCAAAGCACAGGTGTTCTGTAGCTATTTCTTCCCAAGCAACAGAGCTTTACGTGGAGAAAAGGCTACGGCACAGAGCACAAAGCACACCAATCTCTCCATGAGGCATCCTAAATAGTTTTTGATAATGCTAAATTTAGCACAGAGCATCAACTCTTTAAAAAAAAAATCAAAAGAAACAGCTATCTTCCTGACGCAAATCGTCATGGGTTCACAATTTTTATTATATGTATGTGTGTGTGTGTGTGTGTGTGTGTGTGTGTCTACCATCTATCTATAGTTATTTATTTACTTACTTATGTATTTATTTGGGGGCGTGAGGGGGATATGTGCATGCCACAGCAAACATGCAGAGGTTAGAACATAAGTTGCAGGAGCTCTTTTCCACCACATGAGTCCAGGAAACCCAACTCAGGTCATCAGTTTGGGTAGTATGTTTGGCAGCAGATACCGTTACCCACTGAACCATCTCACCAGCCCCAGGATATTTTTCAAGTGTAAAATTCTTAGCATTTCTTGACCTTGTTGGGGGAGAAGAGTAGAACGGGAAATGAATAACTTTATTCCTCTTAAATTTTAACAACATACCTAGTATTATATCCTTTAGAGGTTGGGCCAAGGGTTTAGTTTGTGCCTTAGGACTAATAACAAGGGAGAACCAGGCAGTAGTGATGCACACCTTTAACCCCAGTGCTCGGGAGGCAGAGGCAGGCAGATCTCTTAGTTCGAGGCCAGCCTGGTCTAAGCAAATTCCATGTCAGCCAGGGCTATACAGAGAAACCCTACCTCAAAGGAAGGAAGAAGGAAGGAAGGAAGGAAGGAAGAAAGGAAGGAAGAAAGGAAAAAAGAAAAGAAACCCCTACTTTGATGGACCCAGATAAACAGAAAGAACTTGTTCTAGTTCTTCCCAAATGGTAGGGCTGGATTATTTCACCTTATATGAACCCTATTCTGCTAATAGAATGAAGACCTTCTGGAAGATATACTCTTCATGTCCTAATCTTAGACCCAATAAAGGACAAATCTACTTGCCAGGCTAGGAACATTAAAACTCACAGTCATATTACTTTAAGAATTTAGGGTTGACAAATATAATTCTCTTGTTTATATTTATATATATTTGAGACAGAGTCACAGGTGGTCTTGAACTCACTATGTAGCCTAGGATGACCCTGAACTCCTGATCCTCCAGTGTCCAACTCCCAAGTGCTAGGATTAGAGGTACACACTACACCCAGTTCAATATTTATCTTTTGTAAGTGTATTTTTAAAGGTTTATTATTATTACATGTAAGTCTGTTGGTATGTACATCTGAGTGCTGTTCCCATAGGAAGGAGGAGGCATCAGTAGATTTGAGTCACCCAGCATGGGTGCTGAGCTTCTAACTCAGGTCCTCTGCAAAAGCAGTAAGTGCTCTTAACTGCCATGCTATCTCTCCAGCCCTCAGTGTCTGTAATGTGTCCTTAATGAAGGCCCATCTAGATTCATCTACAGGCTTTTGTTTTGGTTTCTTTTTCTTTTTTCTTGTTTTTCAAGACAGGGTTTCTCTGTATATCCTTGGCTGTCCCGGACTTGCTTTTGTAGACCAGGCTGGCCTTGAACTCACAGAGATCCACCTGCCTCTGCCTTCCAAGTGCTGGGATTAAAGGCATGTGCCACTGTACCTGCCTCTTGGTTTGTTTTTCAAGACAGGGTTTCTCTGTGTAGCCTTGGCTGTCCTGGAACTCACTATGTAGGCTGGGCTGGTCTTGAGCTCCTCCTATCTCTGCCTTCTGAGTGCTGGGATTCAAGGTGCGTGTTACCATTGTCCAACTCTCCAGACTTTTAGTCAATTCAGTCTTCAAAACAACAAAACTCACAAGAAGAAATTAGGTAAATCGTTTTCTGGAGGCAGAGTCTCAGCATGTGGCCCTAGTAGGCCTGGAACTCACATCACTGACCTCCAACAGAGATCCATACCACAATATCACCTCATCAACAGATAAATGGCTTCGTGTGTGTGTGTGACAGGGTTACTCTGTGTAGCCCTGGCTGTTTTGGAATCACACTCTGTAGACCAGGCTGGCCTCAAACTCACAGAGGTAGAAGTTACACTTTCTAAATGACACGAACTGGTAAGACAAAAACAAAAATAGGCTTATGAGAGGGAGGGGTGACCAGCGATCTGTCAACTGCCTGGACAGTATGCACGGAGAAGTGAGAGTCTGAGGAGTGAGCCTCCCCTTAAAGCGGCACCCGTACACACTTGCTTTGCTTCGAATACATAGAGGAGGTAATCAGTTCCATAACATGCCCAAGTGTCTGGATCTGAACCATACTAAGACTGTAAGAATTTGGGATTGCTTGCCCCAATCCCAAGGAGGAAAGAAAAAGAATAAAAACATGAGGTGCTTAGACTAGAAGCCTTCTTGGAAGTTCAGGGTGAAATTTCTACTCTATCCTGATAGACTCTTAAACCCCAGAGAGGGTCACAAAGCATTGTTCCCACTGTCCTTATTTAGGACAGTGTGTAAAAGAAAGTTAAAAACAGGGCTCAGCGGTGAAGAGCACTGGCTGCTCTTCCAGAGGTCCTGAGTTCAATTCCCAGTAACTGCATGCTGCCTCATAACCATCTATAATGTGATCTTATGCCCTCTTCTGGCGTGCAGGCATACATGGAGATAGAGCAACTCATATACATTAAATAAATAAATCTTAAAAAAAAAAAAAGGAGATAAAAAACAGCCCAGCCCAAAGTATTATGCACAGGGGATTTTAGCTGCCAAAGTCCCAAGACACCTAAACAGCTAGGTGCCAAAGACTGAGAAAGACCAGTATTCCTAAAGAACTGGTGGACTGATGCAGGCTGCGGGAGACACACCACCAAAGATGACTGTTTTAGAAGTATGCTTCCTGCTGGCCGGGAGAAACAATGGATGAAAGAAAAAGTTCCTTCTTTGTGACCCCCATTGATCTTACAATGCCACTGACAGTCACAATTAATCCAACCACAATGTCAGTCACACCCAACCACAAAGCCACCCAGGGTCATAAAGGCTGTGAACCAGACAACTGCAGCTTCCTACATAGCAGGTCAAATCAGGTACCCTCTAACATAGCCCCCATCATGGCGAGATGCTCTCTCTTTGGAACAGCTAACCCCCTCCCCCCAACAAAGTCCTCTACTCACCTGATTGCCAAACACAGCCACGGAGCAAGCTGTCGAGACCTCATCAGCCCCGAACCAGACCGAAGCAATGCGGGAGGGCATGCCCAGGATGAAGACCTGTGCCACAGAGCAGATGACCTGACCCACCATTGTGACTGCAAAGAGGTGAGGCTCCAGGCTGCCCAGCTTCACCCAGGCCCCCAGGCAGTTGAGAGCCGAGCCGGTGATAGCGATGGTACGAAGACCAAACTTCTCCAGCATCCAGGCCACCGGCAGGAGCAGAGGGATATAGGTCAGCATGTAGCACATGGACAGCCAGTCGATGGCAAAGGCGCTGACGCCATAGAAGGTCATAAAGATGTTATTGATGGAGCCGTACTGGATCCACTGGAAGGCATTGCACAAGGAGTAGCAGCTGAACACCAGGACCACGACCCAACGGCGCTTGCTCACCTTGATCACGCTGCCTTCCCGACCCGAGCTACTGGGCTGGGTCGTCACACCGCTGGGTTGAGCAAAGGTACTGGGGGGTGCTGAACTGCTGGGATGGACAGAGACGCTGGGGTCGATGGAGACGCTGGGATGGCCCGAGACGCTAGGATGGATGGAGACGCTGGGATGGCCCGAGACGCTAGGATGGATGGAGACGTTGGGATGGCCCGAGACGCTAGGATGGATGGAAACACTGAGATGGCCTGGGTCGCTGGGAGGGTTGGAGTAGCTGGTGTCCGTCTGGAATGCAGACTCTGGCCTAGGGCTGTCATTGCTCTCCTCCTGGTTGAGACTTTCATTCACCATGACCACAGCGAGCTCCCCGGGCACGTGCTGACCCCTACGACCGTCCCCCTAGAACTGGGCGAGGGAACACTTGTCCAGGAGCGCGCCTCTGTTCGCGGAGAAAGAGACCTCAGATGCTGATCCTCTCACGGGTCCCTGGGAACCCTTGCTCCCTCCCTCGCAAACTGTTGTCCCCAGGTCGGCCGCAGTCCCTCGCCCCGCGCTCTCAGGCTGTCCGGAGGAAGCGCTGACCGTCCTGGAAAGAGGCTGCTCCCTGAACTGCGGCCGGGCCGGCTAGGTTCGCTCCCGGGCAGGCTGGGGCCTCGCCCCCTCGGGCGCACGTGACCGCCCCGCCCCCCGGCCTGCCCGGCTACCCACGCCCCGCAACCCCTCCCACCCAGGCTCCCCTGCCTTCTTGAGCCGGGGCACGGCGCTTGTTTCGCCATAGCTTGGGGTGCATTTCTCCCCGACGTCCCGGGCACCATGGAAACCGCCCGGGTTAGCCCCCACCCCCCACCCTGCCCCTAAATTCAGTTGTCCCCCCACTCCCGGCGGACATCGCTGGATGATTCCTCACATCCTTCCGAGGTCAGAGTCTTCTCGGGGGGCCAGGGCATGTGCCCTGAGGCCCGGGTACCTCAAAACGCGCAGGGTGGGAAGTGATCCAAGGCAGATGCCCGACTTTCTCTCCCCTTCTCGTGCTGAACTGTACGGGTGATAGTTCGGCGTCCCTGGTCAAAGCTTGCTTTTCTCGGGGCCCTCCCTGCGGACAAAGTCTTATTTGGTGAAATCCTATATGAACTTAAAGGAAAGGGCTGTTTAGTCTCTGACCGGTTCCGGAGGCCTCCCACGAGGGAACCCCGGGAGCCCAGCACAGCCTGGAGTAGAAGCTGTCGGAAGTGTGGCCGTCTGCGCTGGCCCGGGGCGTGGCGTTGAGAGGTAGTTTTGGAAGCCTCCTCGTCCTAGGCTGCCACCTGCCGATCCTCTGAGAGTCTAGTCGCAGCCTTCGAGGCCTGCAGGGGAGGAATGCTGGCTTGCCGTGGTCCCTACAACCCCGAGGATCCGTAGTGATAAAGAACACGAACTCTCGGTTCCGTTCCGGATTAGCGATTTAGGAACGTAACTGTAGGTCACCGCACACCACCTCTGGGCCCCCAGTTTCTTCTACAAAATGTGGATGGTGAAATAATAGCTGTTAGAAAAAAAAAATCCCTGGCTGATTATTCATTCTGCGAAATGTCGCCTGTCCAGACAAAAGGCTAGCATTTTGTTGCACTGTTGGAAACGCGCTTAATGTATTACTTCATGTGTGAGAATCCCGGGACTTCTATGACGTAGAACTATTGCTTCCCGTGTGTGTGTGTGTGTGTGTGTGTGTGTGTGTGTGTATGTATGTATGTTGCATGTCCATGCACAGCAGGCTTTGAAACCACCCAGCTACCCTCAGCCCTCTTGCCTCATTTTATAGACAAGCCTCTTAGAAGCAAGTTATTGTGAGGTCTCAGTTGGCCTGAAGAGCCAAACTTCTCATCATTCTTGTTAACCATGCAGCTACGCAAGAGCAGTTGGAGCTGCAGCCTGGGAGTCCCCTGGGAACCCGGTGGTGGTTTTGTTTTTTTGTTTTGTTTTGTTTTGAGACAGGGTTGCTCAGTGTAGCTCAGGGTGGCTTTGAGCTCCAGTTCCTCCTGCCCCCTAAATGCTTGGAATTCAGGTGTATGCCACCATGCCTGGCCCCAGAGAGCTCCTTAAAAGGGAAGATCCCAGCGGGGTGCTGTACCCCATGCCCGTAATCCCAGCACTCTGGGAGGCAGAGGCAGGAGGATGGCTGTGAGATTGAGGCCAGCCTGTCCTACAAAGCGAGTCCAGGACAGCCAAGGCTACACAGAGAAACCCTGTCTCGAAAAACAACAACAACAAAACCAACACTGCTTCCTTCTCCTCCCACGCCCACCTTTTAAAGTTCTGGGGTAATAATGGTTACAACTCGAGTTGCACATTAGACTCAAGGATGGGTGGCAGGGAAGAGAGATGGTTTGGAATGTAAGAGGGCTTGCTGCTTTCCCAGAGGACCCTGGTTCAGTTCCCGCCACTCACGCTAAGTGGCTCACCAACGTCTGTAACTCCAACTCCGAGGAAATCTCGTACCCTCTTCCAGCCTCAGGCACCAGCACACATGGGCACGTATACACAGACATAAAGGTAGATAACAATAAAATAATAATAATTGTTTAAAAAGAGAATCAATGGGAGAGGGTTGGTTTTGTGGGGGTATCCACAAGACAAGATGGCGCCAACACAGGTTTAAGCCAATAGAAGTTTTTATTAGCCTCAGTTAGCAAGAACAGTTAGCCAGAAGCAGAACTACAGAAGCCAGAAAGCAAGCTTAAAACATTTAGAGACTTCCCCAGGACTCTGGATCAGGTCTTTGTTTTCGTTTTGGCAGGTGGTCCTGCCTGTGTGCTGAGTTTAATAGCCCGGATGTGTCCTCCCATCATGGAATCAGTTGTGCTGAGGTCTGGGGGCCTGTTCTGGGTGGGAGACAAATCAATACATCTGAGGACCCCAGATTTAGTGCTGGCTCAGGGCGGAGAAGAGCATTTTCGCTAACTCACTGACTAGAATGCTGGAAGCATGCATTTCCATTACATGATGGGATAGTCGTAGAGAGCTTGTGCCCGTTGAAGGGTTTCTGTATTCACTCGACATCCCACACTCTTCCAGTCTCTCTAGGGTTCTCCTCCTCCTCCTGGGAGTGCAGGTCCCTTCCTGAGGTGAGCATGACCTCTCTCCAAACTCTTAGACTACCCTTTTCATTTAGACGGGACTTGTGTAGCCCACATTGGCCTCCCCCTCTTTATGCCTCCTGCCTTTCAACTCCCAAGTGCTGGGATTGCAAGTACGGGCCACCAAACACGGTTTCTTTAGCGCTGGGAATCAAACCCAGCGCCTGTTCCTGCTAAGCAGGTACTATATTAACTGAGCCATGTTGCCAGCCCTTACAGTATATTCTCCATTAGACAGATATGGAAACTGAGGCCTTGTGTGTATGTGTGTGTGTGTGGTGTGTGTCTGTATGTGTACATGATGTGTGTGTCTCTGTGAGTATGTGTATATGTGTGCATGTATGTGTGATGTGTGTGTCTGTGTGAGAATGTGTGTGTGCATGTGGGCTAATGTGTGTGTGTCTCTGTGTGTGTGTGTGTGTATATATATATATATATGTATGTACATGTGTGGTATGTGTGTGCTGTGTCTGTGTGCATATATCTGTGTGTGTGTACACGTGTGTGAGTGTGGGGGTGTGTATCTCTGTGTGTGAGTGTGTGTGTGCTCTAGTCTGTGTGGGTGTGACTTGTTCTTCAGATTCCCTTGCTCATCAGCATCAGAACAGACAACCATGAGGCGGAATCCTGCCCCGTGTAGCTTGGCCGTGCTCTCAGAACAGTGTTCTAGTGGCAATTTCCAGGGTCTAACCTGAGATTTGAGCTTGTTTTGTGTTGTGGAATGGGTCTGGTTTGCTGTGTGCTCCGGAGTGGATCTGCTTAGAAGTTCTACTCTTCTCTGGGATCTTGGAAGAAGGGCTTAATTCCTCCACATCTAACAATGAATATTAATCACCCTTGATTCGCTCAGGCTTGGTGGCGCATGCCTGTGATCCCAGCACTCTGGAGGCAGAGGCAGGCAGATCTCTGGGAGTCCCAGGCCAGACTGGTCTACAAATCGAGTCCAGGACTCCACAGGGAAATCCTGTCTCCACAAACGAACAGTGGTGTTTAGGCTGTCGCTAGTGACTGTTGCTGGTTGACTTCCACCAGGGGCCAGATAGCTCTATAACTTTTAGGTGGATATTACACAGAGAGGTTCTTTAGTCATCTGTCGTAAAGACATGTCTTGAGTAGCTTCCTACGTGTTCTCTACCTATGTGTCCCATCTACAGGCATCTGCAGGCACACATTGAAGAACATGGGTCTACATACCTGAGGGAAGGGATTTCTTTCCGATTGAGGGCTCTGGTTTGGGATTGAGCCCAATCGCCAGGGAATGAAGGAATCTCTGGAACCGTGAACTCCATCCAGCCTGGCCCCTGAAGGATACCAGCAAAGTTTTCCCTCTGGTGGTTAAGAGCAGCTTGACACAGTAAGCACAAAAACTGAAGTGAAAAAATGTCAGCCTCCCAACAGGCTGATCTCAAACTCTTAGAGATCTGCCTGCCTCTGCCTCCCATGTGCTTGGCTTAACGGAGTGTGCCGGGTGAGGACATGAATTTGGATCCCCAAACACAAGTGAAAGTCTGGGCCTAGGCAGCATGTGCCCGTAGTCACAGCACTGGGAAAGTGGTGACATTAGGTTCCTGGGGCTTGACTGTTGGCTAGTCTTGCTGAATCGGGTTCAGTGAGAGACCTTGTCTCCAAAACTAGGGTGGAGAGCAATTGAAGAAGACACGAGACCTCAACCTCTGACGTTCACACGCATAAACACACATTTGCACACACCTACGAACACACATATGCATGCACGTAAGCATGTACATACAATAAACTACATAAATAAATAATAAATAAATCCGTTAAGTTGAATCAAATTTAATAGAGTTATTTCACAGAGACCCTTAGGAGGTGCCTAGGGTGTGGTCAGCTCTGAGTTTGACAATGTTAGTGTTAAGATGGACACTTGAGACTCCAAACCCTGGCCAGAGCAGAGAGGAATGCCTCCCTGGCTATGGTGTATTCTCCAAAAGATGTATCAAGCTGCCTCCTCACAATACTGGCTGAGGCATCAGAAGTCCCGGTATCCACTCCTGAATCTTATTTAACTAGTTTCTGACCTTTTTTGCATCTAGTATCTTCGTACTTATAAGTTCTTTTTTTTTAAAGATTTATTTATTTATTGTATGTATATGAACACTTTGTTGTCATGCATACCAGAAGAGGATATCAGATGCCATTACGATTTAATCATTATATATCCCAATTGAAGCCCCCTCCTTCAACACCTCCCTGGTCCCACCCTCTCTTCCTCTTCCCCCCATTCCCTTCCCCTAGTCCAACGAAGAGGGAGTTCTCCACTATTGTCATCTGCCCATAGCTTGTTAATCTTTAAGGTTTTATCTCTTCCATTTATAACTCAGTTCCCTTTCCTCCACCTTCTGAGCCATTCCAAGGTTTACCCTTCAGGAAACCCAGAGCCTGAGAACTGCCCAGAATTCTCTCCCAATCACTGCCAATGCTCCGCTGGTCCCCTCCTCTCCTTTCCCATCGCTGCCATCTTGGTTTGGCCTCTCTTGGCCTGTCACCCTCTTCTCATTGTACGTAGTTCTTCCAGCTTACTGCCAGGCCACTTGATGGGTTTTTCTTAGACTCTTTCCCGTCACTCCCCAGCCTCAAATTTTCCAGTGGCCACCTGATACACTCCCCAGCCTACCGCACAAGGCCTCTCTGACGTCATTTGGGACATGCTTCCCACCACTGCCCACTCCTCACTTTTGCTCCAGACACATGGACCCACCTGCAGCTCCCACCAGCAGTATGGACCCAGTATGCCTTGCACACACCATGCGTTATAATGCACGGCAGGAGTTGCCCCATGAGGAAGCCTCCCCACACCCTGGTGGGCTTTACAGAGCTGGACCCGCCCTGCTTGTGCATCTTGATGGTAATTCCTGTCACATTCACTCGTAAAGGTTCACTGACTTTAGACTTAAAGTTTCTGGATCCTATCCCGTCCATCTTCAAACCCCAACCCAGCTCCATGTTTAGCTCCATGAGGACTAGGGACTGACTTCTTGCCTCGTTTCCCAGAGGAGTCCTACCTTAGGTGGCCTCAAAGTTTAGTATAGGTTAAATGCTTCTTAATGAATAAAAAACAAAAATGTCCCTTCATGAAATGAGACGTGCTAGACATTGGAGGAACACTCGCCTTTAATCCCAGCCCTCAGGGAGACAGAGGCAGGAGGGATTTCTGTGAGTGATAGGCCAGCCAGGTCTACCAAGGGAGTCCAGGACAGCCAGGGCTACACAGAGAAACCCTGTCTTGAAAAACCAAAACCAAACCAAACCAAAAAGTAACTAAAACACAAGTGCTGAAGAGGAAGGAGATTTTTTTTTTCTTTTTTGCATAATCTACAGAAAGCCTAGGGATGTGAGGCCCTCTTTGCATAACAGAATAGGGAACCTGTATGCAGAGAGCTTTGCTGATGGCCAGGGCCACAGTCAAAAGTACAGGGTAACAAAGCAAAGGGGTGCTGACTGGGTAGGGCTCTGCGGTTAATGGAGCCAGCATGTTGGAGGAAATACAGACGGAGAACCATCAGGTTCCGCCATGATGTTTACGGGAATGAAACTTGAGCCCAGAAAACTGAGTTAGTCATTCATTCATTCACCACTGTAACTTCCCACAGGTCAGTCAGGCCCTGGGTGTACAGAAAAGAACAAAAAGTGGGGTTCTTGCCCACACAGAAGCGGTAGGGCAGATTGTCTCAGGATACCACAGTGAATGCCATGGGAGAGAGCCATGCTGAGTCAGAGGCTGGCAAAGCCAGGAATTGGGAGGCTCTTGGTGTTAAAGTCCTTACCTGCTGCAGGGCGTGGCTGCCATACCCTGCCCTCTACCTAGGGGCAGGGCTTCTCTCCCAGAGGCCCTTCACTATATGATCCAGACATCTTGGTGCCTTGGCCCCCTTTTTGCCCTTTCCTCCTTCCCCCACCTTTCTGCCCTCTCTCTCTCCCTTCCCCTCCCAGCACGCACTCCCCTTTCCTCTCCCCTCCCCTTCCCTCGCTGCTCCCAACAAACCTGCATTTATATAATAAAGCTTCATCTCCTTGCCTTCCGGGAGCTTATGGTCAAGGCAACAGGGTAGATGCCATCAAGTACCCATGTGTGTACATAAGGCTTTTTAGAAAAAGAGTAAGAGCTCTAATTGTAGGATGTGCTAGAGATCTTAAGAGTTGACAAAATTGAAAAAGGCAGCCTAGTCAGAGAGGACAATGAGCAAGGACCCTGTTCTGGGAAGGAAAATTTGTTTGTTTGTTTTGCTTTGTTTTTGGAATTGAACCTAGATAGCATAGCTAGAGGGAAAGTCAGAAGTGAGAGACAGAGGTGGGGGTGGAAGAAGGAATGTGTAAAGAGAGAGGAGACAGGAAGGGGAAAGGAAAGGAAGGAAGGAAGGAAGAAAGAAGAGGGAAGGGGAAAGGGAGGAGCTGGATCTTAGTTGCAAAGAAGAGCAACTGGGAGCTTTAAAGTAAATGGGTGGTGTCCGTTCTGAGGCTGGGAGCGATGGCTCTGATTGCTTTGGGAAGAATCCAAAGTCAGAGAGACCTCACGGGAGGATGCTGAGGTCCTTCAGGTGAGAATGAGATTCATGAGCTGAACAGAGCTAGCAGGATGGGAAGAAAAAGGAGGAGGCTGGATTTGAACCATGGTGTGGGGGTGATGAGGATGGAGTCAGGATAAATGTCCTGACTGGGTTTCTAGGAGATCTGAGTGGATGGGTGGTGAGATTAGCAACTTCATTATTATTTCAATAATGTATCATTATTAATAACTTTATTAATAATTCTGAAATGTTGTATTGCGGGAAGGGGATAAATGCAAGTGTCTGCTGTTTACTGTCCTACCACTCTCTCAGCCACTGTCAGATGGAAGCTTAAAACCTGAGCAGTGGTGGCACATGCCTTGAATCCCAGCGCTCAGGAGGCAGGGAAAGGCAGATCTTTGAGTGTGAGGCCAGCCTGGTCTACAGAGTGAGTTCCAGGACAGCCAGGGCTACACAGAGAAACCATGTCTGGGGGATGAGGGATGTGTGTGTGTGTGTGTGCACGTGTGCGCGTGCGCGCATATGTATGTAGTTTTTGAGACAGTTTTTCAATATAGACCAGGCTGATCTCTAAGTCACTGTAAATGACCTTGAATTCCTTATCCTCCACCTCTACCTCCCAGGGCTGGGATGACAGACATGTGGCCCTATGCCAACTGCCAGGGAATTTACTTTAAATTCAGGATGTGAGTTCCCGTGAGATGCCAATAGCCAAATGGTATGAAAATCAGCGAGTCCCAAGTCCCTTGTCATCTTTCTCTGCTGGCATCACGCCTCCTCAAGCCACTAAATGAGGCCGCTGTGCTTTCCAGTGCCTTGGCAAGCCTTGGGCTTCACGCACCTTCACTCTCTCCTTTGTAAGGACCATTCCTGTGGCCAGAGTGTGGCCTGGGAGCACCCCTACACTTGGGCTGCCCAGGCCTGAGTCTCCAATCACAGGCATTCTGCAGGCGATCCTAGAGTCTAGGCGTGGCTTCTCGTATTTTTATTCTTTCATTTATGGGCATGGCTGTTCTGCTTGCCTGGACATCTGTGTGCATGCGTACAGCAGTGCCCCCTGGAGTTCAGAAGGGGGTGTTGGATTCTCTAGGGCGTTGGACTGGAGCTGCACAACTCCACGTGAGAGCTGGGGATTGAATCCACGTCCTCTAGAAGAGCAGCAAATGCTCTTAAATGCTGAGCCATCTCTCCAAACATCTTCCTCCTCTCTTTGAGGTGGAGTCTCACTATGCGGCCCCAGCTGGCATGAAATCACTATGTAGAATAGGGTGGCTTCAAACTCACAGTCTTCCGCTTCCTGAGAGCTGGGATTAAAGGCGAAAGGCCAAGGTGACAAAGTGTTTTTCTTGCTGGAAGCACTTGCATTTTATTTTAATAAACACCTAAAGTCGTGGGAATGAAGTTCTAAGAATAGGGTTTCAGGCATCCGGTTAGGCATGGAAGAGATTATAAAATAGTGTGTGTGTGTGTGTGTGTGTGTGTGTGTGTGTACATATTTTTGGGCTCCTGTTCAATGTATTACATGCTGTCACTCTAAGGTCTGATCATTTGGTCACTGGACACTTGACCACAGCTTTATCATAGGAACAATTTGTCAACAGGACACGTCAATATATTAATGCATTATTTTAAAACCTATTAAGCTTCCGCATTTTAATAATTTATCTTCAAGCATTCATCAGATTACCTTCATCTGTTCCTTAGCTCATTGTGCCTTCATCCTTGTTCCTTCATGCTCATCCTTGATGGCTTGTGTTGACAACCTGACTTGGCCCCGAGTCATAGATCCTGCTTTGTGTCGAGTGTTTTCCTCTGCTGCCTGGCTTACCCTACTGTGGTGGCCACAAAGCTTCTTGCGGGATTTCACTCCAGTGCTGTGTACCCCGTGTCCTGCTTTCTGTCCGAAACTGTGTTCCTTCAGTTTTGAGAGAGTGCTCCGTTGACAGAGGGACAGTTCGTACATTGGAGTCCATGAATGCTTTGGGAGTTTATAAATGCTTGGAATCCTACTGCCAAAAGTTGATGGATTCATGTGTGTTTTGTTGAGGGGAAGCAGAGAGCCTATAGAGACCTTCAAGCATTTGGGGGTTATATGGGGTCTACCCCCAAATAAAAGAAATCGGTGGTTTAGGTGGCTGATTTACATATTTCAAGTATTAAAAAAAAATCCACCATGGGGCACATCATTGGGTGTGTTTACTGCTGTTACTACCAACACCATGCTTATTTTATCACCATGGCCACCAAGTTATGTAGTTGTATTAGTCAGGGTTCTCTAGAAGAACAAAACTGATAGAATGAAAAAAAAAAAAAATATATATATATATATATATATGGGATTTTATTTCTTTGGTTTTTTGTTTTGTTTTGTTTTGTTTTTCAAAGCAGGATTTCTTGGGGCTGGAGAGATGGCTCAGTGAGTAAGAGCACTTCCTGCTTTTCCCAAGGACCCTGGTTCAATTCCCAGCACCTACATGGAAGCTCACAACTGTCTGTAAAGCCAATTCCAAAGGATCTGACACCTTCACACTAATGCACATAAAATAAAGTTAAATAAATAAAAATAAAATATTTTAAAAAACAAAACAACACAAAAACAGGATTTCTCTGTGTGGCCTTGGCTGTTCTGGACTTTCTTTGTAGACCAGGCTGGCTTTGAAATTCACATTGCTCCACCTACCTCTGCCTCCCAGAGCACTGGGGTTATAGGTGTGTGCTACCACGCCCTGCTCAAAATCTTTTTTTAAATGTTTGTCTCTAAACTGTAGGCTCAAGTAAAATAAAAAAATAAATTAAGTGCTTCCTTACCTCAAGAGGGAAGAACCGGGCTGGAGAAGTGGCTCAGAAGTTAGAGCACTGGCTGTTCTTCCAAAGGTCCTGAGTTCAGTTCTCAGCAACCACATGGTGGCTCACAATCATCTATAATAAGATCTGGTGCAGGCAGAATATGTATATATAATAAATAAATAAATCTTAAAAAAAAAAAGAGGGAAGAACCAGGGCATAGTCACAATCTAAGCAAAACTTACTCTTAACAGTGTAAAAAAACTCAGAGTCCAGTATCTAGGATTCACTTACAATCTTCTGAGCTCTAGTAAAGGGTCACTTCTTTGGCTACACCCTCTGCAATACACACAGTTTGACTTCTAGGCTCCAGCTGGCTCCACTCATCACTGATGCTGTTCCTGGTGGTCATCCCATTGTATTAGAATGCCCAAAATGCCGGGGTCTTCTGCAACCGGGCTGAACTTTCACCAGTAGCTTCTCCTGGGCTCCCTTCATGGTGCCAAGACTCAACTTCTCTGCATGACCCCTTCAGGCCTGGGCCTTTAACTGACACTGAGGCTCACCTCTCCCAGTGCCAAGCCTTAGCTGCTCTCCATGACCTCCTTCATGCCTTCAAAACCAGTATCGCCTGGGTGACTCCTACACCACCAAATTTGGCTGTCAGCTCAAGGCACAACCTTGGCCACCTCTGGAGCACAGCTCATGTGTGCTGACTCTCCGGAAACACTTCCCAGAAGATAACATCTCAGTGATGCTGATCTATTCTTCATCGCTGCTATTTTCTCAGTTCCAGGTAACCATCATCAACTGCCCCAGTTTCACTTCAATGGTACTAGTGTCTTGTTAATTACAGCTGACTCTTTTGCCCAGCTGACCAGAACCACAGAATCTTAATTCAAAATAGCAAATATGCAGCCAGGGAGATGAGGGGTTGGGTGGCACATGGCTTTAATTCCAGCACTCTTGGGAGGCAGAGGCAGGTGAATCTCTGAGTTTTGAGGCCAATCTCATCTGCGAACCCAGTTCCAGGACAGCCAGAGCTACACAGAGAAACCCTGTCTTGATAATCTTTAAGTAATTCTCAGACTTTTCTCTGAACTTCTCAAGCCAGGCTTCCATCATCTGCATTTTTCTCAGCATTTTTCTTCCCGGCTCCTGTGTAACAGCTCACCACATTATGAACCACTCACTTTTTTGTTTGTCTGTTTGTTTGTTTGTTTGTTTTTCACCCAAAGCTCCAAAGTTCTTCCATGGTTCTTCCAGAAACAACATGGTCATGTATGTCCATGTTTGTGGTAACAATTTCTGTCCTAATTAGGCTTACTATTGCTGTGATAAAAACAAACAATCAATGGCCCAAAGCAGCTAATGTGGAGGAAAAAGGGTTTACTTGGCTTATACTTCCACATCACTCTCTATCATGGAGGGAAGTCAGGGCAGGAACTCAAACAGGGCAGGAACGTGGAAGCAGGAGCTGATGCAGAGGTCATGGAGGGGTGCTGCTTACTGGTTTGTTCTTCATGGCTTGTTCAGTCTGCTTTTGAGAGGACCAGGCTGACCCCCCCCCAAAAAAAAAGTCATCAGTCCCAGGAACTAGGAACTAGGCTGTAGGTCACCAGTTCCAGGAACAAGACCATAAAAGTCCCTACCCAAGGAATGGCCTGGAGGTAACCACAAGAATGGGAAGGTATCTTATCTCAGGGTGGGCATCTGTGCTGGGCAGCCCACCAACCTCGTAGTACTGAACATTCATGGTACAGAAAATGCCTAACTTTCCTGAGATCTGTAGATGGCTCACCCAGTGTTAGTTATGTTAGTTAGCCAGTCACTTTTTAACAAGCTTCCCCTTACTGAATGTCACCCAATCGTGTAACTGCTAAGCTGGGAGTTCCCGGCCCTTGCTCAAACCCCAATAAAAACCCTTCTGCCCCTGAGCTCGGGGCTCTGCACTCGAGAACCACTGCATGGCAATGTGGGCCCAAGCTTGAGCTTGTGATTAAGACCCTACTGTGTTTGCATAGGAATCAGCTCCTTGGAGGTCTTTGGGGTTTGAGAGACTTGGGCATAACTCTTTTTTTATAGAACCCAGGACCACCTGCTCAGGGATGTCCCACCCAAAATGGGCCCACCTTCATCAATCACTCAAGTAAGAAAATACCCTACAAGCTTGCCTTCAGCCTGATCTTACGGAGGCATTTTCCAATTGAGGTCCCTTCCTCTCAGATGACTGTAACTTGAGTCAAGTTGACATTAAACTAGCCAGCACAGAAATACATATCTAATATGGATTTTTCAGTACAAATTGTGAATGTTGGAGGCAGCTTTTGAGGGCTAGACCAAGAAGCTACTGGGTTAATTTTGGCCAGAATGAGGTGGTCTTCCTTATAAGAAGTGATCATTTATCCTCCTGCTAGTTGTAACAAGATGTTGAGGCCCATGCTGAAAGGGAATAGGAACTCTGGCTTCCTTAGTTCAGGTGTCCTGGATCTGAAAAAGAGAACACCCAGAAGGAGTTATGGAATGTGCAGGGAGTGGAAATGGGGAAGTGCTTCTGTTTATCTGCCCGCTGATCACTCAAGACCGTATTTCAGTTGAGACAGAAATCACTAGGCGAGCCACACATTTCAGACTGAAGTGACTTCTCACTGCCATAAAGGTCAGCAAAGCCAACCTGCTGACACAGATCCCCCTCCCCCACCGACTCTTGAGTCATCGTGTCTGAATGACTATGCTGACACAAACAGGTCTCACCAGGTGAATCCAACTGACAAGAAGTGGGGCACAGGGCAGCCTGGCAGAGTAGAAACAGGAAAGCCCAAGGCTCACCGTTAGTCTCCACTCTGTTACCTCGGGCCAGAGGGCTAGCTGGTGCTTCATGTCTGGCTGAACAGGACAGGCACAGGAAGCAGAGCTCTTGACATAGTGTGGGTATGGGATTAACTTTGACCCTCACATCTTCAGAGGTGATGTGTGGCGACCAGGTGGAACCCCCAAACCCTACAGAGCTGCCTGTCATTCCTTTATGAATCCCTTTATATTGAGCTCTTGGGTGCCCAGAGCGGTGAGCTTACATCCAGAGGTCACAGCTATGGGCCCCTCTCCTGGCAGAGCAAGAAAGGTGTGACTCCAATGGTCAGCTCAGGGATGAAACAGGGACCAAAACTTGGTGTATACAGTTCTCCTTCTTGTCACTAGGTGGCAACACTACCAAGGCCTGCTTAATTCTGATCCTGGCGAGCCATCTCCAGCATCTCAAGCTTGGCTGGCCCAGAGCCCCGGTTTTGAAGGCAGCACAGGCCAGTCTGAGTGCTGTGTCCGCACTTAACCCTGGCAAACCAGCTAACTTCGATTGAGACTGTTTCTGTATCTAAGATGAGGATTACACCAGTTCCTTATAACACCCGGAACAGAAAATGAGGCCGAAAACGAGGCCACCGCAGTCTCTGCCATCCCACAGGCCACAATCCTTTTCCTTACATTATTCTCACCCTTTTGTCCTTCACGTCTACCCCAGTGTTTTTTTCTCTGTTTTGTTTTGGTTTTTTTTTTTGAGACAGGGTTTCTTTGCTGTCCTGAACTTGCTTTGTAGACCAGGTTGGCCTTGAACTCACAGGCCTGTCTCCCCGAGCTCTGGGATTACAGGCAGGGCTCCCAATGCTCATTCCAAAGAAGCACATGAAAGCATTTTGCGGCAGAGAGAGAAGGCAGGAAGTCCCCAAGTGAGACTTTTCTAGGGCAGACCCAACTCTCTCACCCTGTCCTTTTCTTGGTCTTAACTTTTCCTCTTCTATCCTGAGCTTACTTATGAATCAGGCCCTAAGCTAGGCAGGGCAGTGAAGCAGAAACATAAGGACAACCTGGAGAACGCCTCTACCAGCACGGCATCCAAGTTCCTCAGGTGCTAAGCTTATTCCCAGGCTGGATGGGGGGTGGAGGAAGGGCAGGGTCAAACTGATTGCTAGGACAATAAAACACATCAATCCTAACTGATTAACAGCCCCTGTCTGGGTACCTGCCTACCCTGGTGTTCTGTTTGGTTCATGGCTAGATGGAGATTTGCATACAGCCTTTGAGCCAATGGGCTGGTGGGTTGGTCAGTTTTGCATTGCCATGACAAAGTCCCAGGAAGAGACTATCTAAGGAAGGTGTGTTTAGTTTGTAGTTGGGAGAATTCAAATCCAATGGGGCTCCTATCCTTTCAGATCTCTGGTGAGGATGGTGAGTGGCAATGATGAGAGCAGATGGCAAAGGGAGTGGTCACACGGTGGGTTAGGAAGAGGGGAGGAAGAGTAGGGGAAAGGAGGGAGGGTGAGAGATAGCATGGCGGTTTGAATACGAATGACCCCCCCCTTAGGTTCAGATACTCGAACACCTGGTCCCCAGTTGTTGGTGCAGTTTGAGGAGGGGTGGGAAGAGGTGCCAGAGGAAGTATGTCACTTGGGGGTGGGCTTTGAGGTTTCAAAGCCTTGAGCCATTCTCAGTTCACTCTCTCTGCTCCCTGCTTACTGTTCAAGACGCGAGCTCTCAGCCTGCTGCTCCAGCCGCTGTGCCTGCCTGCTGTTGTGCTTCTCTGCTGTGACACGCTGGGACCATAAGTCCAAATAAACCCCTCCCTCTGCACAGGCTGCCTTGGTCATTATGTCTCATAACAACAATAGAGAAGTAATTAATACCGGGGAAGGAAGAGGAAGAGGGGACAGGGGGAAGAGGATGAGGAAGCCAGAATCTCCCATCAGGGCGTACTGTCAATGACCTAAAGAGCTACTCTTGACCTCTGACCCCCTAAAGTTCTCACCATATGCCAGTGACATCACCCTGGAGACTAAAGCTTCAATCAGGAAGCTCTGGGGTTTTGAAACCCCAACCATTACCTAAAGCCAAGTAGCTGTGTTTGGTGTGGGATGGATCGACGGGATGGGCATGAAGCTGGAGGCTGAACTCAGCTCTCCGTGGTGCCTTCCAGGTCAGAAGCAGCAATGGTCGTCCAGGTCAGCTAGCTGCTCTGGGGGCTGGTGAATGCCTAGCAGAATGCCTGGCTTCTAATAGGGTACAGTATCCAAGAGCCCACTCAGGGAGCCCCGAGTGTCAGGACCCAGTGTCCCTCCCTGGGAAACCCAGGTATGCTCACTGTCTTTTGGCTTATGCATTTGCTGAAACATATTTAGCTCACAGAATACAAAGGAAGGGATCTTCTGGTCAGGACTTCTCGGCTATGGTGATGGAAGGGCTGCAATCATCTCTGAGGTCTTTTCCTTGAAGAGTCAAATTCCCGGGAGAAGTTTAGATTGGCTCAGCCTGTATCACATGATAGCACCTTGACCAGATAAGTCAAAGTCTTGATTGCCAGCCCTAAGCTTAGAAAAAGGCAGTTTTTTTTTTTTTAATTTGTTTGCATAGTAATTATATGTATGGGTTTCATTATGACATTTTTATGTTTGTATATAATAGTTTGATCATAATTACCCACCAGTACCATCTTTTGTCTCTCCCCGCTCCTTGATCACCTTCCTCTTCCTGACTGATCCCTCTCTACTTCTTAGGTCTTTAGTGATCTAATGAATTTTGTTATAGTGGCTTCTTGAGCTCCTCCTTGCTCCATGGCAGAATGTTGGCAGGAACAGTCTGTGAGCCCGAGAGTGCAACAGGTTATGCCCAGAAGATAGCATTCGCCGCTGGTCGTGGTGGCACAAGCCTGTAATCCCAGCACTCTGCGAGGCAGACGGATCTCTCTGAGTTCAAGGACATCCTGGTCTACAAAGCAAGTCCAGGACAGCCAGAGCCATACAGAGAAACCCTGTCTCAAAAGAAAAAAAAAATAGCATTCCCCAATACTCCCTCCCTTCCTCTGGCTCTCACATCCTTTCCACTTTATTATTGAGCAGCCAGCCACTCCTTTTCATCACTTTGACCGGTTATGGGGCTCTGTCGTTACCATCGCCCACTGTTTAAATAGTCTTCTCTTGTCAAAGCTGGCCACAGCACTAGTCTATTGGCATAAGCATTATTTAACAGGCAATGTTAAATTATTTGACTTTGGTACATTATTTCCATTTATCGAAACAACAGCAGTTGCTTTTCCGCTAGCGCCCACACCATCCTAGCCATAGGCTTTAAAAAGGTTTACAGATACCAGTTCCCTTCTGTGGATCAGGTTTCAAATTCAATCAGAAAATGCTTGGTTATCTTCGTAACAGCCTTGCCACTGTTACACTGGTGGGCACATTTTGCCTGGAAGGTGGGCAGGGTAGCATGTAAGACTCTAGATGATAAGTCCCTTCTCCACAGCCTGTATGGCATCTGCTGGGGCTCTCAGGGTCCAGTCTGAAATGAGGAAGCTTCTGGCTCAGTCCCAGCTTAATCTCCCTATGTCCTGTGACCAGATCATATAGTCTTCGGCATTAGGGCCTTAACATTCTTGTGGGCATTCGAGAGTCATTTTTAAAAGATTTATTATTATTATTTTGAATTATGTGAACACCTGTGTATCTGTGTATGGGTTTGTGTATTTCCCTTTTTTAAAAGACTTAAAAATTTTAATTGCGTGTGTGTGTGTGTGTGTCTCAATATGAGTTGTGCAAATGGGTGCAGTGCCTATGGAGGCCAGAAGAGGGCACCAGGTCCTCGAGCGCTAGAGTTACAGCTGTGTGTGAACTGATAGTAGTGGGTATTGGAAACTGAGCCTAGGTCCTCTGCAAGAGTTGTGCATTCTCCTAACTGCTGAGTCATCTCTCCAGCCCCAAGAATGTTTGCTTGGAGGCAGAAACTTGTTTGTATGGCTCTGGCTGACTCTGAACTTGATAAGGTAGACCAGGCTATCCTCAAACTCAAAGAAATGTGCCTGTTCCTTCCTCCCAACTATAATACTTATTCAGACAAATACAGACCAACCAAAGTCAAATTAATTTAATCCGAGTAGATTGTTCAAGCCAGCATAAGGTTTTTGTTTATCTTCTTAGAGTGAGTTAACTCAGATCATATATCAGGTACATAAAAAAAAAAGTTTGGGGTGGGAAGTGGGGTGGCTGGAACGACAGTTCTGTTGGCAAAACACTTCGACGAAAGCGTGAGGACCTGAGTTCAGATCCCCACCGTCCGCTTTAAGAGCTAGGCTAACACCGAGCATCCATAATCCCTCCTGGAGCTCCTAAACTGACTAACTAATCAATGGGCTCTAGGTTCAGTGAGAAACCTTGTCTCAAAAAATAATGTAAAGAGCAGTTGAGATGTAACCAAAGTCGACTTCTGGCCTGCACACGTGTGCTCCTGTGTGTGTGTGGGGAGGGGAGAGGAGAGACTGCTGGCTAGTTTTCTGTCAACATGACATGATCTAGAGTGGTTTAAGAGGAGGGAACCGCAACTGAGAAAACGCCGCCATAAGCTCAGGTTGTAGGCAAGCCTGTTGGGCATTTTTGTAATCAGTGATTGACGGAGGCGGGCTCAGGCCATTGTGGGTGGAGACACTGATGGACTGGTGGTTCTGAGCTCTATAAGAAAGCAGGCTGTGCGGCAGGAGCCACCATAATATAATGTGTGATGGTTAGAGGGGAGATAAAGAGTGTTGTAGTCCAAGAATAGCCACACAAACCACTCAGACACCAATCTCAGTCAGACATGGATGGTTAACACCTGTTCCAAGCTGATTTCGAGCAGGGCCACAGAAAGGACTCGGGAGCCCAATTGTGCTGCTGGTCTGTCCTTACAGCAGGCTTTTGTAGGAAAACCAAGTGCAGAAGCCCTTGGGGTGGGGGGACAGCCAGTAATACATTTTAAGTTCACTTTGGCTAACTAGACAAAGTATTATCATCTAACCTTGAAGCTGATTGGCCCTAAGTGAGGTAAGTGAGGTGGTGGTCAGAGTCCTCCAGAGTACAGCCAAGTGCAGAGATAAAGCATAGAATGTAACCAGAGTGTAGCCAAGTATGGAGATAACATAGCATGAATTATGACACCATTGAGTCATAGTAAAATATAAGGTTAACTTGACCCTCTGGCAGGGTTTGTTAGTGTCAGCTTTGAATAACTACCTCTAGGAAGCAGGATTAAAATTTTTTAACTTAATTTTACCTTCTAAACAAAAATGGATACTGAATACAAAATAGCTTCACCTTTGTAACAAAGAGCAGGTCTGTTGTGGATATAAACATGTTTTTGTTTTGCTCCCAGGTGTGGGATGTGGGACTGATTCAGATGGTCACAGCAGCAGACTATTTGCCTCATGCTGGCACTGAGAGGAGCTCTTTGCCAGCTGCAGATATTTTAAATCTGAGGAGTCTGGTAAGAGAATAAATGCCAGAGCTCAGAGAGTGTGAAGGAGCTCCGAGAAAGAACGAGGCTGCTGCTGCTTCCTCCTGTGGTTCCTGATTGCTGACGATGCGGTGGGACAAGAAGTTGGAGATCTCCTGGAAGGAGGATTGGACTGGCTCTAAGGAACCCGATGACCCTAACCAGCAGGAAGCAGCTAAAAGAACTGAGGCCCCTCTCCCACTCCCACTAACCCTTTATTCTACCTGGTGTTGGGATGTTGGAAGGGATTGGGTGGAGCAGGGAGAAAGAGTTATAAGAAACATAAATAAATGAGTTTTTAAAAACTACACCAACACAGGCCCTAACAAGAGAAGTGGAGCAGCTTGAACATCATGAAGAGAGATGGAACTGGAGACTTGAGGGAGGAAGGTGTTGGGCCTCAGACCCAGACAAGCAGCTTCAAGTGCCTTTTCAACCAAGGTGGATCTGACCTCCAGGTTCTCCCAGCATCCTTTAGCCCTAGCTGCTGCAGGGCATGGCTGCCCTCTCCATCCCAGAGATTCTTCACTATATAATCCAGACATTTTGGGTTCTGTCTCTCTTCTCTTTTTCTTCTCTCTCTTCTTTCTGCATTTCTTCTTCTCCTCCTCTTTCTCTCTCCCTTCTCTCTCTCTTTCTGTTTCTCTCTCTCTCCCTTCCCCAGCCCCTCCCTCTGTTTGGACTCTTTCTGTCTCCCCTTGCATGGTGACTTCTCTGGCCCCATTCTTTGGGACCAGTGAACCCGCCAAGAGCTGCTCCTAATAAACCTGCATTTATGTGCTTGTCTTGAATTAGCTCATTTCGACACCGAATAATGCTTATCAGAGAGGAGTAGCCTGTTGTGAGTGGCCAGCTCAGCTCCCTGCGGCCACGGTGAGCTCCCTGCCAGAGCCATGTCGGGGTCTGTGGCTATGCACAGCAGGAGAGGTCGATGTTGATGTCTGCGGCTCATTACCATTAGGGAACATAGGGTCACCTCTAGTTGGGGCAGATGTCCTGGGGCTGTGCAGGTCTGGCCCCGCCCCTCACTGACTGTTCGGGAGAGTTGGTTCCACCTCTCACTGGGGGGCAGCCTTCGGGAGGGCAGGCCCTGTACCTCACCAAAGCAGTACAGCGGAGCTGGCCCTGATGGTTGGGGTGTGGGTGTTGAGGAGCTGACCCTGCTGACACTGCCACCCCAGTGCCTCGGGAAAGGTGTCCACAGAACCATGAGCTCCGGAGAGCTGGCCCTACCCCCACCCCTCACCGGCTGCAGCATCAGTCAGAGAAAGCAGCCCTGAACCTGCCTGCACAACACAGCAGAGCTGACCCTGGTGGTGAGGGCGCAGGTGAGCCGCCCCGAGGGCGAGGGCACAGGAGAGCTTGGCCCCACCTCTCATCTGTCATGAGGTGTGCAGTGGAGGAGGAGGTGATGTCTTCCACCCTTGTCCCTCTCTACCTGCTGTAGTCTGGGAGAGCTGACCCCCAGGCATGAGAGTAGGAGAGCTAGCCTTGCTCCCTCACTGGCTGTAGCGCTTGGAGGAGTGGACCCTGCACCTCACCTACGCAACGCAGTGGAGCTGGCCAGAGGGCGTGAGAGCAAGAGAGTTGATCCCGCCTCCTGCTGTTATTGGCATTGGGTGGCTTAGCAAGAGCTTCACCCGAGTGGGCCTGGGTGGCATAAAGCTGACCAGCTTGGCTCCACCCAGGCCCAGATCCAGGGCTCTGAGTTGGCCCACCCCAAAAATTCCATATCATCTGTGAATGTTTGGGATATGTGAAAAGGCCAGTCCTGCTGACCCCAAAGCTGCAGGAGCTCCATGAACGCTGCACAGCAACAGGATAACCGGGAGGAATCCCGCTGAGGAGCCAATATCGATGGTGTCTCAGAAGCCAGAGGTCTCGAACCAAAGCAATGACTCATTGCAATGAACATTTGCAAGTGAGGATGTGTGGGCAGAGGGGTGTACTGTGGGACACACTGTGACATATTTGCACAGTGAGATATTTTCTATGCTTTGGGTTTTGTTTGTGTGTTTTTAATTGGGGGGGGGTATTGGAAGGGTGAAGAGCAGATATGAGGGTACAGAGAGATGAGCAGGACTGGGGTGCATGATGTGAAACTCACAAGGAATAAATAAAGAGCTAAAAAAGAAAGAAAGGAAAGAAAAAAGAAAGGAAGGAAGAAGAAAGAAAAAAGGAAAGAAAAAAAAAAGAAAGAAAAGAAAGGCTGAGTAAGCCATGAGGAGCAAGCCAGGAAGCAGCACTCCTCCATAGGCTCTGTGTCAGCCCCAGCCTCCAGGTTCCTACCCTGTGTGAGTTCCTGTCCTGACTTCCTTCAGTGATGAACAGTGCTGTGGAAGTGTACGCCAAATAAACTCTTTCTTCCCCAAGTTGTTTTTAGTCATGGTGTTTCCTCACGGCAATAGTAACTGGCCAAGACACATTACGCCACAGTAGTTTTTGGAGAGACACATCTCTGTTCCTTTTCTACTCCTATCTCCCATTCTTTGTGTTGTCCCCACCCAAGGCCAGGGCAGACACTGGTCATCTCCATGGCAAGAGGAACTCCAACAAATATCTCCATCCGTGTTGGGTAACCTAAAATGTCACCATCAAGGAGTTCATTCCCTTGAGTCAAGCACTACCCCATGGTAGGTTTTAAGGTGTTAATCCACTCTGTGTTTATAATCCCAGCTGTCAGGAGGCTGAGGCAGGAGGATTTCAAGTCTGAGGCCAGCCTAGATACATAGACATAGGAAGACTCTGTGTCTAAAAATAAATAAATTAATAGAACAAAGCAGAACAGACAGGCTAATGTTGGTCTTGGTTCCCTAGCTCCTTTCTTTGCTTAGGATTCCCTTGAACAACTCTGGAATGCTGAAATCGGTCTGAGAGAAGGAAACCTGGGCAGAGGGGGTAGAGACAGCTTACCTGTCCTCTAAATAAGTGGGAAACCTAGATGCCTTACTTCCTGTATCTCAAAACCACAGCAACAACTGACATGGGCTGGAAATATTAATAATATACATTGCTGGTAAGTTGTGGCCCGGCAGACAGTAAGCCCGTGAACTCTGAGTTCACCCGGCTCCCTTTTTTTCCCCACCCACACTCCGCAACCTGACGACTGAAATTCTGGGTTCAGTACTGCTAGGAAGAGGTAAACAGAGGCCCACAGGTGGGGAAGCAGGAGGGGGCAGGTGTCAAGACGACAGACGACACAGGTGCTGACTTACACCCATCGCTGCTTCTTCGCCTTTTTGTAGCTTGGGCTTCCCCGGAAGCTGTTGTCGACCTAGATCAGAAAAGGTCAACTCAGAAGTGTCTGCCCTGCACTCACGCAGCGGGCTCCCTGCACTGGACTCCCCGTGTTACAGGGGCCAACACTGGTCTGTCTGTCTCCTATTGTACTCCTTCCAGACCTTAGGACAAAGTAAAATTTCTTCAGAACCCCTAGTGCTCCGTGTGACCAGGACAGCAGGACTCCCTGAGTCAGAGGTCCTTCCCGGGCTCTGCAGGGCATCCAGCAGCTCTCCTAGGATTATTTTTCCTGAGCCTGGAGTATGGACATCGTCTGATGCTGTGGACAGGAGCCAGGGAGTCGGGAAGAGCAGATGGGCTGCAGCTGGAAGGCTATCTCCCTCTACCGCCTGTGTTGATATAAAATTTCAAAGTGTCTAAAAATCCTAAATTTGAAGCTGGCATTTCAGGATGGAGAGGAAGCCGCCTTTGCCAGGGAAAGAAGAAGAGTAGTGTTTAAATATTGAGACCTATAGCATGCGACTTTTGTGCTTCCTTCCAGGTCATGTAAATGTTAGGGGCAAATCTGATCCATCACTGTACATTGTTGGTCTGTTGATTGTTTAGACATTGGAGCAGAGTGTGGTACAACACAGTTGTAATTCCAGCACCCAAAAAGCAGAGTCAGAAGAATTACTTCAAGCTAAAGGCCAGCCTGGGCTATTTAATGCCGGGACGGTCAAGACTACATAGACAGATAGGGCCTCAAAATAAACAGAGAAACTCATTATCCTAAAAAATGGATTTGAATCCTGAAGTGTGATTCAGTGACAGAATTTGCCTACCATGTTGGAGGTCCTGGGTTCCATCGTCAGTACCAGCAAAGGAGGAAAACACACACAGGAAAAAGAAACTCATGTAGGAATTACGATTTTAGCTTTTCTTCCAAGTTGGGAAATGCAGCAATCACTGTGTCTGAATTCCAAAACGACGCTACTCAGTGGAACTACAGAGACGTGGCTTATGCTTTTGGTTTGTGTCACTTTCCAATTCACTGCACTTCCAGTGTCTGTGTGTGCCTAAGAACTGGTCCAGCCTGGGGTCATTCCCATCATGAGCAGGGAATGAGATGTCTGTACTCAACAGCTGCCTCTCCCAAGCCCCTGTGTGGGGACATCGAGCTGCCCCCAGCCTCAGCTCTTTTACCAGGCTGATCAGAAAGGAGAAGTAGAACCACTGAGGGTCATTAGAAAGTGGAGAATGAAAGGGGAAGAGAAGTCCTTGCTGAGAGACGGATCCAGCACACGTGAGCTTGCATTTCTAGTTCTGGCCCCAAGTCTCATTCAGAAGATGCCCCGGGCCAGTCATGTGCCTTGTGTGGGGGTTTCTAGGGGAAAATCACCATGCTGCAGCAGGGGTGGGGAAGAGGTACCTCTGACTGGAAGGAAGCCTGCCTAGGAAAGGCCAACTCGTGGTCGGCTGCAAAGAAAACTGGACCCAGAATTCTGTGTCCCCCGGAGTGACAGGGAACACAGTGACACGGCTTCTTTGCTGGACCTGCTCCTGGAGGAGCGGGAAAGAGAGGACCAGAGCACCAGCCCTTAAATTCCAGCTCCTGTAGGGAGTGGAAGGGACGGCTGCTACTCATCACACATCCCAGGCCATGTGGAGTCTCTGCTCCAGAAGATGAGTGCCGGTTTGCTGTTTTGTTGGGAGACTAAAGATTAGGATTCCAGATATGGCACTGGAGGGAAAATGAGTGTTCAGTGGAGGTGTTCTGGCCAGTCTCCCCAGACTCTGAATCAGGGGCTCAGCCGAGCCCTACTCTTGGGCAAGCTGGGACAATGGCTTTGAAAATAAGAGCCTCCCTCTGCCCCTTACCCAATGATTGCTATGAGATTCTCTCATAGGAGGAAGCCACAGGCAGGGGGCAGGTTTGTCAGGCCTCTGTCACAGCTGCCCAACACTGCCCTCATCCCAGATGGTAGGAGGCACCTGAGCAGGAATCATCAAATGAGCCAAAGGCACCGGACAGTGGGTTAGGAGTTGCTTAACAAGCAAGTGGCTGGCTGCTCTTCCCCCCTTCGAGAGAGCGTGGCTGTCCTAAGGGAAGCAGTAGGGGCTGGCTATTCTAAGGGACTACAGGCTGGGCCTGCCACAGAAGTCTGGCCCTATGCTATCTGCCTCCTCGGTGCTCAACCACTCAGCAGAGGCTATGGAGCTAGAAATGGCTCCACAGCAGCCCTGGAGGAGACAGCAGACACCTGGCCTGGGATCTTCTGAGAAACAGGTGGACATCAGAGGGAAATGAGGCACACTGGCTCCAACCAGATGTCCAAACTGAAAACTACCCTGAACTACTCCATCTTGGGACACTCGAGGCGCCCAGGCAGCAGCCACCCTATTTTCTAAGGGCCTCCTTGGCAGGGTGTGAGAAAAGACTGCCTACTTCCTCCAGCGTGAGGCTCTTGTTGCCTCTGCGCTACTCAAATTCCTGGTGTGGAACTTGGGATCCTTGAGACTTGACTGTATCTCTGGAGCAGCCAGCCGGGAAGACGTACAAATGGGAGAAGCGGGGATTCCCCTGCCTCCTATCTCTCCACGTGGGATCTTACACTCAACCCTTTCTCTAATCGCAGAGCAACCCGTTCCACCGTCTAGAGAAAGCACAGTGCGAGAGGCAGGGTTGGGGAGGTCACACTGAGCAGCTCTGGGGAGGGAGGGTGAGGGGCATGTCTAGAGGCTGAAGATGATTTGAGGAGAGGCCAGCTTCCCAAACAGGTGAACAAAACATGGACAGGAGGTATGAGCCGACACCTTAGAGTCTGGGGGAGCCCCCTGAAGGCAAGAGGAAAAACCAGGTCCCAAAACAACAGAAAGTAGTTTGCAGGATGCTGTTGGGGAAAACGAGGGAAGCCGCTTTCCAGGGCTTATTTCTTAGAAAATATTTATTTAGAAAACTATTCACGCCCTGCTCTCCCTTCTGTGCTATGGGTTCTTGGGCATCGCATCATCCATGACACTCCGGGGCAGCGGCTTCTTTCCTGTAGGGTGGAGTCCATTGGGTATAATTTCCTGCAGCTTCAAGTCCTTCCGGCCACTGTAGTTCTTGTGTTCAATACTCGTCCAGGCCCCTGCCACTGGGTCTCCGCATGGAGGTATGAGGGCAGCCTGGCCTAGGTTTGCATGCCTCTCCAATGGCCAGTGGGAGTAGCATCGACTGGGAGGCTCCCACCTCTTCCTGTCCCGGAAGCTCAGGGCTGGAAGCGCGGGGAGCTGATGTGAGGCTGATGGAAGGCATGCGCGCTGTACACCACCTCCGGGGGCGAGGGCGTGCCGCTGGCCAGCACGGAGCACAGGGGCTCATGGCTGCTCAGCACCGAGGTGAAGTACTTGAGCTCCTCCGTGAGTTGTTTGATCTCCTTGCGCAGAGCTGCGTTCTGTTTCTCCAGGTCTTCGCTCTCCTGTCAAGGGACAGTGGGCAGGATGATGAGTGTCAGGGAAGGTGGGAAGGTTGGTGGGGGTGGGAAGGAGGTGCATGGGGGCGGGGGTGGGGGGACAGAGTGGTCTTCCATCAGCACAGCCATGAAGATTCATGTACACATGAGGATATGCACACGTGTACACATGTTTGCACGGGCACAACTATGTAAGCACGTGGGTATGTGCAAATATCGGGTTTGACTGATAAGAACAGCAGTGATTCCACACAGGCTGTTTCATCTGTCCTTAGCACTGTAACGGAATGCTGGAGGCTGAGTAGTCTATTTGAGCTCAGAGTTCTGGAGGTTTAAGGACATGGTGGCTGAGGGTCACGCGTGATAGAAAAAAGTGAATGGACAAGTGGGGAGTGTAAAAAGAAGCGTGTGTGTAAAAGAGAGAGGGGAGGTCAAGTCCCTTTGTAACAATCCGCTTATGATACCCAGCCTCATCCCTCAAAAGTGAGAGAGACAAGCTGGGCATGGTGGAACAGACCTGCCATCCCAGCACCGAGCGTGTGGAGGCAGGGGGATTGGGAGGCTGAGGCCAGCCCAGGCTAGACAGGTCACCCTGTCTCTAAATAGAGGAGTCTAGAGGGCTGGGAAACATGAGGCAATGGAGTGTGCGTGAGGCAATGGAGTGTGCGTGAGGCAATGGAGCCCTAGGTTCAATCTCCAATACTGAAAGGGAAGAAAGGAAAGGAGACGGGAGAGCTGGAGAGAATGAAGGGAGAGAGAGTTGGAAGGATAGAAGAAAACAGTAGAAAAAATGAGAAAGGCATCAGTGACTCATAGCCACATAATCTCCACTTGCTGGTACCCTGTCCCCCAAACACACACACAAGTTTGGTGGGGACACCATGGAAAACCTCACCCAGATGTGTGTGTGTGCTCGGGTGCATGCAGGCATGACTGCGTGTGTGCCTCTGGGCTGAGTGTGGCAAGCATATATTCGGGCCAGAGCCTGGGAGAGTAGAAAGCAGTTTGTGAAACACTTTCTGCCCGCTAACTCTGCAACACTCACCATGCACCTGCTGTTTGCATTTGTCTGACAAGGACTGCCCGCCTGGCTTGGGGGTTCTAGGGTGTGTAGGGCCTTCCTGAATAGTGAGGACCTGCAATGGACTTGGCATTCCATTCGCCCCCCCACCACCACTGTGGGTTTTGCAATCCTGTTCCAGGTCCTCCAGAGACCCTGGGTGCAGGACCCAGTAGATGCTACGGCCTTCCCTACACATGTAAACCTATGACGGAGTTTATAGACGTAGGAAGAGGTTGTCAATAAACAGCCACAGAATGGAAAATTTATGACAATATGTGATAACCGGAGTTATTTAAACCGTATACACTGTTTATTTCTGGAACTTTCCAGTTAGTATCCTCGGGCCGCAACTGGCAGGGGATAACTAAAACCGTAGAAAGTGAAACCTCAAATAACGAGTCCTGTGCCCTGTGTGTCACTATGGAAGCGCCAAGCATTTTTGTCCAGATACACGTTTCCGTGATAGTAAAGGATTGCCTCATTTACCAGCCTCCAGGGCGCTCTGGTGCACAGCAATTGCTGAGGCACGGTTTCTCCGGACAATGGGATTCCCAGAGCTGAGTAAACGGATGGATTCCTGCTAAGAACTGGGGCCTCCCCAACTCCCCCAGAGAGCCAGCGGTACTGGAGGGGCAAAGGAACGGGCAGGCTCCCAGGCAACTCCTACTTCTGCAGAGCTGGGGTTTGGGGAGAAATCTGAAGTCTGGAATCGGAGCTTCTCTTTTCCACGTGTGTTTGTGTGCAAACAGGTATGGGTGTAGGTACATACGTGCAGGGTGTGTGTGCACTCCCTCACCCCACTTTCTGTGGGTGCCAGAGACCCAAACTCAGGTCCCCACGTTAGGACTTTACCAACCAAGCTGCCACCCCACCTCTGGAAATCTGAGCTTTAAGAAGGTGTCTCAGGTCGTTCTAACGACCAGGCAAGTTTGAAAGCCCCGATTAAATAGGATACAAATAGTTAAAGCAGGCTTTAATTATTTAAGCAATTATTAATTCTTTATTAATAATAATAAATATTAAGAATAATAATTAATTATTTAAGCAATTATTTATAAATGCCTGCTTCAGTGCCAAACGAACTTCAATGTTTGTTGACTGACTGGCTGATAAGATCAATTGTTGGCATGAGAATGTTGACTCAAAAGTATAGCGGTTAGCAGATGTACGATAACTTGACATTTAAAGTTTGCCCTAGCTGATCCAGCAGGAGTGAGCAGTGGGCTGGTGAGAGACGGCATGTATCGGTTACGCTGCCAAACGTCCAAACCCAGGACAGTGATGGGACCCTCACTCATCAAGCTGGCTTCCATTGCTTTTGAAGGTCAGATGTGAGCGTGCCCCAGCCTCAGCCTCATTCTCAAAGCCTTCGGAGATAATCAAGGCCCCTAGCCTGGTGCAAAGGGAACCCCCATTTCTAGAGCCCGGGTAAGGGAAGCCGGAAGCTGGAAGGTGATCAGTCCCTGGCTGCTGCTCCTGGGGGCTGTGGCCAGCTGGGCATTTCACTGTTGTTTTGTTTGCTGGCACATCCCAAAGGGAGGTCAGCAGGCCCTTTACCAGGAAGGCGGCACCCCTTTACTGAAAGGTGGGCGAAA
Source organism: Meriones unguiculatus (assembly GCF_030254825.1). NCBI lineage: Eukaryota > Metazoa > Chordata > Mammalia > Rodentia > Muridae > Meriones > Meriones unguiculatus. The sequence continues at coordinate 92,608,721 of NC_083355.1, read as the reverse complement.
TGAACCTGGGGGTGCGGTATGCTAAGACGGGAACTGGGGCCCGGAGTCCTGGCCCTTTCCTCCAACCCCTCTCCTCGCCCCCTCTGAGAGTTTCCACTGGTGACAGCATTTACTGTAAGTTCCGTGCTCCGAAGAGCCTGGGCAAACCCCCAGGCACCAAGGAGGGACCGACCCAGTGGGCGGGCTCCGATCTTCTCCCCGCCTAGAGGCTGGCCCAGCTTTCGGGAAGTGACTGAAGGGCAAGGCACTAGCAGGCTTCTCCTGTCACCTCCTGAGCCTAAGATGCCAAAGCCCAGGCTCGGGCAGACCAGGCTAACCACTGCCTGCTCCCTCTAACCGTGAGGCAAAGTTTTTCTTTACCTCGTAAAGCCAGACTGCTACTTGAAAAAAAAAAAAAAAAAAAGTCTGTAAGGGCAAGGCCTTGCCGACAGTGGCCACCCCCTAGAGAAAGAATGACTTCCCTTGTAGGAGGAAGTGGCTGCCCTGGGCCCCATTCCTCTACCCTGCCAGGGGCAGCCGCTTCCCCCCCCCCCCCACACACACAGGAGGACTCATATAGCTAAAGGGACAGTTGGAGGCAGCTGTTTATCCACAGAGACAGCAACTATGCCTGATAACTTCCCAGTATGTGCAGGGAGCAGAATTCAGTGAGGGAGTATGTGTGTGTGTGGGTGTGTGTGTGTGGGGGGGTGTGGGTGTGTGTGTGGGGGGGGGTGAAGAAATTTCCTTCTACCCAGCAGGCCCCTGGCTATGTTGGGAGAGCAGCGAGCCTGGCTCCTGGCTCCACCGCTAGCCTGTGTTATGCCGTTAGACCCCTCAGGGTTCTCTCCAAGTCTGCTGCTGTCAGTGTGAGCATCCTACTGAGGAGGCCAATAGAGAGACCTGGAGCAAAACCATCCTGCCTAGTTTCCTAAAACGCCCACGGGCTGGTGACAGCAGCTGTGAGGAGAAAGTGCTAGGGTCCCCCTCACACAAGCGTCTTCTCAGAGGAGCAGAAGCTTCTAATAATGGACCCGAAGACCCAGAGCCAGGAAGGAGATCTGCAGGGCTCCACTTGGGTCCCTTCCTCCCACCTCTCCTGAGCGGAAGGCCTGAGGACAGAGGTGAGCTGGGGGCTCTCAGGAGCCAGGAGAAGTCCCCAGCCCCCTGTGCCCACCCCGGGGACAGCAGTCCTAGCAATGATTGCACACATAGACCGTGCCGCACACAACGTCACCCAATACCACACGTTGAGCCAGCCACACCCCTGAAGCCACAGAGTTGCCCACTTCCACCCTGCCAGCCTGGAAGAACCCTCCGTCGAGGGCCCCATCCTCCAAAAAGAGCCAGGGCCTGGCACTAGGGCAATGGTGAACTCCAGAGGTGGTCATGGCTGGGTGGCCCTAGGAGGACTCACTTTTTCTATTGAGTACGAGTTGCTTCTCTTGAAGACAGGATGACTAGTCCAAAATGATCTTCAGCCTTAGCCAGATACTGGGTCCTCCGGGAAGCACCAGTGATGCCGGTGATGGGTTCTGACTGACTAATTCTGGGCTAAGCCTGTTACAGGCTCCACAGGCTTCTGTTGGGGCAGCTAAGGCTGATGGCTACAGAAACAGGGGCGTCCCCAGTTTTTCTCCAACATTTCAGACTCCAAATTGGCTACCTAAATGTATTAGTAGATAAGAGCCTATCATCCCCCCAGCCTTTTGGTAATTTTGTGCATGTGCCTGTGCCTGTGTGTGTGTGTGTGTGTGTGTGTTTGTCTGTCTGTCTGTCTGTCTCAGGCATCAAGATTTAAATGTATGTGTATATATAGTACACACACATATAAACACACACTATATATGTTATAAATATATAATAATATATATTGTTTTTGAGACACAGTTTCTCTGTGTAGCCGTGGCTGTCCTATACTCACTTTGTAGAGCAGGCTGGCCTTAAATTCACAGAGATCCCCCTGCCTCTGCCTCACTGAGTGCTGGGATTAAGGGCATGCATCACCATGCCTGGCTACACACACACACACACACACACACACACACACACACATATATATAATTTTTTTTTTGAGAGTCTTATTATGGAGCCTAGTTGGCCTGGAGCTGGCTGTGTAGATCAGGCTGGTCATAAACTCACTGTGTGTTGGAATTAAAAAAATGTGCCCCATGACCCACCCTTTTAAGTATTTTATAGCTGTCATCATATTTAATTTATGTAACACCATTGCACAACACCCTTTTACAAACATCTCCCTTTTACAAAAGAGGGGAAGCTGAGGCACAGAGAAGTTAAGCAGCACCTAGGGGTCACACAGCTTGTAGGCTGAGGCACAAACACCTGCTCTTTGTCTCCTGCCTTGGGAGCCTGGATTATCCCCTGCTCTGTTCACCTGCCAAAATTACCATTCCATTTCCCCTACCTCCAAAAGCTAAGGTTCACACCCCTCACCTGTGGGTCATCTGACACCACTTCTGTCAAGAGCTGGGGGTGGCTAAGGAGGAGGCTTCCTGAGGCCTGGGAACATTCTGGGAAATCCCCTGTTGGAGGGGCAGAAGAGGAGGTCACTTAGAGTGCCTGAGTGATGGGGAATCCCCAGGCTGGTCCCTCAGCCCCAGGCAGCTGAGTTGGAGGGAGATTGGGAGCAGTGGGTACCTGGCTGGAGTCTAGCCTGAGCTCAGCAGGGACTCCCCAGACATGCTCAGTAGAGCTCTGTTCTGCTCCTAGCCAGCTCTTGGTGAATGCTTTGACTTTCCTGCATTTTCTTTATTTAAAAAAAAAAAAAAAAAAAATATATATATATATATATATATATATATATATATATATAGCATTTTATGTGCATGTTTGCCTGCATGTGTGTCTGTGAAGGCCAGAAGAAGGTGTCAGAGCCATCTCCTGGAACTGGAGCGACAGATGTTGTGAACCACTGTGTGGGTGTTGGACGTTGAACCTGGGTCCTCCGGAAGAGCAGTTGGTGCTCTCAACCACTCCATCACTCCAGCCCCGGCTTCTTGCATTTACTAGTAGCCATTTTCCAGAGGTTGGAAATAACCTCTGCGTTTCTCCTGATCATAGGAATGTGCACACTATCATTGGCATGGTGAGCTTCCAAGTCACAAGTCACGTGGCATTTGGATTTGGTACCACCACCCACGTGTCTCATGTGGCGAGGGCAGCCCACAGTTCCTGAAGGAGGTTTTCCAATGAGAGTCGGGCTGCTCCCCAGGAGAGGGAGGACGAGCCCCCCCCCCCCCCCGCCACCGTTGCCTTTCACCTGAGGGGAGGAGTTGCCGCACATTGGGCTCTGGAGCTGTCTTCTTTTGGCTCCTAGCCCTCAGTAGCTGGGCAGCCACAGCAGCCATGACCTAGGGGCCCTGTCTATAGTCACAGGGTTGGAAGACTGACACTGGGGCCTCATTTTCCCACAGCCCTACCGTTTGAAAAACACTGGAGGTTAGCTCACTCAGCGTCCTCCCCAAACACCACCACCACACTGCTTTCAGCTAGAGACACTCAAATAGCCATCCGGAGGGTGAAGTGTGTGTGTGTGTGTGTGTGTGTGTGTGTGTGTGAGAGAGAGAGAGAGAGAGAGGGTGATTGCTGGACAAGGCTGAATCCACTCCCCTTCAGCACAAAGTGGAGCACGGAGGGTCAGCAGCCACAGCCACCATATTGCAGCCTGAGCGGATGACAGTGGCACAGACAGAGGTCTTTGTTTCTCCTGTCGCTAGCCTGCTCTTTCCCCTTCTGAGCTTGTTGGAATGCGAGGAAAAAGAAAGCGTGGCTTGGAGCTGCCTCTCCCAGATGGCTCATCTATTCCTTGTCCCCGAGGCTTGAAGTGTCTGTTGTGTAGTCAGCTACAAGGTGCTGGGATGGAGTCCCTGGGTGTGTAACCACTTTCCTGTACGGACTCACGGACTCGTTCCACACCAGTGGATCTCAGCCTTCCCGACCCTTTATTGCAGTTCCTCACGTTTTAAAATCTTCACGCCCCCAACCATAAGATTATGATTTTCACTGCTACTTCACAACCGTAATTCTGCTGCTGCTATGAAACCCCATGTAAATATCTGCTGTGCAGGATATCTGACATGTGACCCTGACATTGAGAACTGCTGCTCTGCGCAGTTTGCTGCGTTCCCCTCAGGACCTGGGTTTACCCAGTTTATCTCTGCCTGTGGCTCTCAGTCTGTTTCCATGCCTGACGCCTCCTCCGGTTGCTTTTGGCCCAGAGTCTCCACCTGTTGGTCCCCTCTTCCCAGATCAGCCCAGCCTCTGCTTTCATTCACACTTCATCTCCAATGCCAGGGGCTGGGGAAGGTTTCTCTGCATCCCTGCCCTAAGGTCCCTTTCAGCACTGCACTGTTCCATTTTTTTTTTCAAAGTGCTTTTCAAGCTGTGTGATTGGTGAGCAGCTCCATCCTTGTGCAGACTCCACAGTGTAAACTCTACCCTGTGTCCCTTAGAGGCCCCAATTTCATTGTTCTGTATGGGGCGCAGGCATGGAGATTTTAAAAATACTTCCCAGGCGAGTACAGTGCTTAGCAAAATTGAGAACCACATTTACTGTGGGTTCTTAAAAACAGCGTACTAGCATAACTAATCACTATTAAAATTATTTCATGTTTTACCTCCTTAAATAATTTTTTTCTTTCTTTTTTTTCCCTTTTTTATTTTTTATTTATTTTTTTTCAAGACAGGGTTTCTCTGTGTAGCCTTGGCTGTCCTGTAGACCAGGACATTCTGTAGACCAGGCTGACCACAGACTCACAGAGCTACGTCCTGCCTCTGCCTCTGAAGTGCTGGAATTAAAGGGGTATGCCACCACCCAGCTACATTAAGTATGTATTTTCATAAGGAGCGTAAGACAAGGAATCGTAAAGTTGGATGAAAATTTCCAAACTAAAAATTTTTCCTAAAAATGCTTTGGAATTTCAACATAATGTATTATTGGTCAGAACAATGTTCAGAAGGGCTCTTTAAGTATTACATTTATTAATTGTTATTATTACTGTGTGTGTGTGTGTGTGTGTGTGTGTGAGGCATGTGTGTGAGGACAGACTTGCAGGAGCCATAGTAGGCCTCTGGAGGTCAAAGGCCATCTTTCCAGGGTCATTTCTGTGAGTTCCAGGGACCAGAGTTCCAGGTCAACAGGCTGTGCTGCAAGCCAGCACATTGCTCTGGCGCCAGCACATAGGGTGGAGATGCAAGAGGTAGGAATCTGTGTGACTCTCACTAGCTAAAACTTGATTGCATTAGTTCCCGTTGAGTTTCTGAGCTCCCCCAGGACAGAGGGAAGCTACCATGGTCTTCACGGGTTAGTCCCAAGTGACAGGACAGAGATAACACAGGGTAAAAGCTAAACAAAGTTATGTGACTTGATTGCCAGCTTGGCATGTGACAGATGCTTGTGAGGGTGTCTGAGTAGACAAGTGACATCTAGGAAGCTACTGGTGAGTGTTTCAACCCAACATTCTTGCTTTAAGAGTGTCTCATTTGTAACTAGGGGGCAGTTTCGAAAGAACCTAAGAGGCCCCACCATATAGAAAGTGGGAATAGCCTGAGTCACAGAATTCTGCCACCACCTCAGCTCTGAATGTGATTTCCCACCCTTGTATTTGACCTTCCCTGATCAGACCAACCCAAGCAGGCTCAAGCAGTGACGGTGGAAGGCCCCTGTGGTAAAGCATTGATCTCAGAGTTTTCATGAACCGGCAGGTAGAAAAGGGCGTAGCTCTCACAAGTGACAGGACACTGATTCCTGTGTCAAGGCTGGGTTTCTGCGCAGACTGTTGGGGTTCTACTTTTCTCCCCAGTAGGAAATGTAAGAGAATTCTCACATTTTCTCTCTAATTGAAACTCATACAGCCTGGGGTGGCTACTGCTTCCCATTCTGTGGTAAGAATTTAGGTTCACTGGTTGGGAGGTCTGGGTTGTGGGGGTAGGGCGGGGTAATGTGACACTGATAAGTGACTCGCTGTCAAACTGCCTTGTTTATACCGCAGACTAGTGCTGCCATCAACTTAGGCTGGAAAGAAGCGTCTTTCGGCAGCGGTCAGGGGTTAAAGCAGGGACCCATCCCTGGTCCAGGTGCTATTGAGTGCTCAGCCCTGCCTGGGACAGTGATGCCAATTCCCCTCCACCAAGGCTCAGGCAACCTCACAGAGGCTGGAGGATGGGGAGGAGCCGTCAAATGCTGTCCTCCGGATGAGACGTGGCCATTAAAGTCATGAGCATCCACTGCAGCTATGGTCATTTGACGGGATTAGTGAACAATCCAACGGGCAGCATTAATTGGACTCCGTGGATTGAAGAGAGGACGTGGACCAGGGAGGGGAGGGGAATGTGTGGAGGAGAGTGGGAGGAGAGAGCCGGGGAAGAATGATCGATACGCACTGCTTGCGTGTCTGAAATTGTCCAAGAATTAATGAAGGATATTCTATTGAAAAACTGTAGGTTGAGAGCAACCCCAGGCTGGCTTGAACGACCGTCATGTCATGCACTCCATCTTCCCAACTTCTGTCCTCCCACTGCATCTGTGGCTCACCTTCCTTCCTGTTGCTTTGGACCCCAAGTGTCTGCCATTGGTCTCCTTTCCCCAGATCTTCCCAGCCTCCTCATTGACTTGCACTTGATCTCCAGTGTCAGATCAAACTCCTCCCCCCCCCCGCCCCGTCGTCACTGCCCTAATTGTCCCCAATTCACTTTCAACATTGTAGTATTACTTTTTCTTCAAAAAGTTTTTCCCCCCAGGGGGGTATAGTTAGTGACGTCCTATATTTGTCTGCTTTTCAGATCTACAGTGGAATGTAAGGCCCAAGAAAGCAAAGGTTCAGGCTTCCATGATATAATCTTAGTCTCAGCTGAACCACACAGGATGGAGGCTGGTAAATACTTGCGGAGCAAATGGATCATTTCTGCTGGTGAGAGCTTCGGTGCTGAGACACGGCTCTACCCTCACAGCCTCCTGGAGCTCCAAGCTAATCAGTGAGCATGAGCCTCAGTCATGTGCCGCTTGAGTCCGGCCAGTTGCCAGAAACTGCCTTGTGGTCCTAGAATTTTGGCTGTCCGCTTGGATTTGAACTCTATCATTTCCTTTGCATTTGCGAGTGATCCAGGTCACTGTCCTTGGTTGTCACAAGCTTCCTGGGATGGTCCAAGTTCACCTGCTGTCCTGGTTGGATTTATACTAGGGTCCCTTTTCACCCCTCAAAGAGCTCCAGCTTCGAGGGTAAATTGCAAGGAATCCCAGCAAAACCTGACAGTGATACCCCTCCCTCAGTCTCCTTCAGAGTTCTCTCAACTTTGACCACCTTCTTTTAAAAAAAAATAATAATAAAATAAACTACACAGTATAACTACAATAAAGATATTAATTAATTTGAGGTAGGGCCTCACTGTGTTCCCCTGATGGCCTGAAACTCACTATATAGACGAGGCTGGCCTTGGAATCAGACAGCTCCATCTGCTTCTGCCTCCTTCATGCTGGCCTTAAAGAGCCTTATTTAGGATGTAAAATACCCATGATCAAAGTCCCTACCACCTGTTTTCCTTTCTACTTATTAGCATCTTGTCTTTTAAAATAATGTGTGGACTTACCTCTGTAGAATCTCAACCCTCGGGCAATGACAATTTGTCTTTTGCATTTTGTTATAACTTAGTGATAGCTTCACTGTCACAACTCCTATAAATCCTAAATATTGAAAGTTCAACAGCTGCCTGGGCTATAAAGTGAGTTCAAGGTCAGCCTGGGTATCTTATCTCGAAATTTTAAATGTAGACGGGGAGAAAAGCCCAGGGGTACAGTTCAGTGGTACTGTGTTTGCCCAGCATGCCCAAGGCCCTAAGTGCAAACCCTAATACCAGAGGAAAAAAAAAAAGTATCAGACTCAAAATGTTAATCACCCTGAGGTTGAGAAACCCTGCCTCAATGTGTACTGTTTTCATCATCAGAATAGAAAACTAGGTTGTTTTCATTTGGGTAGGAAAAATGTGTGTAAGCTCTTTGGGCATAGTCTCTGCCCACTTAGTGATTAGTGTCTTGATACTTTTCTTTCCAAAGATGTTTTTCTTTCTTGGTATACATATTAAATCTTCATGTATTATTTAATTTAGTGCAAATATAGTCTTCAAAACTATCATCAGCTTTTTAGGTTCCTGCCTTTACATCTTCTAAACAAAGAGGTGTTAAAACACTAGGCCATATCCACTTTAACTCCTTTTATGGTCTCATACTGTCAGTGAAGATTCTAGAACTAATGAGAGTCTTGTGTAAGCATCCTGGCTATCAGTCTACTTCTTGGCTTACCCTTTGCAAAATGACAGATGGGAACAGCAAAAACAAAAACAAAAACAACCAACCAGACAAACAAAACTGCAACCAACCAAAACCAAAAACAAAACTCAGAATAGCACAAAAACCAGATGCAGGCTGGTAGGGAGACAAGAAATCAGGGTCCTTTGATGTCCCCAAGAAACACAAAGATCCTCTCGCTGGTAACATGACAGGTTGGCGTAAAATCCTCGTCTCCTTTTTTTTTTTTTTCAATATTTTGATCTTATGAACAAGATAGTATGGCCACAATTATCGGCATTTCCTCTGCACGCCATTATGTGGCCCCATGGTGAAACTGTGGAAAGACAAGCAGAGAGGGCCTTTATCCTGTGGACCAGTCTACTGCTGTGGGAAGCAGGGACCACACCGAGGTACCGAGGAAGAGGCCTCCTGAAGACAGCTGTGGAATGGGTTAGCTGCCAGTTTGTGACCTGGCACCCACAATCCAGTGTAGCCAGGCTTTTCTTCAAGTCTGAGTGTCTCCCACCCTGCCACACCAGCCCATCGTCCTTGGAGAAGCAGTTGGGGTGGTAAATCGCCTTGGTGTGTTCTTCCGCCACTAAAACAGCCGATTTGGGAAGACTCTGCAACTATTTCTGATTGCTTAAACAGCACATGTTCCTCATAATAAAAGTGCGAAGAGCACCAGGAGGAAGGCAGACCACCCAAACCCAGGCACCCAGAAGTAACCACTATTAGCATTTTGGAGACTATGCGTCCACTCCCAACTGCCCCGCCCCCCAGGGCTTTACGGTAGCAGATGGTGCTCTCCACACTCCTCGTGGCTTGCTTATTTAACTCTGTTCAGCCTCACACACATCCTTCTAAGTCAATAGACATAGATCTCCACGGTCAATTCTAGTGCCAGCCTCAAATTCTATTGTATAAACGGATCACAATCTGCTCAATGCCTCATTGTTAGTCGTCTGTCTAATTTTACGGCATCCGTAAGGGTTTACTGTGCAGATGCCATTCATTCTCAGCTATCATCTCTGCCTTACACTTTTAAAATCACAAGTACTGTCTCCAAAGATTATTCTCATGCACAATATTAATGTAACAATCTTCAAAAGCTTCTATGCCTATATATCACATATTCATATATAGACACTTATATACAACCACACACAGACAGATAGATAGATAGATAGATAGATAGATAGATAGATAGATAGATAGACAGATAGATAGACCTTTACTTTCTTGACCAAACCTAAAATAAGAATTTTGGAGGGTGTTGCTTAAACAGAAAAAAAAAAAAAAAAACCAAACAAAAAACAAACCTCAGCAAGACATACAAGGAAGGTATGAACAGACAGTATGATTAGGGGTTAGGAAGGAAGATTCAGAAGTTCAAGCTGTGTAACCTTGGGCAGATTACTTAAGGCAAAGAGTGTTTGTTGTTTTTTTTTTTTTGCGCATCAAGTGCTACAGCACTGGTAGGGCATGTAACCACGGCCAGGTGTTCAATTACCACGCTTTAAAAAGAAATTCAGAGTGACAGAGACACCAGGGAGGCGGCTCTTTTCCAGAGATGATTCACTGGCTTTATATTGAACCTTTAAGAGGTGGAACCTAGCCAGAACATTCATTTATGTTTTATTATTTTATGGATCTCTGAATTCTTTATTTTAATGAACCTAAGGGCAGGGTCTCCCAGAGACAAAGAACTACAGAAATGGTAGAGGGCCTTCCGTAGTAGCTCCGTCTCCCAGGCCACCTCAGCAGGCCAAGACCAATAGCCCCGGGGGCTAACGTCTTTGGAAATTTCTCCACTTTTTAATTTTCCCCTAATTTTTCCTCATTTTTCACAGCCCCAGCTCAGTTTGCATGACTTTTCTGGTATATTCGATATGAAACATTACAGACCTCTCTTGTCCTGAACCGTGGGAGATTCTTTCAGGAACCCTCAGCAGCCAGTTACTTGGTTCATCTCTGTTGAAAGGAGCACCATGAGCTCCAGTTTCCAGATCTGGCACTGGCACTCAAAAGACCTTGCTCCAGCTGAGCCTTGAGACCAGATCTCACTCACCAACAGAACACCCTGGGGGACTCCTCTGCGCGCCTCCCACCTCCTCTTCTTTGAGCCTTCTCCCGACCAAGGCTTCTAAACTGATCTCAGTTCTGTTGTCCACTGACCCGAGACCTTGACCTAAAGTTTCCTATGCTGGAAGGTACAGAGAGTCTCCACCGTTAACAGGATGGCTGGCTGCGGGACTTGCCTTACCTTACAGTGCTTCATCTAGTACCATGGACTGAGGGTCACCCAAATCTTAGTGAGCGTTACTTCCCCCAAGGGCTGACAGAAAAAGGATTAAAAGTGCAAACGATGCTCCTCCTGTCTTACATCTGCAGTGTGACTTTCTGGAAATAAATAACATCAACACGTTTGGGTAATCCATTTGGAACTTGCTTGAATACTCATGCTCAGAAAGATCAACAAGTGTGGTTTGGAGCAAACTAGAAACTGTACTTGCACTTTTCTTACTTAAAGGTCTGGGAACTGTCGGGTGCAGTGGTGCACACCTGTAATCCCAGCACTCGGGGAACTGTCTGTGAGTTCGAGGCCAGCCTGGTCTACAAAGTGAGTTCTAGAACAGCCAAGGCTACACAGAGAAGGCCTGTCTCGAAAACAAAACAAAACAAATCTAGGAACTTGGGGCTGGCAAAGGTGCTTGCTGCGAAGCCTTTTATGACTTCCGCTCTATCTGCGGGACCCACACCCCTAAGGGTTGTCCTCTGTGCACGCATTACATGTGCACTCCTGTACTGCCCCCCATAACACACAAACAAACAATAAACAGCCATGATTTAGAACACGTTAAAGCGGAGCTGGGCAAATGGCTCAGTGCTTAAGGGCATCTGCTGCTTTTGCAGAGGACCTGAGTTCAGTCTCCAGCACCTGTGGTTCACAGCCCCTTATAAATCCGGTCCCATGTGATCAATACCTCCTCTGTCTCGTGTGGGCACCTGCACTCACTTGCACATACCCCCCCTACACCCCCAAACACACATAACTTTAAAAAAAATAAAAAAATAAAATAAATCTTAAAAACCGTTTTAGGAAAGGAAATGATAGTTTCTCCACAGTAAAACGCAACCCATTTTAACAGCTTCGTAATCAGGATGGACCAACTGCCCTTCATTCAATCTCCCTTCTAGTAATGGATAGTGGATATTTAACTTGTTTCCGGTCATTACAGATCAGCGGAAGAGCACCTACCTAGCCATGTACGAGTGTCTGGGTTCAATCCCCAGGACCACTAAACAAAACAAAGAGCAAGAGAAAAAACAAACCCTGGCAATGACTCTCCCCTTTGCTGCAGAGAACCGCATGGTCAGCGGTGTGCTGTGAACAGGTTCCTGGGAGGCAAACCTCTGGGAGACGGGAAGGTGCGCCTGCCATCTGAGAGGGGTGTCCCCGCCCCCTCTCCCTGGGCCACTTCCTGTGCCAGCATCATCTTTCACCTTTTGCCAGCCCGGCAAGGAAGTCTCATATTCACGCTAACCGGGATTCTCACGAGGAGGCCTGCCACATCTTTACATATATAAAAAGTACGTTATATTTCTCGCTCTCTATAACTTTGTAGGCCCTGCCCATTTTTCTCCCAGATCCATCATTTTCCTGGTCATAGAGCTTTTCACATATGCAGTAAACAAGCCTTTTTGGCTCACAGGATTTCTAGGTAATTTCCTCCCAGGTTTCCATTTGCCTTTGATTTTGTATATGGTATTTTGAGCTATGTGGACTTTTATAAACTTCATCTTTTTATTTTGTTTTGTTTTTGGTTTTCCAAGACAAGGTTTCTCTGTGTAGCCTGGACGTGATTTGTAGACCAGGCTGGCCTCGAACTCACAGAGATCTGCCTGCCTCTACATCCCTGAGTTTTGGGATTATGGGTGTGTGCTGCCATCGCCCGGCCACTTCATCCCTTTTTCTTTTCTTTTCATCCATTTTCCAAGATACAGTTTCATTATGTAGACGAGACTGATCTTGAGCTCACAGAGGTACACCTGCTTCCCAAGTGCTAGGATTAAAGGCGTGTGTCCCCTTGCCCAGCCAAACTGATTTTTGATGTATGTATAAATCATATTTGTATATCAATATTTTCCTTTATTTTTTCTATTTTATTTGTAAAAATATTTCATGCCAAGATATATTTTTAAATCTCATATTTACCTCAAAGGTCCCTTTGGTTTCCTTTTAAAATATTTCAACTGTCTGTGTGTTGCATAAGGAATGAGGGACCCTGCCTTTTATTTCTCAAGTGGCTAGCCAGCCTTCCCAACTCTATTGACCGAATAATTCCACTTCCCTGGCTGGGCTGAAACGTCATCCTAATTATTATACTTGTGTCCTGAAAATCATCACATGCATCTTATAATTATGAACAGAATCACAAATATATTTTGTGTGGAGCTAGTCAGTGCTGAGGACACCGTGACACGGTTGTCGTGGGAGGCTCCTCCTCACCTCTGTCATTTAAAAAGCAATCAGTATACCATGCTTGACGACAAGACAGGTATTCAAAATGCTTAACGGGAAACACATCATACTGGCACAGAAGTTAGCTGACTGAGAGCTTTAAGGTGGATGATGGTGTCAACACGCAATGTTAAGACATTGGCAGCTGGGGATAGTGGTGCGCTGCTGTAATCCCAGCACTTGGGGAGACACAGGCAGATCTCTGTGAGTTCAAGGCCATCCTGGTCTACAAAGCAAGTCCAGGACAGCTAGGGCTACACAGAGGAACCCTGTCTTGAAAAGGAAAATAAAAAAAGACATTGGCAGCCCGGCATCTATGAGACTGGGAACCTGAGATGAGCCCTCACATACCCCATAGTTGATTTTATATTACATTTATATAACTCATAAACCCTGATTCTCAAATTCTTGGTGGGTGAACCCTATGGCCAGAAGAAGGTTCCAGAACCTCTACGTGTAGAGAAAGCATAGGAAGGAGTCAAGGGCAAACTGAGACGTGAAACTGAGCTCGTTGGAGGAAGCAGGAGCCTTCCTCTCTGAATCACACGTGTAATCAAGAGGGTAGGTTTTTGAGAGGGGTGCCTGTTAGCTCGGGGACACACACAGTCCAGACCACAGCCAACCTCTTTGTTTAATGGTGGCAACTGTGTGTTGCTGCCAAAGCTTTCCCTGGAAGCGACCGAACATCCAGTCATAGTGGCGGCAGTCCATGAGCTTGCGGTGCAGCCCATGAGACATGTCCGCTGGGCAGAAAGTGAAGTCACACTTCGGTGCTCAAAAGAAAGGAGCAAAAAAGAGATTAGATACAGGGAAATTAGGACACTGGAGGGAATGAGGCTGGGACACGATGACCCCATGATCTCAGGGACCCACAGGGAACAGCAGAGATTACTGCAGAATCATCTGTCTAAACCTTTTGGTTCCGACTCTTCGTCTGATAGACAACTGAGCTAGAGACGTCCCCTGAGGGGTTGGGCAGATACCAGGGGGCTGAATTTACAGGGAGACGGCCTGCAGCTAGAGCCAGGTGGACGCTTCTGTGCCTGGAGGGAGAGAGCACTCTGCTACTAGAAGGGACTGGGCGTGCACTGGGGACCTTCTGCCCGGGAGTGAGTGCTGCAGAAGGTTCTCAGGCATCAAATGTGCCTGAGCCTTGCAGCCGTTACAAAGTCTCTGAGCACTGAGATTCTGTGGAGAAAGAGTACGCACATAGGCACACACATACTCACAACACACAAACAAGACACACACACAACATAGACACGATACACTTAACGCACTAACAATACACATACAACACACAATGACACATATAACACACACAACACACTTAATATGTACATATATATATATATATATATATATATATATATATACACACACACACACAGGGAAAATAAATGTACACCTTTATGTATAAAAGTATACCCATGGACATAAATACACCTACTCAATCCCAGTTTTCAAGCTTTTTATACTGTTATTACAACTTCGATTGCACTGAATCTTTTGAGCACTTACTGAATGCCAGGCATCATGCTGAACTTTTCACCTGCACCATCTCTAGAAGCAGGTCCTGTCACTCCCCGTTCTATAGATAAGGGCCCCAAGTCTAAGGACCATGAAGAACATATGTGGGCTCAGTCCCTCAGATAGCAGATGGCAGAGCGATGGTTCAAACCTGGCCCTCCCTCCCTGCCACAGAGAGGCTGAGCTCTGCTTTCTCCTTCTCCTCCTCTTCCTCCTCCTCCTTCTCCTTCTTCTAATATTGTAAACTTAAAAAGATTGTAGGAGCTTGCCCACTTAGGACTCGATCAAACAAAGAGGATTTTTGTCCTATGGTAAGTGTGGCTTTGTGTCTCTAAGGAATATTAAATAAGAACCAGACTCAGCTAGGGAAAGTCTACTTAGAATAGTAAAACTGTGTTGTGAGATTTTACGCCCCAAGGAAATTACTGGAAGTGTATGAGCAGCAGGGGCAGAGACTGAATCGTCAGAGCGTGTGTCTCGGTTTGCACTGACTGCTGTTCTCTCTCTGTCTCTCTCTCATCAGTTTGACACATATTTGTCAACAGAAAACGATGCTAGCATGTACTGGAGAATATGCTAAGTACCCACCCATCAAACAAAACATGAGCACAGGCAGAGAGAGTAGGACATCCTGCTCTCAGTTTCCTTATGGCTAAAAGTGCCCCTCCCTTTTATGGCTTCTAAAACCATGTGTTCCTTATCCTTTTGTTGCGTGTGTGTGTGTGTGTGTGTGTGTGTGTGTGTGTGTGTGTGTGTGGTGTGTTTATGTGGTTGCTTGCATGTGGACATACGTGTATGTGGATGCATACCCCTGTGCGAGGCTCGAAGTTGATGCCAGTATCTTCTCCAATCACTTTCCAACTTTTGCATAGAGGTAGGGTCTCTTGCTGAACTCAACGCTTGCTGTTTTGGCTAGTCTGGCTAGCCAACCCGCTCTAAGATTTCCTGTCTCCACCTCCCATGGAACTGGGATTACTAGCAGGCTGCCATGCCCATTTTTCAGCCTCCCCCCAACCCCACTTTATTTTGAGACAGGGGCTCTCTATGTAATCCTGGCCCTCATGAAACTCACTATGCAGACCAGCTGGCTTCAAACTCGCAGACGTCCGTCCACCTCTGCCTCCTGCCCATTTGGCTGTTCTGTGGGTTCTGGGGACTCTGACCCTCCTGTTTGATTGGCAAGCGTTTTACCCACCGAGTCATTTCCCCAGCCCTGTATTACTTATCCCTGAGAAGGGTCAAGCAGCCCTTTGCTGTGTTAAACATTCATATTGTCATCAGCTTATTCGGTTTTGGTACTTTTACCACTGAAAGAAATTTCTAGGCTATTAGCGGTAGGGAAATATTTTAGGAGACAGGGCAGGGAGAAGGCTGCCATGGAGAAAGAATGGTTGAACAGGAACACAGTGAATGGGACAGACTGTAAGAGAGGCAAGGTAGTGAGGTTGGAAGCACCGTGCCCAGCCGGGACTCAGGGTGTCGCCCAGGCTGTGGGTCTCCCAAGTGGGGCTGTAGCTCATCCCCTCCCTGCTAGAAACTTGGCCACTCAACCAAAATAACGACTGTCCCAGATAAATGCCTTGAATCCGTGTCTTTCACAGCCCCTGGAGATACCATTAACAATGAAAATCTCAACATAGAACTTCCACGGTGCTCAGGAAAAAAAAAATAAGGGCAGCATCATTGGCACCCTTCTTCCAAACGCAAGGGCATGTGGGTGGCAGACCCCTGCCTTCCACAGAGATGATATGTGTGGTCCTGAAATCCTGGGCTCCTCAAAGTCCATAACATCTGACAACTCAGCATCAATGTTACGCTCACAGTGGCTCAGGAAGGATGGCGCTCTCTCTGCAGACTGTCTCTAAGCAGCTGGTTCTGTCTCTCAAGAAGCCTCCAGGCTGCCAACATCCTATTCATCTACCCTTGCACTCTCCTGGGCTAGAATGATCCAGCCTCCGGTCCCATTCTCTGCTACTGAGTGTTTTAATACACGCACAGGAGAAGGGAGCCTTTCTTCCCCACCTTGCCTCGTCAGGCCTTGCCCTTCACTTACTCTGCCCATGTACAGAGCCCCAGGACCACAGAATCATCAGAGCTGGGTACCAACACCCCCACTGGTGTGGGAAGCAAAGCCTAAGGCGCAAGGGCATGGTAAGAAGTCTGGGCACTCACCAAGTGCAGGGTGTCGGCTTTCTGTGTCTGCCTCTGCCGGCTCTTCTGGGCAGCGATGCGGTTCTTCTCCCTCCTCTGAACTTTTCTCACATCGTCGGATGAGTCCTAGGAAGCAGTGATAGCAATAACTAGATGGGTCCAGCCATTCCTCTCTTCTAGTCAAAACAGGCTGCTGTGGCCTTTGTTATTCTTTCCTCTTTCCCTCCCCATCCTCCATTCCTTCTGTACCATCCATCCCCTTATTTACAAAGAGCCTGCACCCAAAGACATTTTCTTCAGCATTCCCTGCTACCCACCCTCAGGTCCGGTATAGTGGCCTTTTGATCAAAAGCTACACCAAGAAGTGAAGAGAAATTGAGTCCTCAGAAGGGCTGCTTTGGGAAACACCAGTTGAGACAATGAAGTCTGTCCTATCACTTCTGCTTCTCCAGAGCTGCTCTAGCCTCACATTTTCTCTATGTGTGTGAGTGTGTGTCTGTGTGTGTGTGTCTGTGTGCATACACACACTAGAACCTTCTTGATGTTCCTTTTTGCTGTTTCCTTTGCAAACTTCATTGAGCATCTACAATGTGCCAATTTCTGTACAAATGCTTTCAGAGACACTATGATATAACTTCCCAGCTCTCTGAGTAGACAGTCATTTCTCTTTTACACTGGACAAAGTTGAGGTTCTCCATGCTGGTTTCTGAGCTCATGGCCATCCAGGGGAATGACATCTTCTGGTGCTGATTCTAAAGCCTTTCTGAGAACCCCCTCTTCAGCAGCAATTTCACTGTGCGGCCCCCTTTTCCCAGACCTCTCTTCCTTTCATTCACTCCCTTCATTGTATAGCCATCTTGAGACCTTCCCAGTTCTGAACATGATGCCTGCTAGAAGTGAGGTGCCCAAAATAAATTTGTGAATCAAAGTGGAGGTCTCCTGCTTTAGCGAGCCACCAGTTGGTGCTTTGGAAGACAAGGCACTCTTTGGATGCTCTCTAGGTACATCTTATTGATCTGGGAGATAGAAACCCTTCTGTGACCCCTACCCTATCACCTGAACCCCTTGGCCAGAGAAGCACAGATTTTTTGGGTCAGGCTCTGACCCCCTTCCCTCTTTATTCAAAACTTCCAGGTCATTCTAGCAGGCAGATATTGGGTTAGAGAGAGCAAGGATGTGTTCTTCCTATAATGCGGTGGGGGGCCAGGTTACCATGGAAGCTGTGAGTAATTTCCTTCTTAAGAAGAGTACGGTACCATCTTCCAGGCAGCCTGAGCTGCTCCGATAGCACTGTGAGGAAGGGACTGTTTCCCTCTAGAGGGCTTCACCAGTATGGCCTTTTGGTTAGGGTCTTATTCGAGATGTGATAGCAGGTGATCACTTATGATAGAGATGACTGTATACTTTTATTTGGTTGCAGCATTTTGCAAGCCTTCTGAAATGTGTGTGTGAGGCAAGCACTCTACCACTGGGCTATAGCCCTGCCCCAGATGTGTGCTAAGAAAAGAGTGGAGTATTTAAGCTACTGAGATGTAAAAAAAAAAAAAAAAAAAAAAAGAGAGAGAGAGAGAGTCTAATCTGTGGGTCTATGCTGGATGAGGAGGAGATCTTTCTAGAGCCGCGGAAGCTACTCAGTGTGAAGTGCATCCTATCTGAGGCACCTCCCAAGCTGAGGCATCCTGGCTTGATATTCGGTCAGTACTCTCAAGATTTCCCAGACTCCTTCCCTCCATCCCTGGGTTTCCAGAGCTGGTGTTAACTACCAGTGAAGGTCTCCAACAAACCTCCCAGGCCACCGCCTTCTTTCTCATATCTGGAAGCCGCAGGGAAAGAGATACGGGCTGTGGTTTCAGTCTCCCTCCCCACGGGCTGTTCTAGTTACAGAGGCAGTCAGTTGGCAGGTAGACCTAGCCACCCTTTTCCTCCTATCTACCGTGCTTTGGTTTATTGTACTTCTCTTCCCCGACCTCGGTTCTGTCCCGCTCCTTGGCTCTCCCTGGAAAGCTACAGCTCTAGGAAGCCGCCAGCAGCCTGTTGGAACACCCCTCTCTCACGGTATACCCCTCCTCTAAGTTCTGTGATAGTCACCCTTCACCCACCCCCCTTCCTAGAAAGTTTCACTGTGTGAGCCTAACTGTGGCAGAGATGAGGCTTACCGCTGGGGAAGGGGTGGAGGGCGGGGCGGGGGGCTTTGTAGCGGGATGAAGGCTTCGCCGCTTGAACCTCCTATATAGCAAATACCATGTCCAGCGGCTACTGGAGGGGTCCTGCCGGGGGCCACCTCCTTCCCCACCAGAGCTCCCAGGGGCGCCTGGTCCTCTCCCATCCTCCCAGAAGCCTCAGAAGGGAATGCGGGTGTACCTGCTTGCCAGGGGGAGGAGAGCGGCTGAAGCTGGAGTCGCTGCTGTCGGAGCTGTGAGGCATGGCTGGAGTCTTCCGGGCTCTCGCGCACCGTCCCAGATGCCCCTTCTCGCTCGCCGGCTCCCCTTCCTGAGTGCTAGGGGTCCACCAGCCCTCCACCTTCCACCGGCGCCTCCCCTGCTTGCCCAGCGGCCACCTCCGGCAGACCCCTGCGTCCTCTTCTCTCTGGGGTGCAGAGGGACTGCTCCCCGCAGGGACATCTCGCTTACTTTGGGGCTTGCGCACACGCTCTCTCTCTTGTGGTTTCTGGTAATTCAAGCTGGAAGTCACATGGGCGGAAACGTCAACAAGTTAGAAGGTAGTTAGAGAGAAAATACATATCTGGGAAAAGACCACAGAATCGGGTGAAAGAAAAAAAAAATACACAAACCCCCAGTATCTTCCGGCAGTTTGAAAGGCAGAGCGAGCTCTCTTCAATTGATGAAGATAGAAGAGAAAAACAGCCGCGCAGGGAAAATCCCCAGCCAGAATTAGCAAGTTCTCTGCTGTCAACATGGCAGAGAGGGGAGAGGAGCAGGAAAGAATTTCCACCGTCACACGACTTGATTTTTTTTCAAACCCAAATAAAGCAACAAGGCTGGGATCTCTTTTTGGGGGTTTCAGCCGAAAGCAGCTGCCCACCCTGTTTTAGGTTAGGCCTTCCTCATTCACCTACAAGGACGGTGTGGTGGCCTAAGGAAAAGGGTAGGAGGGCACTGTCTTTTACAGACCACCCAACAAGAAGTTGGGACTATCTGAGAGTGGGGGGGGAGGGCTCTGGGATGGATGCTGAATTTTACCATCACCTGTGCCTCTTAGCAGGGCACTTACGTTCTCCTTAGCAAAAGGATACCTTCTGCGGAGAGGGTAATTCAGGAGTTCAAGGTTGGCCATCAGGTCAGGACTCAACAAGGAAAGAATGTCAAAATGAGTGACAGAGGCTCTGGATTTGGAGTCAGATCCACTGTGATGAAAATCCACCCCCACGGCCTCTTCCTGAAAGCTGCCAGGGGTGATCCGAGAAGATGGTTCGCTAGTCTCTTGACCCAGAAAACCCTACAAAATCATGCAAATCAAGAGGTTCAAATCTCCCTTTTCACTTCAAGAACACGCGGGAAATTGCCCAGGTCATCAAAGGTATGCGCTTCCGAAAAGCCACCAAGTATCTGAAAGATGTCACTTTAAAGAAGCAGTGTGTGCCATTCTGACGGTATAAATGGTGGGGTGGGGAGGTGCACCCAGGCCAAACAGTGGGGCTGGACTCAGGGTCGTTGGCCAAAAGACAGTGCTGAATTTTTGCTACCCATGCTTAAAAATACAGAGAGTAATGCTGACCATAAGGGTTTAGATGTAGATTCTCTAGTCATTGAACATATCCAGGTGAACAAGGCACCTAAGTAATATTTGTCATCGACCTTACAGAGCTCATGGCTGGATTAACCCATACCTGAGCTCCCCTTGCCGCACTGAGATGATCCTGACTGAAAAGGAACAAACTGCTCCAAAGCCAGAAGAAGAGGTTGCACAGAAGAAAAAAAAAATATCTCAGAAGAAACAAAAACTGATGGCATGGGAATAATAACTTCAGTATAAAATAAATGCAGATAAAAGTAAAAAAAAAAAAAAAAACAAGAAAAGAGAAAGAAAATCCACCCCATCCCTTCTCTCCCACCCCCTATCCCTACACCCCTATCCCTACCCCTACTTCCACCTAAAAATGGGCCCTGCCTACTGCCTTTCAGAGCTGCTGCAATGGGTGAGTAAAAATTGGAATTGGAATGCTCCCCCAGCCCCTGTGAAGCATGCTGGGAGATGGTCATGCTTGCCATGTGTCACATGGCATGAGCATGCTTGTCCCAGTCTCATCTGGCCATATATATATTTTTTTATAAAGATATATATATATATTTTTATTTACAAAAAGGTTTGGGGGCTGGAAAGATGTTCAGCAGTTAGTAGCACTGGCTATTCTTCCAGAGGACTTGAGTTCTATTCCCAACACCCACAGGGCAGCTCACAAACATCCTCAGCTCCAGTTCCAGGGGATACTACTCCCTCTTCTGGCCTCCTCAGATACCAGGAGTGCACATGTGCACATAGATATGTGCAGGCAAAACATACATATTACAGCAAGCGGTCTTACTATCTTCCGGGTGTGGCCCCAACGCTCATCTTTGCTTAACCCGAGGACTGGCAAAGTGTTATGGCTCCTGAAGCATCTTCGTAGTCACTGATCAAGATTCTGCCTGATGACAATATTGTTCTAAGGGAAAACTTACCAGAAACAAAACAAAGCAGAGAAACCTCAAGCCTTGCGGAATTTTTATTTAGTGGCGAGAGCAGGCAGTAAACAAGTGAGTTGATGAATGATACAGCAGAGGGTGACAAGTGTCACAGGTAAAATATAAGCAGGGTGGGAGGGTTCCGAGGATGGCCACCTCTGTAAGTCAGTCAGGAAAGGTTTGACCTAAGGGGTCACATCCGAGCAGAAACCCAAGGAAGACTAAGGAGGATATCTAAGTGAAGAAAATCCCAGGTGGGACATCAGCAAATGGCTAAGGTGGGAGCAGTGGGCAGGCCAGTGTCTCTAGATCAGAGGTCCTGAGGGGAGCAGCAGGTGGTCAGGCCAGCAAGGAGGTTCTTGGAGTCCGTTGGGAGGATTTTTGTTGTATTCGAAAGTAAATGGAGAATCAACCACAGGTCCATGGCCCCACCCCCACTCTCACTCTACCTTGGTAATTTTCTGTTTGCTTCAAAGCCCTTACCATAGTCCCTGATTACTTGTTGCTTGGTGTGTGTGTGTGTGTGTGTGTGTGTTTGTTGTTTTCTGTTTTATTTTGTTTTTTCAAGACAGGGTTTCTCTGTGTAACCTTGGCTGTCCTGGACTTGCTTCGTAGACCAGGCTGACCTCGGACTCACAGAGATCCACCTGCCTCTGCCTCCCAGAGTGCTGGGATTACAGGCGTGCACACCGGGCTGGCTGTTCCTGATTCCTTTAATACTTGTTTTCTTCATTGGAATGCTAACTCCATTTGTGAATTTCTTAACTATTCCAGCAAATGTTCCTCGAGCACCCACCATGTTCCAGGCAAAAAGTTTGACCTTTCCTCTGGCTGAGATGGTTTATCAATAAGTTTCCACTGTGTAACAGACCAAGAACATCTCAATAGTTCTAAACAAACACATTTTTGGCTTACGAACTTGTGGGTCATTCAGAAGATTCCAGAAGGCTCCAGTACCTCTGATCTCATATGGGCTTCTCCGATGATAGGTTGGATGGTAAATTGACTGGGCTGAGAAGGCTTTTGCAGTGTTCTCCCAGGCCTACTCCACCCCACCTCCCAGCAATCCTGCCTGTTCTTTACTTGGCAGTATTCTAAAAGCAGAACTCAGGACCTCCCCAAATCCATGCTCAGATCCAGCTCAGTGTCCCATCTCATACACACTATTGACCAGAGAAAGTCACAAAGCCAC
This sequence comes from Meriones unguiculatus, assembly GCF_030254825.1. Lineage (NCBI taxonomy): Eukaryota > Metazoa > Chordata > Mammalia > Rodentia > Muridae > Meriones > Meriones unguiculatus. The sequence continues at coordinate 92,586,360 of NC_083355.1, read as the reverse complement.
CCAACACCCACCGTTCAGTGGGCTGAAAATGTGGTCCACCTCTTGATGTGGGCCCAGGTAAGTCTTGTGGTCCTGTCTGCCACCACTCACACTCGGTCAGCCATTAGTAGTGTCAGGGCAGAGAAGCAATGTGCTCTGACTCGGGTTTCGTCGGATCCCTTTAGACACAGTTGAGATTTTACTATGGGTGGAAAAGAGAGTGAGGGGAGACCAGCAGGGATTAAAATGTTGGATTTAGTGCAATGACCTGAGCTATTGGTAGCATAAATCATGGAGGGGGTGATGGAAGTGGTGAGGTGCGGCCCATGTTCAAGCTGAAGTCTGCCTCATCGTGTTTACACTTGTACTTCTGGACCCTTGTAGGTACCCAAAAGAGAGCTGTCTGAGTAAGTATCCGAACGAATTTCCACACAACTAAAAGTTATGACCTGTGTCTTCGCTACACCTAGGTATATTATAAAAACTCCTTAAGGATTATAGAAATCATACTTATATTGTATTTAGTTTCACCTGACATATTTATCACCTATTATGTGTTATAATGGGAATTATGAAATACTAAGCAAGACAGAGTCCCTGCTTTCATAGAAAGGAAAACATAGTCAATTATGTGTTATAATGTGCACAAAATTCTTAGCTCTTTGAATATTCAATCACTCGACAGTCAATGGTGGCATGGACTCAGTGGTGTCCAGTCTAGGCAGTAGTCAAACACTAGAGACTAATGAGAAGAAAAACACAAAATGGTCACTTTTGTACAGAAAGAGGGGTCCTATTCAATGGAACACCAAAAAATTATTTTAAAATAATTTAGTTTAAAAATAATAAACACCTGGCACACACCTGTAATCCCAGCACTCAGGGAGGCAGAGGCAGGAGGATAGCTGTGAGTTAGAGGGCAGCCTGGTCTACAAACAAGTCCAGGACAGTCAAGGCTACACAGAGAAACCCTGTCTCATAAAACCAAAAACCAAAGCAAAACAAAACAAAACAAAAAACCCCAAGAGCACAGGAGCTGAGTGTATAGCTCAGTGGAAAAGTACTTGCCTTATATGCACCAAGGCCCAAGGTTCAATCCCCACTACTGTCAAATAATAAAATTATCAGAGAAAGGCTTTGTAAAATAGTATAATAATAATAATAATAAGTAAACTTCAAGGCTGGCAAGATGGCTCAGAGGATAAAGGTGCTTGGCACCCAAGCCTGGGGACCTGGGTTTGACTCCCAGAGCTAACTATAAAGATGGAAGGAGAGAATAGATTCCACAAAGTTGTCCTCTGCCCAGCACTAATAGGTCTGGCACATGACCCTCTGAATAATAATAATAATAATAATAATAAATAGTAGTAGTAATATATTTTAAAATGCCACACACAACAGATCTGGTATGAAGAGATTTATTATATGGAGGTGAAGAAAGAGACAGAGAGACAAAGAGACAGAGAGAGAGAGCTAGAGAAAGATGGAGAGAGGGGGGTGCCCAGACACAGGGAAGGGGAGGGAAACAGAAGCAGAGAGAGCCTGCAGTGAAGGGTTGATGATGTAAGGTTGCTAGGCAACCTAGGAGTGGGCTAGTGCATTGGCTTGTGAACTAACAAAAACAATAACAACATCAACAACAACAATAATAATACTTGGGTCTCATTACAGCACAAGACTGGACAGTCAACAGCAGTGAGAATGAGGCAGGACCTCCTGTGTTGTTACTGTTGCCCCAAACTCAGCAGTTTTAAGTAACAAATTCCAATTGTCTTGAGAGACCAAAGAATTAAAAATTAGTTTTTTGAGTTATTGGTTCAAAGGCCAGACAGGTGGAGACATGTCCGGCCACCTGCAGGGAGGAACCAGGCTTACTGCATTCTTTTCTTGCCCACTGGAGATGCAGTTGCTAGGAAACCGGCCCTGATCACCCCTCCCTCATCCTAGGACAGCCAAACAAGGGTTTGGGGGCCTTCCTATAGCCAATCAGTTCAAAATGCAACATCCCCTTTTGTGTTTCAACCAATAGACTCTTGCCAGGCAGGAATTCCCCTGCTTTGGGCGCCCCAGGAGGGACTGGAATCTTTAAATCACCTACCTACCCTGAGCACGGGGCTCCCTGCTCTCAACCTCTGTAACGGTGAAGGTGTGAGCCCAAGCTATAGCTTGTAATAAAAAGATCCTTATGTGTTCTGCAATGGACTCGACTCCTGGTGGCCTTTTGGGGTCTCCTCACACAGATTTTGAAGGCCAGGAGTCTAAAAACAAGCTTGGCTTCTTGGCTCCAGCTCAGGGTGGGCCCATAATGTTGCTGTGAAGCTGTGACTAAGACTGTTGCCATCTGAAGCCCTGATGCACTGGGAGACCGTTCCCAAGCAGGAGTCCCCACACGGCTCTTAGCTACTTGTTTTGCGACTTGTTCGACTGGAAAACTACCAGTTGCCCGCCCTCCTTCCCCGATCCCCAACATGATGCAGTCAATCCCATTCTCTTTCTCCAACCCTGCCCCCTCTGAGGAAAGCCTTTGAGGCCTAGTTCCAAATTCCAGGTATTCCTGACAGCTGTCCCAACGTCCCTGGCATCTGAAGATGTCAGACACTTAAGCCCCACCCAGCATGAGGCAGACATGTCATTTTTCTTCTCCTACAATCCTTTTGCACCCTGCCCACAAGCCAGGTGTGGTAGGAATAGTAAAAAACTTGAGAACTGACCATTGTGGTGGCACATGCTTTTAATCTCAGTTCTTGGGAGGCAGAAGCAGAGGCAGCCAGATCTTTATGAGTTCAAGGCCAGCCTGGTCTACATAGCTAACTCCAGGTCAGTAAAGGCTACATAGTGAGACCCTCCCCCAAAAGGACTTGGAACACATTTCATAAACCCACCACACTCCCCAAACTGATGGAACTTCCATCAGAGGCAAGTGGACTGATATGAGGCTAAAGGAGAATCTGTTCCTTCATGGCTTTCCCCTCAGGGGACTTAAAAACCCCGTGTTGGCTAGTTTTATGTCAACTTGGTACCAGAGAGAGTAATATGGGAAGAGAGAATCTCAACTGAAAAAATGTTCCCACCAGGTTACCCTGTAGACAAGCTTGAGGTACATTTTCTTATCTGATGATTGATGTGGGAGGGCCCAGCTTACTGTGGGTGGTCCCACCCCTGGGCTGGTAGTCCTGGGTGCTATAAGAAAGCAATTCCTGCCTCCAAGTTCCTGTCTTGAGCTCATACCCTGACTTCCCTGGTTAATGGACTGCAATGTGTAAAACGGAATAAATCCTTTCCTCCCAGAGCTACTCTTAGCCATGGTCTCTTACTGCAGTAGTAGAAGCCCTAACTAAGATAGACCCTAAGGAAGATCCTTTAGGGACTGTTAGGTCCTATGTCAGTATCTGTGTCCTATGACATCATCTGGGCCAGGAGCTTAGCGACTGGTCTATCATTCCCTCTCTCGCTTCTTTCCTGCTCTCTCCCATTTCTCTGTCAGAGTGCCCTTCCCCCATCTCTGTCTGTCTCTCTCTCTCTCTGCCCTCACAGCTCATTCAGGCCCTAACTCTCTTCTGCTTCCCTTCCCTCCAATAAACTCTTTCTTACATTATCTGTTGTGTGTATCATTTTTAAAATAATAGCAAAGATCTCTTTACCTCTCCTCTCTTTCCCCAGGTTTAACCTTGTGGGGGTAATGGCTGAAAGAGAATGTCCTAGAGTTTGTTTTTCGAGACAGGGTCTCTCTGTGTAGACTTGGCTGTCCTGGACTTGCTTTATAGACCAGGCTGGCCTCGAACTCACAGAGATCTGCCTGCCTCTGCCTCCCGAGTGCTGGAATTATAGGTATGTAGCACTGTGCCTGACTACCTGCCTACTTTGTTGGCATACTTTTAAAAACTCTTTCATTTACATTTCTTATATCTCTTTCTCCATACTCCACCCCAATCACTTCCAACATCCCAATATCAGGTAGGAGAGAGAAAGGGTTAGTGGGGAGAGGGGGAACAGTTATCTTCGATGCTTCTTGCTGGTTAGGGCCATGGGGTACCTTGGAGCCAGTCCAATCCTCCTTTCAGGAGATCTCCAACTTCTTGTCTCACTGTATCAACCAGGAGCTCCAGCAGCAGCCTTGTTCTTTCTCAGAGCTCCTCCACACCCTCTGAGCTCTGGCATTTATTCTCTCTCCAGAGTCCTCAGATTTAAACTATCTGCAGCTGGCGAGGAGTTCCTCTCAGAGCCAGCATGAGGCAAATAGTCTGCTGCTGTTGACCATCTGAATCAGTCCACATCTCATACCTGGGATTAAAACAAAAACATGTCTTTATCCACAACACTTTTTTATGTTAGAAGTTTGTTGGAACAGACAACACTGTAACACCCAGCTATCAACTCAGTTTACAGTCTTAAGTTCCGACTGGCTGATGATTGACAAGGGCAGGGAGGCTTGGGCCACACTGGGAGAGAGACCCAGGAGAGCAGAGCGTGGTGTGGGCCTGGGCAAACTGTGGAGAAGGTGCCTGCCCTGCTGGAGAATCACATTAGGAGTCAGACATCCTTCCTAGGCTGGTGGCAGGACATCTCCAAAGACAGAGAGAAGGAAGGAAATGCTGGCTTGACCCCCATGCTAGTGAGTCATGCAGCCTTGTGTCAGATGGGAAATTCTGGACACATTGTCCGGTAGGGGGCAGTCTGTGGCCTCACGGGCCAGCTCAGTGTGGCAACAAGAGGGGTAGATGCCACTGGCCTCTATTAGCGCTCTTGACTCTCACTCATCTGCCTGGGGATGCCCAGGGGTTGACTCTCTGGGCCCCATCAGTACCCCAGACTCGGACTTTTCTGCCTAAAAGGTCTCAGATAGACTGTCATCTATCCTCGCCATCTGCTTCGAGTTATCCAGCAACGTCTTGCACCAAAGCGCCCCATCACCCATTTGGCTCTCACTGGGGCTTTCTGAAGCGCCTGTCTGGTCTCTATCCCCTGGTGGTGGCGGGTGGCAAGGCTGGTCCATGTTCCCAGAGAGCTGGCCTCCCATTCCCTAGCAGCCCCTTCTCTAGTTACTAAAGTTGAAACCCAGGAACAATAATCAAGGGTCTCTTAAGGGTGCATGCAAATGACCCAGGTTCCCCATGGGCTCCACCCTAAGTGACTGGCTCCTGGCTGGGGAGATGTTTAAGGCCTCTTCCAGGCTCCCACGCACCGATGCTTAACCTTGTCTGGCTGTTTCCCAGGCCAGACCAGAACGCCCAGGCTACCGACTTTCCTGTCTAAGCCATCAATTGATTCATGACATTTAAGCTCCTCAACCCCCACTTATTTCTTTCTTTCTTTCTGAGCTCCCTTTTGAGGGATAATCTTGAGATGTGTTACCTTTGAAGTCTTTAAATTGGCTGCTATTTAGTTATTTGAACAAAAATAATAAAAATCCCCTAACTGTTTTAATTAAAAAAAAAAAAAAAAAAAAAAAAAAACGTTTTAGTGGAAAAAAGCACATTAGGGTACCTTGTCTTCACAGCCTATGAGATGGCTAGAGGGGAGTTTTTACAAAGTTCCCCAAACAAGTCGAGAAAACATTTACCTGAGGGCAGAGCTCTCTGGTGAACAGGCCGGAGGGGATGGCCAGGTGATGCCAAGGAAAGTCCCTTGCAGTGGCCGCTAATCTAACCCTCCGAATAGATTAAGAATGCAGGAAACGCCGAGGAGGTGGCCCTTCATAAGACTAGCCTAAAAGGTAAAAGGCAAAATTCTCGATATTTTGGCCACAGAAGTCTTTGTTGTGTGTGTGTGGGGGGGGAGCTGTCCCAGGCCTAGCAGGTTGCTTAGGAGCATCTCTGGCCTTCTACCCACCAGACTCCAGCAGAACCCCAAGCTGAGAAGATCTGATGCGTCCCTGGCCATCACCAAATGCTCTGTGGGAGGAAGCACTTACGTCCTAAATTTCCTGCTCCACCTGTCACCTCAGCCTGTGGCCTCCTCTGTCACCTCCTCAGATGTCCCTGCTCCAGGTTTTGAGTCTTCAGTCTTGAGCGTGTGACCACGCTGTTAGCAGAGCTCCTGAGGCACTCAGAGTTGCTTCTGGAAGGTTCCAATCTGCCTTTGCCTTTCAGACACGAAGGCATGAAGCAAAACCTCTCGAAAGGTGAGAGAGGGTTCCTGATTTTTTTGTTTCCTAGCAGATTAAGCGTGGTGGCACAGGCTTTTATCATCCCAGCACTTGGGGAATCAAAGGCAGGCACGTCTCTTGTGAGTTGGAGGCCAGCCTAATCTACAGAGAGAGTCCCAGGACAGCTGGGGCTACCCAGAGAATCCCTGTCTCAAAGAAAAAACAAACAAACAAACAAACAAAACAACAAAAGCTGGGATTGGGGTCTGGAGAGATGGCTCAATGGTTAAGAGCATTCACTGTTCTTTTGAATGTCCAGAGTTCAATTCCCAGCACCCACTGGGAACAGCAGCTGTCTGACGCCATCTTCTGGTGTGCAGATGTACATGCAGACAAGGTACTCATACACACACACACACACACACACACATAATACTGAAATAAATCTTAAAAAAATAAAAAAAGAAAGGCTGTCAAAATGGCTTAGCTTGACAACCTGGGTTCAATCACATCAGTACAGACTAGGAAGCTTCCCTCTTTATGGCTAGCTTTCATAGTGCTGGTAAGGGTGGCTTTGTGGGAAGTCACCAATAGTCTTACCCAGCTATGTACTCAGGGAGCTACAGTAATGACCAACATGGCAAGATATGCCCATGAATGTACTAGTGGCACATTACAGAAGTAACCAACAACTTTCTGAATGGATTTAAGATCCCTCCCACAGAAGGAAACCCTTGTCTGGCATCATTAATCTGGCCAAAACCCACGACTGTGGAGCTCATAGGTCCTGGAAGTGAGCCTACTGCCATCATTTTGCTAAATGGACATAGTATCATACAGTTCTCTAAATTTTCATGTTTATACCCATAGCTTAGTGTAGCTCTCAGGCCGCATAAGAGAAGTTTCTTTATATAGTGGGTGGCCCCCATGCCCACACACAAAGGTGAGTGAGCTCACATCCCTGTGCATACCACAGAGAAAAGAGAGAGGCTAAAATAATAAAAAAGAAAATTAATTAACAAAGATACACTATGTTTATAGCTATGTCGGTGTGATAGAACCAGGCAGTCATAGACTCACCCAGCCTTTATTCTCGGCAGTGTGGGTGAATTCCTTCTACATACATGGACCTTGAAGATCTCTGTTCCCCTGAAGTGAGTGAAGCAAATTGCTACCTAGAGAAACCCTGTCTCAAAAATCAAAAAACAAAAAAATCTGGGGTTGGGGGTCCTGAAGAGATGGCTCGGTGGTTAAGAGCATTCACTGTTCTTTTGAAGGTCCTGAGTTCAGTTCCCAGCACCCACTGGGAATGGCAGCTCACAACTGTCTGGTGTGTCTTCTGGTGTGCAGATGTACGCACGGACAAAGCACATCTGTACCTTGGGAGTGTAACGTGAAGTAAACTGCTTTGCAGGCTCCCTCCTTCACCCAACTCTAAGATAGGGTTTTTCTAGCTGTCAGGCTTTGGGTGTGTCTCCCAGTTCCTATGCTGGGACCTTAGTCTGCATGTGGCAATATGGTGAGGCAGGGCCTAAATCAGAGGTGTTTAGCTGTGCCCCGATGAATACATCCCTAACGTTTTAAAATGGGTTTGCATGCTGGGCAGTGGTGGTGCATGTTGTTAATACAGGACTCAGGAGGCAGAGGCAGGCGGATCTCTGTGTTCAAGGCCAGCCTGGTCTATAGAACAAGTTCCGGGGAAGCCAGGGCTACACAGAGAAACCCTGTGTCAGAAAACAAAACATGAATGAATGAATGAATGACATGGGTTTGCAGAAAGCTGGGAATGTAAGTCAGTGGAAGAGTGCTTGCTGAGCAGGTGGAAGGTCATAGGTTTTAACCCCAATACCACAAAAAATGTCTGCTGGCATGGCACCTTGATTTTGGACTTCTCAACCTGCCGAACTAGGAGAAATAAATTTCTGTTCATTATAAATCACCCAATCTCAGGCATTATAGCAACATGAAATCAATGAAGATGCATGGTGGTTAGTGCCAAATGTTGGTTTGATATAATGTGGACGATATAACATGGGACTGTGAGCTAAAAATCAATCCTTTCTCCTTTAAGTTGCTTTTGTCAGGTATTTTATCCCAGTTGCAGGAAAAGACATTTAGTCAACATGCATATGATAATGATGATGATGGTGATGACATGGCAATTTTAAATTACTATGTACTTATAAGAAAATAGGCTTGTTTACCATCTCCATAGATTTCTAAGACTGTTGGCTGTCAGGGCTGGATGGCTGGGTGGTTATGCAGCATTTATACAAGATTAACTGACGCAGGCATAGAGTAGTCAAATTCATGTCACAAAAAAAAAAACCAATGATCATTCTGGTCCCTTGCAAATTGAATCTGGTTTGCCTCACTCACATGGCCTCCAGGTCTAACACAATGTTCCCACTCTGTCCTCCACCCTTCACAAGACTTCTCAGTTTCTCCCAATGGAGGTGAACACCCTTGGGTGCCCAGCAACATCAGTGGCTGTTTTCCTCTATGAGACATTCATATATATATGTATGTATTAATATATATGTATTTATACACACACATATCTTAGTCCAAAATTTTCAATTCCTTTTTTTATTTTTCTTTTCTCTCTCTCTCTCTCTCTCTCTCTCTCTCTCTCTCTCTCTTCTTTTTTTTGCTTTTCAAGACAGGATTTCTCTTTGTAGCCTTGGCTGGCCTAAACTCACAAAGACTCACCTGCTTCTGCCTCCCTGAATGCTGGGATTAAAGGTGTGCACCACCACCGCCCTCACAAAATTTTCAGTTCTTTTTTTAAAATGTGTTTCATAGAGAGCTTTAGGAGGAGAATAGACAAAGACAATGCAAAGAGCATTTCCAGACCTGCAGACACCGCAGAGAGATTGCTTGCAGGAAGCATTCGTATACATAAGAATGCCTGTCGGGAACCATTCTGTTAAAGGAGCTTTCATTAGGCAGGTGAGCTTTCTGGAAGGGGATCTGGTATTTTGCAAGGCCTGTACCATGATACACCCCAGAATTGCTTCCAGTTTCTGACACTCATTCTTTGTGCTTGGCTGCATCTCTCTATAATCTGGTATGGTGTGAATCATCACTTTCTGGGTATTTACTGCTGTTCAGATGAATTAATTCCTGATTATGGAGTTCCTGACTTAACTCAAACAATTTTAAAAGTTAAATTGTTTTAGAACTTCTTTAACCCTTTAGAAAGTTTATGGCTATAATAAATACCTTTGTGGACTTCCAGATGCCTCACTAGGAGATAGGCTTAAGGCAGATTTGTAGCCTCAGATAGACTTCACTCATAAATCCTGTATATACCATAAATATAAGCAAGTTGGTTTAAACTTCCCATGAACCCAAATTATAATGGAACTACCAAGCAATGTCTAATTAAGTACAAACCTTGATGTCATTGTATACAAACTGTCATTGTAATTCCTTATACCTCGTCACCTTATGGCATTATATACTGTCATTTTAAATTTACTTTGTTTCTTTGCATGAAAGACAGATAAGATTATCGCCCCAAAGATAGCTGAAAAATGTGTAGTCAGGTTAGTCTTAATTGAAAAGACATATATTTTTATAAATTTTTAGACCCTGTTAACCTTTAGACCTTGTCATCCTTTGTCACTCTGAACTCGATACGAACTTATGTAATGGATACATAAATAAGAAATGTTCAGTTTTAAAACATGTAACCTGTTGTATTTTAGAAATCAGATGTTTTTGTGATTAATTGCCTTCTTTGACTATGTGGTAATTACAGCATACATACTGCAACCAATCAATAAACAAGACAGAAGTTAAAGTTCTTAACTTCATCCATCTTTTTCCTTGAGCATGTGTGTGTGAATGATTTTTGATTACTTTCTCCCCCTCTCCCCACCTTTTCTTATTCTTACTGATTTACAAACAAGTTAACAGCAATTCAGGATCCAGCTGTCAGCCTAAGACAAGCAGGAAAAAGTTTAATTTAGCCTGTAGAGGTGTGCTCCCAGGCAGGAGCTCATCTCAGATCAAAGAGCCCGTTTTTGGGACTAGAAGCAGCCTTTTACAGGGGAAAAAGTGACCACTTAAAGTTTTCCTCCCTAAAAGTAGTGTAGCCAGACTTTAGACCTAGAGAAGGAATTCTGGGCTCCCTTCCCTACTTCTTTTCCTTTCAATCATCTTTTGTGATCGGTTGAATAAGCCATCAGCTCGGCGACCCAAGAGATAAAGGGGAACTCCTCACCCAGTCCCAGATCCTACCCTGGACCCAGGAACATTGCCAAAGCCTAGAGAAACTTTGGCAATCAGACCCTAGACCTTAACAAATGTCTGTCTGTCCAGTCATAGAAACCTAGAAAAGCAGGGAGACACAATTACATAACCCAACAAAGATGGGTATCAATATGGCATGCGTCTGTGCATGCATACACAGGTAACACGTGTGTAACCGGTCGTTAGAGTGACCATATTACTATAAATTCTAGAAAACAAATGAACAAGAGCTTCAAAACACAATTTTAATCCAATAAAAGAAGGTGGCATTTAATCACAAGAATAAACAATGATGATTTGAATTACATAATGATAGGGAAAACATACTGCTAATATGCCATTTTATATATTCTTATATTTCAAATATTCTTGGTTTCTCTCTATGTACCAGGGATATTGAAAGGTGAGGGTCTTCATGAAACAGTGATCTTGAAACTAAGCTCAGGCTGTTGTGTGTCAAAAACTTACCATTATGACAGTTTTGGGTTTTGTTTTGCTTTTTTGTTTATCTGTGTGTCTGTGTGTCTGCTTGTCTGTATGTGCACTGTGTGTGAAGGTACCCAAGATGGAAAGAAGAGGGTGTTGGATTCCCTAGAGCTGGAGCTACACAGACCTGTGAGTCCCTGGAGATGAGCCTGGGTCCCTGCAAGAGCATCTTGTAACTACTGAGCCATCCTCTCCAACCCCATCATGACAGTTCTCCAGCCTGTCTCCCCACCCTCCTGAGCCATTCATTTCAGCGTGGAAGAATAAACATCAAGGTCCCCATGAGTGCATTTGTAATCAGAATTTGGTGGTGTAGGAATCGCTCTGGAATTAATTTGGGGGGACATTTTGCTGGTTGAAGACTGTGGAAGCAGGCAGGATGGCATCTAACAGTCCCTCTGAGCTCGTGACCATCTTCAGGGTTGTATCTGAGAACACAGAAGCCATTCCTTGCCGGTCCACTAGCTGAGGCAGCATGCCTGGAGGCATGTGAGTGGACAGGAGGACTAAAAGACTCCGTTAGTATGTAAAAGGTCTACTTAAACTCCACCCTGATCCGAGGTGAGCTAAGCCTGTGCGTTCGGCACGGAAAGACCTCTGCAATGAGAGGGAAGACCCTTTAGGATGACAAATGCTTAGCCAGAGAAGGGAGGAATGTGAGCAGGCCAGGAGGCGGTCCGAGCAGTTTGGATGGATGGAGCCATGTGAGAGGGAAATGATGGTGGGAAGGGCTTCAGTTAGAAGTAGGAGTGGGCGGCGGACTGGAGCTAGAGCAGGAAACGGGGCAGGAATAAGATGAGCATCAGTCTAAGGCATGAATAGCACCCATGTGGATGCGGGGCCAGCCTTTCAGATGTGGTTGTTCTGAATTAAGGCATGCTGCAGAGGTAAACTACATACAAGATTTTGAAGGCAGTGGGGTGGGGGGCGGGGGAAGAATATAAACTATCACTTAGTTTTTGCTGAATTGAAAATATTTTGCATATGTTAAAATGTTATTAAACTCAGTATCTCTTTTTTTTTTTGCATTTTGAATGCGGCTACTAGAAAATTCAAGGATGTTTCTGTGGCTTACATTAAATTTTCATTAGACTAGTGGTTCTCAACCTGTGGGTTGTGACCCCTTGGAGCTGCATATCACAATTCATAACAGTAGCAAAATTACAGTTGATAAATGCCAACTAAATAACGTTGTGGTTGGGGGTCAGCACAGCACGAGGAACTGCATTCAAGGGTCACAGCGTTAGGACGGTTGAGAAGCACTGAGCTAGACAGTGCTGGTTCCAAGGAATGTTTGAGCTCACATCGCATGTGTACCTCCGGAGCGGCGCTGAGTTGCACCCTTCCAGTAAAACCAGAGAGTTTAGACAGAAAAGATTTGATGGTTTTCTTAGGGATGACTACAGGCCCTCTATGTGTGTTAGACTGTGCGCCTGAGTGTGTCTGTGTGAGTGTATGTGTGTGTGTGTGTGTGTGTGTGCGCGCGCGGCTAATACCTTAAGCTAGGCTTGGTGGTGCATGCCTTTAATCTCAGCACACTGGAGATGAAGGCAGGTGGAGCTTTGTTAAGTTTGAGGCCAGCTAGGCTATATAGCAAGCTCCTGAACAGCCAGGGCTCCATGGAGACCCTGTCTCAAAAGAAAAGAAAAAAACCCAAACCAAACAACAACAACAAAAACACAAACCCTAAAACAATACCTTAAGGAAGCATGTGCCCTCCATGGCATCTCTCTATCTTTAACAATACAGTTCTTCATTCCTAAGTGAAGGGGCTCTAGCCAGCCTGAGCACCAGCAAACATGGCCCCGGCAGGTCTTGTCCTTCTCCCCCATTCCCTGTGACTTGCTAAAAGCCATTAAATTAGGTTTCTAAAGCTAGCCCCCAAGGTCTATTACCTTATTTGGCCACTTCCTCTTCCTGAAGCTGACTACCATGGTCCAGCCATCAAAGTATTGGAGTCCAGTGATCAAAAGACCCCTTTGGTTCACCTAATTGACATGCCCAATTAAAATTAAGCACTTCATCATATCCTGGGGTTTCCCCTTTTACCTTTATAAACCACCTTTTGCCTACGGGCTATGTCTGTGTCCTCTCTATCCAGAGGCAGTCCTTTGTCATCATCACCATGGTCATCTTTCATCCCCTGAGGGGTAGATAACAAAAAAAAAAGTCTTCCCCCTTTCCCTTCTTCCCTTCCCCCTCTTCTTCATTTTTCTATCTCCTGCTGTTGTCTCTTATTCCCTGTTCTCTGTCCCTTTGGGACATATATATCTCTTTTGTGTTGAGGATTGGATCTTGGGGTGTCTTGAGCCAATACTGTTCCTTTCACTAAGGATAATTGCTGTATAACCAAAAATTATTAGGTGTATGAACTAAGGAAATGACTACACAAAAGGAGGGGAGAGAACAAATAAATTGACTACTGACCATGGAAAAAGTCAAGCTAATGAACTGTTTAGTCTTCTCAGATACACGTGAGAAGATACGGCACTCAAGAAGGAAAAACTGTGTAAGCTCAGAGAAAAGAAATGAACATGTCTACTGAAATGAAAAGCAATTTTGAAGAGCTGGAAGAAAGAGTAATATAAAAGATCTCACCTGGAAGGACATACATTTGATCAATAAGTGTTCCGGGAGAAAAAGAAAACCAAATCACAGAGAAATAAGGCAGCCGTGGAGATGGCTCAGTGGGTAGAGGCCAAGCCTGACACGAGTTGGATCCCTGAACCCACAGTGTGGACGGAGACAACCTCCTGCTGCAAGTTGTCCTCTGACCTGCAACACACATACCATGTCATGCACACGCGTGCATGCACAAATAAGTGCAATTTAAAATTCAAAGCATTTTTTTTTGGAAAGTCCATAAACATTGAAAGGTATGTTGAACTAGCCAAAGATATTTTCAAACCAACTGGAAAAGAAATGCATATTAAAATTGAAAGTACAGATGGGATAATTGTAGAGAAGTCTATTTCTGGACTCTCTCTCTCTCTCTCTCTGTGAAACTTTGTAAGACCAAGAAAATGGGCAAAAAATCCTAAAAACTTCCGGAGAGAAACAATGGGTAACTTAGCAAGAAGGGAGGTGCACACAGACATCAGGCTTTGTAGCAACACTGATGGGAGCCAGTGAAACAAAGCCTCCATCATCCGAAGAAGAAAAATGCATTCCCTTGGAGGTAGAATTCTAGATAGCCAAAATGTGAGGAAGCCTAATGGTAAAAGACATCCTGAAACATGCAAGCACTACGAAAAATAAAACCACTTCTCCATCCCTTTCCCCAAGAACTTCCTAGAGAACGTTTTCCAAACAGATGGAAATAAACCTGAGAGTGATAAGGTCTGACAGGAAAGCGCCTAACCTTTAGGCGCTTACAAAGATAAGCAGCATTAAGATCATTGCTGGAAACAGGCGGGATTAGAAACCAGTACAAAAACAAACAAACAAACAACAACAAAACAACAAGACAAAGGAAGCAGGAAAGGAGAGAAGAAAGAAAGAAATGAGTGATTTTTTGTCAATGTGTATTATGAGCAGAAACTGATTGGTGAAGGTAGCTCTGAGCGGCCTGGAACTCACTAGATAGAGCAGGCTGGCCGAGAATGCACAAAGGTCTGTCTGCCTCAGTCTCCCCAAGTGCTGTTATGAAAATGTGCTTTTTTTTTTTTTTAAATTGCTTTTGAAATTATACTGTAATTGCATTCCTCCCTCCAAACCTTTCTATATTCCCCTCTCTGCTCTTCATGGCCTTTTTAAAAATTGTTATTGCATGCCTATATGCACATACATACATATGCCTCAGGATATGTTCAGTCCATGTAATGTTGCTTGTGTGGATGTTTTCAGGACTGACTGTTTGGCACTGGACACTGGTTGGTGTGTTAGAGAAGACCAACTCTCCTAACTTTTTAATTACGTTTTTCTCTCTCCATCATTTCGTTTATTTTCCCTCTTCAGTTTAAGGATACCCTTTGTGAATCTTGTTTTATTTAAGTCTTGCTTAGCAGAAGCAAAAAACAAAACAAAACAAGACAAAACGAAACAAAAAACAAAACAGTTCTCAAAGGTGCAGAGATGGGAGCTGAGTCCTCCCAGCCTCCAGCAGCAGCAGAAATACCTCTCCCAAGCTCTGCTGTCTCTGTCATGGAGCTGTGGAGGAGGCTGCTTCAGGCTTCGCCCTTCATTTGTGGACCCTAAATCATTAGTGTTGTTTGTGGGCTTGTCGGGACACTTGAATGAAATCGTGGCTGCCAAGGGCTTTGCGCCATAGCCACTCACAGTACCACAAGCTGTGTTGGTAGCCCTGTTGTTTCTTGGTTTCCTCAGCGGGGACAGGAATCTTCTGAAAAGCTCAGGTCTGTATCAGTGCAGACCTCAGGGGCATTTCCTAGTGAGAATCACCCCCACCAAGAAGACAAAGCCCAGAGCCTCAGCTTAGCCCTGCTCTCTGCCAGAGGCAAAGAAAACAGCACTGGACCCTCCTCTTATCACAGTAACACAGACAGCCCAAGGCCAGCTGGCAAGGTTCCCCAGCCTCAGTGAGAGAGCGCAGAGTCCATGGCATGCCAGGAACCTCAGCCATGGGCTGTCCTGGGTGGCCTGATCCCACACAAAGCTTAGCCGTTTCCTGCTGTGCTGTTTCTAGTTCACTCTCCACAGCCCTCAGACCACAGAGTCCAAGTTCCAGTTAACTTTAAAAAAGAAAAAAAAAATCACTGTCATGGTAGAACACACACCCAGATTTCAGACTGGGAATCACCAAGTCCTGGGGATTCTAGAAGTCTAGGCTGAGGTGATGCCCAGCTTCGGCCTGCTGCTGAGGTTTCTTGGTCTGAATCACTCAGCACCGAGGTAACTAGGAGTGACTGTGACAACTGAAGCTACAGTTACACATCTGGCTGACTCTAGGGAAAAGAGATGGTGCCACAAACCCTCCGGGGGCTCATGGGGAGAACAGGTCTCTGACATGTGCTGTGCAGTGTGCAGAGTTTAGAATATTTATTTCTTGTTGTAAAACAGACATAGGTAGCAAACTATGGGGCGACCATATTTAACAAACTAATGCCAGGACAAATGTGTAAATAGGTACTTTTTTATAAACAATGATGTGTCTTACATTTAATATATATATATATATATACCAGTTTTTATTTATTTCTTCTTGGAGGAGGTGGGACATGCCACAGCATGGGGGTAGAGGTCAGAGGGCAACTTGTGGGTATCAGTTCTCTCCTTTTATCGTGTGTGACTGAGGGATTGGACTGAGGCCATCAGGCTGAGTGGCTTTACCCACTGAACCATCTTTCTAATCTTGTGCATCCCCCCCCCCATGCCAAAGAATCTAGTAGATGAATGCATTAGCTGAAAAGGAGTAGAGATCGTGGATTTGTAAGGCAGAGCCTGACTCCCTGTAATTTGTTCTTTAAAGATTCTTTTCTTCCCCCTTAGTCAGCGGTGACTGATGAGTGACGAGGCCACTCATGCAGTCTGATGCTCCAGCTGCCGGCTTCCTCCTCCTCCTCCTCAGCAATGTGCTTCTGCTCAGGATGCTTCCTCTAGATGGTCCCCCATTCCCAGTGGTCTAGCAGCTCTTACTCTCAGCACCTTCACTCATTGCTGTCTCTGCCAGGGAACACCCTGGCTGGGTGGCTGGGTGGTCTGGAGAGGCCGTCTCTGCATGTGCATTCCTTTATCACAGTACGGTCCATGGGGTGAGAATGTCCCCCCATAGCTTCATATATTTGAATGCTGCTGTAAAATTGGGAAGAATTAGGAGGTGTGGCCTTGTTGGAGGAGGCGTATCCCTGGGCTTTGAGGTTTCAAAAACCCAGGCCGTTCCTGGTTCTCTCTCTCTGCCTCTTGTTTTGTGGACCAGACGTAAATTCTCAGCTACTGTTCCAGCTCCGTGTCTGCCTGGCTGCTGCCATAATCCCCACCGTGCCTGTCGTGGATCCTGCCCGTCTAGAACAGTCAGCCCCGGACGAAATCCTTTCTTGAAGTAACTGAGTCAAACAGCATGTCCCGCCCAGCAGACAGTCCTGTTTGTCTCTCTTCCCCAGGCCCCAGCACAATGCGGAGGGCTGGAGAGCACTGGGGTTTCTTCCCTGTCATTACAGTGCTGGGCAGCTGTTGATTGACAAGCCTCTGCCAAAGTAAATAATAAGTAAATAACTAACGCATTTTTTTTTTCAGAGTCCCATTCCTCCTGGAGCTGGAGTTAAATTATGACCTTCATCCTGGTCTATGGTTTCCCTTTGAGACGGAGAAGAAAGTTTCTGCCTGCACTACGCGTGCTCCAGCATGGTTCATAACCAAGGACTTCCCCCCTGGTGGCTCTGTTGGAGGCTGGGCTCAACCAGCAATTTCTGCAGAAACTTGATAACATCAGAACGGCAGGGTTCCGGGCAGCAGACTGTCCTTGTGTGACTGCAGAGCTGGAGGTCCCCTCTTTCTCTGAAAGCTTGCTTGCTTTCCCGTCTCCAGGGTCCTGCGCTAGTCTCATCTGAGTTCAAACCATCAGGGGCGCCCAAGGAACAGCTCCAAGTGGCAACCCCAACCTAGAAGCGAGACTCTGGTGGGTCTAGTCGGAGCCAGGGGTCTGTCCCTGTCCCTCTCAGTTCTTGGTCTTACATACGTGGCTGCCAAGGGTCCATTCCAGTGGAGGAGTGGGAGAATTCTCAGAGACCCAAGCACGTGTGCTCTCAAAAGTGGTGTCTGGAGGAAGTAAAGGAAAAGGCAGAAAAGAAATAGACGTAGAGTTTTCATTCAGGGCTGCATTTTTTTTCCTTCTTTTTAACGTCTTAAAAGTAAGGAGTCAGACCCTGAGGGTCTCACCCAGCCCCCAGCAGTTCCTCTGTGTCAGCTCCACACTGAGAAATCTGAAGAGGGACAGGATGAAAGGCTAACCGCTGGGAGTCACAGTGGAGCTTAAGGTGACATCAGAAAGAAAGGTGAGAAAGACATGGAGCCACACGCCCAAAACTTATGTACATATTGAATCAGAGAGAGAGAGAGAGAAGAGGAGGGAAGGGAAAATCTGGGCTCACCTATTTTTGCCTAACCTTGAAGCCAGATCATGTTCTTGGTGAAACTTTCCATCTCGGCCAGCCAGCTTTAGTGGATGTGGAAGAGCTGGTCGAGGGAACCAGAATCTGAGAGCTGTTGCCAGGGACCTGGTCCTACTTGGTCACTAATGAGCTGTATGATCTTAAGATGCCCAGTGGCCTCATCCATAGGATGATGGTAATGCCTCTGCTACTGGGGGTTGTCTGGCTGCTTCCGGCACTATCACGGGGGTAAAAAAGCCAGTCTTTCTCCTTCTAGGTGCTCTGCACACCCCACAGCTTTACAGCACAGAAAGCCCCCCAGTGGCACCTGAGCTGTGGCTGGCATCATGTGACCAGATCCTACTACTCAGGAAAGTCAAAGCCTGGGGCTTCTGTTACTGTGCCAGCGTGACTGGCAAACTTGGACTTAAGCAACTGCCGTCAAGAATGGAATGACTCCAGACTGCTGTGGCACTGGAAAGCTGCCAAATCCCCTTGTTCTAATGTATGCAAAGAGGCCCAAAGAGTTCTAAATATCTAGATGTGAAGAGATAAAGGGGGGGGGGACTGGCAGTGGGAAGGGGGCAACCATGGGAAAGAAGAAAAAGCTCTTGAAATAGGACACAAAGAAAATAAACCGCTGGCTGTAACGTTTCACACCTTTAATCCCAGCTCTCGGAGGCAGAGGCAGGAGGATCTGTGTTTGAGGCCAGCCTGGTCTACAGAGTTGAGTTCCAGGAGCTGGGACTCGGTAGAGAGCCTGTGTCAGAGAAAGAGAGAGAGAGAAGGGGGGGGGGAAGCAAATAATTATTTAATTTTTTTTTGTTTGTTTTTCTGTGTCTGGGTGACTTACGTGTCCTGCATGTCTGGTGCTCATAGAAGAAAGAAGAGGTCACCACATCCCCTGGAACTGATGTTACAGACCGTTGTGAACTGCTGTGTGGGTGCTGGGAATTAAACCCCAGTCCTCTGGAGGAGCAGCCAGCGCCCTTACTTGGCTGATCCATCTCTAGTCCTAATAAACCAATTCATAACCTCCTAAAACCAGGCAGCCAGCGACTAACAGGCTCTTAAACTCATCTCCCTGGATCTTTGCATACTAATAAGGCTGCTACTTTCTATACTCAAGGTGTTGGAGGTCAAATGTCAGCAATGAGAAGGGCCTCGAAACTCCTGGCAGGGCCGGTATTAGAAGGACGACACACTGAAAGGTGAACCTTTCAGTCCGTGTCCGTGGAGTGCACAGGGAAGTCAGAAGTGTTTTAACCTTGTCTCGGCTCACATTCTGGTGCTGTAACAGTAGATTCAACACTGGGTGATTTATAAAGGTTATAAGGAAAATAAGTTTATTTGGTTCGTTTTTTGGGAGGTTGGGAGTCCAAGATGAGACGGCTGTTGCTGGGGAGGACCCTGGGCTGCCTCGTGGGCAGATGGAAAGGCCGATGGGCAATTAAAGCATGCCCAGAAACAAGGCCATGGCAGCAGATGGGCTTTGCAACAACTGCCAATCCAGTACCAAGAGTAAAAATTCATTTGTTCTCGTGAGAATTGACCCATTTTCATGAAAGCAACTTTTAAAAATTGACAAAACTATGATGATGATGATGATGATGGTTTTTCAAGACAGGATTTTTCTGTATAGCCCTGACTGTCCTGGAACTCACTCCATAGACCAGGTTGGCCTGGAACTCTGCCTGCCTCTGCCTTCCAAGTGCTGGAATTAAAGGCGTGTGCCACCATCACCAGCAACTTTATTATTACTTTTTAAGCATCCCACCCCTGACACTATGCCAACAGCAGTGGGATTTCAACACCCATTTGGGAGAGACAGACCATATTTAAACCACACAGCATCCTGCCTGCAGGAAAGGCGAGGCAGTCTAGAGTCGGAATCAAACCACAGCTCTACCGTTTGTTAGTCATGTGACTTTGGACAAATTATTGAACTTTTCTGAGCCCTAGTCTCCCCACCTGAGCACGGGGTTGTGGCAGCACTCCGTGAGTCTACACTTTGGGGGTAAGTAGAGCCACGTTATTGCTAGTATTAGCAGGGCAGTAGGCAATCAGAGTCTTGTGTGAGGCTCGCAGCGCCCTGTCAGGTGGGTGACAGAGGACTCCATTTTACATAGGTGGAAGCCATGCTCGCTCAGCATTGCACCGTCAAGAAAGACAGACTTAACATGGCGAGCACAGTAGAGGTACAGGCGCGTACCTGGGGTGACAACAGTCCGTTTGGTGGGGTGATGGGACTGCCTGGGCTGACTGTTATTCTGTACGTTGTCACCTGGTGGCTAAACGCTCCGGGGCAGGATACTATAAGGTGACATTGCTCTCCACTTCCTGTTGATGTCCATTTCCTGTCTTCCAGCTGGAGACAGGCGCTGAAGCCTCTACGGTGGCAGAGTGGGACCCTTGTGACTGTTGGGGGGCATGGACTTGTCAGCTCGGTGATGACTGCCTGAGAAGAGTGTCTCACCAGTGCCCCTCCCCCTCCAGGTCTACCTCCTGCACTTTCTCAGCTTCTTTGCCAACTTCAGACGGTGAGGAGGGAGAGTTTGGGGGAAACCCCTCCTCTGGTTCAGCTTGGCCTTTGTTCTTCATAAAGCCCACTGCAAGCCTACTCCTTCAGAACCCTGGCTTTTGTTTTGTTTTCTTCTCTCTTTTATGAATCAGCACAGAATTTACCTCAACGGGACACAGACTCTTCTACAATACAGATCTTTCTGGGGCCCATTGCTCCTAAGCCTACGGACTGTCACTCCACCCTTGGGTTCCGGTCCCATTATGGGGCACAGCACAGAGCCGTGTTTACTGCAGCCCACCAGCCAGCCCTCCGTGTCTCCAGGAGTTAGGGGGAGAGGCCAGCACGTCTTTCCTTGCTCCCAACTCAGCTTTCACGGGGCCTACTCCCCACAAGAAACCCCGTAGGAGCCAAGCCTCCCACCCCACCCTCCACCAGGCACAGCGCCCCCCCAAGGAGGCCACTGGAGCCACGGCCTGACTCACTGGCCCCTGTCGAAGGACCCTGACATGATTTGCTACCCCTCTGGGGTATTGTGTGCCAACAGGTAGGTTGTCCTGTCCACACAGTGCATGCAGGTTCGGCAATCCCGTTTCCTACGGGAGACCGTGGAGGCTGAGATTCATGAAGGTCACTAGCCAGGAGGGTGAGGCTGGGACTGGCAGGGGGAAAGGACAGTCATTTTGTTACCACTTATATACAGAGCAGGCTGTGAAGGCGTTTGTAGCCAGGGGGAGGGAGCAAGCAGCCTGGTGAGGTAGAGGGGTCTGAGGGGTGCTAAGAGCCCCACAAGGGAGACCCTATAAGCCGCTCTCTGTCCCAGCCTCACCCCTGGTTTCAGCAGAGGACTATGACAGGGAAAGAATGGACAGCTTGTTTTAGAAACACTAAAAACTGTCCCCAACGAAGACATGGGTCAAAATAATGGGGAAAAAGAAACCCCAGCTAGTTTGTTATTCCCAGAGCCATCAGTGTGTCAGCGATGCCATCTGGCTTTCCCGGATTTTATGTTTATTCAAGATTCCCCGCCCCCACCACCACCACAGTCCCTATGTAAGCTACTGCAAAGATGTACTCAAGCAATACACAAATTCAGAAACAAGAAACAAAGGCAGGCAACTGTTTTAGCGTTCTGATGGCGACCTGTTCAAACCCAAGTGCTGGTAGACACAGGCTCAGAACAGACTAAGTGAGGCCCTCACGGGGGGCCAGGTGTGAAAGCGCTGAGACCACACAGGGTCTCAGTTCCACTCTTAATGGGCAGCAGGTCCAGATCAACCTCAACAGCCCTGTTCCTAGGCTCGCTGTCCCACGATTCTGAAACTCGCTGTGGTGGGGTGCGGAGGAGCTCAGGAGACCACTGTCAACGGCTTCCTTGACCCCCATCAAGCTGCCGCCACCAGTATCTGTACAACAGTTGCCAGACCCCCTGCTTGTGGCGGGAACCTTGTAAACTGGGACAGTGTCTGGGAGCCCGGTATCGTGGGAGAGACAGATAAACAAACGTTACAAGTCCACCATAAGAGGAAGGGAGAGGGTGGGGGCTGGAGAGATGGCTCAGTGGTTAAGAGCGCTGAATACTCTCCCAGAGGACCTGGGTTCAATTCCCAGCACCCACATGGCAGCTCACAACTGTCTGTAACTCCAAGATCTGACACCCTCACACAACCAGACATGTGTGAAGCAAGCAGAACACCAATGCATAGGAATAAAAATAAATTACAAATTACAAAAGAGGGAGAGAGAGATAGAGAGAGAGAGAGAGAGAGAGAGAGAGGAAGAGTGTGGAGTGATCCCGGTATACCCTGAAGAGTCAGGCCTCTTCCTTGAGGAACCACATCACAAACCAGGACATCAATGCTGCAGGAGACACAGAAGAGAAGCGTCCAGCCCAGTGCGCACTGTGTAGGCCTGCAGCTCCCAGCCTCCTTGGAGGTAAAGCGTGACCACGCAATGTACTTTGAGTCATTGCCCCGAGGATGCTTCAGGATCACAACCTGGAGTCACGACCTGTATGTAACCTTGGCTCCCTCACCAGCCACAGCAGAGGACACCAAGGACCCAGAGGGGATCAGAAACAATGATGGGAAGAGTCTGGATCTCCCACATCACCCGAGGTAAGACCAACCCACCAAATGAGAGTGCCCTTACATGCCGTTGCATTCACGACAAAGAAAGCTGTGATCTAAAGCCTCAGAGGCTCCTCAGAGGCTTAGGGCCTACCTGTGACAGCAACTGGTGGCTCCCTAATTTCAACCAGGTAGGAGCAGGAAGTAAAACATTCTAGAAAAATTTAAAATATATTGGTAAACACCAACCTGGCTTCGAGAGGTGGGGATGAACGTGAGCAGAAAACAGGATCCAGGAACTCGATACTGCCCGGATGTGTGGTCTTTGGAAACCCAGCCTGTCTGAATCTTGCTTTTCTCAGTTGTAAAATGAAGATAAGATATCCCTTCTGAGATGATTAATATTGTCAACTTGGTAGGATCTAGAATCACCTAAGGGACATGCTTTGGGCTCTAGATTAGGTTAGCCTCTCAGTATCTAGATGAAGAGGAAGAAGAAGAAGAAGAAGAAGAAAGCGGAACACCAGTGTTCATACCAGCGTTCTTCCGTCTCCATTCCCTGACCGAAGAGGCAGGGTGACTGGCTATCCCAAGCCCCTGCAGCCAAGCCCCTCCTTACCATGTTGGATTGAGCTCTCAAGCTGTGACACAAGCCACAGGAAAAGCAACCCACACACCTCCTAAAGGTGCTTGCCCCTTACGTTTAAGGCCTCCGGGTCCAGCATGGCAGGGAGGAGACATTTTATGGATGGGGGGCATGAAGTAACTAACACTTAGGGTGGATTCTAAAGCATAAAGAGCACACCAAGCCATAGCTCCTATACTCTTAACTACATGCATGCTCACAGCGACAGTTGGTTATTAATATGCTTCCACAGCTGCTAATGTTTATAAACTTGATAAGCATTTATCAAGAACTGGGTATGGCCCAGGCACCCTTATGACTACTGACATGTATAAATTAATCTCTTCCACCCTATTCCGCTCCAATTTTTCAGATGAGAAAATGGAGCTGCAGAGTTGTTCTCAAGAAACAGCTGGTTATAGGGCTGGGAGTTTAAATCCGGCAGGCAAGATGACGGTGTCCACGCTTGCGCATGAAGGACACAGATGCGAAGCAAAGGCGTCTGGGACTTCGGGACAGTGGGTCCCAGAATCTGCTGTGGAAGCCCAGAGCAGAAACCTTCTCTCACTGCAGGGAAAAGGTTTCTTCTCCTGCAAGCGGATAGGTGGAACTGGCAGTAAGGACATTGAACAAAACCAAATTCTGCCCTTCCGCCACCTGTAAGAACGGGGCCCTCCCAGCTCCGCTACTGGGTCCTTCTGGCTCTACCAAGGGGCTTCGGAGGTTTTCAAGTTCCACACTTCCACCGAATCTTGAAAAGGCTCACACCTGAGCACCTCACTGAATATAAATGGCTCTCAACCTCAGAAAAGCAAACCAGTTCTAAGAACCCGGGTTCCTGAGAAGCAAATTAGAGGCAGAGAAAAAAAAAAAAAAAAAAAAAAAAAAACCAACCAGTTTGAGGCAGTAGACGTGTCGAAGCCCCAAATGACCACTAGAGGGGAGCAAAGACACTGGTTAGAGGAGGCAGCGCGTTCCAGTCTGGTTCAAGGAGCTTTTTCCAGACCCACCAGCACTTAGAAATGATCTGGCTCCAGGGTGGTCCTTCCGGTCACGTAACTGATGGCATCAGTCTGGCAAAGACAGAAGTAAGTGAGTGAGTAGCACCTACCCATAGCCCCAGCACTGGGGAGTTGGAAGCCAGCCTGGACTACAAACAAGGGGAAGCTGAAAACGGCAAGAGGAAAAAAAAAAAAAAAAAAGGGAAGAAAGAAAGGAAAAAAAAAAAAAAGAATGAATCAAATTATTGATCTGATTAAAGAAAACAAAACCAAACTATTGAAATTCTACCACCCTGAGAACCATAGTAGTTTAAACAGACACATAACACAGATTTTTATTTTATAAAAACTGACATCGATCATGATATGCAAATTATGATCTGCTTTAAAAACACACAGACGCACACACCATATGTGTTCCTATCTATGTCTATGTTGGTGTCTCCGTGAGCGTGTATAA
The DNA here is from genome assembly GCF_030254825.1 of Meriones unguiculatus. Classification (NCBI taxonomy): domain Eukaryota; kingdom Metazoa; phylum Chordata; class Mammalia; order Rodentia; family Muridae; genus Meriones; species Meriones unguiculatus. Next base: position 92,561,828 of record NC_083355.1, on the reverse strand, counting down.
AGTATTCAGCCAAGGGTGCTTCAATGGCTCAAGCACCCCGGGCCCTTCAAGGCCAGTCCCCATGGCATCCAGGAGCGCAGAGCATTGTGGGGCGGGCAGGCGGGAGCAGTGTTCTCTTAGGCGGCTGTTCCCTCTGCTGGGTCTCAGTTCCCTGGGGTCTGTAGAGAGGGGAGTTGTGGGGTTTTCTATCTGAAAGTACTCCGCCGTGTGCAGGTGTTGGTTGAGTTTCACCAAAATGAGTCACGGAAGGTGTGAGGTTTAAGGAATTACCACTTCCTGGTCCCATGCCCGACGCATCCTGCACCTCAGAGGAGGAGGCACCCTTCACACTGGCCACTGGGCAGCAGCAGGCTGAGGCTTCAGCTCTCCAAACCTCTTCTCCGTCCCTCTTCTCCGTCCCCCTCGGTGAAGCCTGAGCGCCCATACTCCGCTGCGGCCATCAGATGAGCTTCAAGCCTAAACCCACTGAAAGTGCAGCCACGCCTGAGTGAGCTTAAATGACAAGCGTGTACCAGGTGAAGGGGCTCCCGCCACCTGCATTCAGGAACCACACTTCCTTATTCCCACGGTAGTGTGGGTGCCGTCTCCCCCCCCCCCACGGCGGAATTTATTGTCATGTGATTTGGAAAGCAGCTTGTCTGATTCTGAATCTCAGTCCATGGCATCCTGACTTTCTGTTCTCTGGTAAGTCACACTGTAACAGGGTACCAGGCCTAGCTGGTCCCCAGACCTTAGCACAACTGACTCCATGATGGAAGTGCCATTTAGGCCGTAAAACTCAGCACGAAGACAACACCACTTGCCAAAATGAATCAGAGTCCATAGTATCTTGCTTTATAGCTTCTGTACTTCCACTTGGGGCTAACTGTTCTCGTTAACTGAAGTATGTCAACCCAGAACATGGTGTTTGTGCCTAAAAGCTCATCCTGAGAAAGGCTCAGGGCTCCGCTGGGATGCTGAACAGCCCGTGTAGTCCCCAGCCAGCTAATAAAGACTTCCAATTGGCTTAAAGCCATGCTGGAGCAGTCTCCTTTGGTGAATACCCCACAGTGTGAGCTGGTAATCTCAATGGAGCCAAGGCGGAGACACAGGGAAGTTTATGAGAAGTATCAACTATGCAGTTCAGCTGGAGCAAGAGGGCAGGAACCAGGGAAGGTGAGGCTGAGGCCCACAGCTGGGAAGGCCACCGAGAGGCACCACAGTACCATAACAAAACATATTGTTTTGTTTTGTTTATGAGGCCTGGTCCTATGTACCTGGAGCTCATTAGGTAGCTGAGGATACCCTTAAATTCCTTCAGTGAACAGAGCTAGGAAACACAGTTGTTAAAAACATGCCTTACAGAGGTAAGTGCCGGAACTACAGGCGTGCACCACCGTGTCCCATTTACCCACTGGTGACAGCCGAGACCCACGGCTTCACACAGGCCATCCCTCTGCCACGTGAACTGTTGCCCCAGCCCGAGACGTGATAATATCGGCAGTTTTGCCCAGTGCTTGGTAAGCTAAGACCCACGTGTCACTGCCCTCTCTTTGGGCGCCTGTTGTCATCTCCACCTCCTTAGACGGTTTGCGATCATACGCAGATGGTGATCCTGAGCCTGCAGCCTGAGTTGGGGTTAGTGGGCTGCAGGTGAGGGACTTCTGGGCAGCTGACAGAGGAGTGATCTTCAGAGGCCAGCCCTTCTGTGTGGCTGGCAACAGGCGGGAGGCCAAGTTGTCCCAGCTGCTGCAGTCGGCAACTGTTGTGAGCGGCCTGATGGAGCCGACCACACCTCCCTGACAGCCTGACTCCATTCTGTCTTTTCCGCTCCAGTAGTCAGGCACTGGGACAGAATTGCAGCCTTCCCTCCTCCCCGCCTCCAACCGTGGGTCACATAGACCTCGACTGACTGAAATCTGTTCCTGGCAGGCTCTGCACCTTGGGCCAGTGAGGAGAACTCTCTGGACCTCTGTGTTATACTGCTTGTCCAGTTGAAAGATTTATTTATTATTTATTTATTCATTCATTTATCTCCTTAGGTTGGACAAGTTGCCTTAGTTAGAAGGCCGAGGAGGATCTCTGTAAGTGTGAGGCCAGGCTGAGCTGTGTGTAGTGCAACTAAGACCCTGTTTCCAAAACCAAAATACGTAAATGAATAAACAGTTATCTCTGAACCCCCTTGGTTATTGAAAGAATCAAGGGAGTCTTACAAGTACTCGGTCCATCCAAGTGAGAGCCATGGATACTCACATGAAGCTTTGCTTTTGTGCCTCTACTGCCGGACCGAGGTCCCCTGAGGGGGCTGAACACCCTACTCTGTTTGCTTTCCCATGACAGCCACGTTGACTTCTCCATTAGACCAGAGGTTCTCAACCTGTGGGTCGTGACCCCTTTGGAGGGGGTGTCCAAACAACCTTTTTACACCGTTACCCACGACCGACCGTTGGGAAACACAGGCATTTGGAAAACAGATGTTTAATTATGATTCACGACAGTAGTGACATTAGTTATGAAGTAGCAACGAAACAACGGTATGGTTGGGGGATCACCGCAACACGAGGAACTGTGTTAAAGGGTCACAGCCTTAGGAAGGTAGAGAACCACTGCGTTAGGCCCTATGGAGGCAGAACATAAGGTCTCTGATACTTTCAGGGACACATGGAAATGTCTTCTCTTTTTTCCTGTGTGTGATGTACATACATGCTCTTCTGTGGGGGCGGGTCTGGGGTAGATATGCCATGGCTTGAGGACAACCTGGGGTGGCCGTCCTCACCTCCTCACCTTCCACCTTATTTGAGGCAGAGCCTGACTGCTGCTCTGTAGGCAGGGCCAGCTGGCTCCCCAGCCTCCAGGGAATCTCTTGTCTCCACTTCCCACCTCACTGCAGGAATGCAGGGATTAGACACGTACTGCCACAGGCTCAGGCCCCATAGCTACGAAGTAAGCACTTTGGCCTTGGAGCCATCTCCCTGGGCAATAATTTATTTTAAAAGTAGGAGGAAAACTGACTATCACCCCGCAGGTTCTGTTAACACATTACTTTTTTTAAAAAGGCAGGAGGGGCCTTTGGGCAGAGTGCCTATGGCTTAATGAAGTCTGGGGACAGGGAGGGTAGGAGGCATGTGCACACCTACGGTGACAGTGCATCCTGTGGCATGGATTTAGAATCCCCATGGAGACATTTTTGGGTTTGTCTATGAGGGATTGCTGGAAAGGTTTAACTGAGGGGGAAATGCCACTCTGAATGTGGGATCCATCATTCCTTGGTCTGACATCTGGACTCAACATGGAGAGAAGGAGCTGAAGACCAGTGTCTGTCTCTCGAAGCTTCCTGGCTGAGGGAGCCATGTGACCACCGCCTCAAGCTCCCGCCACTGTGCCCTCCCCCATCATAATGAGCTGTACCCTCAAACCGGGGCCAGAATCAACCCACCCTTCTCTACATTACTTCTGACAGGTATTTTGTTACAGAAAAGGAACAAGTAACCAATACACCTGCATTATGTGTGGGTGAATAGATGTAGGTATACATATTGTGCAAGTTGCTGTGAGCAAATCCGAGAGAGAAACAGCGCAAGAGAGAAGTGTATCAAGCTCGCCGTTTCAGAGGGTTTTCAGTTCGTGGCTAGCTACGCTCGCGCTGCTGGGGGTCTGGCATCATGTAAGTGACCTCTCATGCTGACCCTCCGGTCTCAGTCACGTCTTCAGACACCACAGCTCCGCCTGAGAGATTGATTACAGCTTCCTGAAAGCCCCTGAGCCAGGGTCATGCAGGCGAGTCACCCCCGAATTCCTGGCTCTCCACACTCTGTGACGGGAGGACTGATTCTCATTTTGAACTGCGGGATCTGGGGCTATTTTGATATGAGGCAACAGATGACGAATACACATTTGCAGCTACGTTTCATTGGCGACAGTTCAAATCACATGATCGCACCCAGCCTCAACAGAGAGAGAAGCGTAGCCCAGTTATGCTCAGAGAAAGGAAAACGGATTGGTTGACCGGCCAACTATTGTCTATTGTGTATGTGGAAGATCCGCAATTCCTTTCTCAACTGAGAGATGCTGTAGTCAAATCCATCAGCTCCTGAGACATCAGAACTGACAGCCTGTTGCCTGTGTTACGTGAGCTACATAGCCTTGGATAGCTTCAAGGAAGCCAGGAACGTTGAGCCCAGATTTAAATTTTATTGTATCTATCCTAGTAATTCTAATTCTAACTGTTCCCTTAAGCTTTTGCTTTTTTGATCTTAGTTTTTAAATTTATTTTGAGTGCATGGGGTGTGTGTCCATGTGCACCACAATGCACTTGTAGAGGTCAGGGGACAACCAAGTGGCCGTTAGTTGTGCTTAATTTAAAGGAACGATCTAATAATGTTTATAGAGCAATTAATAAAAGACACAGACACCTGATAGATTGTAGAATAGCCTTACTTCACCTGGGGCGGGCATATATTACCTCCTGAGCCATCTTTACTTCCCAGGCCCCCATCCCACACCATCTGCTCTAGTAATTTCTGTTTCCCATCCATAATTCTGTAAATACCTGGTTATTCTGTCATCTGGGTCGATCTCCTTTATCCACGCCAATCTGTCCAAGCGTTCCTCTCCACCCTAACAGAGGATCCCTGCTTCCTCTGTCCTCAAATCCCCAAACCTTAGCCACACCTACTTCCTTCTGCCACGCCTACTTCCTTCTGCCCTGCCCAGCTATAGGCCTTTTAATCAGCCAATCAGGGATAATTGGGGATCGTTCCTTCTCATCACATGGTTACAGGAGATAGTTCAACATTATAACAATAGCCATCGCGGGGCGGTAACCAGGTAGATCTCAAGGCACTGAAATCAGCATTTGAAAACACAGTTGGCCCTTCCTTCAACAGCAGTCGGTTCTGTCCCTCTCCTCTGCAGGTTTTGGAGATTGAACTCGGCTTCTCAGTCTTGGGGACAAGCACATGTTGAACCCTTTTGCAGACCCCAGACTTCTCATACTACTTTATAAAGAGCTGTATTGTGTGATCTCAGGGGGACACAAGTGTTCATATTTGCAATGAAAAAAGACTAAAAACAGAAATGTAGTGGAAAAGTAAATATTCCTCATGGCAAGATTATGGATGGCTGCCTCTTGTTCATTTTTCTGTACATTTACTTTTATTTTAATTTTTCTTTTGTAGAAAGAATTTTTTGAGTACATTAAGTGAAGCACAGATTTTCTTTCTTTCTTTCTTTCTCTCTCTCTTTCTTCTTTCCTTCCTTCCTTCCTTCCTTCCTTCTTTCTTTCTTTCTTTCCTTCCTTCCTTTTCTTTTTTTTTTTCTTCTGGTTTCCGAGACTGGGTTTCTCTTTGTAGCCTTGGCTGTCCTGGACTCCCTCTGTAGACCAGGCTGGCCATGAACTCACATGGATCCACTGAGCACTGGGACTAAAGGCATGCGCCACCACACCTGGCTTGCTTTTCAATTTTTAAAAACTACTCGTTTATTTCATTCGACTTCAGTTTTGGTGGTGCCAGGGATTAAACCCAGGGTCTTCTGCATGCAAGCCAAGTGCTCTATCACTGAGCTACATCCCCAGCCCTGTAATTTTTTTTTTTAGTAAGATGAGGAAACGGGGTGGTGACACATGCCTTTAATCCCAGTGTTGTGCTCATAGTGTTCTCATACCTGAGCTTTTCCCTCTCAAACATGTTGCAGGCCTCCTTGATGTTGGGGTCCACCTAAGGACAGACCTTGTTTCTGTTTATCACTGTGGCAGAGAATGGTGGCAGCCTCTAGACCCTCCCCTGCTTCCTGCTTCTTTCTTCCCTCTGGCCTGCCGGGCTCTGGGCTGAGCCTCATGGTAGCAGGCCAGTGGTAGACTGGAGATTCCAGGGTTTCCATCCTGAGCTCCCGAACTTCTCACTGTGTGAGTTTAGTCTAGTCGCCGGGCCATGTGACTTCAGTTTGTGGATCTGCAAAATGAGCCTGAAATAATCTGTGATGGGCGCCGTACATGGCAGGCATTTAATACCGAATGTGGCACACGGTGAGACAACCAGCAAAGTGGGGATGAGAAATAGAAAGCGCCCGCCCCCGTGGAGCTCAGGCTTAGGGTGTTACATACAGTATTGCAGATACAACTGAGGAATGGAGGGTGGAACCCAGTCAGCTCCCCGCTGCTCCGACAGAAGACCCAGGGGCTCGGGCCTGTGGTGACGCAGAAAGCATGGCTCCATGCATGGTAGAGGAAGCCACTCAGCTCCCAGCAACCAGGAAACCCAAAGAGAAGGGAAGGAGTTGGGGTCCCAACATCCTAGTCACGGGCACACCACTATCGACCTAACTTCCTCTTGCATAGCTACAGTTCTTCAAAGTCCGACCACTTCCTAACGGCACCACCAACTGAGAACCAAGTCACTAACTCATGATGAGCCTTGGGGGACTTTGAGCATTCAAGCCGTGGTACCGACCTTGTTGATGCAAAGTGCCTCGCTGAGAGGCCGAGCGGGGTTGTCAGCGCTGATGATAACGCGCCCAGCATGCTGGCCGGCCACAGTCTAGGTCTGCCACAGCCTGCGATCACCCTCTGCAAACCACCCCTCTCAGGGGTCACACAGTGAATCCGACAGTGGTCCGGTGGGGACCGCTACCCCACCCACCCCCGCATCCTCTGAGTTCTGGCTGCAGGAGCTTTTCCTCCGCAGTTGCGCAGAGGGTGAGGTATCATTTCCGAGTTCTTGCTGAGGTGGAGTGGTTTCAAACGCGTCTGCTCAGCTTTTCCCGTCAAAAGCTACAGAGCAGCAACGCCGCAGCCCCCAAGCGTCTTCACCCCCAGGTGCAACTTTCTGGTGAGGCGAACAGGGACAGGAAGGATGTGACCGTAATTCACCACTGGAACCGCTGCGGGGCAGACTGGGGCCAGTCACCCTTTGTCTCTGTGACAGAGTGTCAGAGCTCTCAGGGCACTACCTTAAGTTTCTATCTCTGTGACAAAACACTGTAGGCAAAAGCAACTTGTGAAGCAAAGGGCTTATTTCAACTTACGGTTCCACAACACTGTCCATCACGGACGGAAGTCAGGACAAGAACTCCACCACGGCAGGAACCTGGAGGCAGGAGCCGATGCAGAGGCCATGCTTACTGGTGCTTACTGGCTTGACTACCCACCCCTTGGCTTGCTCAGCCTGCTTTCTTATAGAACCCAGGACCACCAGCCTAAGGGTGACACTGTCTACAATGAGCTGGGCCCGCTCACATCAATCACTGATCAAGAAAATATGCCACAGGTTTGCCCACAGGCTGATCTAGTGGGGACATTTTCTCAATGGAAGACTCTAGGTGTGTCAAGTTGATGTAAATCTAGCCGGTACAGGTACCCTGGTGGCACTGTCATTTCACATCCTTTATATTGATGGACCTGGTGAGATCCAACAGTTCTCAGAAGAGCTGAGAAGTCCATTTCCCTACTGTAGAGTGATCTGGGGGGCGTCGGGATCCCTCAGTGGGGTCCCTGGTGCCCTTCCATCACTGCAGTCTGGGCCTGTGAGCTGACTTCATCCACTCAAGAATAAAGACTTTGACACCCACAAAGTAATGATGCCCTTTATCTGTCTACCATGCCTCTTCCCTTCTGCAATTCCACAATCACCCCTGATGCCAAGCAGCTCCAGCCTTAGGGCAGCTGTCCCTGTGGTCAACCCTTGCTGCCAAGTGGCCACTGCCGAGCTTCTCCAAGATGCTGGTGTCGCTCACCAGAATGCTCCTGTCACACAGGGGAATGCCTCTGGGACAGAAAGCACTGTCAGATGACAATCTTGTCATCTCCTTCCTCCTGGACTTTCTGGGCTCCTCCTGCTTCTCTGAAACCTGTGCAGGGGCCTGAGCTCCCAAAGGAGATCAGATCAGATTGCCAAGGTAACAGACCTGTCTCTGAATGAATAGCCATCAATGAATTTCCTTTAACACAAAACAAACCAACAACAACAAAAACCTACTGTGTGTGGTGGTACACAGCAAACTCCTTCACCCACCAAGCACATCTTGCCTGTCCCTTGATGAATTTCTTTTACATCAAATTCAGGCCCCCAAAAGAGAACACCTTAGGGCAACAGATGTTAACACCTGCATCAGAAGTTAAGAGTACTGGCTGCTCTTCCAAAGGTCCTGAGTTCAATTCCCAGCAGCCATCTATAATGAGGTCTAGTGCCCCCTTCTGGTACACAGGCCTACATGCAGGCAGAATGCTGTATACATAATAAATAAATCTTTAAAAAAAAAAAGAAATCAGTCTCTCAAAATAGTTAATGTAATATTTATATTTATTTTTTAGATTTTCATACATTCATATAATATATTTTGACCGCACGCAACCCTCTACTTCTCCTTCTCTCTCCTCTGGATCCACTTCCTTCCTACACCCAACTTCAAGTCCTTAAAAAAAAAATCTAGGCCAGGCACGGTGTTCCACACTTTTCTTTAATCCCAGCACTCAAGGAGGCAGAGACAGGAGGATCTCTGTGAGTTCAAGGCCAGCCTGGTCTACAGAGAGAGTCCAGAACAGCCAGGGCTACACAGAGAAACCTTGTCTCGAAAAACAGATCATCAACATCACCTATTGGGTCCCGTTTGTGCTGCCCACACACATATGGGCATAAGCATGCATCCCCTGGAGCATGCTCAGCCTACCGAGGGCCAAACTCCCTAAGAAAAAGGAGTTCCTGCCTTCAAGCAACTGTTACTAGCCCCCCAGCTAGGGGTGGGAGTAACCCGAGCCCCTCCCTGCTTCCCCTGCTGGAAGGTCCAATGGCTTGGTTTTGTGAGGGTCTTGTCCCACAGTTTTCAATCTGAAACAGCACACACTAACTAGCTCAACTGACCTCCCTGTCAGCCAAATTTAGGCATTCCCAGATGACCAGGATATGCCAGGATGGTAAAGAAGCTTGCTTCAAAATTTCAGAACTTAACACAAGGGAATAAGAGGAGGCTCTCATTGTTTTGTACCGACTGTGCGTGTGTCTGCATATATCTGCGAATGGCTGTGTGTGAACTTGGTGGTCTGTGCACTTATCTCCGTATCGGGCCATGCTCCCGTGTTTGTGCTGTTTCACAGGTCTGTCAGCTTCTGTGTAGGTCTGTGCGCCAGGCACTGGGGGATGGGTGGATGGAGGTACCCCACACATCTTGTGGCAGTCCTGGGGCATGTAGCCTATTATTCCTGGTGGCAGGAAGGCTATAGTTAAGGATCTCTGAGTCTTCGTTTCCTGGGTGGTAGGCAAAATAATGGCCCCAGCCCAGCGAGGGCCAAACTGTAATCCTTGGATCCTGCTGTCACAAACCAGGGGGAATGAAGTTTGCACGTGGAGATAAGGTTCTTATTCAGCCTTAAAAGGAAAGAGTTTATCCTATACGATCTGGGTGGGGACAATGTTATCACAGGGTCTTAAAAAAAATACTGTACAGGGGGCCCAGGGAGAGGGCTCAGTTAATGAGTTAATTGACTGCAGTGCCGGAACAAGGGCCTGAGTCAGTGTTAGGGAACTAAAGCTTGAGAGGACTTGAGGAGCTACTGCTGGTTTTGGAGATGGAAGAGGACTGTGAGCTTCAGCTCTGAATAAAACCAAGGACACAGATTCCTCCCTAGTGTGCAGAAAGGACGGTCCTGTCAACGTCTTGGCAACAGCCCAGCGACGCGCGTTTCACACTTCAGAGTTGAGAGATAATAAAATCCGTGTTGTTCTAAGTCATTCTCCCCATGGTGAGGTCACAGCGGCAGCGACAGGGAGCGGCACACCAGGACCACTGGGGTCTTGTCTTTCAGAGGCTGTCCCCAAACTCTGGCTTCTCCATTTCAGGGGCATTGTGGAGTCTTTAGCACACAGTGCTGCAAAGTCAGCAGGAAAGGAGAAAGTCGAGGGAGCGGGAATTAACTTTGAATGTGCCTTAGCTGCCCACCCCAGCACTCAGGCAGCAGAGCTGCTGAACCGGAGCAGAGCCATGTTCTCTAGGGGAAGACCCTCAGGACGCGCTCCCCGGGGCAAGACCGCCAGGCCCATACTCCGAATTGCTTCTCTAGACAGCAACTGAACTTGGCACAAAGCTAGAGCCAAGTGTTGCAATCCATTATAATTTCAGAGTGGCTTTTATTTCCCAAGTTTGCTAAGGAAAGAATGAGGGGGGAAAAATCCAAATCTTCTATTTGCATTTGCAATTTTCTCTCTTTCATCAGAAAACCACCGGACAAGGGAGGAGAGGAGAGTAAGTGTGACTTTGAGCGTACAGCCTACCTCTGACAAGTCTGGAGTTACTCTACATTTGATGACCGTGCTTAAAAGGAAAGGAACAGTCTTGTGCACAGTTGAAAACCCGTGCCTTGGTCACCCTTGAAGCCACTGCTGGTCCCTGCCCACCCCCAGCGTCAATCCCAGTCACCGATTTTGATATTTATAGGATTCTCGCATTTGCTGTTCTGCCCATTCCCCAGATCTGTGTGTGTCCTTAATAACATATTGATTTACGTGTTGAGAAAAGTTCCATACAAGACATCCTTCTGTAGTTCGCTCTCCCGACTGTTTCCAAGATTCCTTCGTAATGACAGACGTAGCCCTTCGCTCATTTCTAAGGGCTGACACTCCACTCTGCGATGCACCATCGTCTGTTTGTCTAGTCTTACCTCCACAGGATGTTAGGTTGCCTCCAGTTTCCCTTTAGCATAAACAGTGTGTCAGTGGGTTTTGGGGCATTTTTTGGGAGCCTGTAACAGAGCTCCTCCCAAGCACATTCTAAGGGAGGAAACTACTTTGCCACCACTGGTCATCACAGCACACTACACAGACTTCTGTCCCCAAGGTCACTTGCAGAGGATGGAAGCTGCCTTCGGCTGACATCCTGACCATCCAATTCTAGTTCCAGTGATGGTGAATGTGTCTCACCTAGCTTTGTCAGGTTGTGATTGCATGAAACCCAGTTGCTTAGTCCTGGATTTCCAGGGAGGGGATGATGAACCCAACACAGCTGTGGGAGCCCAGGAGTCTTGGGTCCTAGGCATCTATCACATCACGGGGTCAAGACATGACTACAACACAAACCCTGCAGCCTGCCTTTAGAGGTTAAAAGGTATTAAAATAATCTTATATGATCAACACCAGGCTCAACAGCAGAAGGCAGGACAATGCCCACTTACCTCCATTCCTCCTTTGATCCTGACAACATCCCCATAAGATTAGGATCCTAGTGTCTTACTTTAAAGAAGAAAGAGAGAGAGAGAGAGAGAGAGAGAGAGAGAGAGAGAGAGAGAGAAAGGAAAGAAAGAAAGAAAGAAAGAAAGAAGAAAGAAAAAGAAGGAAAGAAAAGAAAGAAAAAGAAACAGAGAGAGAAAGGAAGAAAGAAAGGAAGGAAGGAAGGAAGGAAGGAAGGAAGGAAGGAAGGAAGGAAGGAAGAAAGAAAGCTCTCCTTTGTAGATGGGCGTTAGAGCTGGGAACTCAGTGTGTGCTGTGAGCCCATGAGGCTCTGTGCCATCACTCCTGCCTCCTGCCGTGGTCCTCTGCCAGCTGAGGTCTCATGGCAAACAAATCAAACTCAGAGCATTTCCCTTTCCAGGGAGGTGCGGGCGCAGCTGTTACCCACCAGAGCTTGTAATAGCGTCCTGGCACTGCTGCCTAACAGCTCCGTGACCTTGGATGAGGTCTTCCTCTCTCTGCCTCGTCTTTCTGAGATTGCAGCACCGATCTCCCCCGAAGGCCATGTGAACCCACCGAAACACATGCAATGTGTGACCCCCAGGAGACACCCCGGAGCTGGCTCTGATGGCGAAGCCAATGAACGTGACTAAGGAGGAGAAAGATACCATGGCAGGGAGAGAAGTTCAGGTCACGGAGCTGGGAAGGCAGCCATCCACACAGACGAAAAGCTGGCTTTAGGAAGGGCTGGCTTTAGGAAGGGCTGGCTTTAGGAAGGGCTGGCTCTATGAAAGGCTGGCGCTTGGCATCTCAGCAGGGATCTGGAGGAGCCACAGCCTGGAATGAACAGTAACCATGCAGGGGTATCTATGGGCCTGTTGAAGGGCTCTTAAATAGTCTCATCTTTCTTTTCCTCCGGGCTGAACAGTGTTGAAGGAACCTAAGTGATGGGTTATCACTGTGTGCTGCCATAGTAGCTGGTGAGCTGGGGCTCAGTCTCCAGGCTGGGGCTCTGGACCGATTACACCAAGCAAGTTGGATGGAGGGGACTTGAGGAGAAGAGAGGGACCAACTGTTCATTAGTGAGCTATTTTCTACATCTGTCTGCCCCACTCCCCACCCCCAGGGGCCTCATCTATGACTGAGAGGCAACTAGAGGTCACTGGCGCAAAGATGGAGAAGTTACTCGGCTCTAGAAGCAACACATTCCCAGGAAGCAGCAGCATTTTGGAGTCTGCTCCCATCCTGCTTCTCTGTAGCGGGGTGAACCTTTAGCTCCATAAGCCTCTTCAAGCCTCGGTAAGCTCAGCAGAAGGGGGCTAATGGCAACTACTCTGCCTGCCTCACAGAGCCCTAACAGGAGTGGGAATGACACACCTAGCTGTGCCTTGTAAATTGTCAAGTGCTGAGTACATGGCAGTAAGAACGGCGCAGCCCAGGCCAGGAAATCTGTCTGTGGAGATGGGAGGGCTGGTTCACCCACCATCCCGGGCCAACCTAGAACTCTCCAGGGCAGTGGTTCTCAACCTTCCTAACGCTGCGACCCTTGAACACAGTTTCTCAGGTTCTGCTGCCCCCCCCAACCATATAATTATTTTCATTGCTACTTCAGTTTCGTAACTGCAACTCTTCCATTTTTTATGAATTGTAATGCAAGTATTTGACAGGTAGGATATCTGATATGACTCCCCCCTCCCCTCAAAGGAGTCACAACCCACATGTTGAGAACCACTGCTCCGGCGTCTACAGCCTTCTCCCAAATTCTATCTATAACGGTGGCCTCTAAACTTCCTGTTCTCAGGGATGCAACACTCATTCATGAGGACAGAGGCAGCTGGCAATGGGAAAAGCCATGTGAGTCTGAAGTGGGGTTCAAACACTGGCTCTGCTTCTTGCTGGCTGAGTGACCCTGGGTAAAGTCACAGGTCTTCTGAGCCTTAGTTAAGCTATTTGTACAGCAAGAGGAAGGTCTATCCTGTGCTGTTGTCGAAAGTAAGACCACGAATGTGTCATGAAGCTAAGACTTCAACAAGTGGTGGCCTCATCTTGTCTCCCTGGTTCTCCAAGTCCCCATCCATGAACTGGGGACAATGGCTGCCACACAGGTGAAGGGAGATGGGTCTGAAGCAAGCAAGCACAAGATGAGCCCATTGCAAGCTCCACGGAGCAAGACCGAGATGTTTCAGCAGTTAAGAGCACGGTCTGCTTTCAGAGGACCCAAGTTTGATCCCCAGAGAGCAGGTCAGGTGGCTCAAAACAGCCTTTAGCTCCAGCTCCGAGGGGATCCAAATCCTCTAACCTCTGCAGTTATATACACAAACACACACACACACACACACACACACTTGCACACACATACTAACACACACACACTTAAAAATGGTAATTTTTTTTAAATGGCCTGAATAAATGAAGCAAGTGCTCTCAAAATGGTATGTGCGGAGTTCTTTAAGGCCTCTAGGTCTTGACGTCTTCATCTGTGAAACGGGCATATTTGGGCTCACCTGGCAAGGCACCTATGGAAACCACTGCAAACATCTCCTGCCCTAGGCATGCCCTCTCCCTGAGCAGACACCACTCCAGGCAGCTGGGTAATTAAGAGCAATGTTTACTGAGCGATACAGGACTGAGTACTTAGGAAGGGTTTAACAAGGATGGAAATGCACCCCACCGGCCTGGCCACCCCCCCCCAACACCCAGAGCCTACAGTACTTAGGAATTACAACGGCCCGTAACTGCTGGGTGGATGTCTGGAACAACAGACCATAGCATATCTGTACTGTGTCACATCGAGTGATTATAGAAATCCATATATATATATTGCTCGTATAAAATCTTTTTTTTTTGTAAAAAATATTAAAAAAAAAAAAAAAAAAGAACGTACAAAAAAAAAAAAGTGTGCAGTTGGAAGCCCTGCCAGGACAGCCAGTCTGTAAACATTCATTGATTGAGTGTGTGCTTTGGAAGGGCGCCCGCGCCTCAGAGCCGAAGCAAATTCCAGCAGGGCCGCCAGGCTGCGCCACCCGGGGCAGGGCCGTCACAGCCCCACAGTTCACCCCTTTCCACCGGGCTTGGGCAGGGCTGGGGAAGGTGGATCGCAGTCCGCGCTGAGTTCCATCCTCGGCCAGACTGTTTGCAACACGTGGCTTTTCTTGGCTGCTTGGTAAGGGTTCCTTGGGTGGGAGTCGTGGCGGAGGGGCCAGAGGAGGCTACCTGCGTGGGCATTTCTCTCGCTCAGGTGCCCTTCCAGCTGGGCCCTGGAGTGGGCCAGCCCCTACCTGCGGGTCAACTTTGGTCTCAGCGCTTGGTCCCTCTGGGTTTCTTCAGTCCGCTCTTGCTCTTGCGCGTGGCTGGGCTGATTTTCAAATAAAAGAGCCGGCTGGAGGCCAGTTATGCTAAGCCTCGTCCTAGAGTTTGTCATGCGCCCGGGAGGGCCCCTTGGTCACCTCGCTCCTCTCCTGACTTCCGCTGCTGCTCCTCCCCCTCCTCTTCCGCCTCCTCCAGGCCTTCAGTCATTTCTTGTCCAGCTGCTCCAGCAGCGGGTTGCCCTCGGACTCGGGCGTCCTGACGCTGTCCGTGCGCACGATGCAGGTGGGGCGGTGCCGGTTGAGCATCAGGATCAGCTGTTGCCGCTCCAGCTTGAGCTCCTCTATCTGGGTCTTCAGCTCTGCGTTCATGAGCTCTAGCCGCTCCGACTCCTGCGCAGACAGAAACACACCATCATCAGCGGCCACTCCCAGCCTGCTTCGGATTGGTGCCCGGGCACTGTACAGCCTGCCGGGTCCCGCTGAAGGCCGGGCATCTGGGCTAAGCGACTTTCTGCAGGCAGCAACTCCGTCACACAGTCGTGGCCTCTGCCACAGTAAGAGGGGTCCAAATGACACGTGGGGGCTAGCCCAGTTCATATCCCGTCTCTCTCCCTTCCCTCTATCTACTCCAGTCTCATGGCCTCCTTGCTGTCGACCAAAAAAAGCACACCCCATGCTCTCCTGCAACAAGATTTTTGCACCAAAAAGGAGGGGTTGGGGTGGGGTTAGGCAGGCAAAGAATGAAGACCAGGTGGGTCTGGAGCAGGTCCATGAAGGGCAGACAGAAGGTCCAAAACGGCCCAGGTGGCAGCACAAAACCTTTCCTAAGTTGCAAAGGTACGGTGGGATAGTCGGGAATGATAAACCCAGTGTGAGCCCTTCCTCCTAAACCATGTGCCTCCTGGCCATTAGCCTGTGATTATTTGGAACTTTACCCCGGTTCCTCGGGACCCCCCATAATCTAAGAGCTTGGTCCACAGACAGGCCATCAACAAGCAACCTGTTGGACCCAAAATGAGGTTCCAAATTGACGTAAGATTCCCAACATACTCCCAGCCCCAGGCAGAGAAAGGAACACTGAGGATGTGACAGGGTGTGGGGTGTTGTGTTCACAGTGGGGACAGGTGGCAAGCACGCCTGTTCAAGGCCTGGGGCTTGTGCAGAAGGATGGAAGGACATGGCAATGAGGCCAGTGAGCTCTTCACTGGCAATCGCTTTGTCCTCAGGTCCGGAGAAGCGTCTGGCTGTCACAGCTCAGGCAGGGTGATTGGCAGGTGAGGGATGGAGAATGAAGATGCTCCGACTCTGACATACAAGGCAACCCTCACAGAGACCTTCCAGCCCCACAGGCTCATGGTGCGGAGGCTGAGAGACCAGCGTTAACCACAGAGCAGGCTGAGCTTGCAGCTGCCTGTGTGACAGGTCCCTCTGCCCGGTCTGGAGCATCTTGGGGCAGCCTCCCTCTGAGACTCTGGGGTCTTCGGTGGGGGGCCCACACCTAGGGGCGGGGAGATCTTCCTCACACTGCCAGACTGTCAGGGTTGTTCCTTGTGTGCATATCTGAGGTGGCCGCATGGGCTCTCAGAGAACTCAGGGTGGCTGAGGGAGAAAAGCGTTAGGGCCAGACACCCCAGAGCAACAGCTTCGAAAAGGAGAAAAGAAATGCTAAGAGGGGGAACGATTTAAAAAAAGAAAAAGGCATCTATGGTGGCTTTTAACGGGACAGGCTGAGACAAGACTGGAATGCTGGCCTGGGCTGCAGTTCTCAGAATTCTGAGAGATGGCTAGTGTTTCCTCCATCCTCCCCACCTCCCCCAGCCCAAGCTGCAAACACAATCTTCAGATTGTCCTCAGCCTTTGTACTGAGAAGCCTCAGGGCCATCTAGAGGATGTGCCTCAGCCTGCCATGGCGATGAATACTTTGGGGAATTCAAAGCCTATGAACCCCCCTTCCCTGCCTGCACTGGCACCCTCCCCCATGGTTCCTGAGGAGTGTGCTGAGTGTCCACTCAGCACACAGCCAGGCCCAGCTCGCCACCAGCCATTTTGAGTGTAGAAGACCAGAAAGAAGTGTAAGAGCAGGGCCTCAGATGGCAGAGGGGCGAGGCAAGGAACTCTGAGAAAGAGACTCTCAGTGAAAAGGACAGACAGGGCAAGCTGCCATGTGTGAAGCCATAACCAAGGACCACTGTGCTCACTGCTCCCTAGGACGAAGTAAGTTATAAGATGGGGAAAGCATCACAGAGCCAAATGGCAGCTCTGCGGATACTGTAGGTTTAGAATCTGAGCCTAGGGCAGGTTATCTTGTCTGTGTTGATCCTTGGGATTAGAAGCGTTGCCACAAGGCAAGCACTGGGTAACTGAAGAACTAGAGCAGCTTAAGGGAGCCTTCCTTTCACCTCCGAGCGGGAGGAGAGCAGGAAAAAGAAAGATGCTTCAAAGACAACTCTCCAAGGCTCTTGGGACCACCTGGCTTTGGAGAATGAAGGAGGGCAGGACAGAGAAGGGATGGCTGGGTGGGTACCAGAATGGAGCCTGAGAGGGAAGCTGAGCTGGAGCGTGCTGAATGGAGTCTGGGGTTAGTTACAGTGTGTCTGAGTTCAAGCTGGATGTGGCTACCTGAATGTAAGCACAGTGGCATAAGCCTGTAATTCAAGCCCTCAGAAATTGGAGGCAGGGGTTCAAGGCCAGCCTTGGATACATAGTAGGCTTGAAGCCAGCTTGGTCTATATAAAACTTTGTCTCCCAAAACCAAAACAGTAACAAAAAAACCTAAGGGAAGAACACAACACAACACTGAATATCATACAGATCTACCTCCTCCAAAACACAGACAGGTGTGGTCTGGGCAACTTGGCCTGACTACCATAGCTTCGATAACCTCCTGTGCTCAAGGAGTTACTGCCTGGTGCTACGTGGCTATTTATTGTGCAACTACGGAATCTGTGCTCAGCAGACTATTATTAAAACATGTGTATAACAGCAGCTTGTTAGCTGGGTGGTGGTAGCACACGCCTTTAATCCCTGCGCTCGAGAGGCAGAGACAGACAGATCTCTGAGTCTGAGGCCAGCCTGGTCTACTAAGTGAGTCCAGGACAGCCAAGGCGCCACAGAAAAACTGTTTTGAGAAAAACAAAACAAAACAAAACAAAACAAAACAAAAAAAAAACCAAAAAAAAAAACCCACACAAAAAACAAACAAAACAGTGGCTTGTAGAGTTTTTAAAGATATTTTTTAATTTTTGTTTGTTTTTGAGACTGTTTTCACTAGGCTGGCCTCACACTTGTGGTCCTCCTGCCTCAGACTTACGTGTGCTGGGAACCCAGGTGTGCAAAGGTTTCTAGATTTCTAACAGCTGTGCTTGCCTCATGAGTGAAGAAGCAATCAGGCTGGGATCTTCTGTACTTCAGTCATTAAGGGAGGTGGTTACGCTTTTGTTTTTGTTTACTGTGCTGACTTCTGGGGGATATTTATTGCACTGAAAAAAAAAATGAAACCATTTGTTGGTGTAGAATAGAAATGTATTCTATTTAAGTTTTTGTCTTAACACAAAAATATGTTTAGGATGTTTGTCTTCTTCACTGTCATCAGCAAAGTTAGCAGAAAGAAGTTGAGGGGTTGGGCACCCTAGCTTTTCATCTTATGTATGTGACCGTGTACAAAAAATACGATTGGTTCAGGAGACTGATTTTTTTTTTTTTAGACAGGGTTTCTCTGTGTAGCTCTGGCTGTCCTGGAACTTATTCTTAAGCCAAGGCTGGCCTCGAACTCAGAGATCCACTTGCCTCTACCTCCCAAGTGCTGGGATTAAAGGCATGTACCACCACCACCCTACCCTAACTTTATATTTTAAAATGCTCTAAGGGACATAAAAAAAAAAAAAAAAGAGTTCCATCGACTTTTTCTAAGGGTTGGGAACTAGCTGTTTGCTAGCTACCCTACTGTGAACAGCTTTCTTGCACTTCTTGCAGTCTGGGCAACCTGAGGAGAGTGCTGGGTGGATGGGTGGGTGGGGACAGAGGAAAGCCACCCACTCACCCTGCTTCAGGAACCTGCCAGCAGAGGTGACCTCTCTCTCATCCTCCCAGGGCCAATGCAACCACCAGGAAGAGAGCCCCTAGGTAGAGAGAGCGCAGAGCATCTTGGGAATGTAAAATGGTGTCACTGCCTCCAGGGCCCAGAGAATCTTGGGCATAGCGGCATGGCAGGCGCCAGCACCACAGCAGAGAGACCTATCGGGCTGGTGTTCCTGACTGCAGACAGAGAGGCTTTGAGGTAGGCCCAAGGTCTGTGGGGGATGAACTGACGTCCCCTAAGGCTTGTGTCCACCCAAGTTCGGGCCTTGGTTGGTCTAGAAAGGCAAGCTCTCTGAGAGGTAGTCTCTGTTTGGGTCGCATGTGAGTACCCAGAGGTCAGTGTGGGAGGTGAGGGTTAGAAACGAGTCACTGAGGTCTGCAGGCCCTGGCAGCATGGTGGATTGCCTTCACAACCAGCCTTCTGCTTCCAAGGCCTCAGACAGAGAGGGCTGTCCAGGGAAGAGGACCAGGTAGAAGCCCCATGGTGTTGCTTTCCAGACCCAAGGTCACAGAGTTTTCTCCATCTTGGCAGCCGCATCTATTACTGGGATAACACAGAACTACTTCAGCTACCCTAACCCAAGCCCCGCAGCCAGGGGACTCCTCTGACTGGCGCCCTTCTCCTCCGGAGCCCTGTCCTGGCTCCCCACGACCATAGATATTATCATGTAACGGGGACATCTGTGAGAGTGGAAGGCGGCGTCTTAAAAGTTGGGCCATGACAGCGGGGGATGCACTGATCTGTCTCAGACAAGCCAGCCTGTAGGATCATTCTATGCATGAGGCTCTGGGTCTGCCTGCCACTCTGCCCTTCCACCCGGACGTCTAACCTCCAGCCACACGAAGGATGTTTTTGCTGATGCTCTGAACGCACCCTTAAACTGCACCACCCGCTTTTTACACGATGCTTCTGGTGACCGCCATAATCCCACATTTTTTATCCTATGACTGTCTTCTCCTATTTTATCTCACAAATGGAAGAGTGCATGCTCCCACAGCACTCTGGCTTCCGAAACACCACTCCTCAGTGGCCACTGCTCCTCATCAGCCATCTGCTGTCCACTGAGAGGCCAGGGCCCACTGACCCACAGACAAGAGAGATGCTAGCTAGCACTTGCTAGCAGTGTGGCCCTGGGCGAGCAACTTGGTCTCTCTGAACTACAGATCAGTTTCTAAAGTGGGAACAATGAACGTTACCTGACTGAAATTTGTAGCCATGTGGAAGGCCTGGCGCACAGTGGGCTTTTGACAGCTTCGTCTGACGCTGACTGACCGCGTAGGCACACAGTAGGTGCTTAGCAAGTATTAGCAGAATGAATGAAGAGCTGTCATCTGGCGCTGACTATCCACTGAACTGGCGTGCCGTTGGGAGCCTGTGGTGCGGACAGATCTTGCCTGCTAACTGGCTAACGAGACCCAGGAAGCTGGAGTCGCATGGGAGGCTTCTTCTAAGAAGCCTGCCTCAACCTCACGGCTCTGACCATCAGGTACTTGATGCTGGACATACAGCACTGGACACTCCCTTCATCTTTTATATATATATATATATATATATATATATATATATATATATATATATATATTATAAAAATAAAAAATATAAAATAACATTTAATTTTATTTCATGTGCATTGGTGTGAGGGTTTCAGAACACCTGGAACTAGAGTTACAGGCAGTTGTGAGCTGTCATGTGGATGCTGGGAGTTGAACCCAGGTCCTTTGGAAGAGCAGACAGTGCTCTTAACTACTGAGCCATCTCTCTAGCCCCTAAGGCCCGCATCTTAGAAACTGCTGAACAGTCAAGTCTACTGTTACATACCATCTCAAAGACCTCCCAGCCGTAGGCAACTCAGGCCTGTTGATAAGTGCCACCCTGCCCAGCGCGCCCAACTGTTTATACCCGTGACCCCAGAACAGCTCTCTGCTCACGGCAGACATGAGAAGGGAACACAAACCCTGGTGTCGGAGAACATCAGGCCAATTCGGCCTTACCTCTTCGTCTCCCACAGAAGGACGATGGTGGCTCTTGCTATGCCCCCCTAACAGCGTCCTGCCTAGCACTTCCCACACTTGTTGAATTAATAAATGAATTAATGAATGACCCAGCCAAGGAGATGAGGGTCAAAGAGGGATTAGGCACATGAAGAGCTGAGGTTAGTAGCAGGCAATGACATCAGTCCCTCCCTTTGGTGGCTGAGAGATCTGGGCAGTGGGGGGGGGCACTGTCTTCACCACAATTTCCTTACCTGCAGAAAGCAGTCACAGAGATCCCGGTCTTTACTGGCTACTCTGCTCACAGAATGAGTTCGCACACTCGGCACTCAGTACAGTGCCTGGCTCTTTCAACAGTCATGGCTACTACTCACCGCTGTGGTGGCACATAGAATAATAACCCATGCCCGTTAAAGTTAGTGTATGCCATGGCTACACTGTTCAGTAATAACCAGCGACTGGCTTGGGGCACTGCTGACTAGAGGGGGTGCTATTCAGCTTTCCACTCACGTCCCTTCACTGTCCCTTTGTTTGTTTGTTTGTTGTTTGTTTGTTTTGAGACAAAGGCAGGGGCTAAGAGACAGGGTCCAAGGGAAGAAAGAGCAAGCATCCTGCTAAGCAAATCCTGAGTAAAAAGGCAGATGATAGTGGGAGGCAAAGGGCAGCAAGCGAAGGCTGACCAACCTCTGGTCCCTGGAGGCAGCAGCAAAGAGTTCAGAGGTCATCTGCGGTGGGGCCAAGGCCTGGCCAGTGTGGGACGCAGGATGGATGAGACGTTGTAATAAAGAGAGTGTTTCCTGGTAGCCAGCCCCATGAGCTACATCTACCGCCCACAGACATGACATTGCCCCAACATCCTACTTCATTAGCATGTACCCTAGAACACTGTGGTGGCTGCAAGGGGCCAAAATGGATGGTGCCAGGTCTGGGCCACCGGGTCAGTCAGTACCCAAGATCTAAGCTCAGCGGAGGAAGACACTGAGCCTTCTACCTCTTCTGGGCTGCACGGTGTCAGATGGTGTCCCCGGCTACGGAGCACGTCAGCCCCTGCAAAGGATGGGGCGCCTCCCCGGCCACAGCCGCCCTACTCACCCTCTGCAGAAACTCCGTGCGCTCCTTCTTCTTGTTCCGGCATCTGGCAGCAGCGACTTTGTTCTTCTCCCGGCGCCTTTTCCTCCGCTCTTCTTCCTCGTCTAGCTGTGAGGGCACAGAGCCACCGATTAGACACCACAGGTGGCTCTGGGGACAGCTCCCCCCCTGGTATGTGCACAGACAGGGGGACAGACCCCCCTTTCTCACCCACATCTCAGCAAACACCTCTGGCTGCTGAGACGGGTCTCTTGGTCACAGGAGGATACTCCTCGGGGCAGGTGGGCATCCTGGGAGGAGCCAGTGTCCCCCAAGGGCAGGGCTACCTGGCTCAGCCAGAGTTTCTGGGGCTGGGAGCCTGGCCAGTCCACTCAGGAGGCAGGCGGCTCCCCGGAGCGGGTGAGGCAACCTGTTCTGTGTGGCTCCAGCCCTCTGGGTGTGTTTTTTTCCAGGCCAGCAGCTCCCAGGCACTTCCTTTAAAAACACCTTGGGCAGAGACCCAGGTTCCCATTCTTCACCCAGCCCTCCCAGACTGTCTTTACTTCACCTCTTCTGCTGCGGTTTCAAACCCTCACTACACCTTTCTACCAATATGGCTCCTTTTCTCCATCCTCCAAACTTCTGATCCATTGCCCAAGGCTGTCCAGGTAACTCTGCCTCCTCACCTGGCTGGAATTCTCTTTTCTACCTTTTCTTTTCTTTTCTTTTCTTTTCTTTTCTTTCCTTTTCTTTTCTTTTTTAGTTCTCTCCTAAGACTCCAGGTGTGAGAAAGCTAAGAAGAGGGCCAGGATGCATCCTTGGATCCCTTGGGATTACAAATTAGCCTGTCTCCTCCAAGGAATTCAGGACTCTTAAAATAAGGCCTATAACCCAGGAGGGGCCAAAACTCACCATCCACCCATCCTGCCTGGCAGGTGAAATGTTTTCACTATCAGTAATAATAAGCGCTGCCTCTTGCCAGCTTTCACAAGTGGTTTCAGCACTCACCCACCACTCTATCCTCGAGACCAAGTCTTACAGGAAGGTGCTGTTATTGTCCCATTTTGCAGACAGTAAGTCTGAGGCTTAGAAATTTGCTTTACCCAAGGCCACAGCAAAGACACAGCAGAGCCAGATTTTAGACTCATGGCTTACCAGTTTCAACTTTTATACTCTTTAAAAATAAATATTTTTTTGTTTTTTTTTTTGGAGGCATTGTCTCATGTAGCCCAGGCTGCTTCCCAACTCACCATATAGACTCACTGTATAGATGACCCTGAGTTTGTAATCACCTGGTCCCCACTTCCTGAGTGCTAAGATTATAGCTATGGGCTACCACACAAACTCAATTTATTAAGTACTGGGGGTTGAACCGAAGGCCTGTGTATGCTAGCCCAACACTTTGCCAGCTGAGCCACATTCCTTCAGGGTTTTTCTGTTGGGGTGCCTTGTGCTGTCCCTGCCAACCAGGGACATCTGGAAGCCTCGGAGGGCCAGCTGGGCTGGGGACAGCTCCAAGTCAAGAGGCCACGAGCTGTGGTGTTGCTCTGGGCTTGCCAACTCTGTCACTTCCAGAGTGGGGTAAGATTGGGGGTGACTCTGGCCCACAGCCTGTGACAAGGTCTCTCTCCGTCCAAAGGGATATCAGCCAGGAAAGCAAGCATCCTCTCTCCCTGCACTTCTGGCACAGTCAAGAGCATGGCGAGAGGGCCCAGCCCAGGACCCAGGCTGGCGGCACACTGGCCCCTGACACAGATTCTGGCAAGGCAGCCTACTTCCTCCTTCCCCACCACCTTAAGACTCCTCCTTAAGCCACACTGCTGGAGGCTGCTGGAAAGGTGCCCCAGCGAGTCCTCCACACCCTACACCTCCCAGGCCCATGGCCTCCTTTGAAATCGAACCAGAAGTGACAGCTCCCCTGGCTGACCTGCATCTAGGATACAGAAACCTGGCTGAAATTGATTCCGCCCGACCTCAGCCTCACCCCAGAGCAGGACGAGGTAACCGTGACATCAGGCAAAGGGAAGGAACCGGAGGAAGTGGCTGGCAGTGCAATCTTCCCTCCGCCAAGAGGCTCTGCCCACAAACTGCCATGATGATGGGCACAGCCTGCTCCTGCTGGGCTCCAGGGCTGCATGTCTTCCCCTAAGTAGCTCAAGGAGACACAGCCCCTGTCCCCAAACCCTGAGTCCTACCCCCACCCCTTTGCACAAGGCCTGGGCCCAGAGTGTTGGGAGTAACACATCCAGGGGCTGTGGCTGCAAGTTTAACACGTCTGTTTGACACCCATATCATCGGACTGTTCCATCCGCCCTCTGAGCCCATCAAACCCTTCTGTCAATACTTTTTACTCTGGGTGTCACACCCTCTTCCATGCCAGTCAGCCCATCCACCCCTGCTAAGAAGGCTTTCCTTTCCTACTTGGAAAACTCCTTCTCATTCTTAAGGCGTAAATGCCACCTCCTCTTGGAGGTCCTTGACAGAACTCCTGTGTAACCGCAGAATCCCACCCCAGCCCCAGTTAAAGTGGTCACCTGTCTTCCCTGCTAGCACGGAGGATGGGTAGCTGAGCTGTGGCACTTGGTCATAATGGGCTCAGCTGGATGAATGGAATACCAGACTGCAGAGAACGGTGCAGCTGGATGGATCCTAACCCATACACACAGACTTCAGTGGCTGCGCTGACACCCACGTGACCTCTGTCCAGCACTCAGGAAACCCGCTCTACTGGAATGCCTCTTGCCTGTCTGGAAGGGGTTAGAAGTCTGGAACCTGTCTTCCCCCGGAGCATAGTGTCGAAGGTAGTGTCTAGATCTGGGGTACAGGTTACTAATGACTGGGACATGTCTGTACAGATCCTACGCAGTCCTGGCAAGAATCAGGGTATGTGTTCAGGTCTGGAGTCCCCTCTGTTCCACAGCTACCACAGCATATACCCACCCCAGGCCATTCCTCCACTCATGCACACCCTGAGCAACCTTTCTCATTAAACCCCGCCGCATGAAACTGAGATGTGGCCCAAGGCTGCCGCTTACAGCATTTTCCCTATTAGAATGGGGGTGCATCTCTTCAACCTGCTCCCCATCCCCCATAGCTATTGCTTTAGAGGTGCCCAAGGAAGAAGTGGCTGGCAAATGTCTTCCAGGCACCCCACAGCCACGGGGCCCCTCACACTGCACAGAGACTACTCTCCTGCCCTCCCCCGGCCACCTCCTGCTACCCTATAGAGGAAGCTGGGCCTCCCCTTCCTATACTTCCTGAATTCTACAAAGCATCTGAGAGAATCTTCTCACCACACAGCGCAGCCATCTAAAACCAGAACCCCAAATTGAGGTTGGAGGGACAACTTACAGACACAGCTGGAAGAACCTGGGTGTCAGAGGAGGAGGAGAAAGCTTATGGCAGAAGGCAGTTAGAGAATGGTGCAACAGAATAGGGGGCCAGGGAGCCCATCCTTCCAAGCCATCACCCTCAGCTTTGTCTGTGTTCTCCCCAATTCCTAGAAGTCCCAACAGAGAGTACTTGTCAGTGACAAGTGCTCCTACACACTGTACTGTGCATTGAAGGGAAAGGGTCCCCCCTCACCCCATCCCATCTCTGTTCTCAAGTCCCTACCGTGGAATAAGGAGGCCCCACATCCTGGCCACAGCTGGCGGGACAAGGGACGAATGGCAGATATGAGCTGTGCTCTTCTATAATTTGAAGAGGACATGAGAGGTACGTAGAGTCACCAATTTCCACCACTGCCAGCGGGAGGGTGGCGGAGGGTGGATGAAGAGGGCCCTTCAACGAGCAGCTATGGCAGCAAGCAAATGGTGCCAGCAGGCAGAGACCAAGAGAAATGATGTCTCAACCTCCCTCTCCCAGCCCACATGGTATTGAACTCACTCCTAACAGCGTATCATTATGCCCTCAGCTTAACGCATCTCTCAGCCCTCATCGGAGAAGCCCCCGTGTGCCGTAGAACAATGAGTCAACGTGCAGAAAATATCCTGAATGGGACATCTACCCCGTACCCTCCCTCCCAAGGCTCAGGGAATCTTTGTGGAAGAGAGGGCGGAACCCGTGCCAGAGGTGGTGGATGACGACAGCAAAGCTGTTTTCAGGACACACCTGGGCAGCTGTCCGGATAACTCACAGCGGTTGTGACATCATGCGTGAAACCTGGCAAGCTCAAGACAGAAAAAAATTTCAGCGGGAAGAGGGAAGGTCAAAGCCCTACCCCAGCAGAGGAGCTCTTAGTGACTGATGGCTGCTCAGAAAAGGGGAGCCAGTGTTCCTCAAGGGTCCCCATGAGTGGCCACCCTTACTCCAGCAGATAAGCCCTACGTCTGGACAGATGCTGGCGGCACTCAGTTGCCAAGCAATTAACACACGAGGTTGGGAGGAAACTGTGGTAGGGGATGGAAGAGGAACCGGAGTGGAGAGAATGAGGGTCAGCTAGATCCAAACACACTGGATGCATATATGAAATTTCCATTAAAAAATTAGCTTAAAAAAAAATCCTCTCTCCCTGCCTTTCTCCTTGACCTTCCATTGGCCAAACTCAAACCAAGGGATGCTGGGTTATGGTACTTGCTTTGATAGGCCACAAGAGGCACACGGCAGGTAAGATAAATATGGCCGTCTGCAATCCCCTCAAAGCCCACTGACAACAGCAGCCTCAGTCAGCGCTGTCAGACAAGACACAATGGTGGGGATTGGGGTTGCCCTCACAGTTAGCCATTTCTGGACAGTTGCCATCAGGGATGGTGGTAAGAGTGCAGACTCCAGCGCCCTTAGACTCGGAGTGCAAGTCTGTGGACAGTCCACTGCCTATCAGCTTCCTTCCTGAGCCCCACCCTAGACCTGCCGGACTGGAGTTTGTCTGTAATCTGATTCCCAGGGGACTTGGGTGCACAGGAGTTTTCGAAGGAGGCCATGCTGAAGCCTTGGCCATTCTCCCTACAAACATATTTCTCCCCGGTTGTGCTCTTTTCTGAGTGCCACCATTTATCCGATGGTTCAACCAGAAACAAACCTGAAATCACCCTAACCTGACCCCAACCTCTCCCCGAACCCCACCAGCCCCATTTAACATCCTACAAGAATCCCACTTGCAATGGCCATCAGATTGCACCATCACCACCATTATGGCCTCTGCCCGTCAACCCCTCACTGCCGAGCCCTGCATGACAGCAACAGCTCCCGAGGGCTTTCTCGGCTGAAATGCCAGTCATCCCCTCTGCTTTCAACCCTCCACAGCCTCCATCGCTTAAGGCACAAACCTTGGCCTGTTGGGGGGAGGACTTGTCCTGACGGCTTCCTCTACAGCCTGGCTTTTCTCTGCCCTCAAATCCAGCAACAGGGCCTCCTGTCTCACCAGCGTACCCCTTGCTCGTTCCTGTCCCTGGGCTCTACGCACGCTGTCTGCTCTGCTGGGATTTCTTGTTCTAGATGTCACTGGCACCTCCATGGAAGGTGCCTTTCTTCTCCTCATCTCCCTGTTTATTTCCTTGCAGGGGCTTTTCAAGAGTTGTGCTCACCTTTTCCGTGAAGGCATCTGCCTGCTGCCTGTCAGTTTCCCCTGAGGTCATTAACCTATTTATAGTTAGTCTGTCTACACAAATATCTCAGCCTGTCTCTACCGCCATCACCCAGCCACTGGAGCTGAGCATGGCACGGAAGGAAAAGGCTTTCAATGGATAGTTATGAACCGAATCAAGAATACGTACGTCTCCATCTTTCTAGGCATCTAGCACAGCTCTCTCCCCTGATCACACACAGACGCTTTTACAGACAATGCTGTCGGTACGATCTGTGACAGCTCAGGGTTTAAGTCCAGGTCTTTCGTCCTGGGGTCCCAAGACTCTAAGCACTCTCTCGAAAGGCCTAGGTGGTCTACGTATATCTCGCACACGTGCACGGCCTGCGCCAGCGCCCCCGCCCCAGCCTTTCCAGCTCTGCCCTCACAAAGGGAACCCGCATCTGCAACAGAAGCCAGCAGTCCAGACAGCAATGTTCCTTTTGTTTCTTTCCTCCTGGCGTCCTTTTAAATTAAAACGAACAGGACTAGGTAACGGCTCATGGAGTTGCCTCTCCTGCTCTCTTCAGCTTAGCCTCTACCACCTTTGGGTCAGGTTCCTCAGGCCACACAACTCTGCCTCAGTGGCTACAGGAGTTCACACGAGACCGATGTGTGACGTCTGACATTTCAAACGCAGCTTCGGGATTATGTCTTTTGAAGGCTGGGAATATGACTCAGAGGACGGTGTTCGCCTGTGGTGGGGAAGGCCCCGGCCTCCATCCTCGGCACCGCATAAACTGGGTGTGGTGATGCACACCTGTGAGGTGGAGGCCGGAGGATCAGAAGTTCAAACTTATCATTGGCTACAGTATCTAGGTCAAGGCCAGCTTGAGCTACATGAGACTATATCAAATGATTAAAAAAAAAAAGATTTTCTTGTTTGGGACCACCAAGAGAGAATAAAAAAGAAAAATGACACTCTTCCACGGTTAATCCAGGGTATAGGAAATACAGAAAACTCTCTTTCACAAGGTCACAAGAACAAAGCAATAAAGGGATGTTAGGAGCAAGCAGGCAGGTAGACAGTGAAGAGCAGGGCCAAGCAGCATCGTTAGAGTGGAGGTCGGAAGGGCCCCATCGGGAACTAAGAACCATAGCGTGCGCACAGAGAACCGGGCCTGGGCATGTAGGTGAGGGCTTAAGCTGTACTGTTCTTCGCAGGCAGAGCTCCTCAGACACCGTTAGACAGGCTGTGGGCTCCTGGGCAAGTCACAGGGTCTCTCTGAGTCTCCACTCTTTGAAGCACACGGACGGCACAGAGTGGGCTGCAAAGGATACAGTGCCATACAGCCCAGGGCCTAGAATGCAGGAATGCTCGCAAGAGTCCTTCTCTGCAGGCAAGGCAGCTAATGCTCCCTGTTGCTCTAGAGGTGCACTCAGCCTCCCTCCTTGACATGGGAAGAGAGAGAGAGAGAGAGAGAGAGAGAGAGAGAGAGAGATGGAACAGCCTTGCAGCATCCAAACGTAGCACCGGGCTTAAAGCCACTAGCCACGCCCACAAGAGCCCCCTCCAACATGGAGAAGCCACATTTCAACACCATGGACCCACGAGCACCCAGCGAAGTAAACACCCAAATGCCAAACATACCAGACATTCCCTCACATAAACAGGCTGCACTGAGCCAGGGGTCCTCCTGTCCCCCATCAACAAAGCAGGACAGTCCAGAGGTGAAACCTTGGCCCGGCCAGGCTGGCGGCCTTCCCCTGCAGGGATGAGGAAAACCCAGGGTCTCCCTGAAGCCTTCAGGGGCCAAACCTCTGGCCCTCCAAAGCACTTTCAAAGGCTGAGTGTTGACAACTGTCTGCCCTTGGCCTCTCCCCTTCCCTAGCCAAGTCTTCTGGTGCAAGTAGCCAAGGGCTGAACCTCTGCTGTTTCTGGGCAGGGCTTTCTGAGGAAACTCACACAAATGGCATTCAAAGGCCAGAGAGGCAAACCCAAGGCACCTTTGAGAGCTATGCCAGTTAATGAATGGTTAACAAGGGAGGAGGGCCGGACAGGGCTGTGTCTGTAGAGAGACACCCAGGCTAACACCAGCGGTCTCAATACTGCCCGATTTTCCACGTTTTCAAAACCAGCTGAAAATGTGAATTTTTAAAAGTAAAACCTCTCAGTTCTAAATACTGCCAACAGAACTTCACTTTGAACTGAACACCGCTTGAGCCAAAGCAAAGCAAAACAAAACAACAACAACAACAACAAAACCCTCACATCTGTGGGTTGGCACAGCCTCCTGGCTTGCTCCAACAGGCGTGGGAACTACAGGATTCTATGACAGCAGGCTGCCTCTTGCGTGGCTGACTGGACAAGGTCCTCCTCTGAGCTGACTCTAGCCTCTGACTTCCCTAGGTTCATTCATTTGTCCTCATGGCAGTGGTAGTTACATGGCAGGGAGCAAGAGTGAGGTACAGGAAGGACAATGACATTCCCCAGATCTCTCTTAAGAGGTTCCTATGTTCACAGACTAAATGGCAAACACCTAAACCCATCCCTTGACTCTACAGCTGGGAAACTGAGGCTGGCTTCAGGTTGACACTTGGGGCCAGGGACTGGGTCCTGGAGGACAAGTTGGAAGGACACTGCCGAGTTCATCCTCTTGGGCTACTTGACTGCTCTGCGTGATCTCTGTTCTTGAATTCTCTACACCGTGTTCCAAGCCACTGTACCTACCTGTCCCCTGACCCTGTCAGACGTCACTGGGAGCCTCTTCCTGGCCTTTGCACACCATGCTCTAGTCTGCTCTTGGTTTATCATCTTACCATTTCACCTGTACCACCTGCGGGCACCATGCCATCCACTCCCCGTGCTTTCCTCACCTCCTGTACACGACTACCAGCCAAATCTGTATTTCCACACCCTGATCTCCAAACTGACCTTCAGACACTCACTGTGATGTGCCTTGGCTCCCCAAAATTGGTATTTTCTACTGCAGCATTTCTCAACCTGTGGGTCCTGAACCCTTTGGGTTGAGGCATTAGGAAGGTTGAGAACCACTTACTGGTTGCTTCCTCTCTGTTCTCCACCCTGGCTGGCATCACCACCCATCCTTTTCCTACAGCTACAAATGCCTGCCTTGCCCTCTCCTATCTTCCTCATTATCTGCAATTTTGATCCTACTGGGCACCCAATTCCATGCCCTCCATCAGGACCATCCAAGGTTGACACTGTTATCTACAGATGTGTTGAGCGGCATTCGCAGCTAACCTGACATGCATGTGGCCCGTGCAACACAGGTTAGTCACACTCATGCTGCATGGCTTTCAGGTTTGGTCTCCATCTCACACCTCCACTGCCCTTTTCCTGGACCCTACTTCACAGCTGGACACTGCCATGGCCTCCTAGGAGGACTCCTGGTCTTGCAGCGAGCATCCTTCCCGCCAGCCCAGCCAGTGAATCCTTCTGAAATGCCAACAAATAAAACCAGTGGCGGGCCTCCTACAGCGTTAGTGGCTTTCCTCACTCTGAAGACCAAGCTGCTTACCATATTGCACAAGACCCCTGTGACCTGGCCCTACCTGCCTGTGGCCTCACCTGCTGCCCTTACCAACTCTACCACTCTGTACTCCTGCAGTACCTGGGGCCCAGCTGCCTCAGGCTTCCCTGTCCTGCGTATCTCTGCCCCGCTGTGCCTTTAGCTCATTTCTCAGGTCTCCTGTATACTCAGTGGTCCCCCTTGACTGCAAGCCCTCTCTGGACAGCATCCCTCCGCTCTAAGCTCCCATCCAACTCTGAGTGTATCCTTGCCCTTACTGTACAGTTTTATACCCTCTGCAGCTATCTCCACCATGTTGGAACTTCCGTGAAGACAAAGGCTGTGTCTTGTTGGCTTTTTGTTTGTCCAGATGATTGCTAAACATTTGCTAAAAGGAAAGGAAATGCAATCTAGACAAGAACCCAGGACTTTCTTTTTTTCCCCCTTACAGTGCTGGGGACCAGCCCTATGGCCCCAGTACAAGATCCCAAGATTCCTGACTCCTGGTCCATAGCTTTTGCTCCTGCACTCTTCTACCCAAAGGGCCAGGATGTAACCATGGCAAACCCAAGCATCACACTTGCTCCCTCAAGGACACTTTGCAACCCCTGGAGAAGGCTCTATGGGACTGCTGATGGAGGCCTCCTGTGTCAGCGATTCCCCAGCTCCCAGGCTCATCGGGTGAATGAGGAGCTCCTAGCACCTACAGGTAATGGTGATGGGGGGGAGGGGCAGGGCTAAAAACTAGAATGCAGCCTGAGGTTCCAGAACAGGCAAACCCTGAAGTTTCTATATCTCCTGTGTGTCGTGAGACCAAATGCTCAAAGAGAGGAGTAACCATGCCCAGGTCCCTGAGCCAGACACTGGCAGGCCAGGCAGAAGGCACTGTCTTCCAGGAAGAAGCATGGATGCCATCTCAGGGACTGGTAGTCCTTTATGAATTGTCACACTAGCGCCGTAGTCTCCTCATTAAACCAGCTTCTGTCTCCCCACCACTCCTCACCAAGAAGTGATGCGTGTCTCTGACCTTGGCCTTTCCCACACCGTGGCTTTCCACCCACTTAGTCCATGGGGGGATGGTGGAATCTCTGGGTCAAGAGAACCTATAAAACAAAAGGCTTCTAGGCGTGGGCTGGTTTATAGCACATACAGGGAAGGGCCATTTTTTGCAAAAAGCCACGCAGAACAGCCTGTTTCCAAGGCTAAGAAAAGACAGCATTGTGTTTGGAACAAAGCCTCCAAAACCAGGCTGAGCAGGGTGACACCCATTCGCCGCCAACCCTACTAGGGAAAGAGCAAACACAACTAGCACAGATCATGAGAAGGGAGGAGACCACCTTGGCACAGGCAGGGGTCAGCACTAACGCCCCCCATCCCTCCAGAAAAAAAGAGCTGACACTGGCCACAGAGGCCGCCTGTGAAGGAAGAGTGTGTGGAGAGCGATGACTTTTGTTGAAACGTGTCTGTTTCAGGCCCAGTCCACACTTAGGGTTTAGTGGGATCTGGTTTCCCACCACTAGGCCATCCACCTTTTTCTTCTTGTCCGGTTGACAATTACTTCAAAAGATGAGAAGAGATTCTCAGTTACCCCCCAAAAGGCAGGCACGAGGCAGAAAACAAACGGCAGACATTTTCTTATCTAAAAGTTAACAATCCGGTCTCTGCCTCCTCAGCCACGTGCCTCCATGGCTGGCTTTTACATCGGAGCCAGGGATGGAACTCAGCTCCTCATGCTTACGCGGCGATCACCTTGTTGACTCAACTACCTCCCCACTTCCAAAATGGGTTCTCTAACAAGGGTGTCTGGCGTGAACTGCCTGGAAGACACACCGGTCCACAAACGGAGAGACGGGCTCCCGCACACCCACTCTATCGACAATCCGAGGTAGGCTCAGCCACCACACAGAATATTTATGAACAGGGATGCTCTGAAAGCCCCAAGTCGGCCAAAGTCGCCCTTTTCAAGTGCCAACCCATTATAGCCTTTGGAAGTCATTTGTCTTTCATCGTGAAGGTGAAAAACAAGGTCCCGGGCTTAATTATTCTCCACCAGGGCAGTTCCGTTTCATCTGTATGCAGGCTGTGCAGCCAAACCACAGATTTCAGCCAACTTCTCTCAGGAGCAAGAAATAGATCACTGACAAATCACTCAGCAGAACGACCACCTCTCCGTCGAGGGAACTGAATGGTGGGTAATAAAAATCCTGCCCATGTGACAAGGTCAAATGAGGTCACAGTCGGGGATGCCTGCCTGAAGGATTAAACCCTGAGAATGAAAGTTCAGATGGGTGAGGAAGGGCTTGGCCACACTAAGGCAGATGAAGTATGGCAGACAGCTGTCCCTGGCAAAAGGGATGGAGTGATGCTCTCCCCAGTCCTAGAACAGTTAAGAACTCCAGGGCAGCCACAGCAAATGTAGGCTCCTTGGGCATGGGGACAGTTTATCTGATTGTCCCTCCTATAACAACAAAGGAGCCAGCTTAATGAATGGGGTAAAGTCCCTCAGGGTGTGGACACTGCTGATGTCAGGCCAGGGATCTCAGGACATGGAAATCGTGGTTTGGAACTGTTGACTCAAACCAACCTCTGATTGAGCAGGCCCAGGTCCCACACGCTTTGATAAATGCCCGAGGCCAGGCAGATCCGTGCAAGAAGCTGGAGGCAAATTTGAAGAAAATGTGGCTTTAGATCCTTGTCAGTCATAGGATCTTGCTGGGCAGGGCTGGAAGACAAATTCATCTAACAGCATCCAAATCCCAGATGGCTTAATGCACAAAGGAGGCCTGGATCCCGGCCTCCACTGGGTCAGCTTGGGTGAAACCCAATACAGCACTTCCAGAATACGCCTGGCTGCCAGTGCACTGGCCTGTGGACCTCACAGTGGAGCCCATCAGTATCAACCAGTGGATTCCAGGCTGGTCTTAGCAACAAAAGCCTTTTGCCCAGTCGGTACCCCAAAAGCTAAATCTAAAAAGAAATGGGAGAACTTCATTCAAAGGCCTGTAACTGCATCAATACTTCAGTCAATTCAAAGGCCTGTAATTGTATCAATTCTTATTATAGTCAATCGTCAGGAATGGCAAGATGGTGCCTTAGCTGACGCAAAGCTTCAGACCAGGGGCCTCCCGAGAGCCTGGACATCCAAATTTACCTACAACAGCAGATCAGTAAGCTGGTAGGCAGAGAGCTAAGCAAGATGAATAGACACATGGAGATGATGCTTTGGCTGCCTCTCGGGGCACTCATCCATTAAAGACAAGTTGCAGGAAGTCCTTGCTCTGAAATCTATGCGAAATAGATCATCCTGGCACCAGGAGCCCTTGGTTTAGGCAACTAGTAATCTGTACAGACAGATCTCATGCCAAAAGACAGCTTTCTTTTAAGTAGGGTAAAGTCACTCTAAGTGCAGCCCTGAAGCCAGGTGCAGTGGCCCATGTCTTTAATCCCAGCATTCAGGGAGGAAAAGGCAGGCAGAACTCTGTGAGTTCGAGGCCAGCCTGGTCTACAAAGCGAGTGTAGGACTGCCAAGGCTACACAGAGAAACCCTGTCTCGAAAAACCAAAATAAATAAATAGAAATACATAAATAAGTGAGGCTCTGGCTGGTGGTTTGGCCTTGCTAAGTTGCCATTCCCTGACAGCCAACCATCCTCCCACCGACCTCACACGGAGGTTAGAGCAGAGAGTTGACATCTGCAAAAAGCAGCTTGCTGGGCACCAGGGGTGATATTCAGGTAAGCCTCCTGCTCTAAACACAGACGCCTTCACTCTTTTGGAGACCTGGGCTGCATTCTCCTTTGCTGGAGGTTTCAACCAAGACACTGGTTAGAACCACCTGCCAGTCCCATGCAGACTGGGTGAATCAGAACTGGGGATCCAGGTATGTAGACAGAGTTAGTGGTCACCCTGGTGTGTACCCTATTTTCTAGAGTTCTGCACAAAATCCTGTCCAGGATGCCCGCTCCCAAATGGCCGCTAACAACAGAAAAGAAGGAGGGAAAGCTGACCTCACAAGCTCTGGGCTTTTTACTGATACTGGCACCAAAGGGGGATTTATTTGATTATCTTTTCTAGTGATTTATATTACTCTTACGTGTATGAATGTTTTGCTTGTATGCATCATGCCCCAGGAACTGGGACAAGGGATGGCTCTGAGCCACCATGTGGATGGATGCTGGGAATCCTTGGGTCCTCTGCAAAGCAGTAACAAGTGCTCTTAACCACTTAACTCTCCCCAGCCCCAAAGGGGGATTTAACAGCCATACATGCAAATTCTGGAACAGTGTTGCATGCTGGGAGAAGTTCATGTTAAACCTCCTCAGACCCCTGTGAGGCAGATCTCTTGCTTTCCAATCTCTCTCTCTTTTGTGATACAGAGTTTCTCTGTGCAACAGCCCTGCATAACCATAACCAACTCTAAAACATTTCATATTTCCTCTCTAGGACGACCCCCACCCCTGGCCTTGCCACACTCTTCATTCCTCCTGTCTCCCTAAGGCAATCAGGGGAACAGCTCTGTGTCAATTTGCCTCTCACGTACGTGGAGTCATGGAATATCGGATCCTTGGGACTCCTTGGAGCACTGACTTCAGTGCCATCTGCATTGTGACATGTATCAGTACCTCCCCCTCTTTGCGGTCAAATAACAGGTGTCTTCCTCAATCCCTCTCCAGCCCCAGTGTTGGGGCTACAGGCACATGTCATGGGGCCTGGGCTTTTGGATCCAACTCAGGTCCACAAGCCTGCATGGTAGGCACTTTACTAACTGAGCTGTCTCCTCAGCCCCATGACCATTATATATATATATATATATATATATATATATATATATATATATATATGTATGTATATATATGTATATATATATATATATAATTTATTTTTATTTTAAGTTCATTGGTGTTTTGCCTATGTGTGTGACTGTGTGAGGGTGTCAGAAACCCTGAGCTGGAATTACAGACAGGTAATAAACTGTCATGTGGGTGCTGGAAATTGAACTTTGATCCTCTGGAAGAGTGGCCAGTGAGTGAGCTTAACTCCTGAGCCATCTCTCTAGCTCCACGAACATTCTTTATACATGGGACACCAGCGCCTTCCTAGATCTATGATTTGCAAAAGCTCTTATCTGTGGGTGAGATGTCTAATTTTTCTCTTATTTCACTGTTAGCGATGTGTGTGTGTGTGTGTGTGTGTATAAGTGTCCCCACTGCCTAGTCCAAGGACATAAAAATTTTTATCTTGTTTCTTCTAACAATATAATTATTCTTTTCCTTTTAGAATAAAGAATCTTGTTAGAAATAAATTATAAAATGAGTCCAGGTTGGTGAATCAGACTTATAGACACAGACTCTAGTCACCCCGACAAATCTGCACTGGCTGCCGTCTTCTCCCTAGCCCCAGGTGGCGCTAACCAGACCGGGTTGCTCAGGGTGTCTCATGACCTCACTAGGGCCAGGCCCCCTGCACACCAGCACCATGGGTTTGGCTGCCACAGAACTGGGATCTCCCCTGAGGCTGGGCAGCAGGCACGGACGGACGAAGGCAGAAGAGGCTCTGCCGCCTACAGCATGCCCCCACACTGGGCTCCACAATGTGGGACACTGACCCTGCAGAGTACAGTAACCATCCAGTGTGGCTAAACCCGGAAGAGACTCAGGATCTCACTCCCGGCGCCCACACAGCCTGCTTCAATCCATCCCCGTGTGGCTCTTTCCAGGGACCTCTGCTCCAACCTCAAGCCAAGCTGTTCTGTGCCTTTTAGGACAGTAGAGGGGAGAGAGAAGGAGAAAGAGAGGGAGAGAGAGAGAGAGAGCGGGCCTTGAATGGCTCCACACTGTTCGGCCAGATGAATTTTGCCTGGGAAAGAAGTCAGCTTCCCAACCCAGCGTCATCGCCCACGTTGCCATGGATCTGGGGGACAGCAAAGGGGATCAATGGGACTGCCTGAAGGGGCTACTTTACAGAGCTGCTAAAAACAAACAAACAAAAAAAACCAAAAACCCCCTAGTGG
Organism: Meriones unguiculatus; assembly: GCF_030254825.1. Classification (NCBI taxonomy): domain Eukaryota; kingdom Metazoa; phylum Chordata; class Mammalia; order Rodentia; family Muridae; genus Meriones; species Meriones unguiculatus. Next base: position 92,525,206 of record NC_083355.1, on the reverse strand, counting down.
CCTATAGGCTTCCAGCAGTGACCCGAACACTGCAGTGGGTACGAGGAGAGGTCTCACAAGGCAGAAAAGGGTTAGAGCTCATCCCCACCCACAGCGCAGTCTCCAGCACCAGAAACAGGAAGGTTCGCTGCTTCCCTGCAGCCCAGGTCACAAGCTCCTCACATCATGAGAACAGCACCGTGAGGACAGTTGAGTCACAGCAAACACGCTCATTCCCATGAGAGGTAATTCCCCAGCACACAGTGTACTCTGTGTGGCCAAGGTCTTTGTACAGTGTCTCCCTGAACCTTCGAATTAAAATTTCTTGAGTCTGACTGTCCTTGTTCTACTGCTCAGCGTGGCTAATGACTTGCCCAAAGTCTCACTGGGAATGAGTGGCATTTTAAACCCGGAAGCATAAACTCAGGCCCAGGGCTCTTCCTAGATCCCAGAATTGGCCCATGGGGTTAGGAAGCCAGGACGGTGTCCCACTGCCTTGACTCCTGAGCACTTCCAAACACCCAGGCGGTCCAGTACTTCCAGGGACAAAGGACCTTCTAGGAAATGAGAGCCCATGGCACAAGCTTAACCAGTAAATGAACTTGAACAACCAACACTTTGGATATGTGTGTCCTCTTATGTGCCGGGCATCCTGGGAAATCACTACCCACATTAATTCACTGTATGATATCAACCCTAAGGGAGAGGTACTAGTACCATGCCCTTATGAATGTGGGAGCATGAAGAAGCCACAAGACCCGGCGCCCCCAAAACAAACTTTTCAAAAGTGTTGGATTTTTCCCAAGAAGACACAGACTCATCCATATCTTCCATCACCCCTCCTGAGGACCCATAGGTTTGTGCTAAGGGTCGAATCTAGGACCCTGAGTACCACCGAGCTACTCTCAATCCCAGAAACATCTTTTTCAGTTAAATTAAAAAAAAAAAAAATCCTCCAGAAGCCTTGTACATGCTCGGGGTTTGGTGTCAATGTAGGCTCAGGACCACAGGGGCCTCACATCAAACGAACTCATCACTGCCTGTCACTGTCACTCACTCCTTCCATTTAACTGCTTAAAAACAAAAAAATCCAGGCCTATGGGGATGTCGCTCTCTCATTAAAGTGCTTGCCATGAAAACACGGGGACCTGAGTTCTGCCCCCAGGGCCTACCTAAAAATCCAGGCGTAAAGATACATGCTCACAATTCCAGTGTCAGAAGGTGGCGGAGGAGCCAGGAGGTCACTGGCCGGCCAGCCTGCCGCTTGAGGAGCTACAGTTAAAAAGAGACTTGGTCTCAAAAACCAAGGTGGCTTGTGACTGAGGAAATGCGACATCTGAGGTTCTCCTCTGGCTCCCACCAACTCTTCCATTTATTTGCACATGTACCTGCGCACACTCACGTTTTAAATAGTCAGCCACTTTTCAAAACGCACTCACAAAAGCAGCGGAGCCAAAGGGGAAATTCAAGATTTCGAAGATGAGCTGCGGGAGTCTGTTTCCAGAAAGGACAGACTGGGATTCTCTGCCAACCAAGTATGAGACGGGGGAGGGGAGCGGGGACCTGAGCCAGGGGAAGAAGGCCAAGCCTATTCCAAAGAGCCACGAATTAAAAACCAATTATGCAAGGCTTGCTAAAATTGTCAGCGGACTGCCTTTACATTTCGAGTCTCTAAAAACACAAGCAAGCTTAGGCCAATGTTTACCCAGCACAGCGCTGGCTTGACGCAACTTCATATGCTCAGGCTAAAACAAGGATGTACAGCTTGGTCCCTCTGGTGAACGCTCGCTGCAGAGGCCACTTGTGCTGCAGGGCGAACGTCTTCTCAGGTCACCCTGGGCCCACAGATTCCAACTCACCTCATCCAGTGGGGACAGAGCTCTGAAACGTCCCACAGGGCCCCGGAGAAGGCGGGAAGCCACCAGGCTCAGACACGCTAGCAGCAGAATTCCCCTCTCTAGCTCTGAAAGTGACAAGGGGATGGACCCCTGCAATGAAGCTGGGAAAGACATATGGATGTTGGAGTCACACTCCCCAGAACATCCGAGTGCACACAGAGCCCCTAAATTCTACACAGAGTACCTCCCAGTGGGGTGGGGGCGGGGCATGGAAACCTGGAGCTTGAAAAAGCCTCCCAAGCTTTGTGGATGATCCGCTGAGTTCGAGAATGGTTATTTTGATTCATATTCTCTCTCTGTCTCTCTGTCTCTCTGTCTCTCTCTTTCCCTCTGCTGCCACCTCATTTAAATTAAGAAAGAGGAAAACCAGGGAAAGTAAGATTTAGAAGCTAGAGCAAAGGAGAGAGAAAGGGTTTAAGCACCTTGACAAACGGATGCAGTTAAAAAATGTCTGTCCCAAAAAGCAGGTGTGGAACACACGATCCCTGTGAGGAGCTAAAGGAGCAGACATCAGCAGCAGCATGGGCTGTAAGACCGGACCCCTGCACCTGAACCTAGAGCACAAACCCAAACCCACTGTGCTGCTGAAAGCACAGTGAGAACAGGCCAGTGCAAGACAACAAAGAGGGCGGTGTGGGCTGTGGCACGGTGACGTAGCAAGCGCCTCTACGCAGAGGGGTGTAGGGCTGGAGAGGGCTATTTTAAAAGAGAAACCTAACTACTGCAACCCATTCAGCACACACACACACACACACACACACACACAGCGGGGCGGCCATCACTAAATGTCAATGTGCAGGATTGAAGAGGAGGCTCATGAGTTCGAGCCTGCGCTATGTAGGGAGACCATAGCTTACGGGGGTGGGAGGGGGGATAGCAAAATAAAGCAAGAGGAAGGAGAGGAGAGGGGAGGGTACTGGAAGGAGGAGACCATTGACTGTTGTGGTATTTCACAGCACCAACAAGGCTCAGTCTGCAGGCTGACCACACACACAAACACACAAACACACACACACACACACACACACACACACACACACACCACCCCAGCCCAGCCTGACTGATGGCTTATAACCTCTATCCTGGAAGGTCACCCAGACCAGCCTCCTTTTGAGTCCTTAGGCTTCCTCCAAACCCATTTTCACTTGCAAATAAATGTTCACTGCAATTAGTCATGGTCTGGTTTGAGATCTCTGGCTTCCATGACTCCATCAATTCTGGATAGCATCCAGACCCTCCCGCTTATCCTGTTGGTGCCCTGTGTCATGGAGATGCTGAAGCTTTGGAACAGCAGAACTGGCCCTTGCACACATCCCAACAGTTCCTAGATGGTAGAGATTTTAGTGTGGGCCAACTCAGAGCCCTGGATCTGGGCCTGGGTCGTAGCTGAGCTGATCAACCCACCGGCTCTCTCTTATCAGCACCACTCGGGCATGTTCTTCAGCACTGCTACTGCCACCCAAGGCCACCGTGAGCAGAGGACAGGGTCGGCTCTCCTACTCTCATGCCCTAGGGACCAACTCACTCACACCCATGCCTCCAGAGCCAGCTCTGCTGTGCTGCCAAGCGAAGGTGCTGGGCCCCTCTCCCAAGTGCTGTAGCCTGTGAGGGGCTGCGTGGGGCATGGGGGTCCTGTCCACTAGGGTTGAGTGAATGCCTGCTGTGTGTGGCCGAGTATACGAGGGTGAGGCATCTGGCCTCCGTCCTTCACACCTGAAAATGCACTCCAGGCCGCCAGGCCACAGCCGCCCACTGCAGCAGGGTTGAGATCTCCAGTTCAGAAGGGACTAGCTGGCTAGGGGGTATTCCTCTTATCTCCTGGGCACAGGAGATAAGAGCTGTGATGGCAGGTCATAAAATAACAGGAGGAAAAGTCTAGAGTCTTCTAGAAAGCAGGGCTGCCTTGAAAAGAAGGGAGAGACAACAAAGAAGCATTGGCTCTTAAAACATTGTGCACGCACAAGCACACACACCCATCAACAGGACAGACTGTCCCTCGAGTCCCTGGCCTGTCAACAGAATGAGCACCGCACCATCTCATCAGATGGGACTGACTGACCACTACCTGGCCTTTAATACTACAAATTAATTGCCTTTTTTTTTTTTTTGGTGGTGCCCATGACAATAAATAGCTCCAAGAGAGGGAAGGACTCTATTTCCCGTTGATAGTTCTGGCTTCGGCGTAGCACACGTTTGGCACATAGCGGGTACGTAGTGGATGGACCGCAGACAAGCAATTGGCCCCATAAAGTGTCAGCGTCGTGCCAGCTGCTGACAGTAGTAACATCAGCGCAAAGGGCTCCGTACCTCACAGCCTGTTGCTTAAGCCCTCTGACTTTCCCCAACTGAACTGCTGCGTGTGTTTGGATGTGGTCCAGGCGATGTGGTCCATCTCTGCAAGGCGGATGGCCTGAGAGCCAATTCTGACGGAGCTGCCTGCACGGCGGCTCGGCCTGTGCCCTTTGGGACCCTGAAACGCTGCCACTAATAAACAGCCCTGTCTTTGAATGGATGAGTGCTTTAGGGCTCATTGGATCTGGCATCCTCTGTCCGAGAGACAGCTCAGTTAGAAGCCTGGCAGAAACCTAGAGCAAGGGGACAGTGCTGCCTAAGGTTAACATCACTGGCTCCAAAGTCACACTGCTTCGTGGTTCTCCTACAGGGTAACCGTGGGCGTCACTCAACCTTACAGACCTCACCTCTAACAAGTCTACTGTCAAGCATGACTTCAGGGCCGGGGAGACGGCTCACTGGGTGAACGCACTTTGTACAAGCGTGAGGGCCTGACATGGAATCCCTGCAACTCTTGTGAAAACAGGGACACATAGCCCGAGTGTCTGACATCCTACTGCTCCTGTGGAGAGAGGAGAGGCGAAGACCGGACAATCTCCCAAAGCTTTGGAGCCGGCTAGCCTGGTACACACAGTGAAAAAAAACCAACAGAGAGCCTGTTTCAACCCAGAAATGTGAGGGGCTGACATCTGAGCTTGTCCTCTAACCTCTGCACCCACATTCACACACATGAATGCACAGAGAGGAAAGTGGGGGGAAGGCAGAGAGAGTGACTTCACAGAGGCCTTCGAGAAAAACCAGGAGCCTCACACACTGACCAGCACTACACTTGCTGCCCAGCCTGGGGCACAGGAGATAAGAGCTGTGATGGCAGCAACTAGCCATCACTGCCTAGGACCTGGCACGCCACTGCTCAGCAGCATGCACTCAAGCGGCTTCACCTCAAGTTCCTGCTCCCTGCTATGGGGAGGCCGTGGCCACCAGGACTAGGTAAGGAGAGAAAGATAGTGTGTGTGGTGAGAACTTGGCACAGGGCCCGATGTGAGCTGCGGTGCCTCAGCATCACTGCAGACAGCTGTACCAGCCTAAGACACTGAGGGAAAAGATGCAAAGGCCGTTCGTCGTATGCGCATAGACCTTCCACATAAGCTTCATCGGCTGCGAGGTTTTCCGTTAGCTCCAAGAAAGAGCTTCTAAGCCCTCTGTCTGACCTAAGCAACCTCTGGAAGGAAGTTCCAGGGGCATGGCTGGCCTTCCCCGGTGAAGTACAATTCAGCCGCTCCCACTGCCTCTCTGCCCCCACCATGCTGCAGCCTGACAGTGAGAGAGAGAGGACATGCAAATACGCCCTAAAAACAGCTTGTCATCTTCACGGCCTGGATGGTACATGTCTGTGGGTGCCTGTGAGGACAGAGCGTCACTATCAGGTACAGGGCATATGCCACCAGTCTGGGGGTGGCTGTGAAATGTAAAAATACCCAACCCCAAAATGGGCTTTTTCCTCCAAAAAAAGGAAGCTCCTCCCAAGGCCTTTGGGGGGAGGCGAGAAATGGAAAATGCTGCACCCTGAGGCAGGTCACAGCCGGGTTAAGGCTCACCCAAGGTGGCTGGTTTCATCAAGCCACTCATGGCGTCAAAATTCAATGACACTTTTCAGTTAGTGCCTCTCACAACTGAACAATCCAGAAAGGACCCACTTTCAGGTAATAGGCCTGGGAAGGTGAGAAACGGAAGGCCAGAAGACAAGGGTCTTCTGTGACAGAAGTACTATCAATAGCACAGCGGCCGCTGACAGTAAACTCAGAGGAACAGAGTCCGACAGTTCCCATTGTGGAATCAGCAGTCTTCAGTAGATACCTATGGTGTCTTTAATCCGGGTGTCTCAAGTCCAGAGGCTCCAGGATGGGCCATGCAGTGGAGGGGAATAAAGGTAGCTAGTGGTAAGATAGGAAAAACCAACAGAAAAAGCAGAGTCAAGGTTCTACGTATGGGGAGCATCATGTCTACGGTAAACAAGAGTTAGACAGCCAGGCAGCGGCAGCTCATACCTTTAATCCCAGCACTTGGGAGGCAGAGACGGGGGATCTCTGTGAGTTCGAGGCCAGCCTGGTCGACAGAGTGAGTTCCAGGACAGCCAGGTCTACACAAAGAAACCCTGTCTCGAAGAAAAAAAAAAAAAAAAAAAAAAGGAGTGAGCCGACTCTCTCTATTCATTTAGCCTTTGGGATGCCTGACCAAAAGCAGTGTGTGACCAGATTTTCTAAATCTCTTGTTGAAAACTGTAGGTGAAGTATCAGTTTGGGTTGCTTTTAAAACACTGAGCAGGCCAAACCAAACACACTTAAAAGCCAGCTCAAGCGTGCAAAGAGTGAGCTTGCCACTCAGGGCAAGGCCCTGGAAGCTCTTCTCTGCAGCCTTCATGGTACTCACAGGGAGAGAGGGAATGAGGACAGCAAAGGCCGGTGAATGCACTTTGTGCACAGCCCGACGCCCTTCTCCGCTGGGAAGCCCCTTCTCCATAGCTTCCAGCCTCCCAGCTCTGAGTCTCTGAGAGGCTCACTTTCACATGTGAATGCTTCCTCCAGGCAGGACCACACGCACACACAGGGGCACATACACGATGCCTGGCCACTGCCTGCTCCCGGCCCACTCCAGCGCTTCCTCTACCTCCTACCCCTGGCTCCTTCCAGGTGGTGGCTTTTTGGAAGAAATGTCCCTCTTCAGGAGCCCTCGCCAGGGTGGGCCTTTGGACAAATCCAATCATCAGCACTGGGTAAATGCCCCAGGCATGTGCTACATTGGTATACTGGTACCCACTCTAGGGACAGCTGCCTCTCACATGTCACTGGGGAACAGCTGTCCTGACGCAGAGAAGAGTAGCAGGTTTGGAAGACCTCAACAGGGGATGCTCTGTAAGTCTGTCCTCTGCAAGTCCCACCTCAGGAGAAGCCATGCCTATCTCTGCAGCAGTATAAAGAGGAAGAGGACACCATCCTTTCCCCCAAGTTCCCTTGTTCAGCTCCAGACGGGGGACAAAGAGGGCAGAAGGGAGTGATGTGGCTGCTGACACTTTTAAAAAGAACTCAATCCCCTCTGCGCTTCTCAAAACACACGCACATTTCCATGACCTCTGCTGAGCCTCCCAGCGCCGCAGAGACACTGCCAAGATAAGACTCAGGCTCAGTCTTCTCGGTATCATCACTCTCCTGTCACCTCCTAGACCCACAGGCAAGGTAAGCCTCCTGCCCTAGCCCAGGGTGGCTCAAACTTAATGCATGCACGAATCCCCTAGAGCTTGGTAAAAACACAGGTTCCGACTCAGCAGGGGGTGGGGCCTGAGTCCCCATTTCTTCTGCCGGTTCTCAGACCACACACGCTTTGAGGAGCAAGGCTAACATTCCAAGGTGTGTTTAGAACCAAACCTGGAAACCTGGGCTTTGTCAAGAGATCAGAGTTCTCACCTCACTCTTCACGGGTTGGGGCCTCTTGCCCAGTTTCACCTCCAGGAAGTGCAAGGGTGCAATCATGGCCCCAATGTTGCGGATGTCAGCGTATTTCAGCTCCTCTGTGGTCAGAGCAGAGCTGGGAAGTGCAGTGAGGGGGCCGAGCCCTGGCAGAGAGCCTGCGGTCACTGAAGGGTCCGGGATCTGCCCAGGCATCATGGCAGGAGGAGTGGCAGGCCTGCCTGGAGGGGTTGGAGAAAGCAGGATGGGTAGGTTAGTTTGAGGTGAACAGGCTCTGTGAGCTGCCAGAGCCCATCCTTTCTTTCATCAGGGTTCCCTTGAATCCTTTCTCCCTGCTCTTCCTGCCTGTAAGCTCCAAGTCCCGGTGACGCAGGGAAACTCAGCCAATTGACTCACAGAGGCCATCCATCTCTGGCAGGCAGGAGAGTTGGCCCTTCCTAAAGGCGATGCTTAGGCCAACCGTGGGCAACCTTTATCCGGCACTGGCTTGGCACCAGGCTGCCCGTAGTCTTCCCACCCACGGCACCAGACCTGGCCAGAATCCCTTGCAAGGCAGAAAGAGAAGTCCTCAGGGCTCTGCAGTTAAAGCAGGTGGGGTGGATTTAAACTGCAGTGGCAGCCGCGGAGGAGACCCGGCACAGCCGTGGAATCTGAAGCACCTTCACACCTGCTCAAGAGGCAGCTATTTTTGGTCTGGCAGGGTGCCTCCCCTCAAATCACACATCCTACTCTGCACACTTGTTAAGACACCATGAATACAAGATGAGCCTAAGCCAAGTTAAAGGTGGACCATGTATTATGTCTGATACCCGAGGAAGAGACTGAGGTAAAGAAGATGGAATTAATTGGTGTGCACTTTCTCCAGGCACCACCAGAAAACGCCCCCAAGATCTCTCTATTCTCACAGCCCCACACAAGGAAAGACAGACGCAGACTTGAAAGGACATAGAATGGGGATGGACACCCAGAGAATTCTAATTTCTTCCTTCTCTTTACTGAGAGAATCTCATGGGTAAGACACGATAATTTCCAGGCACAGGGAGAAGGGAAGGTCTGTCTGCCAGTAAATGCAGGCATATCTAGTCCTCCAGCCCACCCGTCTATCCATCCACTCATCATCCTTCTACCCATCCTATTACTGACAAGCTATTCAGAGCCAGGGGGCACTACATGGAGGCCAGAGGGTTGTAGCTCCGAGAAAGCCTTGTAGGGAACATTCTAAAGCAAAACCATTCGTCCATTCCAGTGCTGTATGGGAAACAGTTTCTCCCTTTTCCCACAGATAGTCCCAAGTTCATAAAAGCCCATTTTTATAGTCTTAGAAATCAAGGGGTGGGGTGGGGTAGGCAGGTAATGGAGATGTGTTCGTCTGTCTCTTTGTGGAGGACACACAGGTCAGGACAGGGGACCTGGACATCTGCCGGACCAGGCTTCTCTGCTGTCAGAGTTTGGTATTCATAAGGCTGTGACGTTTGGGGCTATCTGTCCTCAGATGTAAGTGACCCTGGAGCGTGACCTACACTGTCCTCACTCAATTTCTCAGACCTGGCATCAAGAGAGGAGTACACTGGGGAGGCTTTTATCCACAAGACACAAGACCCAGGCTCTGTGTCACCTCTAAGGATGAAATATGCTCCCCCATCTAAGACGTGGGCCTATATATTTTTAGTTTTCATTATATTTGATGTGTACAAGTGTTTTGCCTGCATGTATGTCTATGCACTGTGTGGGCACAGGGCCCTTGAAGGCCAGAAGAAAGTGTCAGATCCCCTGGGACTGGAGTTATAGACAGTTGTGGGCTACGATGTAGATGCTGGGATACCAGTCCTGGTCCTCTGGAAGAAAACCCAGTGCTCTTAACTGCTGAACCATCTCTCAAGCCCTTGCATCTCTTTCTTAAACACAGGTAAGTGATTGGCACCCTCAAAGTACAGATTCCAATGGATGTTATTTTGTCTAAAACAGTGGTTCTCAACCTTTCTAAAGCTGTGACCTTTAAAACAGGTCCTCACGTTGTGGTGACCCCAACCGTAAAATCATTTTCATTGCTACTTTGTAAGTGTAATTTTGCCATTGTTACAATCTGATGTAAATATCTGATATGCGCCCCCCCACCCCGTGAATGGGTCACGATCCACAGGTTGAGAACCGCTGGTAAAGAAAGGTTCACATGAATGGTGGGCTGGTCATTCCTCAGTACCCACATGGCCTCTGTCCATCCAGTCACCTACACCGATTCCCTGCCTTGTACCCAGGTTCTTTAATCTGAGCTTCGCCTACTATACCCTGAACATCTGGTCTCCCTTTTATGCACCTCCTGAGCATTCAGTGTGCTCTGGGGCCGCCTCTGAAAAGGACCTGAGACTCACGTCCCAGTGAGTGACAGTCTCAGAGCTGAAGAAGGCCCTGAACTTGTCTAAACCACATCCTTACTTTGCACAGTGAGGCTCAGGCTCAGAAAAAGTTCAATGACTTGCCGAGGTCACACAGGTAGATAATGGTGGAACCAAGGCTCTGGCCCCTGGTTTTAGAACCCTGCCTTTTCTCTCCCCACCCCCACCCCAGGAGAACCAAGGCTAGACTCTGGCCCCTGGTTTTAGAACCCTGCCTTTTCTCTCCCCACCCCCACCCCCAGGAGACTCAGTAGAAGGCAGTGTCTCCCAGTGACAACTTTCCTGTAAGAGCCATGGTATGGCGCCCTCTGTTTTAGGAAGACCCAGGTCTAGGAAGTTCCCCCTGACAGCTCCACAGCAGCATAAGTACAAGGAGGCCACATAAAACAGTCCAGAGGCCTCTCTCACATGAGATCTAACTTAGTCCCAAGACGGTATCCAAGGCCAGTGACAGAGTGGGGTCTATGGCGCAGAGGGACCTAAGCTAGAGCTGGAAGACGTGCCCAGGGCACCTTCAGGCAAGCCGCCATCTCCCTAAAAGGACAGGGAAGGGGCAGGTGCCAATTCTTCCTCTACGGCAAAGCTGTGCCACCTGGAAACAGGTCATGGCTGGCTGTTATTTAGACCCCACTGCCTACTATCATTTCTGGCACACAAAGAATAACGAAGGAAGGATTGTTCAATGAGTGAACGTGTGAAGAAATGAACAACAGCAAATTCGTGACAGGAAGCTTCAGCGTGTAAGGTAAGAATCATTGGTCAAGCTGTGCTTTCGCCTCCAGGCCTTTCGTTCCCATAGAAGAGCCCAAGAGAAAAGCCTCAAGGGCTTTGGTGTGTTTCTCGCCTCAGCCACCCCTTTGAGATGGAAGCCAGACCTCATTCTGTTCCCAGAACAGTAGGCTCTGTTTGCAGCTTCTGTTTATGTCCATACAGAGGATATATACAAGACACTAACAAACGCTCCCAACGAATAATGAATTTTCTGCTACTGAAGAACCCTCCCCCCACCCCCACCGGAAACAGCTACCAATGCCTCCTGTGAATCCATCCCAAACACAAAATTTTGGTCGGGTATCAGGCACCAGCTTTCTTTATAGACACAAAAACCCCACTCTCTCCTTCCCCTGCTTGTAAGCCCCTTACTGCTCAGATGCAAACCACAAAGTCCTTAACACATGCCATTTCCAGGAGACACTCACCAGGGAGAAGTCTCCCCGCAGCCTCAGGGGGAAGGGGAGGGCAGCGGGGCTGCGGCAAAATGAAAACCCGTTAACCGAAAAGCCACTGGCTGGCCGGCAGAGGCCGAAAGGCAGCTTTCAGTGTTTCGGAAAACAGCACAAGTTCCATGTGATTTGGGGAATCTGTAAAAGCGGGAGGGATTGGAGCTGGGGGGAACTCAGTAGAGCTAGGAGGAACTCACCACCTCAAGGAAGACACAGGAGAGATGATAAGAGGCGAAGTCATCCCCCACAACCCTTGTTCTAGACGGAAACAATTTAGTGGGAAAGGAGAAGTGCACACTGGGTGCTCGACAAGGAAGACCTGAGTGTTTCTTTCCTTCAGGGCCCCGGAGGTCTTCAGTGAAGACAGACTCCTTCCGTGTCTTCATGAGTAACCAGGATCATGAGTACGGACCAAGCTCCCAGTACTAGCAAACGCCCTATTTGGGTGTTTCACCTCAACATACAGGCTAGAACCCAAAGCAGCTTTGGCGATTTAGGACACTGACCAGGGATAAACTGGCCAATGCAGGAAACCCAGGCTGGGCATGTATCAAACTATCACCCACTGCTTTGTATGCAAAAACAAAATAATTCTTTTTTTTTAATCTAGGAAATGCTCACCAGGCTTGAGATGACAAGCCTGGTATTAATAAGACTTAGAAAAGTTTCAAAAGTCACAGGGACCCTCAGCTGCTGTGGAGCTAAGACAGCGGGAGAGTTGACACAGCCCCCTGAAAGCCAGCTTGAGGAAAATAAGCCAGATGGGCTCATGGGGAAAGAACTGGAGGAAATATCTGGTATTTATATGTCTTTGCTGCCTTTCTTAGGAACTTGGAAGAACACAGTTGGGTGCCGCGTTGGATGCGCCGAATGAAAAGCCACAAAGCTTTTCCAGGCCAAAAATATCCAGTGGCAGACACTAACTTGAACAGTTCTTCCACTCAAGAGAATAAAGGCAGCAGCCATTCGCTCAGCTTCCCCTCTCCCCTTCCTTGTTTTCCTTATGGAAAGCAATATAATACACAACCTCTGTGCATGCCTGTAAGTCCTGGTCTCCTTTGGCAAGCTACATGTAGAAAGGGTTCTCCTTAAATAATCAGCACCTTCGTCCAGAATAACGAAAATAGGTTTGTAAAGTTAGAAAGACTAGATAAGAGGGATAGAGACCCTAACTTTTCCAGAACATCAGAAAAAAATTCGAACTCCCTGGGTCCCCGAAGACAGCTGCTCTCCAGATAAGCAGCCAGCCTGGGCTGGCACAGGGAATGGTGTGCAAAGAGTACGCAAGATGGCCTCAGGTCTGAGACTCCAGGCTGAGAGAAAGTAGAACAGGAAGAACAGAGCAGGGGATGAGCAAGATTGCTGGGAACCCTGGGAGCAAGAGTGGAGCTGAAGTCACAGGCAGGGAGCAAACAGTGATCAAGAATCAGGAAGACTTGGGAGCTGGACTCCGGAAGATTCCCAGGACGGTAGGAGATGCTGAGGCAGAACTCCACAGGCTGGGACAGAAAGGTAGTAGGGCGGTGACCACAGAGTGTAGGACCAAAGGTTAGGAATCTCAGAGGAAGTGAGACGTGGGGGCCGGGGGGTTAGGGAATGTGGTCAAAGTTACCCAGCTAGCAAGCGACACCAAGCCTCTTCTTAGACCTATTTTAAAAAAAAAATCAGGGGACAATTTCTTTCTAGCCATCTGAATGGCACTGCCGAGCAGCCTCTAAAACCAAAGAGACCCAGGGGGCGGGGAGCAAAGGGTGGAGAAAGCGCCTGGATGATAGTAAGGGCAAACTGCAAAAACGTTCCTCTTGCCTCTTGCAAAGGCTGCCCTGAGCTCCACAGGCTGGTGACTGGGGAGTCTGTGGAGCCGGCTGGCTGAGTGTGAAACTTTGCTAGCTATGTGACCCAAGGCAGTTCTACCCCTCTCCGGGCATCACTTTCCTCACTCTAAAGTGGTAGTGACATCACTTGCCTTGGAAGGCAGGAGAGAAAATTAAATTGCTTTGCACTTGCAAAAGCACCTGGAACAGCCCTGGCTGGATGAGTGGGAAGGGAGGGGTGTGGGGTCCTTCCTGGGGAGATGGTGGTGTCAAGTGACCCCTCGAGACAACCTCTAGATGGTTCCTATCTAGCCATGGTCTGTCTTTCCATAGTCAGGAAGAGGATTCTCCTCACAGGATTCTCTGCTCTCCCTCTTCCCAACCCTAAGCCCCAAGAAGGCAGGGCCATATTGTACCCCGACAGTACACGACAGCATGGCATGGAAAGGAAAGGTGCTGAGTCATGGCTGGGTTCAAAAGAACAGAAAGGAAGCCTGGCTCCTGCAGCTTGCCTCAGTTTCTCCTAAAGCGTCCCGGAACTTGCAGGCTAGAGGGCATATGTTATGGGCCACAGGTACTCTGAGTGGCCTAGGGCACCGGCCCTGCTCCGGAAGCACAGTGCCAGTCTCGTTTTCCTCTTTCACTGGCCATTCAGGATTACTCATTGGGCTGTATGGGAAGATGGAGAGGGCGGCTGGGATGAGGAGAAACCACAGCATGCTGGCAGGAATGAGCTCTCCAGAGCTGTCCTGGCCACGGAAGAAGCCGTAACTGTCCCCCGGCAGACTCCTGCTCTTCCCTGGAGACCAGAAAGACGTGTTCCACAAAGCTCTGCCTGAAAACACAGCTCTTTCCCCTGCCCATAGAGGCTTAATAAATGGCACCGAGTCGTTTCTGGCAGAACTCAGGGAGGCTGTAGGGAACTAAGAAGGTCCTGTCGCTAGACAATCTCTCTCCTCTCCTCCCTTCCCTCGGCTACAGACACCGTAGGGTGTGATGGCTTTGGTTCTTTTTGGAAATGAAGCCCTACCACCGCTGCATGCAGAAACCAGACTTAGCGGTGGGGTCTTGCCAGGCCTCCCACCGTTCCTGAATGCAAAGAAAGACTGGAAATTCCGAGCCTGGGTCAGGGAGGCATTTGTCTCTGCTGAGTCTCCAAAGACACACACACACACACACACACACACATGCACGGAGGCACACATGAACACACACACACAGGCACACTGAGCTTGGCAGCCCCTGAGCTCCAAGAGCTGGTAACACAAGCCATGGAACTGACTGCCAAGACAAGCAACAGAAAGAGCCAGGCCCGGTTTCATTGGCCACCACACATTGCATATGGCTAGGGACGCAGCCAAAACAGTGTTCTCACCCTCCTCAAAGGCATAGGAGACCCTCTGTTTTCAAACACACCTCCACAGAGCGTTAATTAAAGGAAAATGGAAAAAGAGCGCGCCTGTTGCTCTGCCCCTGCCTATAGAGGTAGTCTCACACATGCCCTGCACACACACCCCTTTTCTCTTCCTCCCATTTTCTGGGTTTCGAACATAATTCATTCCCAAGGAAAGAAAGGTCTGCTTGCATTCCGCCACAGAAAAAGAATAAAAGTTGTCCTTTGCCCTGGGGGCTGAGAGGGGTCAAGGAGAGTTAGAGGCTGAATGGATACAGAGCAGGCCAGAGTCTGTGCTGGTTCCTTCCTTTCCAGAGTGGAGAGGGAGACCGGGAGAGGGAGCGGGATACCAATTGCAACACTAGGAGGAACTGTGTAACAGACAAGGCCCAGGAGGCCTAGGCCTGCAGGTTGAAAGAGGTGGGCGAGAGGACATCCTGAAGACAGGTGGCAGTGGTTAAGAGAGACTTCGAACTGAAGCTTTTCCTAAGTGACACAGGCGCCAGGAAAGACCTAGCTCCTTGGAGATGACTGTAACCAATTTATTGACACAAGATTCAGAGGCCTTCTCCCCAAGTCCTTCCTGCAACCTTTCAAACCACACAGCACCCAGCCCCTCGGGAAGATTCTAGAGCTGCCCGCTCCTCTGAACTGACGCCAACATGGAGGGGAAACAGAAGAGTCTTTGAGAAATCCATCCTTCCTACTTTACAAAGTGAAACCGGGGAGCACCCAGAGGCACAGGAATTGTTGTTTCTATCCCCTGGACCTCAGATTTCTGCAAAACCAAGAGCCCCGTCTCACACCTGATCCCTGGTTAAACTCTCCCCTAGAAACCTGCACAGGAAGATAAGCCTGCCATTCAAGCTGCAGCCAGATTTGCTGAAAAGCAATGAAAGAGGAGGTGATGTTTAAACCCTAGGGAAAGGGAGACTTCGGGAGTGGAAGAGAGGGTTGCTGACGGCAGGTACCCAACTGTTTCTCACACTCGCTGACCTAAGATTGTGGGTAAGGTGGCCCAAGATGTACCAGCGCAAACAGTGCAAGCTTCTCTCAGACACAGACCTGTACCACAGACCCCCTCTACCCTGAACGCCACCGAAAAGGTGCCACTCCTACACACAAGGGCCGGATAATCTTCTGGCTGGAGCTGACTCCCAATAGTCAATTGATTTGATTTCCTCCTTGCATCCGCCTCTCCACCTCTATCCCCAAATGGCCCATCCGTTTCTGCAAATGAGCCAAGGCTTCCCGGCTTGCCAGCTCTCCCAGATACTCAGGCAAAGCCTGTCTCTGCCACTCCAGGGTCCAGGAGTCCAGATGGAAGGCCTAGCCTTCTTGGGGAAAAGGGCCAGGAGAGTGTCTTCTAAAGTGGGCCGGTTACCTGGAGAAGCTTGCTTACCTTCTTATGTAACCTGATGTGCGAGAAGGGGTCCCAAGGGGACCCGGGACTACCCCGTGGTTCCCTCCTAACCCAACCAGAGCCCCGCAGCAATGGTCCTGAGAGAAGGAAGCCCTGTCGGTTAGATGCCTTTCCCAATACCCTCCTCCAGGTCCTGCGGAGCTGCGGAAGAGACTGGGGCGCGACCTGTCAGCGGCTCTGGGACGTGCATGCCCCCTCGAGTCCCACTCCCCCCAACACCCCGCAGTCCCTGAAACAGTTTTCTCCAGCTCACTCCACCCTCTCCGCCGTGAGCAGCACCTCCCAACACTCGCACTTGAGGCTGGGGGAGGCGGCCGGGGGCGAGGGCGGGAGCGGGGATGGGGGGAGAAGAGCGAGAAGGGAGCGCCCCGCTGTCCCGGCCACCGCCAGGACCGCCAGGCCCAGCCCGGGAAGCCAACGGGTGGGCAGCGGCTTGCAGCGTTCCAGCGGGGAGCCCACGGCCCCTGGCCGGCGCACAGTAGCTAACGACGGGGGGTGTCCTCCCCAGGTGCCCGCCTGCCCCCCTCCTCCCCGCGCCCCCACGACACCCACCGTGCAGAAGCCGCCGGCGGAGGCGGCGCCCCCGGGCCCAGAACCCGGCTGCAGGCGCCGTGCCCGCTCCGCGCTGCTGCCGCCCGCTGCCCAGGCCCGGCCCGGCCGGGGAGCCGCCGCGGCGCCAGCCCCGCCGCCGCCGCCGCCGCCGCAGCGTCCGCCGCCGCCAGCGACCCCCGTCGCGGCCGCCGAGCGTCCCTCCCGCAGGCTGTGGCGGGCGGCGGGACGGGTTGCATCAGCCCCGGTTATATAGCGGGGCCCTGGGTGGCGGGGAGGGGTCGGGAATGCGGAACCGGCCGAGCTGCCAGCTCCACACGTCAGAGTGGGGGGGTGGACGGAGAGGAAGAGGAGGAGGAGGGGACGGGGAGGAGGGGGGGTGTGGACCGCGCGCTTCACACCCACTGACCTTCACCTCCGCCGCGGGCGGCGCCCTCCGCCGGCCGCTGCTCGCGCTCCTCCGCCCGCCGGGCCGGCCGGGTCCCCTCGGCGGCGCTGCTCCCGGCGGCGGCATCGCGGCCCCGCCCGCGGCTCCCGAGAGCGAGAGGCAGCAGGACGCGGCGGGCGCTTATGTAAGCGCATCCCCCGCTCGGCCTCGCGGCCGCCACCCCGAACACAGCGTTACGCAGCGGGGGAGGCAGCGAGGCGAAGGCGGCCGGACAGGCAGGGAAGCCCTTCCAGCTCAGCCCGCGCCGAACCATCCTCCTGCCTCCGCTGCGCGCTCCCCGGAACCCTGGGCGAGGGTGGCGTTCGGCGCGGCGGTGTCTCCTTCGGACGCTGCGGCGGCGTCTCGCCAGCCTGCTCTGATTTCCCGTGAGGGAGCATGGGCGGGGGTTTAAGGAGGTTGGGAGCACTCCGTCCCGACCCACTGTCCACCAGAGCGCCACCAAAGGTTCTGCAGCCCTGCGGTGACACCCAGCACCGGAGCCGCAGCTGCTGTCTCGGTGGCTGGCCCCAGTTTGAGCCAGGGCTCTTGGCCCGCTTCCAGCAGGCTTTTGCCTCCCTTTGACAGGACGCAGCAGAGAGCCAACCTGACTTCTGTGAGACCTCCAACGGCTTTCTTCCTCAAGGGCTCCCAAGGGCCAGCTTCCACGCCCTCCTCCCAGTCTCCTCCAGTGGTAGACGGGTGAAGATGTGATGGTCCTTCGAAGGCCGGTGCACAGAACCCTCAGGCAGAAACGTCAGACCCTTGGGTGACCAGCACAGCCTCTGTGCCTTTCTCCTTAGACCAGAGAAGGGGTGGCAATGTTGACACTCAGTGACCTCCGGCCTCCTTCTCAGGGAGATGGCAGGTCATCGCTCAGAGAAGACGGGAAGTGAAAGAAAAAGTGCATGCCTTCGTAGAGTGCACACGCTGAGAGCGAAAGACCAGCTCGTTGGGAAGGAGGCGCAAGCGCCCAGCCGGACAAACAGGTCTCTATCTGCCTGCTTTCGGGGAGCCATCACTCCCCAAGTTCCCTACAAGTCTTCCTGCAGAGGAGGAGAACAGGCTGAATGGAAAGAGGCAGATCAAGTCCCTGGGACATCACCTGTCTTCGCAGTGGCCACCAGCGACTTCCCTCACAAGGCGGATGCAAGAAAAAAGAAAGTACGCCCCAGAGGAGCACAGAGTGTTGTCGAGGGACATGACTCTCCATCCCCCAAATGGCCGGCAACACCTTTACGACGGCCACAAAGATCAAAGCTGGGGACCTGTGAAACCGGCTTACGTGATGTTTCTCCCCCAGGATGAGGGTCTGGACATTTATGTGAAGGAAAGCATTACTTTACCCGTCCTCTGTTGGGACTTTGTGAAGGCTAACCTGATCTCCAGGCAGGGACTAATAATTAAACGTGTGTGGTTGAAGCCGGTCCTCTCCGGGGTCTACTTGGGATGGTGGCAGGGAGACTGAAGACCTACCCGGGCCTTTACTTCCTCCACGAATTAAACATGCTACAGGGAAGGCATGGGGGGCTAAGGGCTCTTGATTTCCTTTCATCTCCCCATGAGATCCACTAGGCTCCCCCTTTTTGATAGAGATGTTCTCCAGTTTTATATAGGATGCTATACAAATAACAGCCCAAGACCTCCCTTCTATTCACACTGTTTCCTACCACCCTCTGTGTGGTCATTGCCTCTGGGAGAGGCTGGAGGGAAAGGCCATGGCTGGCTCCTTTGTGCAGAGGCCTGATGAAACCGATCTACCTCAGGCTTTTAGGGAAACAGTGGTCTAGCCTAGGGCAGTCTGAATTTAGGTGTTCTGCCTCTTGAGAGAGAGAAAAAAAAAGTCCCAGTAAAGGTGCAGTTTCGTGGCTGGTGGGCTGATTCAGAGATAATCACATACCCCAGATAAGGTCGGTGGAACTAGGAGTTTTCAGGGTTGGCCAGGAAGAGGCTACCGGAAGCTGGCCTGAAACTGGTAGGTGCCACTCAGCAAAGGAGTTTACTGGGAATAATTCTAGTGCAAAGGACAGTGTAGAGAAGCCAAGCCACCACGGGAGTGATGACGGCATGCTGGTGACACTTAAGTCCCTGCATCCAGCCAGGCCCGCTATCACCCCTAACTCTGGAGATTCCATTTACGGTAATCTGTAAACTGTGTCTCCTCTGCACTAGCTTGGGTTTGCATTTCCTATGGGTTACCACTAACGTTCCCTCCCATCCACAGAGCTGGTGTCGGGGTGGGGATAAAGCTCCGATAGTAGGGTGCTGCCTAGCACGCACAGTCCTCAGCACCAGCACACATTTGGCACAGTGAAGCACACCTACAGCTCAGTGTTTCGGTGGTGGGGGGGTGAGGGACAGGAGGCTCTAGAGTTCAAGTTCATCCTCCATCACACAGTGAGTTTCAGGTCAACCTGCTACACATGAGGCCCTAGCTAAATCAATAAATAAATATACACCGTTTTAAAGATTAGTGGACACTGATGAAGCTCGAGCTCCTTGCAGAGGAAACAAAGCGAATTGATGAGGTGAAGCCGTTTCCCAGAACTGTCCTCCAGCATTCAAAGAGGAAGCGATAGTTGTGACTAATCAACCGATCGGCTCGTCTCCACATCCAGCATTTACTGAAAATCTCTCGTATGCCTGTAACCTGTGACATGCAGGAAGACATGGTTCCTCACCTGTCCCTGCCTTCCGCCTAGCTAGGAAAAAGAAGCAAAAAGCAAAAAATGAACAGCAAGGTCGAGTGTAGCTGAGAGGTAATTACGTGACCTGGACCGTGAGCACCGTAGGAGCCCAGGCAGGACTCCTGCTCCCGTCTCCATTCAGCAGTACAAACCTCTGGTGCTTCTTCACAGATGATGGAGTTATGCTGGGGTGAACCCACCTCAAGCTGAACATTCCCTAAATCATTAATTCTTCTAGCTTACAAAACACGAGGGCTTCTTCGGCTTTGCTCAAAGCACGTATGTTGGCCCACGCTTGGGCAAAGGCTCCTAACGCAAAACTCATTCCATGTACTCAGATCTCACGCACTTTACCCACTGCTGGACTGAAAGGGGAGGACAGGGTGGCTGTGGGAAGGCATGTTAGCACCCCCGTAAAGCTGAAAGAGGGTGTATCAAACCACCGTAAGCCAGGGATCATGGGCAGCAGCGGACAGCCTTCTGCAGCAGCCTTTAAATCACCTACTTTTGTCATTGCTGTGATCAAATAACTTATCAGGATGGAAAGGTTTCTTCTGCCTCATGGCTCAGGGGTGGTGGGGAGGGTATGGTGGCAACAGAGTCGTGGTCGTATCTAGGCACGTCAGGAAGCAGGGAGCGGCGCCATGCTGCACCTGGCTTGCTTTCCCCTGGTTTCATTTTTATTTTATCCAGAACCCTGGGCCTGGCACGGTGCCACACACCTCCAGGTAGGCATTCTTTCCCCAGTTAAACCTCCCTCGAGTTAAACCTCTCCTTTCTGTTCCTCCCTTCCTCGCTCTGTCTCCTTTTTCTCATCCTCTTTTCTGTGTACCAAACATTTCACTCAAACTCTGTGTTTCTACCTTCTCTTTAAGAAGCCAAGCCAAGCCTGGCTGATGGTGCACGCCTTTAAATCCCAGCCCTTGGCAGGCAGAGGCAGTTGGACCTCTTGTGAGTTCAAGGGCACCCTGGTCTATAGATGGAGTTCCAGGACAGCCAGGGCAACACAGAGAAACCCTGCCTCAAAAAAACAAAACAAAACAAAACAAAAGACAAAACAAAACAGCAGCAAAGCCAAAGGCTAGACAGATGACCCAGCCATTAAAGCCCAAAGCCCATAACCAAACTCAAAGCTAGGCAACTTTGGGTATACACACAGAAGTGAAAGATGGTTAGTTATGGAAGAAGCAAGCATCCCTGAGCCCACTGACTTAACACAGGAACGGTTACTCCTTACAGTTGTGTGACAAAAATTTTCCCGGGAAGATACAGCATACACATCTACCAACCCCAGGTAGGAAACCTACAACAGACAAAAGTACGGGTGCCCCCAAAGTCCAATTTGGTGAACCATGAGTTTTATTGAGGTTACTTACAGGAGCAGAATGACTCAAAGACAGCGGCATCACCACAAAGCCTACCCCCAGTGTGGTACCTGGAGCACACTGTACAGCCTGCAGGCAGCTCAACAGGTTGGAAAGGGTCCTGTCAGGTGTCTCACTCCGTCCAAACCTCTTCCAGGCAGCTCGGCTAGTTTCTGCTTCTTCCAGGCAGCTGGTGTGGCCTCAAGAGTCTTCTTTGCAGCCCTGCTCTGCTCTTCTCGGAGGGCCTGCATTTCTTACCTCTGGCAGGGAGGGACCTAGTGAACCTGGCTGCTCTCAGGAACTTCTTGAAGCTCCTTTGAGTTGTTCACCTTCCTTGAGCAGTAAGGAGCAAGATGCAATGTTTGGATCTGGGAGGAAGCTGTTACACAACCCTCACACAAGACAACTATGGATCTAGAGGATTGCCCAGGGCAGCTATTGTAGAGGTGAAGGCTTAGTATTGACCCTTAGCATCATCAAGGCCGCCATAACAGAGAGGAGAGAGAGGACTAGGCACCCGCAGCTCAGCCATCCTTCTTGGAGCGCATCACTTTCACTTCATTTCATTGGCCAAAGTAAAGTGGGTCTTGATTTTCAAAGTTCACAGGAATCAGTCTTCAGCTGGTCGTGCTATTTTGGGGTTAGCTGGAGGAAGTCACTGGGAGTGAATCCTTGGGAGAGCGTTGTCCCTGCCTACTTCCTGTCTCGCTGTTTCCAGAGCTGTTTTGATGTGAACAGGCTCTCACACACCATTGCTGCCGCGCCTTCCCTTCCACGAAGTACGGAAACTCTCTGAAGCCACGAGCTGAAACAAATCTCTCCTCCCTCACACTGTTTCCTTGAGGGACTGTGGCCACAGCAACCCCCAAATAACAAACACAGGGTGTGACCTGAGCTGTCCAGCCAAAGTTGTTCATCTTTCAAACTATAGTGACAGGTTCGGGGATAGGTCCATGACCCAAACAGCCAGGAAGAATGGTTTCTTTAAAGTATCTATCACGTAGACACAGACCGCAGCTGTTGGCGGCCATTTTCCTATCATGTGACAAGAGTCTGACCCAGAAAGAAACCAAAGCAGGGAGGAAAAGAAAGTCCAGAAGAAGAGAAGTAGCCGTGAGTTCATCATTTGAGTCACTGAGTCTAACATGTCATGTGGACATGTTGCATCAGCCTTTAGACGTGGCAGTGATGACATCAAACTCCTTTTCCTTTCTTGATAAGATAGCTCCAGTTGGATTTTTTTGGTTGCATTTTTTTTTTTGACACTTGCCACTAAAGCAATACCGAAGAATATATACAGAAGATATCCAAAGTCGAGCTTTCAAAGGAATGCTGAATTGGCTCCGTAGAATTTTATCTGTTTCTATTCTTGCTCATCCATCAAATGCCACTCAACCTCTGATCTGAGACTAAATACAGAGCTGTAGGCACTGTTTTCCCATGGTTCACAGTTGAGTTAGTCATTTAAATAATTTAGTCAGCCAACCTCATTTGAATAACTGCTAGGAGCTAGCATCACCCTTATAAAAGAATCAGAGAAAAAAAATATATGTGCGCATAATTTCTTCCTGCCCTTGAAAATTAACAGCCTATAGACTGGGAGTACAGGCTACACGGTATAGTCCTTGGCTACCACACACAATGTCCTGGTATGTTGGCCCACCTGTAGTCCCAACACTCAAGATTTGGAGGCAGGAGCATGAGGAATTCAAAGTCATCCTTAGCCACATAGCAAGTTGAAGGTCAAGCTAGGCTATAGGAGACCCTGTCTCAAAAACAAATAAACAACAAAAGCAGAACACATATGCAAAACAATAACAACAAACCAGCCTTAAGGTCCAAGAAGACGAGTGATATTCCTAGATTTAAGGAAATGAGTTATTGAGACCCAAGGAAAACCTGATCCCCGGCGGCAATACCAGGATTGTAGGTGAACTCTTTAAATTTTGTTAGATCAAAAACAATGCTTCAGTCATCTTAAATTTCAAATCATACCTTATTAGCATTGCCTAAATAAGTGAATGAATGAACAGATTCTGGATAGGACCCAGCCTTAGAGCATGCTGAGGCAGGGCAGGTCTCTGTTTGAAATCAGCCAGGGATACATGGTGAATTCCAGGCCCACAAGGGTTACATAGTAAGACCTTATCTCAAAAATAAACAAACAACAACAAAACAAAACAACAACAACAAAAAGGAAGAAGGAAGGAAGGAAGGAAGGAAGGAAGGAAGGAAGGAAGGAAGGAAGGAAGGAAGGAAGGAAGAAAATACCACAATTGAAGGAAGTAAGATGTGAGACGAGCCTGGTGCATTTCTTGGATCTGAGAGCACGTTCTCATCTTAGCACTGTCCTGTGAAGAAGCATTGGGAAGCTTTACAAGAGGGAGTTTAAGATATTTCCACTTAGCCCCATAGCGCTGCTTCTAGAGGCACTAAAATCTCTCCCACAGCTCCTTTTTCCTTTATCCCTGCTTCTCATGCCAAGGAAGTGTTGCTGCAGATGGGCGGGACTTCAGCATAAGAAATCTGGACCGGGCCCCAGCCTGGTTCATACCTGTAACCCCAGCCCTTGGGCAAAAGAGTCAAGGGGATAAGGAGTTCAAGGCCAGCCTCGGCTACATACTGAGCTAGAGGCCAACCTGGGCCATCTGAGAACCCCTTTTTAAAAAGAAAGAGACAGAGTAAAACAGCGGGACGTGACTTTCCTCAGTTATAAAATGAGGCTCTGGAACCACATGACTACCCGCCAGGTGCTAAGAGCTCAAGCCCTTTTGCCGTTTCTGTGAACACAGTCACTGTCTCGGTTACTTTTCTTGTTACTTGATACTCTGACACAAGCAGCTTAGAGAGACAAGACCAAGGGGAAGTCGAGGCAGCAGGAACTTGAAGCTTCTGGTCACATTGTATTCTGCAGTCAGGAAGACGAAAGTAACCAGTGCTGTTTCTCAGTTGGTTGGTTTTTGTTTGCTTACTTGCTTCTTTTTGTTTTTGTTCTTTGCTTTTTACATAGCCCAGGATCACAGCCCAGGATCACAGCCCAGGATCTCAGCCCAGGGAATGGTGCCACCCACTGTGGATGAGTCCTCTGACCTCAACCTAACCAAGAAAGTCTCCCACAGGCATGCCAGAAGATCCATCTCCCAGGCAATTCTCTTCAAGGGGACAATGGAGATGGTCCATCATCATCCTGATGGTGAGGTAATTAGACCCTGTTGCTTTGTAGCCTTTCTGTGAGACTCACCATGACTCCTCCCTCTCCGGAGCTGAGTACTCAGCTCATCTTTGATTTTAAGCTCTGCTCCTTACTCCGTTCACACCCACCCACCGCCATCCCTTCTGCTCAGACCTGCTGCAGAGGTCGGGGCAATATCTTAAAATTGTTAAACTCCTATAATGCCATACCACATGCTGGGCTTCTAATTGGCACTTGACAGACATTCAAACAAATGACGGACAGGGCCCAGGAAACAATTCCTTTTGAATCCCTGCTGAGGCAGAAGGAAGTCTGGGTTCTGGCATTTAAGAATCTTCATCAGGCAGGTACGGAGCAGAGACGGAATTTCCAGTCATACCTCACAGAGCGCCAACACCCTAACCCCGTTAAAAGGAAGAAGGTGCTTTGTTTCATCGAGGAGGAAATTAGGGCCCACACTGATGACATCGATCTAGCTGAGCCAAAGTTACCATGGGAATAATTCTTATGCTCTTTTTTCTGCTGAGTGTCTTAAAGCAACCATTAGTGAAAAGTTATTTCGGTAAATGTGTATGGAAGGGGGAAAGTCCCCCAGTGGTGTCTCCTCGGACCCTCATCAGTCTCGGTGTGGTGGAGAGAAGTGGAAGGCACTCCAGGGCCAGTGACAGGGCTGTGTAGGCTGTGTAGGCTCCAGTGAGGGGAGGGGAGGGGCTGCCGCTTCGAGGGAGAAGACTCCTCCGCTCCAGGCAAGGGCGCCAGGCAGCACACTGCCCGAAGTCAGCCAGTGTGTGCTTTCCGTAAAAACAACACTCCCCTTGCTCAGGTGATGGAATCCCTGCATCCCCAGAGA
Organism: Meriones unguiculatus; assembly: GCF_030254825.1. Lineage (NCBI taxonomy): Eukaryota > Metazoa > Chordata > Mammalia > Rodentia > Muridae > Meriones > Meriones unguiculatus. The sequence continues at coordinate 92,500,260 of NC_083355.1, read as the reverse complement.
CAAGAGATGCTTCCTACGTGTGTCACCGGGACAATTGCTGTCACCATCCAGCAGCGGGGATGAAATGAACGCACTCCTATAAGAAGACACCTCTCTGGCTGGCCTCACAGAGGAGAGGCCCTAACCCTCCTTAGGGGAGCTTGGGGACAAGGGCCCCTTTGGTACCCCAGGCTGCTTCACAGGCTTCTTTTCAGGGTTCATGCCCACAATTGCTCTGTCCTCCCACCTGGCGCCTCTTGCCAGCCTTCCTCTATCTCCTAAACACGCCTCCTTAATCCTCCCCTTCCTTCTTTTGAAAGCCTGCCTTTCCTTTCGAATATTTCCTCAAATGCAGGCTTGTTATTTTTTTTTTCCGCCTGCCCCTTCAAGGTTTACTCCAGAGAGCTCTGGCTGATGGCGGGCTTCAGACCACAGGCTCCGGTTTTATTCATTCCTTCATCCAGGAGCCATTCATTCCACAAGTATTTGATTAGGTGCATGAGCAAGGCCGTTTTTTTTGTTTTGTTTTGTTTTGTTTTTTGTTTTTTGTCGGAAATCGATGAACAAGGCTAGCCCAGTTTTTAGGCGGTTGGATAATTAGCCAACTAATTAAATAATTACAAGAGTATATGGGAGAATTTAGAAGTGTCCCAAGACAGAAAAGCCACTGCAACCAACTTTTCCTGTTTATCAGAAATTGTTTATAGAGCCATGTTTGGTAGCACCCACATAAAATCCTATAACTTGGGGTGCTAAAGCAGGGGATCATGAGTTTGAAGCCAGCTTGGACTCTATGGTAGGTTCTCCCACACCCTGGGCTATGTAAAGAGATCTTAGCTAAAACAAAGTGAAGCCATAAGTTTTTATGGAAACCAGCATGGTGCCAAGGACTATCACTCACTGGGCATAGGTGAGAACACTTTAAAAAGCCTTCTCTAGAGGCTTTCTCCTGTTTCTTCTTCCCACAGTTCAGAGTCTTCATGCTACAGAACATCTCTGCAGTCATGATTCTTTCAGACCTACCAGCCTGGTCTACAAAGTAAGTCCAGGACAGCAAGGCTACACAGAGAAACCCTGTCTTGAAAAACAAACAAACAAAAAAAAAAAAGCAAGCAAGCAAACAAACAAAAAATCATACCACGAAATTGACCTCACAAAAGAGATTTATTGGGGGGGGGGGGAGGGCATGCAAAATGGCTGCCTCTGAGCAGGAGATGGAGACAGCAAGAGGCCGGGCTGTGATGGCGGGTCGTGCATGGGGAAAATAGTGAAAACATTTGCCTTGGCACTGAGTCATTGAAGGTGGGGTAGGGGATGGGGGATGGGGAAATCTCTGTTTCCTGAACTTTTAGTATGAACAACACACCTCAGGCCGAATATGAGCTTTTAAACTAATAACACCCCGTCTTTTAAGATTAGTACATAGAGCAAGACAGTAGGTCACGGTGGGAAAAGGGTGGATTCGTTTAACCAGGCTGCCCACTTACATCACTCTCTGATGCACACTGGCCTTTGTGTGGCCTTTGGCAAGTTACTTAAGCATGCTGTGTCCCGCCTATCCTTAATAGGGTCTATTCCATAATGCCCAACCTGTAGCTCTGTTATAAAGCTGTGAGAAGTGACCACTTAATTTGAAGCAACGTTCATTGCGTAGTAAGGCCTGGAACTATCATCAAAGGGACCAGTCAACTGATAGCAATAAAGGACCCTCCAGATGTAAAGAGACACAGAAGGAAGGCGGTGGCTTCAAAACCGGCAGTCACAGCTCCCGAGCATTGCTCGGGCAGGGAGAGGAACACAGGCACCAAAGCTCAATGCTTTTTAGATCTTATGATCTTTCCTATGCTTCATTCTGTTCTTGAACGGTGGAGAATAGTTTTCTTAGAATAGTGGCATTGAACGAGAATCGAATTTAGGTATTCCGCATTCCACCCTTCCTGATTTTCCCTCTAAGGGAACTGAGGCTCAGGAAAGCCAGGTGTTGGAGGTCAGTGTTACTGGCCCTCAAGATCTGATTACACCTATCCTTGTTTAATCAACCTGCCTAAGATACACCTGATTGGTTGCTTAAATGGCCTATACCTGAGCAGGGCAGAATGAAGTATCAGTGGCTAAGGTTCCCGGGCTTTTGGGTTCAAGAAAAAATCATGGGAGTCGGATGGACGAAAGAGAAGAAAAAGGAGGAAGCCACGTTACGTTAGCATGGAGAAGGAACCACGTCAGCCTGGAGAAAGGACTCCAACGATGACATGGAAAGGCCTAGATAAAGGATAAAAGCAAGTGCCATGGGATTATGGATGAAAGATAGTCCAGATGAGGATGATGAAGGCAGATGGCAGTGGATAAGGACTGGGAGATGGATGGTGAGGTTATTGAGACAGTGTAAGTGAAATATCTGCCCGGCCCAAGGTAAATAAGGCAATTACAAATCTAACAGGTGTCTGTGTCTTATTTGTCAAATAATACCACCGTGATAATGTTAGGTCCAATAATAAATGTTATATAGCCCAACGCTCTTTTATTTACTACAACAGCCAGGTGTCACAGGCAGCATGGGGTGGTGGAAAGACCGGAGAGGGACAAAGTCTTAAAACCCAAGCTCACAACCCAACCTGGCTCCAAGACTTAGAAACTTCTCCAGCAACACAAGGAGTCACCTGGAGGACCAGGCTGACCATGTGTGTTATGCACGTGACCCAAGGCCTGGATGTAGCTATGTGGGTACCAAGTGAGGACATCTCCCGGTGTCTGTCTTCACTGGGTAATGGGGGGAGAAAACGGGGGGGCTGGAGAGATGGCTCAGGAGTCAGAGCAATCGCTGCTCTTGCAGGGGACCAAGGTTTGGCTCCTAGTACCCACTTGGTGGCTCACAGCCCTCTGTAACTCCAATTCCAAGAGAGAAACACCTCTTCTTGCCTCTAAGGGCACTGCACACACATAGGGCACAGATATATATGCAGACAAAACACCCATACACATCAAATAAATAAAATTAGGCAGCAACAGGGCTCTAAGGACAAAGCTTACCAGATGATCCTTCCTTGTCCAGTTGAGATCCCCTAAACCCATTTGGGAAGATAGTCAGGGTACTGGGAGTTCAGCGGTTTATGTCCACGTCTGGATTTTTAGTTTCTGCTTCTTGATGGCACTAGGGACAAGGCCTCTCAGAGAAGAGAAGCCTTTTCCAAGCTGCTGCCTAGCAGCATAGTCTCCGGGGCAAAGTTCCCCACGAGAAGTCTCTCTGCCAGCATACTAGTACTGCGAGGCTGAAGCAATAAGATAAAGCACATGACTGGGCCTACAGCTTGGCTCTCAGCCTTCTCTGAAAGCAAATGTCACTGCTGCTCTGGAACAGAGACCACACGGTAGGGACAGTGGCACCTTCTCCCTGTCTCAGGCCATCTAAACCACGGATTCAGTTGTACCGTTATCCTGAGATGCTAAACTCAGAGTCAAAGAAACGAGCCGGTGTTGCTTAAGAAATGCCAGACTATTAAGTAAAAGGAGAAAACTTCTTGTTAATCTGTGCTTAAGTTCGAAAAATCATCTTCCTTGGACCTACCCATTGGTCAGCACTGAGTGGCATGTATACTTCTGGACCAGTCCTGCCTGGTTTAGACCCTAGTCACCTAATGGAGGCTGAATCCTTGAACCTCCTGGACACTTGAAGGCTACCCAGCAGGGAGAGGAAAGTAGACTCTCAGCAAGGCAACAGGCTATCCTTGCCCGCAAGGGACTCGTTTTTGTTTGCAACAAGAGAACACTAAAACATTATAGATTAGCCAGGCAGTGGTGAACCCCAGATCACTGTGAGTTCAGGGCCAGCCTGGTTTATAGAGTAAATTCCAGGACAGCCAGGGATATGCAGAGAAATCTGTCTCAATCAAAACATGATAGTTGGAGGTGGCTTTGAAGTCAGCCAGGTGGGTCCAAATTGCACCTCACAGTGACTAAAAATCCTTGAGGACTCAACACCCCCAAAACCCTGAACTGACTTATAAGATTGCTATGAAGCTCCAATGAGGTCTGTGTGTTTGTATGTATGTGTGAGAGAGAGAGAGATAGGTGGGGAGGGAGAGGGAGAAAGGAGAGGGGAGAGCACAGATTTCAGCATCCCACACTGGAGGGCCTTCTCTGTTGAAGTGCTCAAGGTAGGGTAAAGAGGAAACCAGATGACCTTGTGGTAGAACTCAAAGCTAACTCAAACCAGGACCAAGCTCTCCTCCCTGGAGCTACAGCAGGCACAGAACAATACTTGGCTGATGAAGGGCAGGATGCGGGCTGGGCATCTGCCAGGTCACTCAGGCAAAAGATACTCAAGTGCACAGTACGTCCGGTTTTCGCTGCTGGGGATGCTGGAACGGTCCTGTCAAGAGCATTTTCTCTGAGCCTCAGAGCACGTTTGGACTTGAGGACCGCGCCTCCAGAAAGGATCTTCCACTGTGTCACAGTCAGAGAGAAGTCACTCTGCTGCAGTCAGTCAGTCCTGTATCCCGACAGCAAGGGATCGCAGTGCCAAAAGCTGGTGGCAGCCAGTCCATTGAAATCAGCTCTTTAAAGCATCCATTTTTAAATAGTCGCTAATATCGATTGAGCTCCTACAGGTGCCGAGCACAGCAGTGAATGTTTCAGATCTGTTCATTCTCCTGGTCTTCACAGAAACCCACAAAGCAGGCTCATTCCCAGGCTCATTTTGCAGGGCTTGCTGACAGTCACAGCCCAGGGGACAGAGCCACAACGCCAACTTAGATCCCATAGCCAAAACCCATGCTCTTAATCACACACGAGGAGTTTTGTTGCTGCTGTTATTTGGTCTTGTTTTCAATCGACTTAACTTTTTTAAAGTCTACTGAAGCTCCGCCCCTATCAACACCTCCTAGCATGATGGTGTGAATTATTGAAATGGAGGAGCCTAACACAGACACACAAAGCTGCTCCAGGCTTTGGATGGCATATAATAGCACAAAGCCGCTGTGAGAGTATCGTTCCAAATAGTTTGTCTGCCCTGAACACTCTCTGCTTTTTGCCAGCTTATGTCTTTCCCTCCAACATCTGGTAAACACTGATCTTTTTCCTGTCTCGAGGCTTTTGCCTGCTGTGAGCATCAGATGTTTGGAATGATTCAGAATGGCTTCTGACACTCACTGGTGACTTCAACCCTCCCCCACGTCTTTTGGCTTGGTAGCTCATTTCTTTCCGTCACTGAATAAAAGTCCATTGTCTGTGCATACAGCAATTTATTTACCTGCTTTGTTGCTTGTGATATTGGGCAATCATGAATGACAACTGCAAACATCTGTAGGCAGGTTTTGTTGTTGTTTTGGTTTTTTGAGACAGGGTTTCTTGGTGTAGCCCTGGCTGTCCTGGACTCTCTTTGTAGACTAGGCTGGCCTTGAACTCACTGAGCTCTGCAACCCTCTACCTCCAAAGTGCTGGGATTAAAGGCGTGCACCACCATGCCTGGTTGTGGGCAGGTTTTTTTTTTGTGTGTGCGTGTGATCTCACGTTTTCAACTCCTTTGTGTAATTACCTAGGAACCCGGCTGCTGAATCACATGGAAAGGTGTTTATTCGAGAAACTGCTAAGGTGTCTTCCAGAGTGGGTAGACCATTTTGCAAACCCACCAGTGACACATGAGCTCTGGTTGTCCACATCCTCACCAGCATTTGATACTGTCAATGTGCTATAATTTGGCCCTTCTAATTGCTGTCTAGTAGCATCCAATTGCTGTTTTAATTGCCCGTTTTCTGATATTTCACATTTAATGTTAGCATGTGTTCATATGCTTATTTTTTCTCTTATTTGGGGAGCTATCTATTTAGGTCTTTTGCCTTTGGTGGTGGTGGTAGCAGTGTGTGTGTGTGTGTGTGTGTGTGTGTGAGTGTAGTGGCACACAGGCACACACACAAGGAGCCCAGAGGACATTGGGTACCCCGCTCTATCATTCTCCACCTGTTCCTTTAAGACAGAGCCACTCATTGAACCTGGATCTGAGCTGAAGGGGCAGCCAGCAAGCCCCAGCAATCCTGCTACCTCTGTCTCCAGCAGCACTGGGGTTGTAGGAATGCATAGCTATATCCAGATTTTTACATGGGGCTTGGAATGTAAAGTCAGATCCTCATGCTTACCTACCAAGCCGTCTCTCCATCCTATTGTTTTGATTTTTTTGTTGTTGGTTTTGTTTTTTGTTTTTGAGACAGGGTCTCATTATGACACCTTGCTCCACCACGAACACTAAGTGATCTCAGTGCCTCATCCTCCCAGGTGCTGGGAGGTGTGCTCCACCACCCCTGGCTTTGTCCAGGTTTTAAGGAAGCAGTTGGTTTCCCTGTTGTTGGGTTTTGCAGCACAGACTTTTTCAGGCTCCGTGGGGCTTCACAGCATCAGGGGTGGGATGGATGACTTCAGAACTCAACTCACCCGTTTTATACATGTGAGAGGGCACACACATGGAAGGGGCGGGGCCCCACGCCCTCCACCACTGTGATCGGGCTGTTTCCTTGGTGGGTACTCGGCTCCCAGTGACAGAAGTCATACCTGACCACCTATGGTCTACTGCACAGTGTTCAGCATGTGATCCCTGGATGTGTGTGGTATGAACGAATGACCTTTCTCTGACTTCCTGCTCCTTTCCAGAGAGCTGCCCTCCGACCTCTGCTCCTATCTGTAGGAGAGGAAAGGAAGAGAATTAGCTTTCTGGATCCTCCTCAGTGCAATCGTCAGGGCAAAGGCCATAGGTCAAAGGTCAGGCTATAATTCCCAGCCTCGGCTATCCACCAGCATTCCCCACCATGATCTCCAGGCATTCATGCTGTGTTTGTGTTTGCTGTGTACCTGGCCCTTCCTCATGCGTGCTATGATGTGCACCTAGGTATCCTCACTCTGCCCTGAGAAAGCAGAACTCAGAAACCTTAAGGAAGCCACTCGGGGTCACACAGCTAATGAGTGCTAGAGCTGAGATGCCACGAAAGACAGCTTGATTGCTTTCTGATCTGCTGACTAGCCCGAGTCCTGCACACGCTCGAGCACACGCGTTTCTACACTAAGTACATCTCTTGCTCCCTTTCCCCCTTTTCCTGTGCACCCAACCCGTTTGATTTCTACTTTACTTTCCATAGTGCCAAGGTCTGTGCACAGGGCCTTGTGCATGCTAAGCAAAGCTTTCTGCCACTGAGCACACTCCCAGCTCCACACTGAAATGTTTCCACAGAGCCTATGCAAACCAAATTTGGCAAGCCCCTAGAAGCTGATGGCAGGAAGCACCAGATCCCCAGAAGCCAGCCGAAAGAAAGCAAAGCTCACCACAGAGGAGTGACATTAGGGGCAGCCCCTGAGGGGTGCTGGCAGCTCTGTGGCAGGGCAGGTGCCGGGGGCTCTTTAGCTCCACCCAAAAGCCAACAGCTTTGTTTGCTTGTTTGTTTTATTATGTAACATACTAACAGAAACTAACAGCACGTGTATTCATTGTACTGCTCATTCTCACAAAGTGGCCACTGAGGTGTTTTAGTCCAGCTGTTACGAAAGAATGCTGTAGATTGCAGGCTGATAAACACGATTATTTCTCCCGGTGCTGGAGGCTAGGAAATCCTAGGTCAAGGTGTCAGCAGATTGGGTATCCGGTGAGGGCTACTCTATGACGCATACACCTGCCTTCTCCAAAGCAGAGGGCCAAAACTGTTCTCAAGTCCCTTTGATAAGGGAAGTGGCCTCATTCATGAGAATACCGCCCTCCTCACTCCCTAAAGCCTCACCTCCTAACGCTGCCACGGTGAGGATGAGGATTTAGAGATGTTGACCGTGGGGAGAGGGGACAGGAACCTTACCTACAGATCGAACAGGTGCGGTCCATTTCTTCTGGGTACCAGTGTTAATCAAGGTGGTGTGGGGACATGATTTAAGCTTCTCCGGAGTTCCGCTGGAGACTCAGAGACAGTATTTCTTAAATCGAATCTTACATCACAGACGGATGTCCTTTTACAAAGGAGATATTACAAAAAGCAAAGAAAAACAAGAAGTGGACAGTACATCAAACACTGGAAATCACCCATTCCTATTTTAAATACAATGAGAACCCTCTAGGAGACAGGCTGCTATTTATTCCAGCTCATTAAACCCCAGAAGGGGTGCCATTTCACATTTAGACATATTGGTTTTCTCCCTGGGGCATTCAGTGCAAAAGTGACAGTGAAGGGGTGGGCCCCCTGTCCTTGGCCATCCTTATGCTCCCCAAAGCTCAGTGTACACAGCTCTTGATATCTAGCCGGCTCCACTGAGGGGGTCAGATGGAGAGACCGTGTCTAATTCTCGCACAGGTTCAACCCTCAGACAACCCAGGCCCCAACCCAAGTTTCCTCACAGCCTCGCGCAGTGACCCCGGGCAAGCAATTTATTTCCTTAAACATCAGAGCCCTCAGGTGTAAAATGAGTCCTACTCTATATGGGCTGTGATTGTATCAGAGGGAAATGGGGCGTGTCGGGAGCTTATTGCAACGTGTTTATGGTCTGTTCCTTGGTATAATGATTGGCTAGCATCCTCCCTCCTGGAATATAGGCAGGAAACATAGAGCAGTCAATTCAGGAGGCAGGAGGAAGGGAAACAAAGAAAGGGAATTGAAAATGGTCCTGCCGGCGGGGAACCTTCATCACCCTCCTTCAGGCTGTGATTCTGGCTGATTCTGCTCCGGAATGTGGAGGGGCAGGTTTGTTCCCTTTGGTCTCGGAAACTCTGTACCATGACAGGAATAACAATGAGGGAAGCCTGGAAGCCTGCAGTGTCCAAGTCGTCCCTCCGCAGAGGCTTTTTCCACGATGCTGAAATCAACACTGTCAGCCAGGAAGCTACTTATAAGTGTGGCTCTAGGAGAGGTCACCATGACAACCAGGAGGCAGCGGCTGATAGGATCTGAAGCCCCCTCTACCTCCACCCACCCACCACAGACTCACACGTATCTGGTAAAGAGCCTGACTCTGGGAACAGCAGCATTTGGGGTCCCCTGTGTAGGACAGAGAGCCTGTGGCTTGCCTGTTTTTTCTTATGGCTCCCTAGAAGTCTTCTGTGCTATGCTTGAAGGGGTGAAAGTACTCAGGGTAATTGCCCTCCCAAAATAGCTAGCTGTAAATAATCCCCTTAGGGCCTCTGGGAGCCAGGCAGGAAGCTAACGCTGGGCTACCCAAAGCTCCAGAGGAAAGGCCCTCAAGATAAAGTCTCATGATGTCTCTCACCACCTTGGAGTGTCCTCTGTCAGGACTCCTCTATTTACAACTCCACTTAGGAGTTCCCAGGTAAAGGTTGAATCTTGCAGAAAGTTCTTAATCCTGCTGTAGCCTTTCCCTAAATTGAAATGCTAAAATCAGAGTTGGTGGTCCACAAGAGATGCTGAAACCAACAGATCTTGATTTCAATGTTAGCCAGGCAAGAAAAAAATTACTTCTCTTTCTTTCTCTCTCTCTCTCTGTCTGTCTGAGACAGGATTTCTCTGTGTAGCCCTTGACCTGGAACTCTCCCTGTAGACTAGGTTGATGTCAAACTCAGAGGTGCTCCTGCCTCTGCCTCCCTACTGCTGGGATTAAAAGCGTGTGTCACCTCTCCCAGCCAGGAATAAATCGCTTAATAGAGGAACTTCCAAGATGGAGGGGAATAGATGTGTGATGGGAAACTCTAGGGAGCTGGTTTTAGGACATGGGATGAATAATACCTTTCACCAAAAGATTGTGTGTAGCTTAGGTTTAAAGTCCAGCAGATCTGGGGCTTTCCTGAGCCTCAGTCATGTCTGTAAGCTAGGATCCTAACTCAGTGCTGTAGACACAAAATCTGGTGCAAGGTCTCAAAGTGGGACCAGCCAAGAGGGCTTCAGTGGAGTCCAGCCAGGAGCCAGGGCTGGTTCTGACCATCTGGGTGCGGCTGAGGTGTTTATTAGCCAAACAATGTCTGGCTATGAGGATTAGGCAGCCATAGAAAGGCTGGCTGGAAAGAAGAACCAAATTTAAAAGCCAATACTTGGGTGTGGTTGTGCTTGAGAGAGAGAGAGAGAGAGAGAGAGAGAGAGAGAGAGAGAGAGTATGGGTGTGTGCACGTGTGTTTCTAATGAGGATATAAAAGTTGAAGGCACACTGGGCATTTGGAGACTGCCAACACACAGCCTCTGCTGAGGGAAAGGAAGCCAGCAGAGGACTTGCTTTCACAGCCGGGCAGCTCTAGGGTGGCAGTGGGTAGTTTTAACATTGATGCAGTATGAGCCTTGATATGCAAATCCATTCTCTGTTGCCCCATGGAACAGGTCTGGCTCCTTGGAATGCACCTGCAATCTAGCACTCAGGAGCCTGAGGCAGGAAGCTCAAGAGTTTGAGGGCATCCGAGGCTACCCAGGATCCCATCTATGACAGCCTGGCCTAGTGGTTCACAGTTTTAAATCCCACCAGTCGGGAGGCTAAAGCAGGAGAATGGCCATAAGTCCAAAATTAGCCTGGGCCATAGAGTGAGATCCTTTCTGAAGCAAAGAAAAACAAACCAAAACAAACAAAAAAGCAACCAACCAACCAAACGAGCTTGTCAGTCTGCCAAATAAATAAAGCTGACTCACGACACTAGAGAAACTATAGTCACAAAAGATGCTGATCTATAGATGAATCCCTCATCTCAGACACAGCGTGGCTTGTCCAGCCCGGGTCAGGTGCAGTGTGGCTGGTCCAGCCGAATGACCACACCATCCAGTTGGGCCTTGAGTAATTCCACTTGGCAGATTTGGATGTTAAATGTGCCCTGCTTTTGAAGTAACCATGGACTCGCAGGCCCACAAGAAATACTGTCCTTCTTTGGCAAGCCAAAAAGTAGATTGCTCCCTGTTGTCACTCCCAACACCCTTGACAGCCATCCATGAAAAGATTCTATCAGGCAAGCTGTCAGCTGCACACAATAGAAAATCCATCCAGCACTGGCCTAATTTGGTGTTCATTTTCCTCAAATAAGGAAAGTCTAAGGGCAGAGAGCGCCGGTTCCGGCACCAGAGCTCTGCATTGTGAGGGCTGCTGTCTGGCTCTGTTAGCCTTGCTCTCATGGCTATCCAGTGCCCCTGGCAGCTCTGGCACTAGGCAGGAAGACGATAAGGGAAAGCACATTTCATAAACGTAAAAAATAGTGAACCTAATACAAACATCACAACCTGAGGGGCCCAGGGAGACGGCGCCTGCAGTAAAATACCTGCCACATGAGCATGAGGGCCTGAGTTCGGATCCTCAGCTCCCCTAAAATCCAGGCATGCCAGTGCGCATCTATAACCCCAGCATTGGGGTGGGGGAGGGAGCTCGAGGGGGTGGGTCCTGCAGCTCATTGTCTCAAAAATAGAATAGGAGTGATGGAAGAAGATAACCCACATCGTCCCCTGGACCCCATGTGTGTATACATACAGAAACACATACATACCTAACAAATAACACACACACAACACACACACACACACACACACACACACACACACACACACACACACAGTTTCTCTAAGAGCCTGCATCAGATTGGCATTACCATGCTATACAGTCACTTCTAGCTTTAAGAGAAGCTGAAGTGTTGTAGGTTGCTGCTAAAATTTACTGTTAATTATCTTTTTGAAACGCTGCTGTTAATCCTAAACAGCTGTATACCCAAATCACCACACAGAAACTGGAATGTATTTAGTTAACCTAGAACACAATGCTGGGCAATAGTTAGCCCATCCTAAACACCCAAACCCTCATAGTTTCCTAACATTTAGATTTCCCACATTACACTTGCTTTTAGTGATATATTAGGTCTAGTCCATCTCTCCACATCATTCCAAGATCTCCTACCTCTGTTCTCCCAGCTCTCCTCTGCCCTTCTTCCTCCCACTCTTCCTATCCTCTGGCTCCTCCCCTTTCCCCGCCTACTCCTTTCTCTCTATTGCTCAACATTGTGGCTGGTTGTTTTATTTTGGCATGTTTACACAAAGTTTAGACAGGTGTTGCTTACAATAAATATCACAATGCAATGTCCGGATTGAAACCAGAGAGTTGGGGAGAGAAATCAGCATTTGAATGAACAAGGGTAAGGTGTATACATTCCAAAAGAACATTATACCAACACTGAAACCATGTGGTGGCGGAGCACACCTTTAATCCCAGTGCCTAGGAGGCAGAGGCAGGAGGATCTCTGAGTTCGAGGCCAGCCTGGTCTACAGAATGAGTTCCAGGACAGCCAAGGGTCATATAAGCGGTGGCATGGGCTGGCCACAGCTGCGTATTAAGATAAACTAAATTAAGCATTTCCTGTTCTGATTCAGAAACCAATTATTAAGCACCTACTGTGTGCTGAAGAACACTGATGAGTCACAGCGAACTTGGCGCCAGGGTGACAAGCTCTTGATGCGGAGGAGAGGACATCCTCTTTCGTGACATAGAACCCCTGGGTAATGGTTTCTGTTTCTCATCTTAATCATTAAAAAATTCTTCTGATCCGATGGGTCGAAGCCGTAGCCGCTCCCCACGAAGGGAACGTAGGCGGTCCCGGTCTACATCCCGGGATCGGGAAAGAAGGCGCCGAGAAAGGTCCCGGTCCAGGGAGAGAGATCGCAGAAGGAGCCGCTCAAGATCCCCACACCGAAGACGCTCCAGGTCTCTAAGACGACATAGATCCACATCTCCCTCTCCTTCTCGCCTGAAAGAAAGAAGAGATGAGGAAAAGAAAGAAACTAAAGAAATAAAGAGCAAAGAACGTCAGATTACTGAGGAAGATTTGGAGGGTAAAACAGAGGAAGAAATAGAAATGATGAAATTAATGGGATTTGCCTCTTTTGACTCCACAAAAGGGAAGAAGGTAGATGGCTCTGTAAATGCCTATGCCATAATCGTGTCTCAGAAGAGGAAATACAGGCAGTACATGAATCGAAAAGGCGGATTCAACAGACCTCTGGATTTTATTGCATGAGACTTGAAGTGTTGGAAGGAGGATTTTCCCCTTCATCTGGGTCAGAGATTATTTTATATTTTGTATTTAATACACATCAAAACAGGATCTTGGTTCTTCCTTTTTATAAAGTAAGAAAGTCTTATTTGTGACACCCAGTTTACTTACTTTCTTTGGGAGGTAGGTAAAAACTTCTCAAGGCAGTGTCCCTGGGGTGGCCACCAGTCCACTTATCTGTCCTTGTTCCTTAGAACCTGGGTGTGCTTTTCCGTGGATGTTTGCTAGATGTTCTTAAAAATGGAAAGTAACTTACATGCTTTTCCCCAATAAAACTATTTCTACCCATTTAAAAAAAAAAATTCTTCTGAAAACAGAAACGAGTCGGGGCTCTGGGTCATTAGCACGGCACCCCTGGGTCTCTCTGCATCTGGGAAGAAAGCAGAGATGCTGTCCTCTATCAATGACCTTTCCCAGTGCTCTACCTAAACTGTTTGTGTGGGGTTTGTTTTCTCGGCTGCTATTAAATATTATTTTGCCTTCTTAAGCAGAGCCCATGGGTCGGAACATGACCCCTTTGACTTTCTGAATTTAGCTTTCTCGGGTTTAGTTTAGTTTTGGGCTGTGTGTGTGTGTGTGTGTGTGTGTGTGTGTGTGAGTGTGTTGGGCATTATGGAGGATCGAACCTGGGGCTTCCCGCATGCTAGGCACAGTCCTCTACACTGAGCTTTGTCACCAACCTCTTCTACTGTTTATGGTCTTTCTCATTAAGTTGTCTAGGAAGTCCTTCAACTCACAGTCTTCCCCTCTCAGCCCCCTGAAAACAGCTGAGACTTCAGGTCTGGCCCACATGGCCCAGCTGATTTTGTTTCTACTTGTGAGATAGGCCCATTGTATTTAGTACATGCCAGTTTCAAAAGTCAGACCCTCCTGCCTCAGCATCCCAAGTACAGCGTCAGCCTGCTCATTCTTTTTTTTTTTTTCCTAAACAATTGTCACCAATGTCTAGACATTAATAAAACAACTGTACAGTTGAACAAATGTCACTATAGAGTACCAACCAGCAGGACCAGTTAAGAAAAACCAATGTCCTAATGGCACCTTACAAACCTTCTTCCAGATATTATACCCTGTGTCTCCGCCATTCTTTAGTGAACGGCATGTGAATTTGGCTCCAACTTTAGTTTGCCTGTTCTTGGACTTTATAGAAATGGAGTTGTCTATGTGTTCTCTCTGTGTGTCTGTCTGTCTCTCTGATGTACCCCAAGCTGGCCTCAAATGCATGACATAGATGAGAATGATGACAGACTCCTGATCCTCCTGCCTCCACCTCCTGAGTGCTGCGATTATAGGCGTGGGCCACCATGCCTGGCTTATGTGACTCGGGGATCACACCCAGATCTTCACACGCGCTAGGGAGCTCTCTGTCCACTGAGCCACATCCCAGCCCTTATGTACTTTCCTGTGATTCATTTCCTTCATGCTTAGATCTATTCATGTCAAAAGCGGCTTCAGTGTGTTCATTTACTCTACCGTGTAACGTTCCGTTATGGATGGCACTGCAGTGTGTGCTCAGGGGGTTGTGAGCACCACTGCAAACTGTGCTGTTGGGGTTTTTCCTGGCACAGTCCCTGCAGCTACTGTAAGAGCTGACCTCTGGGCCAAGCTGCTGGGTGTTCGGCCCCACAAGGAGCTGCTGAACTTCTCCCAAGTAGTTGCTTTCCTTCCAGTAACAGGCTCCCCACTGCCCTACATGCCCACCAGCGCTGGAGACCATCCTGCTGGCTGATTTCCCACAACCCCCTAATTTCCCACAATCCCCTGGGGAGATCTGAGACCACACATTCTTCTCTCCACACCGAGCTGCAGCACAGTGCTGCTTCCATCGCAGTAATGGGCCCAGATGCCACCTCGCCTGTCTGCTGGCCATTCCAGGTCCACCCCGGCCTTTGGAATAAACTGCGAACCATCTTCTGGCTCATGGAGGAGGAGGGCTGCCGCAGCCCAAGCTCTTCCTCCTTCTGTGCTGTAGGCTGCAAAGTCTCTCTGAAGATGGAAATGAGCTGGGAAATGGCCTGCCTGTGAGAGAATCCACAAGCTAGGGTGGAGCATTTGTGTTGGCTGTGAACAATCTTTTTTTGTTGTTTTGTTTTGTTTTATTTTCCTCTGAGGGTTGTTGTATGTTCGTTTGGTTTTGGGGTTTTTTATTGACTTCTCTTTCTTTTCTACCCCACCCTGGTTCTTGTTGATTTTTGTCTCTTTTCCTCATTCCTGACAATGTTTCAAACAGCTGAGGTTTTTGTGCAAATCACTTGGGGACAAATGAAGTGCCACTGCCCTCTGAGTGCACTTCTGACCAACTCCCGTGCTGCATTTACTTTGTCCTGATGGGTCCCCAAATATCAAGGCTTCTGCTAGCAGATGGCACCCTCTCCTACAACAAGAGACACCAGCTATTTCAAAGCACCCCATTCTGTCCCAGAAGTATCTATAGAAACAAAGGTGTGAGAAAATTCTGACTTTTAAATGGGACTCATGCCTCACACAGACTTTTAACAGATTATTCAGTGACTAATGTGGCGGCAGAGCCAACTAACTGCCTCAGGAACTTTTATTGAAATGCCTTTTGACAGGGCTCAAGACTACATCGATGACTGACTCTGTCAGAATTTATTAGCAGGATATTGGGTCACCCACAGAATGGGTGAGCTGGAGGACAGGGGTGGGAAACTTACCGCCCAAAATAGGACCCAGCGAGGCCCTTGTGCTGCCAGCAAGCCCCAGATACTTCACCCTGCCTCACCCACACTCCACACTGGATGTCACCACCGCTGCCTCGGGGACTGGAGCTTCCTGCTACAACGGCCCTTGAAAGGAAGGCCTCCTTTAAATGAGCATGGTTTTGTGTTCCTACCTAGCAGTAAGAGAGGCTGGGAAAACAAATACTTCATTCAGGTTTGGGTTTTGCTCTGTGTCAGAAAATGTAAAATGACTGTGGTATAAACAGAATTACACATTTGTTTTGCCTGTGTAAGAAAAAAAAAATTGATGGCAGGCAGTGTAAGGTCGCCTGTAGTCTGTCCCCTCTGTTTGCTGTGCTCGTGCATGCTGCCTTGTGTCTGCTCTGCCATCACACCACTAGGAGTTCCAGCCACTAGGAAAGGTAGAAAATGTGCCCCACAGACTCTCGGGTTTGAACACCTGCTGGCAGTGTTTTGGGAGGTTGTAGAACTTTGAGGAGGTGAGGCCTGGATGGCAGAAGTGAGTTGCTAGGGAGCAGGACTTACTCAGCCCTGTTTCTGGCTCACCAGGAGGTGAGGGGTTGCCTGCTCTTACCACAGTGCACCACACCGTTTCCATCAGGACAGATTCCACCATCTGACACCAAAAGCCAAATGAATCCTTCCTCCATTAACATAAGCTCTGGCTCCCGTCTACTTCCTGGAATGTGTGCTCACCACTTACAGCTCAGGAGCTGAATCGGCCTCTAACAGAGAAGAGCTCTGAGAAATGTGCGCTCTGATCCAGAGAGCGGGGCACCCAGCTACAAATTGGAAACTCTTTTATGAGAGAAAACTGGGAAAGCCGAATGCCCTTTTCCTGAGGGCCAGCGTTCATAGCACCAGAAAGCATCTCCAATGGAGGGAGGCAACCAACAGTCCTATACAGCTGTTTTGCCTATGAAGCACATCAATGTCCAGTGAGTGTGGCCTGAAGGCCACACCAGTGGCAACAGTGGCACACATACCATGGCGGTAACCAACAGCTCTCTAATTGGATCTATGGCTTGCTTAGTCAGAGGGATACCATGCCTGGGACTGGAAACCCAGCTAACCACTCAGTGCACACCTACAAAACATTCTTGTGCTTAAAGCTCGGGCAACATTATAGAAGAGGAGGGGAAAAGATTGCGAGAGCCAGAGGATCGTGGGCTTTGCTGTAAGACTGCGCGCCCTAGCACTATCAGAAGCTATCCCCATAAAGTCTCACCGACACGACCCCTCAAATGTGGGGATGACAAACAGGGATGACACCGAAGGCATGCCGGAAAGCCCAGGGGGCCTCAGTCCTAAACAAGGACCTCTAGGCAACTTGGGAAAGGTGTGAGTAGGAGAGGTCGTCCTCCCCAGAGAAGAGCACACCAGCCGGCCGGCCAGTTCCAAACAGTCAGCCCTGAAAACACACATCCACCTAACATGATATGGGCCGAGCGGGTCACACTTAGGAATATAGATGCACGAAATAATCAAAAGAGACCGTGAATTTGAAGCCCAGTGGGGCGTGTTGTATGAAAGGGTTTGGAAGGAGGAGAGAGAGGGGAGAAATGCTGTAACGATGTTATAATCTCAAAAATTTTAAAGGATTTAAATTTAAATTTAAATTTAAAATTTTAAATAACATTTTAAAGGAAACAAGAAACGGGAGAATGGAGCCAAGAGGAGGCAGTGACAGCGTCTGTCATGGGAGGCTCTTAGCATGTTTATCTTTGGTTCTAGGGGGACAGGCTCTATTGCCTGTTAGGGATCAGAGAGCATACGTGAGGGGGGCAGGACTCTCTCCAAATGGGAAATGGTTTAGCAACTAAACATTACGGTTTGAATCTTAGATGTCCCCCAAAGGCCCAGAAGTGTATGGGTCTCAATTGACCCACAGTCACCAACCTGTGGCATTCTTGGGAATTCCTAGAACCTTTAGGAGGTGGGGCCTAATGGAAAGATGTTAGCTCATTGGGGAGTGGGAAGTGTGCCCTTGAAGGCTGCTGAGACCCTCAACCCTTCCTTCTCCTTTTCTCTCTTTGCTTCCCAGCAGCCACAGGGTGAGCGGCTCTGCCCCCACGGCACACACTGGGCATCAAAAATGGAACCCTATGACCTTCTGGAAGGCCAAAGGTATAGTCAGAATTCTCTGAGGGCTCACGTGGCATCACAGGGAGAGACAGCCCCAGCTCAGGGCCTGTCCCTACTGCCTTCTACCCTAGCCATGCTGGAGGCCAGGCCATATCTCCCTGTTCTGTGTGCTTCCCAGCAAGCAACCATCATCCCTGGAGCCACTCAGAGAGGGCAGACGGTTGGAACAAGCCCATGTGAGACCTGGAAATGAGCTTGGGCCATCCAGGCAGATGCTAGGGTCCTGGGTGCTGTGAGAATATCTGGGAGCTGCAGCTGTGGCCGTGGGCCCTGCTTATGTGCCTCCCTTGATCCAAGGACTTCCCATGCCAGAGACAAAGGGAGGGCAGGGCAGAAGTCTACAAAGAGAGGCACCTTCTGCCCTGGAGGATGCTGGCCTGTATTCTCTGCTGAGCGAGCAGCTAGTCCACAGTGTGAATCAGGACTAACTAGAGGCTGTTTGGAGAACCCAGAGCCTCCTGCCTGTCAGACAAATGCATTACCCCCGACCTCTACCATCAGCTTCAAGAGTTCCTCCTGTTAGACCTGGGATCTGCATGTGACCTCAGATTTCTGACCACTAGGAAGAGAGCTCTTTAGCTGTGACTCAGTCCCGGGGAAGAATTCAATTCCTAGTGATTTATTTATTTATTTATTTACTTACTTACTTTTATCATTCCCAACAACAAACCCAAACCGGATTATGACAAAAGCAAAACAGAAAGCCTCCATCCTCCCAGACACTCCACCAGCTTGCCTCTGGCCCGCTCCCGAGAATGCCCTCCAATCAGGCTGCCTTCTCCTACCCGCAGCTCACTCCTTCCCTTCTGCCCGCCCTGCCTGGCTCAACAGCAGGCTTAATCCCTGCCATGACTACGGGAAAAACACAACACTGGGGAGGATGAGAGCCCGGTGGCAGAGCCCTTCTGGGAAGCATTAGAACCAGGAATTTCCGTGACGACACAGCCCAGAGGGAAACCTTGGCATCTTGGAGGGCAGATTGGGAAAACCTAGCTCCAGGGTGGGAGGAAGAAAGACCTTCCAAAGACCAAGAGGATGCTGGGAAGATAAGATGGAGGCAGGGGTTCTGTGAAGGTGGGAGGCAGTTAACACTTCCGCCACCCTGTCGGTGTCTGGCCCTTGAATATTCCCAAAGACACTTAACATCCTCAGGTAAGTATGTACAGAGGAAGGAGTCTGGAGACGGGGAGCAACAGGCAGCTGAGACCCCCGCTCCTGAAAGGAGCCGAATGATTCATATTTCAGGACCATAGATAGAACTTACACATCTTAACGCGCCTGAAGAGACGCTAGTGGGTTAACAGTTCTAGGGAATGAATCTGAGGTCGCCTTGTGGTTTGGGACCCACCACTGATTTATTTTAGAAACAGAAAGTTCACGGATGTATTTCTAGACCTCAGACAGGACAGGTGAAAAGAGGCAAGGAAGGAGGCTTGATTCTTTCCTGGTTCTTCTTCTGGTTCTTTTCAGGTTCTGTCTGGGATGGGGATGGAGTGGGGGTGGGGGGTCATGTCTTTTCCAGGGAACACACACACCTCATAAATGCCTGTGACCGTGATGGCCTGGCTGAGTTCCTCACCCTAGCACAGTGTGTGTGTCATTTTCCCACTCGCTCCCACCCCCACCCCACTCTGGCTCTGCAGCTGCCAGCACCTGCCAGCAACAAGGAAGCTGGGTACTAGGGCTGCAGCTTTTCAAATCTGCTTATGAAACCGATGACTAAGCTCCCAGGGAAGGAGAAGGGAGCAGCTCAGGCCTAGTTCAGCAAGAATGAGTGCACTGTCAACTTGGTCCAAGTCAGTGTGGGCTGACTGTCAACCTTATGTTGGCCTACCCCCTGGGATGTGAAAATGGCAGGGTACGGTCCTGGCTTTGGAGAACCAGGCAGAACCATAGAAACTGCAGTTAGAGGCACAAATCTACCAAACACTGGAAACGGGATATGGCAGCAGGTGGCTTCCCAGGGGGTTTGTGATGGAGGCAGAAAGAGGAAACCTCTCCATCTGCATCAGACCTCTTAGTCTAGTCAGCCTAGCTTCTGGCATCTTCATGGCCTTCAAGTCTCGCTGTCTCTGACTGACTCAAGCCTCGGGCCAAACTCCATGCACTCCCAGTACCCAGGCAACCTCTTGCTGCAGCTCCGCTCCTCTCATCTCATTCCCCTCCTTGAAAGCCTTCTGTGATGTCCCGCAGCCCCCGAAGCCCCCAGGGTAAAGGCTGAGGAAGACCTGGGTTCCTCCCACTGTAGCTCAAATCTGCATAAGAGCTCCAATAGAGCGGCTTTGGTGTAGGTTTGACTCAAGGGCTCATCAACCCCCCCCCTTCTGTCTGGATGTTGTCTCCAGGGCCCCTTTGCAATGTCTTGATCCTCAGACAGGCTTTTCCTAGGGTGCCAAAATGGCAGCAGCAATTCCTGTCCTTTCACTATGTAGAAATGTAGAATGAAGGAGAGAGACAGAGACAGAGATAGAGACACACACAGAGAGAAAGAGAGGGAGAGAGAGAGAGAGAGGGCATCATTCTCTCAAGGCTGCCTTCAATTTCTTAGGTTAGAGTGAGTCACCTGTCACCCTTAGACAAGAAGGATTTTGCTGATTAGTCTTCACTGGGGCGGTTTGCCCCACCCCTAGGGTTAAAGTGGCATGAATTACAGAGTTGTGACATTGTCATCTACAAGCGTGTTAGACTACATGGACACATGCAGCCTGAGGGCTACTAGTCGGACATGACTGGGGTCATTCTACTGAGATGCGGCAACCAGCTGAGTCAGTACGTACACTTGGTACCTCCTCCTCCGTCCCATCCGCTTCCCACCTCATCTGGCCCACGCCAAGCTCTTCACACATGACTCTGGTCGAAGAGGTGGAAACAAGGCCCAGAGGTGACAAAGAACCTACCCAGTGTCACACAGCTGCTGGTTGGTGGAACTGGAATCCGAGCCCAAGCAGAACAAATATTTCTAATTATTACCGCCTCCTGCCTTACCCAGTTGCTCAAACAGCTAGGGATTAGGATAGACACGCAGGTGGCTGAGTCAGCGTTCTGATTCAGTGGTGTGAACGCTGGCTGCTCCGAGGAACAATGAAAACACAGCCACCTCAATCCATCCTGAGGTAGGATCCAGTGTGTACAGGAAAGAGCTGTCAGGAAAACCGACAAACGGCAACAGGGCATCTGAGCTCCACAACCTTGTGGTCCTCGGAGATCTGAATGCTGTCTAGTTGCCTCAGCAAGACAGGCAAAGGCGGCGCAGGAGGGGTCAGCTCGCCCCTCGCTGGGCAGCGAGAGGAAGCAGAGGCTGCCCTCTCTGTGAACACATTCCTGGGCCCCAGGAGGGCAGAGCACACAGACAGCAGCGCTGCACCTGCCGAGTGCCGTCAGGGGCTCCAGTGTCGGCACTGCCTGCGCCTTCCTCCGCATCTGTCATGCCTGGCAGAATCTGGAGCTCAGGTGTGTTAACAGGTAGACAGATAACAGAAGCGGGAGGTGAGGACATTCTTCCTGAAGGTGGTTAGAGACTGTACTCCTAGCACTAAGGAGCCTGGGGCAAGACACCTAGAGAGACTCTTCTTAATACCCCCCCCAATAACACACACAAACACACACACACACCAATTTAAAAATAAATAAATAAAGGAGCAGAAAAGATGAAGAAATGACTTAGTGTTTATTCCAGACTTTATGTGAGCGTGTTGGCTTTTAAGCATTGGATACTATTTCCTTTTAATCTCTTAAACGCACAGCAGGTCATGCAGTGCACACGAACAGCCCAGAAATAGCAAGTGGGTCCCTCTGCTGTCCCCGTTTCACAAGCAGAAAATTCTTATTACTGGGCTAACCAGCAGAACTCTACAAAAGCTTTTCTCCGCTGGCCTGTGGAGAAGGCCAGCCTGCTGCTGCTGAAGGGGCTGAGCAGTGGCCACACCAAATAATTCCCAAACCCCACCAAGCCTAAGTTATTTGGGGACTCAGCCTGCTACCTCTTTGGAGATCAGTGTCCACACTGGGACAGAACAGGGAAAAGGAGGGGGGTTCTCGAAATGGGTACAGCAGAGGTTTCAAGGATCCTGGTCCCTGTGTGGAGGGGGGTGGGCTCTTTACATAGGGAACCCTGAGCAGCAAAGGCATCCAAGCCCCTTCTTCCCTAGGGGCTCCAAGGTCAATTCACTGGTGAGAGCTTTTAGCCCTGGAAGAGAGCAAAGGGCGAACCTGCTATGCCAGGGGGGAGCCACTCTCTAAGCTGATGACAGGAAGAAGTTTTCCTAGGGAGAATCACAGGATTGCCAGTGCCTCAAGAGAGGATAGAAGACACCAATCATTGTGATTCTGGGACCAAAAATAAGCCTCACACCCCCAAGCCCATCAGCAGACATTCAAAAAACTTTTGAATATTCTGCTGTTTGTTATTTATTCTGGGTGTTTTGAGAGAGCTGAGTCTCACTACGTCAGTCAGCCTGGCCTCTATCTAAATTGTGATCCTTAACAGCCATAGTGGTGGTATGAGCTGCCATGCCTGGCAAACTCTGACTCTTTTGAAAGAAAATGGCCACACCTTGGCTCTGTGGAACTCAGCCGCATATGGCCACTTCACAGGTCCCAGTGAGCTGAACCACCCACCATCTCATCTTGTCTGAAAGCCATTACCTTCATCCCATGACAGAGCAAAATAAACAGAGGAGATGCGCTCTCCCAACCCAGAAGTGCTCATAAATGTAAATTGCGATTATTTTAAGCCTGACGCATCCGAGAGTAAAGACTTACCCCCGCCTGAAGTACCATGGGAAGTCAAACGGTTGTCATAAATTCCATATGTTTATGTATATCACTTACAGGAGAGCATCCCGGCCCCCTCTTTGGGCCCGAATTTTTTTTTCCTGGCTTTATGCATGATTTGAATAAACTTGATTTCTGAGTTAGCAGATCAATTACAGAGGAGAGAGAGGTTGTCTGGGACACCCAGCTAGCGATCAGAAGCAGAAATTACCCAACGGTTTTACAGAATATACACACACGCGTGTATGCCTGTATGAATATGTATATCTGAGTTGTTAAAACCTTATTCACATTTTCCATTTCTACTTAATGTCCTTTGATGCTTCCGGGATTTCGCTAACGGTGTCGCAGTGCTTTTAATTGCCCTGTGTCCTTGAGCCACCTTTCCAGGCTGTACTCTTTGGCAGGAATTCACGACATGGAAGGGGGAATGTCTCCATACGTTATTTGGAATTTTTTCTATGCAGAAGATTTCTGCCCTCTCCACGGGTTTATTTACTTAGTCTTTTATTTATATCTACGTGTCCTCGTGGATATTTATTTTCTTCTCTTGGCGTTAAACTTGCTCAGGATGTCCCAGCTTTGGTCACCGTGAGCCCTTCCAGTTGGTTCCCTGGGTCCTTTTGTTGAATCCCTTTCATTGTACAGTTTGATGTCATTGCTGTTACTGTTCTGTTTCAAGCATTTGCTTCCTTCCTGGAATATTCTCTAGGTTCATTTTGTGTGTTTCCTGCCCAAGTCTTATAGGCAGGCCTTTCTTCAAGGGCCCTGTGTCCTTTCACTGGAGGAGGGTATCAGAGATACCAAGAGGTCATTGCTATGAGGCTGTGGCTGGGTGTAGGACCCCTCAGCCAACAAAGCATGTCTGTCTATCCCTGTGCGTGCAGACATCCTACAGATGCTGTCAGTGTTGACTTACTGAGTTCAGACAGATGTCTTCAGCTCTTGTGCTCTACCACAAAGACCATTCTAACCCCCTTACCATCTTACCGCAGCCAGGGGGGGGGTGGCTGCCTGCTCTCAGCTGACATCTTCATCAATGGTTCAGGTTCTGCCTGAAGATCCAAGTCAGGACTATTCATCAGACTCTCCTCAGGGGCCAACTCTGTCCACCACAGTCTTCTTGCATTCTTCCCGTGCTGCTCCTGTGCCTTTATGCCCATGGACTCCTCCCATTTCCAAAGCCACTTAGCTTAGTGTTCCCTTCCCCTTCTCCTTCTTGAGGGTTTAAGGATGGGGGTTTTCTACCAATAACACCTTCAAGCTCACCAATTACTCCATCAGCTCACCTGGTCTCCTCCTGAGCCTGCCAGAGGCATTCTGCACGTCTCTTATAATTTTGTTTTTATTTCTAATGTTTCCCTCTGTTTTTCTTGTTCTTAGAGTCCCCAGCCTTCAGATTATTTTAGCCTTCTTCCATGTTGCCTACTTTTCCATTTTAGTTATTTTAAGTTCCTTGTCTAGGGCCTGGAGAAATGGCTTAATAGTTAAGAGTGTGAACTGAGTTTGCAGAGGATCTGAGTTCGGTTCCCAGCACCCATGTCAGGCGGCTCACAACTGCATGTAACAGCTCCGTGCAGATCTGATGGACGCCTCTGGCTTCTTTGAGCACCTGCACATAAGTACATCAACATATAGACAATAATTAAAGTAAAGTAATTCTTTTTTTAAAAAGTCCTTCCAGAAGGTATGTCATGGATGACTGTAGAGCTGTTCTAATGCTTGCTTTGTTTATATAGACCATCTGCATTGAGAAATATATAATATATATATATATCTTTTATTTTATGTTGATTAGTGTTTTTCCTGAATATGAAGGTGTCAAGGTGTCAGAAGTCCTGGAATTGGAGCTACAGACAGGTGAGAGCTGCTATGTGTGTGCTGGGAATTGAACCCTGGTCCTCTGGAAGAGCATCCAGCACTCTCAACCACTGAGCCATCTCTGCAGCCCCCATTCACAACATGGCTTGTGACTTTGCTGTCCTTGTTGTCCATACGCAGATAGGACCTGTAGGGTCTTACAAACTGAGGTAATAGTCTTAGTGTAAAGTTTCATATTAATCTGGCTAGCTGGGTTGTATTTACTGTTTCTAACTACAGTAACTGTAGGCATCTGGTCTCCTCTGTGTTGTGGGAATGCCTAGGAACACCCTTTACAAAGATTCTGGACCTTGGTGCTCTCAGATATAACCTATACTAGAGCCCTGTTGCTATGGTGATAAGGTGTGAGAGGATGAGTTATAAATTTTATTGTTTAATCCCGGTATTTCAGTGGACTTGTGTCACTGGACGGTGACCTTCACAAAAGCATCTCAGCTTCTGTGTCCCTTTGGGTGAGACAGGAAGATTAGCAGGCCAGAGTCTGATAGACATTTAACCCCCGGGTAGGCTGAGGCTCTGGTGAAGTCTTCTCCAAGAGCTGGCTTTGTTGCAGGGACTGCTCTGAATATTTTCATAATGAACATTTTCCTCACCTTGCTGCCAAAGCCACAAGGGGCTCCTTCTGGAGAGAACTTGGCGGAATTCCTGGGGTAAAGCCCACAACAGTGTGGGACTCCTAGCTTGCGGGTCCCAGAACCTTCACAAGAGTTCATAGTCAGCCTCCAGTGAGTGGGTCCTGGAATCGGCGCTCCGGAACTATCTGCACTGCAACCCATGATGGGTCCAAGAAAGCTCGGTGATTTTTTTGTTTTCTCAGCTTTTTCTTTTTATAAAGATAGGTGTGAGACACTCTGAGTTCCAAAGCCTTCCATGCCGGAGCGGGATCCCAAATCTGTTGGTTTTTGTTTTCAATAAAATCACAAAATTCAAAACACAGGCAGTTCTCCGTTTCCACGGGTCGTGCCTCTCTGAATTCAACCAACCACAGTTCGGTGGTTTGTTTAAGAAATGCTCCCCATAAGCTCAGAATACTTGGTCTCCAGTTGGAGACCAGTAGCACTTTGGGGTAAATTTAGAAGGTGCCGGCCTTTCCGAGGGAAGCTTGTCTCTGGGGTTGGGCCTTGATATTTCAAAGCCTAATGTCATTCCGACTGTGCTCTCTGCTTCCTGTTTGCAGTTCAAGATGTGAACAAGCTCTCTGCTTCTGCTCTAGCCACTGTGTCTGCTGCCTGCTGCCACGATTCCCTGGCGTGATGAGCTCTTAGCTCTCTGGGACTGTGAGCCAAATAAATCCTTCCTTCTGTAAGTTGCCTTGCTCATGGTGTCTTATCACAGTGATAAGCTGGGCGTGGTGGTGCACGCCTGTAATCCCAGCACAAGGGGAGGCAGAGGCAGGTGGGTCTCCATGAGTTTCAAGGCCAGACTGGTCTACAGAGTGAGTCCAAGACAGTCAAGGCTACACAGAGAAACCCTGTCTTGGGGGGGGGGGGGGAGAAAAAAAAAAGGTAAATAAAAGGATATACGCACACATAAATCAGCCTCCATGTTGATGGTCCCAGAGACAGATTCCTTCTGGTGTCAGAGACTCGAGGTCCCTGGTTCACCTTCCGAGAAAGAGTCACCCAACTCTCCTGTGACCCGGAACTTCTCCATATGGCTCTTTCTCTCCCTGGCTGAGAGCCCTCCCCCAGAATCCTCTCGGCTGGGTTGCTGAAGCCAAGGTTCCATACCTGATGTGTTAATGAATTCATGGAGCTGCCTGATGAAATGAGGCGAGAGGGGGGTGCTGGAAAAGTTCCTTTTTTTCCTCTTAAAAAAAAAAGTTAGCCTTTCTTTTTATGGGTGAGTCTATATACACATATATACAACACCGTGCTGCCCTAAATAGTCGAGGTAATTTTCCCATCTCTGAGAGCTCAGGATGTTCAAGGTCTGGCCTGGTTTCTGCTCTTCTCCTTTTGGGACCAGCCTTCTTTCTCCACGCTGAGGTCTGTTTGGCTTTTCTCTTGCTTTCACTGGCATGGCATTCCTCTCAGCTGCCATTAGAACCTTCTCTCTTCTTCTAGACAGAAAGCCCTTATGGCGGCACCCAACTCTGCTTCCTTTTAACCCATCTATTGCCCAAAGTGCCTAGAATCTACAATCGCCTGCACAAACGAACTCGAAAATGCTTATTGTTTCCACTTCCTCCTCCTCTGATAATAATAAAGAGCGTGTACTGAGCGCTTACTGAGTGCTAGGTGTTGTTCTAGGTACTTTATTAATTCATTTCATCTTGCCTCAGTTACCTTTCCTGCGGCTTGATAAAATGTCCTGACAAATACAACTTCAAGGATAAAGGGTTCAAGGTCTGTGTCCATCACGGTAGAGAAGCCAGGTGGCAGGAGCCTGGGATGGCTGCTCCCATGGCGTAAGCAGTCAGGAAACACAAAGCCGAGTGAATGTAAGCGCTCACTCGCTCCTTCCTGTGCAGCCCAGGGTTCCAGCCCAGGGAACGGTGCTACCTGCAATGGATGGGTCTTCCCATCTCAATGAACTTAATCAAGATAATATCCAGCAGGCATGTTCAGAGATCAGTCTCCCAGGTGATCCTAGATCTCATCCAGCTGACAACTGAGATTAATCACCACAAATCGCAACAACCCTAATGTCGTCAGTGGACAGATGGAGGAGACGTTGGTGGAAAGGTCACAGAGCCGGTGAGTCCTAGCACAGCTGTCCCTCAGTCTGTATCTGTCCCCACTATCTTCTAACCCTCTTGGCTGCATTGCCTCCTGCCATGCTTATAAAGCCCTGCAATGAGCTCTCAATTTAATCCCCCCACCAAAGCCATCCTTTGCTATCACCGCTGCCAAAGAGCTGTTGAGATGCAAGACAGCATTCCCTTTGCCACAGGATTTTCTCTGTGACTCTAGTCACATCACGAACGAGCTCCAGATTTTCTTCCTAACCAAGCAGCTCTTGCTCCCCTGGGAAGCCCCAGGTGCGTGTGGAAGGCATAGCAGAGAAAAATAGCTCAAATGGATTCCTTTTCCAATTCGATGCCTGGCGAGGGGGAAAATCCATGAGAATGGTGAAAAGCAATGCTCTTACACAGACCGTGTCTCATTTTACTCTTCGACTGTCAAGACTGAGACTGTTTGACTACTTTTCCTCTTCTAGGCCTCTGAGCCCCAGTGTCCCATTAGAACGAGACACAATGTTCAGCACATAGAATCACAGTCATGACAGCTGCCCTTTGACCTCCGTTACAGGGCAAGGAGAGGGTGTTGGCAGCTGTGGTCCACAAGCCACCCCCGGGAACCTCTCTCTCAGACAGGCTGACAGGGTCCTAGCCCTTCTAAGCCTGCTCTCGGCTCCTCATACATCACTACTGATTATCACGTTGAAATTTAAAATACCCATCCCACAAGTTGAGTGAAGGCGAAGGTCGTGCCCTTTGAACAAGCTCCCAGGAGAGGCTCACACTGTTTGGCCCTTTACTTTGGCAGCAAAGGCCTGGGCGAGCTGAACCTGTTGCAGCTGCTTAGCTGTTCAGGAGGTTGAGGATGCAGGTGAGCACAACACAGCACGGACATCAATGCAGGGGATGGCATTGGCATTGCAGCGGTAGTGCAAAAGCCGCAGCTATTGGTGGCGATTGTGATATTCATGAGGATGGTGGTGTTAATGGAGATGGTGACGGTAGCGGTCCTGGTGGTAGCTGATGGTGGTGGTGGAAAAGGTGGCGGCGGGTTGTGGGGTGCTGAGGGTGGTGGCTGGCAATATAGGGAGACTAATGCTGGTGATGGTGGTATGTGAGAGCGGTGCTGTTGATGTACAGGGATGCTGTGATGTACGAGTGATGGTTGTGGTGATGGTGGTGGTTATGGCGATGTAGGAAGAAAGAGGGTGGCTGTGGTGAGAGTGGGTTGGGGGAGTGATGGTGGTAGTGTTCATGGCGGTAGCATGATAATGATGGTGTTTGTGGCAACAATTCTGGAGGTGACAGCAATTACAATAACAATCATCATATCACGTCCTGTACAGCTTCCCAGTTTTCAAAACACTTCTGCATGCTTTCTTGCGTTACAAAAGAAAGAAAGTTCAATTCAGAGTCTAGGACTTGGCTTTAAGACCCAGCTCACCATCCACAGGCTGTACATCATCTGGCAACTACACAGCCTCTCTTCCCCTTAGCTCATGGATTGTTATCAAAAGGGATAGTAATATCTCTTAGTGAGGGGTATAGAGGTATATGACCGTTATCCCAACACTTGGCAGGCTAAGGCAGGAGGATTGCTGCAAGTTCAAGGCCTGCCTAAACTACATAACAAGACCTTATCTCAACACACGCATGCACACACGCACACACACACACACACACACACACACACACACACACAGATAGCACAAGCTTTCTCAGGGTTGTTCCGAGTCCCACATGAGCTTCACCTAAGAGCTCTTAGGTGGTGTAATGGGAGCATGGGGGTGCCCTGTCCCGTGGGCCACTCACTTTGTTCTGAGAGCTTTCATCATCTGGGTCTGAAGAGCTAACACTGTCCTCTTGCTTTCGCACTTTTCTTGAAGCCTACACATTTCTGAAAGAAAAGTGATACCTTGTGTATGCCAAAGGCTCTCCAAACGAGGAGCAGGGAGATCTGGGTTCAGGCCCAAGTGTGGCTACTGTCTCTATAGGTGAGCGAGCCTCAACATCCACTTCTCCGCACCCTGTCATATCATAAAAAGGTTAGATTGGCTGTCTCCAAGGATATTTGTGTTGTAAGAAATGTAGCCTCTTATTTAGGGGGGGGAGCACTCCCCAGTGCCCTTCCTCTGGGGTAGAATGGTTACAGAGGCTTAACTGAAATGCTGAGGTTGTGAGACCCATTGCCCAAACCCTAGTCTACCCTGAACTGGCTCTGCCCAAGAGCAGAGAGAACCAGAGCTGGTAGATGGTGGCACTAGGCCTGGCCAGCACCCACCACACTGCCCCATGGCTCCACATTAGTCAAGCCTGGTTTTGAAGAGGTCCGGGGAGAAATTTACTGACATAAGCTGGAAAATGGCTGGCCACATTAAAAGCCTCGCTTGCCCCTCCCTGCCATCCCAGTGGCCACAGAAGGAGCTTTGTCTGGTGTGGGGCAGCCAGTCCAGGGTTTGACCACCTTTTAATAGACTGCAGCATCTACTCAAAAATATAAGATGCTCCCAGGGCTGGGTGCCCCCCGCCCCTGTCCAGAGAACTGCAGCTGGGGCTGGTGACTCCAAAGAGGAAGGTGTGGCATGAGCAATGGTTAAGGCCACTCTTCTCCCATGCCTCCTATGCTCACTCTGGAAATGAGGAAGTTACCAGGAAGCTGAACAAAGAGTAGGATTGGCCTTTCTCTGTGGTCACCTTAGGAACACTGAGGTATTGTCAGGGCTCTCTCCTGGGTCAGGAGAGCTCAAGTGAATTGGGAGGGTCAGAACTGTGTATTCCAAGCTCAAATCATGCCACCTTCCACCTTCTTCTTGTCTAACCGAGTGGCTGACCTGGCCACGCTCTAATTTGCTAAACAGGGAGGCAGAGGAAATCCTGTCACCTCACCGTTCTATGGATCCGCTTCAATCCAGGTTTCCAGCACTTTTGGAATTTCTCACCATTCTAACCCACATATCCAACCTCTTGGCTGGAAAGCCACCTAAGATGGTCATGATTTCCTTATGGTCTTCCCTACCTCTATCCTTAAGTCTTTCCACAAAGCCTGGCACACCCAGAGACATCAAAGCCATTTATAGACCTGTTGACTGAATGGGTAAACAAGTACCTGAGTGAGTGAGTGAGTGAGTGAGTGAGTGAGTGAGTGAGTGAGTGAGTGAGTGAATGCTAGAGTTACTAAGTTACCCTTAAGGTAATAGACCCCACCCCTGGGTCTGTGCATATAGTTCCTTTACCCAAACCCCATTAAGAGCAATACCTAATGGAGAAACATTTTCCCAGTGGCCAAAGACCTTAGCTAATAGTGGCTTCCCTAAAAATAGTGTGAGCCCTACGTGGGATGAGGTAAGGGCCTGTTTATGGTGATGGACAGCTGCACTGGTGACAAAGCAGTAGCTGCACTGGTGACAAAGATGAAAGCAGTAGCCTTCTGGCTTTCTGAAAATGCTGCCAACAGAATCTGCCCAGCCCGCAAAGAGAATCACGCAGCACAGGAGCTTCCTCGGCTGCAGGGAAGCCTAGAGAGCCCGCTCCATCCACTGGTAGCCTGCCAAGCACGTGGGTAGAGAGGAGAGCTGGGGCTGGCTTGTAGCTGAGGATCAGAGGCTGCCCAGTGGCAGGAGCATCTGGGTACACAGGCTTCAGAGGAACAGGGGCCACAGAGAGCCAAAGCTAAAGACTGGAAAGTACAAGTGAGCTGGGCAAGGAGTTGAGCAGAGCTCAAAGTCCACGAAGAGGCCAGGAGATAAATCTGGAAAGTCAACTGAGATCCGACGACAGAGGACCTTGCAGAGTTAGAATTTATTTCACAGGCAATAGCACTTTAGGATCTTTCATCAAAACAGTGGTTTGATTAGTGAAATAAACTCAAATTTGCTCGTGTGTCTGCAACGTTGTGAAGTACAATCCTCATAGTGACTCCATGAGAAGGGTAACGCAATCCTTATGAAACTTGCTCAGTCACAAAGGTAATACTTGATTTCACTTAAGGTGTACAGCTTTTTATGAGTGCACTGAGCAACAAATCCTTCCAGAGAAGCTGGAGTGGACATCAGGGAACATAAAGGTAATGTGAGAATATAAGGATCAACAAAATCAAGTGCCAGGGTGATATTGGTTTAGTGAGCCTCAAAAAAATATGTAGCCAATAAAAGGTCAGTGGGTCCTAAAGAAAATGAGTCCTAGAGCACTAAAGAGAATTCCAACCCATGCATAAAATGTATAAGAAGCTTAATGGTAACTGGGACAGGATGGCAAAGACCTCATTTTCTTTTCCCAAGAAGAAAAGAAAGAAAGAAAGAAAGAAAGAAAGAAAGAAAGAAAGAAAGAAAGAAAGAAAGAAAGAAGGAAGGGAGAGAAAGAAAAGAGAAAGAGAAAGAGAGAGAGAGAGAAAGAAAGAAAGAAAGAAAGAAAGAAAGAAAGAAAGAAAGAAAGAAAGAAAGAAAGAAAGAAAGATCAAAAATTCTTGAATGGCCAGGTGTGGTGATGCAGGCCTGTAATCCTAGCACTCAGGGAGGCAAAGGCAGGCAGATCTCTGTGAGTTGGAGGCCAGCCTGGTCTATAAAGCAAGTCCAGGACAGCCAGGGCTACACAGAGAAACCCTGTCTCAGAACAAACAAAAACCAAAAGCTCTTGGAAAAACAAATCATTAAACAGAAAAGTTGTGATCCAAATAAGCAGCATGTGTTTTACTTAATGTTGATAGATAAAACAATGAAATCTCCTTGACCCTGAGACTAAGGCGACTGTCCTTGTAGTGACAGGTGAATCTGCCTTTGATATCTAAGGAAGGGAAACCGATCTCAGCCCATCTCCAGGCTTTGTGCCCAGACACCCACACGAAATTCACTACTTCAAATGTTTGATGGTTTCTGTAATGGACCATAGACAAGAAGGGGAAAATTCACTGCTGCTTTATATGTGTCACCTCACTCGACAATGAAAATAAATAGCTGATAGAAGGGATAAGAAGGGCAGGAGAGAATGGGAAAAGTTGATGCCGGTGTCAATATCCTACCTTACAGAGTAAGAACCCAAGTACCATTGATGGCTGATGCCACATTATCAGCAGAGGGCCTGAAGTAATGATAGTATCAGCCAGAATTTGTGGAGTGGGGTTGGGGGAAGAAACCGTCATAGGAATTAGATTTCTTGTGGTCATGGAACCTTGGTTAAATAGTCTACAGAAAACGGTTGCCTTGGTGTCTGGTGTTGGGCCTGTGGTCAGCAGAACTGGCAGCTTGGGAAGAGCTTAGAGAAACTGCAGTCTGCACCTGTCTGCAGGCTTCCTGTCTCCGAGTGGAGAACTTCTACACACGCCGATGCCCCGTCGTGGACTTGGCCATGCATCTGGCCCAGGACTTAGAATTGCTGAAGGTGGTGGAGGGGGAGAGCCTGGAGGAGTGAGGGACAGCAAGTGTGCCTGCAAGATGAGCTGCACGTGTCTTAGTGTCTCGGGAGAGACACAGCAGTGCCCGGCCCAACGCTGACCGGCAGGCTGTACCACCTCACTTCCCTCTATCAAATTTGCATAAACTTCCCTCATCTCTAACTGTAACTTGGCACCAAACTTGGGAAATCGCGGTCCCTATTTAAACATATAGCACACTAAATAACTGGGAGAGGGACAAAGGGGATTATTACATGTTGGGGTTCCTGGTGGGAGGGGAAAAAGAGAAGAGGGCAGGGGTGTTTACGGAGGCTGGAACTTGTGCAAAGAAGGGTAAATAAGCAGGTTACGCAGAGGGATAAGTCAACCTGAGGCAGACCCAAGCAGACCTGCCCTGACCAGGCCTGAAGCCCTGCAGTGTGGCTAAGGTACACCAGGTTGTCCCCAAACAGGCTGTCTTTTAAAGTCTCCTCTGCTTAGTCACTAAAAGAAGGCTGTCCCAGAAGGACTAATAGAACTGTGTGCAGAGGAAGTGGGCTCCGAGTGAGCTGGCAGCTGTCTGCTGACCACTCTCCAAAGCTGGGCAGTTAGTGTTTGAAGGGGTTTCTGGGTGATACATCTCTGTGTCTACGGATGAACTACATCTTTTATCAGAGCAGAGTGACAGTAGACATTGTCCCTGGCTGATCTCCTACAGCACGGCACCTCACCCAGCCCTCCACATCCTAAGGTTCCACTCACTGCAGGCAAAGGTCAACCCAGGCTCTCAAGAAAATGCCCTACAGACTTGCCTACGAGCAATCTGATGGAGGCATTGTCTCAACTGAGATTTCCTCTTCTCAAATAGCTCATGTCAAGTTGACAAAAAACTAAAACAAACAACTGGGACACATCTGTTGAGCTTTACATTCCTTACATCGATGGAATAACCTGACTGATGTCTATGATCTTTTTAATGTGTTCTTGTATTTGGTTTGCAAATATTTTGTTAGGAATATTTGCATCCATGTGCATTGGGGAGACTGAGTTGTAATTTTCTCCACTTTTTGTTCACTTTGTGTCTTTATGTGGCTTTGTTATCAGGTTAATAGTGGCTTAGTACAAAGAGTTTGGTGGTGTTTTTTTTTTTTTCTTTCTTGTTTTATGGAATAATTTAAGAAGCACTGATGTTGGTTTTTCTTTGGAAATCTGACAAACTTCATCAGTGAGTCCATCTATGTCTGGACTTTTTATAGTGGAGGGCTTTGGGGTTGGGTTTTTTCTTGATGTATGTAGGTGTTTTTCCTGCATTTATGTCTGTGCACCACATGCTTACTTGGTGCCTGAGGAGGTCAGAGGCAGGCAGGAGAGCCTCTGGAACTGAAGTTATAGATGGTTGTGAGCTGCCATATGGGTGCTTGGAACCAAACCCAGATCCTCTGCAAGAACAAGTGATCTTAACCATCAAGCCATCCATCCAGTCCTCTGTCTATAATTTTGTTCATTCGAGCCTTCTCTTTTTTTCTTTTGGTTATTTTGGCTACAGGTTTTTCAGTCTTGTTTATCCTTTCATTTGTTTCATCAATTGCATGTTTCTATTTCATTAACTTCTGCCCTGAGAGTAATTATTTCTTTGCATCGACTGATTTGGGTTTTGGCCTTTTGTTTTTCCAGAGTCCCTGGGATATACCATCAAATTATTATTTGTTTAACTTTATGTGGGTGTTTTGCTTACATGTATGTCTATGCACCATATGTGTGCCTGATGTCTGTGGAGGCCAGAAGAGGTTCTCAGATACCATGGGATTGGAGTTACAGATGGTTGGGAGCTCTTATGAGGGGGCTGAGAACTGAACCCAGGTCCTCTGCAGGAGTAGCAAGTGCTCTTAACAACTGAGACATTGCTCTAGCCTCCTTCTGATTTTTTTAGCTAGGCACTTAGAGCTATAAACTCTGTCCTTTTTTTTTTTTTTTTTTTTTTTTTTTTTTTCTATTGCTGTGATAAAACTCTGTTGCCAAAAATAACTTGACAAGGAAAGAGTTTGTTTTAGCTGACAGCTCTAGGGTCCCAATCCGTCACTGAGGGAAGTCAGGACAGGAACTGAAGGCAGGAACTGAAGGTAGAGACCACGGAGGAACACTGCTTACTATCCTGCTCCCCACGGCTTGCTCAGCTTGCTTTCTTACACACTCCAGGCCCACCAGCTCAGGGTGGCACCACCCACAGTGAGTTGGTCTCTCCCATATTATAACCAAGGGAATACCCCACAAACTTGCCTATAGGCCAATATTATGGAAGCATTTCCTCAATTAAGATTCCCTTTTCCCAGATATGTCTAGGTTTGAGTCAAATTGAAAAAAAAAAAATTTCAACCAGCAGAGAGAGACAATAAATTCACAAGAGTTAAAGTTTCAAGGACAGCCATGTGTCATAAAAATCTACCTGCCTTGGTAGCCAGGCCGGGGCAAATGCAAGTTCCTTATTCCGATTATGATTGCTAATATTAACACTCATATTACACAGCACACAGTAAATCTCTCTCTCTCTCTCTTTATACATATATATATATATATATATATATATATATATATATATATGGATTTTATGAATGAATACAGCTAAAGAGGCCACAGAAGAGTTGAAGAGGCATTAGAAGTGGGCTGAGAAAGAGTCTACAAGATAATAGACCAGTTCAGAGGGGGCTGCTGGGGAAACTGCTGAGGGAGAAGACGCCGGTGGGTTTGAAAGCAACATTAGAGGATTCAGCGGCAAGGTGAGAAAGCTCCGATGGGTCTGAGCAGGAAACTGGTCAGAAAGCAGGTCCAGATGGGAGAGCAGATATGAACTGGCAGGCAGTCTAGTAGTCTTAGTCTTCCTCGGCGGCGAAGGACTGAGCTGAATCGTGCAGTCCTCAGTCCTTGATACTCCCCAAGTATCAGTTGGGAGGTTGGTATGGGGGCCTCACTGTCTCGGTGTTAGGCGCCTGCCACTTCACGGGGTCTAAGTGAGGGAATTACGACCTTCTGTCAACCCGGTGTGTCTTGATCAGTTCTCGGGCGTGGTTTTTAATAGGCCCATGTGCCCCCACAGTTTCGAGTCTCCTCAATAAATTTGCAACATGGCTCCCTTTGTATTCTCAGAAAGAAATCATTTATCAGTCTGTGCTGGATGGGTGGGTGTCTGCAGAGGGTGCATCCAGGGTCTTCAGTCGTCTTCTTCTTCCTCAAAATGGAGTCAAAGGCTCTGTGGAAGATGGGATCTCCTGGGGCGAAGCACAGCCTGAAAGACAGTTTTATACAATATGCAGTAACTTTGAGTAGGCCATAGCTTTATCTCAACACTAAAAACAACTTGGGGAAGAAAGGGTTTATTTGAATTACAAGTCTGAATTTCTGTCTATTATTGGAGACACAGTCAAAGTAGGGACTTAAAGTACTATGTCTGCAGTCAACAGCAAAGACAAAATAAATGCATGGACCCTTGCTTGCTTGCTCTCAACTAGCTTACCCCTCTCTTAAATGGTTCAGGGTTCTCTGCTTAGGGAATGATGCCACCCACAAGGACTGGGCCTTCCTACATCAATTAACAATTATGAGAATCCCCCACAGACATGCCTGCAGGCAAACCTGGTCCAGACAATTACTCACTAAGACTTTCTTCCCAGGGAGTCTAGGTTGTGACAAATTGACAGTTAAAACTAAGCAGTAACATTGTCCCTCTTAGGATGGCTTTCATTGTATCTCACAGGCTTTGGTATATTGGGTTTTCACTATCATTTGATTCTAGGATTTTTTTTTTAACTTCCTTCTCGATTTCTTCAATGATCAACTTATCACTCAATAGCCGTGTTTAATCTCCATGGGTTTGTATATGTTCTATAGTGTCTCTTATTGTTGTTGTTGTTGTTTTAATTTGTTATGATCAGATAGAATACAAGGAATTGGGTTGGAGAGTTGGCTCAGCAGTTAAGAGCATGCATTTGATCTCCCAGAGGCTCCGAGTGTGACTCCCAGTACTCATACTGGGCATCTCACAAGTGTCTGTAACCCTAGCCTCAAGGGGATTAGTCATCTTTGTCTTCTATGGGCATCTGCACTCGTGTGCATAAACACACACACACACACACACACATAGCATATACATGCAAACATACACACAATTAAAAATAATAAAAACAAGTATTTAAAAACTTACATGAACAATCATCTCGATTTTAATATATTAGCTATGATTTGCTTTGTATCCTAATGCATGCTCTATTTCAGAGGAAGTTCCGTGAGTGTGCACCATACTTTAAATTAGGGAGAACACTTTTTCAGAAATGAACAGAGTGAGTGAATGGGCCATAATTTGCTTTATTGTTTTCCAAGTGTGAGATATCTGAGAAATTGCTTCCCAGCTTTCAGATACATTGTCCTCTTCCTTTCCTTCACATTCTTCCTTCTTTCTTATTTAATCCCCGACCCTAAGACACTGCCTCCCCTCTGCTCTTCCACTGGCCTCTCCCAAATCACATTTCGGCTGTCCTTCAAGCCTCACAAAGAAGCCCTGTATCGGGCTCCCCGAGAAGAGCAAGAGTGTTAATGGTGAGTCAGCAGGGTGAGAGGCTTTCACAGCCCTGGTGGGGTCCCTCCTGAGCTGGGGACCCCCACAAACAGCAGAGCCGATGTGCCCTGTCAACATTCCCGTCACCATCCAGCACTAATTCATCCTGAATTAGTGCCCCGGGCCCCACCGGTTATTGCACCTCGATGTTTGCGTTTTTCATGTGAATTAAAACATTCAAGCATCATGAACGTGAGATTCCCTCACCCCACGTGGCATTTTACTGAGACCCAACCTGGTCCAGCACTGAGAGTTCTATGAAAGCTCTCTATCAGGATTGCTTCCTTCGGTCTGGCCCATCACAGCCAAGGCAAACTGTAGTTTCTGAGCCTATGGAAGGTTGGGGAGAATCATGTCCAGGCGGATGGTGAAGGGCCACGAGGCCTCTCCTAGCTCTGATTAACTAGACCAGCTGATAAATCTAGGGCCTAACAAGCTTTTGAGGCGGAAGTGGTGGGGTGACGGGAAACTGGCACACATTCTCACTGAAAACACTCCCCCACACCTCGATCTCACTCTCTCTGCTCATTTGCCTTCTCCAAGTCACCTTAGAGGTTTCCCAAGGCAGCCAGGAAAAGAGGTGCCAGCATCCCATCCTGCAGGTGGTGACAGCTGAGACCCGGCACGATGAAGTGGCTTATCCAAGACCAGGGAAGGGAAAACTAGTCACTCCTGCTCCACCTACTGAATGAATTTCAAAGGGTTTGGTTGCTGTCATGAAGAGGCTTAAAGCGCGCTGTCTTACTGGGTAGGCCTCAGTGCGGGGCTCCCTTTGTTGTGTGCAAGGTATTTCTCATCCCCTGCTCTAAGAAAGACAATGTTGTGGGGGGGAGGTCTCAGTGTCCATGGCTAAGGTCCTCTGGAGCTTGAGGGAGCTGCACCACCCTGTGGACCCCTTCTCCTCCTCCACCCGCTCTCCAACCTCATCCCTTGGCCTGCTGCTCTGGTCCCTGATCTCTCAATGAAGGCAAGACACCCCACACTTCATCCTGCGTTCCCTTGCTCCTGTGCACTAACATATAAGTGCCCCTGTCCCCTGGCCCTTAAGCCTAGCAGGGGACAACACTAAGCTAAAGGACCCCAAAGTGACATACTCGTCTGTGCCTATCACCTCAAAAATAGTTTCTAGGAGACAGAGGGAAGGTTTATCTCTTGATGCTCTTGCAGAGGACCTGAGCTAGGATCCCCGCAACCACATGGCGGCTCACAACTATCTCTAACTCCAGTTCCAGTGGATCTGATGCCCTCATCTGGCCTTCACAAGTACCAAGCACACACACACACACACACACACACACACACACACACGGTGCACAGACATACATGCCGAAAAAACTGACGCACATAAAAAAATAGTTTTTAAAAAAGCTTAAGTAGCATCTTCCTTCAGATGATGAGGCACTCTACATTCAAGTCTCTTCTCACTAGATTAAGAAAATACAAGTGTGGGTGACCACCTGCCAGTTACTCCTGTGCAAACCCACCTCATCTGTACAGCTAGATCGGCAACATTGCCCCGTCTGCCTACCCGTCAAAATTAAAGAGGCTGTGCGGGAAAGGGGTCTGTGAGCTGCCATGTAATGAAGTAAGCGTTGCTCGCTACTGTTGATAAAGTTAGCATGATTGCTATTCCTAAGAAACCCTTCTTCACGTTTCCCTCTGATTATTACCAGTGCCAACAACCCCAGTCCTTAAGCCAAGAGGCCTGCTGTTTCTTTCTTTCTTTCTCTCTCTCTCTCTCTCTCTCTCTCTCTCTCTCTCTCTCTCTCTCTCTCTCTCTTTCTTTCTTTCCTCTGCATCAGATACCAAAGTTCCTTTCCCCTCTAGGGAATACACAGTGATCTACCTCCAGGCACACGATCGATCCACTTTTCTCCTGTGTGAGTGTGTCAGAGTTGAGCACGTGACCTAAGCCAACCAATCAGATTTTTTAAATAAAATAACATGGCTCCTTTCTGCGGTGAGGGTATGAGTCCAGGCTTCCTTGCAATGGCCAGGCCTGGAATACACAGGAAGCCTGTCTTGACAATGAGGCCAAGCAAAATGAAAAAGAGGAAAGAGAGCTGGTGCCCTGGCCAGATGTCCCCCAGCCAGCTGTAGCCCACCCCCTGGCACAGAGATGAAGACACCCCCCCTTTCATACTTGGTTTCTCTCCATAGGGATTCTTTCCCTCTAGCAGGGGTGGTGTGGGGAATGACCGTTACTCAGAAGTCACGGACTCCAAGCTTGGATGATCTGTTTCTACTTGGCCCTGCCTTTCAGTCTCATTATTTGATCTTTTGGAG
Organism: Meriones unguiculatus; assembly: GCF_030254825.1. Taxonomy (NCBI): domain Eukaryota; kingdom Metazoa; phylum Chordata; class Mammalia; order Rodentia; family Muridae; genus Meriones; species Meriones unguiculatus. The sequence continues at coordinate 92,460,867 of NC_083355.1, read as the reverse complement.
CTCAGGCTGCCCCTCCCATTATCATTTTCTTCTGTTTTTTTAAAGGACACACTCTCTTCACACATGGAGGAGGCCTGAGAGGGAGAGACGTGGGATTCCACCCAGCCAGAGCTAAAAGGAATCCCAGTTCCATTACACCCTCTTTAGTTACGGGACTTTGGATTTCTCTGGCCCTCTGCGTCTGCCTAAGAGGGGCAAACAAGCCCCGAGACATGGTGGTGCACGCCCTTTGGTCCCAGCGCTTGGAGGCAGAGGCAGAGGATCTCTGTGAGTTCGAGGCCAGCCTGGTCTACAAAGTGAGATCCAAGACAGCCAGGGCTACCCACAGAGAAAGCCTGTCTTGAGGGGGCAAAAAGAAAGAAAGAGGGACAAACAGCATCTACTGTTCTGGGCATAGCAGTGTATGCCTGTATTCTTGAGAAACAGAGGAAAGATCATCACCTGAGTCCATGAATTGAAAAGCCACCCTTGGAAATAGAGTAAGATCCTGTCTCTCAGTGAATCAACAAACCCCTGTAATTCAGGGTTACTGTATAATAAAAGGTTACAGATAAGGGATCAGCAGCGTCTCAGTAAGAGACTGTATGTACACGCTTTTAGAAAATGTCTCTTAAGTGTGTGTGTACATATATACATATATATGTGTGTGTGTGTTGGGTTTTTGTTTTTGTTTTTATTTTTTTTTTTACTCAGGGTTTCTCTGTGTAGCCTTGGCTGTCCTGGACTCACTTTGTAGATCAGGATGGCCCCAAACTCACAGAGCTCCGCCTGCCTCTGCATCCCTGAGTGCTGGGATTACAGGCATGTGCCACCCCGCCAGGCTTTTTTGCCTTTTTTAGCTTTTTCTATCCTGGCTGTCTTGGAACTCACTCTTAGACCAGGCTGTCCTCAGATTCACAGAGATCCACCTGCCTCTGCCTCCCAAATGCTTCAAGCACTGGGATTAAAGGCATGCACCCCCACCCCCAGGCAATATGTCCTGTATCTTAGTCTCAAATTTACTCCGTAGCAGAGAATGGACTTGAACTGATCCCCTTGCCTCTACCTCCTGAGTGCTGGGATTGCAGTCATGGACCATACTGGGTTTATGGAGTGCCGGGGTCAAACCCAGGACTTCACGCATGCTACGCAAAGCGCTTTACCAACTGAGCACAGCCACAGCCGTCACACTTATTACTGTTTTCGGTTGGGGGCCTTAACCATCTCTCTTTGAGTCTGAACATCAAAACATGACCACGGTCAATCTGGAAAAATCCAGTCCAGGGCTTCCAGGGGCGGGGGGAGGGTGTCACAGATGCTATAGAATGGAGGCTTGGGCAGGGACTTGGAACAAAGGGAATAAAGGGGGTCCTGCCCCACCTTCCAGCAGCAACCAGAAGCAAGTGCCACTGGTTGGTCCAAGTACCCATCCCAGGAAGGCCAGGCTGCTGGGTCGGGTCAAGCCCATGCTAAAGGACTGGTGCTGAGCACGGGAGGCGGAGAGCCATCAGCACGTAGGGACTTAGCATAGTCTCCATTCTCTGAGGGTGTCCCTGGCACCGTCTCTGCTGATGGTTTAATTCTTTCCAAAGAAAGAGCAAAGGGCCAGCGGCTGACATCCTCTATCCTCCCCTGAAGTTGATATACTAGTGACTTCGAGAAAGCCTTGGTGTCCTCTTGTGGGCAAGGAGGAGGCAGGTGTCTTCCGAGATCTCTCCTCCAGGACTGGAGGTCTGAATCCAGCTGAGCCTAAGGCCCTAAGGGGTTAATGGGACTCCACTGAGAGAGTTTCCAAGGAATACAAGGCGCGGAGCTGGGACCGAGGACAGCCTTTGCCACTGATTGATTTCTATGAATATTTACCCTGGAGGAATGATGGGGTGTGTGCAGGGCAGGAGGCAGCCCGGGGGACGTTCTCCCCACTCGACAATACCGTCTCTGTGACACCTCTGCGTGGAGAAAGGTGAACCAGGAGCTAGGGGTGAGCATCCCTGCTTAACAGCTCTTCGTTTGTTTACCCAAAAAATATTGTTCCATCATAAAAATTCCCAAAATAGTTCCTTCCCTGGCCAGACTGACTGGCGGGCGCCCAGCTTGGGAGCTGCGCCACGCTGGAGACACGCTCCAGGGAGGTGAAATTAGCTGGGAAGGTCTGGAGCCGCGGTGTGCGGACCACCAGGCCTGCACATCCGGTGGGGTGGAGCCTGGAGGTAGAGCCACAGACTCGTCTCGGGGGTCTCTCTCGGGGGACCCTTTCCTGGCAGGGACAGCTTATTTTTAGCTAAGAAGGGCTCCTTTGGCTCTTCGTGGGAGGCTGTGTCTCCGTGGGCCGGGACAAACGCTTTCCCCTCTGCTGGAACGCCGTCTCCCACACCCTGACTCTGGCCAATACCTCCTTAGCCCACACTTTCCAACTTGCACAGGAGCTTTTCAGACAGACAGCGGTTCTCTCCACGGTAGCACCTCAGGTATAGTCTGGGAGGATTCTGCTTTTTCTCTTTGGAGAACTTAGTGGTTTTTGTACTTACAAATACCAATGCCAGTCTTCCCCAGAACCTATAGGGTCCTGGGGGTAGAGGCCAAAAGCCAGTACTACAGTCTCACGCATAACAGATGCTCATGAAGTATGTGCTCCTCTGTCTGAGACGCCAGGCCTCACCCGGGGCAAGCCAGTCTGTGGGGAGCTCCAACGGCGAGAGATTGAGAGAGGATAAATGAAGTGCTGGCAATTTGTCCCGCCATCTAATCTCTGCCCCACCCTCCAAATCAGAGCAGGATCTCAAAAAGGACATTTAAATGACAGGCTTATCCTCACCAGAGGAACCCCGTCCCACAGCCGCCCCCAGCTGTCAGTCTGGGTTTCCAAGCAAATGTGGGAAGGCCCTGTGGGCATCCTGAGAGGCCCCGATTTTATGCGCAGGCGCACCCCCGTCGTCCCATAGCTTAAAACTGTTGGGATGACTTACTTCTGAGGCAGCACTGTTTAGTTTGATGACCTTCCAAGCAGCTAGTGAAAACAATGCCCTGCAACCCAGCCTGGTGCCGGCTTCCACGCCACATCTTAGGGAGAGAGAGAAGTGGGGAGGATGGAGGTGTTTTCTTGGGGACGGGCTCCACCATAGGAATGAGCAGATGACTGACAGTCCCACATCTGGTCTCAATGCCACAAGGTCAGACCCTTTATGTGGATTCTAAGGTTTAAGGTATGTTCTTCTATATACCCTGGCCCTAAACTCAAGGCACCAACTTTGTAACACACAAAACCATGTACATCTTATTTCATGTGATCTATACGTATGCATACATCTCCACACTCACACGTGCAATTTACTGGAGCCCAGAACTCACTCTGCAGCCCAGGCTTGTGGTCCTCTGGCCTCTGCCCATCCTTGAGTGCTGGGTTACAGACATAAGCCACCTTGCCCAGCAACACCGTTATAATAGGGAGAGTAATTTCATTGGACGTAATTTTCTTCTTTATGGTATTGCTGCCTCCTCTTAGCCGCCAGACATATTGTTACATGTATACAAGGCAGAGAAATCAGGCCATAGAACTAAGCAGAAAAAAAAAATCCCTAATATTATACAAGTCAGAGATAACCACTATGGACTCTAAACTTTTATTTAAAAAAAGTAATTGGCAAATAAGTGCCCTAAATAGTTCCGGGTGCATTGCGCTTTTCAGCAAATATACAGTGTGTGATGATAATAAGGTCAGGGTGCCGGATTAACCATCACTCCCATGGTTTACCATTTCTCTGGGCTAGAAACATTAGAAATCCTTTCTAGGGGCTGGAGAGATGGCTCAGCAGTTAGGAACACTTGTTGCTCTTACAGATGAACTGGGTTGAGTTCCCAACACCGACATCATGGCTCACACACATCTGCAGCTCCGGGTCCAAAGGATCTAACATCCTTTCCTGACCCCTGTAGGCACCCTGCAAGCAGATGGAGCAAGCACATACACACACACACAGGCAAACGTTCGTGAACATGAAAACAAAATCATAGATAATTTTAAAGCCTCTCTGTTAGCACCTTTGAAACACATCATTAGCAGGCTTGGTGATGCAGGCCTGTAATCCTAGCTGGGGCAGGAAGATCACAAGTTCATGGCCAGCCTGAACACGTTGGTGAGACTCTGTATCAAAAAACTAAGGCTTTTAAGTGGCATGCTTGCCCAAGCCTGCTCCTTTCCTGTGGAGCGTATTCAATAATTTTATTCTCGTTTTTAAAAAAATAAATATATACTTACAGTAATATTAATAATAATAGAAGAGGAAGAAAAATAGAGGGATTGGATATGGCATGGTGGTTCTTATCTGTGGTCCCAGAACTCTGGAAGTGGATTCAGGAAGCTCAGGAGTTCAAAGGCAGCCTCAACAACATAACTGTGGGATCTTTCTCTTACAGCAGGACACAGGGCAACTGCCTAGAATGCTCCCAGGCAGCAATCCAGCTCTAGAAGGGACGGAAGCCAGACTCAAGACCACCACTGCTGTCTCGTCGCTCTCACAGCCTGGTTGGGCTCTTCCAGAAGAGAGCAGGAAGCACAACATCACTGTGGCTTCCTGGAAGCTCCGAGGGCTGTCAATCAACTAGTTGCTTTTTCTGCAGTCGGGGAAGCTTGTTGTCATTATGAGAGCAGAGGATGCTTTAAATGCCTCGTGGCTGTTGAGGGAGATTCTGACCCAGCAGCTGATGCCCAGAGAGACTTCAGTCCAGCTGCAGAAACTGCCACAGCTGTCACCGCCACTGCAAAAGCTGCTGTTTCTGTGTGAGGGGATGTCATGCTGACAGCTCTTACTCAGGAGGCTTGCTTTCAGTCACAGCTACCCCGGGCACCCTGTCATGACTCCAGAAGATGACGCTTGGGCAGTGACAGCTTCAGATGCTCCTCAGACATCCCCACCATCTTGCAGGTGTCCTCATTCAGGTCAAGAGCAGCACTTCCACCACTCATGGCAGCTGTGCAGGCCACATGGCAGGCCAAGTACTAAGTAAAAAAGTTTGTGGTCAGCAGACAGGAGGCTGGCTGCAGCTATTTAATTAAGCCCTTCTTTTACCTCCCCACCCCCTTTTCCTTTTCAGTACTGCAGTCTGGTTTTCTTGCCCCCTTATGGTGTTTTAGCACAGGTGAAGTGGGCTGAGCCCTTAGCAAAATAAAACAGATTAATTTTCACTTGGTGTTGTTGCACATGCCTGGAATCCCAGCCATGGGGAGGTAGAGGCAGAGGCAGGCATATTTCTGTGAGTTCAAGGCCAGCCTGGTCTACAAAAAGAGTCCAGGATAGCCAAGGCTACACAGAGAAACCCTGCCTTGAAAAAAAAAAAAAAAAAAGAAACAATTTCATTTGCTTATTTTTTTGCACCATTCAGACGATTTTGAGCCTTAAATTCACACACACACACACACACACCCATTGATAAGAAAGAAAGACTATGAAGGCAGCAGGGCCCAGTGAGGGTGCTAAGACGGAACAAGATGTGTGCACACACTGTGTTTTATAAGGGTTTGGTTGCATGTCTCTTCACTTTCTTCGGTCCTTGGTGGTTGTGGACCCCATCCAGTGTTGCTGTGGATCTGCATAGTCAGCGGTTTTGACTGGGTATCTGAGCTTTGATCTTCGAATGGGCAGGTGAAGGTATCAACCTTAAAAGAAAACAGCTCCGCCTCTCAGGGCCTCCTGCTCCTGAGTGCAATGGTGCTTCCACGTCTTGGCCAAATGGACTCCTAAGGAATTTGATAATTGCCTTTCCAGTTAGAATGGCACATATTCACCACTCGGTGGATTCAAGAATCTGTTAAAAATGCAACTATAAATAGCACAGGTACTTCCAGAGTTCCTTGCGAAGTCCCTGTGCTTATGAATAACCTGTTGTTCAAAGCCACCAACTCCACTCGCCAACCGGTCGGGGAGAGCCAGTGCCCCACCACTACCTCGGTGTTTATTTAACCACGTCGTTCCTGAAATAATTTGAGACGGCTTTTAAGAAGTGTGTGAGATAGAACGAAAGCAAAAGTATAGGTAAATGAGAAAATAAAGTGGGGAGAGGAAAAAAAAAGTAAGATGAAGAGTCTGAGGGAGGAATTTCTGTTCTGAGGCTGGAAGAGTCTTTAAGCTTGCTCAGGATGAAGCTGTAGATTTGAACATGAGCTTTCTAGCAAGCTGAGCAAAAGCATGTGGAAGGGTGGGGGGGAATGATTGAACACGTGGTTCATATCACCCAGAAAATAAATGCTGTGTTGAGGAACACAGCAACCCCTAGAGTGAAGATCCAAGAGAAGGTTCTCAAATTCATGCTTACAAAAACAAAGCAAACAAACAGAAAACAATATTCAGCTAGCTTGCTCACCCCTTCCCTTTGGGGCCTCCTGGCTGCTGCACCGGGTTCCCCTGCTCTCCCTTCTCCCTTCCCGTCCCCCTCTCTCCAGATGGCTCAGGGTCATGGCCACTCTGGTTCTCCCAGATGCCCCTGCCTCTGGCTCTGCTGTCCCACGTAGCTACAATAAACTCTGTCCTCTGTCATAACCAGGACCAGTCGTGCGCCCTTTCCTTTTTTAATTCCTTTTTTTTTTCATTCAGCTTTTTTAAAAGAGGAAGTTGATCGAAAGCATTTCCACAGGACACCCAAGGTCAGAGTTCAGGCCAACAGCTGTGATACAAGGATACACTCTCAGAACCAGAGTGGTTGGATCTGATAATCAAATCAAACCCAGACGGTGCAGTGCGGGAGGAGGAAAGCAGAGACCGGCAGACTTCCATGCCACCCACAGACCAACCCTCCAGCACATGGCACAGGCCGGCCATGGACACCCACTTGCTGCCACATTACACAGCGGGAATAGAGGATGTTGCCTAGGGGCCCGCCAGCCACGTGGCCAGCCTGCCATGGGCGCCACCGCAGTGTGCGAGTATGTTGTGGTCAGATGGGAGAGAAAGGAGAGTGGAGCAGCTTGAGCACTACAAAGCGAGATGGAACCTGTGGGCCAAGAGTGGAGAGACAGCCAGCCCTGCCACCTGGGTCCATGGTGAGGTCCCAAGCCTTAGCTGTCCTTGAGGGGCATGTCTGAGTCCGTGGCTAAGCAGCGGCGGGAGTCAGTATCTATATCCGTGACTCATATTACCACTAGAGGAAATGGAGATGTCCCTGGTTAGGGCTGTCACCGGGGACCACATGGATGCCCAGGGGCTGTGCATAATTGGCTCTGCCTCTCGTTAGGTACAGCACTTGGGAGAGCAGGCCCTGTGCCTTGCCTAGGCAGTACAAGGGAACTGGTCCTGGCAGTGGGGATGTGAGTGTAGGAGAGCTGACCCTGCCACTCATCTTCCATGGGGTAGCATCGGCACAGAGGTGATGCACCCCACTCATACCCCATACCACCCTCGAACCCTGCCCCTCACCACCTCCAGCAGTTGTGAAAGCTGCCCACAGCGTCATGAGCTCGGGAGAGCTAGCCCTGCCCATCACCAGCTGCAGCACTCCCGAGAGCCTGCACCTTGCTTGAATAGCACAGCAAAGCTGAGCCTGGTGGCCAGGAGTGCAGGTGAGCCAGCCCCGAGGGCAAGAGCTCAGGAGAGCTGGCCCCACCGTTCATCTGCCATGAGGTGTCGTGGGTGCATGGGTGCTGCCTTGCCCTCCTTGCCCCTCACCACCTGCAACAGTTGGGAGAACTAATCTTGAAGTCATGAGAATGGGTGAGCTAGCTGGGTCCCTTGCTGCTGCCCTACACCTCATCTGGGCAGCATAGTAGAGCTGGCCCTGATGGAGGGGGCGCAGGCGAGCCAGCCCAGAGAGCAGCCACTTACCTAATATAAGGTGGTGTGGGTGCAGGTGTGATATACCCTCCTCTTCCCCCACTTGCCTCCTGTAGTAGCCGAGGGAGCTGACCCTGGGGTCATGAGGTTGGAAGAGCTACTCCTGTCCCCTCACTAGCACTTGGGAGAGCAGGCCCTGCCCCTCACCTAAGCAATACAGTGGAGCTGGCCCTGATGGCGAGAACATGGCTGAGGCCGCCCCAAGGGTGTGAGAGCAGGAGAGCTGGCCCAGCCCCTCCCAGGCTGCAGCACTTGGGAGAGTGGCCTCTGAACCTTGACTGGGCAGCACAGTGGAGCTGGCTCTGGAGGCATGGGTGAGAATTACCCTAAGGGCAGGATTGCCGACCCTGCCTCCTCCCTAAGGCGGCACTGGGTGGCCTACCTGGAGCAGTGCTGGAGAGCTCGCCCTGGTGGTGTGGATAAGAAAGAGCTGGCAGGCTGACCACCACCCAGGCCCAGATCCACCTTAAAATATCATCTGCAAATGGTTGGGCCAGCCCTGCTGTTCCAAAGCTGCAGGATTTCCGTGATAAGGGACAACAACAGGATAACCAGGAGTGCCGGTAAGGACCGGATATTGATGGTGTCACAGAAGCCAGAGACCTCAAACCAGACCAATGACTCATTTGCCAGTGAAGAAACGTGGACAGAGGGCTACACCATGGGACACACTGTGACACACTACGGCTTCCACGATGAACCGTTTTCTAGGCTTTGTTTTTGTTATTGGTATTGTTTGTTTGCTTGCTTGCTTGTGTTTTTTAATTTGTGGGGACGGGGAGGTTGCAAGCGTGAAAGGTGGAGATGAGGGGACAGGGAGGTGAGTGAGACTGGGGCGCATGATTCGAAACTCACAAAGAATCAATAAAAAGTAAAAAAAAAAAAAAAAAAAAAAAAAGAATTGGCAGAGTGGTAAGAGGACCTGACGGGCCTCCTCATCAAGCCTTCTTCTCCCAGAGCGTCCCTGAGTAAGTATCCTGGCTGAGCCTGTGGCAGCTGTCTCCTAACCTGGGGTGCCGGGTGAGTGCCGCTCCATTTGCTTTCACCTTAGCAACACCACAGAGATGCTCAGTATCCCCAAACTGACAGTGCAGGAGAGTAGCTGTGCCTCCTCCCTACCCCATTTTCTCTTCTTTTAGGTCCTTGGGTCAAATATTTTCCTTTTTCCGCTGTCCTCCTCTGCTTTCTATTGCTTCGATAACCCCCGTGAACAAAAGCAGCTTGGGAACGGAAGGCTTTCTTTGGCTTCCGTGTGCTGATCACAGTGAATGATTGAGCAGGAACTCAGGAACAGAGGCGAGGGTTACGCAGGAACACCGCTCACTGGCTTGCTCTCCCTTGTTTACCTGACCTGCTTCCTTCTACAACCCAGGATTACCTGATCAGCAGTGACACCCATTCCTCACAGTGGGCTGGGCCCTCCCACATCAATCACTAATCAAGAAAAGGCCCCCTACAGACATGCCCACAGGCCAGTCTGATGAAGACAATTCTCTCTTTTCAAGTGACTCTAGTTTACGTCAAGTTGACCAAAACTAACCAGCACACCCATTTATCATTAGAGGCTTGTCGGCACAGTCAGTTTCAGTGGTCACCTTGACATACCTACAAAGAGGGAACTTCAGTTAAGAAATTGCCACCATTGGCTTGGCCTGCGTGCATGTCTGCGGGGCATTCTACAGCCTGAGCTTTAGAAGAAAGGTGTTAGTTTTTAAAACTCTTATTTACATTTCTTTTATCTTTTTCTCCCTACTCTACCCCAATTCCTTCCAACACCCCAACACCAGGTAGGAGAGAGGAAGGGTTAGTAGGAGAGGGGGAGCCGTTCTCTTAGCTGCTTCCTGCTGGTTAGGGTCGTTGGGCTCCTTGGAGCCAATCCAATGTTCGTTTCAGGAGATCTCCAACTTCTTGTCTCACAACAGCAACCAGGATTGCGGGGGGGGGGGGGGAGGGAAGCGGCAGTAGCCTTGTTCTTTCTCAGAGCCGCCACATTCTCTGTGCCCTGGCATATAATATTTAAATCTGAGGACACTAGAGATTTAAACTATCCACAGCTGGCAAAGAGCTCCTCTCAGAGCCCGCATGAGGCAAATAGTCTGCTGCTGTGGACCCTTGAATCAGTCCCACATCCCACACCTGGGACCAAGACAAAAACATGTTTATATATATCCACAACAAAGGGTAGCTGAACAGGAGCCTGGAAACAAGCTGACAAGCGGCATTTCTTCATGGTGTCTGCTTCAGTTCCTGCTTCCTAGTTCCTGACTTCAGTTCCCACCTTGGCTTCCTTCTTGATGGACAGAAACCTGTAAGCCGAGTAAACCCTTTTTTCTCCAGGCTGCTTGTGGACATGTTTATCATAGCAACAGAAAAGTAAGCCAGGACATGGTCCTATCTTGGGCTAGCTCATTCTCATACACACTATTGACCTTATGTGTGTGTGCATACATGTAAGTTTGTGTGAGTATATAACATGTATGTATGTATGTATGCATGTATGTGAGACAGTCTCTGTGTAGCCCTTGTCCACCACCTCCACTCCTAATGCTAGTGTGCAAGCTCATTCAAAATGAATTTGCACTTAATTTTATACCTTATGGGAAGTATACTGATGGTGCTAAAAAGCAGCGTTTCCCTTTGTCCCTAACTCCACACGAGCAGGATTTCAACTATACATACATAAGTGGAGTTAAACAAGTCTCAGGGATTAGCTAACCTTCGGAGCCATCGCACAACACTGCTTTCACGGGAAAATACATTCCTTGTTCCAATAACTGCGGGCGGATTGGACTTCCGGTAGGAAGCCAGGAAATTCCTACTCAGCCTCTTACACACCTATACACCCAAGATGGCAAGAACTGGGGACGTTGACACCTCTGGGAATGAATAATGCCTGAGCATCTAATAAAAATCCTTGTCCTGACCAAATGAAGAGAATCTTCCAGAAGTGATCTCTTCCGAATTCGCCGGAGCTCTGGGTGTCGTAAAAACAGTCACGACACCAAACGATTCCGCTGCGTGTGCCTTTGTACATGCACTTAGATACATATCTTCCCAAAGGGTTCCAGGGTGAGAGAGCTGGATGAGGCATTAACATTGCTTCAACCAGGTGTGGGGCCTCAACCCTGCCATCTACCCACACGAGGCTGAGGCAGGAGACTCGCCAGCTCAAAACCAGCCTGGTTACCTGCTGGGTGGAACAGGGTTAGAGTGATGCAACGGGAATTTGTACTCAGGAGCACAAGGTTGTGAGTCCTTCCAGGGAAGAGACAGGGACGCCGGGGGAAGTTGAATCCCTTCCTCTTCAGCTACTGAGAACATTTCAACCTTTATTTAAAAAAACAAAAAAGAAGAAGACTACGAATGTTGTGTGAGGTGGTACCTGTCTACACCTCCAGAACTCAGGAGTCTAAGGCAGAAGGATGACAAGTTCAAGGCCAGCCTCACTATGTAGCAAGATACTGTCTCAAAAAAAAAAATGTTTGTATTTTTGATCATGAAAATATAAACATGTATCTGTACTTAATTATATTCCATGCAAGTAAAGGACTATTGAGTGTTCAAATGGAAGATGAGGCTGAAAACACAATAATTTAAGGGACAGGACTAAGATCCTGAGAGTACGTTACCCCACCTCTCTGAACCTCAGAATGCTACTCTATGGAAAAGAAAGGTCGAGACAGGTTCGTATGGAAGACCCCCTCTAAGTCAGTGTCCAGGACTGTGTCCCTTCAGCCAGTCAGGAGTCACTCGAGGTTGTCATGGTGTCCACACAGGCTTTGATGTACACCAGTCCTAACTGAGAATCTCTGCCAGGTATCTAAGGCAAGCAGTGACCCCAGCTCCATGCAGAGGAACGTCAAGCACTCTCATCTCCTCCCCTTGCCACCAACAACTTGGCCACCTCCTGTATGCATGGGCCTTCAGGCTGCTTGCTGCTGAGCAGGAGCAGTGACGTTAGAAGCCTGAAAGTATGAGGAAACAGCTGATGGTTTCATAACAAAAAGCAGGGCTGCTGGCAAGTGCGTCCAAACCACACAGCAGGGCCAGGGAGCGGAGTAATGCTGACACCACGTAGGAGGAGCCAAAGGAATTACCCCAGATCACTCCCTTTGCCCACCTGCTCTCTCTGCTCTCCTGGAGCCCAGACCACAAGCCTGGGTGGGGTGATGATAAATTTGCCCTCATGGGTCCACCCTCTTAGAACAGGTGGCCCCTGAGCTGTAGCCTTGGACACACACACACACACACACACACACACAGAGTCAGAGAAAGCCCCAGCACAGTATCACAGCCCCAGAATGAAATGGAGGGAGGGGAGGGAGTGGGGTGGGGACATCTGGAACAGAAGCAGGGCCTGCAGATGCCTGCGTTACATTTTTATAATTCTGACAAGTCCTACATGAGTTTCTACCACATATGTCTACAGGCTAATCCAGGATACACTAAAAACACGGAAACGGATCCCGCCCTGGGCTGAATGCATTATTCTGCCTCCGGATTCTAAATCCCAGGAGGGCTGGGCCTTTGTCTGTCTGCCTTCTCCACATGGGTGTGGCTTCGTAGTCGCTGGTCACAGGCCTTCAATAGGTGTACAATTCACATGCTCGTTAATTACCAAAAAGCAAGGGATAAGGAACTTATTTTAAATGAATAATGAAGGGTTCTTGGGAAAAGGCTCCATGGTGGACCTGCCTAGGGATGGCATTGCCCGCAGTAGGCTGGGCCCTTCCACATCAATCAGCAACAAAGGAGATGCCCCCATGGACATACCCATAGGCCAGTCCAAACAAGGTCAAAGCCCTGGTTTCCATCCCTAACTCCAAAAAAAAGAAAAAAAAACCAACCAAACAAAGAAATACACATCAGAGAAGTAAAGATAAAGAGAGGAAGAAAAAAGAACAATAGGAAAAAGGGAAAGTTGAAAGGCTGATTGGTTCAGACCAAGAAGGAAAAAAAAATGATGAAACTGGGAAGGAGTGGAAAGGAGCTGCCCTGCGTGTCAGGTCAAAGCTGGACGGTGAGTGAGCGTCCACTCCAGAAACCTCAATCTCATGAGCTGGTCTAAGCCACCCTTTGCTCTCCCAAAGCTTAATGCATTGTAGACATCAGGCAAATATCAGCTCTTGGGCTGTATTTCGTGGTTGTAGCTGGACAAAGCTACCAAAGCTCATGCCTAGGAAGGGAGTCTGCCTTTGGCCAGGAACTGGACGACAAGCTTTGGTTCTCCTTGAGACCTCTGGTCAAGCTAAGCCCCACCCCATTCTCCATTCCTAAACCGGGGAGGAGAGGGGAGCAAGGCACCACCCTCCCATTCCCCCACCCCATCCCCCACCCTCCCCACTTCACCCCCCCAACCCTCCCACTCCACCCCCACCCCACCCCTCTACCCACCCCCACCTGATTGGGTAGCTCTCTCCTCTTTGTCTCCTTTGGTAATTTCTGAATCTGAATTCTGGGGGCTGTGACCGTCCTGCACCCCCAAGGACTTTTACACCACGGAAGGTGTGAAGCGCTGGGATCAGATGGTGCCATTCACAGCAGCCTCCAAGAAGCGGAACCCCGTGAACACCTGAGCATGTGAATTCCACAGCCTGCTAACTTTGTCTATCCTTAGGGCTTCTAACCCCAGGACCTGCTGGGAGAAATGAGGACAGGGCACCTCTGGCCTCCACTTTTTTCTGTACCAACTGAAATTGGCTCTAGGGCCTACGCTGGGCAAACCAGTATCGGCTTCAGAGGGCTCGGGAGACAAAGCGTGACTAGAAGGGAGCACAGTGGCTAAAAAACATCAGGCGCTGTGAAAAGATAAGCAGGTGGGTGTGGCGTGTTGCACCCTGTGGTCCTAGCATTCGGGAGGTGGAGGCATTAGTTCAAAGTCAGCCTCAGCTACAAAAGCAAGTTCAAGGCCAGCCTGGCTTATATGAGACTCTCTCTCTCTCTCTCTCTCTCTCTCTCTCTCTCTCTCTCTCTCTGTCTGTCTGTCTCTCTGTCTCTCTCTCCCCCATCCTAACATAAGAAACAGAGGCAGAGAGAGCTGAGGGAGGCGGGAGGCCACCATTTTGGAGGGAGGGCTAGTGCATTCTGAGGTCCGGGGCTAGAGAGTCTCAGCAGGAAGCTTGGCTGTGCCTAGCACAAGAAGTGACAGGAGGACCACGTCATCATGATATATGTCTCTACCTTAATTCGAATGTTGCCTGTCGTGAGAGTCACTCATTGTCCTGCATGGCTGTCTTCTAAAGATAGTTTCCAGAGCCTCAAGCCCCCATGGGGTGTGCATTCACGCAGGTCCTCTCTCAAACACAGTACCTCCCAGGTGCTGCCTCAGTCTCTCCAAAGTGAACAGTCTTTGGAAGCCTACCTACCAAGCTCCTAATCAGGTACTTAGTGGCATGTATCCCGGAGTGGGACATTTTCCTCATTCCTGGGAGCCTCCGTTTTCTCCTCTGCAGTGTAGAAACTGGGACTAGCACCAACCCTGGCGGTAGCACGGCGGTGACAAATGGAAATGATCCCAGGAGGCACTTAGCATAGAACCCGGCGCACAAAAGCCATCACCACGGGCCTGTCTTTATCATTCTGCAAACCAGGTTTGACCTCCTAACCCCTCTGGTGCCAAGATGGCTGTGGCCTGGAGATTTCCCAACTTCCACCCAAGAAGCTGAGATCCAAAGACCAGTCACGGTACCCAGCTGCAGGAGAGAAATGTGTAACTTGGAGAACCTGCCAGAGTCATCCTCCTGCAAAACACCTGCTCTCAGGGACACCTGCTGCCCCCACGGCCACCTGCCTCCATTTCCTGCTGTTCTCAGCAACAATTCTCCCGTTTCCCCTTAGAGGCCACTCTTTCTTCCTCCCACAACCAGCCTTTAAGCCTCAGAGGGAAACTTTCCCTGGCTTCAGAGTAGAGCAAGCCCCTGGCTTCCAACTGATCAGCAAATTCTGCTCTCTTCTCCGTGGATACTCGTCAAGTATAGTATTGTTGGAGCCGTACAGGAAATCATTTGGGTCGGGCCTACGCTCTGGATCTAAAGGACCTGGGCGACACCAAATTGAGTAACATTTATTGAAGCGTAGAAAACGTGATGCAGAGTAAGAAACTCAATCGTCGGTGGCTTGGTTTGATTTTGCAGTTTGATTTCTGGAGCAGACACATTTTACACAAACGCCTTGTAAAGACTTAGCATACAGCAAATCACGCTTTATCTCTAAGCTTGCTTCCTTCTATCTCCTCCTCTATCTTCTAATCATACAGGGACCAGCAAGATGGCTCAGTGGATGAAGGTATTTATTACCACCAAGCCTGACAACCTGAGTTCAATACCCGGAACCCACAAAATGGAAGAAGAACCTACTCCCATAGTAAACTGTCCTCTGCCTCCCCCCATATGTCCCCCTGACTTCAGCTCTCATGCTGCCGTGACCTTTACTCTCCTGTCACATTTATCCTGAGGGAAACGAATCCTTTCTGACTCTCTTTAAATATAGGAAGCATACTCTCCTCAGTGCCTGGCCCTCACCTCCTACCATGCTCTTCTTCTACATTGCTTATGGTGTCTCCCTGGGTCTCGCCAGCTTAGACCCACTTTCTCCACTCATCCTGCCATCTCCCAAATGCAGGCCAAGTCCCGCCACCCTCCCTTCACAAGCCCTTCTCAACTCAGCTTGTACTTCCTGATTTCAGTGGCCAATTCTACTAGAACGGATTCTAACCAAAACCCCAGGCCTGGCCTCCTTGTGTTTGACCCCTGTCACCACAAAGATTCACATTAAGCAGGGGCCTGAGTCCTTCCTGGGAATCAGCGCTCTCCTACTTCACTTTATCTATGAACACGTCGGTTTGTTTTCTTACCGGGAGATGCCTAGGCCTTCTCTCCCTGCCCATGTTAAAATGCGTTCCTCTGTAACATGGCAGCTGATGACTCTGTGTTCACCCCAATCTTGGCGTGTATTTATTTCTCCCTCTTGTCATAGGCCATTGAAAAACACAATCATTCAGGGGACCCAACCCCCTTCAAGGCATGTGTCTTCAACCAAGGTCTGGAGTCCTCCACACCAGCATCTCAAAATCCAGCCAGCAGGTGAAAGGCAAGAGAGAGGATAGCAGATCACAGGGGAGGAGGTCCTAAGGGCCAGGCCTAGAGGTAGCCTACTGCACCTTACCCCATACTGTAGTGGTTACAAGTATGTCACGTGTCCTCAACTAACTCTGAGAGAGGCTTGAAATCATGTTCTGGCATGCTCTGGTTCTAGAGGAAAAGAAATAAAGGACTGATGGACACACAGAAATGACCTAGGGCTATGTGCCTGGGTACTCAGCCTATCTTCAGGAAGCCCCAGACTCCAAGGAATTCTCTAGAAGCAGCCCAAAGTCACCTGTTCAAATGGCCATCTGTTTCGTGGCATTGGTGTTACTTGGCTGCTAGCCTTCGGTTAATCTACAAACTCTTCTTGGATACAAAGACAATTCTTCAGAAAACAGTCCCCGCTCTGGAGGCAATCCCACCCTTAGGATCTCACTCAAACTTAAGGGAAACATTTACTATGCTTTCACTTTTTGAAATTCCTTCCCTTGGTGAAATGAGGAAGGTGTCTTAGAGTCCACCAGAACCTCACAGATACGTCTCAGACTTTCAGGCTCCAAGATTGCTCCATAAACACCTGTCTTGTTTTAGCAACAGAATGCAAGCTCCTACAGCTGGTTGTTCATTACTCACAAAACCTAATGGGCACAAACACCGTTTAGCATCTGTGGTGCTTTCTGGGACACCGCAGTCAACAACCCGTGATTTCCCCCTGTCCCAATGAGAAGGCAGACACCTACCAGACAAGAAAACTAAAAAACCGAATATTGTTTAAGCCAAAGGGAACTATCACCAGATCTTCTGCCAACCCAGCATCCACTCTCCTTCCTCATCCTTGCAACAATACCTGGTCTTCCTCTTGAAGAATATCTTAATTTGAATCTCAAAAAAAACAGGCGGAGAGTCAAGCGCAAGCAGATAATTTAGGAGGTGATTCCAGAAAATACCACAAGGGAAGTAAAGGAGTCGATGGGGAAGGATGTCCACAGGAAGTGTGCTGTTCCGGGACTACTCCAAGCCCCTGGGGCGCTGAGGAGCCCTGTAGAATGTGACCCAGGAGCCACCCCCAAGTGACGGGAGAACTGGGGGATTATACAGCGGTGCTGTGGAAACCACATCTGGAAGCACTGGCTCCGCAGCACGCAGACTGGATACATTCACAGCAGTGCTGAGGTCAGAAAGCCCCCGGAGGAAGAGATGCAGGTGTCAACAGCTGAGGTTTGAACCAACATCTACTTAAGTGGATAGGGCCAAGGGCAGAAGGATGGAGCATTCATCACTGGCTCAGGCCGTTTTCCCGAGGCTTTAACGGAATGCCTGGGCCTGAGTTATCTACCAACAATACAAATCTATTTTGACCTTGATGCTGGAGGCTGGGAAATCTAACAGCATGACCCTGGCACTCAGCGGGAGCCTCTGTGCTGGGACATGTGATAGAAGGGCCAGTGGGCCTGTGTATGGCAGGACAGTGTATGAACACCCTCTTTTTCAGAGAGCTCTTCCTGCATTGGTCCATTAGGCCATTTATAAGGGCAGAACCCTCTCAACCATCTGCCTCCTGAAGGCCCCACCCCACTTTTACAGTGGCAGTTACATTTTCCCTTCGTCACGGTGGTGCAAGCCTGTAATCCCAGCTACTCAAGAGGCAGAGGCTGGAGAATTGTCAAGTTCTAGGCCAGCCTGGGCTACAGTGTGAGATACTGTCTCAGGACGACAAAGACAGGGGAGCTGTAGAGATAGCTTGCTATGCAAGTTCAAGGACCTGAGTTTGAATCTCCAGCACCCACATATAAAGCTGGGTATGGTGGTTTAAATGAGATTAACCCCCACAGGCTCAGATGTTTGAATGTTTGGTCCCTAAGAGGTGAACTGTTTAGGATAGATTAGGAGGTGTGGCCTTGTTGGAGGAGG
The DNA here is from genome assembly GCF_030254825.1 of Meriones unguiculatus. NCBI lineage: Eukaryota > Metazoa > Chordata > Mammalia > Rodentia > Muridae > Meriones > Meriones unguiculatus. Next base: position 92,443,073 of record NC_083355.1, on the reverse strand, counting down.
CATGTCATAGGGGATGGGCTTGGGGTTTCAAAAGCTCACACCAGGTCCAGTCTCTCTGCCTGCTGCCTGCATTAGTATGTAAAGGTCTCAGCTATTGCTCCGGTACTGTTCCTGTCTGCTTCTTCTGCTTCCTGTCATAATAGTCATGGACTAACCCTCTAAACCTGTAAGCAAGCCCCCAATTAATTTCTTTCTTTATAAGAGTTGCCTTACTCATGATGTTGCCTCACAGCAACTAAGACACTGAGAATGGCTGCCTTTGCCTGTGACCCTAGCATCACCGAAGGGTGAGGGGCAGGGACTGGCGGATCTTGAGAGTTCACCGGCTGCCGCCCAGTTGAAATGGCGAGCTTCGGTGTTCAGTGAAAGACCCTGTCTCAAGCAAATAACGCGGAGGGTCATAAAGGAAGACACCCACATCTTGCCATGGCCTCCTTGTGTGTGCACATGAATTCATGTACCCATACACCTGTGTGTGCAGCACACACACACACAACACATGGACGGTTAGATAGACAGACAGACTGGGGAAATAGCCTAGTATCAGAGCATGCGCTTAGCACACAGGCCCTAGTTTCAACACCAGCTACCACAAAAGTGTATTTATTTCAACATGTGTTTTGAGCAGAACAGTCTGACTACCACAAGCACCAACCATGTCTGCCACGGTGACTGTACTAGTCCTTTATTAGGATGACGAAATACCTGAGCAGGCGCCTTTATAAAGAAAAGAAGTTTGTTCCTGAGGCAGCATGGAGTGGTGCATTCTAAGAGGTGGAGGCGCACGCGTGAATGTGTCTCCATCTGTTCTACCCTCTTAGGGCTCTTAACGTAGCCTTTTAAAGATCAAGCACCTGTCGCAGCTGCAGGGAGCATGCAAGCTGCCGTCACAGCATTCCAACGATAGTCGCTCATGTGGTCAGCTGGGTTTGTCCTCTTGGGTCACATCCCAAACCTGGTCAGTGAGAAATCCTACATCCTCTTGGCCCTGGTTACAGTCCTGGCAGAAGAGGGGGAAAGGCTGAGTCAGTCAACAGTGCTCAGGCCTCAGGACTATTCGGAAAATACCACTACAGTGCGATGGAGAACAGTCTGGAGTCGGCACCAGTGAACCACCACGTGGAGAAAGCTGCCGGGAGAACAAAGAGCATAGACAAACCAGTTCAGAGAGCAGGACTGAATCCTCACAAGCTCTTCCGAGCGCCTAGACCTAGCCATATATCTAACTCATGCCCTGGGGCTCTCTGGGGAGATGCAGGGATAGATTCTTTTATCTTAAGTTAGTTTTAAGTTGGACGTGTCAATCACCTGAAACCAAAATAGCCCCAACTAATCCGCAAGACCGTCACGAGTCTCCAAAACGCATACGGTTGCAATTCCAGTTTCATTATCGCCTCCAGTTCTCCGGTTCAAAGCGGCCCCTGCCTTTTCCCATCTTAGAACTGGCTGCTTCGCAGGGTCCTCTCACACACCCTGCACCCCCTCAAAGCCTTGCTTACCTCCTTCTGCCCTCCAGTTCCACTTCTCCCTCTTCAATATCTGTCTAAATCCTACTCGTTGCTCAAGACCAGCTCTCTCCTGCCTCCCTCCAAAAGCCACCCTGGGGATCCCAAGCCCCAGAGCTCCTCTGAGCTCCTGGGTCACCTGCCTGTGCTGTCTGCTCTGTGCATCTCGGCCATGGTTAGGCCATAGTTATGCCACAGAGGTCAAAGTCTGCATTCCCCATCCTGTCAGGACTAGCGGTTAGGTAGGTAACTGTCCACGCCATTCGCAATGTTCGGAATGGACTAGAACAACAAAGTGTAAAACAGCACGCGGGCTTACTCACATACTCATATCTCTCCAAGATAAATAAGCAATGACAAGGCCTGGGAGATGGCTCAGAGGGTGAAGGTGCCTGCAGCCAAGACTGACACCCTGAGCTAAATCCCCAGAAATTACACGGTAGAAGGAGAGCACCAACTCAGACAAATTTGTCCTCTGACCTCCAGTCAAGTGCTATAACATATGCCACACACATATACACAGGAAGGAACATACACACACATATGCACACACATATACACGCGCATGCACACATGTGCACACAGAGACAGGGAGAGATGTGAATGTCCTTTAAAGACTAAGAGCTTAATAAAGGCGTTTGGGAAGTCAGGAATGATGTACCCACTGTGAGGAGTCTGTGGCCCATGGCCTTGAGATACTGGACTCAGTCCGTAGGGCACACCCACTGTGTGGGTGAGTGATGGAGCCCCAGCTGATGTCTCCCCCAAAACATTAATTGGTTAATTTTAGGCAAAAATGGAAAAATAAGAAATGCTTAGGGTTCTGGGTTTTGTTGTTGTTGTTTTTGCTTTGGTTTTCCAAGGCAGAGTTTCTCTGGGTAGCCTTGGTTGTTCTGGAACTTACTTTTGTACACCAGGCTGGCCTCGAACTCACAGAGATCCGCCTGCTTCTGCCTACCAAGCGCTGGGATTAGAGGTGTGCGCCACCACTGCACGGCCCTGTTCTGGGTCCTTTACTAACCGAAACAGTTATCATTTTAAAGAGTATTTTATTTTTTATTTTTAAATAAAGACTTTATACACACACACACACAGGCACACACACACACAGGCACACACACATGCCCACATTCTTGTACACTTTTCTCGTCTTCTGCTGCTCCTGGTTGCAGGAGGGCAGCTTAGACTTTGCCACGCAGACAAGTCCACATGAGACTTCGATATGGAAGTGAGCTACATGAGGAGACTGGAAGAATGCAGCCGTATTCTGTGGGCCTGGGTGGTAGCGAGCACGGCAGATTTCTGGTCGGAGATGACAGTGGTACCTCATCTTCAACAAAGGCAAACAGAGTCCACGGTTGATTGTGATTTGTAGGGGCTGCCTACAAATCCAGTCCTGCTGTGCGGCTCCGGGGAAACCGAAGTTCTGCCGAGAGCCCATTCCTCCGGCCCTCTGGTAGTTCTGTGGTTGTCCCCAAATCCCCAAGCAAGCCCTCTCCTCCCCTAGGCAGTGTGGACCCCGTTGTCAGCAACTGTGCATTCTAACCCAGGCAATGGGTGCCCACCGGTAGGCTATGTGACCTTTGCACCTTCACTGTATCTCAGTACAAACTGAAGTTCTGTGGCCTCGCCTGGCTGATGCTCAGCTATGTATGGTTCCTCCATGGGACAAAAGCATGGCGTCTCTGGGTTTATCTGTTACTGTTCTTCTAGGAGCATACCCTTTGTGACATCAAAGCTGACATCTCCACGGGGAGCAAGATTCAAGCGTGCACTGGGTGTGAGAGTTGACCTGTGAGAGCAGCCAAAACAGGTGGCCCTAGAGAATTGCTGATACCCCGGAGGGTTTTCCTGGTCTGCCTGGGGATTTACCCTCCGCCCTTCAGTCTGCTGGAAGATTTCACTAAATAATGTGAAATCACCCTGTGCCTACCAGGGGTTCTCACAGGACTGGGAAGCCACAGTTTTAAAATGCCCAACTGCTTCTTCAGTGCGAAGCTTACTTGAACCCAGCAGACCAAGTTCCCCTGTGCAGGTTCCTCTGGTTGGCTTCTGACTCAGTTAATTTCCCCCTTGCTTTGGGGCCCCTTGAAGATCAGCCCTAGTTCTCCAAGCCCTGATGCTGCACAGATGTCTAAGCAACATTCTCCTGTGCTACTTCCCAATAAACTCTGACCACGTGTCTGTGAGGTCAGGGGGGAATCTGGAACCAGTATTAGGGCAGAGACTCATCCTTCATACACGCCTTTATCTTCTGGCTGACCTTGAATTTTTCCCCTCTGCTTCCCATTCTCCATTCCAGCTGGCTCCGGACTAGGCCAAGGAATTCCCCAGTCAGCACATTGGGCTTCTTGTCCAAACGTTACGACCTCCTTTAAGGGTGTTATGAGATCAAACAGTCATGGGGATTCCCTGGCCGTCACATGTGGAAGCTCTGGCCTGCCAGGTTCGTCACCCTGAGATCACCAGAGATGGTCCACAAATTTTCTCCAATGCCCCCTCCCAGCATTTGTTCACCCGCTGCCTGTCCCCTGCAGAAACCCTGGGAAGGAGGAGGTCACAAGGTCCGGACAGCATCTGTCACTGACAGGCTTTTAGGGACAAGCCCTTGCCAACAGATTAAGGGGAAACAAGGTCCCAGGAGGCCCCCAACTATCTAGTCATATGACTTTCTTGGCTCTGTTGCAAGGACGTCCTGTTCCTCTTGAAGTGATGTTTCTATTGAGGAAGTCACTATGTCAGATGTGGGACAGGAAAAGCATCTATTTCAAGCCCCGAAGTTAGCTCACTCCAAGTTAGCTCAGCCTTTTTCAAGAACCGCCCGGACAGCAGAGAAAGACCAGCTCGGATGGAAATGATGGAAGCCTGTGTTGCTAAGCGAGGGAAAACTAACAACCACAGGGAAAGAAGGGAAAAGGTTGCTGTTTTGGTTGTCCAGGTCAAATATTTCTGGCCAGCCATGAAGTGATGGGAACATCCATAATACAACCCCCAAACCATGTTCTTGAGACTTTTGGCACATGCCCAGCAGACAGGGGAGGGGAATATCCCTGCTCGCAGCACAGCTGGTTGGCTTTCCCTGAGTACAAAGAAGTGTAAATAAGCATCTCTCGCATATTTCTTTTAAGACTTCTGGGAAGCAAGCTCGGAGTTTACCATTTCCACATCACTTGAGTAGACCAATGGAAACAAGGGTTTATCCGGAAAGCTCATGGACCCACACAGTGATGTAAGAGAACGGGTAGTGGGTGGGGATGAGGGGTGGAGATCATCTGTGGAGCTGGAAAGATAGCTCAGCTCTTAACAGCAACTTGCTGCTCTTGCAGAGGCCTGGGGTCACAGCTGTCTCCAGTTTCAGGAATCTGACGCCCTCTTCTGGCCTCCGTGGGCACTGCAAGTATACGTCGCACTTGGAAGTAAAATGCTTATTTATACACTTAAAGTAAATAGAAATAAAATAGAGAAAAAAAAATCATCCGTGTTCTCGGAGCCATGCTGTTTAGTTGGGCTAACTAGCATGTTTGAGGTGTTTGGCATGTAAAATTCTTGGCTAAGTGGGTTTGTTTTATTTAGAGAATGTTTACATCTCTGTAGCTTCATTTTCCTCAAGAACTATTTGAATCTTAGGGAGTTAGAATCATTCTGATTCTAGTTCTCATGAATCAATCAACGAACCAGCCAATCAATGTTCTGTATTTGCCTGGTAAAGAAAAAAAAGGCAGGAGCTGGAGAGATGGATCAAAGATTAAGGGCACTGGCTGCTCTTCCAGAGGTCCTGAGTTCCATTCCCAGCAGCCCCAGTGTGCCCCACAACTATCTATAGTGAGATCTGGTTCCTTCTTCTGGCGAGCAGGTGTAAATGCAGATAGAGCACTTTTATACATGAATAGATAAACTGAAAGAAAGAAAAGGGCAGATGGGCAACAAGGGTTACTAAAATCCTGTCTAATCCAGTGATTACTGCCAGGAAATCCTGGGACCAGCTAAGTGGCTTCTCCATTATCACACAGAATCAGAGGAAAGTAACAATTCTCCCAGAAGCCCCAGAGGGGACACTGTCTTGAGCCTCTAACTTGGTGATGACAAATATTGGCATGCTTGACACTATTTTGCTCTCATGATATGTGTCACTTGGATCATCTCATATATCACTGACCCTGGGAGACTTCCCAGCATTCCAGGGTCCACCAGCAATCAACTCACCTTGACTCATAGGAAGACGTCAGCTCATGGTCCAGCTCTAGGGCATGGTGGCCTTTGATACTCTTGTCACGTGACTCAACCTGAAAGATCTTTGTGGTACTTTTAATAACAATCAGTGAATACTGGAGTTACAGAATTACAGATTGCAAATGGGCTATAGCAACCACCTGGTTTAATTCAAAATAGGCCAAGAGCGTGTGGTGTCCCCGATGGGGTGTCACAGCTCCCTGTCTCGTTGCTTCCACAGAACACCCGACCAAAGCAACTTCCAGGTAGAGGAGGTTTCTTTGGGCTCATGGTTCCAGAGGAAGCAGTTCATCACTGCAAGGAAGGTGTAACAGGGAGGACAAGGCCAAGGGGTGATTAAGACAGCGGCAAATCCTTATGCTCAACTCATTTTCTCTCTTTTAATCAGCCTATGACCCTAGTCCATGCAAGGGTACTGTCCTCTTTAAAGTGATTCTAAATTCTATCAGCCTCATAAGCCAGCCATCAAGAGTAACTATTACTTGGAGAAACTGACGCCCGGAGAGGTTAAGCCGCTCGCCCGAGGCCAGAGCAGCAGCCCCTGCTGTACACAGTCCTTGTGCACCACTCCGGAGATGGCAAAGAACTCTCGTGTGACGTCTCCGACATTATATTCATTCACTCACCCAGTAAATAGTACTTTTGTCGTGTTCCATGAACTGTGACGGAGACTATGAAAACAGTAACCAGAAAAAAAAAAAAAAAAAAGAAAAGAAAAGAAACTTTTTAAAAAGGAAAGAAATAAAAGTTTCAGTCTCTTCTTTATAGCAAGCAGGAAGGCTGGGAGGGCTCACGCCCTGAGCCGGGAAGGTAGGACAACCTCAGTGTTTCAGGTACTAAGCGGATGACAAGAGAAATCAGGATGGTACACACACGTGGTAGCTCTGACATGCGCGCCTCTGCCGTCACTTCTGGGTACAGTCACTACTGCTGTAACAGGTAGCGACCCAGTTCCTAGAGCCATTAGGCGTCTCCTCATCTTGGGGCTGCAGAGGCATGAAGGACCCTTTCTCTCTCCACTTCTCTGCGTACACAGTGATGGACTGGAAAGGGAATCTCTTCCCAGGCTTGTTGAATCAACGTCAACAGGTTTTTCCTGAAGGCCCTTGACCTTCTCCTCATCCCCAGGATCCACACAGTGTGGTGAGAAGGACATAGATGTGAGAATAGGAATTTCCCCTGGGTCTGTCTCCTCTAGCTAGATGGCTCATCTGGGGTAAGTTACGTCATCTCTTTAGTGTGTGTGTGTGTGTGTGTGTGTGTTATAATTATATACATATATAGTATCTGTATATGTGTATATATGTGTGTGTGTGTATAGTGTATGTATATATATGCAGACAGAAAGACACAGAAATACAGATAGGCATATACATGGGTTGGCATCTATCCATGCGTTTCCTATCTCCTTCCTTGGAGAGGCTCTAGAAGCAACAGCACAAGCAGCAAGAAGCACTCCCAGAACTCAGAAACTTGTCTCTAAACGCCATTCCCGGGGATGAAGACAAGGCTCAGCAGTTAAGAGCACCCACTGCTCTTGCAGAGGACCCAGGTTTGGCTCCCGGCACACAACAGCCTGTAACGATCTGTAACTCCTGTTCCAGGGGAACCCGACTCCTTCTTTGGGCCTTTAAGGACAACTGCACACACATGCATATATGCAGGCAAAACATCCAAACAAATACCATAAAAATAAATAAATCTTAACAACAAAACAAAACGTGGGACACGCCTTTGGTTCCAGCACTTGGCAGGCAGAGGCAGGCAGATCTCTGTGAGTTCGAAGCCAGCCTGGTCTACAGAGCAAGTTCCAGGACAGCCAAGGCTACACAGAGAAAATCTGTCTCAAAAAAAAAAAAAAAAAAAAAAAACACAGAAAAAGACAAACAAACAAAAACATTTAAACACTTTTCTCCAGTAAAAGGAGCCAGGGTTCCTTTGAAAAGGACTGGTTCTAAGGCCAAAGTGGGAAAAATACATGATGAGCCAGGAGCCTCTTGGTGAGCTGGAAAGGCAATGGCAGGGGAAACTAGGACACGTCCAAAACACAAGAGCAGCAGAAGGCATCCCAGTGACTAAGGCTGGAACAATTTGTCCAACAAAATAGCAGAATTATTAGATGATTGTTCAAAGAATAAAGTATCTGCAAGCCCATCGTAATGAGAATAAATTATGGATTTATTATGGAGAGAGGGGAAGAGTGAGAATGGGTTAAGCAAAAATAAGGCTATATGAAGTAGATTTAGGAAACCCACTACTTTGTAAGCTATGAAAACATATAATGTTAGAAGGAGTTTGAACAGAGGTATCCTGAATGGGTGGACGAAATGAAATTCTCTGTATTGGGCACGAGATAGCCGAGATGCCTCTTTTGAGGCACGTGAGTGGCCATTCCTCTGAGGCTCTCCAACCACCAGGTTCCACCCAAAGAACACTCTGACTCCCCTAGTGGCTAGACCCAGCCCCTGCCCTGCAGAGTTAAAAAGCCCAGGCTCTAGACGCGTGACACTGTGACATCTCACCGATCTCCACCCTGGAAACCTCCATCCTCGCTGCAAGAAATCCTACAGAAACCCTGACTTCTGCTCAGCCCTTACTGTTTCTGGCCCAAGCAGAAGCAGCCGCCCTCCTGGGTTTTTCCCTCCCAATAAATCCCTTGTGTGAGGTTTGTTGTGTGGTGACTTTGTGGTATTCCGTGGCTCTATACTGTCAAGACACCTCTCCATCCAAGCAGTGACACAAGCTCTCTGTGAGTTATTGGTCAAGGAGGCTCCACTGGGCCCCAAAGGCTCCATTGGGCCCCAAGACAACACAGACTATTTCCATTGCTCTGCATTTCCCACAATAACCACATGGTAAGATCCTACTGTTGAAGACATCACATACTTTAATTTCAGAAAATGAAGAGATCAGTCTGGATCTGAACAGAAAGCTTCCTATCTGGTTTTTAACTTTAATGGTGCCAGACCACTCAGGGAGAAAAGACTTCAGTGGTATTGCCCAGTGCTGGGTCCTGAATGCTATAATACTGAACTGGTACAATCATGGCATATTTGTTACGGGGGAACCAATCACCAGTTGGATTTAAGGCCAGATCCAAGAGAGGGAATTCTCACCTAGAACTACGAATATGGTCAAAAGTTCATGGCTGGGGGGTTTCCTACTGACAACCTGGCTTCTAAATATTTTTGTTTATACACGTAGATTTGTGCTGCTCTCAACCTCGATCGGGGAGGTTTCATTTTTGTAATAAGCAATGGTTAATGCAGAGATTCAATTGATCAAAGATCTAAGAACACGTGACAGTGTTCAGCCCTAAATGAGACATACATCAACATGGATGCAAGCATGTGGGCACATACAGCTCAGGGAACAACACGGAAGAGGGGGCAGAAGGAATATAAGAGCTGGAGGATGCGGAGAAGACTGTGAAATCGTGTCTTCTGGACAGAACCTGGGCTTTGCACTTAGGAACTCACAGCGTTTATGGTTCCATGTCCAAGATCAAGTCAGTAAAAATTCCAGCCTGGAGGGGGGAGGGTCACAAGGCTCCCCCAGCTAGGGAACCAATGTCAGTTAATGGTTGTTGGAGGGAAAAGAATCTTTTTTTCCTGGGGTTTGTAGTTTTCCAGACACTTGTAAGTTATTCCTCCTCAGTGGATGGCCCCACACCTGTGCACATGGGGGCAACATTAATTGACTCAGTGTGTTAATTTTAAAAAGAAGACAAAGAAGAGATAAAGTTTGGAGGGGGAGATAGGCGGAAGGTTGTGGGAAGTTGGAGGGACAATGGGGGATGATATGACCAAAATACATTATATATGTGTATAACATTCTTGAAGAACAAATAAAAATTATTGTGTGTGTGTGTGTGTGTGTGTTTTAAGAAAAGTAAAATAAATTGTGGGTAAGAGATATATCTTCTTTATAGACGACTTCAAATTTCCACTGTAAAAATCTCTTCTGGAGGTAAAGCCTCAGGTTTCTCACTCTGAATGTGGCCTGGACTTAGTGACTCCCTTCAAAAAAAGAAGACTATTAAAAGAAATAGTCACTTCATAGTGGAGAAACATGGCTGGCCACTTCCGCCACGGTATCAAAGTGAGCCCTCCCCCGCCGGATGTTGATGGCACATTGATACCCTGCACCTCCTGCTGAAATTCAAAGAAAAACGGTATTTTATTTCTACGGTGCTCTTCCCCTAAGCCCCTAGCCACGATATGTTCATGTGAAAACTCTGATAACCCAAATCGAGTGACATTCAGTGAAATGCCAAGGTCATGAAAACCAAGTAACTTTTCACGGCTCAGAAGAAATGTGACCGCCAAATGCAATGCGGCATCCTGGATCTGATCCTGGAGCAGGAGACAGGACATTGAGGAAAACCTGGAGGCTGTGGAGGACTGTGGGGCACAAACATGAGGGCTGAGGTTCGGGTTCCCAGCACACCAGGAGGCCTGAGCCCACCTGGAATTCCAGGGCTCAGAAGCAGACTGGACTCCCATGTCAGGGAGCTCTGGGTTCAATAGGGAACACCTTTTAAGTGAATAAATCTGGAGAGGGACCCGGATACCGAAAGGCTCTCAAAGTCAGCCTTGGTCTCATCATGCATATGCACACGTGTGTATGTGCACCCTTGTACTCACATGCAAACACACATACACACATGCATGTATAACACACATGGAAACATGTCATTTAAAAAAAAAGCTGAGCGATTGTGGTACACGCCTTTAATTCCAGCACTCTGGAGGCAGAAGCAGGGGGATCTCTGTGAGTTCAAGGCCAGCCTGGTCTAAGACTTCCAGGACAGCCAGAGCTACACAGAGAAACCCTGTCTCAGAAAAGAACAGAAGAGATCCAAGGGTAGTCTGTGGCCTGTGCTGAGTTAGCCAGCTTTCCATGACTATAACAAACACCTGAAATAATCAAGTTACAAAGAGAAAACATTTATTTCAGTGCCTGGTTTCAGCCCAAGATAGGCTGGTCCTATTGCTTTGGGACCCTGTGTGACAGAAGCCACTTCATGGTAGGAAGCAGAAAAAGAAAAAGGAAGAGTAGCAAGCTGTGGTTCCCCCAATACCCTTCAGCCCCTCCCCCAGGCTCTAAACCCTCCCAACAGCACCCCATGCTGGGACAGAGCCTTTGGGGAACATTCCAGATGCAAACATCATATGAACCAGTGTTCATTTTCTTCCTCCCTCTTTCTTAATTAAAAGAACCTTCTTCTGTTAATTCTTTTTAATCTTTATTGATTGTTATTTGTGGGAACACATGTGCCACAGCACACGTGTGGAGGTTAGAGGACATCTTTGTGAAGTTGGTTATTTCCACCTGTAAGTGGGGTCCAAGAATTGAACTCAGGTCATCAGGCTTAACTGCAGCAAGTGCCTGCCACCTGAAAGCTTCTCCTTCCTTCCTTTCTCTCTCTTTCTTCTTCTTCCTCCTCCTCCTCCTCCTCCTCCTCCTCCTCCTCCTCCTCCTCCTCTTCTTCTTCTTCTTCTTCTTCTTCCCCCTCCTCCTCCTCCTCCTCCTCCTCCTCCTCCTCTTCGTCCTCCTCCTACTGTTCCTTCTCCCCTCCTCCTTCTCCTCCTCTCAGTTTTTCTGTGTCCTGGACTCACTCTGTAGACCAGGCTGGCCTCAAACTCCCAGAGATCCTCCTGCCTCTGCCTCTCCGAGGACTGTAATTACCATCGTGCCCCACCACACCCAGCTTTTTTTTTTAATTAGTTTATTTTAAATGTATGGGTGTTTTGTTTGCATGTGTTATGATTATCATGTGTGTGCAGTGCCTACAGATGCCAGAAGAAGGCACTAGATCCTCTAGAACTGGCATTACAGATGTCTGTGAGCCATCTGTATGGTGTATGTGCTGGGAATTGAACCCAGGTCCTCTGGAAGAACAGCCAGTACTATTACCTGCTGAGCCATCTCTCCAGTCCCTCTGAAATTTTCTTAAGAAAACTTTTTTTTTAATTTTAAAAAGTTTTAGAGAGGCTGGAGAGATGGTCCAGAGGTTAAAAGCACTTGCTGCTCTTTCAGAGGGCCCAGGTGGGATTCCTAGTGCTGTCTATATCTTCATTTCTAGGATATCTGATGCCTTTTTCTGTCCTCAGTGGACATCCGACACACATGTGGTGCACAGACATCTGTGCAGACAAAACATATACAAATTAATACAAAAAAAATTAATACACCTTTAAGGAAAATAAAAGAAAAAGTTTCAAAATAAAATGAGTGTCACAAGCTGGAGAGATGGCTCAGAGGTGAAGAGCACTGGCTGTTCTTCCAAAGGTTCAATTCCCAGCAACCACATGGTGGCTCACAACCATCTATAGTGAGATCTGCTGCCCTCTTCTGGCGTGCAGGTGTACATGCAGACAGAACACTATAGATAATAAATAAATCCTTTTTATAAAATGAGCATAAAAGATAACCATGCCTCACGACCTCCCCCCCCCCATCATTTATAAACATCTGGCCACGTTGTTGTCATCCATCTTTTACTGTGGGACCCAAAAATGATTAAAATGACAAATCTTATGTTTCATGCTTTTTGGGGGATGGGAGGGTTGAGACTGGGGTCTCACTTTGGAGTTCAGACTGGTGTGGAAATTTTAGCAGTCCTAACTGTTGGGGTTACAAGTTATAGTCTGTCTGCATTTGCTTATTATCCCATGGACCTCTACATTCATATCTATGTTTATAGTTGTGTATTATGTATTATATATTTATATATATACATATGTGGATATATTATATATACATATATGTGTCATATATATGTACATATATATATACACATATATATATAGAGAGAGAGAGTGAGAGAGAGAAAGAGGTCTCTTAGTAACGAAGTTACAGACAGGCTCGGAATCAAACCTGGGTCCCGACCACCAGGACACCTTTCCAACCAAGGCGAACCACTTACGGCTTGCCTGTGAGGTTGTAAGCCAGCCCTAATTAAATGTGTTCCTTCCTCAGAGCCGCCATGGTCACAGCGTCTCTTCGCAGCAGTAGAACGCTGACCAAGACAGCCTCCAACAATTAAAAAAGAAAAAGAAAACAAAAAGTGAGGCTAAAATTCTAGACCACTCATTCCAGAGTGCCTGACACTGGCTGTGGACCGAGCATGCCATTGTGGAACACAAATTCAAGAGGCCGGGGCAATGGCAGAGAGGCTTGGGTGAAATCGGTGCCAGTGAAGGTTGAGGCAAGGACATGAGCAACGGGGCCCGACCAGGGCTTTTGCAGTATCCTGGTGGCATTACCAGGTTTCCCCAGGAAATCACTTCACCTGCCCCACCCTATCCTCACCTGAAGAAAGTCATTCTCCTGGGAGTCCTTTCTCCATAAAGGCCTACGTTACGATAGAATCTGTTCTCAGTGAGCGAGTTCCTTCTCCCACACGCATGCCGGGCAGGGGGTTGATGCCAACCGGTCAGAGGATGGCGGCTTTCCTCAACAATATCTGCTTTGTGTGAAGGGGGTAAGATGCCAAGGCGATGCTGGAGAAACTGCCGGCTGCCTGGCACTGGGAGGCCCCGAGTCTGGGGAATTTCAGAATTGGGCCATAAGAAGAAAGAGAGCTCTATCACGTGATCGCCGCCATCTCCTGGGGTCATTGTCAGTGGAACAATGGTGGGACTCTGTCCTTTCTGCTTCCCAGATGCTGACCCTGCTAACACCGCGAAAAGTCCTACAAGAGAGAACAAGCCAAGCATCCTCTGGCATGAGTTCCCAAGGTAACCAAACTTCCTTATTTTTAAAAATTCTCCGATATTTATTTGAAGAGGTATGAACCTGTTACAGCACCTACGTGGGGGTCAAAGGGCAACCTGCTTCCCACCAGATGGTTTCCAGAGATCAAATTCACGTCCTCAGGCTTGGTGCCAAGTGCCATTACCTGCTGCACCACCTTCCTGGTTCCAAGACAAACTTCCAGAGAAGCAAATTCTTGTGTTTAGTGATTGGCTTTTGGTCAAGACGTTTTTAGGACTTGTTCTTCGGTCCACAGCCTGCTCAGACAGCTTGCCCACTGTAAGCTGATCTCTCCTTGGTGGCTGAATGTCACCTTAGGGAGCGCCCATTTGTGCCGTGTGCAGAAAAATGAAGCCAGGAACACGGGAGTGGATTCAGCACTTGGGAGGTTCTGCTGAACCAGAGAGTGATGTCAGCGACAGCCCTGAGATGTGCTTTCTGCAGAGAAACCCTAACGTCAGCGAGTTTTCCCCTCAGAGAAGGGCGGCTCTTGTTCCCTCTTCTTCACAGAGGCAGAACACAACCCCAGCCCCAGAGGCTCCGTGACCTCAGCCAAGCGGTATCATCTCTGGGTTCTGTGACTTGATTCTTCATCTGAAGCCGGGAACTATCTGGATGAGGTGTGTTTCAGACCCCCTGGGATGCCTCAGGACAATGCTTGGAACCATGGCTGGCACTGTTGTTGCTGGCTGCGAATGGACGGAGTCCGAGTGTGGAGTTAACACTTACTACCTCCTTGTACTGCGAGCTCACCAACCCGCTAAGTCCTGGTGACGTCACCACCAATGACCTCATCCCCAGGTCTCTTGTGGGCACTGGTCATTCCATTTGCTCTGATCAAACCCCAGCCGGTGTCTTTTCTAGAAGGAAAAAGAAAGAGCGCCCTCCCTGGGTCAGACCCCACTACACGCAGGCAGGCCTCTTGCAATCCATGCTAACATGTGTGGGAAGGCAGCACGCTGCAGGCATGCGCCCTGGGCCTTGTGAAACACTGGACTGAAGGCTAAGTAGCCCAAGCAACTGTCGTGGTTGAAGAGAAAAATGGCAATTCTACCCTTGGCATGCCTCCTCCACCCACATCGGGGTGCTGGTCTGAGAAGGAACAGGAAGGTCCAGACTTCCTCAGCAACTTGGGGCTTGTGGCCCTGGGAGAGAGAGGCCTTTCCTAAAGCCCGGATGGATGCCTCACCCTTTCCCTCTAAAGCCCAGATGGAGGCCTCCTATCCTCAGCTTTGCCCTCCCAACTTGGAGGAAGTCACACCGGAGCTCAGCAGAAACTGCAGTCGCCATGGCCCAAGCCTTGGCCACCCTGCCCCCTCCCCCCCCCCCCCCCCCCCCCCCCGCTCCACAGACAATCCCTGGGGATTTATGAAAGCCTAGGAACCCTTCTACTTCGCTCCATCTCCTCAGGGCCCCCTCCCATGCCCTGCACTGCTCTCCAACAGCAGGAAACAGGAAGGCCACCTTTGGCCCACGGTAGGGTGTTGAGACATGCTCTGTTCCAGGTCACACAGCACATGCCAGTCACGCAGCGATCCCTTCACCTGCTCCCTCGGACCTTTCTTTGGAGGGTTCCATTCTGGAGCTTTCTGGAGTCTGAACCCTTCCCTGGACTCTGCTGAGGTCCTGGGCAGAGGCTGCTGTAATCACCCCGCTGGAGCCGGACCCTCTGCCATCACAGAGCCCAACTTCTTTACAACCGTGGTGCGATCATTTATACATTGTGCACACCTGCCCTGTAACTGCCCTCAGCAATGGAGCAGCTTACTGAACAGGCTGAAGAAGAGGCCGAGTACCTGTGGGAAAGCCCCTCTCCCAGGAGCCTGGAGCCGGTGGGAAGGGCTGGTGTACATGGATGTTCTATTGGTCATTTATTTCTGGTTAGCCTTTTGCATCTTTTCTCCATCTTGACACCAGCCCCTCTCCCTGCTTCCATTTCCCTCTTCATCCCTACTCCCAACTGTCTCTCCTTTGGATGGAACTTCCTACTCACAAGGGCACTTGGTAGAGCTGGAGGGAGACACACACACACACACACACACACACAGACACACACACCTGCTTCTCCTAGTCTCCCAAGCTGCTTCCACTCACAACTTTGCATGTCCCTAATGAGTGGTGTTTGGAGATGTCTTACAGGGACCAGCACTGAGTGGGAGCTTGGCAGATGGACCAGGTAAAGGCGGTCCGTGTGAAGGACACAGAGGTGTGAGAGCCACTTTGGCCTGTCTCCTAATCCACCCCAGGCTTTCACAGGGTCGTTGGTGAAAAGATTCAGGTCTGAACTAACCCAGACGTTCGTATTTTCTCCCTGAAGTACATGCATAGTTAAGGGATTTTTTTTTTTTTTCTGGATTTGCCAAACACATCCCTGGGGATTTCCAAATACCACCCTTTGATTTGGTGCTCATTTGGTGCACATCTTTTAGAAAAGAGTGACACGGTGTCAGGAATTCGCTTCAGAACAGTGTAGAAGGCCAGTAAGCAGATGGCGGCACAGGCAGGGAAACAATGGCCCTGAGGGACGTCTCTTGGGACTAGAAAGAAACATGACAGTTCCCTGTATTCCTCCGCCTACTTCCCTCACAGTGCAAACTTCAAAGCGATGCTCAGGCCGTCGAAGTGGGAGAAATAAAGTCATGAACAAAGATTGGTCGGTTGAGAATAACTGTTGAGCGTCAGGGACGGTCACACGTGAGTTTGTGCTGCTGTTTTCTCCATCTTTTTAGTATGTCTTAAAGCTATCACAGTGCTTAAAATATATACGTTTTTAGGCCTGGCAAGATGGCTCAGCAGGTAAGGTGCTCGCCATGTAAGCCAGAAGACCTGAGTTCAGTCCTTGGAACACATACGGTGAAAGGGGAGGACCAGCTCCTGCAAGACGTCCTGTGACCTTCACACATATGTTGTACTTACATGGGCCTATTCGTGCTTGCTTGCATGTGTGCATGAACAAACAAATGAGTTAATGTAAAAAGAACAGGGCCACAGTACTGTGAACTAACCATGTAATGCAACTCTGGGACTAGCAGGTGTTAAGGAGTTGCTGGTGGTCAGATTTTTCCCCTCACAGATGGGCACACAGAGATGCTCCAGAAAGCAGGCTTCCTTGGCTGGGCAAAGCTGCTTCCCACCTCTGTGCCTTTACACATGCTGTGGCCTCCCCATGGACTGCCTTTCTCTGACCCACCTGCCAGGTTGTCACTCCACTTTGGCTCCTGTCAAGCCTTCCTTGGACCTCTCTGTGTGATCACTGGGAGGCGCCATATCTTCTCTGGCAAGAGATCACATCCGAAGGCCCGGCTGGAATGCAGACACACTTTAGACTGTCGTTGGTCTGGCTGGGACACAGACAGGTTAGTACAAACCTTTAATCCCAAACAGTGCAAGAAAGGTTAGTTTATAGAAAGAAGCAACTGTGTTTGACAGTGGCATCTAATTGAGGGGCAGACAAAGTGATGAATCAAAGAAAGATTTGATGGAATGAGTCTGAGATAGGATATGCCCAATTCTCGTGAGAACAGGAAAAGAGAGGCTACTTAAGAGCAGTGAGAGAGAAGAGAGTTGTTTTTTGTTTGTTTGTTTGTTTGTTTGTTTTTACTGAGAATTTTTTATTATTTTTTTATTTTTAGGGAGACAGTTTTACAGAGACAGGTTGAAGAAAGAACAAGCTAGATCCAGGTGAAGACAGGACGAGTCAGAGAGTGAGAAAGAGACAGAAGATTAAAACACACTTCAAGAATTAGTTTGAGGCCAGGCAGAGCAATTCAGTCAGAAGCTAAGAGAAGCCAGTTTGAATCAGTCAGCTTGGAGAGGAGTTTGGGCCAGAACAATTGAGTTGAACCAGCCATCAAGAGTTCCGAAAGAGCTAGAAAGACTTGGGCACGACTTTCATCTCATCCCCGCATCTGAGGAAGTAAAAGCATTTACAATACCATTTACCTTGAATTCCAGTCACTTATATGCCAAGTCTTTCCCCACAGGAGCCAGGAGCAAAGTAGTTTTTCATTCAGCTTTGCAACACCATGACTTCAGATCCCACCCAACTCGTGGTTGATGCTGGCAACAGCACCGTCAGCCCATCTTCTCAGGCCTCAGCCCTTTGGTCCCAACGTCCTCTGGATTTCTCTCTCTGCTGGTCTCTGAAATTGAAATTGAAATTAGTCCCCAACTGATCACATTGTCTTTCCCTTAAATTTACTTCTGCAATGTCTGAGGAGGTGAACAGAACCCTCCTCTAGTTGCTCAGCCCCAAAAGTGTGAGCCCTACCCCCCCCCACACACACACACACACTCCTTCTCTATCCTCTCCACATCCTCCATAGATCCTGGGAACATCTATCCCTTTCGTCCCCACAGCCCAGACTTATTCCGGTACCGTCTCCTCTTACCTAACATATTTCCTTTGTTTTTTTCCTTTTCTTTTTCCATTTTCATGTGTGTGATGTGCACACGTTTGGGTGCACAAGTGCCCGTGGAAGCCCGTGGTTGCTGTTGAAACTCATTCTCAGTGACGCTTGTACCTCATTCAATGAGACAAGATCACTCAATCAAACCCAGAGCTCTCTGATACGGCTAGCTTAAATAGCCAGTTTGCTCTGGAGATCACCTATCTCTGCCTTCTCAGCTTTGCCCACTAAGCATTTACATGGGCTCCAGAGATCCGAACTCCGGTCTTCACAGTGGCATAGCTTGGCCACTGGGCCATCGCCACGATCCTGTTGCTGTGTTCCCTAATCTGGCTCACCCGTCCCTACCTAGAACCTGATCTTTCTAAGCTATCATGTCTTAAGAAGTTCTTTCACATCCTCCTCAAACTCCTCAGTGTTTGAGGTGGCTTCCCAGGCCCAGTGTAACTGACCTCAGCCTGGCTTGATTCCCTATAATTTCTCTGTTGAGCCGTCCCACATCCCAATATACACGGTGAGTTCTAGCCCCTTGAAGCCACTAGTAGTTTCCCAACATGCCTTGGTCGGTCTTTCTGTGCGGCACAGACAATCTGACTCACCAAATACCATGTGTGACCCAGGAGTCACTACCAGAGTGGATCAGTGAGTCACCCGCAGAAGACAGTGGCGAGCTGAACTCGCACCAGACTTCAGAGGACTGGAAAACAAGCGTTTCTTGAATTAAATGACTGGGATGCTGAGAGCCTTGGGCTTTCCTTTCCGCTGTTGCCATTGGCTTCTGGGTTTGTGAGAAAAGGTCTCACCCTGTTGCCCAGGCTGGCCTCAAACTCACAGCAATCCTGCTTCCCCAGGATCCTAAATTCTGGGGTTACAGTTGTGAGCCACCACCCCACCATTCCCTTTGGCTGCGGCGAGACCAAGCCTGTCATGCCTAGCTCTCCCTCTACCGCCCCCCCCCGCCCACCTAGATACTGTGTGTCTGTCTAGCCGGCTTAATCTCCTGAATGCCAGTCAGGGCCTGGCATTCTTTCTACGAACATCCCTACTGCCCTGTGAAATGCCTACTGTGTAGCGAGCCGAGCCATTCATATGATCTTGCTCCCTTCCAGGTCTGAGACATTGGGGCCCTAGGCCTTTCCCACTCACCGCTGCATCCATATTCTGCAAGGAGGTCTACACAGGGTCTGCCTGGAGGATAGTCAACCAGTGGAACATGCATATAGTTTTAGCACTTGGGAGCCTGAAACAGGAGGATTATGGGTTGGGAGCCAACCTGGGCCACATGACAAGTTCCAGACCAGCCTGGGCTATGTGATAAGATAATTATCTCTAACTAACAAACAAAAATCTAGTGAAGGAAGGAAAGAAAGAAAAGATGTACTCAGCTGGGCGAGGTGGTTCATGCCAGCACTCAGGGAGACAGAGGCAGGCTGAGCTCTGTGAGTTTGAGGTCAGCCTGGTCTACAAAGCAAGTCTAGGACAGCCAAAGCTACACAGAGAAACCGTGTCTCATAAAAATAAGAAAGAAAGAAAGAAAGAAAGAAAGAAAGAAAGAAAGAAAGAAAGAAAGAAAGAAAGAAAGAAAGAAAGAAAGGAAGGAAGAAAGAAAGAAAGAAAAAAGATGTACTCAAGGACAATTTTAGATCCACAAATTAGCATACTTGTTCATACACTCTGCTGGTCACTGACAGCCAACTCTTTTCGTCTATTCAATCTTCAGTCCCTTCGAGGGTGGGATGAAAATAGCGGAAGGATTGGGAGAGTATGAAGTTCCCTTTTTTAATGACTTGTACTCAGCTGGGAAAGTTGAAGAGTCTGCAAACAAGTCTTTTCTCTACCCCCTCCCTCTGTATGCCTCTAAGTTTTCATCACTGTTACCTGTTGTAACCACAACATAGCCTCTTTACTAGGCACTAAGCCAGCAGTTAAGTCACCAAGGCCAGCAACTGAAACCCTGATGCTTTTTAAGGCCATAGATGTCCCACAAAGCCACAGTGGAATCAAGTGGCTGGGAGGGGGCTGCAGAGACCCCCTCCGTCACTATCAGAAGCCTGTTGAGGCAGGCAAGCCCTTCAGCCTCTCCATTTGTGATCTGCAGCAGAGACAGGAGCTCATATCTCTGGGGAACCAGGCAGGCCCAGTGAAATTTTCTGTAAGTGTTTCAACTCAATCTGGGTTAAACCCTGGGAAATAGGAGAAGAAACCAGCAAGAATTAACACAGCTCAAAGCGGCAATGAATTATCAAGCACAACCCAAATATAAATCCCTAAAAGGAATAGTAAATAAACAAAACAGAACCTTTCTGTCCCAGGTGGAGACTTCAGGAACCTGCACCTCATGGGAAAACAAAAACTGAAAAATAAAAAGTCAGACCTGGGCATGGAGGAACAGACCCGTAAACCTGGCACTTAGGCTGGGGAAGCAGGAGGACCAAAAAATTGAGGTCAACCTCAGTGATAGAGTGAGCCTGAGGCCAGCCTGAGCTACATGAGACCCTCTCTGTAAAATAATTAAGCAGGACAATACCAAGCTGTGTTGCAGACAAGTGTGAAAAGGAGCTTAAAGAATGTTGAGGTGCCAAGTGGTGCCGGTGCAGGACTTTAATCCCGGCACTTGGGAGGCAGAGGCAGGCAGATTTCTGAGTTCGAGGCCAGCCTGGTTGGTCTTCAGATGAGTTCCAGGATGCTGGCCCGCTCTGTGCCACACTCTACATACCCCACCCCTCAGTCCTTACAAGCCCCACGAGGCCAGGTTGGAGCCATCAACTAACCTGCTCAAGGTGGCAGAGCCGGAACTTTAACCCAAGTTTCACCTCAGAACCCGTGTTCCAGCTCACCCCATGCACACTTCCTCTTGACATGCATTACTTATTGTATGACTGAGACCCTGAGCGGCTTTCACATACGCTGGTTTTAGTCTTGTATTCTCCCCCAAGGTGGGGGGGGGGACGACAACACTAATCCCACTGAATGACCCGGGGAAACGGATGCTCAGCGAAGTTAACGGGCTACGGTACAAGGAAAGCAGCAAACTGGGAGAAGGTTTTTAATTGCACCATGATTCAATTTAACCCAAGTGCCTTGTGTGTTTTCATTTTCCTTCATTATAGGTTTTTAGTTGAACCAAAAAAGGTTGAGAAATACAGATGTGAGTGTCTTAGGACTAGGATATATTTTGAAGTTAACTATTTCTTTATTTTGTTTTTTGTTTTGTTTTGTTTTGTTTTGTTTGAGACAGCGTTCCTCTGTGTAGCATTGGCAGCTCCGGCTGTCCTGAAACTCACTCTGTAGATCACAGAGATCCACCTGCCTCTGCCTCCCGAGGGCTGGGGAGCCGCCACCACCCAGCAACAGCTAAGTCCTTTGAGGAGAACTAGCTTCGTGGCACAGTTTTTGTGGCTTCAGGTTTTTCAATTGGCATCGACACGTTTCAGTGCATTTCAAATACTCTCATGTGCCAGACAGTCCTAACCCTTCTCCCCTACACACCAACCCCTTTCCACAGAGGAAAAATGCTGAGGTCACGGGGGTTAGGTTGCTTGCTCTGGGGCCCGGAACATACAGTACCATTCAGTTGTACAGACAGGTCTCCTGCCTCCACTACAAAAAGCAAAGCGCACTGAGTTCTCGCCGAAGTACGAAGTCTATCTCAAGCGAGGCCCCTCTGAGCCTCAGTTGTCTCACCTGTAAAGCACGGTAATGGGACGGCGCCTAGGGGTGACAGTGTTCATAAAACACGTAACATCGTGCCTCGCATCCTTCAAGCACTCGGCACGTGACTCTCTCCAAGACTGACAACGCTGATTCTGCATCTGCCGTCACCACGCTGAGGGTCATGCCACAGTGCAGAGCAGAAAGAACGCTAATGCAGGCTTATTGCTCAGCTCAGGTTCCCCCTTTTGTATGCCCAGGACCCAAGCCCGAGGACCGTCTGCCCACCTCTAAGCTGGGTCCACGTCAGCTAAGATAATCAAGACAGCCTCCCCCTCCCCCCGACATGCCGCAGGCCATGTCTAGACAGTCTCTCCTTAAGATTCCCTGCCCTGGTGACTCTGCATTGTGTCAAAGTGACAAGAAGTGACTGTACCATCATGTAAAAGGGGGAAGGAGGGAAGTGACTCCACAAGGATGTCCTCTGACCTCGGCACAAGAGCAATACATAGCAGGAATGCACACCCACACACATACACTTATACTCACACACATATACTCTCACACACACATACACTCACATACACCACTCACATACACACACTCACATACACTCACACACTCACACACACATACACTAGCATGCTGCTTATGTGGGTGCTGGAGATTTAATTTAAGTCTTCATGTTTGCCTGCTTCCTGCGCTTTTCTTTGTTTTCTGTTGTTGTAATTCTGGTTTGTTTGTTTGTTTGTTTGTTTGTTTGGGTTTTAAAGAAGCTGTGGAGTTGGATGAGTGGGGAGGTGAAGGAGAACCTGGGAGGAGATGCGGGAGGGAGAACTGCAATCAGGACATATTGTATGAAAATAATTACCTTTTTTTAACGATTTATTTATTTATTATATATACAGTGTTCTGTCTGCATATATAGGTACACACCAGAAGAGGGCGCCAGATCTCACTATAGATGGTTGTAAGCCACCATGTGGTTGCTGGGAATTGAACTCAGGACCTCTGGAAGAGCAGCCAGTATCTTTAAACTCTGAGCCATCTCTCCAGCCCAATAACTTACTTTTAAGAAGAAAGAAAGAAAGAAAGAAAGAAAGAAAGAAAGAAAGAAAGAAAGAAAGAAAGAAAGAAAGAAAGAAAGAAAGAAAGAAAGAAAGAAAGAAAGGAAGGAAGGAAGGAAGGAAGGAAGGAAGGAAGGAAGGAAGGAAGGAAGGAAGGAAGGAAGGAAGGAAGGAAGGAAGGAAAGAAGGAAAGAAGGAAAGAGGGAAAGAAAGAGAGAAAGAAGCCAGGTGCTACACCATGCATTTGTAAACTCAGCCCGAGGAAGCAGAGACAGGAGGATCCTGGGAACTTGACTTGCTGTCCGGTCAGGCTGGTGTAAATGATGTATTTCCAGTTCCATGAGAGCCAGAAAGCAGCCAGCTAGCACAGGAAGACTTAGATGGGTGTGCAAAGAGAGCAAGGGCGGATAGGGCAAACAAGGAGGGAACTGAGTGCTCCTGTGCCGTTCTCAAGGGCTTTCTCACCTAGGCCTCTGCCACAGACCTTCCTCAGATCTGCCTCAGAGAGCTTGTAGCCTGATCCTGTGCCTGGCTGTATCGCCTACCCTCCTGTGTGAGCTCAGCACTGTGAGTTTTCCTCACAACCTTCTGTCTACAGAACCCTCTGGCTGTGGAGAGCACAGAACACTTGGGAACAAGCTATCCCTGAGTCTAGACAGAGGAACAAAGGGAAGGGGCCCCCTCCCAGCCCAGTCACACAGGCAAAACTCATCCTGTGGCTCTCCTGGGGTACAGGGCACTGTGGTGGGACCCGCACTAAACTTTAGAGGATCAGGCTGATGAGATCTAAGGGGTCAGGCTTAGCTGGGCCGAGCGGGACCAAGCCTCTGGGCAAAAGGACCGACACACTGAGGCAGGAAACTGACCGTCTCTGCAGCAGAAAGCTAACAGCAACTGTTCTCTGAGGAAGAGCCGAGAAACAGCCCCGTGGTAAACTGCTTGCCTCTCGCCCTGGATTCAGTACCCGGATACCACCCCCACCTCAAAAGAAGAAAAATAAATAAATAAAAGACAAGGGCTTTAAATTCAGGAACCAGCGGAACCTCTAGACTGGGATAGAGTGGCCTAGAACGGTGCCTTGGGAGGCTTTCCAGGAAAGAGGCCTTGCAGTGTGTGGTTAGTGGGGAGGCCTGGATGTTCCCCCAGAATCCAGGTGAGGAGCGGAGGAAGGAATGGAACTGTGGAGTGCCAGGCCCTATGGAATGGAGCCCACCCAGAACAGACCCCTCCCTCAAGCCACAGTAGAAACTACATCAGAAAGAGACGAATCATATAGAGAGTTTGTTTTCTAGCCAAGAAATGCCAGTGAAAAGGCGCAGGGTTGTCTTGGAGCTAATGAATATACAGGCACGGAACTGAGAGGCCAGGGGGGTCTCCTGACACTAAAAATGGTTCGTTCCCTAGAGCCCTTGAAGGAAGGAGGGCTGAGGCCAGGACGCCATGTCGCCTCAGGGACACAGAGCAGGACCTGCTCTACACAGAATGTTGAACCTTCAGCTGTCTGCTGTGCTCCTCCAGGTGTGGGCTCCGAGCAGGAAAGCTGTGGCTGACTGGGCGCTCAGGTCAAGTTGTCTCTTTGGAGGCCCTGAGCACTTGTCCTTGCTGCTGGCTCCGGCCTTTAGGGTCAGCAGCCCCTACAGAGGACATAGGGGCATTTCTCCCAGTTGCATAATGCTCTCTCAAAGGACCCCAGAGTCCACCCTGCAGCGACACAGCTGGCTCCAGGAGTGACTAAGCCAGGTTTGAGGCCAGACCTTTCCACGATGGGGCAAACCTCAGAAAAAGCCCACTGCTTCAGGAGGGGCTTTCTTCGCCCATCTGGGGCTGTCTCACCCTGAAGTCACAGAGGGCTCGCCTTCCTCTTCCACATTTTCTAAGCTCCCCCCGCCCCCACCCCCACCCCGCCAGTTCCTATGGGAAAGGCCCGGAGCCTGGCTCTTAGTCACCAAGCTGTTCTGTCCTGGGAGCCTGCACATCTCCTTTCTAGGGGCTAAAAAATACAAGGCCTGTCTCTATACACCTACACACCACCATATCCAAGCCACAGGCCACAGGGGACAGACAAGAGAATCGACAGTTCTAATTTGCAACATGGAATGCCCCACGATACAAAAAGCCCAGGTTCCTCCAGGCACCTGGAGACTGGGGCCTCTATCCAGCCTGGGCGAGTTGGGAAAAGCTAACTCAAGCTGGTGGAAGGTGATCCAGAATTAGGCCCTTTGGGTACCTGCCAGCCGAGCTGAGAATCTGGGACAAAATAATTTCAGATGGGGTGCCTAAGAAGATGGCTCCCTCAGGAACTTGTCCTGAAAACATGAGGACCTGAGTTCCATTCCCAGGACCCACCATGGAAATACAAGCAGGATTGTTGGGGCTTTGCTAGTCGTCAGCTTAGCTAAACAAAATGGCCGACTCCAGGTTCAGGAAGAGGCTCAGTCTCAAGCAGAGGGTGATAGAACAGGGTGGCAGCTGGCATTTCTGCACCCTGATGAAAGGCTAGGTCGCAGAACCTACTTGGTGATGAAATTTCAACAGCTCTGGCACCCATGTCCTTCCCAGACAGAGAGCCTAGTTCCAGAGCCAGCAACCCCTTCCCCCCTCCTCTGCAGCAGCGGAAGCACCTAACCAGATGGAGCTTCAGGCTGGACTTGTGAATAGGAGCCCTTGTGGATGTGTCGTGGGCACAAGATGTGAGAAAATGCACTGGCTCATTTGTTACTGCAGCAGAACCTAACCTGGTCCTGACTTAGCCAATGACAAGGCTCAGACAGGGGCTTCTTCAGGGAGGATCAAAGGACCAGCCTGCAGCTCTGATTAGGCTCAGTTCCCCACTATTCTCCCTTTGGATCTCAGAGAACCACAGAGGCTGCAGTCAAGTGTGACTCTAGAAGCCGCCTTCTACCATTTAGTAGCTCTGCGACCTTGGGAAGCTCGGTTGATCCCTTTTAGGCTAATTTAACTCTTTTGGAACAGAAAAATAATATAAAGCCAGCATTTCCTCCTCCCAGGGCTGAATAACTGAATGCTGAGTCTTCCCTAACCTCAGTTACTATCTTAGGACAACCTGTTCCCAGGCACCCTTGGACTTAACTTAAAATGCAAATTTCTCCCCTCTCTCAGCCCTGGCTTACTGAACCAGAGCTGTTGTACAAGGGCCCAGAAGTCTGCACTTCTTTAGAAAACTCTCCTTTCCTTGAGACACTAACCAGCCACACTCTCAAGGTATTGATTGACATGCACATTTAAAAAAAAAAAAAGTCTCAGTCTTTGGAGGCCAGCCTTGTCTGAGGCCAAGGATCATTGCCCTACAGTCTACGCTTCGCCATTCCCCCTCAGATAAAAGCCTGAGGCTTCCCAGCCCAGCAGTAGGGACGCAGCCACAGTACAGTATGTAAGGACTCCAGCAGCCGTGGCTGCAGCCAGCCGCAAACAGCCCCTCCATCCTCCAGGGAGTCAGCGCTGCAGTGAATCAGGCTGAGCATGTCACGGGAGGGCCTCTTCCTTACAGGGCTTTGTCACTTGCCCTGTCCTGGGTCTGTCACTTCCTCACAGACTTCCTGCAGAGAGAAGTCCCTCAGGAGTCACCTGCTGGGGAAAATCCCTGTCTTCCTGGGGTTTCATTCAGAAAGCTAGAACCAAGGCACCAGACATTCCAGAAACTACCTGGAGGCTGCCTTTGCTCCAACTGTAGTTCATGCCAGTGAGGTATTCAGGTCACAGGCAGAAAGCCTTGGCCAGGCGTAGTGGACCACACTGCCAGTCCCAGAACTGAGGAAGTTAAGGTGTGACACCCTGGAATTCTAAGCCAGCCTGAGTTATATAGTCCTAAGCTACCTTAAAAACAAAACAAACAAACAAAACCAACAATAAAAAAGAAAGCTGGGCATAGTGACCCCATCTTTACTCCCGGAACTGGGAGACGGAGGGAGGCAGACCTCTGAGAGTTCAAGGCAGCCTGGTCTACAGAGGGAGTTCCAGGCAGGACTACCTAGTGAGAACCTGTCTTAAACAAACGAACGAGCAAAAACCCACCAACCAGAATCAGAAGGCTCACAGACCAAATTAAAGTCCTTGAATGGCGGTGAGTGCTTAACCCAGTTAACACATAGCAGGAGCAAAGACACAGGACAGGCGGACACACTTAGGTCAGTGTTAGGAGCTCAGAGAATCTCTATTCAGCTTCCAGGCTTGTCCTATGCTAAGTGGCCTTCCCTCCTTCCTGTATGGTTTCAGGGATGGGAGCTTCCTCCAACAAAGCCACACCTACTCCAACAAGGCGCCCCGTGAACCTATGGGGCTATTTTCATTCAAACTACCACACTTGGGAATGTGGCTTATTTCTTCTGCCAATGTCAAGAGTTGGGACAGTGTCCTTTATTCTATTTCACACCACCTCAGACAGACAGAGGCGGGGAGAATAACATAAGAGAATAAGAGAGAATGAGAGAGAGAAAGAGAGAAAGAGAGAGATGTCCTTGAGACCCCACTAGTGAAATCTATAGGGTTCTGTTAACTCCACTGACAGGGAGATAACTGAGTACCAGCCTGATGTCTGTGACACCACCTCTTGCCTACATAGCCAGAGGACAGGCAGAGGCCTTCTCCTCTCCCTAAGCTCCACACAAGGCCCAGGCTAACCCTGGTTTGTGTTTCAGAGGGGCCCTGACCTCACATGGAGACCATCAGACAGGTTCCTCTCAGGCCTAAAAGGCTAAATCCTGCTCCCAGTGACTACGAAGGCAGCGGAGTGACTACAAATGCGGGGAAACGGCCCGTTCCACCCGCTCCTCTCACCACACCACCGAAGCTCAGTCTTTACGGGAGAAAAGTGTTTGCCAAAGTCACAGAGCAGGAAGGCAGGACCAGAAACAAGGGAAGCACGTCTGTAGGATGGCCGTGTGGGGAGTTTTCGAGTCCATTGAGAAAGATCTCCCCATAGGCTGCTCAAGGTCACACACAGAGCTTAACTTGGGGTTCAGGTCATCAGGTTCTCCCAGCACAGAGGTGGCTGCAGACCAGGGTCTGGGAAGGACCCCCCCAGGTCTACAGAGGATCCTTGTCTGCTTGTCCACCTTCTCCTTTGTTCTGGGCTATCTGTACCTCTCTTTGAGGTCACCACTTCCTGTTCACAGGTAGCTCTTCCTCTGAGCTCCTCTACCCCTTAGGATGCCCTGGGATGAAGGTGAAGATAGTGAGGATGATGTGACAGGGACAACATTGGACACTGGGCCAAGGTTTGTGTTCTTAGGAGGATATGACCAGCGGGCAGTGTGTACTGTTAGCATGGACACATGTAGAAAGGGAGGGCAGAGGGCAAGGGAGAAGTTGAGCTGAGCTGGGATCCTCTGACAGAGGCTCGAATCCACACTGCAGAGGCTGCTGGGCTTACGATAGCCCTTTGGAGCTGTCTTGAACTTAAGGAGCCAGGCAGCTCAGTGTTCCTCACAGGTCAGTCAGGCAGCTCCCGGAAGGGGGCGTGGCCCTGGGCAATGCGCTTCTCCTCTATTTCACTGGAGCCATCTCTGTAGAAAGCTACTGACTGATAGAGCATTCAAACAGCTGGGACCAGTAAGCTCTGCACCTGAGGAGTGATCCGGGTGGCCTGTCACATCGTCCAAAGCAAGCACTGCCCGCCGAGTGGCGCCCTACACAGGGTGTGCGAGCTTGATCTTAACCCTGTGGAATCAGCCCTAGCTGTCCTGGAACTCACTCTGTAAATGACCTCAAACTCACACAGATCCGACCGCCTCTGCTTCTCCAGTGCCGGGATTAAAGGCATGCACCACCTCCGCCCGGCTGGAATCAGCCCCCCCTTTTTTAAAATTTATTTATTTATTATTTATACAGAGTTCTGCTTACATGTACACCTGCATGACACAAGAGGACACCAGATCTCATTACAAATGATTGTGAGCCACCATGGGGTTGCTGGGAGTTGAACTCGGGACCTTTGGAAGAGCAGTCAGTCCTCTTAACCTCTGAGCCATCTCTCCAGCCCTGGAATCAGCCCCTTTTACAGATAAAAACTGATACACAGAGAGCTGAGATGGTCTGCCTGCAGTCACTCAGCCTGAATGACAAGACTGAATGAAATCCAGGCCGTGGATTGTGCCGGTTATCTGTCCACACTCCTCCCGTGCTAATCCCAAACAGGCACCCCAAAATGTTGGGAATGGACGAACTTGCTCACAGATAGGTTTCTGCAGAGGCTCAGAGATAATGCTGGTGCATTTCTCTGCTCCCTTACCTCATCTGCATGTCAGCTTTGACCTCTACATAAAACCCATGAAGGCTGAGAGATGGACCTGGAACTCCAGCACCTGTTTCTCGATCACAAGGGGAGAGCGTGTCCCCTCTGAGTACCCCTGAAAAGACTCTAATGTTATATCCCCCACTTGGAAAAAGACTGGTATTGTCCTGGTTGCTTTAGGACGATCAGAAGTTTCTTCAGCATTGCATCAAGGAATCTGGGTGTTTCTCGGACCCTGGGGAGAGGAGGCAAGAGGACTGAACAGCTGCTACCTGCCCCCACGCCTCCCCTCATGTCCCAGTCCCCTCCGTGGGGTCTCCTCCATCTTGCACTCACTGCAATTCACCTCCACCCTGCGGGAGTCTGGGGAAGCGTGTGGCGTCAGATCCTTGAGACAGGAAGAGGAACATGAGGAATGCAACCTCACTGACAGCAAGTGGGGCCTGAGCCGTGGGTGGAGTACATAACAATCAGATTTTTAACGTTAATTAGAGCGCCCACTTTGCACAGCCTCAGCTACGCCTCCTGGGGCCACACCACCTACTATGCGCCTCTGTTCCCACACTACCCCTCCCCCAACCCCCTGGCTGCACTGTTTTCTTCATAGACCATCTTTCTGTCTGGGTTTATATCCTTGATGTTGGTTTCCTCGTCTGATGCTTCTCTTCCACACTGGAACCAACACTCTGTAAGTCCACCTATTTCATCTCATTCGTCACGGAGATGAAACAGCCTGCCACATAACAGGTGCTCAGTAAACATCTCTGGGGTGAATGACCTGAGTTGCTATAGTAACAGACTCTGTCTCTTCCACTTTGAGTGGCATGACCAGAGACCGCCTTCTGTCATGCTCCACTTTAATGTGGCAAGCCCCAGAAAGGCAACCGGAGAAAGGCGAGAACACCATCCTACCAAAGGGACTCGGACTGTCCTGGCGACGGATCTTCTAACCCAGCCATACTTCTGGCTATTGCTCCATGTCTCACAGCACAGTTCCACAGACTGGGTACAGTTTAAAGAAAAGAGCTTTGTTTTCACGGTTCTGACCTAAGGCTGGTGGGGTGGGAGGGGGTAGAGCTCACTGAGTGGTGACTTTTATTTGCTGTCGAAGCCCTGAGGCAGCACAGCCTACGAAACAGCTGGGTGTGTACACGGCTAGTCCTCTGGTCTCCCTCCTTAGAACGGTCCTGGGATTCCATCGTGGGGACCCTACCCTAACCACCTCCAAAGGTGTCTCTAAGTCAACACCATAGTCAGACTAAGCTCCTGCTCTCTCACAACCTCGCGGGGGACCTGAAACACTGTGGCACTCAAACCTCATCCAAGTCGTGGTGCCAGTGTCTCCGCGGGCTCCTTCATTGCTTTGCTTTCATTCCTGAGGTTCTAGAAACCGGCCCCAGAGCCTCATGCATGTCGCACGAGATCCAAACGGCTGAGATACATCCCCGGCTCCCCGGACCCCCTGTTTTAACAGCGGCAAACCAACAAGGCCATTTTGTCGATACACACTTCACTAGCGTGAACCACACAGTGCTCGCAGACGTTTTCTCATGTTTGTGCAAAAGATTTTACTTGTTTGAGTGCTTTGCTTACGTGTATCTATGCACCACAGCATGCAGTACCTACGGAAGCCACCAGAGGGTGCCAAAACCCCTGGCAGTAGACAATACGTGGTTGTGAGCGGCCATGTTGAGGGCTGAGAACTGGAGTTCTGTTTTCCGCTCTTGTTGTGTGTGACTGTGCCACAGCATGGGTGGAGAAGGCAGGGGCAAGTGTTGGGGGTTGGTCCTCCCCTTCTGCCTTGGGTCCTGAGGGTCAAAGTCGGGTTGCTAGGGCTGTGTGGCAATGGCTGTTACCCATGGGGCCGATTCCCCGGTCATCTTTTCAGCTCTTACTAATCATCAAATTCAGCAAGATTGCACGTGGTGCCCTGTGTGGCCTTGGGTGGCTCAGCTCGGTTGGTGCTGACTGAAGGAGTGCAGATTGTTAGATTGTCTTCGCCGCCACAGTTTCACACTGTGAACGGGTCCTCCGATCACAAGATGAGATGAGTCCTAGGCCAGCCTGGGCTATGTAATGAGGTGCTATCTCCAAAGCAGGCCAACAGAAACCGGGCAGGAGACACAACAATTAATGTAACAAAGTTACTTAGAAGAAAGAGGACCTAGCAGACACCATCCTTAGGAACATGCCTGCCACATAAACTTGAGGACCTGAGTTTGGGGAACCCCGGGAAAAGTCCAGTGCAGTGTCCCACGTCCACACACTGATCTGGGGGTGCAGAGGGAGGCAGATCCCTGGAGCACACTGGCCAGAATGATTAAAAGTCTGGGGAGAGGCCTTGCCTCAAAAGTTGGTATCAACTTCTAGTTTCCATGCACTCTGCACACACCCAGAAAAGCATATGCACACAATTGAAGTGGGTATATCTGTGTGAGTCCCAGGCCAGGCAGGGCTACATAGTAACACAGTGAGTCCTTGTCTAAAAACAAAAACAAAACAGGAAGCAGAGGAGAAGCCGCCACCAGTCTGCCTGGCTTCAAACCCCAGCTCAGCTTCTTCCTAACAGGCCTCTGCAGGACAGGGTCTTTCTGTGCCTCCATTTTCTCCATCCATAACAGGGAACGTCCTATAACTAGCAGCTGAAGAGCTGTGGAGACAAATGAAACACTGACTTGAGCTGGATGCGCCTAGTCAGAGCTAAGTGCCGGCCGCTGCGGTGTGATTCAGTGTTGCACAAGTCAGCGGCCATAAAAGCCTCTATCACACAGCCCACCCCCTCACACCCATACACCCCCAACACATACACATGCACACACGTGCACATACATGCAACACACATGCACATACATGCAACACACATACACACCACAGCTCATGCAGCAGACCCCACGTACAACAGAACTTCCACAGGACGCCCTCGAGCACACACGCACGCACACCACAGCTGAACTTGTTTCATATTCTATCTGTTGTGTGCTTTGTGGCTTCATGGACATTCCAGCCAAACCCTTCCTTGCTCACGACCTTCGCTGCTCTCCCCCGCTGACTGTCATTGTGACCTGATGCTAGAGCAACTTAGCAGTCATTCTGATTGCTCCCGCACGCAGCATGATGCTCGTTATCCGTTTACTTTCATGACCTCAGCAGCAGTATCTCCTCCAACACTACTGTTTGAGAACAGAGCCATAGGTTATGTAGACTTGGATTCGAATCCTGATACCGCTGCTTGCAGCTATGGGAGTGCAGGTTAGGGAGCTGCTCAGCTTCTCTGGCTGCGACATTATTCTCACGGAAAGGATCAGGAAATACAGATCAGGGAGACCAAATTAGTAAACGCAGGTCTCCTCGGGTACGGCGGTGCATGCCTGGACTCCCAGTGCTTGGGAGAAACTGAGGCAGGAAGATGGAGCGTGTGAGAACAGCCTTAGCTACCCAGTGAGACCCATTCTCAAAAAGAAAAAGGAAACAAAACATTATGAGTCTGTGTTGTTGCCTGTTTTGCTAAAATTAAAAAAAAAAATCCCCTTTAGTGGCTCTTAAATGAATTAAAAGAACGGCTGTTTATTGCTTTCACTAGAGCTTGGCATATGGAGAACCAGGCAGCTACAGCTGTATTCAGTAAGTGCTGGCAGAGACTGATGATGTGTCTTTAGACCAGAGACTTCGCCTTGGATAAACTGTTCACAGGTAAGGTAACTGCAGTGGTGCCTTGGCGGGAGCATCTCTGCTCTAGATTCCCCCGCCTGCCGCCCAGCCTTGTGTGGTAACCGAGCCATTTCCCTCCGTGAAATTTGAGAGGTGACATTTTGACATTGTTTCATTTGGTTTTGTTTCCTCTTAAGTGGGCAAGCTCAACCTGTTTCTCAATTTAGCCAGAGCGAAGGAAGAAGGATTTTGAGCGGCTGTGAGAGTGGAGCTGGGCCTGCCTCCTCCCCCTCCTCCCCCTCCTCCTGAGACAGGCCTTTTCTTCCCTCCTCTGCCCTGCACTGGCGATTCCTCCAGGCTCACTCCAAGCACCAGTTCTTTCTCAGATGCCTCACCTGCCCTCCCGCTGTCAACTAGCCTGAGGAGGCACACACAGGAAGCCTCTCAACAAACTCACCCTTCTCCACAGCGGCTGTCAGGGGAACACCAAGTCCCCCTCCAGGACGCCACAGGCTCAGAGAGGCTGGGATGTAGTTCGGTGGAGATTTTATCTAACCCTAGCACCAGAAAAAGACACACACAGAGAGAGAGAGAGAGAGAGAGAGAGAGAGAGAGGGAGGGAGGGAGGGAGGGAGGAAGGAAGGAAGGAAGGAAGGAAGGAAGGAAGAAGGAAGGAAGAAAGGAAGAAAGGAAGAAAGGAAGAAATGCCATGTCTCCAGGTCACGAAAAATCTTTAGTTCACCAGGCTTTCACTGTAGCAATGGAAGCTTACTATTTTTATTTTTTGTTGGTTTTAATGGGTATGTGTGTGTTACTGGGTATTGAGACCAGGCTCTCGTGTATGCTAGGTAAGGATCATCTACTGAGTCGTTAGCCGATTTTTGTTTTTGTTTATTTGTTTCAGTTTGTCTGTTCTTTGTTTTTGTTGGAGACAGGGTCTCCCTGGCTAGCCTACAACTACCTATGTAGACCAGGCTAGCTTCAATCTCACAGAGATCTGCCTGCCTCTGCCTCCCAAGTGCTGGGACTGAAGGCGTGTGCCTCCAGGCCTGGCAAGCAGGAGCCTTTTTTAAGTTCAGCATTAAGCACTTTCGAGTTGTTGGCTCATCACCACCTCCTGAACAAACACTCATTAAGCACCGACTCCCCGGCCCACGTGCAGTCCCTCATCCCCATTCCACTTTGGACATGCCCCTTCAGGAACCTTGGGGAAGTGAGGCCGGGGCATGCGTGCCTGAATGACAGACACTCTCGTAGCAAGATGTAAGTACCAAGATGCTCTCCCCCACTGCACTGGTCTTGACTGACAGTCTGCAGAGGCCGGACAGGAGGTCTCTCTTTCGTCCTAAAGTAACCTTTCCCCACAGACCTGAACACTTAAAAGATCGTTGGATGAATTTGTGATCATCATCCCAATAATAAAAATAGGTGGGGCAGGGTGGCTCATGACCCAGCCCTTGGGAGCTGAAGCAGGAGCGTGGGAAGACTAGCCTCTGCTATGTATAAGTCCCAGGCTAGCCTAGGCTACATAGAGAGGCCTTGTCCCAAATAACCAAAACACACACACCTTCTGTGATCTACTTCAGTTCATCTTTTGCCCTGAAAGCCAACGCAGCTGAGAATCCTTTCATTGCTGCCAGGAAAGCCTTCCAGCTTCTCTTCCCCCCCCCCTTCCTTGGTGCAGTAGCTGCTTCTGGCTCTCCAGCCTGCCTCCCTCAACCTCCAACCCCAGGCTTCCCGCCAGCTCCTTTGAGAAGTAGGTGCTCTCTCTCAGAAAGCTGCCAAGCCCTCCCTGTGGTTTCTAACACTTAAAGAACCCCAGGCTACCCCTGAGCACCAGCCCTCCCCAACCCTTCCCACCCCCCACCTCTCCCCCTCCCCCCTCCCCTCTCCCCCTTCCCATCCCCACCACCACCCCCACCACCACCCCACCCTGGGCTTCCCCTTCAGAGAACTGGCTCAGCTGTTGGCTGGTAAATGAACAAGCTATCACCAGGCAACAGCTGGGCCTGCAGCCGGATGACGCCAGGCCTGATGCTCCTCCCAGCCTCACCCAAATCTGTTTGTTTGGGCTCAGCCGCCTTTGCAAGGCTCTCTCTGGCCAGCCAGTTTGCAAGAGCTCTTTCGCTGGTTGGCTGCCGGCCGGGCTGAGGTCAGAAGCCCTGGATTCGGGGAAGGCAGCTCCCTGCCTGGGCAGGAATTCTTTTGGCACCCTGGGGTGTTTCCCCACCATGGTTTTAAGATCCAGAAGAACCCAGTGTGATGGCACACATGCTAACCCCTTGGGCGAAGTGGAAGCCGCAAAGGACGGTGGGGCATCAGATAATTCCCTAAGGTGCTGACCCCGCCTCAACCCCAGAGCCCTGCTGACCGCGACGGCGTGACTAAAGGCTAGCCCGCTGTTCAATAAAACTAGAGAAGCATTTCAGAGGCTGGACGAGGGGAATGATGGGCACCGAAGGCTGAAAGGGTGAGGAAGGGGTGATGAACTCTTGCCAACAGGAACTGGGTGAGACTATAGAGAAGGCTGATGTACTGTGGGGCTGGGGACGTAGCTCAGTGGTTGAGCACTTGCTTAATGTGCGCACGATCCTGGGTTCATCACACACACACACACACACACACACACAAGGCAACAGAACACATTTCAAAAGGCTGGAAGAACTTTGAAGGCTTTTATCATAAAGAAACGATCAGTGGGGCTGGCTAGACAGCTCATCAGGTAAGGGTGCTGGCCACCAAACCTGACGACCCAAGTCCGAGCCCCAGAACCCACGTGGTAGAAGACAGGTCCTCAAGGGTCAAGGCTACTGAAGAGAGCCGGGTTCCTAGCCAGCCTTGTCTTGCTGATGAGCGCCCTCTGCTGGTAATATTCCTCCAGGCAGGTGCCTGCTACCACTTGCGGACTTGGGGGGGGGTGCCTCCGTTAGAGGCATTCTGAGGGATCTGGTCCTAGGATGACTGCCTGAATAGACACAGGTCCCCCCCTCCCCCATCAGGGCTGCGCTGACAGCTATGTGAGCATTTGACACCTCTAAGAGAGCATCAAGGAGGGCCGTAAACTGTCTACCTTAGTGAAGAAGACTTAGGTTGAGATTTCACAGCTCAGGGAAATGAAGACCCTGCCACAAAACACTGTCCTCAGCCCAAATTCTTCACACGATACCCTGGCCTTCTGCTTCCAGCCTTGAGCTCCTTCCCCCTTGGGGTACCCCCTGGTCTCCTAGACAAGCATCCACACATACTTGTGATCCACAGAGTGGACCTGCCACTACCCTTTCTTCAAAAAATTCTCCCAGTCTCCTCCTTCCTCAGGACCAGCCAACCTCCCTGACATCCTAGCCAGCAGGCAATCCTCACACCTGCGAAACCATTTCATCCACGTGTGCTGTCACACAGAAGACGTAGCCTTTGGAGAGATGGGACCTGCCACGGGTTCAGGCCTCTGATCTGCCACCTACTAGTTGTGTGGTGTGAGGGAAGTGACGTCACCCTGTCAGCTCTACAGCTCACAGGACACGTGGGAGCGGGGAACACACTTTCAGCCCGTCCCGGGCTTTGCTGCTGACACGACATAATTTGGGCAGGGCTTACGAAGCAGAGCAGTGCCCAGAGCATCTAAGGCCATCTTGGGCGTGTCCCAGACAAACGTAATCTGTGTAATCGAGACAGGGTTTCTCTGTGTAGCCTTGGCTATTCTGGAACTCACTCTATAGATAGACCAGACTGGCCTCAAACTCACAGAGATCCACCTGCCTCTGCTTCCCAAGTGCTGGGATTACAGGCCTGTGCCACTGTGCCCGGCTAAGAGTGGGGATTTTTTTT
The DNA here is from genome assembly GCF_030254825.1 of Meriones unguiculatus. Lineage (NCBI taxonomy): Eukaryota > Metazoa > Chordata > Mammalia > Rodentia > Muridae > Meriones > Meriones unguiculatus. The sequence continues at coordinate 92,406,727 of NC_083355.1, read as the reverse complement.
TTCAGGACTTTATACACAAGGGGAAAAAAGCGCCAAACTTTTAAATTAGAAAAAAAAATTAACATAGAGCTGGCTAGATGACTCAGTATGTAAAGCATTTGTTAGACCAGCCCGGTGCCCTGTTTCTGATTCTGAAGCCCATATGCAGAGGGAGGGAGAAAGCCTGCTCCACAAAACATCTTCTGACTCCTGCATGTGCCTAATGACATGCATATCCGTACACACACACACACAAATAATAGTGATAATAATGATGAATAAACTTTAAGAGAAGATATTTCACATATATCGTATTAACACTTTCCACTTTAAACTAATGCAGCCGTAAACTATAGTTTCAACATTTGGATGCTTTTCGGCAAGAGCGATATGAACACTTGACACAAAGGACATTTTTGTGTTGCCCTGCACTCTCAGAATTCCTTACATGGCTAATATGTTTAAAAAAAAATAAAGTCTATGCTTTAACAAAGGAAAGTGTCATAAGAGTTGGCACCAGCGAGACTGGAGGTTGATGTGCAAAGAATGAAGGGGGACCTCTTTCAACACGATATACAAGGTTAATTCAAGATGGGGTTCTGAACGTAACCCCGAAGAAACATTGGTTCATTATTTGTGAGGCCCTGGGTTCAATCCCCAGTACCAAAAGGAAAAGGGATAAAAACAAATTCACAACAGAACAAAGACTTAAGACCTAAGACTATATTAGAAGCAAACATAAGGCAAACGTTGACATTGGGCCCAGCCTGGTGGTGCATGCCTCAGTTCCTGGCACTCAGGAGGCAGGTAGATATCTGTGAGTCTGAGGCCAGCCTGGCAAGACGTTCTTCGGATGCATGTGCTGCCCAGTGGTAGTGTTCTGCAATCATGTACAAGGTTGGGGTTTGATTTCCATCATTACAGAGAGGGTGAAATTGTCATCAAAATAAAATAGCCTGGAAGAAAATATTTGAAAATCACATATGTATCTGATAAAGGATTAATATCCAGAATATATAAAGAATTAATTTAAAAAAAAATAGCTAGGCAGTAGTGACACACGAAAGGTGGAGAGGTATCCCAGCACTTAGGAGGCAGAGGCAGGTGGATCTCTGAGTTCAAGACCAGCTTGGTCTGCAGAGAGAGAGTTCCAGGACAGGCAGGCCTATCTCAAAAGCCAAAAAAGAAAAGAAAAAAAGAAGGAAGGATGGAAGAGAAAGAAAGAGAGAGAGAAAGAAAGAAAGAAGAAAGAAAAAAAGAAAGAAAGAAAGAAAGAAAGAAAAATAAAAAGAAAGAAAGAAAGAAAGAAAAAAAGAAAGAAAGAAAGAGAAAGAACCCAAACCCATGCAATCCAGCTCAAAAAATGGGAGGCAAAGAAGACTAGGTGTATGAACCAATGGTAGAGCAATTGCCTAGCTTGTGCCAGGCTCCAGATTTTAATTTTCAGCTCCACAAAAAGAAAACAAACAGAAACACACTAATAAAAATGAAAAATGGACAAAGAACTGAACACATATGTCTCCAAAGATGAAACATGGGTGGCCAATAAGTCCATGAAAAAAAAAAAACGCTGCTCAGCGTTCCTGGGCACCAGGACCACCTCAACTCCATCAACACGGTATCAACAGGCCCTATGAGGCCCCGAAAATGGGTGAGCCCTGCAGCAGCCATGGAAAGCAGTGTGCTCACTCCTAAATAAATAATTAAATTAAATTAAAGCAACATATGGTCCAGCAATTCTACTTCCGTATGTGCTCTTAAACGTTCTGGGGCAGAACCACATAGAAACATTCGTGTACCCGGTAAATATCTACATTATCCACAAAGGGAAAAAAAAAAAATGAAGCAACCCAGTGCTCATCAACAGTAGAAATAAGATGGTAAATGCTATTTGCATGTCTTACCATGACCTTTTTAAATGGAAAAAAAAAAAAGTAGGACAGCTTAAAAAAATATACTAGTGCCAATAGAGGAAGGGGCCCACGAAAGTCGTGATTCAAGTCTTAGTAGACAAGCTCCCAACATTAAAAGGGGTGTGCGATGCAAAACAGCGGAGAGAGCCGGAGGAAAATGTCCAGTAGCTGAGGGTAGCTTCCAGGCCCAGGATTCTCCCGCTCCGGCAATTCCTTGTGTCTCTGGGTGGCAGAGGTCCTGAACAGGGTGAGTGAATTCTGAGGCGCTTTTCCTAACCTTGTGCCCATGTGCCTTTGGCAAAAGAGCTTTTTCCGCCAAGAATTTTGTCCTTGTCATATCCCATAGTGGCCAGAAGGGGGCGCAGCGACTCAATATTAAGGTGGAAATGACAGCCCCGTAGCGTAAGCGGCAGGAGGAAGACGATCCTGGAGCTGGCTAAGTATCTTCCACACTTCCCTGCTTCCTTAATCCTCGGGCATCCATCAAGACAGAATTAAAGCCCTTCTGAGGTGGGGCGGGGCACATTGTATGGATCTCAAATGAACCGGTTTGTTCGCTTTCTGTAAATGCCCAAGGGGTGCCTACGGCAGATGGGCTTTCCATAATCTACCAGAGCTAAAACATTTAATTTCTCCCCACAAGGAGTTTCGGGGCTAGAAGCGTACAGAGGGGAGGATCCTGAGACTATGGGGGGGGGCGCCCTGGGCGGCTGGTTTATGGGGAACAGTGTGGTAGGCCAGGCTTAGGAAGTAAACTTTAAGCTTGAGGGCTGAGGGATGCCTAGGAGTTGGCTGGGAGAACAGTGGGAGGCCCTGCCAGGGGAGAAGGTAGGAAGGTCCCAGACCGGGGAAGAGCAGGGATGCACTCGAGGAACGGGAAGGATAGGCACCGCCTGAGCAAGAGGGGACCAAGGGGAAACAGAAGACAGCAGAACCACGGATCAGACACACAGGGCCCCCTCTGACCTAGGAAGTGGGCTCTCGGGGCCTCAGGTCACTGTTTACCAGGATTCACCGGGAATGGGAGTGTGCTTGAGTTGGAATATCTGTACATATGAGTGCAGGCACCCTCAGAGCCCAAAGGCATCAGATCCCCTTGAGTTACAAACCTGTAAATTGCCTGGCATGGCTGCTGGGAGCCAAACCTGGGTCCTCTGGAGAAGCCAACAGCAAGTGCTCTTACTTGTTGAGCCACCTCTCTAGACCCTGCTCCATATTAAGAACAAAACCAAAAACACTTTTGAATATCACGCATAGTGCCACATACACATAATCCAGCACTTTGGAGGACGAGACAGAAGGAACCCAAGTTTGAGGCAAGCCTGGGCTACCTGGGGAGACCCTGTTTCCAAAAATCCTAAAACAGATGAACAAGGGCTGGAGAGATGGCTCAGAAGTTAAGAGCACTGACTGTTCTTTTAAAGGTCCTGAGTTCAATTCCCAGCAACCACATGGTGGCTCATAATCATCTGAAATGAGATCTGGTGCAGGCAGAATATGTATAAATAATGAATAAATAAAATTAAAAAAATAATAAATGAACAAACCAGCTAGGAGAAACAAGTACTACATCCAGACAGCTTCCCACTCGAAAAGGACAAGCTAGAAATCAGAAGCCATTTCCAAGCACATGCTGTGCCAATGTACCTACTTTAGAAACGTTTTCCAGAAAGTTCTCAACACAATTGTCTAAGAGCCAGGCATGGTAAGCACACACCTGTATTTCCGGCATGTCAGAGGCAGAGGCAGGAGGATCACCACAAACTGAAAGCCAGCCTGATCTTCATTGGATTATATGATCTCAAAAACAAAAAGCAACTGTAGCTCAGCAGGAGGCTGCTTACCTTGAATGTGTGAGGCCATAAATTCAACTCCTACCATCGCAAAACAAAAAAGGGAAGAAAGAAAAATAACAACAAAACAACTGTATTACAAAGCTTGTGCCATATTCCAACTCTACAGTTGAGGGAAGTAGTGCTTTTCTCAGCTGTAAAGAGGGTTTAGCCAGGCGTTGGGGACACAAGCCTTTTAATCCCAGGACTCGGGAGGAAAAGGCAGGCAGATCTCTGAGTTCAAGGCCAGCCTGCTCTACCGAGACAACCATGGATACACAGAGAAACCCTGTCTCAAAGAAGAAGGAGGAGGAGAAGAAGAAAAAGAAAGAGAAGGTGTGTAACTTCTTCCCCATACACAGTGTTTGGTAGCATCCTTGCACGTGCTGGGGACCTGACGTGTTTTGGATTTTGTAGCTATCCGATATACTAAACAGGACATCTTGAGGACGGAACCACATCTAAGCATGCTTCCTGTCTAAAGCAGCCTGGTTCAGAAGAGAGGCGCCTGAGATGGGAAGGGACCCTCCCCACCCTCCTGGCTCTGATTGCCCTCTCTCCCTGGCTGGCAGCCAAGACTTTTCAGCACAACTGACCAAACCTCCTACAAAACAGCTTACTCCCCTTTCTGAGAAAGTTCACAAGTGAGATTGTTAAAAAAAAAAAAAAAAGGCTAATCCGTGTTTTAATTAGGATCCCTCTGAGCTATGTGTTCTCTACTAGCTCTCCTTCTCCAGCACAATACGGCGGCCCTCCCCCAGGGGGGGGTGGAGTCCCTTCAGAACAAAAAACGCCTATAATGTTAGCACTCAAGAGGCTGACACAGATGACCGGAGGGTCTCCCTGACCACTGAGGTGGACTCCTCAGGCACCACGCTACATTAATAGCCTTAAGATCCCTTTTGTTGAGATTTCACTACGTGGCTTTGGCTGGCCTCAAACTCGCGGAGAGCTGCCTGCCCTCCCGAGTGCTGGCATGAAAGTTGTACACCACCGTGCCTAGCACCTGATGCTAATTTTAACCACTATTTTAGAGTACCTGTGTTTTAGCTGTGCTCTGTCTTGGGATTACATGTAGAATTTTGCATTGAGGCCTCAGTGTTTCAGTTTTGTTTTCTTTTTCTTACATAATTGAGTCTGGCTTCAAACTTACTGGGCAGTTGAGAGATGCCTTGAACTTGTGATGCTCTTCCTGCCTGCACCTCCCCAATTCTGGAATTTCAGGCCAGTGCCTGTGCCATCACATCTGATTTTATGCAGAGTTGAGTTCCAGCAGCAGCACTCGAAGAAAAAGCAGAGACAAAAAAAACTTCCGGGCGCGGTGGTGCACGCCTGTAATCCCAGCACTCCGGGAGGCAGAGGCAGGCAGATCTCTGTGAGTCTGAGGCCAGCCTGGTCTACAAAGCAAGTCCAGGACAGCCAAGGCTACATAGAGAAACCCTGTCTCAAACAAACAAACAAACAAAAACAAAACAAAACAAAACAAAAAAAACACCTTACGCAGGCATTGGAAAGTTAGAGTGAAAACTGGTGACAGTGGCTGTCCTTGTGAAAAAATAACAGTCATTTTAAATTTTCTTCATATATTCACTGTCTGAATTTTCGAAGTTTTTTTTTTAAGCCAGGAATATCTATTTCTTTTGGAAAGAAAGGGTAAGGCAAATTATGCTTTGCCATCTATTTTAAAAAAAAGAAACAAAACATTGCTCTGCTGAGAACATTTTAAAATATCTCCTTTTTATAAAAGCAATTTGTGCTCACCAGAAAAAAAAAAAAAAAAAAAAAAAAACAGTCATAAAGCACAGATGAGCAAAGAAAAGAAAATACCTTCCTCCTCCCCAGGCACCACCATGGCTTTGCAAGATGGGTTTTTGGTGGTGGTGGTTGGTTGGTTGGTTTGGTTTGGTTTGGTGATTTTTGTTTGTTTGTCTGGTTCCCACAGAGCTGCTGCGGGGCCTGCTCACCAGAGCCCACCCTGTTGCTGTTACTAGAAATTGGAAGGAGGTTTCCAATTTTCTTTGTGCTCCCCAAAAAGCAACCCCAGAGTTTGCTTAGCTTTGACTCGTGTTTGGGATCCTCAAAGAAGAGCTTACGTGACGGGAGACCCCTGGCCCTCATCAGTTTTAAAGCAGGAGACACTCTGATGTCTTACAAGGGACAGGAGCTGACACCGGGTACCAGAGCTGTCCAGTGCGGGGTCCTTATTACGATTCCCAGCACATCGAGATTGCAACACTCTAACGCTAGACGATTTCGTAACCCGCTTCCTTCTTCAAAAAGAACTGAAAGATCCAGCCATTTGCATAGCTCAGTTAGTACTTTTCCACACACTCGAAGTCGAAGGGAATTGAGATGATGGTGGCTCCCACAGCCCTCCTCCTCCCCCTTCTCTGGTAATCGCTGGCAACTGGTCCCAGGGTGCCCTCAGTTAAGGCTTGGAGCTGCAGCTCGGAGGAGCTGTGCAGGCAGGTTCTTCACTTACTAGGACCAAGAGTCCGTGTCCTGGGCCAAGATGTGCCTGGGCCATTCTCACACACGCAACAACAATCGGTTGCCAAGGCCCACCCAGCACACACCCTCGGGTGCTGAAGCCCCCCTCCCTGGAGGAGGGCAGGAGAACCTACGGGGCCTGGCATCTAGCCCCACTGGGTCCACACCCTCAGCATAGCCATGGGGCAGAACTGTTCCTAGAGTGAAGGGCTGTGCCGCTCACACCTGTGGGGCTGGCTGGTTCCTGGTTGCTTCAGAAATGACAGGTGCTCACGGCCCAGCCTCTCCTCCCCTGCCAGCTGGCTAACCGGTCTTGTTCCGAGCCCATGAACTCTGTCTCTCTTAAAACTTCTAGGATTTTTGGGACCCCGTTTGTCTTTACAGGGCCTCCCCTTATACCTAATACTGGTAACTCCTGACTTTAAGCTCCTGATATACCAGGCAGTTTATGAGGCCTTAACCCGGCAGTCTTTGGAGACAGATGTAAGTATGCCTACCTCATACAGTTTATAAGCTCAGCTCACACCCTGGCACTTGTGTATGTAGGAGAAAGCTGGGGACAGCAGAGGAAACCATCCAAGGCCACGCAGCAAAGGGAGTCTGGACTTGAGGCTAGCTCTGACGCCTTCACCGTCTCTCCAGCCACAGAGGACCCCTCCCTTTTTCTCCTTCCTTTCCTGGTTGCAGCCCTCCCTCCTCATTTTTCTGAGTCTACTGCAAACTTCCAGCTTCCTCATCTCACTCCAGGGGGTGGTAATTCTCTTGTGAAATGACGTGTTGTGCAAGGCCCTTCCGTCAGATCACCCTCTACAGGCCCCCACCACTGAGAACTAGGAGTTCTAGAAGGCTTATCTGGGCAGAGGACTAGAGCGCGTCTGTAGAAACGGCCAGTCAGAAAGCAACCACTTATTGAAAACCATTTTGGTCCCCAGCCCTGTGGAAGGCCCTATAGGGGACAACATATGACCTCCCACCTCCAAGGAAACAATCAGTGAAGAAGCCAGCATATAGGCTCCACTTGGTGGTACGGACCCCTACCACAAACCCCATATGGTGATACTTACCGGTACTTGCCACCCACAGAAGACCGACACAGGAGGGCTGTGAGTTTGAAGCCAGTGTGCACTACATAGCCAAACTCAGTCTCAAAAAATAAAAATAAAAGCTGGGCGGTGGTGGGCACACCTGTCCCAGCACTCCGGGAGGCAGAGGCAGTCGGATCTCTTGTGAGTTCAAGGCCAGCCTGGTCTACAAAGCAAGTCCAGGACTGCCAAGGCTACACAGAGAAACCCTGTCTCAGAAAGAAAAATAAAATAAAGTAAAAATAAAGATCAAACGAATGGTGGGATGGATGGATAAAGAAAAGAAAAGAAAAGAAAAGAAAAGAAAAGAAAAGAAAAGAAAAGAAAAGAAAAGAAAAGAAAAGAAAAGAAAAGGGGGCTGTCCACATAGTCAGAGGGTAGAGGTATTTGCTGCACAAGCCATATGGCCTGAATTCCATCTCCAGAACCTTTATAAAGATGGAAGGAGAGAGCCAGTTCCACAGAGTTGTCCCTTGACCTCCACATATACACCGTGACACACACATACACACGCATGCACGTGCCACAGCAGCGGATTGAGTTTTTCCAGAGGGAGAATGGAAGACCACCCTAGCTGTCCCACTCAGTGCAGCTGAGTCACAGCAGGCTGACGAGAGAGCAGAGTCAGGGAACTTATTTCAGCGATGGGGCCTGAAATACGGTTGGGAAGAGACGAGGGAGTGGGTGTAAAAAGCAGTCCTGGGAAGAGAAATTACAGAACGGTTTCCCTACGTCCGCAAATCCTCAGAAATAGAGAGAAAACAGCTGGAGTCACTCGGTGATTCGGTTTGCTCTGGGTTTCACCTGCCAGGTTGGCTCTTCCCAGCCGAGTGGTCTCTCAGTGTGGCTCGGCAGGTAGGGGTGACTGCTGCCCACGCGTGACAACCTGAGTTCGATTCCCCGGGCACGGTGGGACAGAAGAAACGACTCTCACACTTGGTCCCCAGGCCTCCTCACAGCAAACACCACGGTGGAACTGGAGGGGGGTTACACTTGGCTCCGGTAACCACCAGGTGGCAGAGCTGCTGCTCTGAGGCGGCCGCACCGAGAACAGGGAGAGGGAAGAGGGCGAGTCCCAGACCACTCCTCACACCGGCTGCTGAGCGGCCGCGAGGAGGCCCCAGTCAACGCTGAGGCTCAGGTGTCTTCAGAGCCAGCCTGGAGGTCAGACAAGGGGTTGTGAGGAGCATCCGGAGGAGGCCGAAAGAGAGTTTTGACAGATACCTTCCTGCAGCCGGGCTCCTAAGAAACCTTCGAAGCAGCCCAGGGTTGCTCCTGGTAGCCTGCCCACCAGCCGCAGTCTGAGCAGGGAACAAAGCCCTAATGGGGTTTCCACAGGGCCGACTGCGGTTCTCACCCTTCTCTAGACAAAGATCCAGCCACGCTAGAGAGCGGCTTTAAGGAGTAAACACCTCTTGACAATCTTTTCATTCTGTTGCTGAGTCGTGACAGTAGGCATCCTTAGACCCCTAGATGCAATATTTAGCCCAACTGTACATCAGCTGAGCCAAGCAAATAGGGTCCTGGGCTCAGGTCTAGGCGGGTCTCCATACCCACTAATGAGAGGGAAGGACAGTTTAAAGCCAGAAACCCGACTTTTCTCTGTTTCTAGCTATCTGTCCTAGCTTGATTTGGGTGAGCCAACTTCCCCGAGCCTCAGTGTCCTTGTCTGTGAAATGACAAGTTTAATCTGAAGTCCCTCCCAGCTTTGACATTCTGGAAAACACCCACTCCTGTGGCCAAGAGGATTGGGGGGACGTGGGCGACCGCAGCAGGGCAGGGGAGTGTGTCGGCGTTGGGGGGAGAGAGGCCTCCTGGAGAACTGGCCCCGCACGTCTCGTGGACTGCCACGGAGCAGCCAGCCACGGCCACTGCGGCACCGCGCGCCCCACCTCCGCCCCTCCCGCCCTGCCGCACACACCCACGGCTCCTCCGAGACTTCTGGAATCTCGGCGGATTCCTTTACATCCGCATGTTTATTGCCCTTTACATCCTCGAATCGTTTTGCATCAGCAACCCCTGCCGCGCGATTATTAATCATCTCAATCTTCCCTCCGCCTGTAAAAAGGAATTGCGGGGTCCGGACTTCTGAAGGTGAAAACCCTGCCTCGGATCCATTCATTCAATCGCCAGTTAACTCGAGTTAATTAAGCGTCTAATAAAAGCGAGCCCCGGGGGACCCACAGACAACAACTAACGCAGGCGTAAGAACGGCAGGGGTCCCCAAGAACCTCACCCCACTTCGCAATTATGTCATCAGGAGGGGGGTCAGTTAGAAGGTGATGGAAGACCTCGCTAGCAAGAGGACAGGGCTGCAAAGAGAGCGGCCCCGCCCCCCGGCCAGAAGAAGTGGCCTTCCCAAGGTCACGTATGTCCCAGGGGAAAACACAGATCCCCCCACCCCCCGCGTCTATCCTCAAAGCTTTCCACTGCGCCACTGACGAGAATCTGAAATCAAGTGTATCAAGAAGAGCGAGGGTTAGACCACGACGGCTCCCAGGATTTCCGGGCACAGAAAAGCAAAATCGTGATCCCCGGTCACCCACACGGAACCGAGGAGCCAGGCCCTAGGCTTTGACTGCAGCCTCCACTAGCGGGGCCCCGGGAAAGCTGGCGACCCGAGCCCCCGCCCGCCTCCGCAGGGTCGGGGGAGGAGGAGGGGTGCGCAGCCCGGGGCTCCGCGGGGCCGCGCGGGGGCGGAGCCGGCCAGGGGGCGGGGCGCCGCGGGAGTCCGCTCCAGCCCCTCCCCGCCCGCAGCGCCCCTTCCAAATATGGGCAAAACGGAAGCGGCGGGCAGACGTCACGGCGCCGGGTGGGAGCCGCTGACGGGAGGCGCTGACGGCGCCTACGTGTCACCATGGAAACCAAACAGTAAATAGAGGACTGGCGGGCTCCTGGCGTTGCCTGCAGGAGCGAGCTGACCTGGAGCAAAGGGCCGGAAGCTGGGAAGGGCTGGGAGACACCTTGGCCTCAGCAGAGCAGGGCGCGGGCGCCGAGAAATTGCCGGGAGGGAGGGAGCAGGGGCGCTGAGACCCCGGGGAAGCCCGCAGAGAGGAATCTTCCTGCCCTTCCCGAGCGTCTCAGTGGCCTGCAAGGTTGCTGCAGACTTTAGTTTTTTCTTACTGGCCGCTGAGCATGCAGGGGACTGCCCTCAAATTCCAGCGGCGCCACTCCACGTGGTTAATAAAGTGCAGGCCACAGTCTTTCTGTGCCCTAGGCTGTCCGTAGAGGGTATTTGTGACTATTTTATTTATTTGTGACATGGTTTCACGAACTCCTTGTCGATCTGGACTTCCCTGGGGAGCTGAGAAATGACCTCGAACGTCTGATCCCGTTGCTTCCTCTTCCCAAATAGGTGCCACGGTACCCTGTTCAAACAGTTCTGGGGCACTTCTTTCACGCTAGGCAAGCACGCCAGTAACTAAAGCACAACCCCAGCCCTGTGACTGCTGTTAGTAAAAATCTGTCTTAATTATTTCTTATGTTTGTCTCTATGCACGTGTGTACAGGTGTGCCGGATGGATGTGCCGAGAACCAGATTCAAGTCCTGTGCAGGAGCAGTGTACCCTGTTCACCGCTGAGCCATCTCTCCAGTCCCACCCCCTTTTAAAAAGGAAAAAAAAAAAAAAAGTAGACTCTTTTTAAGTAGTGCTTAGCACACTGGGAGCCCAAGTTAGTGCTGGCTGCCCTATTCTTCAAAAGCTTACCACTACATCACACCACCAACCCACATCGTGTTTTTCTGCTTGGCCTTTAGTTTCAAAGCAAACAACATTAAGGCTTCCATTTTAAAAAGCACACAAAGAAATTAACATCTAGCCGGGTGCTGGTGGCACAGGCCGTTAATCCCAGCACTCAGGAGGCAAGAGGCAGGTGGATCTCTGTGAGTTCCAGGCCAGCCTTGTTTACAGAGTGGGTTCCAAGACAGCCAAGGCTACACGGAGAAACCAGGTCTCAAAAAACCAAAAGAAAAAAGAAAGAAGTTAACATCTAATAAAAATACTAAATGTGTCCACTACAATGCATTTGCCAATAGTATTGGCAAAATATTACCTGCACTGCTTCTCAAAAGCCTGCAAACACACATCAAAAACCCAACTGCCCATACACAGCGACAGCTTCTGAAGTAACTCAAGTTCAGCTTGCCTTCACAGTCACTGTGTTATATCAGTTTGGTTTTGCCTGTTTGTTTTTCAGAAAGTATTTGTGCCATTCAGGCTGGCCTCAGACTTGGTATGCAGCCAAAGTTAGGCCTTGAACTATCTTTCAGAGGTGAGCCTCCTACATCCACTTCTCAGATTTGGGGTTACAGGTATAGGGCACCGTAACCAGCTATCATTTCAAATCTGTTGGAGTGGGGTGGGGCATGGTGGCACACTCCTCTAATCCCAGCACTCAGGAGGCAGAGGCGGTCGGGGTCTCCACAGTTCAAGGCCAGGCTGGTCTACTAGCAATTTCCAAGCCAGACAAGACTAAACAAGACCCTTTATCAAAAAACAAACAAACAAAATTAGTTTAAGGGAGCTGGCAAGATGGCTCACCTGAGTGGCTGGAGAAATAGCTCAGTGGTTAAGAGCTGAGTTCAATTCCCAGCACCCACATAGCAGCCTATACCCATCTGATGCCACCTTCTGGTGTGCAGATACATATACATATGCCAAGAGCAAGCCATGTAGAAATGGAAGGGGAAGACTGACTCCCAAAAGTTGCCCTCTGACCTCCATACACCATGATACAAGTGCACACACACCCACACACAAATAAATAAATAAATGGAAAATGGAGGTCTCCCTGCTTCAGCCCCGAAATGCATTTATTTGTTTGTGTGTATGTAGAGGTCAGGAGACAATTTGTAGATGACTTCTGTCTTTCTGTGGGTCTCTGGGATCGAACTCAGGTTGCCGGGTTTTGCGGCAAGCACTTTACTTGTTGAGTCACCTCTCCACCCTGAGCTTAGAGATATTTTAATCCCACCCCTGATGGGTATATAAAAAAAAAAAAAAAAAATCTCAGAGAAAGTAGATCATATAACCAGAGTCAAATTCTAATGACCTGGTAATGTGGTTAAGCTATTTGGGCTTTAGAATCACAAAGTGTATATTCAAATCTCAGGTCTGCTGCTTATCAGCTGTGGGCCCTTGGCCAATGTGCTTACTATTTCCTGGATCGTGTTCCATTCCTATGAAATGAAGATACTAATATCTGTCTCATTGGGCTGTTAGGTGTGAGGCTCAAATGAGGCAACCATTTGACAAGATGATAACGATCCTGTACCTATCAAGTGCCAGTTGTTAGAGGCATGCTGACTAGCAGAGCGAACAAGGTCCCTGGCCCAGCCTGGTACCTAATAGGCTCATATGAAACCTTACCCCAGGGCCACAGGGTCTATGCCAACCTTGGGCGCTGAGTAAACCCTATCAGCTCATTTCATTTTTTTTTTTTTAATTAGGTTATTGTGACTACTCCCATCTCTCCCTAGATGGATCCTACATTGCAAACCTAAATGGTCCACGCGCAATTTAATGTCCATATGTATCTCCCAAACCCGTGCTTCTTTCTATGGATGCAAGGTCACGATGGGGGGTTGGGGAGATGGGGAGGAACCATACGCCTCCCTGTGTGGCGAGCTTGGCAAACCTAGGATGATTCCTAGATTCCTCCTCTCCCTCACCACCCACATCTACTCCATCACCAAGTCTGGGCAGTCCCGCCTCCTAATTAGCGCTTGTTCCCTCTCCATTCCCACCACCGCTGCCTTGGCGAAGCCTTGAAACACACTGAACCAGGCTCGCAGTAATCTGGTCTCGACCTACCTTTAACCTCCTCCACTCTTGATGCTGCAATACTGAGGTACATGTTAGCTTCCGCACCCTCCCTGCTGCTTAGCTCCACCCCACGTGTTTCATAACCTTAGCCCAGCAAATCCAAACTCATTGTTTTACGAGTCTGTGCCTCTAGAGTGGTTCCATGCCTTGAAAAATCTCTACATCATCTACCTCCAAAGGTCAACTCAGAGGTCACTTAGACACTTCCTCCCTTCTTCCTTTCATCCCTCTAGCCTGATATTTCTGGTGTTGCCGTGTATTACAGGGTGTATGTTTGCATATCTCTCGACTTTACTAAATCCCAAACTCTGAAAACACAACTGTATCTTGGTCACTCTGAACTCAGTGTATGATATACAGTAGCCACCCAGCACCTTGTTGTTCTATGTAATACAGCCCCTATGTGTCTCTCGGACAGACCATTGTCTCCCAAAGTCATAACAACAACCAACTCTCCTACCATATTTCTGCATGCCTAGGAGCTGTAAGGAGTCCTCTCTACATTCCAGTTTGCTTTGCTGAACGCTCATAAAAGTCTCAATAGTCAGGCACAATTACCATCTCCATTTTACCACTGAGAAAACTGAGTCCAGACTGCTTACTTTGCCTAAAGTCAAGGAGCCAGGATTCAGAATTAGGGCTGTATTCTGGAATACTTTGCCATATTGGATCCAGATTAAACTATCATATTGTCTTGATAAGTTTATCTTCAATGACAGCCATCTGAATGGTAAAACAAAACAAAACAAAACAAACAAACAAACAAAAAACCCTAATGGATCCTTGTTTCTGTAGAACTGATCACAAACTGCTCTCCAAAATAAACTGGCAACTGGATCCTAGACCATTTACACTTAGGATAAAACTGCTTTTTGTCCCAGGCAGGCCTTTTAAATTAGGCCCTTTCCACACCAGCTTACTGCTAATGTTTGTTCATTTTGCAGTGCCAGGGAGCCAACCCAGGACTTCACACAAGCAAGCAAGGCCTATACCACTATATCCCGAGCCTCTGGGCCTGTTTCTAAGACGAAGCGTTCCTAACATAGCCAACAATTAGACACTTGTGGGTCCCCAGACTTCTAACTGCCCGCTTTAACCAAACTCAAGCACCAGGGCTGAAAGTTAGAAAGTGAGTATGAAGTAGAGCTAGTGACCACAGTGAGGAGGCAGCCTCCTTGGCACAGTAGCCGGACCCCTTTCCATTCTGTGTCCTCTCAGCGGCAGGACAATTGCTTTCGACCAAAGGAAAGGCAGTTGTGTTGCGTTTAGTCCAGGAGTGAGTGTGTGGAAGCGTCGAAATGGGCTGTGTTACAACTAAACAGGTCTGGATTTCTGTCCCCCTTTTCCTGCATGCAATGGCAAGGAAAATGTACCCAATGGCCACTTCTAGGGGCCAAAGTCATTCACCAGCATCTAGCACATCTTATCCATCTCGGGTCTGGACCTTCTTTTGGCTAATGACACTGAAACTGATCACTTGAATGCCGATCCTTACTCTTCCATTCTAATGCAGACCAAATGACAGGTTGCATCCTTCAGCACACTAAATGAACCCACATGGGCTCCTATTATATTCTGAAACAAACAAGAACCTCTTGAAGGTTTGAGTTCAAGACCTCATGCAGTGTGTGTTCACAGGGTATTTGTAGGGTGTTTACGGGGAGCTTGAGGGGATCGAAAGGAGAATAAAGGCTCAACTCATTAACGTTAATAGTAAACCCAGCACCATGTAAAGAGCCTGCTCAAATGTCACTCCTATCCCCTACCCTTTGAGGACTTGTTTCAGAGGGAACGTGTGCACGGTTTAAAGGTCGTGTTTGCCTTTGCTTCTTTTTTACTTCAGAGACATTGAAACTTGCCATCATTTGCTTAGAGTGATCGCCTTAGGCTTTTTACCGAGTCCTTAGACTTTGTCCCTTAATTAAACATAGCATGACTGATTTACTTGCACTCACGTAGGGGAACTGCTGTTGATACAAAATAACTGTTATTAGAACGAAAAGTGCCTCTCGTTAATTTTGGTAATTGCATGAGACGTAGGCGTGTGCAAAGGTGATGTGGAGCCTGATGAGTATTTTTTTTTTTTTTTTTGCTTCCATCACCTAAAATTAATCTCAGCCAGTTGTAATACATTCACTTTGCTGAAATGGCCGAAGGGATCCAGGGGAGGCAGTGAAGGAATTCCAGGAATGAAGGACAGAAGTGGGGTGTGTGTTTGCAGCCCGATGTAAAAGGCGCAACAATGTTCC
The DNA here is from genome assembly GCF_030254825.1 of Meriones unguiculatus. NCBI lineage: Eukaryota > Metazoa > Chordata > Mammalia > Rodentia > Muridae > Meriones > Meriones unguiculatus. Next base: position 92,391,357 of record NC_083355.1, on the reverse strand, counting down.
TATTGCCTAACATCCTAAGGGGGACTGGAACAAAAATTACAGAACAGTGCAAGGCTGCTTTCTGCTTGTGGAAAGAGTGCAGGATTTATTCATTCACCCACTGAGCAAAATGTTCACTAACCCTGTATTGTAGCTCTGAACTAGGTCTTCAAGTCCATTCCATTGGTGGGTCAGACTAGACATGGTCCCCAAAAGGAAATGGCCCCTCATCTTTTGCCCTTTCTGTTGTATGTTCAGGACTTGTATCAATCAATGAAGACATGCAGGCAGTTATTCCAGTCCAACTAGTTTGAGGCTGCGTCTTCTGAGCAGTGATGGAAGTGTTTCCCAAGAGAAAGTTGGCATTCCTAATGCCAGTCGTGCTCAGCAGTTTTTGAACCCTGAACCCCCATAAGGGGGATTTAGAAGGAGTCCTTTGGCTAGACTGGGAAGATACTTCTTCCTCACATCTAGAAGTAACTGGCTAGGTGTTTGGAAGGTGTCAGTCCTAAGGGTATCCCATGGACTCTGAGCAAACCTTTTAGAGATTCTGTCTTCCTGGAGTTTCAGTGTTCTCCCGTGGATGGAGTATGGCCTGGGCTATGGTGAACTGCAGTAGGCTTTGCGTCAAGGCTCTCAAAAAAGGTGATGCTCTTCTTCCATAGCTAGTGTGCATGCAGGCTGCCAGGGCTATTAGTGAGGCCCCTGGGGCAAGCTACTTTTCTGTGTGCCTATCTGGGAAATCTCCCTCAGGTTGTTATCACCACACATCGAAAAGAGCCCACTGGGTCCTTACAAATGTCACATTAATTCTAAAGCTAGAGATCATTATTTAAAGAATATTTACCCTTCAAACAGCAAATAATGAGCCCAAACCTTACAAAAAAACACATTTCATTGTGTTTATATAGGATCTCACAGTGTAGCCCAGAACTCAAGGTGAACCTCAGCTCTGGGTCTCACTCGTCATTCAGAACTGACGAAAGCAGTATGCAAGTTGTGTGTCCTGTAAAGAATGTTCTAAAGAGACTTGAGTGAGTTGCTTTGAAGTGTCGATCACTATGGTAGGAACAGGTAGATCATAGGCGAACAGCTCAAGTGTCATTTGAACTGTCATTTGTAATTGAAACGTAACTTGCCAAGAGTGTGGGATCCACCGTGACCACTGAGTGATTTTCATTACCATTACTGCCCTGGAGGCTCCCCTTCCACCCGGCATGTGTGGAAACTGTCTCCGGGTCTTAGACACTCGAGAGCAAAGGGTAGAGGCTCATTGTCGCCACCGTTTTGGGGTATGTAAGTGAAAGGAGCATTCCCATAGGTGTCCCAGACCAAGGAGTCTGCTGGCTCCTCCCACTGAGCTATTATGTAACCTCTTATTTACAGAATGACCAGCCATTATGGGTGCTGCTTGAGCTCTTTGAATTGCCAACTCCCTCTCCCCCTACTGTAACCTGAAGTACATGCGGCGTTGAAGTAACTTCAGAAGTTAGAATTTGTTTTTCACGGTGGCATAGGGCAAGAGCCTCCCCTCCTTTCTTCTGAGAATAAAAAGGGTCAACTAAATGAATACATGTGAGAGTGAGGAACTGAAGCCAGGTGTGACTGTGCAGACAGACGGGCACTGCCAGCACTTGGGAGATGTAACAGAAAAATCAGGAGTTCAGGGCCAGCCTCAGCTACGTAGCAAGTTTGAGGTCAGACTAGACTACATTAGACCTATCTCAAAAAAATAAAGAAACAGCTAAAATTTGGGGGAAAACCCTTTGTTTAACCAAGGGAAAACTTTTAAAGCCAAGTATTATGAGGCAGTTCAGGAGGACTGGAGAGGTGGCTGAGCGGTTAAGAGCACCACTTGCTGGTCTTGCAAGGGGAGTCAGGTTCAGGTTCCCAGCGCCTGCGTAGTTAGCCTCCATTGCCCCTGAACTCCAGTTCCGCGGGAACCACTGCCCTCTTCTGGCCTCTGTGAGCACTGCATGCACACGGTGCGTGGACATACATGCCTGCGGAACACCCTTACCCATAAGATAAAAATACATCTTTAAAAAGGGGGGGGGGGTGCTGGCAGGACTAGTTCAGAGGGTAAAATTGCTTGCCACCATGCCTGACAACCTGGGGTCAGTCCCCAGGACCTATAGCTTCTGGAAGTTGTCCTGTGGGGGCGCAAAGGCGCACAAACGCCCTCCCACATAAATAAATGTGATTTTAATGCTTAATTAAAAAGAAAGAAAGAACAGGCAGTCCAGCCTAATAGACTGGATAAGAGTGGGAAGTGGTGATTTGTTGTTGCAGTACGGGAGGTTGTTTATCTCAACCGTTCTTCAGTTCGCTCACTTTTTGAGATAAGCGTAAACCTTCACATGACTTTGTAGGAATAGAAGGCTAAGCTTGCTGCTTGTCTGTAATAGCAGCGCTGGCAGGGCTGAGACAAGAAGATTACTGTAAGTTTGAGGCCATTCTGGGCTCCCCAGCAAGATACTATCTCAAACAAGACAAAAAAAGGAAAGAAAAAAAAAAAAAGGTTAAAATAGTTTGTGTAGAGCCAGGCTGTGTTCAAAGGATTCTTTTCCCATGACAACTGCTAAATTGAAGATGAGCAAATAAATTTAAGAATACTCCCTCCAAAGAGCAGAGAAGAGAAGCAAGAAGGCAAGTCCTTGCACAAGCTGCTACACGAAGCTTTCGGCCCCCAGGGCAGGTGGGTAGAAAATCTTCCCAGTGCAATATAAAGGCACATATCTGTAAAATACCCTGAACTGGCGTTTCTTCTGAGTGATAAGAAAACAGGCAGAGGGTGTGCCTCCCTCCAGGACCAACCCATCTCGACAAACTGGTCTCCTGGACCGCCCTCCAGAAACAGTGCAAAAAAAAAAAACCCTCTCAGAATAAAAAGAGCAACAAGGTAGTCGCATTCAACTTAAATGCTTTTATTGACAATGTCTTGGAACAATAAGCAAACAAATGCTTAATTTTTTTTCATTCAAATTCACTTTCCACATGTCGAAAGACCTCAGGGTAGAAAAAAATAAAATAAAAATATAAATATCTGAGAATCCATCTTAATAAATAAATTGAAAACACAATAAAAAAACGTTTTCATGGAAAACTGTTAATGTCAGAACATTCAGACCACCTCAACAATGCATGATCAGTAACATGACGGATGAACATCGACGCTGAAGAAAAACTACAGTACATGGATATAGCTATTTTAGTTCTATCTACTGGAAAATAAAGTTCTATCTCTTCTTAGTTTAATATTGGTCATCTTCTAATTGGAACACTCTATTGCCAGGAACACGGTAGGTATTGTTAAAATCAGCTGCACTAGATAACGATCCGAAAATATCCAGCACCAGGTTAATTCCAATAATGAACCCAACAGATTAGTTAATGGTACGAAAAGACTAAGGAGAAAGAGGAAAGAGACACAGACCCAGGCCTGGCTCACATGCTACTAACTACCAGCTCTCGGGAGTCACTAGGAACAATACACTCCATGCGTTTTTGTTTTTGTTTTTGTTTTTGCTACATCTCCGGAAGAGGTGAGGACTTAAGTCCGGGTGCTTTCAAGTCCTTGAGGCCCACAGCCTGGTGTGTTTCACGCACAGATAAGGTCCTCCCTAGGTCTACGGGAACCCCTGGGGAAGACGTGTTTCTCCTCTCTGTAATGCACCAGCTCAGGCAGCGGGCTCTTTCTCGGGCGCCGCTGCCTCCCTTTCCCTGACTGCTCACAGGGCCAGCAGCGTGGGTGAGCTCAGCGAGTCAGAGGAGGGCTCGTTGCTGCTGCTGCCTTTCCGGTGGGCAGCGGCGCAGCTGGGGAAGGAGTCAGCCTCGGGGTAGGTGAAGACGAAGGAAGACGTGTAGGTAGTGCAGCTGGGGGTGCAGGTGACCACCGGGGTGCACAGGGGCTCCAGCTCCGTGACCAGGGGCCCCACCCCCAGGGAGCTGCTGTGCAGGGGCTCCCAGTCTGCTGCATAGAAAGAACCGGACAGGTCCATGTCGGGCACAGAGCGGGCGGTCTCGGAGCCGCTGGGCCTAGACAATGCCGGAAACAAGAAGTCATCAAAGGGCTCAGCCTTCAGCTCCACGTTGTTGACGCTCTTCACTGGCTCCAACGACGGCTTGGGCTCAGGGTCATTGAGAAGGGGCAGGGTAAAGGCCTCCTCTGACTCTGGGGTGGCGGCCTCAGGCAGACCGCCAGTCAAATCCAGGGAGGCCACAGACATCTCTTCTGGGAAGCCCAGCTCGTCGGGGATCTTGCAGGCAGGTCGGTGGGCTGCCAAAATAAACTCCAGTTTTTCCTTCTCTTTCAGCAGGTTGGCGATCTCCGTCTGCAAGGCAGACTTCTCGTCTTCCAGTTGGTCTGTCTCCTGCACGGGGGAGAGATGAAGGAAAGCATGAGGCACGGTCTGGCTCAAGGTCCTCCCGCTCCCTTAATCCCAACCTTCGACTTCGCTTTGAAGTTTCAGGAGCAGCCAGCAGGTTCAACGTACCGCTTGGAGAGTGTCGGTCAGTTCCCTCCTCCGGTTCCTGCATTTGGCTGCAGCCATCTTATTCCTTTCCCTTCGGATTCTCCGCTTCTCTTCCTCTTCGGGAGACAACTGTAGCAAGGAAGAAAAGGACCGACATTCAGTAAGGCAGCCTGGCCGTCACCTCCAATCGGACACCCCGGGAAAGCTGGCTCCTCCAGCGCCCTCGCCCCTCTCTCGGGAAAGCACTTTTTCTAACCTGCAGTTGGCAGGCTTGAGTGTGATTTGCATTTAAAGTAAGATCCCGGGGGAGGGAACAAAAGAAGCGTGCAGGCTAAGGAGTGAGGTAGGGAGCTGTCTGGGAAAACTGTCAGGGAGTACTTCTTGACTGTCAGAAGTACTGTCAGAACCTGACGAGGGAGGGAAAGGGGCTAGGAGGCACGGCTCCCGGTGCAGGAGGTGCAGTCGGCTGCGCCCGGGTCTCACCCTCTCCGTTGGGCAGTGTCGTGTCCCCCCTCCCTGGATCCCCCCCCCCCCTTCCCGCTGCCTCCCAGCTGCAGGTCCAGCCTCTCACCTGCTCTACCTTGCCCCTTCTGCCGAGGCTCTGCGCCCTGCCGCCTGACACGGTCTTCACCATTCCCACCCTGGAGTAAGCCCCGGTCGACGACGGGGTGGGAACTCCGTAGGGGTGGGGCGCTCTGGTCTGCGACGGGGCCACGGAGGAGACCAGGGTGGGCTGCACCAGCCACTGAAGGTCTGGGCTGGTGGAGATGGCCGTCACCGTGGGGATGAAGCTGGCGCTGGAGACGGACAGATCCGAGCAGAAGTCCTGAAAACAGAACCAGGAGGGGAAGGCGGGAGGTGAGCGAGGAGCTTTCAAGGCAGGTGGAGCGAGCGGCCTCGGTGGCGCCCGCAGGAGGGTCTGAGAGAGAGAGAGAAGCGCCCTCCTGCGCGCCTCTCAGCCGAGATAAAAGCTGTCCCGATACCCTCCCATGAATTCCGCAGCGCAGCCTTTTCCCCTCCATCCAACCGCTGCGCGCCCGTTATCCCTTCGGCATCGCTCGCTCGAAAGGGGGTTTGTTATAAATATCCCTGACGTCTGCGCTGACGCAGGCGCCGCTCCGGAGTCTCCAGAATGAACTCGCTTTTTATCAATGAAACCGCTTTACACACCCGCCCGCAGCACCCTCCTCCCTCCTCCCTGCTCCAGGCTGCCCCAGGAAAAGAGGGGGGCGGGGGGCGGGGGAGGACCGCCGCTCGCTTGCCGCCTCCCGGGCTCAAGTTGGCGAGCGAGCCTTTGCTCGAGACTGAGACAAGTCCCCGAGAGAGGAGCGCAGGCCGCTCGGAATCCACCTGCCGCTCGGGAAGGGGTCGCCAAGTCTTTTTACTACGACAAGCGTGCGTGCGCTCAGACAAGTCCCGGAGCCTCAGGCCAGGGCAGCCTCCCTCCGGAGTGAGAGAGGAAGACACCCGCCCCCCTCCAAACGGACGTCCCCGAGTGTCCCGCCCCGGGGTCCCCTCCTCTGCGACCCCCCGAGCCCGGACCCGGCGGCTACCACCCGGTCAAACTCACCTGTGCGTTGACAGGCGAGCCCATGCTGGAGAAGGAATCGGCCGGGGAATGGTAGTAGGAGACACTGTCCCCGGCCGGGGAGGCGCTGCTGCAGCGGGAGGACGACGCCTCGTAGTCGGCGTTGAAGCCCGAGAACATCATGGTCGAGGTTTGGGCAGAGGCCGGCGAGGGCTCCAGGGGCGGACCCTGGCGGGAGCTGCGGAGCAGAGCTGGGCGGGAGCGCGGTCACTGCTCGTCCGCGGCGCCGCCGGCTCTATCCCGTCTTCTCTCAGTGGCTCGCTGCAGTCGCGGTTGGAGTAGTAGGCGCCTCGGTCGGCGCCTTTATAGAAAGCGCCTGTGAATGAACCTCGGACGTCACTGGGCGGAACCAAGGCCCTGCGGGGGAGACGTGCGCCCCAGCGCCCCCTGCGGGCACCCAGGGCTCAACTCTGCGCCCCAGGCTCCCCACCCCCGTCCCAGCGGAGCACTCTCGCCCACGGGGTTCACGGTAGGGGTCTCGGGGGGTCTCCTGAACTCTCCGCACGCGGGATCTCGGAGACGGGCCCCCCCAGGACGACAGGGACCGGCCGTGGAAACCTGCTGACGCAGATGTCCTAATATGGACATCCTGTGTAGGGGAGGGAGGGATTGACGGGAACAGCTCGCAGGCTGCAGCCAACTCCGAGGGTGCAGCGCAAAGGGGGGAGCGGGGGCCGCGGCCGGGGGAGGGGAGGCGGGAAAGGCAGAGAAGGCGAGCGAACATTCGCACCTGATTCAATGCGGGCCGTGTCCCCAGGGTCGGGGGATGAGACGGGCGGGGGGAGGGGGGGCAGGTCACCTCCTTTTCACTGTCCAGAAATCTAGAACATTTTCTGAGTCTCTGGTATTAGGAGAAACAGTCAGAGAGCCCCTAAAGCCTTGAAGCCTCTATTCCCAAAGGAAAGCTTGCCCACCTCGGGCCCCCATGTCAAATCAGTGCAAAATAATAATAATGATGATGATGAAATCAGCTTCTCAGCCCCTCGCTCCAGCCCCTGGCCTCGAGAAACCAGAACTAAGGTTGGAAGCCGCAAGTGAAGGACTCTAAAGTGTACAGTAACCTGCTTTATCTACGGTACTGAGTTCACTCATTCATTCATTCATTCACTTGTGTTTTAAAGGAAGGCGGCACCCCCAACCCTGGCCCTTAGCCACTTAGAGCTATGGGGCGACTGTCTGTCCCCGAGACACGGACGGATAAACATTGTGCAAAACCCTCCCTGCAAAGTTGCCTTGAAAGGGTCTTCGGCTTGGTTTTGAGCTGGGGCCGGAGGGCAGGTGGGGGCAGGGGGCGGCTCAGGATTACAAAATGAGGTGAGCTCTTGGGGGGGAGGAGACACAAGTCCGCGTTGGGAAGGTGGGGGCCTGAATCCGTGCAGCCAGGAAACTGCGCTTCCAGGGAGCCGGCAGCGGGTGATTTTCCAGTTCGGACTTGGGCGAGGGGGAGGGGCAAGGGGAACCAAAGGGGACTTGAAGCACGGTGCCCAGCGGCGCGCAGGGGAGATTCTGGCGCCTGGGACCCGAGCACAGCTCTGAGTCTTGGAAGATGGAACTTTGGGGAGGCCAGGTGCTTCAGTGCAGGACACCCCTACGTGCCTTCAGTCTCCTGTCCTTCTGCAGAGGACAAGGCAGGTTACACTGACTGGGCTCGGCCCCAGAGCGCCTGTCACCCCTGGGTTAGGAAACCGCAGATCCTCGCACCACTCAGGTGTCCCCTCGGCTCCATCCTGTGGGTTCTGGGGGTCAAGCCAACCGGTGGGCATTCCAAGGTGGGCTGGAAAGGATTAGGGCAGCGGGTAGATCGTTGGGGGCGCAAGGGGTGCAGACCCACAAACCTGCCTCGGGCCGCCGCACCCGGGAGCTAGGCGATCTTGCTATAGATAGTAACAGCGAGCGGCTGTTTACAGCAACACAGCGCCGCCAGGGCCGTCTCCAGGCGACGCCGCGCGGCCAGGCGCGCGGTCCGCCCATCGAGGCCACCCGCCCTCCCTGCTCTCCAGGGGCCGCGGCCTCCCCAGCCCGGCTGCGGCCGCTCCCGTCCACTGACATCACCCTGGGGTTCGGGGGCTGATCCCGGCTGGCTCCTGCCTGTGCGCTAGCCTCCATTCTTAGAGATCCAAACCCGGCGGGAGCGGGGAGGGCAGGGAGGCGGGGATTCGTGGAAATAGGCCACTTGCTATTTTTTGCATTCCCTGTCACAGGCAGAGGTGAAAACAGAATTTCATCATTGTATGTCATTGGTTTATGCTGGTGGGAATTTAGGCACTTACTTTTTTTTTTCCTCTCTCTCTCACTCTAAAGAGGGGGAGGGGAAAGAGAACAACACGACGCAGAAACACAGGCTTCTCGTAGCTGCTCAATCCTGAAGCGATTTCATGGCCTTCAGCTCTCTGTGAATTCGAATGTCTGTCCTGTGCTTCCACTGTCCTTTACTATGGAAGAGAGAGAGGAAGAGAGAGAGAGAGAAAGACACACACAGATTATGCAGACGTCTTTCCTCTTATTAGCTTCGACAAAGTAGGTCAAGCTTTGAATTCCTGGGTCTGTCTGGCCTTGCCTTCACTCATAACTGCATCTCAGGGGCTCTTAGGGAAAACCTGGAGTGATCTGATTTACTTTCTCTTCAGGCTTGCTCCGGCCAACACCTCAAAGATGTGTCAAGATTTTATATCCAGGATTTATCTCATACATCACTTATGTTGGTAATAAAAGAAGAAAAGAGGTCTTTGGGTGAACCTTTCTCCTCCCAATAGCTAAATAGCTTAGCTTTTTTTTTTTTCCCCTTCCTGGCAACATTATGGCCAGAAAAGGACAAGCCAGAGACTAGAGAGGTGGCTGAGTGTTTAAGAGCACTGGCTGCTTTTCCAGAGGACCGAGGTTCAACTCTCTTGAGCACATGGCAACCTAACAGCCTGTAACTCCAGTTCCAAGGGATCCAATGTCCTTGTCTGGCCTCCCTGGGCATCAAGCACACATACTTTGCACAGACATACATGCAGACAAAACACTATACACATAAAATAATAAAACTTAAAAGGACAGACCATGTGTTAATATCTTCTCTCGTTTACTTAACAAAGAACTATGAAAGGACTCAGGTAGGGTAGAGGCTGACACTTCCTGCAGTGAATGGGGTGGACCTGTCCTTACCTTCACGTAGAGCCACGCTTCTGGGGAAGCTAGGGAAGTTACTCAATAGAGAACTATGGGGCTGTCGCAAGTGGTTTGACAGATTGAAGAATGGAATAGTAAGGGGCACAGAGAGGGTTTGGAGTCAGAACTCAGAGTGACCACAATCCCCAGGTGAGGTCTAGATCATCTGCTCTCTGGGTAAGGCCAGGCTTGAGAAGGGTATAAGGGTTCAAGACCTCAGACCCTTCTATCTCCCCCCCACTAAGAACCAGTGGTCACTCCAGCACTCAGGGAGGCAGAGGCAAGCAGATGTCTGTGATCAAGGCCAGCCTGGTCTGCAAAGGACAGTCAATGCTACACAGAGAAACCCTGTCTTTGAAAAAGGAAGGAAGAAAGAAAGAAAGGAAGGAACGAAGGAACAAAGAAAGGAAGGGAGGGAGGAAAAAGTGGGGCAGGCTGGGGGTGTGGCTCAGTGACGCAGTGACGCCTGATATGTGCAAGGCCCTGAGTTTAATCCCACCACTACAAAACCTAATAGCAAGCAGTAAAAAGAAATTATGCCAGGTGTGTTGGCACAGGTGTTTATGGCAGCATTCATCACAGTAGCCAGGCCATAGAAATAGCTGCACCCATCAACAGAGAAATCAATTTTAAAATATGGTATGCACGTACAGTGAAACAGTGTTTTCACTCTTAAAAAAAATAGGAAAAAATCTGTCATTTGCAACAGTATCGAGGAACCTACAAGAGGTCGTGTTAGGTGAAATAAGCCAGACACCAAAAGACAAACACCACATGCTCTCACTTACATTTGAAATCTCAGAATGTGGAACCCTTGGAAGTAGAGAGAAGAAAACAAGACTACCAGGAAAAAACAGCTGGAAGGAAGGAAAAGTTGGCTAAGTACAAAGATATGATTAGGCAGAAAGAAAAGGTTGTGGTTTTCTATTACATAGATCTCACACACACACACACACACACACACACACTTTCTTGTTTGGAGACAGAGCCTCAAAAACTGGCTGGAATTCACTGTGTAGCTGAGGATGACCTTGAACTCCTGACCTCCTGCCTCCACCTCCCAAGTGCTAGGATTATGTATGCCACTAAACCTGGGTGGTAACGTATTTCAAAATATCTATAAAAAGAAGAAAGGATTTTTAGATACTTTTATGCACAAAGAAATTTATAAACATTTGAGATGGTAAAGACACTAATTACTCTGCTGTGATCATTACAAAATATATACAGGTGTTAAAATGCTCCCCACAGATTCTATACAATGATCTGCCAATTAAAGATAAGGCTTTTTTTTTTTAATGGAGCTCACACAATGTAGCCTAAAAATAAAGACAAATCGGTACCTGCCTGTGAAATTATCTTTGCCATTTGCAAAGGTCAGAGCAGCTTTGAGACAGGTGCAGGTGCTGATTCCCAGTAGGGTAGGGATTCCGCGCTCTGGACAAGTCTGAGCATGAACCACCAGAGCCTTGGCCGTGAATGGACTATCTGTGTGCTTAGTTCCTCTCGCTGGAGATCGAAAGTCACAAGGCTCCAGAATCCCTAGTCTGATTTTAACCCAAATTCAAAACAAATTCAGTGTGGGCATCGAGGCTGCCACCTGCAATCCCAGCACTCAAGCAGGCTGAGAAAGGAAGATTGCTTTGAATCTGGGCCACACAGGGAGTTCCAGGCCAGCCTTAGTTACCAAGTGAGACCGGCCTTGTCGTATAAAAACAAAACAAAAACAAACAACCAAACCAAAAAAAGGAGCTGGGGAGCTGGACATGGTAGCAAGCAGCCTGTAATAAAGGTTTATCCTTAGGTGGTGGGTTGAAGGAGGCTCAGAAGTTCAGTATCACCCTTGGCTACACAGGGAATGTGGGGCGATCTTGAGCAAAAGGAAGAAAGGAAGGAAGAGAGGGAGGAGAAAAGGAGGAAGGAAGGAAAATTCCTTTTTCTCAGCAGATTTTTTTTTTTCTCCTCTCGTGCAGGCTTTTCTGGTTTCGCTCTGTGGTGCGACCGGTGGACAGGGAAACCCGAGCAGGGCCGAGACTGTTCGGTGACTTTTTGAAGCTCTGTGTGCGTCGTTCAGCCTGTGTTGTTGCAACACTAGGTGAAAGGCTGCTGTCCGCGCCGCCTACGTAAGTGCTGCCGCACAGGCCCCGTCCCCGGCAGGCAGAAGTAGCTATTTATTTAGGGAAGTGTGGTCTGGTGGTGAAGGTTTGTGGCTGGAGCACGAGACCAGCAGGCAGGAAGATGTGCACATCAGAACCAACTCTTTGGGTGACTCTGGGACAGCTATTTCTTCAACTTCTTTGGTCATTTTTATGCACTGCTCCCCCCCCCAATTTTTTTTTTTTTTTTTTTTTGAGACAGGGCTACGTAGTTAAGTTCAAGGCCAGATGGGATTGCAGGAGACCCCTATCTCAAAAAGGGAAAGGGAAGAGGAGAGAAGGAGACTTACATTCGTGGGTAGGACTAGTCGGAAACTGGAAAAGGGGAAATAGGAACATGTTTGAGCTCTCTTCGGCTGATGCGGCCTGTGTGTAACATGCCAGTGGTCCATGGAGGGCGAAAGATCAAAGGATCAGACTCAGTCCGTTATGTGACGCCATGGGAAGGGCTGCAGCGCCCATCCACAGACACCACATTGTCTACCATGACAGTAACTGTTCCGAGCATTCCAAATGTGTCCGTTCTGAAGGTCTGGATCCAACAAGCCGTGTCCCACTCTCTGTGAGACTCACATGAACGTGAGCCCAACACAGGGTCGTAGGGGATCAGGGCTACTCCTCCTATGCCTCTGCTGGTGAACAAAGCCCAAGTTGTCCTTATTTAGAAAAGCGCAGGCACAGATTTGCCACTAGCACCACCCCACGCACTCGCCACCACCGCGACTAATTAGTGAGAATGATTTAGCCTCTTTGGGAAGGATTCTGTTTTCATTCTGAACAACTCTTGGCTTTCTGACAAGAGATGATGCCTCAGTAGGAACCCCGTCCTGCTGCTAACGTGAGTCCTTAAAGGAGGCTGTGTAATCCCAGAACACGATCCATCTGGAGCTGAGGAACTGGGTCCCGAAGATCAACTCACTTCAGCCCAAGCCTGCCATTCCCTTCACCACCAGCGGCAGAATCACACACCCGTCTGTCTGCCGTGCTGGGCCTCGCTTCGGGAACAAGTACCCACTATCAGACCACAAGGGAGGACTTCTTCGGGCTGCCAGCTGCTCAAGTGTCCTGAGCTGACCTTCTGTGGCTCGGGTCAGCTTGGCTGCTGGGATTCCAAAGGAGCCTCCCATGCGTCGATAAACCTATAGGACAGCAACACACCCCGAGAAACCTCAAATGCAGGCCTCCCGCCCCACGAGAAAACCTCACCATCACTACGGGCAGGGCGAGGGTGGCTGGAAAGGGCTGGCGCATGACGTGCTTCAAGGCGCTGAGACATCTTATCCGTCATCTTAACCAAGGCTGAACGAAGCACTGGTCATTGCCGTGCCAAAGAAATCCTCCTCCTTTCCCAACCTGGAAAAATCCAAACCTGGATATGGGAATGCAAGTCAGAGTTTGAGCTTAGATGTGGCAACAGTTTTCAACTTAGTATTTGATGGTGTCCTGTAAGAAAACTTCCAGCTGTGGTTTGCTGCCAGCTGAAGTCTGATTTTACTTTGCTCTTGTTTCATCTGCAGGGTTAGAGTTAGAGATCCCTGGTGAAATACTAAAAGTGACTCACCAGAGAATTTTTCATCTTCAAGGCCAGAGGCAGGAGACCTTACTTGCCTAGGGTGCAAAAGGCCATGGATTCAAGGCCCAACACCAGAACAATTTTTTACCTTTGGACTCTGGGCTAACCTGGATGTGGAGTCATCTGTTAAGACAAGGGCAGATGGAGACAGATCACCCACCAGCAGTTTCTACTTCCTCATTTAAAGGTTGTGAAGTAAATCACGACTCTGAACAGACCTGCTGTCCCACCCACCCTGCTTAAAATTCGACTTTTAAAAAAATCAAACATACAAGCAAAATAACACTCCTTCGTGGCGTCTCTAATCTCTGCATCTTCTCCATCCAGCCCTTGCCTAGCCTTCGGGTTTCAGCTTGTACCGCTTGCTTTCCCTCTACTCCAGCCATGATGTTTCTCTTTTCCTTCCCTGAATGTGCCGAGTCGGTTCTGTTGCGGGACCACTCCTTTCCCTTCCAGATACTGACCTGTCGACTCTTCCTCCGAGCAACATCTGCTCAAATGTCACCTTCTCCAAGAGTGTCCCTCCTCCGATGCTCCTAGCCTTCCGTCACTTTCTGTCACGTCCCTTGGTTTTCCTTTTCCTGAGCATTTATCGCTACAGTGCCAGTACGGGCTGTTTGTCCATGCACCTTTTCATTGTCTTTCCCCTACATAGACCCCAAGCTCCTCAAGACTGTCGAGCTTATCTGGGTTAGTGTGTATCAGCCTTCACTCAGTTGCCCAGTTTTCTGACACAAGCAGGCATTCGGTAAATGCTTGTGGAATGAATGGATGTTGAACAGAAGGCTCATGAGTCCTATGGCTAAGAAAACAACATGGATTTCCTTATTTGGACAAGAAACTACTATTTGTTTCTTTGAGACAAGGTTTTGCTGGGTAGCTCAGACTGGCCTCAAACCCATGGTGATCCTCCTGCCTCTGCCTGTTAAATGTTGGGATTAGTACAGAATTGTAATGGGCATGACCTCTTGCCACAACCCTCCTCATCAAAACCGAAAAGCTGGTTAGCGTCTTCATGATCAGTATAGTTCACTTATCAACCCACGGTGTGCACACACTTGCTCTTAGAACTCCACAGACCCATCACCTCTGTGCTCTTGGCGTTTCTAGCATTTGGCACACAGAAAGGGAGATCTGAGGTATTTTCATTTTAAAGCTATAGTCACCTCACCCACAGGTGATCGGTGAGACCTAGCATCCATGAAGACCTTACACACACACACACACACACACACACACTTTACAGTATGCTGGGATCATGCCAGGATGATTGCACACATTCCACAGAGAAGGGGAGAGCGAGAGCTGCTTCTCCAGTACCAGGAACAGCACCCCACACCGCAGGATAAGGGATCCAAAGCTTTTGTTTCTTAAATAGCCCTCACCCCTGCTCCAGCTACTGGCTCATGGAACCGTCTGTCTGAGGCTGAACACACACACACAGGGGGTGAGACCAGGGCACGTTGACTTGTTTGAACTGCCCAGAATAAAGAGACTGGCTATCACATACTCATACCTAGTATCACTGAGGCTCTGGGTGCAGCCGCTACATCAGCCCTTTGGGGTGGGCACGATCTCTGCTCCAGCCTGGCTCCCACACGTGGAGCGTGAAGGCATGGCCTTTCCAGCCCTCTGTCCAGACTCGTCAGGTGGCTTGGGATAAGTCATGGGTTACCTTTACGGAGACTGTCTGTGGGTGAGCAGTCTTTGCCTTTGCCCGGACTCTGCTGCAAATAGGAAATGCCTGTGTTTGCGGCAAGCACTTGACATTGAGCTCATTGGAACCCAGACCTCATCTAGCCGATGTCTGAATTTAGAACATGGAAAAGAGAGAAATGAAGGCTTGTGAAATGTCCAAAGGGGGAAAACAAAAACAAACAAACAAACAAAAAAAAAAAAAAAAACAAAGTTGATGTTCACCCCACATTCTCCTCTTCACCCACTGAAACAGCTTGCCAAATGATAACTCTGAGCCGTGGGAGCTAATGATTCTCACAGCTCTAAGCTGTTTCTTGGGACAAGTTCTTTTCCTCTTTCTCCTCCCCGTCTCCCTGTTTTGTTCTATTTTCTGGTGTTTTTGTTTGTGTGTTTGTGGGTGTTTTAAGGCAGGGTCTCACTGCATAGGCCTGACTAACCTGTTACTTACTATGTAACCTCAGGTGGTCTCCGACTCCTGGCAATCCTCCTGTGTCGGCTCTCCAAGTGCTGGAACTATATGCCCAGCTCTTTCTAGCCCATTTATGACTTACACCGTAAAGGACCATATGAAGAAGGTAAAGGGTTTCACGTTAAGTGTCTTAGACGTGTGTTTAGGTAAGAGCAGCTCCGAGGTATATGTATCATACATCTAGTTTGAGATAATTTAACTGTATTTTTATCAGATGAGTGTTTTTCTTTCTATTTCCCAATGGTTTCAGAATTCCCTCCAGGGAAGAAAGGGGTTTTCACATACTTCAAAATATCATTTCCTTGTATATGAGCCAGAAGGTCCTGAGAGAGGGCCTCTGCAGTTACTCCTCCGTCCAGATTGTGCAGACTCCAGCACCCTGCTCTTCCCATTCACGCAACACCTGCGGTGAGCACCTACTATGTGCAGATCACTGGAATCCATAGTATATAGGCAAGCTTCCTAAGATGAGGCTTACTGCCTGATAACGAATAAACAAGAGAAAAACATCGGATAAAAGAAAACACTAAGGTGCTGATAACATGGATCAGTGGGTGAAGGCACTTGCCACACAAGTTCCATCCCTGGGACCTACCGCGTGGAAGAAGAGAACCAACTCCACAAGAACATTTTCTGGCTTCCTCTCTCTCTCTCTCTCTCTCTCTCATTCTCTTTTGCTCTCACTCGCTCTTGCACGCCCGCATGCATACATGCATCAGGGAGGTTGTTTAAAATGCTGAGTTTAATTAAAAATGGAAGGATATGAGGCTAGAGAGACGGCTCAGTGGTTAAGGATATGGCTGCCCTTCCGAAGGGCCTAGTTCAATTCCCAGTACCCACATGGCAGCTCATAATCTCTGTAACTCCAGTTCCAAGGGCTCTGACACACTCACACCAATGCACATAAAATAAAATTAAATAAATTGTTTTAAAAACACATTAAAAAAAAAAAAAAGAAGAAGGATAGGTTACGTTGTATTTGCGTTGCTATTTTGGGCAGGGTAAAAGGAGGTGACATGGCCTGAACCAAGAGGTAAGGTGATACAAACCTGCAACACCAGCGCTCAGGACGCGGAGCAGAAGGACTGCTGTGGATCTGAGGTCAGTCAAGGCTTTAGAGAGTCTGTCAAAAGAAAGAAAGAGAGAGAGAGAGAGAAAGAGAGAGAGAGAGAAAGAGAGAGAGAGAGATGGTGGGATGACAAGAGGGAGAGAGGAAGGGAGGGAGACAGACATGCTAACCATTTCACCCCCACCGTGCCAAGCTGCAAAGGGACATCCCCGCCCCTACTGTCTGGGTGAATGACTCTCCCTTTCCTAGACCTTAAATGCCAACTTTTTGGATCAGTGCTACCAAATTTGGAAAATTCCCAGCTCCTTCCTCGCTTCATTTCCTCCCTCGCTGCCCCTCCACTTCAAACAGGATACAGACGGTTTTATTTCATTCTCATGCAAACACAAGCCCTCCAGAACCTTCTTATAGACGCCACCCTGAGCTCTTTCTCCATAGCTGAGTGGGTCTTCAAAAGAATGAAGCCAGCCACTCATCCTCAGGCCTTGAGGACTTCCAGGGCTCCTTTTTTTTTTTTTTTTACAGGAATGTGAAAACAGGCACATTCCATTTCACCCTTTGTTGGAAAGCTATTGACAACAAACAGAGTTCAGCCTAGAATTTGTGCTGTAAAATAGCAGAACACTGAGCAAACCAAGCTTTCTCATCCAAGGCACGGCTCCCCTGAATTCTTACTTAAGGTTTGATTGAGTGTATTTTGGCATGGGGCCGGGCAGTGGCGGGGGAGGGGGGAGCTTGAGGGGCGGGGTTTCTTGGGAAATCACTGGGAGGCATCTGTTTCTTGAATTCTTTGTTATTTTGACTGCACTGGAGGCTTTTCCACAAGCCGCTATCAAATCCACCCATCTTCAATTCCTGTAAATATTATGTCTTCACTGAAGTATGTGAACTATTTCATAGCTGGAATATGAACCCGACTAGGAAAGCTTGCTAATGGGAATGACATAAGCAAAGCATTAAAAGTGAGATGAGAGAAAATTCAGTAGCAAAGGGCCAGGGGATGAGTGCTGAGGGAAGAGGGTAGCTCGGGCCTGAGACAGGATTATACAAACCACACTTTATTATTTAAATCCAGCCGCAAATGTATGCTGACACATCCCTGGGGTCACTGGGGTGACTTTCATTACTGCAAGGACAAGAAGTCGTCTTTGGTTCCCAGAGAGGTCATTTCTATCATAGTTAGTACTGATGGTTCCAGGCAGTGGAGAGCCAGGGAAGCTGAGGCAGCAGCTGTCTGCTGTCAGCCATTCCGGAAGAGGGAAGCTGTTTCTACGAAAGGAGCTGAGGAGGCCTGAAGTCAGTCAGGGCAAGGGCATACTTAGTTTGTGAAGAACGTTTTCTGTCTTTGGGCAGCCCCAACCTTGAGGACGCCTGGGGAAAGACGTCAAGAATTAATACGCGTCGTTAGTGTCGTGGGTACGTTCTCTTCCTCACCCCTCTCGCTTTGCTCAGTCCACCCTATCCCTTGTCTAGATCTCAAACTTAAAAAAAAAAAAATGTCATCCTCACATGTATCATGAGTACCCAGGCTGAGTCAGGAAACTTTTTAGAATTCCTCATTCTGTCCTAGGTTTTCCATTGACTGCACTCACACACCATTTATAATAATATACAGATTTATCTGAGAAGCGATAGGCCTAAAATCTAAAGCGTGAGCTCCACGAACTCCAAACCACCTTTACAGAGTCTAGGATGTTGGCTTGAACCCCAGGGCCATTTTGCAAGTTGGGCAAGTGCCCTACCACAGAGACATTCACCGCGAGCCCCGTGTTTCCTTTTCATCTTGAGACAGGGTCTCACTAAGTTACCCAGGTTAGTCTTGAAATCTCTCCGTAACCTCGTGGATGAAGCTGGAGTCCCCCTGCCTCAGTCTTCCAAGTAAATGAGATTATGGGTCTGAATCACCAGGCCGGGCTGATCATTGCTTTTGGGGACTGATGTACCTTCCAACGGGCCAGGTTCTAGTAGCAGCTATTAATTGCTGAGCACGTGGTGTTTGGTGTGTACTGCCCACCTCCAGAAAGGCAGGCACTTCTCTTGTGTTTTACTCATCACGGACTCTCCCCAGCCTAAAACAGTAGCCACCGCCTAACAGCTGCTCAGAGCCAGCTATTTTCCAGGCGCTGGAGGGACGGCGCAGCCGTTAAGAGCGCTTGCTGCTTTTTCCAGAGTTTGGTTCCCAACCCCCACATTAGGTGGTGAGACTCCAGCCCCAGGCAATCCAACCTCTTCTGGCCTTCTTGGGCACCCACATACACACGGCGTACACCCACGAGTCATGAAAGTGAACATTTCAGAAAGTTTTTGAATCAGTGTAAACACCATCCATAGCTTGTGGCTCATTGAGTGCCTGCTCCGGAATCACGAATTCCAGGAGGACGCTCACGGAGATTACTGAATATTCACCTTGAGCTTTGTCAAGTGTGTTATTTGGGCTGCTTAATAGGTTCAGTTATTTTGTTGGTTGAGACAAAATCAATGTGAACTCCTTTATGGCTCAAGCTCAATCACTCTGCCTCCGCCTCCTGAGACCCGGTGGTGTAGGAGTATATCACCATCCTTTCCTTAGGCTCATTTTCTTTTTTAAATACTTATGTTATAATTGTCAAACCCACAGTGGATAGTTGGTCTAAATATTTTCTCCTTCTCCCTATTGCAGTGCAAGAAGCGTCCTGGCGACCTAAGTGTATTTGTTTCCCTAGGTACCTGCCAGGGAGAGTTTGAGAAGGGAAATGCAGGCTTGTGGGCCTTAATTATGCTTACATTACAGAGAATTAAATTACAGCCTTGTCTTCTAGATACATTTAACCATACTTTAATAACACATTTTTATAATTATACCTGTTTATTTACAAAGAAATCGGCCTAATATCAAAAAGATAAGCTCCACGAAACGATCTTTGTAGGGTTTAGCTTGTTTGTTTTAGGGTGCCTGGGATTGAATCCAGGGCCTCTTATATGCTAGACAAGACAAGCAGTCTGTGTGTGTGTGTGTGTGTGTGTGTGTGTGCGTGTGTGTGTGCACTTGCTTGGATGGGTGTGTTGGAGGGAATGGTTTTTTTTTGTTTTTTGTTTTTTGTTTTTTTCTGGTTTTAGTGAGTTCATAGGCAATCATAGAACATGTAAAATGCTTCCACATCTAAGAAAGAAAACTAGAAGCAGGAAAAATGGCCTGAGCTTTCTTAAGGTGCTGGTCAAACTGGCTCTGCCAGTATCTGCCTTTCTGTCCTGGGACGATGGGTGGAAGACAGGCTTGGAACTCCTCCAGTTCCTGCAGTTTAACACCATCGGATCTGCCTGAAGCACCCATAGTGCAACCAGTAATTGTACCTCTCTGGGTTAGACCCTTCGGTTTAGGTGGGAAATAGCTCAAGCAAGGATTGGCCCCGCTGAAAGCAAATCAATCTGCCCCCGAAGAGGAAAGATCCCAAAGTCATCATTCACGGTATTGTGTTCCTGTGTTGTGTGACAAAACTTTTTATGGGGGAGATGCAACCCTTGCCTTCTCGCCCCAAATAGAGAGCCCGTGACAGAGCAAAGACCAATGAACCAAAGAGTTTTATTGGGGTTACTTAGAGGAGTAGGTGAGAGGTTACTTCCAGGAGCAGCAATGACTCAGGGACAGCCGCATCACCAAGGCCCACCCCAGCATGGGTGACAGCTCACAAAAAGCCTGCAACCTGGTGCACAGCGCACAGCCTCCAGGCAGCTCAGCAGGTTGGAGAGTGCCCTTTGCAAGTGGCTCAGGTCTAAATAAATATCTTCCAAACAGATCAGCTGGTTTCTGCTTCTTCCAGGCAGCTGGTCTGGTCTAACAGTCCTGTTTTGTTTTGTCTTTGTCTGTTTGTTTTTTGAGGCAGGGTTTCTCTGTGTAGCCCTGGATGTCCTGGAACTCACTTTGTAGACCACGCTGGCCTTGAACTCGGAGATCCACCTGCCTCTGCCTCCCCAAGAGTTGGGATTACAGGCGTGTGTCACCCGTGGCTCCTTACAAAAGGTTTTTAAACTTGAAAATCATTCTGCTTTATGGTTTCAACCACCTCTCAGGATTACTGCTGTGAACTCAGCAGGTCTGAGGGCTAAGCCAGCCGACAGCAGTGCATCCGCTTTTACATCTGAGGAAAGACAGAGGTGAGAAGCACAGCAGAAGGGATTGCCTTCCATCCTGGCTGGGACGTGAAAGAGGTTCGAGGTGTATGTGTGTTTTAGGTCAAGCAGGTCACTCTTCCTACACACCCTGGCCTTGGACAAAACCTCTGCTCTGGAAACCTGGTGGGACAGAGAGATGTTTTGGGACAGTGTGCCCAATCATAACAACCAGCAGCTGGTACTTCCACGGTGCCAACCAAGAATCACTGTAGCCACACAGCCCTTTTCAGTCAAAGCAAGCACAGGGAGTGTCCAAGTCCGTGCTACAGACCAGGAAATACACTGGGGAAATTAATTGTCCTGTGTTTTAAGAAAGTCAGCAACTTGGAAGGTCATCATGGTCCTTTTGTTGAATTGGATCAGGAAAAAAAAAAAAGCTGGGGATTGGAGAGATGGCTCAGTAGTTAAGAGTCCTCTTGCAGAGGACTCCAGTTTGGCCTCTGCAGCATCTGCATGCACTCGCGTGTGTGCACAAGCACACACACCCACACCCACACATACACATACTCCTTATAATACCATTAAATTGTAATCAATTTAGGATTTCCTGAAGTGAAGACTCTTTGATCTGCATACCATGGCCCATGTCATGTTTGCGTCTACCAAAAAGAGAACTAAAACATGGAAGCTTTATTATAATGAATGACCTTGGATGGGGTCATAAATCTGGTGCCGGAACTAGAGTTAAATCTGGGCACTTAGAGGCTGTGCCCTGCCACCCTCCTCCCCGCTTTCTCGTCTAACCCAGAGAACACCCTATCACCAATTCCATTCCTTCAGGTCATCTTCAACATGCAGTGTACATAGCTCACCGATAAACATAACCCAGATATTTTGTCTTTTAGAAACCAAGACGCTCTGTATTCCTGGAAATGTCGAAAGAAACAAGAGCATTAGAAAGCAATGTACGATGGTCAAAAAATGATCTTGTATCAGACTTTCATAAACCTCCTGGCAGACCTGCCCGGCACTTTAATACATTTACTGTGTAAACAGTAAATGCTTGCAGTTCCTGACTTAATCAGAATGAAGTTCATTATGATAAAGAGTTGTGCCCTTTGGTCTTATTTGCATTAAGCAAGCTCCTAATTTCATTTAATTTCACTCACATCTCTGAAGGGAATTATAGGCTGTAAGGCAGGCCAAGAAGGGGGCAAGGGAAATTAGCAAAGATACTCACCAGAGAAGAGAAAGGGGAAAGGAGGCGGTGGGCTGAGAGCAAGGACTGAGGATCTCCCATCATCCCAGACTTAGGACAGCCATTTTACTTTCTTGTTTTTAACTGTTGTGTCAGCCTCCTTCCCTGGGGTTTGAAAACATGTTATCAGGTCATCAAAACCTTTTATGAAACACCCCAGACTTGTATGTGCATGAGCTGGCAAAGGTGTATTCTATAAGACACAGGAACTAAAGATTTTAAGGCTTTTTTTTTTTTTTTTTTTTTTAAAGCAGGACTTGACTGAAAGCCCTGAGGAGAGATTGTTATCTCTAGACAGCTGCTAACTTGGTTTCACTGATGGGAATCCAGGGTAAGGTTAAAACTGCTTCCAGTTTTAACACAGCTGGGACCTTTGGCTCTTTAGTGTGCTTCCCTAAGGCCTTGGGCCCTGGCTTCACTCCTCAATTGAGGGAGACAAGCAGAGAAGTTTCTGTAGATACTATTTAAGCCTTCGAAGGTTAACTCCATCAGGATGGCAGGGTCATTGGTCAGAAAGTCTGGCATTTTAATACGTGAAAAGTGACTCTGTGTACCTCTCTCTTCAGTTCGGTTTTCGCCGTTCATTTGGAGAAATCAAGATGTTAATCACTCCCTCCCACCCTCACTGCCGCCTTCAGGGTTCCACGGGAGAGAGAAAACCCCGAGAGTCCTTAGCCAGAAATACCCACCCAAGGTCATTTGGGATTTTTGGATGTGCGCCTGGCAAGAAGAAATCTGGGCATCTTGGTGGGAATGTGGGTAAATGATGTCATTGCACAGAATTAGGACCAGACGGAGGGAATGGAGCCAGATCCTGCAGGGGTAGCACCGAATCCAGGAATCGGGTACGAGAGGCCCTGGCTGCTCTTGAGAGCAGGAGAAGCGTTAACTGGGAAGCCAACCCATTTCTAGGACTTGGCTGAGAAGGTAATGGCGTTGGCGAGCGGCGGTGCGGGTTGGGAGCCGACGTTCTGACACTAAAATACTGAGCTATGTAGCAGGCTCTGGGCATGGAAGCAAGACTCCCACAGGCGACTTGGTGTGACTGTGGAGCGATGTCGTCTGTGGGGCTGTAATCAGGAGGAGCAGAGCTGCACGTTAAGCACGTTTTCTCCTGGATCTCATCCTTGGCGACGGAGCCAGACCGCAACCTCCAAGATCTGTTACAGAAATAAACAGCTGGGAGACAACAACCAAAACAGCAACCTGGCCGAGCGGGCGGGAGCCGAAGCTCCGCCCCTGCAGGCCTCGGACCAATCAGAAGCCTGTTGCCGGGGTCCAGTGTTGGGCCGCCTGACGTTCCTATGGAGACCGAAGAACGTTACACACCAAACACTGGCGGCGTTGACGTCTATGCATTATAGCCATGGAGACGACAGAGCAAACGTCATCCCTCCCTCCCTCCCTCCTCGCCTCCCCGCCCTCCCTCTGCGCCAGGGGCGGAGGGAGCGTCGCCGTCACGTGTTGCCAGCTGGGCGGGAGGCCTGGTGGGCGGGGCCTGTTGTCATGACTGCAGGGGCTGCTGTTGTTGTTTGGAGCTGTAATTAGAAAGTGCTGAGGCGGCAGTGGAGCCAGAACAGATTCTGGAACAGTGTCTGCCGCCCCCGAGCCAGCGAGGGTTCCCCAGCCCTGGGAAAGCCAGGACACCCCTACGTTGTCCCAGCACGCCTCAGCCTCAGGTCCTGAGCCAAGAGCTGTCTGTGAGCCTGGGACTCCAGACTGAGGCCGAACCTAGACCACTCCCTCCACCCTCGGTGGGCCAAAATTGTCTGGGTGACCTCCCTAACCACTTCTCCTCAGACAGTAGACCACAGAACAGCCGCTAACCAAACTACCTTGCCCAGGAGGCTCGAATCACTTAGAGAACTCACTGTTGGAATCAAGGAAAATCAGGAGAGGAAAAGTTTACATTTTGTCTTCCATAGAGCAGAACTTGAGGCTCTGATTCCATAGACAGAAGGGGATGCCTAAATGACCCCACTCAAAGGGAGAGGAAATTCAAAAGTTCCTGAAGTCTGTGATTTGCAAACAAGACAAAGTCCTGAAAATTTTAGGTCAACAACTGAAGCTTAATTCTGTCTTAATGCTTAAGACAAGCAGGCCAAACATGAGAAATTTTTCTGTGCGGTCTCTTACTCTCCCCTGCCCCCCTCCTTGGCCAGGCTCCGGAAAAAGTTACAGAGAGACTGAAGCAAGAAGAAACAAGCTTAGCGAAGGGTTGAGACCACCACCTTCAGGCAACCACCCTAACCAGAATGTAAGTTCTGGGTGATAAGACATGACTGAAGGACCCAGGACTCCAAATGGTCACAATCTGGATTTAAACCGTGTCTTATGGGGGTGGGGAGTCACAAGGGAAATTACTTGTTGGAATGTCAGTCATGGTAGGGCATGGGATGCACTCCGCTAATCCCAGCACACAAGCATAGCAGGGGCCATTTCCAGTTCAAGGAGCCCTGGCAATACAGCAAGACTCAAAACAACGAAAACGCAAGTCGCCGGGTGAGTGTGCCTGAGTGCGTTAGGGGCTGAAGACCTAGTGAAGGAGCTCATGGACGTACGTGCACAGCGTTTGGAATTGGCCTGGTGTCCTCCCATTACTCCTCCAACTCAAAGCTCATCCCATTTTCCTTCTTCGACCAATCAGCACCTCAAGGTTTCCTGTCACTCCGCAATAGCCCTCCTTGGCTTGCCGATAGACGCTTTACCACCTGTCCACAAAGGGTATCCTATCCATTCCCTCTCGACGTTCCCTTGCTCCTTCCTCTGACCCACCTGTTGCTCACTTCCTTGACACCCTTCTCTAAACAGCTCTCCCTCCCTCCACTTCCTACTCTATTGCCTCTCTCCAGGTCTAACTCATCAACCAGTGCTCCCCCAACTCTTGTCCTATCTACCCATCCCCAACAACTACCAAAAACAAAACAAAACCTCTGCTTTAATAGGTTACAACAGGCAGCATTTTGGAACTGTCATTCAGTTCCAAACAGAGGCGTATGGTAAATGGAACAAACCTGTCCTTGAACTTAAACCCCCTGATTGTAGTTAAGATATAGCCAGGTGGGAACTGTTTCTTATGGGACTGACCCTAGGCAAGGAAGCAAGCGCCCATTCTGCCATTTTCAGGGACCTCCTGGAGCAGCATTTGCCACATTCCTGCCAATATTCAACCCAGAACATAAGGTGGAGGCAAGGCAGAACCTCAAGTTCAGGTGTGTGGAAAGGCCTGGCTTGTAGGTAGATTAGACTGAATCCCTCTGGGCTTGAAAATGAAGTGTTCGTGTTTTGTTTCATGTGTGACAGAGAGAGCTGATGAGATTCCCCTGCAGGCCACAAAATAACCCATCTTGCAATCCTTATTATCATCCCAAGAAAAACATGGCTACGTTAGAATAACAGTTTCTTTCACTGAATGATTCTCTGTGCCAGTCAAGGACTTAGGAAGGCGATGACAAAGAGTCAGGAGGGAAGGGACTTCATGGGATAGGACAAAATATTCTCCTACGGTCTGTTTTGTCCTTCTAACACCCCTGAGAACTAGACACTTTGTTATCCATTTTGACAACTAAAGAAACTGAGCTTACCGAAGTTAAGCGACATGCCAAGGATGCAGTATTTACAAAGACTCAGGCTCCCCAGCCAGATGTTCGTTTTTCAGACCGATTGCCCATCCTCCGTCCTCCATTCTCATGCAGTGGAAGACCCCGAAACCTTCCTCCTGGATCATTCATTCTATGTGTTCCTTTCCATGGGAAAGCTCTAATCAATTCCCCAAACTGACTAAAATGAAACGGGGGTGGGGATGGGGTGGGTTGGAGATCGTTTGTGAGATTTACTAGACTATCTGGAAAAGTGCTGACATCAGGAAGTAAGACAGAGGATCTACCCTTGCCTACATTTCTGCCTTGGCTCAGGAGCCAAGAAGGCAGAGGGAGACATGGCCCAGAGCACACAGCAGAAAGGCTTGGGCGGTTCGAGGAGTCTGACGTGCTCCAGGCCAGGGAGAGCACCACCCCAGTTCAGAGCTACCCAGAGCACCCTACTCTCATTTATCTGAAGCTGTCATTTAGGACAGGCCCCTCCTTCTTCTCCCTATGCCCAACCCTGCAGAGAGGCACGTCCAGCAGGAATACCTCCCAACCTCAGATGCCTTTAGTGTTTGAGGAGTTCTCTCCTTGACAAGCTGTGTTTGTCAAGTGGGTCTGGAGGGAAGGGCATCTCCTAGTGATCCAGGGCTCGGAGGAAGAGGAGACCCTTCTCCCTCCCCGCCTTGGCAAGCAGATCCTTGAGCAGGGCGTGTAGGTGGCAGTAAGTACAGACAAGCTGCAGGGTTTCTTGCTGGGCAGGAATGCCCAAGGGCCACACCTTCTTCAGCCCTCAGAGTACTTCTCATGTCTGGACCTGTGATGGGGGTGGCAGTGCCGGGGAGTGGGTTGTCCAGTGTCTGGCTCCAACAACCGGTTTATTGTGATGATTCTATTTGTGTTCCCAGTGTTCTGTTTGACTTGGCAGCCAGGGGAGGGGGAGGGCAGCAGGTTCACTCCAGTTTGTACTGGGTGTTTCCTGGAGCCACACCCAGGCATTAAAGCAGGTCCAGGCGCTGGTGCTGGGGATGCCTTTCCTGGGGGCCCTGGTGTGCAAAGGCAAGGTGTGGGAAGTATTTCCTTTTTTCTGGGTTAGCTAGGCGTGGCTGGCATTTCACCTATTCCTGTATTACTAACATCACCCAGATTCAGGCCAAAGGGCAGACCTACCAGATTCATGACACTCTGACATCCGGATTAGGGAATGGGTGGTCAAATTCATTTGGGTTAGATTATCCTATATTATTACCCAGGGGAACCTTAGTTCTTGCTTCTAAAATAACAACAACAACAACAAAACCCCTACAAAGTGACATACTTGTAATCACAGCAATTGGAAGGAACCTGAGGCAGACGGATCACCACAAGTTCAAAACCAGCCTGGGCTACCTG
The DNA here is from genome assembly GCF_030254825.1 of Meriones unguiculatus. Lineage (NCBI taxonomy): Eukaryota > Metazoa > Chordata > Mammalia > Rodentia > Muridae > Meriones > Meriones unguiculatus. Next base: position 92,364,874 of record NC_083355.1, on the reverse strand, counting down.
AGACACTGTCCCAACAAAAAACAAAATAAAAATTTTAATTAATTTCATTAAAGTAAAATAAAATAAAAACCTAACTGTTGCTCCCAAGGGTGAAACATGGGCTTTGCGTATATTCTTTCAGACAAGGTAATAACATTCAAAAAGAACAACCTTCAACGTCGACCAGACGGAGGATTTACCTCCTTATTTATTAGAGACTGTGTCTAGAATGAAAATCTCAAGCTTATGGGGAAACAACAGCAAGTACTTATACCACCATATTCTAGGCACTGCTCTTTTGTTTGTTGCTGTTGCTATCTGTCTGTGTGTAGGCTTTGGATTTTAAAGGCAGGGTTTCTAGCCCAGGCTGGCCTCAAACTGACTGTGTAGCCAAAGATGTTGAAGTCTTGACGTTCCTGCCCCTGCGTCCCAATCCCATCTTCCCAACATAGATCACTATTCCCAACTAACCGGGAAGGGTTCTAAACATTTCTACAAAAATCTGTTGACACCCCAAAACAACCTAAAGAGGTGAGTAGGTGAACAGTGTTATCATTGTCACATTGTACAGATGAGAAACAGGGACAGAGAAGTCAAGGAAATTGCCAAATATGGCACAGCTTCTCTGCGACTACAGCAGGCCTGGAGGGAGGGGTGTCTGGTCCCAGGATCCATAGCTTACCATTGGTGTTCCTGCAGGGCCATATTGTGTTAGGGTATCCAACACAGATACCATCGTTACTTCCCCATTCTGTCATACTCACAATTGATTTCTCAGGCTCCTAGGTCAATTTAGGAAAGAACCTTCTTGCTGTGAACCTTGGAGTAGTCTTTCTGGAATGCAAGGATTTCATAGTTGAAGGTGACAGTCATGGTCATCAAGTGGACAAAAGGACCTTCAGAAGGCCATCAGATCAAACGAGCTTCTCACCCGTGTCACAGATGGGAACAGGGCCAACACAGTGTCACTTAGGCCTGTCATGAATGAGCATTCTGCCCAAGACGTAGGTGTGTAACTCTCAGGGATGCCTTGACACGCTAGGGACTGGCAGAGCCAGGTTGGTGTTGCCTGGTGTAACTCAGCATGTTGAGCTGGCGAGACTGTAGAGAGCCCTTCCCTGAAGAAAGTGGTTGTGACTTAGACAGCCGGGTGATGAAACCATTTCCTTTCCAAGAGTGGTGTGGCAAGGTTACAGGCTTTGTTCCTGAGGCCACTCCCTACCCGGATGTGATAACATGTATTGTGGGCTTTAGACAGTTAGAATCTTCTCAAAGAGAGACAAGGGCTAGATAATTAAATCACCCACATTAATTGACCCCTTGGAGTCCTTGGTGGCTGATGTAGACTTGAAGACACAATTCTTAAATAATCTATGAGGCATGTTTGATCGTAATCCCTCCCCCTTTGACTGGGGAAGAAATAGAGACAGAGAATATAACCTCCCCAAGTCAACATAAGCAAGGGTGAGGTCCAAACTCACTTTGACTTCCTGGAGTATATTCAACTTCTCTCAGAGTCAGGGAAGACGATGTGGAACCAAGAGAGTCTGCCAACATTTCCATACTGACTTGAGGATTCAAGGCCTTGAAGTCCAGTTGACTGGGCATCCTTGGGACCCATGCCTCCAGAATGCCATCTGATAGGCAACCAAACTCCCAGTGGCCGCTTTGTAAGTTCATGGGTTAGAGAATGCTCCAGTAACGCCATGGTCTGCTGTAAGTCTCAGAATGGGCTGGAGCTTGGCTAACCCAACAGAACAAAAAAGGATGGATTCAGAGAGCTGGTATATTAAGCAGATGATCTTATCTCTGGGCATCTGTCTAGACATATTGTCCATCTGAGCTTGGATTCTGTTCTATAACTGGGAAAACACCTTTCAAGACTAAAGACAATGGCCTTAAGACACCTTTCTTTATCTCCCAATCCCTCCCTGTCCCTCATCATGACAAAGTCTTACTATATATCCCTGGCTATGCTGGAACTTCCTGTGTGAGACAGGCTGGCTTTGAACTCACAGAGATCCTCCTGCCTCGGACTTCTTTCTATTTCTAATCTTAGAATCTTCCCCTCCCCCTGTTCCTCTTGGTAGAACATATATATCTTTGTCATGTTTGCTACTGAAGTCAGATTTCCCTTCTGGGTTCAAATCCTAGCTCTGCCATTGTTCATAAACAGTTGATCTCCCAAATTTTCATCTCTTTGTGCTTGGTTGCCTTGTTTATAAAGTTAGAAGATCTGTATATCTTAATCTCTTTCTTGCTACTGTGATTTTAAAAACAAACACCTCTCACAAAAGCAACTGAAAGGAGGAATGGTTTCTTTTGGGTCCTAGTTCAAGGTTGTAGTCCTTCATGATGGGAAGTCAGGGCGAGCTTAAGACGTCTGGTCGACCAAATTTCATCTACAATGAGAGTTGGAGGGATGGCTGAGCAGTTAAGAATAGTGGCTGCTCTTCCAGGGAACCCGGGAGCCATATCACATCTCATGGCTGCTTGTAACTCCAGTTGTGGGCACTGACACTTCATCTACAATCAAGAAGCAGAGGGGAATGAGTGCAGGGGTTCAGCTGGCTCTCTCTTTTTTGGTTCAGTCTGGGACCCCAAGCCTAAGGAATGGTCTCATCCACAATTAAAATGACTCTTCCTACATGAATTAACACAATCAAGATAATCTTCCACAGATTCCTGCTTCTGAAGGATTCTAGATTCTGTCAAGTTGACAACACTAACAACTCACTTTTTAGGCTTAATAGGTACAGAGGTGAGGGGGGACTAGCACTCCACAGAGAATGGGCATCAATACCACGGTGATGGGTTGTTACATCTTTGATTCTTTCTTGATTATGCTAAGATGAGCTGTCACCTACTGGACTTGTGGTCATAGTTACTATTCCATGACATGCCTTCATCTCTTGAGTTAGTCCTTTCCAAAGAGACCCAGCAACAAGCACTCTTAGAATTGGACAGAAGAGCTATTCAATTAGGTGATGGGGTCTTGAGAAATCCCTAAAGGCTGGCCAGTGTTCCTGGTAAATTTTAATATGTCAGTTTGGGGAGGCAGCCAAAGCTGTCCATCCGTAGCAGCTGCGGAGAAACCATGTCATCGCCTCGGGATAGATTCTCTCTGTTAGGCACAGAGGTTAGGTTGAAAGTCATGAAACCTAAAATAATTATTGGGTAACAACAGCATGGTAAGGGATTACAAGTACAAAATAAACAGCCTTTAAAAATCCACATGCCTCGGCTTCCCCCTCGGTATCCTCACCTCCTTTTCTTAGATTTAACTTCCGTCGCTTGTAACCTAAGGGCAATGCCTACTAAATATAAGTTGATGATGATCCATCCTAGGATAGAAAGTGAGGGAGTTTATGGCCGAGTTTCTGCCACAAAGAAGAGCCAAGGGGAAAGGCTGTTTTATCTCAAATCTGAACAGAGGAGTAGATTTCCTGTGAACTCTGATGAGAAAAAGAAGAACAAGAAGAAGAAGAAGAAGAAGAAGAAGAAGAAGAAAAAAATGTGGTTTGATTTAATCGTGTGAATTAATCTACAGTGGGTCCTGCCCCGCCGGAGAACTTCAAACACCTAAGCGGCATGTTTGTGGTTTGCTTGTGTTATCCGATTCTGGGGACTGACACACTGCTCTTAGTTCACGGCTTCAGTTTCCAGTCCTCTGGGCTCTTACGTTATGGTTTCAGTGCGGTCACATGTATCTCTCCGCTGTTCTTGTGGAACAGCTAGCTGCAGGGATACCCCCACAGACAGACCATGGCAACAGCCGCAGCTGCCAAGGACGACAGGCTCCACTTTATATCACTTGGTTGATTCTGCACGCTTCCTGGGTTGAGAAACCAGGACTTAGGACAAGTGAAATGAGTGATCCAGGGTCACCTAGGTAGGAAGGGGCAGAGGCTGACTTCTCATGTGGCTGCTGCAACCAAGGGCTCCTTTGCCAAATTATGCTGTACAGCATATACCATATACTTTCTACATCCTCTTTGTGCTAGGATTTGCCCCTTTTCTGCTGGGTACCTACCTTGGATAGTATTTGCACTCTATTTGCACACGTCCACGTGTGTGCACACACACAATATCATTGTTTTGCGACTCCAACCATTTCATCCCAGAATAGCCAGTCCGTTGCTCCTCTGAAAAATTGTGATTATTCTTTTGAGGCAAGGTCTCAAGTGCCTTTATGCTGACCTCAGACTTACCATGTAGCTAAAGATGGCCTCTTGCTTCCACCTCCAAAGTTCTGGGACTGTAGTTATGTGCCACAATGCCTAGCAAAGCCACTCTGGACTTTTGACCACTGACCTTGGTCCTTATTGGGCAGCATCTTTTACTGTGTGCTTTACTGTACAGATTGCCTTCTAACTAAGCAATAAGCTCAGGGATTCAAGGTCAGCTCCTTGTCCCTCTCTGTATTACCCTAGCCTCACTCAGCCTAGAATTATGCATATAGTAGATGCTCATTAAGAGTCTGAGTAGGCCAGGAGAGATGGCTCAGCAGTTAAGAGCACTTGCTGCTCTTGCAGAGGACTCAGGTTCAATTCCCAGAACTCATACAGAGCAGCTCAGAACCAGCTGTAATTCCAGCTCCGGGGGGATCAGACCCCCTCTTTTGGCCTCTGAGGGCACTTCATGCATGAAGCATGCATACGAATACACGGGTGCACAGCCATGCACATAACAGAAGTAAATAAATACATTTTTTATAAAAAGAACCTGAATAAATGAAGGGGAAGTCCAGACAACTGTGCCAAAAGTAGACTCTACACAGGTTGTTTTCAGCAAGCAGGCTTCATTCTGAGCACGGGTGCCCTCGCTTGGAACCACTTTGGTAATGCCTCCCCAACGGGTGAGCGATCAACCAGTGCTCTTAACCTCTGAGCCACCTCTCAATTCCCAGCCAACACCGAATGTGAGAAGAGGCTGGCATGCTAGTTTCCTTTCTGTTGCTATTCTAACACACTCTGGCAACAAGCAGCTTGTTGAGGAAAAGGTTTCCTTCATCGAACACTTCGGGCCCATCACTGAGGGAACTCAAGGCAGGAGCCTGAAGGCAGGAACCAAAGAGAAATAGTGCCTGGTGGCCGAATCGTACTCAGCTAGTTTCATTATACAGTCCAGGGGCACATGCACGGGGAACAGTATTGCCCACAGTGAGCTGAACCCTCTCGCGTCAACTAGCAATCCCCTTCAGATGTGCCCACAGGCCAACTCCATTTAGCCAATTCCTCAGCTGAGGCTCTTCTGTAAGAGTTGGGCTTTGGGCTGTGTGAGGTTGACAACTAATGCTAGCTAGGACAGTTGGGCAAATTATCATAGCACCTCCATGCCTCTGTCCCTTCATGCATAAAACAGAAGCACCTCTTGGAGGAGTTATGCTAGAATTCTAGGCAGTCCCTGGAACAGGAGAGCTACCGCAACTACCGTTGTCGCCATCAGCACATTCTAAACTTACGTGAGAAACGGTTCCAGCCACTCAGAAGCAGAGAGGAGATGGCCACAAGTCTAATGGGGGTAGTGTGGAAAATTGCTGCCTGAGCGGATGAAAACAATGACAGGCCACACTGTGACCTCGGTCTTCTGTGGATTGCTATTTGCTGGGTTTCAGGTTTTGTTTTGTATTTGCTTGTGGCCAACTCGGAACCCCCGTGGTGTCTTCCTATGGAACTCTAAGTACAGTTGCTGCGGGGGCCTGCTTTTCCTTTCTTTATTAAGAAAAGGAAACAGGAAATTGAATGTAAAACCCTCCGACGGTTAGAGTCACACCAAAGTTGTGAATTTAACCACACCCCCGGCAGGAAATGAAAGTACAGTTCTCATCGTAATGTTCCTTGCCTTTCATGGCCCACTCAGTGTTTTTCAGATTTGAATTAGATAGTGGAGATGAAAGGACTGAACTTTGGGCAGGAGGGCTATCACTGGGCAATTGTTGCCTGGGGCACAGATTTGAAACTCTATAAAAAGGAGAAGGGCTTTCCATTTGCTCTGTGTCAATATGGTTCTTTCAGATGTCACCTTCTGGAGGGAAGAGGGTAACACAGCAGATTCTGACCCATTGGTACGTGTGTTTGTTTTGGCTCATGTCGTGTGTTTTAAAATCATTCGGCATTTAAAAACAGAGACTGTATGCACACGCATACCAACACTTGGAGTCTGGATTCAGGGCCTTTGTGAGGGAAAAACAGCTGCCTCGCAGTCATGCGTGCAGGCCTGGCGCAGGAATCTGCTGTGTTCCTTTGTGTTATCTGCCTGAACTCAGGAGTGTTTGAGATTTCAGGCTTTTGTCTTGTGTGAGTGAAAGGCAGACACACAGCCGCTGTTCCCCAGGACATAGGTAGGCCCTTGGCACCCCGAGTCTGTATACTCCAGCCTTCATTTTGAACTATCCTTTCCCATGTGACCCCCCTGGTTCCAAGTCATTGGTCTGCTACCCTAAAGCCAACTGTGAACATGTTTTCCTAACTGGAGCATAAGGAAAACTATGTCATTTCTTTTTATTTATTTAGTGTGTGTGTGTGTGTGTGTGTGTTTGTGTTATACAGTAGATCATTCTCTCCTTACACTATGTGGGTCCTGGGGAGTAAGCTCAGGAAGCCAGACTTGGTGACAGTGACAGGCATCTTTACTTGCTGAGCCATATTACTGGCCCTTGTTTGGTTATTTACTTTTTTTTTTTTTTAGATTCTTTTATTTTATGTGTCTGAGTAGTTAGCCTACATGTACACACACACACACACACACACACACACACACACACATTGCACATGTGTGCCTGGTGTCCACAGATGTCACAATAGGGTTCTGAATCCCCTGGAAGTGGAGTTCCAGATCACTGTGGACCTCCATGTGATGTTGGTGCTGGGAATCGAACCTAGGTCTTCTGCAAGAACAAGTGCTCTTACCCACTGAGCCGTCCCTCCAGAGACTCATTTGGTTTTGTGGATAACAGTCTTGCTACTGTAGCCCAGGCTAACCTTGAACTCTCCATCCTCCTGGGTGCTAGGATTATGGGTATTTACCACCATATTTGGCTGTATTAGACCTCTTGCTTTGCCACTCAGGACTCATTCATTCTTCCTCTGCAACTGGACTCCACTTCTCTTTCAGGGAATCACCCATTTCCCCTTAGTCTCTACATACGTCAAGGTGACTCTATGGATCCCCTCCTCAGCAGATGTATAACAGAGGTATGGCCAATCAGATCCTTGCTCAGTTTTCCAACCACAGTGATTGGTTCAGATATGGGCACATGACCCTCGTGAAGCCCAGAGTGCTAAGAGAGAGGGTGGTGCTGTTCTTACACTAGCCTTAAAGGAGGAGCATCGAGCCCTACAGCTGCTGTCCTCACCAAACAGGAGGAGGCTGAGAGTCCCGCCAGCTTGCCAGGGGGACCTGCTGAGAGATAAGCACCGGCCCTGGATCTCCTTGATTCAGCCTGCCCTGGACTATTCAATTCGATGAGGTACCTCTTAGAAAAACTAGTTGGACCCTTTACAAGTCTCCTACCTGAAGCCACCCTGTGAAGCACATCTAGGTGGAAACAGATGGCCAGGACACACTTACGGCCTCTCAGATGACCTATTTAATTTCAGCCAAGACCTCTAGAGCAAAAAGACATGTATGTTGTCTTTTTCTTTCTTTTCTAACCATAAAATTCATTCCTTTTTTTAATTGCAATAATAAAACTATCCAATCATACAAATGGAAAAGGTAAAGTCCTCTTCCTTTTCCCTTCAAGCCACATAAAGTAACTATGGTTACTAATAATGTTGTTTTAAAAATTACCACTTCTGCAAAAATAAAAAAATATGGCTCGTAAATTTATAGAGGGCGCTTACGCTTACTGTGTTCCAACACCATCCTAAGGATGTATATTTTCTCACTGAGGCTTTGCCGTGGCTTGCATGGACTGTTCAAGATCTGCACAGACACAATGTACGGCGTAGAAAGGGTCAAGTTGCGACACTCACAGAATCAAAACAGTCTGACTTCACAGCCCAGATTGCCAGTCACTGGGCTACAGCAGCTGGTTAGACGCTTAGCCACAGATGCCCGTTTATGCATACTTAACTAAACCACCGTGGGCTGGTGTTACACATTCTCTTCATCGCTATCTCTCATCTGACCATCATCTTTGACATCACTGCACATCACTTTCTAGATAAGACAGTCAGGCTCTTGCCTGGCGAAATGGTACACGTCGAGGAGGTGGAGAGGGGAAGACCAGGAGTTCCAGGCTAGCCTTAGCTACATATAGCAAGTTCAAGGTTGCTTCGGGCTACATGCCACCTGGTCTCAGTACCTCCACTTCACCCCACTCACTGGAAACAACAACAACAACAAAAAACCCTCAAGCTCTCGTCTGATAAACATTTGTGGGCTCAGGTGGCTTGCAGAGATGACAGCTCACTAGAAGCCATCAAGACTTCTAAAAAAATGATAGCAGTCCTCAAAAGATGAACGGACAATGGGTGACATCGGCCTTGGGGTAGTGCTGAGCTATGTATCAGGCCCATTTTTATTTCCGGAGCCTAGTAGGGCTTGTCTGGCTCAGACTAAGAGCTCAAGGAGCGCTTACTGAGCGAACGCATACACGGAGCACTTGTTGAAGGCTTCAGGGGAGGGCCTCCAGAAGTGAGACTCATTCCAAGTGTGGAGAGGCCGAGCCCTGAGGATGACACAACTGACCTGGATTCATAAGCGTTCGTCCTCAGTGATGTCATACTGACGTCCGCACAGGATTTCCACACAGCTGCTCTCATCCTGCCTCACCGGGGTTGAACCCACACCCTGCATATCACCAGAGTCAGGTGGTTTGTCTGTCTGTTTGTGTGTTTGTTTATTTGTTTGTTTGTTTGAATGCTTATTGGCTACTACAAAGGCAGTCTAGAACGGTGGTTACCGTTGGGATCTGGAACCCAACTGCCTTCATTCAAACCCTAACTCTGCTGTTCACCAACTCTGTGGCCTTCAGCATGCTACTTAACCTTGCAGGGGCTTCATTTGCCCACCAGTGAAATGGGGATGCTCACCTAGTACAGGGTTAGGTAGTGAAGCTGTGAGGCTTGTCTGAGGTGACAGGTGTAAAACACACAAAAGGACTGGCAGGCTGCAAACAAGCTTCCTTCCTGTAAGGAGCCCGGTTATTCGACGGCATTTTGTTTGTTTGTTTGTTTTGTTTTGTTTTGTTTTGTTTTTGTTTGTTTGTTTTGTTTTGTTTTTGTTTGTTTGTTTTGTTTTGTTTTTGTTTGTTTGTTTGTTTGTTTGTTTGTAAGGATAAAATAGCAAGGTGTGTTAGTTCACACCTTGCATCCCAGCACTTTGGAAGCAGAGGCAAGCAGATTTTGTGAGTCTGAGATAGCCTGGTCTACAAAGCAACTTCTAAGCCAGCTGAGGCTACATAGAAAGACCCTGTTTTAAAAGAAAAAAAAAAAATCCAAATCAGATTGCCCAGTGTAGGAGCACATATCTTAAGAATCCCAGAAGTTGGGGGTCTGAGGTAGGAAGATCAGGAGTTCAAGGCCAGTGTTGAATACATAGCACGTTCAAAGTCAACTCTTTGAGACTCTGTCCTTAAAAACCAAAATAAACTCACAAATTAAAAAAAAAAAAAAAAATCATGAAATAAGAAAACAGGCCCCTGTGCTGGCTTTCTTCCCCCGTGCCCTGCAAAGCCAGTGTACTGCTGATTTTGAAATAGCACCCAGGTTGAGCAAAGGATTTATTGTTTTAACTTGTTCTCATCCCTGGATGGTGTGCCAATTCATTATTAGTTTCTTGGCAGTTAAAGCGCATGCCTTTCTGGGTGATGGCAACACGGCCTAAAACACGTAATCCTTCTAATACCCACCCTCCGTGTGTCCCAAGCCCTCTCTCGGCCTTGTGGTCATCTGCGGGATCGTCTCTCTTTCCCCTAAGTGGCCCAGCGTCATCTCATTCAAGGGGAGCTAGTCCAGCCATTGCAGCTGTCACAGGGTCGTCGGCTGGGATAACAGTCCTCTTCCGTCTTCCCCTGAATGGCTCCCAATCACATAGACTGCTCTTTTCCCCCACCTCTCTGTCAAAGCAGGGTGGCTGTCAAGATTCAGGAGCTTTTCTAAAAAGGAACTGTTTGAAAATTTTGAAAATTTCCTCCAAATGCCAATTATATGCCCAACCCTTCTCATAGCCAGTATCCTGGGATACTGTCACTATGGTTCTGTTCTCACAGAGTACCTCTGAGGGCAAGAGCGGAGGAGTTAGGATAATATTTTTGTGCACGTGCAGACACGAATTGACAATAAGCCGTCACAAAATTATTTTCAAGACTGTATCCAAGGTTAAACTAAATAACCTAGATTAAATAATGCATTTAAACTTAAACCTGATTTGCAGTTGGGGGGGTTGGGGGGGATTTCTCTGGTCTTCTCTTGACTTTCTCAGAAGTGTGTATGTCCTGAGACTTGCTGAGAGCCCTGACCGCTGGTTTGGTGTAATTGGGTCAAGCAATGGGCGCTCCAAACTTTCTCCAGTGCCTCCGGCCCTGGGGCAGCATTATCAGGGTGTGACCTGGGCAGAGGTGGCAGCCAGCCCAGGGATAGAACTATGACATTATTCCCAGCACCACCTACCCACGTAGTGGAGCTTAAACCCAGAACCTCGCTCCTGCTAAGCGAGTTCCACCACTTACCCCGCCCCACCCCCTTCACTTTTTATTTTGAGATGTCTTGCTAAGCCACTCTGGTAATTTTTACCTTGCACTGCTCCTGTCTCAGCTCCTCAAATCCCCGGGGTCACAGACATGCACCGCCGGGCCGGGTCCCACTGGCTGTAAGTTCTGGTGGTCATGGTAGAGTCACAGCTGGTTGGGTAGAGCCTTGGTGGGACTGGAGCATGGCATGGTGGGGGCCTGGCATTCTCTGGGAAGGACACTGGGGTCCATGTGCAACTCATCTACTCTATACCATAAATTGGTTGGAAATGGGGTACAGAAAGGGCAGGTACCGACTGCTGACATGGGCTGCCTCAGTCAATATCTCACCTGTGTGACAGGGCCACTGGCCAGATCTATTTTTGTCCCTCTGTTGAGAACCCAGGATGACCTCTTTTCTTCATCAGACCCCACCAGTGCGGGGCCTTCTCTCTTCAAACGTTCTGATGTTGTCCACAAGCTCCACCCCCAACCCCTGTGCCATGGAGGAAGCAGTGGAATGTGGCATCTGCCCAATGTCGGCATTCCTTCAACCTGAGCAGCCCGAGCGGCAGGCTAGGTAAGACCTACACTGCTCTTGTCCTCTAGATGCCCTCGGTCTAGGTGGGCTTCGGAGCAGGTAAACGCTCAAGCAGAGATGGAGAAATATGCTGGGGGGTGGGTGGGGAGAGGGACCTGATCTAGGGCAGAAGGAGCTAAAAACAACTTGTTTGAGTCAACATCTGAAGGAAACATCGGGAATGTTCCAGAAACGGAGTATTGAGGAAACCGCCTCAGTTTAACAACTGGATCAATGTTTTAGAAACGATATTCTGACCCAGCGCTCAAGAAGCTGAGGCAGGAGGATCATAAGTTTGAGGCCAGTCTGGGCTACATAGTAAGCGAGAGAAAGGGAGGGAGACAGACACAGAGAAAGAGAGAGACAGAAACAGAGAGAGACTAAGACTGATTAAGGCGTCAAGCAGACCACCAGGGAGAGCTGCTAATCTCCAGCCTGGAAGAGGGAAAGGAGGGCTCAGGTGTCAAAATTCCATCCAAGTCCATTATTAATGAGCCACCTGGTGATTCATCTGCACCTTCCCCATTCCTGGCTTCATTTCCCCAACCGGCCCCAGCAAACCCTGCCTTTGGTTCTGGTTCATTTCCCTCTCCTCTTCCTCTTAGTGGTTCCCTTCACTAGACTTCTCCAACAGGCCCGTCTCCTCTCTGCTCTTTGCAGCTAACGGCCAGATTCCCCTGGCTTTCTTTGTGGGAAGCTTCAGGTTTTTTTCTCTACAAAATCCCTCAGTAGCGCTTTGGCCAGTGGGAGGGGAGGATCAACTGCCTTCAAAGGGCAGCTGAGAAATAGTGCACCCGTCAAGTTACGGACTTATGGGAATGCCACGGTTGCAGCTGCTGCCAGTGACGGGAACCGAATCAGCGGCAGGAGCCCTGGCCCTAGGCCTCCCATTCTGGCAGCTCCCGAAGCCAAAACTAGAACCTGCCAAGTCTGCATTCCCCTGGGTAATACCTTATGGGTACTGTCATGTCACCCGGAGCATAGCCACAGGGAGTATAGACGAAAAACACGTGGCTCGCTGAGAGGGCGTTGTCTCCTCACTCTGCTACAAGCGCAGATCAGAACAGATGCCCGGGACAGGCTCCTTGGGCCCGGTCACCCCCGTTCTGTGCAAATGACACACACTGAGGATCCTAGCGCTTTCAAGGTTGTTCTAGCAAGATTCTGCTGGGTGTTTGTCTGTCAAAATGTACACATCGAAAAACAAAAGATTCGGTCTCAGAGAAAACCCGAAGACAGGTCACATATGGAACCTGACTAAATCAAACGAGCGGGAATCTTGAACCAGATAGACAAATTCCCTGCAGTGTAAGGGGTCTTTTGACCTGTCAGGAAAAACCTTTCCAGGTGAGATTTTTCCCTATTGGTGTGGGCAAGGCCCTCTTCTGTCATGGCCCATCTCTAAACAGACTGTAACGTCTGTTCACGCGACAGCAGCTGCTGGTGTCAGATAAAAACTCTTGCCATTCCAAAGCAGAGTTGTTTGTGTATAATTCACGAACCCCTTTACGTTCCTTTAAAATGAAAAGTTACCAAAATAGAAATTATTCTTATCACCATGCCAACAGCAGACCTACAGCATCAGCTCACAAACACTGTGTCCTAATGTCCTAATCCAAAGCAGGATTCTCACGTTCCTCCATCAGAAAGAGCTCTTCCATCTCCTTCCAGAACAAGCCTCCTTCACCTGCAGTGCCCTCCTCACTGGATAGTATATGCAAGCTTGCAGAAGCACACACACACACACACACACACACACACACACACACACACACTCCTCAGCACACACCTCCCTTCTCATTCCCCAAGAGCACCGTGTGTGTGTGTGTGTGTGTGTGTGTGTGTGTGTGTGTGTGTGTGTCTGAACGGATGACATATTGTGACAGAATGCGCAAGAGAGTGAGATTCAGCCTCAAAGCAATGCAGGTCACGGCAGTAGGCTTTATATAACCCAGAGCTGCAGAGAGACCCAAAATAGCATCTTTCCCGCTGCTCAGTTAGTCTCCTCCATCAGCCAGGGATAAAATTAGAGCAGGCGCTGACGTGCACCTGCGTGTGCAGAGGGACTCCAGGGAGACAGAACAGACTCAACACTCTGCCATCAGCCACGCAGGCTGCCAGATTTTTCAGACCCCAATCTGTCACCAGACGGAGCCGTGTGTGTGTGTGTGTGTGTGTGTGTGTGTGTGTGTGTGTGTGTGTGTTCATTGGTGTAAGTGTATGCCATGAAGAGACCCGCTCTGAGGACAGCATGTCAAAGAACTGGCCTGAGAGCTGGTGGCAAGGAGCTTGGCCAGGTGGGACTGTGCAAAAGCTGTTTCAGGCCATTTGGAAGCAAGTCAGTTTCCACACCAGTCTCAAGTTTACCTTGCAGTTCCTCTTCGCTGGTCCACACACTACCCTCTGAGCCACGTAGGGGGAGGGCAGGCCTCTTCAAAACCTCATTCTGCAAAAACAGATAAGCAAAGGCAAAGTATTCCCGCGCTTTGCTTTGATTTCAGCTGACCCAAACACAGGCGATCTGGAGGTTAAAAGACAGTGCTAAGAAGTCAAGGGGAGAGACAAGGCTGAGGAATGTGGCCAGCTGCTCGGCAGGCTTTGGAGCTGTGACCTTGTCTGGCTCACGAGTGTGGTAGGCAGAAACTCGGTCCAGCCGAAGCAGTGGAGTGATTTGTCCTCTGCCTGAGAGAAGGCAGGGTAGAACCTTTTTGCCAGAAAATAAATAGGAGGTTTGTTAATTCCCTCACTGACTACCAGGTGTCCCCTCCGGGGAGGGACGTGGCAGACCCCAGAGACCGGGAAAATGGTACAGATTAGACAGGATGAGTTGGGGTGCTTTCCTTGTTGTTGTGCGCTGTCTGGGAGGTGAAACCCAGGCTTTGTACAGGCGAAGCACGCTCCGCCATCTGGTAGTACAGACTCTGGAAGCTACCACACATTCACTTGGGGGAACCTTCTGTCTACCGGCCTCTTTGAAACGTATTTAACTATCACATAGGATTTATTGATTCTTGAATAAAACCAAAGTAAATTCTGGGTATATTTTTATAGAGCCCAAGAACCCAGGTCCTTTGGAAGAACAGACAATGCTATTAACCACTGAGCCATCTCTCCAGGCCCCAGATTCCCCATTTTTAATTAGTAACTTAGCAGTAAAAAATGACTCCATTAAGCTACATACTGACTTCCAGGCCATTCTGGCCCGGGCTATAGCATTAGACGGCGTATCAAAAGAGAGGAATCAGAGATGGGGGAGGGGAAATGGAGAGGGAAGAGAGGGAGGGGAGAGGAGAGAAAGAGAGGGAGGGAAGAGAGGGAGGGGAGAGGAGAGAAAGAGAGGGAGGGAAGAGAGGGAGGGGAGAGGAGAGAAAGAGGAAGTGAGAGGAAAGAGATCTGACCAGCAGAAAAACAAACAAACAAAAACAAAAGAAAAAAAAAACCCACCCCCTTCCATTGTGGTCTAAACCGTATAGCTGCTCTGAGACCCCTCTTCCCTCTCAGCTGCCTCCCCACTTCCCTCTGAGCTCTTCATTTTTACACAGACTGACAGGCGGGGATCTCTGGTTTCTTGCAGTCCTCTCTGGTCTGCCATGCTCTGGCTTCTCCGCACACACATCCCAAACCGGCTCAGCAGGCAAAGCTCTGCTCCCCTACTACGGCCGGGCGTGACGTGAGCATAGGTACTCATCTCAGTAGGCCAGCAGAGCTGTGATGAGCCTGCCTCGTGTGTGAGCCCGGCAGACCTGCAGAGAGGCTTCCGAGGAGAGAAACGTGTGTGAGGGAGCTGGGCTGTGGACGGGGTAGAGAAATGGAGTGTGGGAAGCTTCAAAGTGAAACGTCGGCTGTTGGACAGTTTTAGTCTATCAGCCTGGCTTGCATGGTCACTGAGAGTGGAGGCCAAGAACTAACTGAAAAAGTGGGCGTTTGAGGCTTAGAATTCTGCCCACCCTTTCTGTAGCCTGCCCTTTTCAGCTGGGGGCTCACCCCTCTCATATCCCCACTGTTGCTGAAGGCATCATCTATCCTTCATCCTAGTCCTTCTTCATCCCCTTTGCTCATGAGCAACCTTGGTCAGACACACATATGACACACATATATACTTGCAGGCAAATACTCTTACACATGAAATAAATATAAACTATGATTCTCAGTGAAAATCTGCCTTTCCCTGATGCCTGTCCTTCTCTCCCTGGTCCAAGTGGACAGGGCTCTCAGGTGTCCTCCAAGATTTCTGCCTCTGTGGTACCCATCACACTCAATCTTTCCTTTGAGTGTGGTTTGATAGGGCATCTTGCTCTGGATTATGGCAAGGGAGCTTTGCTGGTATAATGAAGGCCCCTAGTCATGTAGTTTGGAGCTAATTGAAGTAGAGAGCCAATCACATGAGGTGATGGGGCTCTTCTTGACGTCAGAAAGAATTTCCCGGCGGCCTTGAGGAATCCAGCTACCAGGCCATGAGGGGCCATACAGAAGGACGCAGGACATGTACTCAGAGGCAACGCTAGGTGCTAAGAGTGATCCCTATTGACACCTGGAAGCACAAGGATTCAGCCATGAAAGGCAAGGCACACTAATAATTCTCAGTAGTGGGGCTGAGCGAGGAGACTCATGAGTTGGAAGCCAGCCTGAGTCTCGGGGTGAGATCCTGCCTCCATCACCAAAACAACAGGAAAAAGCAAAAAAAAAAAAAAAAACAAAACAAAGTGTTGATGCATGCCCGTACTCCTAGCACTGGGGGCTGGAGGCTAGAGAATCAGATGTCCGGCGTCATATTTGGTTACACAGAGACCTTGAGATCAGCCTAGGCTGTATGAGAGTCTGTCTCAGAGGGGGAAGGGGAAGTTAATTAAACAAAGAATGAAACCGAGGACTTAAGGATTTGTATGGAAGAAGCTGAATTCTCCCAACCATCACACGAGCCTGGAAGAGAGCCCCAGGCTCCAGAGATAAATGCAGTCCACAGGCCCTAAGTGAGACCCTGAACAGAGAATCCAGTGACGCTCAGGCTAGGCCCCTGGCACACGGAAAGTAAGACTATTCTTGTCCTTCTAAGTGGGTAAACTAGGCTACTTTGTTCTGCAGCAATGAAAAAGTAAAGCCAGGACCCCCACATCTTGAGCTCTCTGGTCCCATAACCCTCCTTACGTTTCGCCACCTGCACACAGTGGCCGGTGCACTGCACTGCCTCCCCTCTCCAGCCTTAGTCCTGACACCGTCTGAAAACTAATTGCGAGGGAGGAATGATGTTGAATTAATGTGGCTTAAACCCGAGGTTGCTTTTTTACCCGCCCATTGTCTATTTGAAGAAGAAGAAGGCATAGGGCATCTGCTGGCACCTGCCAGCAGAAGGTGAGGTATCTTGGAAAGAGGCTGTCCAGTGTGTAACGGGGACAGAAAGGATAGCCTGTTGCAAGAGGCTTCATGGGTAATATTTGGAGAGGAAATGCTTGTAAGACAAGAAGAAGAAGAAGAAGAAGAAGAAGAAGAAGAAGAAGAAGAAGAAGAAGAAGAAGAAGAAGAAGAAGAAGAAGTCATCTTTTTCACTTGGTCGGGGCAACAGTACCTAGACTTAAAGCCAGGGCATCAAGCTTGCCAGGCCACCAAGCTGCGTCCCTCACTGGTCCGATTATAATGTAGCCCCCAAAGCAAGATGCTATTTCAGGTCCCTCCCCACCCCTCCAAGAGGGTTATTATGTGGACTGTCCTTGAGCCTTCAATCCCCCTGCCTCAACCTCCTGGGTACGGGGATTATAATAATGCCTGCATCACCATGACTGACTTAGATTCGAACTCCCATTCCTTATGTTGCAGGGATATCAGATCATCTGTGGGAAAAGGTTTAACATTAGCCTGCTAACACTAATCCTTTATCAACCCATTCAAAGTCTGGAATCACGTATCCAGGCCTGAACACAAAATATTGTCTCTATCGGAGGGCTTGAGCCTGTCCTCATAGTGTGTCTGTCCAATTGTTAGGGGCCAGCCTCTGAGTGTTCATGTGGGTGGCCTCGGTGTCACTGTTGGGGTGTTATTTCCAACAGAGACCATTGCACTGGGCAATATGTGTCTTCACACGTGGCCACCACAGCTGCGTGTGACACTAGACAGAGAGAACAAGCCTCTGAGGTTTGTCAGGCCACTCCTGCGTATATGTAAGCATTCATTCATGCACACAGACACACACACCCACGTCTTCCTTATTAGCTCCATTGACAGTATAAAATGTTGGAACAGGGACAGTGCTTTTTACTCCTCTCTGTTTATAGAGTACAAGGTTCTGATTGGGGCTCTAGGGATTGTCCAAGGCCCACGTTGCCTTTACTATCATTTTGCACCTTTGGACAGTCTTTTCTTTACCTCTGAAAAGAGGAGGAGGGACTAAGGATGTAGCCCAGTTAGTAGAGTGTTTGTCCAGCATGCACAAGGTTCTGAGTTCAAACCCAAGCCTTGCATTCATTTCAGCATGGTGACATGTGTCTGTAAGTTCACCGTGAGTTACAGGAGGATCAAGAGCAGCTCATGGTCACTCTCAGCTACATAGAGAGTTCAAAGCCAGTCCAGGCTTATGTCAGAGAGAAAGAAAAACACAAGGAGAGGGAGGACTCCTTAGGGATCAGGGCATCTATGTCAAGGGCCTTGGGGGCAGAGACAGAGAGGAAGTGAGAGACCTGGGGGTACCCTGTCTGGGTTCTGATTCAGATCCACTTGGTATATTCTGGCTGTTCATACTTTTCTCTGAGCTCACTGAGTACAGAATGAGCACAGTCATTCCACCTGATCCTGGCGTGGTTTAAGGATTATAGAAAACAATACAAGTAAGGCCTATAACTTAAGGCCTAAACTTGTATAACAGAGAACCACCCAGTAGCCTTTAGGTTTTACCATTGTTTGGCCTGCACATAGGCTTGGATGGGGTCCTTTAGGGTCTCCCGGGCTGGCTGAAAAGGGTTCATCTCCAGTGTTCTTGACAGCCTGCCAGATCTTGGGTCAGTAAGTCTGACAGGCTCCTCATTGTAAGCTGCCAGGTCACCTCACCCCATGCTGGGAGTGGCAAAAAGTCTGGCAAAAACCCCAGGAGAGAGTGAGACAGCAGGTGTGAATAAAATCGGAAGTCTGGCTTAGAAGCCAGCACCCACCCACAGTAACCACTTATGAAGAATGCCTAACGAGGCCACTGATTCGTCAGTGAGCCACCACTCCCGACCAGCTCCAGCTTCGGTGGGAAGGCTTGTGACAGTGTCCATCTGGAGTTCGGATGTGGAACTTCAGGGCACTAGCATGGACAGACTAAAGTGTCAACCAAGCGCTCCCTGAGGCAGCGGCTTTGACCTTCCTTCTCCAGTCAAAGCCTAAGTCATCCAGTCACTGTAACCTCAGGCAATGTGATCTGACCTCTCTGAACCCCAGCTTTCTCACCTTTTGAAGGAAAAGTTGAGGACACAGGAAGAGTCTAGCACGTGCCTGGCCCACTCCAAAAACCCAAGCCCCTTCCCCTGCCCCTCCCAGGTGTCTGGGACACTCCTTCCTTGTCTCCACACTGAAGACAGTTGACCACGCTACCTGGGATGACGCCAGTTCTTGATTATTTGATGTTGCCACACATCTGGTCTTATCGCCAGTTATTGACTCTAAGACTGGCTGCTTTCTGCTCCACCTGGCTCCTTCCTGCCAGGTGGCTTCCCCTGACGCATTTGGACAATGGTGAAGGGTTGGGCCAGGTCACTCAATGGCACCAGGATTGATGTGAAAGTGTGTGGGTTGTTTTTTTTTTCCCCTTAGTATTCCAAGCTAAAGGACAAGAATTACTGAAAAGATGCTTATGTCCCCACATGCCTGGAATACGCCTGCACAGGTTTGCCTCCTCAGGGCATAGCTCCTCACTTCCTTTGAGTATCCTGTCCAGTGTCCCCCCTACCCTATCACTCTATGGCCCCAGCCCTCTTTTAAGGCTGGTTTCTGTGTTCCACTTCTTCAGCCCATCTCCTAAATGTTCAGGTTTAGCCTGCTTTGACTGCTGTCTGCCACACGCTCTTCTGGGGGGCCTAGACCTCCATCATCTATCTCCTCCTGATTCCCAGTTGCATCCGTCTGGCTCAGGCCTCTGTTCTGACCACAGATGTGTATATACAGCTGCCTCCAGGACATTTCTATCTGATGGCTCCCCTTCCACCCAAGCGCATTCATATGCACTCAATAAATTGTTGGGTAGTAAAGTCAGGCTCACACCGCCTCTTACATAACTGCCTTCTCATACAGGCCTAAGGGATAG
Organism: Meriones unguiculatus; assembly: GCF_030254825.1. Classification (NCBI taxonomy): domain Eukaryota; kingdom Metazoa; phylum Chordata; class Mammalia; order Rodentia; family Muridae; genus Meriones; species Meriones unguiculatus. The sequence goes on along the minus strand of NC_083355.1, from coordinate 92,345,368 downwards.
CTGTGATCACGTCTCTTCGGTGACCAGAAAACCTTCAGCGGCTCCCTACTGTCTGTGGACTCAAGCCCAGACCCCTGAGGTTAGCATGATCTACCAAGGCTTCTTGGCCTCTATACCCTTGTACACACAAAATCAAACTGTAAATCTCTATAGCCCTGAATGCTTCTATATTCTGTGCCCCAATAAGTTGACCTATTATGCAAACCCGGAAACCTAAACTAGGACCTCTTTTGATAATTCTGCACCAGCCAGAATGGACCTATCACTCTCTTTGATACCCAGAAAGATGAAGATCTGACTGTGCTCATCCTCTTAAAATTGATCAACTGGTCTCTGTCTGTCTGTCTGCCTGCTATCTGATTTTTGAGACTTTCTTGCCTAGACTGACTAGAAACGCACTATGTGATCCAAGCTGGCCTCAAGTTTATGCTACTCCTGCCTCATCCTCCCAAGCACTAAGGTCACACAGGAGGTTAGTGCCACCAACCTAGCCTTCAAATAGACACAGCTGAAGATAATGAATTGTTTACTACATCCAAAGTTGTCAGTGAGGACAGAGAAAAAGACAAAGAGAACATATTTCACTGAGGTAGGACCTGAGAGAAGGACACCCCCCCCCCACCAGGGAATAAAGACCTTAGGTTTATTCATTCAACAGCCAAGAGGGTCCATTGCCACAGTGATAAAAACAAAGCTGGAGAAACAAACCCTCATGGTCTGTGTGCTACACTCCTCCTCGTCTCTTAGGCTGTCCTTCTCCCCAGCTCCATCTGCCTCGAGAAAGGCCAGAGAGTAGCTCAGTGGCCTATTGCTTGCCTGCTTTGTAGGAGGTGTTAGATTCAATCCCCAGGACCGCAGGATGACATGCAGATGGGAAGGAAGAAAGGAAGAAGAGAAGGAAGAAGGAGGGGGAAAGAGAGGGTGGGAGTGGAGGAGGGAAGGAGGGAGGAAGAACTCAGTGAAACCTCGTATCATTTGTAAGCCCTTTCTGACGACCGTCCCTTCCAGCCTGTTTCTTTCATTTGTTCATTCTTTTCTTCCTTCCTTTTTGTATGTTTGTGGGTATACGTGTGAACCCCTTTCTTAAGAGCTTGATCCACTGTGTTGACATTTTGTTTTAGTCTGCTACGAGGTCAGAAGGGGCAGTCTTCTTTGTACGTCTAGTGTTGGGTGTAATGGCTGGTGCACAGTGCCTGACAGATCACTGAGTCTTAAAGAGGACCCTCGTTGCCTCTCCCATGGACAGCTTTGTGCTCTGAACTGAGCTATCCTGTACAGCTCTGATCATATCTCCTTGATGATCAAAATATCTTCAGTGGCTCCCCGTTGTCTGTGGAGTAAAGTCCAGACTCCTAGAATATGGTGGCTGGCATTTGTCTCTGACCTTCCCACTTATTGCCCTCTACACCCCTCCAAGCACCAGGGTTCCTCCCACGCACACACTGGCTACTTCCTCAATACCCTGGACTTTCTCCCTCCGGATTATAGTTCATTCTGTTACCCTTCCCATGAATGCCTAGCCCAACTGCCTTTGCCTCTTGCACTTTTCCTGACCTCCAGGGCCTGCATCCTGGGCCACCTCCCTGCATCCCCCTTTAAATTGAAGCTTCCAAATCTTTTGTTTGTTTGTTTTTTGTTTTGAGACAGGGTTTCTCTGTGTAGCCCTGGGTGTTCTAGAATTCACTCTGTAGACCAGGGTGGCCTCAAACTCATAGATGTGCCAGTCTCTGCTGGGATCAAAGGTGTGCGTCACCACCGCCCTGCTTCATGTTCCAATTTTTTAACATGACTTTCAAATCCCTGTGAGTCTGGCCTGCTCACTGGTTTAGCCTTCTCTCTCTCTCTCTCTCTCTCTCTCTCTCTCTCTCTCTCTCTTTCTCTCTCTCTCTCTGTTTTCTTCCCACTTTGTTCCTTGTTCTTTTGTCTGAGAGCACTGGTCTCCTCTGGGACCCTCAGGTGAGCAAGGTCCTTTCTTTTTTTTTTTTTTTTTTTTTTTTTAGATTTTATTTCTTTATTTTACATATGAGTACTCTATTTGCATGACAGTAGAGGGCACCAGATCTTATTATAGATGGTTGTGAGCCACCATGTGGTTGCTGGGAATTGAACTCAGGACCTCTGGAAGAGCAGACAGTGCTCTTAACCTCTGAGCCATCTCTCCAGCCCGCAAGGTCCTTTCTTGTTGTGGTGTTTTGTTTTGTTTTTAAGATGCTGAACCACCGTGCATGCTGCTCTCCCTGTCCCTGTCTGCCCTTCATCTACACTATTTCTTGAAGCTCACACCCTGGGAGGTCTCTTTCAGACCCGCTCCTGCCACCCTCTGTTTATGCTTTCACTTAGCAATTGCCCCTCCGTCCCTCGGCTGGGATGGGCTGGGATGCACGCTGCCTGAAATCAAGAGTGGTGTTGCTTCTTACATTCTCAGTGCTTAGCTCAGTGGCCACACATGTATTAGATGCTCAGTAAATGTTTAGACACTCAAGGGTTTCTCTGGTGAAACCATTCATAACAATCTACAACAGCATAGGCACTTCATTATTTTTAATAAAATAAAACATTTTTTATTGTGGATATTTAAAAAATAAATAATAGCATTCATGTTGCCCTGACTGTCATCAACATTTGGCCAGTCATTTCCTTTGTTCCACGTCTTCCTTCCTGTCTTTCTTCCTTCTTTCCTTCCTTCCTTTTTTTTTTTTTTTTTTAAACAGACAGGGTTGCACTTAGCTCAAGCAGACTTTAAATTCAATAAATAACTAAAGATAACGTTGAACTTTTGATATTCCTCCCCCGTGTTGAGTGCTGGGATTACAAGTGTGTACTGCCATGCCTGGCTTATTCAGTGCTGGGAGTAAAATCCAGCGCTTCCCACATTCTCAGCAAGCACTCACCAGCTGCACACATCCCCAGGACACGAATCCTGCGCGCTGTTTTTGGAGCTATCTTAGAGCAGGCCTCAGACATTATAAGTCAAATAGTTCTTGAGGGCTGCTGTATCTTGCTTATCCACAAAGCTTAGCCTCTAGCTCTTAACAGATTATAAATGTTAGTTGAATCAGCTAATCAGATGAAAATGTCATTTTTCCACTCAGAAGTTTATTCAGTGCATACAGATCCAGCAGCCCCATCCTCAGCACTGGGACGAATTCAGACAGAAAGACGCAGGAAGTGAGTGAGTGAAGAGCGGAACGTGAAAAGCGCCAGTCTTGGTAAGCATGCCGATCATTAAAACAGGCAGACGTGACAGCGAGCAATTGAGCAGCTACTTGTCACAGGTGGTCTGGGAAAGCCCCTCTGAGAAACGAGCGATAAATCGAGCTTGGAGTGATGAGAAGCTAGGTGTTCCAAGCTAAGAGGGAAAGCAGCCAAAGGTAAAACACAGCAACCTCTCACCCCACGGCCAGCACACTCGACAGAGAAAAGTCAGTGCAGCATGGAGGGCTGAGAAGGAGCAGAACCACTTTCTGTGGGGCTTCCTAAGCCAAGGAAGGCAGTTAGGGTTTGGGTGACAGTTTCTTGAGGCTTTGAAAAAGGAGTGTGATATAAAATTAAAAAAAAAAAAAAAAAAAAAAAAAAAAAAAAGACCATCCCAGCTGCAGTGTGGGTGTGGGGAAGAAGAAACCAGAAGGCCCTGGGAAGGCCAACGAAGAGGCAATTGCAATCACCCGGAGGACAATGATGATGTGTGAAATTAGAGCGGGAGCAGAAGACATGGGAGACGCTGAAGACAGATGTGCTGGAGGAAGCGTGCAGGTCTCGACCATGCACTGTGCTGTGACAGTGAGGAAAGGGTGGGGGAGGGGTCCTGAGAGAGGGAGCTTCCTCTTGCAGAGTGGAAGAGGCTCCAAGATGGGAAGGAGGTCCTTTGGAAGTGCCTGCTACTGCCCAGCAGAGCCAACCAACACACACTGGGTACCGCCTGGCGGTGTCAACACACACACACCAGGTGGGATCAGCCAGGCCTATACAACATGCTTACAACATGCTTTTCTTCCACAGACTTTGGCCCCAGACTCAGGGCCCTCGCCTCTAAAATGTGACGTTCCGATGAGGTGTGTAAGGGGCAGGCGGGTCTGACACAGAGTTAAAGTGTGATGAATGTGCTTCCTATTTGCTGCTCAGGGAACACAGCCCTCTGTCACCAGCCACTACTTGAGGAGCTAACCTGGCCCCTGTCATCAGCCACTTTCTGAGGACCTATCCTGGCTCCTGGACTTTCCAGCTCTGACAGTGTCCCTGGCCCCAGTGAGAACCCGCTTCACACCATGGCAAGGAGGCTTCTGTAATCCCAGCGCTGAGAGGCTGCAGGAATCCTGCAAAACTCAAGGACATCTGGAGTTACAGAATAAGTCCCAGGTGAGCCTAGGCTACAGAGTAAGACCTTGTCTCAGAAGAGAAGAGACAAGAAGAAAGAGATGGAAGGACAGAGCGTCAAAGAGTGTCTGATTCACCTACACCAAGAGGAACAGGAAGGGAGAAGCCCATCTACCTAGGGACAGACTTTTAATCAAAATAATGTCGTATGAAGCTGAGGAGATGGCTCAGTAGGCAAGGCGATTACCATACAATCATGAAGGCCTGAGTTCAAATCCCCTGGATCCATTTAAGATCCAGAAAAACATCTGTAAGTTCAGAACCTCTACGAGGGCAGATGGGATGTAGAGGCAGGAGAGCTCCCATAAACGCGTGGGCCAGCCAGTTTGGCATATGCAGTGGAAAAACAACAGAGATCCTCCTCCCAAACAAGGATGGAGCGCAAACACTGAGACCCACGGTTGTCCACGTTCAAAACCATCTGCCGCACATGGACACACATACACACTAATAATAAAATGATGATAATAATGATACGGCATATTCATATCACCAAAAGGCTTTTTTTGGTGTTTTGTTTTTTTTAATAATGAAGATAGAAATAAATATAAAACTAATGAAACAAAATAATAATATGTCATTATGAACATGAAATGGTGCCTAGAAAAATGCCTTTAAGTAGAAGGTAAGGAAGATAGACAATAGTGTGCAGAAGATGAGTTCAAAGCCCAGCTCTTTGTGCTGATTTGTCGTGGAAGTCACTGTAATGACTTGTGGGGTTTTTCATTGCTGCTTTGTTTAGTTTAGTTTTTGAGACAGAGTCTTGTATATAGCCCAGGCTGGCCTCTAATCCTCCTGCTTCAGCCTCCTGAGCGCTGGGATTACAGGCAGGTGGGAAACACCTGGCTCTAATTTACATATCTATTGTCTGTCTGTCTGTCGGTCTCTATCCTGGGTGGGTCTCTTCAGGTGCCCCTTCAGCTTCCGAGCAGGTGCCACCAAGCCAGTCTCTAACCTGCTCCTGTTCACTAGACTTTGCTCAGGCACTTTCTTTCTCCACTCTACGGTTGGTTCGAATGGCCCCTCGGGCACCAGGACACCTTTTTCTCACCATGGCCCCTGCAAGAAGACATATCCTGGCACCCATCCTAGGCACCCACACCACACATCCTCAGTCCCAAAATAAACAGGCAGAGCATTTCCTCTTCCTCAAGGGGAAGCAGAAGCTCCTCCAGAGCAGAGGGAAGGGTGAGCCCTGTCTAGACCATCATCCCAGGGGGAATTCTGTCCACACGGTTCCCCATGGAAATCCCCAGGGCCTGCAGCAGCTCTGCTGACTCAGTCTCACAGTCTCCAACCCCACCTGTTCTCTCTGTGCAGCCGGCTTCCACCCAGCAGGGAGCAGGATATCTTTCAAAAGAGAATTTTCTCAGATAAGATGCCGGCTGCTCTGTCTCTCTGAGTGACTGTCAGGGCCAGCCTTGGGCCCTGCTTAGAGCTAGTTCTTTCCTCCCATCTCTGTGGACAGCTGCAGGCTGGGGCATGACCTGTGTGGACTATAGGATGACATGCTTTTTTGTTAGAATGGGTGTCTGGCCAGTTTCTGTATAAAAGAAGCAACCATAGGTAATTTGCCTCCGACCACGTATTTGGCAATGGTTGGTGACATCTGGGGTGGTCATGACGGGAGGTGTGTGTGTGCTTGCTATTAGCATCTAACCTGGGATGCTTGCAAATACCCCACAAGCTCGTGGAGATCCTCCTGCCCCAGCCTCCTAGGAGTCGTGATTATAGGCATAAACTACCACTCTTAGTTCAAGCCCTCAAAGTCCTAGTTGTTCTAGAATTACTCAAGAAACTTGGCTTCTTGGAACAGCCAAGATGGCTTAGGGGGTGAAGGCGATTGCCACCAAGCCTAACTCTCTGAGTTCAACCCCCTGGACTCCCACGTGGAAAGAGAGGATTGACTCCTGAAAGTTGTCCTTTGACCTCCACATGTACAATTTGGCATGCACGCACACATACATATGTAATATGTGTATTACATATTACATATTACATATTTATTACATATGTGTAATAAATAAATAAATAAATAAACATGCACACATACATATGTACGTCCGTAAATAAGTAAGTAAATAAGTAAAACAAAGATCCCTTGTCTTCTGTTCTGAGAAGGAACATTCTCTGTGGTTCTCAGCACAGTCAGGCTATGCAGGATCGTGACCTTGAGCTGTTATCTTTATTTTGGAAAGTAAGTATGGTGGAAAGCGACGGATTTGGCTGTCGGGTTGGCAAGGGGTGGACTTGTAATGGTTAATCTTAGTTGCCAACTTGCCTGGGTTGAAAGATGCCTACCTGAAGAAGGTCAGATATCTGTGGTTGAAGCCACATCAGTGACAACTTGAGTTTACTGTGGCAGCAGTGATAACACGCCCCATATTTCTTCCAATACTTTTACTTAAAATCCTGGACAGATACTTGGATTTTTTTTTTTTAATACAGGGTCTCATGTAGCCCAAACGAGCCTCAAGTGTGTATAGCCAAGGATGATGCTGAACCTATGATCCTCCTGCTTCTACCTCCTGAGTGCCAGATGTACAAGTGTGTACCACCATGCCAGGCTCTTGCAGTACTGGCGATAGCGGCCCTCAGGCTTTGTGTATTTTAAGCAAGCACTCTATGATCCAAGCTACAGTCCAGACCTCTTAGGTGGCTTTCTTAAGCCTACAGTAGGGTGCTGTGAACTGTCCCTTTCTTTTGACTCTTTGGTCAGTAAGCATTCACTGAGTCCTTTTCACATGTCCAGCTGACAGGTGGCTGCTGTGGACACAAGGTGTGTGATGCTGATTTGGGACAACTCTGGGGTTCTGAGACTCAGAGCTCCGAAAGATGAAGCTGCTGCTAGTGAAAGAGGGTGGTGAAGGAGTGAGTAGGAGCTGGACTGCAAGACGGTGACTCAGGAGTGAGACCGTCGGGGCGTCCTTGGGGAAATGCTCCCGAGCTTGTTGAAGCTTGAGGGCTGGGGCTCAGGCAAGAGCTCAAGGACTAACTGCAGACATCATCCATGTACGTGTGAGTCCACTGAGACAAGCAGAAAATAGAGCAGAAGCCCTGGGGCTGGGCTGTGAAGAGTAATTCAGAGTAGGCAGGAGACGGCATTGGGGGAGGAGGAGGAAGAGGAGGCAGTTTTAAAAGAAGACAAGAACAATTAAAAGGCTAGAGGGGACACTTATTGGTAGAGCATGTGCTTAGCATGAGCATAATGGGTAGATGGATAGAAGGATGGGTGAGGCAAGGCCCTGGGTTCAATGTCTAGCACCATTAGAAAAGGAAGGAAGCAAGCAAGGGAGGGACGGAGGGAGGGAGGAAAAAAGAAAAAAAGAAAACAATTTTAGAAACAAGAAAGAAAGCTAAGAGCGTTTTAGTATACTTCCTAAAAGAGACTTTGTTTTGTCTTGATACTGATTAATTGGCCAATTAAAATTTTATTACATTTACTTATTTATTTACTAATCTGAGGGTGTGTGCAGTTAGGGGTCAGAGAACAACTTTTCCATAGTCAATTCTCTTTTTCCATATATAAGTCCCAGGAATTAAATTCAAGCTCTCCGGCTTGGTAGCAAGCACACTTCCCTGCTGAGACTCCTCACCGGCCCATGACTCACTAATTTTCCAGACACGGTCTCACTGTGTAGCCTAGTCTGGCCTTAAACCTTGATTTGTATTTTGGGTTTGTTGTTTTTGTTTTGGTTTGGTTTGTTGGTTTGTTTTAGACAGGTCTCATGTAGCCAAAGCGAGACTTGAATTCCTGATACTACTGCTGGGATTACAGGCACGTGCCACTATACCAAATGATGTTGTTGATGATGATGATGATGATGACGTGGTGCTGGGAACCAAACCCAGGGCCTTTAACACGATAACCAAGAGATCTCATGGAGAGCTCATCCCTAGTCATTTTTTTTTTAAGGGTTGTTCAAAAGATATCAACGCTTCATGGCATGAACACTAAGAGAAGGACGTTATGACACAGGGTGACGGGTCAAGGATGTCTGAGTGTTAGCCCCTGTGGTGGCTAGTCTCGGTTTTCAGCTTGACCGCATTTGGAACTAACTAAAACCCAAGCAGCTAGGTATACCTGTGAGGGAGTTTTCTTAATTAAAATATTGGAAGTAGGGGGGGACCCTAAATCTGGTCTTTTGAGGTGGGAGGATACACTTAAGTCTGGGCCACACTGTCCGGTGGCGGCCTGTTAAAAGGACACGGGGGAAGGAAGACGTTGCTCTGTTCCTGCTTGCCCTTGCCCTTGCCCTTGCCCTTGCTGGCAAGTTCATTCCTTCACCAGCATTACAGCCTACGTCTTTAGGATTCTGGTGTACGCTGAAACCAGCTGAGACATCCAGCCCTGTGGCCTGAACAGCTACTGTTATTCTTAGGCTTTCCACTGGTAGACAGCCATTGTTGGACTAGCTCAACCACAGTCTGTAAGCCACTTTAATAATGTCTACATGTGTGTCTGCGTGTCTACACATATATACACATGGATTCATTTTATCGGTTCTGTTTCTCTCAGGAACCCTGCTCTCTCAAGAGCCCTGAAAGCTCCACATCCCAGGAACTATCTCATTCCTTGGCAAACAGGATGGTGGGCTGCACAAACCTTAGGCTAGATAATAAGCAGCCTCAAAGACACCACCTTTAAGTGAATCAGCCTCGGCCTCTGCCACATCCTCTGGGCATGACCGTGGCCCAGACCCAGGCCAAGGTCAATAAGCTGAGCTAGCTGGATCCCGTCTTTGAAAACCTTTGATCGCTTTTGAGGTTTTTGGCCTGGAAGCACTTCCTATCATAAAATCCAGCTAGTCGAGGTCATGTTTGGTTCAGGTACAGTTTCTCTAAATCGCTTTTATTGTAAACCCAGTTGGGAAGATAGAGTTGATGGCCTTTTAGAAAAGAGAGTATGATTCTAAGTGGATGTACCTGATAGGGATATCAAGCAAAATCAGCTCGCTCCATCAGCGCAGCAGAGCTAATTTGGAGGATGCTGCAGGGGTGTCGGGGACCACGAGGAACGTCTGTGGCAGCTTCTTTAGACCAAAGACATTGTATTGTTAGCCAGCATCACAAAGTTCCTCCTTGTCTGTGTTGCAGTCTGCAGATGCGGGGAAACTGAATGGTTTTCATAGTTGTTGCTGGTCTTTTTTTTTTTTTTTTAACACGCTTCTATCTCTACCCACTTCTTCTGAGTTGAGGTCCAAAGCTGGCCATGTGTGGGCCAGTTCAGCCTGCAGATGTGTTTTAGTTGGCCCACCAGGTGTTTTTGGAATGTTTAATTTGTTGCCAGCCTTTAACATGCAGGAGATTTCACATAAAAATCCGAATTTCCTGCTTTTCTTGAAAAAAAAAAAAATGGGGCAATCTGAGGACTTTGGGACGGTGCGACCACCTGGTAGCAGTCCATGGGAGCTGAGATGCAGCTGTCCCATTGGATAGCTCATCCCCACCTGGCTGGCTGCGTTCCTTCCCTTTACCTATGAGACCCAGCCCAAGACTCCACAGAAAATGAGCTTCCAAAATACCTCAGCCATTAGTTCTGAACCACTTGTCTTGACCTGTTTCCAGCTCTATATCCCAACATGTTCCAAAACCTCCTCGCAGGTTCTGACGTCATGACTGATTTCCTGTTTGAGGATTCGACTCATCCCCCCCTGGCCGGATGCCTGGCACCGTTCCCCCAGTAACCTGTGCTTCCTGCCCACCCCGCCCCTGCCCCTCTAAACCAGAGGACTCACCCAGTTCCTTACTGCCACAGGCTTCTCATTTTCTTTGCTTTTTCTATCTGCCCTTCTTTTAGACTTTACCTGGTGGCTCACTTTCCAACTTTCTCTCTGTTTGCGTCTTTGAAACCATCTCTTGGATTTGACCACAAAGTTCATCTCTTCTTGTCTTAAATTGTGGTCTTTCCCTAAACGCACCTTAATCTTGGCTTGTGCCGCTTAGAAAATCTCCGACTGAGAAAGACACATGGCCCAGCACGAGCCACTTAACTCTCTCCTGGGACTGAATTTTAGGAAGGATTTAGAGGCGGGCTTGGGTGCTAATGGTGACTCTACAATGCAGACTCTCCAGGTCGTCCTCACACAGTGTGTAATGGCTCTTCCCTGACGAAGAGTTCATTTAAGTCCATGGATAAGAGTCTCCTACAAGTTGGCTAGGAGATGGCTTACATTTTACAGGTAAAGGGGACCTCAGCTGGGCGCAGTGGCAACCACCTGTGATCCCAGCACTCAGGGAGGCAGAGGCAGGCCAATCGCTGTGAGTTTGAGGCCAGTCTGGCCTACAAAGCCAGTTCTAGGACAGCCAGAGCTACACAGAGAAACCGTATCTGGACAAAATGAAAGAAAGAATAGAAAAGAAAAATACATTTATTCCTCTAATGATCAAATCACTTCTTAGAACCCACCTCCCAACTCTAGCACAGTAGCAACCAAGAATGTCAAAATGATGAATTTTTGTTTTTGTTTTGTTTTGTTTTGTTTTGTTTTGAAGCAAGACCTCATGTTACCCAAGCTGACCTCCAACTCACTATGCACCTGAAGATGATTTTAAACCCCTGATCCTCCTGCCTCTAACTCCCCAGATGCTAAGACTACAGGTGAACATTGCTGCTCCTAGCTTTTTTAGTATGAGTTTTAGAAGGTCAAACCTATTCAAAGCACAATAGAAGGCTATCCCCAGGTCATCTGAGGCCCTGCTATCACTGAGGGCCTGAGAATTCTTCTTATTCGCTTAGTAGGTAGCAAAAAACAAGATAAGTAAAGGCTGTGTCCGTAGCTCAGTAGTGGGGAATTTACATAGGCAAGGCTCTCAGAAAAACACCAAAACCATACCAGGCAAACACATCTCATCACTCAGCACCCAGAGATTACAGTTTACACTCATCCAGCCCATGTGGTACAGGTTTATAATCCCAGTAGTCAAGAGCCTGAAGCAGAAAGAGCACTACCTCTAGCTCAGGGCCAGCCTGGGCTACATAGGAAGACCCTGTCCAAGAAAACCAGAAAGGGAGCATGCTGAGAACCTCCCAGATAGGCAGTGATACACATTATTCTCGCTGACACCCCCTTGATAAAGCTGCTTATGCTCCCCACCAGAACGTAACAGACAGGAAGTAGAGTCTGCGGCGAGGCCTCCAGTGACATGTCATGGAAGGAGGGGCCTGGGTTTTCAGTGCTCAGCGCTCCATCCAGGCAGAGGGGCCTAGCAGGCTCCCTGGCTGGTGCTAGTTCCCATTAGGAGTGGAAAGGAAATGGCATATTCTCCCCCAGCAATAGAAGTGTCAAAACTCCATAGCAACTGGCAGAAATTTAGATCAGCCACAGGGGAGAGAGGGAGGTGGGGGACTTTGTCGGCTGTCACATCTGGAAGTTCAGATGCCTGAGATGGCCTGAGTTTAATTGGACCCGGCACCCAGCGTGAGTGTCAGATCTCTCTCTCCTCCGTTTCGTTATCTTTCCCGAGCCTGGGCTGATTCTCTCAGCATGACGATGAAGATAGCTGACAGCTGCCCCAAGTTGCAGTGTTCTGGTTCTGTGCTCCAGCAAGTAGAATCTCCTCCTCCATCAGCTCCAAGTTCAAACTCTTTTCAATAAATTTTTGTATTATTAGCATGTGTGTGTGTGTGTGTGTGTGTGTGTTTGGAGGTCAGAAGACAACTCTTTGGAGTTGGCTCTTTCCTTCCACTTTTACATGTGTGCCAAGGATTAAAATCAGGCCTCGAGGCTTCTACAGCAACCTTCTGAGCCATCTCACTGAGGCTAGCTCAGAGTTTTCAAAACCAGCGAAGACTGATTGGCCTGACAGGGATCATATACATCTACCGAGAAGGCAGGTGAACTGTGAATTCACCTTTCTTTCCCATCACACTGAAGGACAGGCACGGACAGGCCAGATAAAGCTTTAAACACCTGGCACGTAGGCCGACATTCCCTGACGGGACATTGCCCAGCCCAGAACCAGTCCTCGCAGGCGGTCCTGAGAACGGCCCTACGATACCCGCGCACAGATGCTGTGCACATCTTAGTTACAGCTGCAGCTCCTGGAAGAACGGGATAGCCAGCTTTCAGTCGCCATGACAAAATAACCAAGATAGACACCTTAAAGCAGGAAAGGTCTGTTTTGGCTCACAGTCTAAGAGGGTTCAGTCCACAGTCCCTGGTCTCCATGTAGTACAGGCTGGCCTGTACTGAGGTGAGACAAAAGCTGCTCAGGACATCCAGAAGCTCAGAGAGCCAGCCAGGGTCTGGCTCTGTAGGGCCTATCTTATACAAAGTTACACTCCGAACCTCCTGGCATTTCCACCACCTTCCAATAACAGCCGGAGCTAGAGGGCAAGCTCCCAACATGTGACCCCGAGAGATCATTCCAGATCCAAACTGTAACAGCGACTTCAGACCTTCATGGTTTTCTGAGTCTTCACCAGAATTAAATAAGGCCTATTGATAAATTTTTAAAAAAGTTCCACCAGATGAAATATCACTGGGGAATCCACGGTTTTCAGGCGGGAGTTACTGAAGTAACTCATTCATTCTTCCAGCCAACGAATAATTATCAAGCCCCTGTAACGTGCCCAACTGATAGCTGTTCCAGCTGCGATAAGGGCTGAGTTCAAGTACTCAGACTTACAGACTTTCCCATGTAAAGAAACACAGTTGCGGAAGATGGGAGACCAAGACCAGGCATTTAAATCAGTGTGGTGATGGGCATGGTGGCCCACACCTATAGTCCCAGGACTCGGGAAGCAGGAGTCTGCGGGAAGACTGCAGGAAGTTCCAGACCGGCCTGGACCATCTCTCTTTAAAAACCAACGCATAAGTAAGTGAATAAATAAATAAATCTGTTCCATAAACAGCAATCCTGAGCCCTGAGCACAGTTCCTGGGGATTCCTATGTGCTGTGATTTTAAATTCTCTGCTGAAACTCAGGTTTGGATTTTTGGTTTTGATTTTTTTTTTTTGGGGGGGGGGTGTTGGTGAGACAGGGTTCCTCTGTGTAGCCCTGGCCGTTTCAGATCAGGCTGGTCTCAAATTCCTGAGCAAATGCCTCTGCCTCCTGAGTGCTGGGATTAAAGGTATGGGCCACCACACTCAGCCTGGTTTTGGTTTTTCATCAGTTTGGGGGGGCTAATATAGAAAGTAACGCGTTTCATTATGACAGTTTCATATGTTATGCTTTGGTCTCATTTCCCCCCCTGACTGTCCCCCTGCGTGCACCTCACTTTTCCTTCTGGATTGTTCTCTTCCTTCTTCCCAATTAGTTGCCCCCTTTGCTCTCTGATGACACATGCTCCATTACTGGTTTTTGTTTTCATGTTATGTGCATTGGTGTTTTGCCTGAGTGTATGTCTGTGTGAGGGCGTTCAACCCCCTGGAACAGGAGTTACAGAAAGTTTTGAGTTGCGATGTGGGTGCTGGGAATTGAACCCAGGTCCTCTGGAAGAGCAGCCAGTCCTTTTAACTACTGAGCCATCTCTCCAGCCCCCTCCATTACTGTTTTTATTTCACACCTCCCTTAAGATCTTGTCCTACCCCTTTAGTTTCATGACCTCCACATAATACATGTGTGTATATATAAATACACACATACATATATGTATATATACATGTATAATTTTAAATCTAGGTTCTGCATATGAGAGTAAAATACAGTATTTGTCTTTCCGCATTTGTCTTATTTTAGTTTAATGATTCCCAGTTCTTTGTTTTCCTAAAAAATGCCATGGTTTCATTTCCCTGTGTGTGTGTGTGTGTGTGTGTACATGTGTGTGCTTGTGGAGGCAGAGCTCAACCTCCCTCACACAACATAAGGTACAGTCCTCATTTGGTTTGAAATCAGTGTCTCTGATTGGCCTAGAACTTGGAAATCAGCTGGGCTAACTGCCCAGAACCTTCCAGGGATCCTCCTGTCTCGGCCTCCATCAAACTGAGAATATGTGTGTTTCACCACACTTGTATTTTATTATTATTATTTTTATACTTATGGAGTGTTTTGCTTGTGTGTGTTTATATGCACCACATGCATGCCTGGTACCCTCAGAGGCTAGAAGAGGGTGTCAGAAGCCTCTGCAACTAGAGTTGTGAATTACTGTGAGCCATCCCATGCATGCTGGGAAGCAAACCTGGTCCTCTGCAAGAGCAATGAGAACTCTTAACCATCTCTTCAGACCACCTTTAAAACAACAGCCACACAAACGACAAGCAACAGACATGGCTTCTGGAGATTAAACTCAGGTCTTTCTGTTTGCAAGGCAAACATTTTACAGACTGGGCCAACTCCTTAATCCTCATTTTTCTTTATGGTTGTAAAAAATCATATATATACATATATATATATACATATATACACACACATATACATATATATCACCTGGCTTTCCATTCATCTGTTGATGGATACATTGGTTTCATTTCCTGCTGCTGTGAGTAGAGCAGCAAAGAATACGGACGTCCGTGAGTCTTTGTAATGTGTTGGCTTGGAGTCCTTTACCTATATACTAAAAACAATGCAGGTTGGTCATATGATAGTTTTGTTTTTCTTTTTATTCGAGGACCTGGTTTCCACAGTGGCTGTACAAATTTGCATTCACACCAGCAGTGAATAAGGGTTCCTCTTTCTCCTCATCTTCTCCAACTTTTGTTTTCTTGCTAATAGCCTTTTTATCCCCCTAGAGTAAAACGGAATCTCAAAGTAGTTCCAGTTTGCATTTCTCTGATGGCTTAGGATGTTGAACACTTTTTGGAGGGAATTTGTATTTCTTCTTTTTTAAGAATTATCTCTGATTCATTAGCTCATTTTTGGACTGAATGGTTTGGTTTTTCAGTGTTTAATTTTGGAATTTTTTCTATACCCTAGACATAGCTGGCAAAGATTTTTTGCCTCATTCTGTAGGCTCTATCTGCACACTTTGATGTGAAGAAGCCTTGTAATTTCATGGAACTCTGTCAATTCTTTTAAAGATGATTCATGTCGTGTGTGTGTGTGCCCTCGAGTGCACACACGTGCACATGCATGTGTGCAGAGCATGTGTGTGGAGGCCAGAGAACAACTTTTTGGCAAGAGGTTCTCTCTTTCCACCGTGTTTTTAAGGCAGAGTCTCTCTTGGTTTCACAACTGCCCTATGCATATTAGAGCTCTATCTGATTGTCCTGTCTCTACTTCCCATTTGGACTCTTGAGAGATGGGATTACAGACACATATCACTATATCCAGATTTTTCTGTAGGTTCCAAGCTCAGGCCATCAGGTTTGTGCGACAAGTGCTTTCATCCACTGAGTTATCTCCCAGCATCCTAATCTGTCAATTCTTAGGATCATTTATGCTATCCCACTAAAATTTGGGTTGGAATTCAATTGTCATTTTTAGTGGACTTGTACCTATATAAGAGGAGGGGAGGCCTGAGATGGCCTATACCATCTCATCGCATTATACCCAAGCACCATCTTTTAGGACTGCAGAATGCCCTGCAACAATAATGCTGCCTTTCTCACTGTTCTATTGCCATGAAAAGACACCATGACCACAGCAACTCTTATAAGAGAATGCATTTACCTGGGGACTTGCTTATAGTTTTAGAGGCTTGGTTCATTATTATCATGGCTGGGAGCATGGCAGCACACAGATAGGCTCTGGAGCAGTATCTGAGACCTTTTCCTGGACTGTAGGCAGAGTTGGGGAACACTGGGCCTAGCATGGGATTTTGAAACCTCAAACCCCACGATGAGAGACACTCTTCCCCCAACAAAGCCACACCTCTTAATCCTTCTAATCCTTTCAAATAATGCCAAATAATGACTAAGCATTCAAAAATATGAGCCTATGGGGCTATTCCTATTCAAACCACCACAAAGACCCTCCTCTATCTTGCATCCCCAAGATTGTGACCTGAATAACCCTTTATTCTTTGTAAATTAATCTATAGTATTTAATTATAGCAACAGAAAGCAGACTAAGACATGAAGAATGAGAAGAATTTCTGATATGCTCAAGAAAGGGAGATAAGAATCAGCAGCTAATAGCAGCCAGGACGTCTCAGAAGTCATGATGTATGACCACTCACTTCTGGAGTATAGGTACCAATGGCACATGACCCTACCCGGTGTACTCTGGGGACTAGCAACCCTCTAACATCTTGAATTGGCTACTCGGGCTCGATTAGGTAATTTTTCCCATGAATACTTACCTCCAGTCTTTTTCTTAAATAATAGCAATTGTTTTATAATTACAGAAACTTGCTTTATAGTTACAAATGACACTGTGCAAAGCAAGAAAATTCATACAGTCTAGCTGTTTTGTTCTTTCTTTGTTCATTTGTTTTTTTAGATGGTCTCCCCATGTAGCTCAGCTTGGTCTCAAATTCACCATCCCTACACCTCAGCCTCCTGAAAGCTGGGATTACAGGCATGCCTAGCAGTAAATTCTTTATTTTGGAATTTTATTTATTAAAAAAAAAATAGATAGCTCATAGAGAATTTCCATGTACCTCTCCCTCATGTTCTGCTAATGTTAGCCTTTTCACGTCACCATGCTACTGTACCTGTCAGAACCAAGAAATCAACACGTTATCATTAACTCATTAATCTTCACCTTGTGATATCATGTGTGTGTGAGCTCCTGTGTGCTCGAGCACCTGTGTGTGCACACGTGTGTGTGTGTGCGTGTGTGAATATGTGCATGTGCACACATGTACATAATCCAAATTATCACCCTGTATATAACAGCTTTTGATTTTTCAAGATGGGTAATCATCAGGCACGGGTCAGCTCTGCTTTTCTCCTCACTGCCAGTGTTCTAGACATTTCACGGTTCATTAGCACCCCCACCGGAGTGTAAGCAAAGGAAGGAAACAGTTTTAAAATGCAAATGAGCCAAATGTTGTCATTTATTCATTTGCTGCAGTTAGCTCAGTTGCTAATAAGGCCAAGGTTATTGGTTTTGAAAGAGTCAGCTGGCTTAGCAATGCCACGGGAAGATTTTGTCCTGAGGCCATTATTTGCACCTCCAATTCTGTACAGATTCTGTGCAAATCTTTTGGCAGAGTGAGGTGAGAGTGAAAGCACCGCCTTCCCCATTCTCTGGCTACCCAGAGTGTGTGCTGTAGACAGGAAGGAACAACATGCGCCTTAGAATGCAGACTCCGAGGCCCTGCCCTGTCACAAGCTTGTATTCAGATCAGGTCAGTCTAGCGTGTCAAATGTTGAGGGACTAGGAAAGGGGGTCCCAGATATAGCATCCCATAATAAAAGGGAATGTAAGACTCATGGAGGCAGAAAGTGCTGCTGAGGTCAACACTGGACCGGTGGTTTGAGGCGTGACCAGCCAGGAATGGCGGTAATCTCAGCACTTGAGGACTTGGCATGAGGCATGAGGGCCTCCTTGAACTAAAGGCCAACCTGGGTTATAAAGGAAGACCCTGTCAAACAACCAACACCAAGGCTTTCCTAAGCCTTCCCCCAATAGGCATACTTCTAGGGGCATACTTCCGGTGTTTGGGAAAGGCAGATCAGTTTGTACTATCAAGGTCATTTTTATTGACTTTACCTGTATCTCTCGGCTGGAGAAATGGCTCAGAGCTTAAGAGCCCTGGCTGTTCTTCCAAAGGTCCTGAGTTCAATTCCCAGCAACCCCATGGTGGCTCACAACCATCTGAAATGATAGCTGGTGCAGAATATGTATATATAATAAATAAATCTTAAAAGAAAATCTCTCTCTCTCTGTGTCACGCACACAAGCACACACATACACACAGTCTTCCAACTCATACACACAAAAAAAGTTTGTTGACATAGAAAAACATCACTGGGCCAGCAAGATTGCCAACGAGGCTGAAGACATACTTTTGATCCCTGGGACTCACATGTTTGCAGGAGAGCACACACTCCTGTAAATAGTCCTTTGATCTCCACACATGCACCATGGCACATGTGGACACACCCACATACACCGTATAATTAAAGAGCTGGGTTGATCATGTTCTCTTCCCTTTTGACTTCTTCCTTCACAGAAGCTGTGCTGGCAGTGACGGGCGACGTGTGGGTCTCATCCAATCCATTCTTTGTCTCCTGAGCCTTCTCATGTTTCTATAAACTGTTTCTTAGACCCCTTACAGTTAGGGATGAAGAAAGTCCTAGCAAATGAGATGCACCTATGAGACATTCGAAAGGCAGAAAGAGACCAAGTCAGACTCCCTTCAGAGCTGCTTTGGCTATGGAATACCGACAATGCCCCAGCACGCTGTTTCCAGATCCACGTGTGGAAGGTAGAAACGCGGCAGAGGAGAGGAAGTGGGGTAGCACCTGCTTCTGAGATTAGGGCTTGCTGGTGGATTCCACGGGTCATGTGTGTGTGTGTGTGTGTGTGTAGGGGGGTATATGCACAGGTGCCCACGCACAGGTGGAAATGTATGCAGAGCCCGAAGCTGACCTTGGTGTCTTCCTTAATTGGTCTCCGCTTTGTTTATTGAAGCAGGGTCTCGTGTTGAACTCCGAGCTCATCGATCCCAGGTACCTTAGCCAGCCAGCTTGCTCCTGGGATCCTCTGTCTCTGCCTCCGGAGTGCTGGGATTGCAGTAGCCACCATGGCTGTCCAGGTTTTACACAGATTCTCAGGATCAGAAGCCGCTCGTCACACTCGCCCATCTGCCCATGTCCTGCCCGGTCAGTTCTTAAAGTCAGCAATCTCGTTAGTGGTCCCTGGCTATGGAGGAGTTGCAGTTGCCCCAGAAAATCAGATCTGGGGTACTCTGGTACTCAGTCCAGGAGAGAACCCCGTTTCTAGACATTCTCTTAATTAGAAAACGGTGAACTTCGGTCTTTTTTAGATGTATGTGTCAGGGGGTTTTGCTTGCATGTGTGTTTGTACACCTGTGTGCCTAGTGCCCTTAGATATCAGAAGAGGGCCGCTAATCCACTGGAACTGGAGTTGGGGATGGTTGTGAGCCACCATGTGGGTGCTGGTTAACTGAACTTGGGTTCTCTGTAAGAGTAACAGGTGCTCTTAACTGTGGAGCCATATCTTTAGCAACAATTTTTATTCTTTAAAAAGAAAGAAAAATATTAGGCAGAGTACAGTGGAGCTCACATTTAGTCCCAGCACTGGAAAGAAATAGGCAACTGGGTCTCTGTGAGTTTAAGGCCAATCTGGCTTACAAAGCAAGTTCTAGACCAGCCAGGGCTACAAGGTGAGACTATAAAAAATGTTAATGTACAAAGTAATGAGTTTCATTATAGTATTTTCGTACATATATGTCATTTTATTTTGTTCTTATCCATTCTCTCCATCACTGTCCTTCAATTTCAGTTTTGCTGAACTGGGTAGCCTGGTTCCTGCCCTGCCCTGAACCATGACTTCTGCAGCAAAAGGACACAAAAGTAGGGTTTTTTGTTTTTGTTTTTGTTTTTGTAAACATACTCTTAAAAACATATTTTTACAGTTGGCATCTACACCGTGATGAATTGATGGGTCTGGAATCATCCTCATCCGTCTCTTTGGCATGGTGTGTGTGTGTGAGAGAGAGAAGTGGGACAGAAAGAGAGAGAGGTAAGAGGAGGAAGAGAGAGGAGAAAGGAGAGGGAGAGAGGAGGAGAGAGTGCGCATGGGTCATTATGAGTTGGTCGCCTCCACCTGAGGCAGGGTCTCTCTCATCTGTGTTGCTGTACTGAGGGCTCCAGCCCAGCTGGCACAGAGTGCCCGAGTGTCCCTGCCCCTCACCTCACAGGAGAAGCACCAGGATGACAGGAACATCCAGCTCCTTAGGAGGATTCTGAAGATCATCAGGTTATCGGGTTTGCCTGGAAACAAGATCTTCTCTCTGCTACGCCATCTTCCTGGCCCTTCACCTTCCTCTTAACTCCTAGGTTTTCTTAGGCTAACGTTCTCCAGGTGTGACACACATATCTAGTGGCCCATGAGAGGATTTTACATAGTACACAGCATCAACAAATGTGTGTTTATTTTAATGAGTACTGGAGACTAGTGGGTATCCTATCAGATCTGCTTTCATGAGTTGGTTGGTGACTTCATGAATAGTCTTGTTTATAGCAAGGCTAGAAGGAGTAGTGATTGCTATGGCAAAGCATGGTAATTAACTTATGAAAATACAAAATAAATAACAGATGGGTAGCACATGGAATAGGCAAAAAAAAAAAATCATGAAGATGGTATTCATGGTTGACAATTAGAAATCCTTTTCCAAGTTAGAAAGAATCCTTAGCCCCCTTGCTGTAGGAATGGGAAGGAACAAGCTGAGTTCATATGATCTGTCTACACCTACTCCAGATCCCCGTGCCCAGAGACCACCATCATTTTGAACTCTTGCTATTACTGAAAAGTCAACAGTTTTGTGACAACCTAGAGAGAACACCCAGAACCTATGGCCTGTCACGTGTCAAGACTCAGAGGAGCTCATCAGCAGAACCAAGGGGTGGAGGTGGATGGAAATTGCAAAATGAGCCTGGCTCCTAGAACAGCATGTCTTCAGCACACAGATAGCAATGCAGAAATACCAGACATAGGTGTGTTTGCTGTGGAGGCTTAGCTACCATGAGAGGAAGGGTGTGACCTGGGATTATTGTCCTCAAAGGAAAAACGGACATGCCCTCTCCCTGGAGCCCCAGTTAAGAGTCCCAGACCCCAGACACACTAACAAAATAAATCAAGGGCTCGGAGCCATTGAACCTCTCTGGCCTTGTTCTTGTCCTTAAAGACCTCAAAAGAGATCATGCAGATTGCTGGCTCTAACATAATGAGTACAAATTGCGAGTGCTCAAAAGCTATGCCTTGATAATACTTAATTGCAACAGCAAGAGATAAGATGTAAAAGTGGACTAAAGGACATTTAGAAAAAAAAAATGTCTAATAGGCCAGTGACTGCATGGTCCAGTCTACAGGCCGATGTCCAGCTAGCTACAGGACAGTCTCCACTATGCCGCCTGTCTCAGGAGAAGGATGGGCAAATACTTCAAAGCTGATAATTCCAGGCCGGCTCTGATAGCATGAGTCTATTCCTCAGGAGGCTGAGACAGCAGAATTGCTTAAGGCCAGGAGCTAGAGAACAGCGAGGCCTCACCGTGAGGAAAACGTAACGTCTCTAACATAAATAACACAACATTTGCAGGCAACACCCACAGAGTATTCTAGTTCGGGCTGGAGATGACTTTCTGGGGATCACCTTTCTAACAGTTGTTCAAACGTCCGGTCAAGTTTGCAAACTGCAATTGGAGCCCGTGAGCGTTATTCGGTAGTTGCTTCCTACCACGCACCATCAGCTCGGCCTTGCTCATTCCTCACAGTTGTCAATGCTAACAGCTTTCCAGCTTCCCTCCATTCCTCCCTCCCTCTCATGTCAGAATCTCACGTGTCTGTTGCTCAGGCTGCCCTGGAACTCACTATAACTATAGAGTCCAAGCTGGACTCCAACTTCTGGTAATTCTCCTGTCTCAGCCTCCTAAGTGCTAGGGTTAGAGGTGCACACATCCAATTTTGTTTCTCAAATTGTCAAATCTATTATTATTATTATCTTGGTTTTTGAGTCAGGATTTCTCTGTGTAGCCTTCGGTGTCCTGGACTCGATTTGTAGAC
Organism: Meriones unguiculatus; assembly: GCF_030254825.1. Lineage (NCBI taxonomy): Eukaryota > Metazoa > Chordata > Mammalia > Rodentia > Muridae > Meriones > Meriones unguiculatus. The sequence goes on along the minus strand of NC_083355.1, from coordinate 92,323,414 downwards.
CAGGCTGGCCTCAAACTCACAGAGACCCTCCTGCCTCTGCCTCCATAAGTGCTGGGATCACAGGCGTGCGCCACGGCGCCGGGCTTTTTCAAATCAATTACGCTAAAGGACAAAAGAAAACCATCTGAAGTAATAATTTAAGTAGGCATTCAAAATTGTGAATTAGATGTTTTAAAATTTCTGCATAATTATTTTGCACTGTAAAATATGTCCTTTCTCCCATTTCCTTCTGTCATTCTGATATGCTCATTAAAATGTTTTAGTAAACATAAAAAAAAAAGAAAGAAAACCATGAAGCAAAATAAAAAAAAAAAAAAATGGATCAGAGAAATGACTCAGCAGGAAAGGTGCTTGTCTCGAACCATGATGGACACAGAGTTCAATCCCCAGAACCCTCATGATGGAAGTAAAACAATGACTCCTGTCAGGTTGCCCTCAGCTTTTCATACACACATGGAAGCTTAATATGGATGTCATCAGGATCACGTACAGCTCCTGACACAAGCACACAGTAGCACAAATAGCATGATATAAGTTGGTCACATCATTTCTACTCTACTGGGCAGAAATGACTAATAGTGGCTGGGTGTGGTGGCACACGCTTTTAGTCCCAGGACTCAGGAGGCTGAGGCAGGCAGATCTCTGAGTTCGAGGCCAGCCTGGTCTACAGAGTGAGTCCCAGGACAGCCAGGGCTAAACAGAGAAACCCTATCTTGAGAAAGCAAACAAACAATCCCCACCAACAAAACAAAACAAAACTACAACAAGGGAAAAGAAATAACCAGTAGCTATTAGTGCATACATTTCTTTCAATGTGGTCAGCATCTGTTCTTTTAAAACCTGTCTTTCTTTTTCCTAATTTGCAGAATCCTAAAGGCCAGTCGATCCCACGTCCTATGAGAGAGGCACATGGCCCAGAATGAGCTACTTGGGACTCCTGGGACTGAATTTTAGGAAGGATTTAGAGGCGGGCTTGGGGGCTAATGGCGACTCTACGATGCAGATGCAGACTCTCCAGGTCGTCCTCACACAGTGTGTAATGGCTCTTCCCTGACGAAGAGTTCATTTACGCCCATGGATAAGAGTCTCCTACAAGTTGGCTAGGAGATGGCTTACATTTTTATAGGTAAAGGGGACCTCAGCTGGGTGCGGTGGCGCCCACCTGTGATCCCAGCACTCAGGGAGGCAGAGGCAGGCCAATCGCTGTGAGTTTGAGGCCAGTCTGGCCTACAAAGCCAGTTCTAGGATAACCAGAGCTATACAGAGAAACCCTGTCTAGGCGGAAAAAAAAAAAAAAAAAAAAAAAGATCTCTAACTCACCTTTGTAAGGGTCCTCACTATGTGGCTTGCTATAATTTGAAAGTTTAGGATAGGAGGCCAGAAATGATGAGTCCTACTGTCTGTTTTTTAGATGGGATCTCATGTCTCAGGTAGCCAAGGCTGGCCTTGAATCCTTGGTTCTCCCATCTCCACCTCTCAAGTGCTGGGATTACAGATACACATCAGCTCGGCAACTGAGTCTTCTGAAACCTAGGGGCTCTAAATGGTACAGTTCCCCACTGCAGCCAGACTCCTCTGGGTTATGCAATTTGAAGTCCAGAAAAGGTTAGTAGTATCCTCAGGACATCGTGGTGATTCAGGAGGTCTTACTCATAGTTAATGCATCTTGAAATTTTAAGTTAGCATACTATCTTCATTTATCTATCTTATTCTAAAGAGCAACACAAAACCTAACAGTTTACAAATAAAATGAAAAGACAGTCTTGATTCAAGATTGATCTGATGTCAGCTAGACCTGGTAGCACACGCCTATAATCCCAGCACTTGGGAGGCAGAGGCAGGTGGGTTTCTGTGAGTTCAAGCCAGCCTGATCTACAAAGTGAGTCCAGGACAGCCAAGGCTACACAGAGAAACCCTGTCTTGAAAAACAAAAAACAGATCTGCCTGCCTCTGCTTTCCAAGTGTTGGAGTTACAGGCATGCAACACCGCTCCCCAGCTTGCTTTCTCATTATCCCTCAACAGTGAAAAGAAGTAACGAGTAAAGTCATCTCTCCTTTGCTATGAGACAAAGAACAAGACTGCCCTACAACCCGAAAAACTTGATTTCGCATCCTGCTGTGGCCATATGAATAGCTTACCTTCAGGCATGCCATTTCTTCTCTCTGAGACTCAGTTTATCTTTTTAATGGGGACAGTAAGCCAGATCCCACCCCCGAAGATCCTACTTCTGTGACGGGATGGATCCTTGGGACTTTCTTCACAGTGTCCTGTCACAGGAACTTTTATTTGCCTGCTTCAGTTGTTGTCTCAGAGGCTCACTCCCTCTGTCTGCTAACCTGGGCCTAGAATGTTTCCAGCCTTTCACAGTGCTGAGTGGCTTATTGTAAGGGTCAAATGTACTAAAAGCCGTAGAGTACCTGGCACCAAGATACAGTTCAATAACGGTTCTTTCCCGTCTCCTTTGATGCCTTCTTCCCTAGTACTAATGTCCATTTCCACTACAGACCTCTGATTTGCACCATGAACAAGTGCATGTGTCTGTGGACATGAAAACACTTGCTCTTTTAGAGGAACTTAGTCTGTGTGCTTGTTTGCTCATTCGTCTAACCAGTAGTTGTAGAGAATCCTTTCAGGCCAGCACTGAGACAGTTTCCTGTTCTTGCAGACTTACTCTCTTGAACGGGAGCATTTTCAGCGATGAACCAGAAAAGCCGGGGAAGGTGTAGGGAATGAGTGTTAGGTGGACGCACTAAGTGAGAGAAAGTTTCCCTGAAAAGGCTGCCTCTCTGGTCTAGAGGAGGAGCCATACCTCACCCTCGCTGGAAGGGGATGCCCCAGGGAGGAGGTGCAGGGACTACCAAAGTCGGAGGCTGGGCTCAGGCAAGGGCTCCACCGCTCACTCATCCTAGCCAGGGGGCAAAGATCAGGATCAGGGTGCCATGTTGGACCAGGAAGGTGGCAAGATGCCCCTGGAATACTCCAAGAAGCAGGCAGGAGAGCTAGATGATGAAGATGGGGCTTTCAAAAGCAAGCAAACTGGAGCAGAGGAAATTCACTGAGAAGGTCCTTCAGGCTGCAGGCGGAATTCAGAAACGTGGCAAAAAGCTAACTGTTCCTTCCTTTTTTTGATACTGGCCCTTGATTCCATTGCTACTTAAACGTCTGGATTCTCTGCTGTGGCCCTTTTACCACCTATGCAGTCAAGTGTTTTGAATTCTGTTGTACATTTTACTAAACTTGTGTTTGAAAAAGAAGCAAAAGTCCCAGGGCAAAAGTAGCTTGGTATAAGGAGCAGAAAGGTCCTTGTGATAAGAAGAGTGCAAATGAGGGGAACGGCAGAGGAAAGGTCAAACCCCGCACCTTGTTCCCAGGGTAAAGAGCTGAGATTGGAACGTGACCCACTGGAAACGATGAAGGAGGATGAGAAAGGGATGGGGTGCAGTTTCTACATGAGAACATCACTCAGGCTGCTATGGTTTAAATAGGTCAGGATGGAAGCAAGACTGTGTAGTCTCTCTCTGTCTCTCTCACGAATGTATACATACGTGCATGCATGTATACGCTCTCACACACACATAAATACAATAAAAAGAGTTTCAAGATTCAGCTTCTCAGGGCTGGAGAGATGGCTCGGTGACTAAGAGCACTGAGTGTTGTTCTAGAAGCCCGGGGTTCAATACCCAGCACCCACGTGGCAACTCACAACTGTCTGTAACTCCAGAATTCAACACTCTCACACAGATGTACATGAAGGCAAAGTACCAATGCACATAGAATAAAAAATAAAATGAAAAAGATTGGGCTTTTTAAAACTGTCACCTTAGGGAATTAACTTTCCAGCACCTGTTCTTGTAGAGACATAGTCAAATCTCCTAGACTCAGAAGTGACACAGAGGAAGGAGCTCCATTCAGAGACCTATATCACCTTCCTCAGAATCACTGGTCTCCGTCCTCAGCCTACACAGTGCAGCTACTCCACAGACCAACACAGTCTCATCAATGCAAGATTCATTGCTTACGGACATTCAGAGTGGGCAAAGTCCAGTAATCTACCCAGAACCCTGGCCCTCTGACATCTTATTCCTACAATGTCCCTTCCCAAGCCAGTTAAACTAGGAATGTCCCTGAACAGTCACCTCTGTGAGGCCAGCCATCCCCTCCCTCTTTTCTACTGGTCACCTGTCTCTCCACCCCACACCCATACTCATCAGCAGCAGCAACAGAAAAGGGAGTGAGGGGACCCAGGCAGGAGAAAAATGATTCTGGGCTTCCCCTCACCTCTCTGCCTATTGGTCTAACAGGGTTTTGTACCCAGGGTCACTGAGGACAGCCTTCCAAAAAGCCACAACAGTGAACTAATAAGCTGTGGACCCACCCAGCCCACTGCATTACCAGAGAAACTCGGAATTTTAAGGATTGTAGCATAGATAGCTTCATTCTTATTTAACCATGGGTTGGCAGGAAAGGAGCTAGACACCAAATATAGTCCATTCTATATTTCTAGAGCATTCCTAGAAGTTCAGGAGAGGGGAAGGGAATGCAGCACTCCCTAGGTTGTATCGGGCAATTAATAGTTCATACAGATTCTAAGAAAGTGATCCTCATTTGGACAGTAGGAAACTAAGGGTCAAAAAGATAAAAGTACAAATGTTATGGAAATAACAATCCACTTTGATTGGATTCAAGGTCCACTCCAAAAGATGGAACCCATGCCTGACACTGCTGAAGAGGCCAAGAACTAGGAAAAAACCTAATCCTATTATTCTGCTGAAGGAACATAGGAATGAAAGGATTCCCAATGACATATTGCTGTACACATAGAGCAGAGTACTGCTCAGTTCTCATCAGAGAAGCTTCTTTTTGTAGTAGATGAATGAACACAGAGACCCACAAACTGGACAGCTCCCAGAAAATGAGAGACTTTGAAGCAGTCACTGTCCTAAATGGGGTGTCTTCATAACACTCCTTTTCCTGAGGCTCAGGGATCTATTTGGAAAAGGAGGTGGCAAGCTTGTGAGAGCCAGAGGTAGTGGATGGCCCCAAGAAAAAAGCATCTCCCAGATACACCAGAACTGATATGAATATGAATTCACAGAACCTGGCAGCATATGTTAAGACCTACACAGGTTAAAGCGGACAAAATCCCAACACTGAGAAGGGGAAGTGGAGACAAAGTCCCCTAAGCCGAGAAGCTATTTGGAATTGATACCTGCTGAGTAAGGAAAAAACAGTTTGTTTGTTTTTTTCTAATGGAGTATCACTGAGTATGTCAGCCACACTGCAGAGCAGTCCTCATGTCCAGGAGTAGCTGGCCAACACGAAACAGACTCCGTGTCTTTTGTGTGCTTTCTGCCTTGGCATTTCTTGTCTTACTGTTTGTTTGTTTTGAATTTTCTTTTTCTTTTTTCTTTTTTGACAGAGAGAGGAAAAAGAGCATAAATTTGGGTGGGTGGGAAAGTAGGGAAGATCTGGAGCCGTGAGAGGGAGAAAATATGATCAAAATACATCGTACAATACATTTTAGTAATAAACATTTTTTAAAAGATAAGTAAGCTGGGTGGAGCTGGAACATGACTTTGATGCCAGCATTCAGGATGCAGAGTGAGGGGGATCTCTGTGAGTTTGAGGCCAACCTGGTCTACAAAGCAGGTCCAGGACAGCCAAGGCTATTACACAGAGAAACCCTATCTTGGAGAGAGATTAAAAAGAAAAAAAAAAGTAAATTCACTAAGGTCACGTGGCCAGTGTATGCTAAAGGCCTAATGAGAATCAGGGTCTGCCCCACACTAAAGCTCACGCTTTGTGCCTTTGTGGTGTCCTTCTCTAGAACATTCCTCCCATAGAGGGGTGGTTAGCATCACCTCCTTTCCCATGAGAGGGCAACAAGAGGTCAAGAGGGCAGCTGGCAAGGCTCTCCAATTCTTGTCCCTCCTTGTCCATCACTCAGTGTCTCCTCACACCTCCCCCATGGCCCCTCCCCCAACCATGGCAACGGGTATTGAACCCTAGCATTTTTGCATGCCAAGCAACTCAAAAGCTCTAACACTAAATAATATCCGCAGCCATCTTTTTTACTTTAACATAGTTCTTATTAGTGCATACTAATTATACATAACAATGAGTTTACTTGGATTTTAGACATGTATATATTTTTATCATATTCACACACATACACCACTACCTCTCTCGTTCCCAAGAATATTCTTCTCCTTCCCATTTAATCCCTCTTTTATTTTCATATCTTTTTTGTTTGTGTTGTTTTGACTGTTGTTTGGTTGGTTGGTTGGTCGGTTGGTTATGCAGTAAGTTTCATTAGGGTTGCTTCCAGAATCATGGGCACAACCCTTCCTAGGGTTGTCTGCAGCCTAGCCAGAACCCTCACCAAGCAGCTGCCCAGTAAATGTTTACAGGAGGGTAGGCACCCCACCAGTGCCTACATTGAAGAAAACGACACCCCACCACTACACACACACACACACACACTTGCAAGATGAACTCCCTACCAGTGGCTACGCTGAAGAAAATGTTTCTCCCTTCCCCTACCCCCCAAAAAAAAACCATGAACTTTTTGTAAGTTCCCAAGGAGGGGTGGGCACTTGTGAGTCCCTTCCCCTTACTTTTTATTTCGGGACAAGGAGAAGTTCAAACTGAACTTGGGCTCTCTCTGTAGCCCATGCAGGCCTTGGGCTTGTGTCCCTCCTGCTTCAGCCTGCAGAGGAGCTGGGGTTACAGGCTTGCGCCACCAGGCTCAGCCTAGACTTTTCTAGCTCCCTCTCTTCTCTTTCTTCCCACATTTCCTGCAAATCCAGGCCAGAGAATTAAGAAAGAACTGAAAAAGGCCTCTTTAGAGGTTGGCCGCTTTGGTTGCTTATTGTGACAGAGAGGTGGGGTGAAGAAACTGTTCTCACTCTGCGTCTTCAAGCGTCAGCGATTCTTTGCCTGGGATGCTGTGATTATGCATGCTGACTCCCCAGCAGTGAGTGACATTTCCCAGCTACTCCAGGCCTGCAGGGATCTCTCCTTGAAAGACTGCCCACAGCATTAGCAAGTACCTAGGAAGCAGTCTTATCCTGAAATGTTTCCTTGTCATGTACAGATACATTACACCCACTCACGCCAGTTAACTGAGGGGTTATGTTTCATTGCCTCGCTTGTGGTTTCCACCTTACCCCAAACACAGACAAATGCGTTGCTCTTTAACACATTCTTGCTGTCTGCCTGATTGGCTGATCCCCTCCAGCAGGTAGAAAGCTCGCGGTTGATATCTAAAAGGTGGCACCAGTTCTTGGCTCCCAGAGCGAGAGTGTCCTGCCACACCCTTCATGCATCTTATCTTTGTTAATTCTCAGCAAACCTACACAGCATTATTCCCGTGCACAGCTAAGGAAATTCAGCATCTGAAAGGGAAAGCAACCTGCACCTATGAAAGATAGCGAGCAAGGAGCTGGAACACGATTAGGAGGAAGGCAGGAAGACCATCATAAGCATCTTCATACATGTACCCGTTTCTGTGCTTCCTTAATGTCAGAACGAGATTCCTCAAGGAAAAGACTAGGTTTGGTCTCCCTTTCAGGCCTAGCCAGAACCCTACCTAGAGCAGTTGCACAGTAAATGTTTGTTCAGTAAATTGTCAGAGGAAGTTTACCCTGATTACTGATTGGGTGAGAACCAGTCCTGGAGAAAAAGGAAGTGTTTGCACAGAGATAAGACCTGTGTGCCTGGTGGTGAACCATGTGCCCTGAGCCAGTGAGAAAAAAAGTGGGCAGCGAGCAATAGAGAGGGCCTGTGTGGGAAACAATGTCCTGATCAGAGGTGGTCAAGAACACTTGGATGCAGTAGAAGAGGGGATCTTTGGCTGCTGTTGGCTTCTAGGCCTGTGGGTTTTTCCCACCAGGAGCTGTAGGCTGGGAACATAAAGAGGCAACCTGGGAGTGGATCTGGGCGGACAGGAGGCCAGCAGGGATGCTGGCGTAAGGGGCCTCTGGGCAGAGATGTGGGGGCAGAGGACTCCCGAAGGCACGTGTGGGACTTGAAGGAGTGCCACAGGGAAGTGGAGGATGGGGTCAGGTTCAACACCTCTAAAAGGACCTTTTTCCCGGACGGAGCAGACCGAGAGGGAGATGAAAAACCGTGGGGGAAGCGGAGATGAACTGTTGTAGGAAGACTGTGTGTGGTGAGAGGTTTAGGGATTCAGAGCTGGCTGGGCCAGGAGAAGGGGGCAAAGAAAGCCTTTGGGGTGCGGAGAAGGACAGAGTTCTGGTGGAAGTGGGATCCAGACAGACCCCCCTCTCACTTTCAGGTCCACTGCAGACTTTGAACAGGGATTTCAAGCCATCTGTTTTAGTTCCCGTCTGTTTTCTGTTGATGCGATGAACACCGTGACCAAAAGCAAACCCGGAGAGGAAAAGGGTCCCTTCATCTTGCAGTTTCCAGTCCGCCATGAGAGAATCCGAGACGGGAACTCAGGGTGGGAGCCGGAAGCAAACCATGGAGGACTGCTCCTTACCGGACCACTGCTTACTGGCCGGCTCTCCGCTCAGGGACCTTTCCGGGAGCCACAATCTGAAGGAGGCATCCTCTTTCCAGGTGCATCAAGTTGACAACCACGATTAGCCGCCACACTGACCCTTGGCTTGTTAACCAGAGAGTGAAGGACTGTACCACAAGCCTTACTTACCCCATTGCTGAGAGCATGAAATGAGCTCTGTTAGGACTCATTCCTAAGACCCTATCAGCTACCAAAATTGAGCGCATTCAAGTCCATTATCTGAAAGGCACAGTATTTGCACAGAACATAGATGCATCCTCCTGTATAAATTAGATTATCTCTGGAAATACTTTTACCACCTGATATAATGTGAATGCTTCATAAATACCTGTTGCACTGTATTGTTTAGAGAACAGCAAGGGGAAAGGTCTATGTCCAGGACAGATGCGATTACTCTTATTATTATGTATTTACTTGCCACCTATAGTTGGTTGAGTCCACAGATACGGAACCTATGGGTATAGAGGGCCAGGAGTACAGAATTTAGCATAGTGTGTGGAAAGAAAAAAACCATTGTTGAGGGCAGCTCAACGTGAGCTCCTGGAAGGGAAGGGTCTAAGAATGTGGTAAGAAAATAAGACACCTTCAACTTCTCCTGTTTCACAGCTTAAAGTTTTCAGGATTGCACCATGGGCCAGACCCTTTTCTAAGCCATTTAAGTGCTTTCTTTCACTTATCTCTCATCCAGGCTTAGGAAGTAAATGTTCCACTCCTCTCTGTCTACATGAGGAAGCAGACAACGTGCGTTCAGGAAGCTCGTGTAAAGTCGCATAGCTAGTGCATGAGCAAGGGTGGATTTGGAGGGTAGCAGAGTCCCAGTATTCTGGAATTCATGGCCCCCACATTTAAATACTTAATTAATTGCATCAGCTTAATGAAAGGTAAAATGTCTAGAGATACAGAAAATAGTCCTGGAGCTCACAGGTGGCACCTCAAATATCTTAGAATCTCCCAGGAAGATGGCTCAGTGGTTAAGAACACTTGTTACTCATGCAGTGGACAAAGACTTGGCTTCTAGCATTTACAAGGTGGCTCATAACCATCCATAACTCCAGTATCTGGGTGTTGGATGCTCTCTTCTGACTTCTGTGGGCACCAGGTACACATATATACACACACAGGCAACACACACACATGTATATATATATGTGTGTATAATATATATTATATTTAATATATATTATATATATAATAAAATAAAATTCTCCTTGCACAGGGATGGTGCATGCCTTTAACCCCAGCACACAGAAGGCAGAGGCAGGTGGATCTCTGAGTTCAAGGCCAGCCTGTTCTATAGAGTGAGTTCCAGGACAGCCAGGGATACACAGAGAAACTCTTCTCTCAAAAAAAAAAAAAAAAACAAAAAACAAAAAACCAAACCAAACCAAACCAAGCCAAACCAAAAAAACACCAAACCAAACAAACAAAAACAACAACCTCTCAGGGTTGCTATTTAAATCGCACACTTCTGGACTCTGTTTCAGAGAGCCTGATTTGTTGGCAGCAGTGACAGTGAGGGCTGACACAGAAAGGACAGAATTAATATTTTTTTAGTTAACTCCATAAGTAAATGAATTCTGTTATGGATTTCTTGTGTGTGTGTGTGTGTGTGTGTACATGTATATCTGCATGACTGCAGTTCCTGTCTGGAGGTCAGGGGACAGTTCTTGGCGATCAGTTCTTCCCTGCCACCTGTGGAATCTTGCGGTTGAATTCAGGTCTCCAGCCTGAGTGCTAACCTCTATCTGCTAAACCATCTTGCTGGTCCTCCCTGGATAGTCTGATTCAGGAGTTCTAGACATAAGTAGGGAGAAAAACATGCAGGACAGGAGTAAACAGAAGGCCTAGTGGAGGAATGAGTCCTGTCACAGGAGGTGACAGCTGTACCTGAACTTTAAGGACTGGCAAAATTCTGTACATCCCTCCACTCTTCTCCATTTGGAGGGTGTGAGGGGGTAACTGTGTCCCCTGAAAGACACGAAGAAGTCCTGATGGCTAGAATCTGTGAAGGTGGCCTTATGGGAAATAAAGGTCTTTAGAGGTGTGATCAGTGTAGAATGTGGAGACCATTCTGGATTATTTGGTGGGTCCTCAATCCGGTGATTTACGTCCTCCATACACAAGGAACAGACACAAAGAGGAGAGACGGGCTATGTGAAGCAGGAGATATTAGGATGATGAAGCTGAGAGCCAAGAACTGCTTGGGGCCATTAGAAGATGGAAGAGGCTCGTTCATGGAGTCTTCCCTTGGCCCTCAGAGGGATAGCGTCCCTGCCAACTCTGAGAGGACAGCTTTCTGGTGTTTTAAGTCATACAGTTTGCAGTTATTTCTTGCTGCTGTCCCAGGAAACTATTACAGAGACTTGCATCCTAGGCACACAAGTTTTCTGGCAGTCAGTGGGTTAGACCCTGAGCAGTGGGAGTTAGACCCTTTGCAGGCAGAGGAGACTCCAGGCACCACAGAAGGATAGCAAAACACAGCTGTCAGCTATGGAGTGTGGAAGTGGCCTGTGCAGACCTGTCACTTCTCCGTCTTGGGTGCAGGAACTTGTTTTGCTTTGAATCTTTTATTTTTATTTTCATTTTTATTTTTTATTTTTTTGAGACAAGGTTTCATATGGTAGCACAGGTTGGCCTTACACTCTCTATGTAGCCCAGGCTGATCTTGAATGCTAGGACTATAGGTATAAGCCAGCACTTAGACCTATTTGTTAGAAGTCAGAGAAAAACTCAGCCCCACCTCTGGCATCATAAGGTACACAGAAGGAAGCCAACACCATCTAGAACACATAAATAGCAGTCCAGAGTCTCCGGTTGAGTGGGGGAGCCACAGCCCGCCCATTCCACTGAGCCGTGTTTTAGATGACACTGTAATGTTACTTTAGTTTCGCTCCAAAAGAGGTCACTGTTCTTGGTGACTTTTTTTTTTTTTGTTCCTTACCAATATGTGGGTAGTGGCTTTTGACCTCTGGCCTAGAGACTTGAATGATTCCTTCCCTTTGGTTGGGGCTTCTGCTTTAGGGATGAGAACTGTACCAGCTTCAAAAGCTGTCATTCAAAATGCAGAAGTTGGCCATCTGTAGAACAGACAGCACTGGCTGTGGTTCATGCTTCATAAAGTATGTCTTCACGAAGGTTATTAATACTCCCTTTGCCCACGTGCCACAGTGACTTTCTGCAAGCTAGAAGGAAAAGCTTTTCCTCCCTTCCTCCTGCCCTGAAGCCCTGCTTCTCACTCCTCCCTCCTCTCCAGCTCTTAAGCTAGGGGCAAGTAGCTTGCAGGAGCGGGAAATGAAGAAATGAACCCTGTCCTCCAGCTAGGATTGCAGACACTCCTCCTTACCAGAGGACACATTTTGCATTGCATTCTAGGTGAAAGGGTGGTGGGGCTTCAGTAGGAGAAACAGGAGGTAAACCAAACAGGGAAATGTTTCTGGAGGAAGGTATGGAGATTTTTAGAGACTAAAACAGAAATGAGCCAGGGTTAGCCAGTTGGATTCATTTTCAATCCTGGACACAAAATGGATCATAGTGATTTGGGCTTTTAAATCCTGATGCTCAGGTTGTACCCCATGCCATTAGCATCCAAAAGTCTGAGAGTGGAAGCCAGGCATCAGCCTCCATCTGTCTGTCTGTCCGTCTATCATCTATTCCTCTACCTACCCGCCTTACTTTACTGGAGATTGAACCTAGGGCCTCTGTCACTTGCTGTGCAAGCACTGTATGGCTGAGATGTGTCTCCACCTCTCTTTTCGGCTTTTTATTTTGGGAAAGAGTCTCACTAAATTGCTCAGGCCAAACTCTGTAGCCTGGGCAAGCCTTGAATATTTTTTTTTCCTTTATTGAAACAGGGTCTTGTTATATAATCCAGGTGAGCTTCAAATTTACAGCGTCCTTCTACAGCCCCCTAAATCCTGGGATTACGCATGTGTGCCCCCTCTTCCTGACAGACCCCTTTGCTTCTTTCAGCTTCCTGTTTCAGACTCTGTAAGTAGCTACAATTATATAGGCCTATGCCAACAGGCCAGGTCTTTTTTGTTGTTGTTTTAATTATTAGGTACTACTAATATGATGGGGGGGGGCGTGTTAGAAGGCAGCAGGAGTTGATTTTCTTTTTCTGCCATGTGGGTCAGGTGTTGGGGATCAAACTCAGGTTGTCAGTCTTGGCAGTGGGAGCCTTTACCGCTGAGCCGTATCACTGGCTCGGGCTTGGGTTTTTAAGACAAGGTCTTGGTTTGTAGCTCAGGCTAGCCTCAAACTTGCAAGCTTCTTGTTTCTGCTCCTTATGTGCTAGATTATAGTAGACCACCACACCCAGCTCCCAGGTTGTGTGTGTGTGTGTGTGTGTGTGTGTGTGTGCGTGTGTGTGCTTTAAACAGGTTTACAGATGATTCAAACGTGCAACAAAATTAAGGCATGATAAAAACATGTTATTCCAGGTGTCATGCTGACATATTCCGTTTCTGTTCTTCTGAGTTAGGTCTTAGGTATTTAAAAGCTGCTCAGGTGGCTCTGGTATGCAAAGTCCAGTCTAGCAGATAATGACAGCACAACAGGGAAGCAGACATCATCAAGGTTCCTGAGGCTGATGTTCTTTTCAATCTGTATGGCTCATGTCTCTTGCAGGGGTGAGCTGCCACTGAGGAAGAGTGAGTTTTAGCAGTCTTCAAGATAACTTGAGGCCAGATGAGGTAGTACACCCCTGTAATCTCAGCACGCAAGAGGCTACAACAGGAGGACTGATGTAAGTTCAAGTCCATTCACCGCTCCACAGCAGGATTGTCTCTAACAAAAAGCTGTGCTAGGAGGGAAGCTCATCCATAGCTACGGCAGACACCGATGCTAACTGCTCACGGAGCCTGAGAAGGAAAACGCATTGGAGGAAGTCACAGCTTTCTCAGAGCCAGGAATGAAGAAGGCCTGTTTTCAGTGTGGTTTTCCACTCCAAGTCAGCAGGCTTTATGGTCCTAGGGCTTCTAGTAGTCATCTTAGGTCATCTGAGGATCTACATACATGCACGCTTCAGGCATGGCCGTGTCCAGGTGGACAGTGTTGCCGATGCTGAGCGCAGATGCCCTTTGACTCTGTCTTAATCCTCCTTTGGAGGCCTTAGGGAACTCTGGGGCTACTTTCCAAAGCTCTAAGCGATTTTCCCATTCCTTTCTTTCTCGGTATTTTTATTACTCCTTCTTTGTGGCATGAGTGGCTATGCATACGCGCGCGGTAAAGAGGGGGCCCCTGAAGGTCTCATCTTCCGTCATTCACCCTGTTTCTTTGTTCCTTACAATTCCGTCTTAACAACTCTATTTGCCCCTCGATTACTCTATTCATGGTGGCCCAGTGAACTTTTTACCTCATGCCTGCCATAAGATTTTGCCTCCGTAGTTTCCAGAACTCCAAATCTCTACCAGATTCTAGGAACAGTGTCCATAAGCAAACAGAGTGTATGAGGAAGAGAGACAGAGACAGAGAGAGAAAGAGAGAGAGAACTCTTCTAGATTCATCCTTTCAAACCACAGGATTGTTTTTCTAAAACTCGTGTTTTTGAGGCACGTTTTGCATCTTTTGCGTAAATCATCTTTAAAATTCTTCTGAGTTAAAAAAAAAACTGACATAATTTACTCATGAAGGATAGTTGACATTTTCACACACACGTACAGTAAATAGTGATTAAATAAAGGCAATTACCATATCCACCTGATTTTTGTTGTTTTTGCAGTTAAATCTAGATATCTTATAACCTCAATTCACAGCTATCACTAAAACTTTGATCTTGGTGGTGGCACACAACTTTAATCCCAGCTCTGGGGAGGCAAAGGCAGGCAGATCTCAAGTTCAAGGCCAGCCTGGCCTAGAGAGCAAGTTCCAGGACAGTAAGGGTTACCAAGAAACCCTGTTTCGAAGCCCCCCCTTCCCACATACACACAAAAGGACTTTGATCTTGACAATGAGAATTTACAGGCTGTAAGCACACGGCACCACAGAGTCCTGATCTTAAAGTGTTCTACAGCCATCGTGGAGGAAGGGCCTTGACTGACGTGGGTAGCTGGTGAGGGACATTCACGTACCCATCTATGGTTAGCATCTAGAAGTAGAAACGTAGTTCTTCAGTAGAGGGCTTACTTAGCAAATGCGAGGAGCTGGCTTTAATCCCTAGCACCATGAAAAATGAATTTATTCCCACAGACATCTGAAGAGGAATATAAATCTTGTCTTCTCAAGTAAAGAGAATTGAGGGGAGATTCTATAAATTTCAATAGCCACTATAAAAACCATTGTGGATGTTCTGGAAGGCTTGAACCTCCATGTGAACCATCAGTGTTGTATTATGAATGTTAGTTTGGGTAGAGAAAGACGACCTATGAAACCTATACAAAACTTTCCAACAGAGTGGGAACTAAGTACTAAATACAAAATTTTATCAAGTGTAGTGACAATCCTATCTGAAAACTGGTCATTCCTATTTTCAGCTCTAACACTGACTCATTGTATGGTTTCAGACAAGTCACTTAACAGCTTTGGACCTCAGCTTCTCTATATGAAAAAAATGGTAATTAAAATGCTGTTAGATAGAGGAACTAGCATTTATTGAGCAACTTCTTTCTGTCCATCATGTGCTGGGCACCCACTATTATGCTTATCAATCATAAGGTAAATATTTGTTGAACACTTAACTATATACAGGAGACTATGCCTAACCTCAGAAATTTATCAGGCCTCTAACAAAGTCTCAGCTCTTCTGGAGTTTAAATTCCACTGAAGTGAGAATAAATACACATGAAGAGAAATATACCAGGTAGTGACAACTGCTGTGCAACAAAAGAGTATGGTAGGAAGAAAGTTGAGGATAGGGTAAGGAATGAGCTCTTGGTGGGAGGTGATGGAGGACCTGGGGCCCAAATAATGAGAGGCTGCTTGCAGAGTCCAGTCTGCAAGACAAGGCCCGAGGAGGAAAGCTCCAGGGAGACCTGTCTGTTGGATATAAGCTGTTTGCAAGGCTGGGTGATTATAAACGAGAGACAGAGCAGGATGTGGAAGAAGTTACCAATGGGAAGGACAAAATTAGACAGAGGTTACAGTAGCCTTGTGAGCTAAGGTATGCTGTTTAGGTTTTATTCTGATTGACCTAATTTACATGTTAAAAATATCATTTCTGGGGGCTGGAGATGGTTTAGCTGTTAAGAACACTGGCTGCCCTTCCAGAAGACTCTGGTTTGAATCCCAGACTCCACAAAGTGCTTCATACCTGTCTGTAACTCCAGTTCCAGGAGATCTGATGCCCTCTTCTGGCCTCCGTGGGCACCAGGCACACACGTGGTGCACTGACACACAGGCAGGCAGAACACATATAACAAAATACAAATAAAAACTTTGAAAAAGTCATCTTGTGTATAGTAATGACTGTGGTGATAGGTCAACAAGAAAGAGAGGACAGAACATCAGGAGGTTGTTGTCTAGGTGAGAAGAGCAAAATACTTTTCATAAAGATCAGATAGTAAAATTTCAGGTTTCGTGGGTCACACAAGTTCTCTGCCACTCATTCTGTTCTTCCTCCTTAACAACCCTCTAAAACTGTAAAAAAGGAAAGAAAAAAAACCCACATTCTTAGCTCTTAGGCAATACAGAAACAGAAGGTCCCTGGCCTGATTGGATCTGCCTGTCTGAGCAGTAGTTTGTGGCCTCTGGGTTTAGAGAGGAGAAACTGATTATTATCTATTTAGGACACAGAACTGGATAGGATTTGCTGATGAGCTGCCTGTGTGTGGAGAGGATGGATGAGGAAGCAGGGATAGTTTCAGGCACTGGGTAGAAGGTGGTGCTGTTTGCGGGGGTGGGATGAGGAGGAAGTAGGTTTGAGAGGCAAAGGAGAGGGGAAATCAAGCGTTACTCATGTAAGCGGGAGTTCTTGAGCCGGACAGTGGATTTAGACTCTGCAGCAGAGGGCAGAGGTCAGGGCTGGAGATCCATGTCTGAGAGTTATCAGTCTGTGGATGCATTTCATGTCATGAGACTGTATGACATCACCTAGAAAGCAGCATGAATGTTCTAGGGCCAGATCCCAAGGGCTCCAGCATTTAGTGGACTCGTTGATGGAATCCTTGGAATCGGTTTCTATGTCAGAGACTATACACATGACAGATACTGCCAAACTGTGTTCCAAGGGAGTCTTTTGCATTTCCACAGAAACTAGCTTGTGTTTGCTATGGAAACACACATTGTGTGTAGGACTTTACCCATGAATGGGAGCCAAGGGTCCTTGCAGATTGGTGTCCAGAAAACTCAAGTTAACTGGAACGTTAGCTGGTTAAAGTGGGTGGGCTGAGAGGCCCAAAGTGCTCCCCAAATGCAGAATCACCCAAAAAATTTGCTATTAATGCCATTTTAAAAAATAATTTATTTTTAGTGCATTGATGTTTTGTCAACATGTATGTGGGGGTCAGATCTTGGAGCTACAGAGTTGTGGGTGCTGGGAATTGAACTGGGTCCTCTGGAAGAACTTCAGTGCTCTTAACTGCTGAGCCATCTCTCCAGCCCTCCTAATGCCATTTAAAAAAAAAAAACTATACAATTCTGTCTGGCCTAGAACTTACCATGTAGACTAGGCTGGCCTCAAAGTCACAGAGCACCTAGCACTGCCGTCCAAGTGCTGGGAGTAAAGGCATTTGCCACCATGCCAAGCCCACAAATGTCAAATTTTAATAAGGGCTTCCGATTCAATGTCTGAGTGAGGTGCATTTTAGGCATGTTCTTTCTTGTATAAAAGAAAAGTTAAAAAAAAAAACAAACATGTGGCTTAGAGATACACTAGATGTTTCTTTAACCCCAAGGGCATTTGTAACTCAGGAATTTTAGGAGAATCTGGTTGGTCAAGTTTCAGGATGACAGCCATGACGACCCAGGACTGCTGGTCAGGAAGAGGCACACTCTCTATTCCATCACCAGTTCAAAACGATGCTTAGCTCTTGGGCAGCTGTGATGGTACCTAGCTCTCAGGCAGCTGTAAGATGATACCTTCTTCAATTCAGGTGCAGAGTGTAAACGTTTTGGTTCCCTAGAGCTCTGCTTCCTACCCTCCAGCTCCACAGCATAGAGGCAAGATTTTGTTATTGTTGTTAGTCTGTGTCCTTCTAAGGACACATTTTCCAACAGGGAAAAAAAAATAGCCAGGTGTGGTGGAACATGCCGGAGGCTGAAGCAGAATTGAGAACTCGCCACCTGGGCAATAGATGGAGACCCTGTCCCAAAGAAACAGAAGCAAAATATTTGCATAATGTTGGTGAAACTGAAGTTAGAGTTACAGTTTAGATACATCACTATTCAGTAACTATGTGTGAAAATGGCTAAAGAACAAAGGAAGGAATTGGCTGTTAGGCCTTCCACCAGGACCGAAGAACCAGTCTTGCCTTCATGGAGCCGGTATTTATCATGCCTGGGAGGCAAGCATTATTTTAAATTAAGAAGGGAGAGCAAGCCGGGCATGGTGCACACCATTAATCCCAGTACTCAGGGAGGCAGGGGCAGGCAGATCTCTATGAGTTTGAGACTAGCCTAGTTTACATCCAGGACAGGCAAGGCTACACAGAGAAACCTTGTCTCAAAAAACCGAGGAGAGAGAGAGAGAGAGAGAGAGAGAGAGAGAGAGAGGAGAGAGAGAGAAAGAAAGAAACTAGATAAAAATCCTTCCCATTACAAAAAAGACATCATGCTGGGGAGGCAGACAAGTAGGTAAAATGGAGACCGTATTTACGGTAAGCGCTAAGAGGGGAGATAAATAATAGAAGGCGGAGACAGAAAGGGAGTAAGTGAGAGCACAGGTCAAGAAAGGATTCAAGGGCTGTGGTACAGAAAGTAACGCAATTTCTCTGCCTCAGTTCCTCCATCTGTAAAATATTACAGTGTCTTCCTGAAGAAGGCTCTGACCTTTGTCACGTTTTCTTTTCCTGACACAGGAGCTCCACATGACAAACTGGCTGTCCCAGAACTCAACATGCAGACCAGATTGCTGTTGAATTCACAGAGATCCGCCTGCCTCTGCCTCCTGAGTGCTGGGGCTAAAGGTGCCCACCTCCTCACCTGGCCCTCTGTCACTTTCAAAACTGTGGGATTGTGTTGTACCTTTACAGTCATTCATTCATTTATCTGTGTGGAAGGGCAGAATCCAAAGAACAACTTTTGAGGTTGGTTTTCTCCTTCTACCATGTGGGTCCCAAGAATCTTACTCAGATTTTCAAGCTTGGCAGTTGGTACGTTTCCCTTGGCTCTCTCACTGGCCCCTGGGACTCTGAATATTGACAGATCCTAAATTTAGGCTATTCTGAACTATTTCTCAATTAAGCCCTTTTGGAATTTATGCCCAGGCATTGTTCACGGAGAGCAAGAATGCTGCTAAGTCAGTTTGACCAGAAATTCCCCTTAATCCAAATATTTCCTGTTGGTTTTCTACCTCGTGACTAAGTCCCCTTGCCCCATAATTTCCTACTTTTTCTTGTATTATGAGTTGACAGTCTCTCTCCTACTATACAATTCCATTGTGGCACTGTGACACATGTCAGTCTCCACAGTTCCCTTGAGTAAAGATGGCAGCCCTCCCAGCTCAGCGGCAACAACATCTTTTTAACACTACCCAAGTTTCTTAGATCTCAGGCCCTCGGTTTCCTTATCTAAAAGTGAAAATGTTTGGCTAAATTATAGTTTTTGAAAATATCAGATTACGTTGGTCATTAAAATACGTGAAATAAAAAATAAATTAATTAAAAAAAGAAAACAAAATATGTGAAATAGCCAGGTGTGGAGGTGAGCACTGGCAATCCCAGCACCAGGAGACAGAGGCAAACAAATCTCTGAGAGTTCGAGCTAGCCTGGGCTGCAAAGAAAGTCCAGGACAGCCAAGGCTACAGAGAGACACCTTGTCTCGGAAACAACAACAAAACAAAAAGATAAGTGAAACAGGCTGTGTCTGGTGGTGCACGCCTGCCCTTAGGAGGCAGAGACAGGAGAATCACTGCAAGTTCCAGGCCAGCCTGGGTCAAAAGAGCCTGTCTCAAAAGAAAAAAATATATATATGAAGACATTTAAAAATGTACAGTCTATTGTGTAAAGATGAAAATGTAAAGAAAACTTATATACAGGTAAGTTCCAGGTTGTAATACTCTGGCTAACAGTCAGAAGACCCCTAGGAACAACGAATTAGAATAACTTCATATTGATTCCCCTCACTGGCAGGGAAAAGGCCTAGGCAAATGATCAGGATGTACTCAGTAGACTGTCAATCTTAGCTTAGAGCAGGGATAAATCAAACGGAACGTTCCTGAGTGGACACCTCATAAAATGTTATATGGCATTTGCCAGATCTTAAAATGTTAAACGACTCTATTATGTTTGTGCTTGTTTTGTTTTTAGATCTCTGTTCCAGGAAAAGAACTAGGTAGACAGAAAGAAGCTATAAAAACAAAACAAAACAAAAGAAAATTACTAAGGGCAAACAGTTCAACTTCTGGATATTTTTCCTAATGTTCAAGAGGCCTTAATTAAAGTGGATAATGGTTACACACACAGGCTACTGTTTATTCTTTGGTGTTGTAGTATCTCCTTTTTGAGACACGTATCCCAGGCTGGCTTCGAACTCACTGTGTAGTCCAAGTTGGCCTCAATCTCAAGGCCATCCTTCTCTCTCAGCCTCCCAAAGTCTGGGATTACAGGCATGTTGTACCGAGCGTGGGTGGTTTTTGGTATATTTTTCAGCTCTAAATACTTGGTTGTAACATAAAGATGCTAAACTTCTGCTTTGTTTTGTTTCCAAGACAGGGTCTTCTACGTAGCTCTGGCAGGCCTGGAACTCACTGCTTACTCACTATGTAGACTAGGGTGTCCTCGAACTCAAGGAGGTGCCCTGAGTCTTTCCTCCAAGCACTGTGATTAAAGGAGTATACCACTATGTAGGCACTATTTTTATTTTTCTTCATTATTTTATTTATTTGTTCATTTTACATCCCAATCGAAACCCTGATCCCTCTTCTCCCGGTTCCACCCTCCCACCCACTTTCCCCATTACCCCCCCCCCCCCCCCCCCCCGCCCAACAACAACCTACCCTGGCACATCAAGTCGAATCAGGACTAAGTGCCACTTCTTTCACTGAGGCAAGGCAACCCTGCTAGATTCCTGTCAATTCATTCACCTGTTGACCTCTACACATTCTTCTCTGATTTGAAAAAACTGAATCAAAATTTTCCTTTGTTTTTCCTCTCCAGTGCTTCACTGTCCCAACTGCTATCAGAGTAAGCTTTAGGGCACAGAATCTCATTCAGTGACTTAGTCCCAGTCTAAGGAACCGTGGGGGCGGGCCCAGAGAAAAGGCCTTGTGGCTGTTTCTTATTGGGGCCTGGTTGCTATGGTGTCACCGACGGTAAGAAAAAACTCGCATGAACCACTTCCGGGGCTTTAAACGCGAATTACTTCCTGGGCTGCCCATACTTACTATGGCTCGCTCAGCAGTTTCCCCTCAACAAAAAAATAAAACTTGTACGAAAAAGCTCTGGGAACTCCTCGCTAGCTCTTAATCCCCTGGTTATGCCATACCACAGTACCTCCTCTTCCTTTTAAAAATTACTCGCTTTACATTCTTTTTCTATTAGCCAATCTCCAAAATGGCGCCGCCGGCATCGCTAGGGCAAAGGCGAGTCACGTGGGCCCGCCCGGTTCCGGCGCGCTAGAGGCCCCGGGTGGTGAACGAGGCTCCGGCACCATGTCTGGTTTGTCTGGCCCATTATTCTGGCCTGGCCCTCTGACGTCTGCGTTGCTCTTTCTGTTCCTGCTCGGCCCCAGCTCGGTCCTCGCCATCTCCTTCCACCTGCCCGTGAACTCTCGCAAGTGTCTCCGCGAGGAGATCCACAAGGACCTGCTGGTGACGGGCGCGTACGAGATCACCGACCAGTCCGGGGGCGCCGGCGGCCTGCGCACCCACCTCAAGGTGCGGCCCCGGGCGGCGCGGGGGCGGGCGGCCAGCCGGCAGGCGTCGTCCCGGCGGGCAGGCCGAGGTCGGGGGAGGCCGGCGGGCGGGGGCTGGGGCTCGGCCCGGCCTCTCCCCTCCCCCACCTCCCGGGCGCCGAGGCCGGGCGGTGGGGACCGCCCTTTCACCCCGCGCGTTGGGGTTCGTGGGGCGGGGCTGCGCGCCAAAGTCGGGGCGAGGCCTTGGCGGACCAAATGACTGGAGGGCCGGGACTCTTTGGACTTCGGGCTGTCGTTCAGGGTCCTGTGTCTGTGAGGTCTCAGGAGTCTTGGGCAATAACGTGATTTTTTACTTTTTTCCTGGCAGAATTTTGAGAGGCTCAGTGGGGATTGGTGTAAGACACCTCAACACCTAACAGAACAATGGAGACAGCAAGGTTGACGCTGACTGAATTTGTTAGTAAGCATCTGCAGTGTCACTTCCTGGGCCGCTTAAGGCTGTGCATTTATTTAGTTTAAATGCTACCTTATGGGAGAACAGATGGGAACTGGTGGCCTTGTTATATAAACACAGAAACTGGAGCTCAAGTTGAAAGAACTTGAGGTGGAATTGGCCAGTGTCTTGACAGAAAAGTGCTACACTATTCGTTTTGCTTTTAATTTGTAATTCGTGGGATTTGTTACTGGTCACAAGATGCTCATAGTCTCAGTCCCTTAGCTACATCAGAGGCAGCTAGGTCCTTGGATGGTGACAGCTACTTTATATAATACCATTTGGTCTTAGTTTTCCTTAGCCAGATTTTTAGTTGCTGATAGTCAAGAGTTGATTGTGTTCTCAATAATTGTATTCGTTCACAGTAAGCACTGTAACTTTTTTTTGTTGTTGTTTCTTTTTAACAATGGAAACCTCACATTCTTAAGCTAAATAGAAAGTTTACTTAACATATATATATAATATATATGTTTCTTTCTGCATACATGTATGTGTGCCATGTGGGTGCCTAGGGCCCAAGGAGGCCAGAAGTGGGCATCAGATCTCCTAGCACTGGAGTTCAAGATGGATATAAGCTACCATATGGGTGCTGGGAACCCAACTTGGGTCTTCTGAAAGAGCCACAAGTGATCTAAACCATGTCTCCAGCCTGAAACAGTTTACTCTTCAGATACATTGTTTATATATTTAAGGTATTGGACCACAGAAGTGATACTGTAACAGACAAGATTTGGGAGAGAAAAACTTTGTTCAGGGCTATTGTTCTCATCATTTTTATTATCCTCTTTAAATATTGAACTCTCTACCCAAGAAAATGTGGATGGTGCATTTTAAAGACCTACATAACAGCTTTTTTGGGTTTGATAATGCTGGCTCTTCAGAGTAGAAGTGGTGCCCAGAATCAAAGAATTTGAGCACTCACAGAGGCCTTGCTCTTCAGGGATGCTCTCTCTCCTTGCATCCTCTGTTTGAAAACCCTTCTTCAGTAGCTCCCTGTTGCCTGATAGCTTACGTTTGCAGACATGCTCCGTAGTACTCAAGAGATCTGTCTTGAAGCTTCATATGTTGTTAGTTTCTGATTTGTGTTCTAAATCACTGTTACCGGGCCTTCCTGAACAGTACTCATTGTAATGATTTCTGCCTACCCTTTGTCTCCCTTATCAAGCTATTAGTGGCTTCCTAAGGGCAGGAATTGCTTTCCTGTTTGTGTTTTCTAGAGCGTTAAGTAGCGTGAGCACTCGGTGAGAATAGGGATCATGGTACAACCTTACAGTAATGAACCTCTGGGGCCAGTCTGCCAAGATGGTCCCATAGGTGAAGATTTGTCACCAAGCCTGCGTTCACCTCCTGGAACCTACGTGGCGGTGTAGAGAATCAACTCCCCAAAGTTGTCCTCTAACTTCCGTATGTACACGTGTGTCATGAGCACACACACAATAAATTACAACACAAAATTTAAAGATTCTCCACTTGTTTGAAAAAAGACCTATTTAAAATTAGTTTGTTGGGGCTAGAGAATTGACTTAGCATTTAAGAACAAATACCACTCCTTGGTTTTTTTGGAGACAGGGGTTCTCTGTGTAGCCTTAGCTGTCCTGGACCCTCAGAGGCCTGCCTCTGCCTCCCTGAGTGCTGGGATTACTGGTGTGTGCCACCGAGTCTGGCCTCAATACTACTCTCGTAGAGGACCTCAGTTAGGTTCCCCAGCACCCACATCTGGCAGCTCAACCTTCCATCCCATATTTCTTGTAAAAGGAATAAGGAATAAATACGTAATCAGATTCAGTTTTATCTCTTTGGTGTGGGTACTTGATAGCTGCTGCTGTATGGGCCTGGTTGTAGCTTATTGGTAGAAAGAGCACTTACCCCCATACTTAGCTCACGGATAGGATAGTCTATACTCTTTATGTGGGGTCAAGGAGCATGATGATACACTCTGAGCCCCTCTCATCTGTTAAGACAGAACCGTAAGTTCAAACGTACTTTAGGGCCCTACTGCTGTAGTAACACATTACCATATATACTTACTGACTAGAAAGACCATACTAAATGTAATAGTCAGTGGTTTACTATATGGAGTAAGATTAGAGAAGAGGAAGGCAGGGGATCTTCATGCTAGAAGCAGAGATTTCTGTTGTTGTTTTGGTTTGGGTTTTTTGTTTGTTTTGTTTGCTTTATACATCTGTTGTTGAACAGGTATTTTTCTCGGTCACTATCTACCTTATTATTTTTTCAAACAAAATCCCTTGCTGAACCTGTTTTTTGTTTTTTTCAGACAGGGTTTCTATGTGTAGCCTTGGCTGTCCTGGAATTTGATGTGTAGACCAGGCTGGCCTCAGGCTCAGAGATTGGCCTGCCTTTGTCTCCCAAGTGCTGGGATTAAAGGTGTGTGTCACCATCACCCAGTTGAGATTTAACAGTCTTTGTAGCCCAACCTGACCTTAGCCTCCCAAATGCTGAGACTATTGAGATGTGTGACATGATATCTGCAAAAACATTGCTTTCTAATTGAGCATTTATTTTGAAATTGAGAGAAAAGATATTTTTATTGTTAGTATGACTGCCAATACAGTAGTTTGTATTTTAATCTATGGCAAGATGCTGCTCTGTTCGCATTTATTCAAAAAGACCATTTGAATACCCTAAAATTTATAATTCATATAAGGAGAACAAATACAGAGTTTATACTTTAAAAAACAAACTTTTATTTAACTTTATTTTATATGCATTGGTGTGAGTATATCAGATCCCCTGGAACTGAAGTTACAGACAGTTGTGAGCTGTCACGTGGGTGCTAGGAATTGAGCTCATGACCTCTAGAAGAGCAGCCAGTGCTCTTAACTGCTGAGCCATCTCTCCAGCCCTGACTTTATACTTTATAATGAACAGTTCTCAGAGTATGGAATCTTGTAAACAGTTATTTCTATGTAATATATGTATTTCGTATTTTCTCATAAGCCCCTTGGCAGTTTGCCACTGTAGTGTCTATTCACAGTTCTACTTCCTGGCTCAGATTCTGCCTCAAGGGTTCCTACAGTAGTCCATTTCCACTTCAAAAGTGTACCTCCTAAGCTCGTAGCCCCTGCTTACATGGCAGGCCACACACAGTACAGGACTTTGATCAGCCTATGGGTTATTAAGTTGCCCCATTCTTGGCTTTGGGGAACCCCCTATGTGCTTTCTTTACACACTGCTTGACAGGACAGCTGTCTTGGTGTAGTATAGTGCTTCCTTTTTGATTTCCATATCACATCCATCCGTGTCCTTAGCTTTATACATACATCTATTGTTGAACAGGTATTTTTCTCTATCACTATCTACCTTATTATTTTTTTTCAAACAAAATCCCTTGCTGAACCCAGATCTCAAGCTCTAGGGTTCCTCCTGATCCGCCTCCCCGGAGCTGGGATTGAGGGCATGCCTGCTTCACTTGACCTTAAGTGAGTGCTGAGGATCCAGACTCAGGTCAGGTCCTTAGTTCACTGTTGCCTGAGCCAGCTCCCTCAGCCCCTATATTTTTTGCTTGTTTATTTGAAAATGGGGCTGTATAGCCCAGGCTGACCGTTGTAAGCTTTCTGAAGTCTCTATGCCTGCTGGAATTACAAGCACTTACCACAACACTCAGAGCTTTTGCAGAGTTGGGATGGGGGTTAACTTGAGATAGTGGGGATTTTGTTATTATTGTTATGTTGTTTTGTTTTGTTAATGGCATAAGATTTATTGTAGCAGGGGGGAGGAGGTAAGGGGATCACCCTCAGGGAGACAGAGAGAAAGGAAAGCTTGAGGAAGTGACGAAGTGAGAGCCAGAGAGTGAGATATTGTTTATGTAGCACAGAATAGCAAAGGATGACCTTGAACTCTCGATCCTCCTGCCTCCTCCCAAGTTCTGGGGCTACCGGGGAGCATCACCATCTGCATAGAATAGTGAATAAAGAGAGTCTGATCTCTACTCATAGTTTTGGATTGAAAAGCTAGCCGCTGCACAACTGATAGAGTGTATGATCTTTCCTAACCCATCTCAGCTAGTCCCTTACGGTGTAGGTCAAGGAGCTGCAAGAACTGAGCTCAGGGATTCTGTATCCCGGGAACCTCTTGTGCTTTGTTCCACTGAGTGAAAACGTGGCCTTATATGTTATTGAAATGACCAGATATGGAATGGTTTTTGTTGTTGTTGTTTTCTAGATAGGGTTTCTCTGTGTAGCCCTGGCTGTCCTGGAACTCCCTCGCTAGACCAGGCTGGCCTTCAATTCAGATCTATCTGCCTCTGCCTCAGTTAAAAGTGTATGCCACCACTGCCAGGCGATATGGAATGTTTTTGTTGTTGTTGTTTTGTTTTGTTTTTTGAAACAGAGTTTTTCTCTGTAACACCCTGGGCTGTCCTGGAACTCATTCTGTAGACCAGGCTGGCCTCAAACTCACAGAGATCTGCCTGCCTCTGCCTCCCAAGTGCTGGGATTAAAGGCACTTGCCACCACCGCACAGTGATATGGAATGTTGTAATGACATTTATTTGTGATTTAAAATAAATCTGCTTGTGATTCTTCTATTCATTTAAAAATATTTCTTTAATATTTAGTATTTGCCATACCTAGTTTATTAGTTAAAAGTCCATGAGTTGTAATAGGAAACAACAAAGATAAAACATAAAACAAGATGGAAAAAAAACAAAACAAAACTGGTTTCCGGTAATGAAAAGTATTCTAAAAAGTTAAACAGACAGTAGTGGAGGAAGTGATTGGTTGGATAAAGGATATTTACGTGGTCAGGAAAGTCCTCTGGATAGCTAGCCATGATGTGTGTGGGATTTTCATGCAAAGCCTTCTGGGCCAGACACACTCTGTGTTGAAGATGTACAAATTGTCTGCTCATTGCACAGTATGAGGCTAAACCAGCATTGGTACTAGATTATAAATTGCTATCCAGATTTGAAGCTGGACGTGACCCCTCAGCATCCATAGTTAGTATAGATGTTACCCTGCTACTGCAGGCTGGGCACCCATGCTGGGCAACATCAAGAGATATTATATGTAATACAGTTTCTAGGTTTTTTTTTTTTTTTAAGGAAATGATTGTATTTCTGGTGTCTATGCTGAGCATATTTCTGTGTTGTAGAGGAAAAAACACTAGAATACTTGTTGCTTATTTCTCAGAAGAAGCCAGTCTTTTATCATTAACTACCATGTGAACCCTTACTTAGACTCACCTTTTTCTTTTAGTGAAAATGCGGCCCTTTTAAATTG
This sequence comes from Meriones unguiculatus, assembly GCF_030254825.1. Taxonomy (NCBI): domain Eukaryota; kingdom Metazoa; phylum Chordata; class Mammalia; order Rodentia; family Muridae; genus Meriones; species Meriones unguiculatus. The sequence continues at coordinate 92,296,186 of NC_083355.1, read as the reverse complement.
ATATTTAATGTTACTGTTATCAGTAGATATTAAAACCGGACCAGTAACTAGATGGTTTGCTACAGAAGATGGTTGTTACATTAACATTTGATTGTATTGCAGTCTAATTTCTTTTTGTATTACATGCAAATCTTCTAGCTTTTTTCTCCCCAAGACAGGGTTTCTCTATGTAGCCCTGGCTGTCCTGAATTCACTTCAGAGACCAGGCAGGACTCTGCCTCCCAAGTGCTGGGATTAAAGGCATGTGCGACCATGCCCGGAATAAATCTTCTAGCTTTTACTTAAGCCCTGACCTTGTATTTCTTTCTTCATAAGAGTTAAATAATGTTTCTTCGTTGGACTCAGTGACCAGTTGTCTACAGCTTTGTATCTTCTGAACTAATCTAGAACAAGGGACTGTGTAGATTTTTGGAATCAGTCTGAAGACAGAGTCCAGTGTTTTGGAGATGGAACAAATTATAAAGGTAGCCTGGGGGCCGCAGCAACTCTGGTTTGTCAGTTGCTGACTGGTGGTTGATGCTCAGCCACTGCCCCAGAGTCCTCTGCGGCCTAGACAGTGGGGCCCTCTGTGAAATCACCCAGCTGGCCACAGGCCAGAATTTGGGCCACCAAACAAGCCTCAGACTTGAGGAAGGTTGATGTCATCTGCTTTATCCTGCACCCCAACTTCATTGTTCAACATAATGTGTGGGAAATCAAGAGATTAGTTGTTAAAAGAGAACAAGGCTTTGTTTGTGCCTAAAAGGGTCATGCTGGAGGTTTTTACCGTAAATAACTCTGGAACAGTATGAAAAAAAACATTTGATCTGGCTTCACCCCCACAGTAGTGTTGTTAGGGCAGCAACTGGTCTTTCATTCTCATCTCCTCCCTTCCTCTTTTTGCTCTCGTCTTCCCTGCTGCCCACCCCCTCCAATCAAGCATGACTGTTGCCTGTGTTAAGTTAATGTAGCAAATGCTGATAGAAGCAGGGAGAGAACATCTGCCCGCCATCCCACCAGCGCTTGAAATTTTCCATTGCTGATTCTCAACAACTGTACAGAACCCCCTCCTTGGTCATATATGCTTAAGGAGTGTGGGCACACTGTGCTCCTTGCCCATCACTGAACGGGTGGGAGATTTGAAAGGATTTAGTGTTGGCTGCTGCTCCCAGTGTATGTTTGCTATGTGTCATCTTCTGACTGCAGAAATGCAGTTGATAGACTTCGTATTTGCTCGTGACTGAAAAATCAGGGTAGGGGCCAAGTGGGTGTGAGTTAGCATGTGCTGCCCTTTCAGAAGCCCTGAGTTCCTAGCGCCCCAGTGGGCGGCTCACAGCCACCTGTAACTCCCGCTGAAGTTAGGTTGTGCACCTCCACACAAACATAAAAGCAAATCTTAAAAAGGAAACAAAAATTAGTAACTTCTACCATCTTCTTTGTTTTTTAGATACAGGGGCAAATTGTGGTTTGCAGGTTTATTTGTACAGGAAGTTGAGCTCAGAACTTCTAGAACACTGACTTTACCTAGCCCCTGTCTGAGGTAGCCTGTCTCTCCCTCCATGTAGCCTAGGCTAGGTGCAAACTTGGTATGTAGCTGAGGATAACTCTTCTGTTCTTTACTCTATTTTCCAAATGTTGGAATTGTAGTTATGGATTACTACCCCTGGGCCTGAGCTTGCCTGTGTGTGTGTGTTTCTCTCTTTCTAGTGTGTGGGTTCCAGGGATTGAATTCAGGTCCTCAGACTTGTCATTAAGCACCCTGACTGGCTGAACCATCTTGCCAGCTGTAGCCTTCAGAAAGTGTCATCTTTTCCCAGACTATGACTACTGGGGTTTTGTTTTAGTTACTTTGTTTTTATGAGGTCTTACCTGGAAGCCCTGGCTACCTTGACAGTCACTGTAGTCTGAGGGTGGTCACAAAGTTGATCCCCCTGCCTCACAGGTGCTAGACTTACAGGCATGAGCCCCCAGACCTAGCTTCCTGTTGGGCTATTCCTTATCAGATGTATCCCTTATCAGATTAAGAACAGCATTCTGGAGATGCTAGAGTCCACCTGGATTCCTCACTGTGTTGGTCAGGGTTTCTATTGCTGTGACAAAACACCATGACCAAAAGCAGCTTGGTCTTACAGCTTATCATCCAGGAAGCCAGGCAGGAACGAGGAGGCAGAGACTGAAACAGCGGTCGTGGTGGAATGGGGTTTCCTGGCAGGCTCTTCGTGGCGTGCTCAGTTTGTTTTCTTATGTTATCCAAGCCCACCTGTCCAGGGGTGGCACTGCCCTCAGGGCCTTCCCACATCAGTCTTTAATCAAGGAAATGTCCCACAGGCTTGCTGACAGATCATCCTGTTGGAGGCATTTTTGCAATTGAGTTACCCTCTTTAAGGTTCTAGTTCCTGTCAAATTGGCGAGAAACCTAGCCATGGCATATACTCTCCCTTTTTGTCATCTAAAAGGGTGGAATGCCTGCTTCGATAGGCTTTTATACCCTACAGTTTCTAATAATCCTGCTGTTTCCTTCAAGATGGACCTCGTGGTTTCTAGTCCCCTGCAGTGACCCTTTGTGCCCCAGCCGTCCTTGGGCTTGGATAACATAGTGTATTTATTACTCTGCCATCTCCTAGGATAGTTCCGTGGTCAGTGTGAGGATAACCTGATGGTTCAGGAAGTTCTGAGTGCTGCCTGACAGGCACTGTTCCAGGCCTTGACCCTCCTCAGTGATCTTATGACGTGTACACAGCTGTCCTTACTTTGTGAACAAAGCACAGAGGTTAAGGAGCGTGTTTCAGGCTCTACAACTGGTAAGTGATGTAACTATGATTTGACCAGTAACTGTGTAACTATGATTAGACCAGACAGGCAGACGCTAGAACCTTCAGCATTTTTTTTTCTCTTTGTTTATTTTGGGTTTTTGAGAACAGGTCTTCTAAAGCCCAGCTGTTCTTGAGCTCTGTGTAGCTTAGAATGGCTTTGAATTCCTTCCTGATTTTCTGTCTGTGTTTCTCAAGTACTGAGATTGCAGGCATGAGCTACCATGCCCAGCTTAGAAGCACCCATCTTTTATTTATTTATTTATTTATTTATTTATTACATGTAGGTGTGTTTTGCTTGCATGTGTACAGATACCACATTCATGTCTGGTCCTCAAGGAGTCCAGAAGGAGACATTGGATCCCCTGAGACTGGAGTTTATGATGGTTGTAAGCCATCATGTGGGTTTTAGAATTGAACTGTGGTGCTGTGCAAGAGCAGCAAGTGCTCTAACCACTGAGCCATCTCACTAGTCCAGAACCTTTTATCTAAAAGTATTGTCTCTCAAAGACAAAAAGTAGGTGTCGTTGTCAAGGGTATTTTTATTCTGTACTGGAGCTTCTAAGCAGGACCCATAAGGTTGGTGGTTATCTTTAAAATATTTTACTCAGTATATCACAGACTGACCACAACCTAAAGAAGATAAGAGTGTAGATAGGAGCCAACTTAAAGGGAATTACATCTTCCCACTCCTATTACGTTTGTTTAAAAATATTTTAAAGATTATTTTATGTGTATGACTGCCGTTTGTATGTTGTCTGAAGAGGGTGTTGTTAGCCGCTGTGTGGGCACTGAGAACCAGATCCTAGTCCTCTGGAGCAGCAGCCAAGTGCTTCCAAGTGCTGGGCCACTTCCCCAGCCCCATGATGGCTCTTTAATAGGATTTATCCAGTGATTTTCTCAAGGTAAAACTGGGTTTGGTGGGGAAACTGAGGGGTTAAGTGCCATTCTTATCACACAGCAGCGTGACTTGTCACAGGTCGTTTGTCTGAGCGGCGCTCGTCAGGTGTCTCCAGTTCAGCACATGTGCTCTTCATGCTGTGCTCTGGGATGCAGTCTTTCAGCGCGGCCAGCCACACAGGGAGTAGGAGCTGGATTCACTTCCTTGAGGGCGTGTGTTAGTCTCAGGAGAGGTGTCTCTTCTTCAGTGATTTGTTTAACCATGCTTTACTGGTATGGACTCACAGATACTGTCTACCTCAGATTACAATCCATTTCTCCTTTATTTTGGTGATCAAATTGTTTTCAGCTCTGGCTGTTCAGAGCAGTTTCCTTGTGCTTGTCCCTTTCACACACTCCCATCCTTGAGGTTTTGTCTTTATGCGCTTGCTTACTTTCTGGCACCATGAGATACCATGATCCTGTGTTTTCTGGTTGGTTTTAGAAGTTATTTTGTTTATTAGATTGTCTCTTAGACTAGACAGTATAAGTTGTTTATTGTTAATAAGTTGCATCAACCAACAGTTGTAGCAACAAGTGGCCAAATATTCCCATCCTTGGAATTCTAGAGCGAGGCTGGTGTTCTGTGAGCACAAGTGGGCTGGGCTGGGAAAGTCTTGGTAGTAAGGGACCAACCAGGCTTGGAAACATTCAGTTCCTCTAGATCCTGGTGCAGTACTTTGTGGGGTCAGGCCATCATCAGTACAGAGGGTCAGGTCACATCCATGTGAACTCTGTGCCTTCAGCAGGCCGTGGTTGAAAACAACAGGGACCTTCCTGATAAATTGTTCATGTTTATATTGTTCGGAGATATATTTGTGGGCTTTCATCATTAAACAAATAATACATAATTTAGCTTGCTTCGTTTATAGTCTTGTTGTTGTTGTTTGGTTTTCTGACACAGAGTTTCTTTGTGTGGCCTTGGCTGTCCTGGACTGGCTTTGTAGACCAGGCTGGCCTTGAACTCATAGAGATCTGCCTGCCTCTGCCTCTTCAAGTGCTTTCTCTTCCAGTCTTTTAATCTCAATTTCAAGCCAACCTAAGGTCAGATGTACCATACAGACTTCAGGCTCTTAACACTCCTTGTTCCTTCCTCTGGGTGAGCACTCTTCTCTTTTACTCCTAAGTACTTTACTGACCCGAGCTTCTTAAAGCCCCTGCTACACTGGGCAGGCTGTTGGCTTGAATGTTTGATAATGGAACTGGTCAGCAGGCAGGTTTCTGGACCAGCTCAAGAACCTGCTCCTAGCCACTGCTTAGACTAATCCAAGAAGATAGAATTCTAGATGAGTTTATTTCCCCGAGACCTATTTTCTCCCTTAGTTGATGGTTTCAGTGTGAGTATTCACGTAGTCTTGACGGCAACTACTCTGCTTATATAATTAACACCTTTTTCCTCTCTTTTCAAGTTGTGAATTTTGGTTTGTTTTTCATTAGAAACTGTTATCTAGAAACAAAATTTATAACTTCTTATTCCGTGATGTCATTTATGGACCAGTTCAGAGTTTAAAATTACCTTTGTTTAATCCGAGCATTCTGTGGTAATTACTACAAGTATTTTGTTGTTGTTTATTTAGTCAGGCATGATAGTGGGTGGTGACTTAATGGCTGTAATCCCAGCGCTGAGGAGCAGGCTTCAGGAGTAGGATCCGCCGGTGACATCACCCAAGTTTGATGTCAGTTGAGTTGGAATTCCACCCAGCTAAGTCCACATTTATTAGACCCTGCCTTCAAAACAATAGCAGCAGACCCTAAAGACTTAGCATTCCAGTAGGCAAAATCAATAGCAGTTTAGCATGCTGCCTGGGTAATTCTGTAGAATTTAAGAAACACGTTATTACTGGAAAGCAGGTGATAGGTAATCAAAATTTTGTAATTAAGGGTAAGTTTAAAAACATATGCACCTGGCTTAATGGCGCACACCTTTAATCCCAGCACCTGGGAGGCAGAGGCAGGCAGATTTCTGAGTTCATGGCCTGGTCCACAGAGGGAATTCCAGGACAGCCAGGGTTACACAGTGAAATCCTGTCTTGAAAAGCCAAACAACAAACAAAACAAAAAGCAACATCATTTGCTTGGATTGTGGTAAGGGACTGAGGCAGGAGGGTTAACACAAATTCCAGGTTGTCCAGTGCTGCAAGGCAGAACCTTGCCTGGAAAACCAATAAATAATCAATTCCTCACTTCAGCCCATAGACTTTGTGGGCTCTGATTAATCACTGAGTTGGCCCAGTTTCCTCTTCCTTAATTTTAGCTACCTGCTGGTTTATATAATGATGTTGGGGTTAAGAGGGGCCTGTTGGTTTCTTTGTTTGTTTACAAGACTTAATAGCTTTGCTGTTAAATAACTGCAGTTACTTGTACTTGATATAAAACTTACTGGTTTTTAGGGAAATATTAAGATCTGTTAAAATGCCCAGCAGTTCATATGAGTCAGTTGAACCTGAAAGTTCAATTGCTTTTATTTCTAAGTATCCAAATAAATACCCTCCCATGGTTGGGATAGTGTAAGGTGATAGGGATGGAACTGTGATGCCCAAACGAACACTAAGCATTATCACATGTTATTTCTGGAAGGCGATACTCATGCTGATGAACGGCAGTGGGTTGGAGTTGGTGTGGAGGTCCCTGCGAATGTCACAGCTGGCAAGGAAATGATCCTCATGAGGTAAAAATGAAACTTGGGTCAGCATGACTTAGCCGGCGCTGGGTCAAGTACTTCTGGAGTCTGACCAAGCGCTTTATTTTTTTTTTTTTAAGTGCTTTATTTTTAACACATTTAAACACAGTAAAACTTTGGGAAAAGTTTCCACATGATCACAACAAAGCTTCAGGCATAGCTACACCTCTTTAGCCAAGCACCTGTAACCTCAGCCATAAGAACGAGAGATGACTGATAAACAGTGTTCAGGACAAGGGCCTAGGGAAGAAGGGCTTGTAACAAGTGTGAAGGTGGGTTCTTTGATTCAGAGGCTTGCTCAGGATTTGGGGGGTTCCGGTGAAGGCTGGTCCTATAAGCAGCAAAAGATCACCAGGTTGTTAGGCAGCATCCACTCCAGGTGAACAGGTGTCGTTCCTCTCTTTGGAGAAAAAAACCTGCGTGTTTAACAATTCTGGTTCCTCTCGTAGTTTCTGTGAGCTGTGACTCTACAATTGGCTGAAGAGATGGCTCAGCAGTAAAAGCCTTCGTTTCTTTTGCAGAGGACCTGGTTCAGTCCCTCTAGCGTCACAGTACCTCACAACTGTCTGTAATCCAGTTTCAGAGGGTGTAATGCAACCATCTTCTGACCTCTGGGCACACGCGTGGGTCCTTCGTTCAGCCTGTAGTAATGCAGTTGAGCCTTTGCCCTAGAGTGACCTTAACCTCTAATGGTTTTCAGATGTGGTGGAGCAGAGCAGCTGATGCCTGCATGATCGTTGTTTCTCAGCACAGTGTGGAGGGGGCCTTTAAACAGTGTCCACTCCTTTAAGTACCATTTGGAGGTGTGAACTGTGGAGTCCTTCAGAGGAACATAGCTAGGTCTTAATTTATGTCCCAAATCACTCCGTGCAGCATTGCTACTGTGCTTTAGTAAGAGATTTATGACCTGCATTTAAGTCCTTTTACAATCTGGAAAGGCTCCTTTCATTAAATTAAAAAAAAAATCATTGAAGGACACTTTTAATATTCTAGGAGAAAGGAAGGTGATCCTAATATCTTGCAGAAAATAATGTGGGTGGGAGATTGTGCCAGATATTGTAAACACTGTTAAAGTGAGGTGTTTGTCTAGCCAGAGACCTGCTCTCCTTCCTTGCCTGAGCATGGAGACGATGAAACCTGATTGTTCACTGTTGTAAGCTTAACACATATTCCCTGCTGTCCTCTACTGGCTGTCATATGATGAAACACATCTTAGCAACCTCCTCCCTTTAGATTTAAACTAGTGGCATCAACAAAAATGAAATCTCTCTTACCCAGATTCACCTTAGAAAAGTTCTGTGTTGTGTGAGACCTCATTCATAAGAGACTAATCCAAATTGGTGTTTTCACATCAGCTTTGTTCCTATAGTCTGCCTTTTAAATTTTTTCATATTTATCTTATTTTATATGTATGAATATTTTTTCTGCATGCATGTATGCCAGATCTCATGTGTGCCTGGTGCCCAAGGACGTAGAGTTATGGATGGTTGTGAGCTTACATGTGGGTGCTGGGAGTGAAACCCAGGTCCCCTGCAAAAGCAACGAGTGCTCTAAACCACTGAGCCATCACTACAGTCTGCCCTTTTGAACAGTCCTTAAGAGTTGTCAGTGTGCTTTTGGGAGGCTGGCTGTAGGAAAATGCTTAGGGGCGGAGCTGATTCTGAAGAAAGGAGGTGTGTAGTACCACACCAGCTACCTGAGTTTGGGATTTGATTAGTTTTTAAATCTTTTTGCCTTACAATATGGATATAGTCAGAGTTATCAAGTAGTTTGTGTGCTTGCTTTCTTGCTTTTCTCCTTAACTGGTAATCCAGGAAAAGTATCCCATGAACAGAGACTTGACAAATCTTCAGGGCCAAATGCTCCTTTGCCAAGATTGTTTTACCCACGTACGTGTCTGCTAATCTCTCAAAGATGTGAATGCAGATGAACAGTCCTATGTAGCATTTGAGAGGACTGTCAGCTGCCCTGAGTCTCTTTACCTCTCTTCTTCCCTTGGTCAATGTTTATCCTCTAAGTTTCAGCTTATTCTCCCAAAGTCACCTTGGTGCGCCATAATCCTGTGCACCTGCAACAGTGACTCTTTGCATTACATTCCATCTGTCCTCTTTCTGTTTTATTTTATTTGCTGCTTCATTTTGGTATAATTGATATAATGGAAGTTGTATATACAGTGTTGATGCTTTGATATACCCAGTTCATTAGCATATGTCATCACTTCATACCAAAAGCCAACAGATACACAAAACGATGTCCACCATCATTAATCATCAAGGAAATGCAAAATGATAACGAATGAACAAATGAACGGTGAAGCTTTCTTGTTTCTAACCCTTTCCCTCATTTACCAGTAACCATGGATTTTTGTTTATTTTGTTTTGTTTTGTATGCAGTTTCTCTGTGTAGCCCTGGCTGTCCCTGAACTCACTCTGTAGACCAGGCTGGCCTTAAATTTACAGACACCTGCCTGCCTCTGCCTCCAGAGCACTAGGATTAAAAGTGTGCGCCATTACCACTTGGCTTAGATCTCAGTATCTTAAATGTTTCACATATTAATGAATGATGTGAAAAACAGAGACACTGAACTGATATTAACTGGTGTTGGGGAATTTGGGAGTTTTATTAATATGTCATTTCAATTTTGTCTAATAAGTTAACTTTCTTTAGTTACCATTTTTCCAAAATAAAGTAACTTTATTATTTTTAATGCTAAGTAACATATGCCTTTGTAGAAAATTAAGAAAATAGAAGAACCATCTTTTAAAAGGCTGTTTTGAGTTTGATTCCCAGAATCCCTGTAGTAGAAAACCAACCTTCATAGGTTGCCCTCGATGACTTCCACATGTGTGTATGGACCCTACCCCTTATCAAAATAAATTAGTAGATAAACAAACAAACAAAAAAACTGTGTGTGAGAGACTGTGGGTAAAGAGGAAGTCCTACTATTCAAAATTAACTACTCTGTAAAATGTGCTTCTACTTAGCCAGCGGTTCATGCCTGTACACGGTAGTACATGTCAGTGAGTTCCTGGACAGCCAAGATCGCTGTCTCAAACGACAACCAAACAAAAGAAAAAGTGCTTTTACCTCTATGTATGATGGATCAAAAAACAATCTAAATATTTTTATGTGCTTAACATGTAAAATGTTTCTTCTCTCTTCTCTTTTTTTTTTCTTTCTTTCTTTCTTTCTTTCTTTCTTTCTTTCTTCTTTCTTTCTTTCTTTTTTTTTTTTTGACCTTGGTTTTTCTGTGTAGCCTTGGCTATCCTGGACTTGCTTTGTAAACCAGGCTGGCCTCAAACTCACAGTGATCTGCCTGCCTCTGCCTCCCTGTGTGCTGGGATTACAGGCCTGTGCCATCACACCTGGCTAAGAATTTTATTTTAACAAATGACATTAGCATATCAAGTTTAATATAAGGAAGCCAGTACTTTTTGTGGAGAAAGTTTGGCTTATCCTCTAAGATTAATTAATCTTGAGTCTAAGATTAATTTTTTATTTGTATTGTATGTGTGTGTGTGTGTTCAGATAGTTGGGAGCTATCTGGCTGAGTACTGGAAACCTAACTTAAGGCCTCTGTAAGAACAGTATGTGCTCATGAACTCTGAGCCTTCTCTTCAGCCACCATTGCATACTTAGCATGTTTGCAGGAACAGATCTTGTGTATACATGGCTTTTCCTTTTGTGTAGTCAAGTGTCCTAAGTCTGTTCTGACCCTTTCAATGTTGCCCTCTCAAGATTTGCTGCTTTATATAACAAATGTGGTTTATGTACCTTTCTTTTCCTGTTTATTAGGTTTTTTTTGTTTGTTTTGGTTTTTTTTTTGTGTGTGTGTGTGTGTGTGTGTGACATGTCTCTCTTTAGGGAATAAGTAAGATTAGATTACATTCTGTAATGTGAAATTTTTGCCAGGAAACTGTGTACTTGGAACATTGTCTGGATCTGTCGTATGGGTCCTGTACTGTCAACAGATTTTAGGGACAGTGAGATGGCTCATGAGATGGCTCCAATCCAGGTTAGATCTCGGGGAACCACGTGGGGAAGGAAAAACTAAGTCTTATGACTTCCACATGTGCCCATACATACATACAAACAGATCACTGTGGATCACTGTGAGTTCGAGGACACCCTGGTCTACAAAGCAAGTCCAAGACTACACAGAGAAGCCCCATCCTGAAAAAAACTAAAAAAGATAAATAAATAAGTGCTATAATTTTAGTTATGTGTAGATGTGTGTCTGTGCGGTGTGTGCACAGGAGTGCAAGTGCCCTAGAAGGCTAGAGGCAGCAGATCCCTGGAGCTGGAGTTACAGATGGTTGTTAGCCACTGGACCATGAGTACAGGGAAACTCCACTCATGTGCTCAAAGAGCAGTACAAGCCCTCTCTCCAGCCCCTCTTTGTCTTTTTAGTTTGTTTTGTTTTTTGAGACAAGGTTTTATATAGACTTGACTGGTCTTGAGTTCTCTGTGTAGTTAAGGATAGCTTGAACTTTTCTGATCTTTTTTCATCCACTTGGACAGTATTGAGGTGACTGGTGTGCATTGCCCAAATACACCATGTTTATATGGTGCTGGGGATCAAGCCCAGAGCTTTGTATAAGTCCTTTTCAGCTCAACAATGCCCAAAATCCTGGCTATCTTTTATCTTGTAACTCTGTCTCCCCAGTTTCCATAATTGCCCTTCTTCCAAGTTCATTATTAAATAACTGTTCTTTATTGCATCTTTAGATCACAGACTCTGCTGGCCATATTCTGTATGCCAAGGAGGATGCAACTAAGGGGAAGTTTGCCTTCACCACGGAAGACTATGACATGTTTGAAGTGTGCTTTGAGAGCAAGGGTAAGTAGTCACAAAGCCTCTTCTTCAGCTCTGCAGAGCTACCTGCTGCAGTAGCACTCGATTTCTACTTTCATTTGGTCCTTGTTTGTTCTGATGCAGAGACCCAACGTTTATAGCCTTTGATGAATCTTCTAAAAGATTGTCTGGGTGGAATAAAGGGTTGATGAAGTATAGCATACAGGGTTTCTAGGACTGTGGAACCTCCTGTCTGGTACTATAGTGATATAAGTATCATGGTCCATTGATTTCACTATCACATGTGCTATGGATGATAATGTGTCAGTATAGGTTCAACATCCACAGACCATGCCCATAGCAGATACTGGTAATGGGGAGGCTGTGCCTGTGTAGTGTAAGAGCCCAGGCCTGGAGCAGTAAAGGAACTGCTTTCCCGAGTCGGCTATAATAAAATCTTGGAAAACAGAAAATTGATTATCCGTTTGACAGGCAGATGCAGAGAGAGGTATTACTCAAAAGGTTTTGTTTATTTGTTTTACAAACGTTAAAGATCCTTTAAGCCTTTGTTCATATCAGCGAATGAAATAGGATAACTATTCTGCACAAGAAATTGTATAGTTTATACTCAGGTCAGCCAGAGGCTCGTGGTTTGGGGGTTTTATTTGGGCTTGGGAAGTGCTAACGCTTTATGCTGTGACACACAGAAAGGGAAGACTTTGGTAGACAGAGAATGCTCAAGAACCAGGCATAGTAACTTGTACCTACAGTCCCAGCACTCAGGAAACTGAGGCCACAGGATTACTGTTGAGTTTGAGGTCATCCTGGGCTACAGTGTGAGAGCATCTTCAAAAATATTTAATTAATTAATTTTATTTTATTTTTGGTTTTTCGAGACAGGGTTTTTCTGTGTAACCCTGGCTGTTCTGGACTCACTTTGTAGACCAGGCTGGCTTCAAACTCACAGAGTTCTGCCTGTTTCTGCCTCCCAGAGTGCTGGGATTACAGGCATGTGCCATCACGTCCAGAAAAAAAAAAAAAAAAAAATTAAAGAAAAAAAAATAGGAGAGAAAAAGTGGGGTTTTATTGTTTGTTTGTTTATTTGTTTGTTTTGCCACAGTGAAGATTGAGTGCCTTGCATTTTGGGGGTGGTGCTCTGACACGCAGAAATCCGATCACTTAGATCAAGCAAGACTAGAGTTATTTAAGTTTATATCACTATGTGGCCTAGGCTGGTCTTGAACCAGTGATCCTTTTGCCTTAGCCTCCGGAGTGCTGGCATGATAAGTGTGTGCCACCATTCCTGCACTGCCTACCCTCAGTGTTAGGGATGGAACCCAGGGCTTTGGGCATGAATGGTAATTTCTTTACCGCTGAGCTGTAACCTAACTTGGTTGGCTTTCTACTGCTGTGATAAAATACTAGCCAAAACCACCTTGAAGAGGAAAGGGTTTCTTTCATTTACAGTTTACAGTCCATCAAAAAGGGAAGCCAGGGCAGGAACTGATGCAGAAACCACAAAGGAATGATGCTTTCTGGCTTGCTGTCCATGGCTTGCTCAGCCTGCTTCTTTATAGCACTCAGGACCACCTGCCCAGGGGTGGCAGCACCCACGGTGTGCTCTCCCACATCCTTCATTAATTGAGAAAATGCCCCAAGACCTACCTACAGGCGATCTGATGAAGGCACTTTCTCAGTTGAGGTTTCTCTTCCCAAACACTAACCAAGACCTCACCTCCTTGGGTCTTTGTTTATTTGTTTGTTTGTTTTTAGAGTTTTTATGTGTGTATGTGCGCTGCACGCATGCCTGTTGCCTAAGGAGGTCAGAAGAGGTCATAGGATCCTCGGGATTTGGAGTTAAGGGAGATGGTGAGATGTCATGTGGTACTTGAAACTAAACCCAGGTCCTGTGCAAGAGCATTGAGTACTTTTAACTATGACCCTTCATCCTCGCTTGCCTCTTAACCTTCTAAATGAGGAAGAAAAGCAAAGATTTGTATTATCTATGGATAATGTCACTCTCAGGAGTACACACGGCATTTGGGCAGAGGCTGCTGTGGCTACCTTGATTGTAAACTTGGTTTAAATATTCAGAAAGCATCTGTGGTGGTCTTAGTTTGTTTTGAGTTTGTGGGATTTTGAGTTTTGGAGGGTTTTGGGGGGGTGATTTTGGGGGTGTTGTTTGTTTGGTTTTGGTTCTTTGTGTGTATAAAAATTTTGCACAGGTATATGGATGTGTATGTGTGTGTGCCTGTGTGTCTCTGTGTGTCTGTGTGTGCACTGAGAATTTGCATATGTGAGTTCAGAGACCTGCATGCCACAACAGATACATGATCAGAGGACAACCCACTGCAGGTCTTTGTCCTTGCTTCCACCCTGTTTGTTGCAGAGTATACCAGGACCTGAGGGCACCTAAGGGCTCTCTTGACTTGGCCTTTATGCCCATGGGAATTATAGATATGTACCACCATGACTGGGTTTTATGTGGTGATTTGATTGGTGATTTGAGCTTAGGCTTTCCTGTTTGCACAGCATCTTGCCTATACTGTCTTCTCTTTTTGCTTGCAAGTTCTAGTCTCTCCAAAAGTTGTTCTGTAGTGTCTTTTTAAACATATTCAGCCATGCATGTCTGGCTCACACCTATAATCCCAGCACTTGCGAAGTGAAAGACGGGGAATCAGGAGGTCACAGTCAGGGTTAGTAGCTATGAACTGAGTTCTAGGCTAGCCTGGGCTCCATGAAACCCTGTGTTAAAAGCAGGGAGGGGCTACAGAGATGGCTTATTGGTTAAAAATGTTTGCTACTCTCAGAGAAACTTTTCTAGCATCTGAATTGGGCTGCTCAGACCCACTTGTCACTCCAGCTCCAGAGGATCTGACTGACACCCTCATCTGGATTCCACATACACACAGACACATAAATACAAATATTAAAAAAAAAAAAATAAGGCCATGCTTAGTTCATATCTGACCCTGTCCCCATGCTTTGTCTTTTGTCTAGAATGTTTGGCTCCAGTCTCGACCTCAGATGTTTGCTAACAGCTTATCAGCGTCAGCCCAGAGCTCGCTTCTTCTGTAACCTGTGTTCCACAGCTGGAATTATCCGAGCTGGGGATTTGGATTTAAACTTTTACAGTGTTTCACGTTTTAACCACAGCTGGTGCGTGCTGTGTCTGTCTGCTCTGTCACTTGAAGGCAGATTATACCTTTGTAAAGTCTCACTGGTGAGGCTCTAGTCCATCATACTGTCTGAGTTGACTTCAGTCAACTTCAGAAAACCTTTGCTGTCTTTCAGGCAGCATCGGGTTACAGTAACAAGTTCCCTATGGCTCATGGCATCAAGAAGGCCCACCTGAACACACTTGAACAGCTCTAGGTTTGCCTAAGACTTCTAATTTCATGCAGGCAGTTTTTCATTCTATAAATAGTAAACCCCAGGAAATTGTCAACAGTTTTCTGGGGATTTTTGAGTATTTTTTTTTTCCTGCTTAGTGTCTTAATTCAGATCAGCTAAATCAGATTACTTTTCTACTATAATTACTGCATTGCTTGGGCATTTTATCCCAGATAGACATTTCTTTCTAAGAACTATCCCCGAGAGTTATACTCAAGACTAAATTTGGCTTTTGTTCCTGCATTTTTGCACTTTCTCTCAAATGCTTAATAGGAATATCCCTGTAACTTTTTATTCACATATTAAGATAGACTTTACCTTGACCAAAATGTTTGAATCAAAGTAGAATATTAGTTAAGACCTACATTCTCAGTGCTGAAGTTTGTTTTAAGTAATCTAAACTTAGTATACCCAAGTAATCCTAAGAAACCTCTACTGTCTCGCAGTTTGCTAGAGCATTGTTTTTGAGGTGTAGAAATGGCGCCCACTCCTTGTTGATCTCCGTGCCACTCAGTTCACACTGTTGCGATTTCCGTGTCTCTCAGTCCAGCAAGGCTGTGAGTTTTCTTTTTCCGAATCTGCCCTCAGTACCAGCCACAGTCTCTTGTGTCCTGCTCAGAGATGTTTGCCAGCAGCATGCTCTGCTTGCTTTCCAGCGGCTGCACAGACGGAGGCTTTGTCTGCAGTACTGGTGATTTTAGCCAGGACTTTGCTGCTGCAGAACAGCGGGGAGGAGTTATGACTGTTTCCTTCTATTGAGCAGATAGGGGTTAGGGAGGGAGGGTGGGTGGTGATTTCCCGGAATTTTAAGTATTCTGCACAATGAATCTTTTGATTTCTTTTTCAGGAACAGGGCGGATACCTGACCAACTCGTGATTCTAGACATGAAGCATGGAGTGGAGGCGAAAAATTATGAAGAGGTATGTCTGCTCTGACAGGCACAAGACAGAGTAGCATTTGGGGCTGTGGGGTTTGTGTTTCCTAATCAAGCCAATGTGCTACACTTTGCCAGAAAGTTGTGGCTTTTCTCAGCAGATACGTGACAACCAGCTATGGTCCTAGTGATACAAAAGGTTATATCAACAGACTTGAACAATAATTCTGACTGTGTTTATAGCCAGGGGACGGAACCAGCTGTCTGTATACATGTATGTTGGTGTGGTAAAGAATTCACTCAGGCCGTTAGCATTCTGGGGCAGAAGACACAAACACGCAACTTTTTAAAACTAGAATTAGTCAAAAGAAAGATTTTTTTTCTTTAATTCCTAAGATTTTTTCCCCCCCTGAACCAACAGGTAGGTATTTATCTTACGACTTAGATTCGGTGCAGTTTAGTCTTGAACAGCAATGCTTTGTTTGTTTTGTTTGTTTGTCTTTTAAAGAGCAGAGTGAAGGTTATTTTTGTGTTTTACTCTAATTAGAGAAAACGTTTCAACTCAGACTACAATACCGTTACTAACCATTATGGTTTAACATATATATATTATATATATATATATAATATAAAAATTGTATTTATTGAAAAAAAACTTAAAGACAGTATTATAACTCAGGCTTTAAATTCCTCACCATTTCCTAGGTGGGGTAATAAGGTCTCAGGACTAAATCTTTCTTCAAGGTAACTTAGCAAAGGGATGGAAAAACTTGGAATAACAGTCCTATTTCTTTTTCAGGAGTTAGTTTATTATGCTAAAGAGGTATAGAAGGACTGAACTTACTTCTGTCTCAACAGATGCATTTTCATGGACAGCTAGACCAAATTTATCTTGATAACACAGTCTGTAGTTCTTGTCTTTAAACGGCAATTATACTAACTGTGACGGTCCAGTCTGAGTTGACTGGATACGTAATCAACTGAGAGAGAAGCTGTTGGGCACAGCTGAAAGGAATCTTCTTGATCAGGTTATTTTTAGTGGAAAGACATATCCTAAAAGCAGTGCTGTTTTTTTGAGAAATAATAGCCAAAAAGTAACCTCCGGTTCATGTAATTTCAGACATAAGGAAGAAAGCAAAGTGGCATAAAAAGCTGCAAGTGAGAAGGGACCTTAATAATGAGTAGAAAATTGAAGGAGGCTCTTGTGCACACCTGTGATCCTAGAGGAACAGGTACGAGGGTCACCACAAGTGTGCGGCTAGCCTTGCCTACATGGCAAGTTCTAGACCAACCTGGGCTATATTGCAAGACCCTGTCTCAAAAAACCCAAAGAAAGAAAGAAAAATTATATTCTGCTAGGAAGTATTATAGAATACTAGAAATGGGCATTTTTATGTGTCCTAAATAAATGAAGAAAAGTTGCTTAAAGTGATCTAGAATTTTAGGAATGATAAACAGACATTGCTCTGTCAAGACTTTGGAAGGAAATGTACTGAAATGGAAGCAGACAGGAAGTAATTGGCCATTTGTGCATCAGGAAGTGGTAGCGTAATGATTGTAAGTCCATAGAGTTTTCTTTTTTCTCTTGTTTACATATTTAATTGAGTGAGGCCAGAGTTACTTGGAAGAAGTACCTAGAGCAAGCAAATGATGCAGTAATGAATAGAAGACAGTTCCCAGTAGAGACTAAATTGCTTGTATCTCCAGCTTGTTTAATTAAAAGAAATAAAGCAGAAGAGCCTCTATTTGATGAGTTTATAAGTGAAATCTGTCTCTGTGTGTGTGTTATTTCTTAAGACAGAGTTTCTCTGTGTAGCCCTAGCTGTCCTGGAATTCACTCTGTAGATCAGGCTGGCCTTGAACTCACCAAAACCCACCCGTCTGTTCGGAAGTACTAGGATTAAAGGTGTGTACCACCAGCACCTGGCAAAAGTGGATCTTAATAACATGCATAAGCTGCTATTGTGAGATAGTAAATACTAAGAACGCGGCTCTTTTATCTAACTTTCCATTCTTTGAGAAATTCACATATGTATGTACACAGTGTATTTTGACCACATCCCCCTACTCTCTTCACTCCAATCCCTGCAGACCTTCCCAAACACATCTTCTAAGTTCATGTCTTGTTTTTTATAGCCCACTGAATTTAGTTCAGTTCAGTGGTTCTCAGCCTATCTAAGGTTGCAACCCTTTAATACCATTCCCCAACCAATAAAGTGTTTTCACTGCGACTTTATAACTAATTTTGCTACTGTTACGAATTGTAATGTAAATATCTGTGTTTTCTAGTGGTCTTAGGTGACCTGTGTGAAGGGTTGTTATACCCTCCAAGGGTCACAAGCCACAAGGTGAGAACCTGGTTAGTGTTGTCACTAACATCATATGCACATGAGTGTGGGGCCCAGCCACCTTTAACAGTGGAACATGGCCAACCTAGCAGTGGTCATGCTCCCAGCGAACATGACTCTGTCTGTGTCTCCCAGCAGCCGTCTGCAGCCAGCAGCTCCTCAGCTGGGTCGGGCACTCCTGAGCCACTCTCATCCGTGTTGGGATTTTGACTGGCTTGATCTTGCTCAGGTCTTGTCCAGCTGTTGGGAGTTTGTGTGCATAAGCGCCATGTTAGGCTTAGCCGACAGCATTTCACAGCACTCCTCTCTGTGCTCTAGAGCGTACCTTCTTTCTGTTCCTCTACCATGTTCCCTGAGCCTTGGAGGTGTTGAAAATATAGCTCTTTTGAATTACAAGAATAGGTACAGTGTTTTCAGGGCATCATTGCTGCTGCTTTTCCAACCATAGATCATTCTCTGAAACAGAGACATTATTTCCTACTGTAGTTCTGTCATTAAGCATGTATGTATTAAAAAACAGGGTACCTGAAGCCCTGTTAAACTGAAAACATGCCATGGTCTCCTCAAAACAGTGGCATTCCTGTGGGTTTTTATAAAGAATGGTATGGATGCTCCTATCATTCCATATACCTGGGTAATTCCTGACATCTCCAGCGTCCTTAAGTGTCACTAACACTGAAAAGAGTTTGTCTCACTTGACCTTCTTCTTAACACAAGAGGGGAATCCCTAGCGGAAAGGAACTACATCGCTTCCCTTGCCTGTTTCCTGCTTCTGATGTCTGCTGTGTCCTAAGCTTTTTACGCACATGATTACAACACAGCTCTAACGTTCTGCTTCCTAACCACCAACTCTTCCTCGCCACTTTCTTTAATGACTTCCCCTCTCCAGCTCCCAGCAGTCAAGCAGATTGAGGCAAAGGCAGAGTAGCTCTGACAAGCCGAAACCAGTCCTTTTGAATCTACGCTAGCTATTAGACTCCTTGGATCTTACTTAGAAATAGCTGTGCTTAGGCCTAGGCTAATAGCTTCCTTGGTGAGATGAGGGTAACAGAAGTATTTTGTTCCTGGGTAACTGCCAGAGAGTGCTGAGCATATTTAGAGTTTTTGAGGCATTTAATTTTAAACCCTAAAAGTAATAGAAATCCTTTATCCCAAAAGGATTTGAACCACTTGGCATTAGGAAGGCAGCGTATTTCTTTAATTTTCTTAACATCTAGCATCTTAAGAATGTGGACTCAGTTCTGAAATCCTCTTTTGTCCTGTAAAATTAAGTAATACCTGTTGTTTGAGACAGAACCTCACCATGTAGCCCAGGCTAGCCTGGAGCTCACTATGTAGCTTCCCAGCTGGGCTCGAACCGTCAATGCCTTTAATCTCAGCCATCTAGGTACTAGGACTGCCAGCCTGTATCGCCACACCCAGCTTAATAGTGGGACAGGTTAGCATATTAACCTATTTGAAATGTTATGAGGGACTTAATTAGTAAAATTACTACATAGTCTTAATACAAGTGATATTTGGGAGACAGAATACTTGCTGTAATGTAAAAAGAAATAGTGTTCTGTGCACAGAAATTGATGTTTGATGCTTGAACTTCTGGACTGCCTTGCCTCTGCCCCTTAGATGGGAGCATCTCTTAGATTCTATATATGAATCTAGCCTTTTTGTTTCCTAACTTTTTAAAGCAGCTTGTTTTCTGTGAACTGGAGAAGCTATTTGCAGGGATAGGCAACCAGCAAATAGTTTGTCCCGTAACTCCGTAGCTGCACACGTCCTTTCTTACTGTGGGTGTCCACATTCTCAACATGAGGAAGTCCTGTTTTATCTAGGTTCCATTAGTCTGTCATTCCACCAGTTGATGCCCCAGAACACAGTTGAGCTACAGCTGAAGACTTCCCAGGTGTTGTAGCTCTCCAAATGCGGTCAGGAAGGAGGAACTCTGCGTCCATGCACCAGTTGCACATTCTAAGGACAGGACAGGAGTAAGTCCATAAGGAAGCGTGGCTGATCAGCTTGAGGGGTTTCCCTCCCACTCCTACCCATCCCGGACCAAATGACTGTGACAGAAACAAACCAGAGCACTCAAATTTCTGAACCTGGGCTTCTAATCTGAGCTCAGCTTTGACAGCCTCTTGGTTGTGAATGGGCCTGTGATCTGCACACCTCTCCTGTGCCCGGAGATTGGTCCACGAAACTTTTTCTTTTCTTTGCCTTGTGTTAGATTACATGTCCCTCACATTTATTTCTTTGCCTTTGGAGCTTATGGGAGCCCATTTGTTTTTGTTTTTGTTTTTGTTTTTGTTTTTGAGGCGGGGCATGAAGGTAGCACATTAATTTGACTGAATTTGGCTTATAGCAAGAAGCTTTTTTCATGGATCTTGAAGCAGCTGAGTTTACTTGTTCTTAGTTTTACTTGGAGGTTAACAGTTTTCTAAGTACCATTACAATGAACTGTGGATTAAGTCATCATCAGAGTGGCAGACATGGATGCAGTTTAGGAAGGGCCTAATTTCTTGATGCTCTGAAGACACATAGTCAGGGAAAGGCCACATGGCTTTTAGTTGCTTTCTGTGCAATATGGACTGTTCACATTAGAGTGGTAGAAATGGTGAATAGGGGGCTTTCTCTGGGTGGTGGGCTTTAGGGAAGAAAGGTGCAGAGTGCTTGCTTAAGGGGCCACAGGACTTAAGACAGTGGCCCCTTTGAAGCCAGTGCTGCGTATTAGGTAACCTCCTTGAGTTCAGGCTTGAGAGACGAGTCAAAACAGTAATGTGCAAATGAGAGCGTGTGAGTGTTCACTGTGCCAGTCATCGCTTCAGGGTTAGGGAGAGGGAGTGGCCATGGACAGGGTGGCCGAAGGGGTCTTCATAGTCAACACAGGTAGGTAGAATTGGGCAGAATGAGATTGTATGCTTTTGAACTTGAGGATTGTGTTCTTGGGTTTTATTTTACACCCAAGCTTTGCAGTATTGATGGTAAATAAATGCCTGCCACTGAAAACCTTAGTCTGCTACTAAAAAAGCTGAATGACTATAGAATGTTTAATTTTTTTTCTCTGTAAAATGCGGGACTTGCAAAATGAGTACCTTGTTCCTTTGATTGTTTAATGGCTATGTGTAGTGTGTCGGGAGAGTGGCACCCCCTAGTGGAATATTTGTGTTACATATTGTCATGGCCTGCCTTTATCAAGCTATGGGAATAATACCCTATTTCCAGCCTTAGAAGAAAAACATAAAATACTGGTCTGTCTTTGAGAAACATAGAACTGGTGTTCTTTCAGAATCTTAGAGCATTAAGTCAGACATTTAGATGAGCAGAGCAGCAGTTAGGGGTGGTGATAGGTTTTCATTTTCTTTTGAACAAGTGTAATTTTACTTATTTGCAGCACTGGGGAGCAAACCCAAGATTTCATGCGTAATAGTCAAGCATTCCACCAGTCAAGCTGCATGCCAGCCTTGAGGTTTCTTTTTAGATTTGTACTGACTAGCATATAAAGTCCTGGGCAAGTGAAGAGGGTCTTCTGGAAAATGCACATGGAATTCTTTTAAAGTTTTGCTTCCCTACCCCCGGAACCTCCCCCCCCCAAAAACAAACAAACAAACAAACAAAAAACAACACATGAGGATAGTAGCAGTGGGAAAACTGGAAAGTTCTCAAGCTTTACTAGTCTGAAAAACTTAACTGGACCCCTCTGGCATAGTATAATTTGGGGGGAGGGTGCTTTATCCATCTGTTTGTTTGTTTTTAGGTAGAGTCTCATGTAGCCTAGGCTCACCTCACACTTACTGTATGGTAGGCCAGGCTGCCCTAGAGCCTCTGATCTTCTGGCTTTACCTCCAGCCAGCCTCTAGCCTTGGCTTCCTGAGTACTGGGGCTGCAGGTTGTACACCTTGCTCTTATCTCACATCTGATCAGGAGTGCCCTAGTGGAGTCATCTGGTGTTCTTCTCAGATTGCTACCCTGCAGAGTGAGTATGCATTCTGACAGACTGGCTTTCGTCTCAGTTCCACCACTCTGTGAGGCCTTGAGAAGTTACTGCATGTCTCTAGACTTAGTGCCTTTGCTAAAGATGTACAATAGTGCTTTCTGTGATTGAAAGACACTGTAAAGCGTAAAATAACCCATTCTGAACATGTGTCAATACGGCTAGTCGCGTTGCTTTTTTCACCCCCCATTTAACTTAAGCCTTCCTCCCTCTTTCCTTCCTTCCCTCTGTCCTCCTCCCTCTTTCCCTCTACTACCTTCTTCCTCTCTCCTTCCCTGCCTTTTTCTGAAGGACTGAAGTTGGGGCCCAGTGTATGTTAGACCAGTGCCCTACCACTGAGCTGTACCCTTAGCCGTCTTTTTACTTTGGTTTGAGATGGGATCTCACTAAGTTGCCCAAGAGGCCTTCCATGTAGCTGTCACTAAGCTGGCCTGCGTGGCCTGTCCCAACAAATGGTTCTTCCTGTGGTTTCTTGTAGGTTTTTCTGAATTGTATTGTAATTTGTTTGTTTGTTATTTTCAACCAACGCAGCAGGTTTTGTTTATATGTTTGTTCATACACATAGATACTTATGTGTATTTTCTGAATTTTAAACTAATATCAAGAGCAAAGTTTTAACAAAAATAAGCCTTTCTTTTAAAAAAAAAAAGTTAATGAAATCTTCATCCCACTAATAGTAGACTGAAAATTTCTGAAAGAAGGATGGGGGTTTAGTTTAGATTTCACTGTGAAATAAAATCAAGTTAAAGAATCATAATTGACTGATTAGTTATGGAGAGCCGTAAAGACTGGTAGCGCAATTCTAGAGAAGGGCTGCAGCTCAGAATGATGAGTAAGCAGTGTGGCAAGCCATGTGGCCGTTTAGAGTGAGATGAATCCACAGTGGGATGCATTTGGAAAAGACGCGTCTTTCTAGCTTGAAAAGAGTGAGCCATAGACCCCGGTATAGCATAGACCATTAGTAAATTTCATAGACACAAAAGTGTAAACACCGTATATCTTCTAGCATGGTCTAGAAAATAATATACTAAGTTTATAACAATAGCTGCCTTTGCGGTGTGAGAATTGGGATCTGAAGAGCTGTCAAGGTAGACTTTGATTTTTATTCTCTGTTTGTGATTAATTAAAAATTTTTAGCAGAGAACATTTATGTATTGCTTATTCAGTTGAGAAAGGAATGCTGCAGAGATTGAGGACAGACTAAGGGCAGCTGTACTACATGGTTCACCCTTTAAATGGATGCTTTTTTGAGTTTGAGGCCTTTGGCTATTGTCATCTGGCTGGCAGAGCACAACCACAGTTTCACTTCCAGTTCCTTTTTGCAAGTTTCTATTTGGGGACCCTTAAATAATTGATGTCTAAGAAGTTTCATACTGTTGCCTTTCTCTGTCTCATTCAGGAAGCTTTGGATGGGGAAGCACAGAGCAGGGGGAAGATGTTAAGCAGACTAAATTTGGTTTATCATATATTTCATTGGTACCCTTTCCCTGGGGGTTTTGGTTGGTTGGTTTTGGGTCTGTTGTTGTTTGAGACAGGGTCTTACCATGTAGTTCTGGCTGTCCTGGAACTCACTATGTAGACCAGTGTGGCCTTGAACTCACTGAAATCTGCCCACTGCTGCCTCCTGAGTGCTAAATAAAGATATGCCATGACACCCGGCTTTGGGGAATTTTGTGCACTGAATGGCAACTCAGGACCCTCAGCTAGAAAAGCTACAAAAGTGTAAACACTGTATTATCTTCTAACAGGGTCTGAAAAACCTCATGCTAAGTTGATAACCATAGCTGCCTCTGAAAGGGAACATGGGGACTGAAAGGGAACTAAGGAGCTGTCAAGATAGACTTTGGATTTTTATTCTCTGTCTCTGACTAATTAAATTTTTCTTTTAGCAGAGAACATTTAACTGCTGGTTAAATCTCACACAGCTACCAGATACTTGATGAAGCAGCTAGCATTTTCCAGTGTGAAGAGATCGGCATCCAGTGACGACTTAGGTGCCTGTCACTGTCAACCTAGCAGTATATTTTGATATACTTGATATGTAAAGCTGGTTTCTTTTAAAGTTTTGAATGATTATATTTTTATGCTTGGTAATGTTTGTCTTGAGCTGGGCAGTGGTGGAGAACACTTTTAATCCCAGGCAGAGGCAGGTGGATCTCTGTGAGTTTGAGGCCAGCCTGGTCTACAGAGTGAGTCTAGGACAGCCAGGGCTACACAGAGAAACCCTGTTGGGGGAGGGGGGTTGTTGATCCATTTGAAAGTAAACCATGAGCATGAGTGAGGCATGCTGAGTGGCTATATTGTCAGTGACTTGAATACAGCTACAAATATCTGTATCTGTAGGCTGACCTCAAACTGTTGGTGCAGCTAGGCAAGGATTACCCAGACCTCCTTCCTCCACTTCTGTATGTACAGATACAGGGATGTGCTACCATGCCTGGCCTTTTTTTAATGTAATGAAAAATAGAGAAAATAAGCTGATTTAAAACAAGCATTAAGCAATTAAACTTTTGCTCATGTGCTGTGCACTTTGCTTATTAGTCTTCCATCCCTCATTCCTTGGCATACAGGGAGTCTTTGGAGATTTGTTTTCGTAGTTAGCTGTATCACTTTAGGAAGGAAGGAGAAAAACCTTGGGGTGGTTTTTTGAGCAAATGCAGGATTTCTGTTGGCTCCCAAGTATAATGAAGCCCAGTGTTGTGTGACTTCTATGTGCAGATAGGGTCCTCTTGTTGTTGTTGTTGTTTGGTTCTGCTTATTCTGTGATGCTGTAGGAGTACATGCTTTCTTCTATGTACACTTGCCCGAAGATGACTGTTACCTAACAGTGAATGAGAAAGCAACACATAGTGCTTTATTACAGTCAGGGATCTGGAGAAAGAAAATCTCTGACTGTCTTGCTTCACAACCTCCCATTTTACTGTACCTATAAAGAAGGGGGTTATTTTGTTTTGGTGTATAAGTGGTGTGCATGAGGGAGGCATTGGGCACCTACCTCTGTTGCTCTCCCACTTTTTTTTTCTCTTTTCTTTTCTTCTTTCTTTCTTTCTTTCTTTTTTTTTTTTTTTTTGAGACAGTATCTGTCACTGAGCCTTAAGTTCAGTATTTCTAGGCTGGCAGGCCTTTAAGCTCTGCCCTCTGCATGTCTTCGCCCCACAATGCAAAGTTGAAGTTTCAAGAGTAAATTACCATGCCCCGCTTTCAAAAACATGGGTGCTAGAGATGAGCTCGTGTACGCTGATTCTCATAGCAAGTGACCTACCCACTGAGCCATTTACGGCATCCCCAGCCTCGTTTTTTGAAGAGTCTTTTTTTTTTTTTTTTTTTTATTGTAGCTGACCTTGTCTTGGTGATCTTCCAGCCTCTGCCTCCTCAGTGCTGGGTTTACATGTACCACTGCTACACCTGTTGTAAAGAGATCCTGATCAAATTAAGATGTAAGGTGGAGAAATACAGTGTGTAGAGAAATGTAGAAAGCCGGATTTTAAAATATCTTAGGATGATTGACAGAAGAAAAATTGAGTGTGGTAAACTTCTAAAACCTTTGACAGTTGCACATGTGTGTATAAATGCATTTGGATCACACTCCTTCCTGTCTCTTGGCCCCCTTACAACACTGGCTAGTTCCTGCCCTACAAACCCTCCCAGTTAGATGTCTTGTTTCGATTTTATGCTTGGTGTTCTTTACTTGAGCAGCTTTTTCAGGGAGTGAGGTCCTAATTCTGATCTTTTCCAGATTGCAAAAGTCGAGAAACTCAAACCGTTGGAGGTGGAGTTACGGCGTCTTGAGGACCTTTCAGAATCAATCGTTAATGATTTTGCCTACATGAAGAAGCGGGAAGAGGAGATGCGGGACACCAATGGTGAGTTGGGAATGGCTTTCATTTCTCAGTGAGTGAGCCAGCGATAAAGGAGACATCCTGAACACTGAATCTCAGTTTGGGAAAAGTGGAATATGACTTAGGGAAAGAAAATTGCTTCTTTAGGTCTTTTATTATTGAAAGGTAAACCAGCTGACTAGTTTTCAGAAGAATGACATTTTCTTCCATGATATATAATGACCGTATTTTTGGTTGGCTTGTAACAAAGTCATACCAAGGTGTAATTTTTAATGTTTTAGATGGGATTAAAGACAAAGCAAAACAAAACAGTGCTGGAGATAGAACTCAGGGCCTTGTGTATGCTAAAAAAAGAGGTGTGTGCTGCTAAGGTACATCTCCAGCGACTGCTTTCTTAACAAGGTCTTGTACATAGCCCAAACTGGCCTAGATCTCAAGATCCTCCTATCTTAGCCTCAAGTGCTCTGATCACAGGTGTATTACCATAGCCTTCTTTGCTTTTTTTCTTTCTTTAATTGTTTGCACTCTTAGACCTAGGGACAGAATAAGGTTAATTAGTTGTCTTTTCCCCTGGCCGTTGTTTAGCCAACTGAATGAAGCAATTTACTTTTTCCATTTACAATGCTTTTGTTTTGTTTCTTTAGAGTCCACGAACACCCGCGTCCTGTATTTCAGCATCTTTTCCATGTTCTGCCTCATTGGACTAGCCACCTGGCAGGTCTTCTACCTGCGTCGCTTCTTCAAGGCCAAGAAGCTGATAGAGTAATGAAGCTCAGTCTTCTGTCCCTGGTATCTCAGCCAGCAGAACATCGCTGGGACGTGCCTGGCCTAGCCCAAGGCCATCCTATCAACAGTACCATCAAGGCACAGTGGAGCTTTCTTGCCAGAACTGATTTCTTTTGGTGTGGGAGAACATGGGCACCACCTACAACCAACAAGTCAATGAGGACTTCTTTTTAATGTGGTAGGATTTGGACTGGTTTTGCAACAAGATTATTAAAGTCGCCTATGGACAAAACAAAACAAAAAACAGGGGTTACCTAGATAATGCCAAAGCCAGCATTCGTCCTGGGTTTCCTCACGTGATAGGTTTGAGCTGTTTGCTTTTTTCTTGCACTTGCTCATAAGCTTGGTCTTTCACTTTTGTTCTTCTCCCAATATTTCTATGACCATGGTCAGCTTGTTTCATATCAGTTGTCCTCTTTGGTTTCCTTGTGGAACCACCTTGAACTTCTCTTGGCCCTTAGATGAAATGTTTACATAGCTTCTGGTGATATCCTTCATAATTTTATGTCTCCTAAAGGGTCATGAACGGGACACATAAAACAGTGAGCTTTGAACTGTAGATAATCTCTTAAAAGAAGATCTCATTTTAGACAATTAAAACATTTGTGCTCAACTGCTTGAACTCCTTGTGTGTGTGTGTGTTTAGTTCTGTCTGAGTTTATCACCCGTAGGTCTCGGTGATCATTCCAGGTAGAGTAGTTCCATCACTACTACAGTATGAAGTATGGTCTTCATACTGCCTTGTCCTAGCCACTCCCTTCTCACCTCAGCCCCTGGCTCCCGAATCTGCTCACTATTTCTGTTATTTTTCTTTCTTACGTAAACGGCTCATCGAGAGTGTAACTTTGGAGGTCACACTCCGCTCAGCACAGTTCCTAGGAAATCCCCCTCAAAGTTGTTGCATATGCTGGTAGCTGTTTCCTTTCTGTTGCTAGTGCTCCTCCAGGAGCGTGGATGGTACCACATTGTGCATAAAGCTCATATGGGTGGGCTTGGCCCTTAGCTAGTAAAGTTCTTATGTGAATGTAAGTTTTTATCACTCTGGGAGAAATGCCTAAGCGGGCAGTTGCTGCTCTGTGTGGGAGCACATGTAGTTTTAAAAGAAACTTCCCTGCTCTTGTCTAGGGTGGCCATAGCATGTTACAGTTCCACATTCTCATTAGTATTTATCATTGTTGTTTTAACTCAGCCCCTGTAAAATCTCATTATGGTTTTAATTTGCATTTTTTTTCTAATGGCAAATAGTGTTGACCATCCTTTCATGTGCTTGTCATTTGCTTTCTGTATGTCCTTGTTAGTGAAATGCCTGTTCATGACTTTTGCCCATTTTCTACATACATCATTTGTTCACTTCACTGTTGAGATTTGTGTAGGTCCTCTGTCAGATATGTAGTTGCTTGAATTTTTCATGTAACTTCTACCAGGGAAGAATGAGTAAATTTACCAGCCCTTCATGCATGGCCAATCACTGATTTAATTCCTGTCCTTATGTGTTATCTCTAAAAATTGGACATACGGGGTTTAAATAGACATCTAGGAAAGCCATAGAAAGTAAATACTTGAAAACACGTGTTGTAAAAGCAAAGCCAAGGATCACTTGGTTGGAGTATTGGGTACCTCAAGGCAATTCTAATGTATAAAAGAGGCGTGGGGCTGGGAGTACCTCAGTGGTAGAGCACTTCCCTAACGTATGTAAGGCTCTGGGCCTGATCTCCAGCGCCAGGGGGAAAGTAGATACAAATGTTTGTAAATAGGAAAAATACTCATTTATCATCCCATGTCTGTCCCACTTCTCCTGGGAAA
The DNA here is from genome assembly GCF_030254825.1 of Meriones unguiculatus. NCBI lineage: Eukaryota > Metazoa > Chordata > Mammalia > Rodentia > Muridae > Meriones > Meriones unguiculatus. Next base: position 92,267,954 of record NC_083355.1, on the reverse strand, counting down.
TAGGTAATATATCTTTTCTGTAATCTTTTAACCCTGCTGACCGGTTACAGGCCTTGTCTTAATTGCGGTTCTGAGAATTACAGGACTTAGGCCCATGTTGCTTGCAGTAAAGAAATGGAATATTGAAATTATCAGAGAACACTGTTACATTGGCCTGACTGAAGTACGAAGGTGAAAGGGAATGATTTATGTTGTTAAAGTCTCAGGCTGTTCTGTTAAGGTTCCAGTTACTGTAAACTCAAAAGCCTTCTTTGTCTTATGACTCCCATAAATTTCTTCTTACGTGGCATAAAGTGTTTTCTGGTACAACAGTGCCATCTGCTGTTGAGAAGTAACAGGTCTTGCTTCTCAGAGTTCTCACTATAGCAACAGCACATGTTCAGAAATCTGTAACATTCATAAATCAGATGACAGAGGAACAATTCAAGCAGGAAAAGAACAGACAAACTTTTGGATCAAAGTCCATCTGTAGACTTTTAAATGCAAAACCGCAGTCTTACCATTAGCCTAACCAGAGACTCCTATTTCTGACTTGTGCCTTCTTCCCCTCTTTAAGGAACAGTGATAGCTACTCTGTTAGTTATGGTTTTCTGTTCTGAAAATGTCAAGGAAAGTAGGAGAAAATAGATTTTTGTCCATATTTTTGTTTCCAAATACAACTCTAAACTTAAGCTTTGTAGAACAGAAATTCTTTCAAGTCCTTTCATTTTAAGTCATGCCAAAAACAACTAACTTGGAACATGGTATTTTCTATTTAAAAGTTAATTGAAGAGCATTTGCCTTTAACAGTAGGCTAGCACAAAGGCATATCAGCTTTATAAACACATAAACAGATGTGTTTCTCTCCATTTTCAACATATTCAAAATAATCTGAGAATAATAGTTTTCAATAAGCCTTGTTACAAACTACCACATGTACCGTTGTCGTGACCCCCCCATCAGAGCCATTCTTCTGTTAATGGAAAAAGGCATGTGGGATTTATACAAGCTTACCTGTTGGAAACTTTTGTGTAAACTGTCACAAATAAAGGCTAGCAGAAACCATTTAAGGTGTACTTTCCTGTTACTCTTTATTGCCTCTGTCTGGATCAGCAGTGATTCCTCTATTGCTACTTTTTAACGTACAGTAAGTGAAACCTGATGAATTAAAGAAAAAAATGTTCTCCCTAATTTACTGTAGATGGATAAGGTTTTTATGTGAACTAGTAACCCTTTATATCCATGTGTTTATGTCACTAACCATTCCTTGACTGTCCTTAGGGGGAGCAGGTGGGCTGTGGACTGCTCTGTAGCATCCTCTCTTGTAGCTACCACTAGAGTTGTTTCTCCAGAGTTTCTTGTTATTTCTGTTCCTGTAGTGTCCCTCTCAGTTTACAACTTTGGGGTATTTTGTTTATATATTTTTGGTCCATCTAGATTAAATGCACCCGAAACAACAGAGGGCAATTTCTTATCCCCTTGCACTTTTAACATTTCTCATGAGTATTCTTTTTTTTTAATTTTTATTCATTTATTCTTGTGTGATGGGTGTTTGCCTACATATACGCCTATGCACACTCAGGGAAGCTGCAAGCTAGGGAGGGTGTCAGATCCCCTGGACTAGAGTTACAGACAGTTGTAAGCTGCCATGGGAATGAAACGTGGGTCCTCGGAAAAGCAGCAAGTAAGTACTCTTAATTGCTGAGCCATCTCCATCTTCCCATGAATCTTCTTTCTAAAAGCCAGCATAAAGTGTTTTATAGATCACTAGCTGGCCACACACACAATTTATTAGTAAATTCAGTCTACTATGAATCTATTTTAATACTATTTCCCAATATTTGGAGGGTTTTGCTTGTTGTTTTAAGACAGAATCTCTGTGTAGGCCAGACTGGTCTCAGATGCATAGCATTCCCCTTGCCTCAATCTTTCAAGTATCAGTCTTCCAAGATTGGCCCATGCCTGGTGAAGTATATTTTAACATCAGATTGTGTGTCCTGGGAGTTGAGAAGGTATCTCAAGTCAGTAGAGAACATGACACAGAAACATTATGGGGCTCTTCTGGAAAACGGTGAAGTTGGTTGTCTTCTCTACACTCAGTCTATGATGGTAGACTCCCTTTTCTCAGCAGGGTTCTAAAAGTCTCCCCTGATCTGGGTGATTCCAGATTTGCTAAGGAAATTTCTCTAGCAAGTATCTAGGAATTCCTAGAAACGCCCACCCTGCTAACGATCTTAGTCCAGCAGTGACCTTCAATTGTATTTAGTGATTTGCCCCGCCCTCCCATAGGATAATTAGGTACTGTACTTTTCTTCTTGTGATAGGACCAAAGTATCTCTGACCACCTGACCCCAGCTAATCAAACAAATCTCTCCCTCTGCCCCGGGTGTATATTGCCCTTGATTTCACATGAATAAAGGTTCACGCTTTCTTACTTCAAGACTATCTGAGACTCATCATTTATCCTCTGCCTGGTTTCATCTCAACAGGGCTGCCCTCCCTCCCATCCGCTGGGCCTGGGCCTTGCTGGGCCTGTGTCTTGGCTGCAAGCCAACCAGGCAGGCGTGGACTTCTGCCCGCACCTCTGCTGTGCTCAACACAGCAACTGGACCAAGAGCTGCATGGCAATTCCTAATATTAATGTAAGGGGCTGGGCACATGCATGGAAGAGTGGCCTGTGCTTATAATCCCAGTACCAGGGAGGCGGAGACAGATAGATAGATACTTGGGGCTCATTGGCCTGTCAGCCTAACCATTGAGCATTAGGTCCTGGTGAGAGACCATGTCGTCTCAAAAAACAAGGTATCGCTCCTGAGGAATGACATATGAGGCTGCCCTGTAGCGTCTACGTGCGTGTACATACACACAGACACAAACACCAGTGTTTTCTCACTGATGGTTTAGAGAGCGTAGTGAGTTCAGCAAAACTTACAGCTAGGGGCTGGAGAGATGGCTTAGCGGTAAAGAGCACCTGCTGTTCTTGCAGAAGAGCCAGCTTTGGTTCCTAACCCCTACATAGTAATTCTAGTTCCAGGAGTGCCCACTTCTGACCTTTGTGGCCATTAGGTATGCACATACAGCACATACTCACAAGTAAACACTCATACACGGGGAATAAAAATAAATCTTAAAAAAACTTAGAAACAAAATCATGCCATAGCTGTTATATTTTCATACTTTATAAACTTTGGTGATGTCCTCTATATGAGTCACGTACATAATTTAAAATGTTACAGTGTCACAATAAAGTAAAAAGAAACAAGTAGAATTAAATACCAGCGGTGTATTTAATTAGTATTCTGTAAATATTGTCGTGTATCTGCAGGGCTCAGTGGTACACGCCTGTCATCCCAGAACTCAGGGATGCAGAGGCAGGTGGATCTCTGAGTTCTAGGCCAGCCTTGTCTACAGAAGAAGTCCGCTACAGCCAAGGCTACACAGAGAAATTCTGTCTCAAAAAAAGAAAAAAAAAAAAACTCTCCCTCCCCCCTCTTCTCTATATATTTATTTATATCCATATGTTATCAATATAAAAATGATTCAAGTTTCCTTTGAAATCCAGAGTGCAGCTACATATACAGTACCAGTGTTCAGTAGTTGCATGGAGTTAGTGGCTTTAGTGACTTAGTGACTTATTTAATTTTTCTAGTAATTTTACGGTCCTGGGGGTTTGCCATTCACCAATTAGAAATTGGCAACATAGCATGCTGTTCATCTGTTAAAATATGGAAATGGCCTGTTTTGACCACAGGTCTTTAAAATAAATGTTGAACATTTCAAGATTTATGAGTGTTTACAGATAATTAGTTTTAGGCTGGGCATGTGACTGACACCTGCAGTCCTAGCACTTGGGAGGCTGAAGCAGGAAGCATGCTATGAAGTTGAATAAATATCTGAATGACTGTGTAGCCCATGCTACATAGTTCAGGCCAGCTTTGTCTCAAAACTTTAGTTTCAATTCAGTCTAATTTAATGAATTCAGCATGAACTTTCTGTATACTCTAAGATGCAAAATGACGTTCTGTTAATTAGACCTAAGATATGCAGGCATTATAAGTAAGGCCATTCACAGTTTTAAGCAGTCAAGTTAAAGAAAGCTAAACAGCTCTTCATTGCAAAGGGACCAGGAAAATGAATTGTTAGGCTTCAGCAAGACTTAATGTCTTGGAATGAAAGTCAACACTTCTGATTTTAAGTAATCTCATTTACCTCCATTATTGCAGCTCAAATACCAACTTCCTGTTCTATGAAACAAAATTAGTTTACCTAAAATCTACTGTACCCAGATTTAAAAAAAAAAAGAGGCAATATTTATTCTCAAAGTTCCTTCTAATCACTGTTAACACTTTCCTTTGGACATTCCTCTGAGAACCCTTCACATACCCAACAAGTGCAGCTTGATTCCACCCCTCCTAAAGAATGCTTTTTTGGAAGCTTGGACTTAAAAAGCACTTACACAAAACTATTACTGCCTGGTTATTTCCTGTTACATGGACCACTGTGAACCCCATGAATATTCATTCAACAACTTTTTTTTTTTTCACCTCTACTATTAGGTCAAGCATGTTTCTGGGTACTAATGATGATATATAGTAATGAAAAACGCAAGGACCAAGCTCTCATGGACCTTACATTATTTTTAAAAAAATAACTGTTCTTTTTATACATTGGTGTTTTCCCTGCATGTATGTCAGTGTGAGGGTGTCAGATCATGAAGTTACATACAGCTGTGAACTGCCATGTGGAGGCTGGGAATTGAACCCTGGTCCTCTGGAAGAGCAGCTAGTCTTTTTAGCTGCTGACCCATCTCCTCAGCCCCCAGCACTTAACGCTCCAACAAATGGAGATAACAATAAAAGCAAGAAGCATCAGAATGTGGTAGATAAGCATCCTTAAAACAGCAATGGTAATAGACTGGGATGCCTGTGCTGGTTTGGACAGGATGTGAAGAGGGTAAAGTTAGCTCAGAGCGAGCGTCATGAAAGCAAACTATCATTACAGAGGCTGGTACATAAATAAAGACGGGATCCAGGTAGATCCAGACAGCAGCAACCCCTTGTGGTCTACTATCCACATGCAGTCTGAACTGTTACCATGTATCAAATGGAGCATTGATGAGGTGTACAGTCACTTAGCCCTCACACCACTACCCATTCTGTCTTCCTCCCGGGCATGGGATCTATTTGGTGAAGCCCTAGACTGAAGTTCCAGAGTTCCTGCATCTACCTTGCCATATTCCAATTGATCGCCAAGTCATAAATATCCCTGAGATGGATGTCTGCAATCTGAACCTCTTTCCTCAGCAATACTGCCTCAGCACCTCTTAGAACAGAAATTGCCTCCGACCTGATGGCCTTTCTGCCAGTCTCTGTTCTCCACCCTGCTCTCTGAGTTCTTTGTAAAATGGAAATTAGGTCTTAGCCTCAGGTGATCAAACTTAGTAACTGAGCTGGACACCTACGCAAAAGAATGTGCTAGGGGAAGAAAGCATAAATGAATCACTTCCTCAGAGGATTGGAGCAGCATCGAGAGCCAGTAAAATGGCTCCCTGGGTGAAGGCGCTTGCCATGCAAATCTGGCGAATCCGATCCCTAGAACCCATGTGTAGGTGAAAGGAAAAAAAACTCCACAAAGTTACCCTCTGACTCTCATGTGTGTGGCATGGAAGCACACAACCTCCCATTGAGTGTGTGTGTGTGTACCACACTGTATATTTTTTAAAAAAAGAAACAGTTGGGACATAGAGCCCTAATCATATAGTCCTTTAAGTCTCCAATAATTTCCTACTGTCCCTAGGAAACACCAAACTGTACTTAAAATGTACTTTCTGCTTCTACCCCACATACACAGTGGGCTTCACCCCCATAACCTCTTAGCTTCATCCCATTCTGCCTGTTCCTAGTTCTGGAGTCAGATTGCTGGCTTTGACTTCCAAGCTCCTCCTAACTAGTTGTATCACGTTAAACACTCCCCACCCCAATACACATAAACCTTGTTTCACGGTACTGTGAGGATTGACAGCCACAGTATCATAAATAAAGCCTTTAGCATAGTGCCCTCGCCTGTGGTGTAGGTGGTAGTCCTGCAACTTTATAGACAAAAGAAAAAATAATGGTTTAGGTAACATAATCATGAAACTATCGACTGTATTGCAGCTCCCTTGGTTGACTTGAAGGTAATAGGGAGCATCCACTCTTTGTTCGCAAATATGATGAATGTCTGGCACCTAGTGTTTCAGAAATGCTTCGTTAGATCAGACGGCCAAAGATCTGCAAAAACGCATCCTATTTTGCTGAATCTGGAAGATGAGGAGGAAAGAATAGCGTAAGCAAGGGTAAGATATTTTACAAGTTGTTAAGAGGGGACCTGTGGTGGTGATAAGAGAAAGATCTGGTCCTGTTGACTGAGATGTCAGAGGTCAAGTGTTTCAGCCTGCTACAGTATCTTTACTATATCTCTTCAAACAAGAGCCCAGTCCAATAAATCAAGTGACTGCTACCGCAATCACAGCTGTTGGGACAAACTTGACGCCATGATGAGACTGGACCATCTCCGAAGTCTGACGCAGTTTGGAGAGTTGGTAGGGGATGCAGGGAAGCGACCTCCAGGCCCGGAGGACACAGGGCGACCGCCCTTCAGCTTCCACGACTGTCACAAGTGCCAAACCCACCGTCGCCCCAGGCGTAGGGGACGCTTTGGCAACAAGTGGGCACGCGAAGGCGGAGGAAAAGTTCAGTGAGCCGGAAACACCGACAACTGCTTCCGGGTCAGGGGGCAGGAGCCACCATGGAAGCGCACTCCGCCGCGGGGCCACCTAAGCTGGCGGGCGTCTGAGGCGACAGAGGCGCTGCGCGGCCGGCACTGCCCGCCGCGGAGACGCAGGCGGGTCCCGCGGAGCTGCGGCCTCCGCCATGTCGGTGCTGGGCGAGTACGAGCGACACTGCGATTCCATCAACTCGGACTTTGGAAGCGAGTCCGGGGGTGGCGGGGACTCGGGCCCGGGCCCCAGCGCTAGCCCGGGGCCGCGAGCCGGCGGCGCGGCGGAACAGGAGGAGCTGCACTACATCCCCATCCGCGTCCTGGGCCGCGGTGCCTTTGGGGAGGCCACGCTGTACCGCCGCACCGAGGTAGCGGCCCTCGGCTCCGGCCACTGCTGGGCCTCCCCGCGCCCTCCTTCCCGGCCCCGCTTTCCAGCCCGGCTGGCCCCGGGTTCTCTGTGTTGAGGCGTCCGCTGGGCTTACTGGGTCTCACTCAGGGGCCCCACCGCGCTTTTTCGTTACCTGCTCTAGAAAATTGGTTTGATCACCCTGTCATTGTGGGTGAAACTGAGCGAGTCGCTGAGCGCCCTTTTGAAGCTTAGTTTTCCTGTTTGTAATTGGACTTAACGATGACTGCTCTCCCCCACTACCCCCGTCTTTCCTTTTCAGAGGTTATTTTGAGATCCAAACGAAAGTGTTCTGCACATTGTGAACAGTCTATCAAAGCCTTCTTCCTTTCATATAGCTGTTCAAGCTCGGGATGGGGAGTCGGTGTATGCTTCCAAATATTCACACGGACACCAACTCTGTTAGTTTTGTCGTTATTATTATTATTATTATTATAAATGAGCACTCAGTTGGAGGATTTTCTTGGTGGTCACCGGGAAAATCATCGTGTTTTGTTCTGTTTTTCCTCCTTGCTTTTCCTTCAGTGTTTGTGTGTTTGTGTTCTTTGAGAGCACAGGAAGGCAAAGTCATTTTCTCCACCTTTTTGCATAGGTTCACACCCTCTGGAGAGACCCCGGATCCCTGACTCCCCAGTTAAGAATGTGTACTGATTTAAAACCCTGTGGTGATGATTCTGCTCCCTAAAACTACCCATAAGTTGGCTTTAGTCACTATAGCCTTAAAGCTCTAGCTTTAGGGTAAACATTTAATGAGAACTCACCGAGGTTGCAGGAGGTGATTCATCCACCTGCAATTCTAGTGTCTGCTCCCAGCCAGCATTTTTGTTGTGCCGGGGACGAAACAGGCTTTGCCAAGACTGGGAAGGCATTCTACCACTGAGGCCACACCTCCAACCCCTAGCATATGTCTAAGACTGAAAGATGGAAGAAAAGTGGTTGCACGAAAATATCTTTGTATTCTTTTCTGCTCCAGTACCCCATTAGGGAAGAGAGTTATAATATCACCTGTTAGTAGTCTGTGTTTTTATTTGCATCACTGTTACTTTCTAGCCTTTAACTCGGTATATTTAAAATGGCTTACTCAAGGTTTAGCTGAACACTCCAGTCTTCATAGCTCTGGCTTTTATTATCACGTTGGACTTGATTACTAGCTTTGGGTTCATTTTTCTCACACTCCTCAGAACTGTATGGCATTATCTGTGTCACCCAGGATTTACTAGATCTGAATTTACAAAGCTTCTTAGAAGCAGCCCTTTCCCCTAGGTTACAGTCCACGGGAAGACCAGTCAGCCCTGTTAGTCACAGGGTTTCAGGCATGAATATTAAAGGTGAAAAAAAGAACAGAGACTCCCAGTGTACAGGTACCGAAATAAGACAGTAACTCATATTTACATGTATGGGAAAAGATTTAAAGTTTTCCGAAAGGAAGTTTGAAAGGCCTTGCTGAGGTAGTCTAAAGGGATGTTAGTATAGGTGCTGGTAGGCTAGGAAGCAGTATCGAAAGAATTTGAAGTATCCCAAATTGTGGTAAAGGTTAGGGCAGTGTGCATGGAAGTGACTGCAGGTTATGAGGATTTTTTTAAAAAGGGTGGGGAAGGAGCAGAGTGTCAGAGTAAATGAAAATCATGAAGTTTAGGTTTTCTGGGAAATCAGGCAAGCTTAATTCTTCCACTTCATAAGGCCCTGTTCTCAGCTGTAGATGGGGCTGTGCACTTGTCCCCACCCCCACCCCCAAATTCTAGTTCTACCACAGGCATGGGGACCAGCAGCATTCCTCAAGAGAATCCCTGGGATCTGGTCTCCTCTCATCCTTCTCCCTGTTTTCTGCAACTGATACTGTGCAAATTAAGGGTAGCAACAAAGTAATGTTTCAGCCTTTCTTCGTTGATTGTGTGGAGGTCAGTGGACAACATGCAGGGTCACTTCCACCCTGCAGGCTCTAGGGCTCAAATTCAAGTTATCAGCTTTGACAGTAAGCACCTTTACCCACTGAGCAATCTTACCAGCCCTCAAAGTGACTTAAAAAAAGAATTTAGGTTTTTGTTTTTTTAATTCACTGTGTATATGTGGATATATGCAAGTGAGTGGAGGGCCCCTCACAGGTCAGGGACATTGGATCCCACCCAGGTCCTTCCAGAGCTAAAGTTACAGACATTTGTGATCTGCCCAAGGTGGAAGCTGGTAATTAAACTCTGGTCCTCTGCAAAAGCAATACACTCTTTTAAACGTTGAACCATCTCTCCAGGCCGGGAAATCCCACCTTAAACTAGGCTTAATTCCCCCTGGTTCTTCAGTAAATTATAATAACTGTGCAGAACTTTTAAAGCCTGTTAAAAGGAAAAAGTAAAGAGTCATTCTCTGCCCTTCTAGGAGGCTTTCTTCTTAGACTCACAGGTTGGGTATGGATCGGTGCACTGCCAGGCAAGAAGAAAACAATCCTCCTGCTGCTGTGTTGTAGGATGACTCACTGGTGGTGTGGAAGGAAGTTGATCTGACCAGACTTTCTGAGAAGGAACGTCGTGATGCCTTGAATGAGATTGTCATTCTGGCGCTGCTGCAGCATGACAACATCATTGCCTACTACAATCACTTCATGGACAACACCACCCTGCTGATTGAGCTGGAATATTGTAATGGTAAGGTAGAATTCAGGGGTACTTCCTCTGAGAGACATTCACATGTCCGTATCGTGAGGGAGAAGAGGGAAGAGACCTAGAATAAGACTTTAAGTGGATTTATGGGGTTTAAGAGAAATGACTGAGGTCTTGGAGATTTGTAAGATGATGTTGAGAGGATGGGTAGGGAGTTTCCTTCCATTATCACATTCTTTCTTGTAGATATAGTTCCAGCTATCTCCAAGTTACTATTGACTATTGTGGGGGTAGGTTCTGTCTGGTTTTTTGTTATTGTTTGGTTTTGTGAGTCTCATTGTATCTCCAATTCCCCAAATTGGCCTTCAGCTGATAAAGTCCTGCTTCTGCCTCCCCAGTGCTGAGACTACAGGAGGGGCCTGGAGAGATGGCTCAGAAGTTAAGAGCATTGGCTGCTCTTCCAAAGGTCCTGAGTTCATTTCCCAGCAACCATCTATAATGACATATGGTGTCCTCTTCTGGCCTGCATGTATACATGCAGGCAAAACACTGTATGTATAATTAATAAAATCTTAGAGAGAGAGAGAGAGAGACTGCAGGTAGAAGCCACATTCCTGCCTCTTCAAATTTTTTTTTTCAGTTGAATTTTGTATAGATTTTTCAGGGTTTTTCCATATGTGATGACATTAGTTCACCATTTTAGACAGCACAGTATCAAACAGCGTAATGTTTAATGAAATCTTATATGGAATATTTATTTATATTAACTTCAGCTAATGCTATTCTACTGTCTACTAATAAATGGTCTAAAGATCATAAGTGAATGAGAATGATAGTATGATATGGTTTTATTTTTCTGTTTTCTAATTTCTTGAACAAATTTTCTTAATAGACAGTTCTGCCTAGTTGTTTAAAAACAAAATTCTGACCTCACATCCTAAGTTCCATTGCTCTGTAACCTTGGGCAAAAAACAACCATGTGCCTCAGTTTCCTCATCTTAAATCAGTTTGTTGATTCTAAGGATTTATTAAGTGAATTCTTTATATGAAGCAAGTGTTTGTTACAGGACTTATCTTCTATTAGTGTTATTACACATGAGAATCCTCAGAATCCTTTTCTGAGCTGCACATCAAGGTGGCACTGGCATATTCATCTGCACTGTTGTCTTGGGATTATTTCTGGTTCCAAACAACCCTAAATATACAAGTAATTTTTGAAATAGCACAATCCTTACATAATTCACTTCCTTTTTGGTTAAGAGGAACTAGAACAAACGATACTTTTTTTTTTTTTCACTCTGCGTTACTGAATTGCAGGGGAGGAGAACTGTAAAAATGTAATCATAAACTGGAGCTGTGGGTAGGAGGTAAGATAAAATTTACACTTATTCTACAGGAAGAAATGAGTAAGAGTAACAATAACTTCAAACAGTCTAGGAGTAGACCCTAGATTTTGGGAAACCTTTACAAAGAAAAAGTTGTTTATGAACACTGTATTTTTAAACCAGTACATCATAGGTATAATCCACAGTTTCTAGTAGCCAAATTGACAAAATTGCTACAAAAATATTGCAGATTCTTTAAAAGAGAGTCTAGACAAGAAAATGCTCTGACTTTGAAGCTGTTTCCCTAGAGGCATATGAGTGGTCTTTACTCTCAGTGTTTTTTAAAGCGGAGAGTTCCCAATTTTGAGCCTTTTGTATTGGGGGAAGAGACATTTGACAAATATTTCTGACAGGGAGATGAGAAGAATTTTGCACCTCTGTAAAAACCCAAGAGGGAAGAAATAATTTCCTTTGGGAAGGAAGTAGAACCCTTCATTTCCTGATGTCACCTGTTAAAACCCTTATTAATACAGGCTACAAGCTTTTCTCTCCATTGAACAACTCAACCTGTTTTTTGCTTAATTGCAGGAGGGAACCTGTATGACAAAATCCTTCGTCAGAAGGACAAGTTGTTCGAGGAAGAGGTAATTCATATGTGTGGAAGGAAGCTAGAATTATGTTTAATTCTTGCATTCTGGTTCTGTATTTACTCTTCCAACAATGAAGAGTGTTTTTTTCCTTTTGTTCAGACTCCTTCCAGGCTCTGAGTGATATTCATGAGAAAGGAAACCTCTAACCAGGAAGCTGTCTATAGCTGCTTCCTAACCGTTTTACCTCCACACCATGATTCACTATGGGCTTTCTTTCCTGGTTCTATTACTGCATACTGGTATGCCCAGTTTTCTGTACCTTTGCATTCTTCCTGGGGTTCTTTCCACAAGTCTGCTTTACCATCCTGTATGTAATGATCTTGGAACTATCTTAGATGACCTGCGTTTTCTTTTTACCCTTACTACTTTTCTTTGCCTACTCAACCTACAAGCAAGGGCTATCAAGTCATGTTGAGTTGTAACCTCTGGTTGCAGCGTCTATGGTGTGTGTGTGTGTGTGTGTGTGTGTGTTTAAATAGAGTTGTTGTTTCTAATCCAAGTGTAACGTGTTACATCTGCAGATGGTGGTGTGGTACCTTTTCCAGATTGTTTCAGCTGTGAGCTGTATCCACAGAGCTGGGATCCTGCACAGGTAATGACTGAAAAGAAACCCCACTGCCAGTCCTGCCTCTGCCCTACCTCTCATTACCCTATTTGTGTCATGTCAAGGTTTTTTCGTTGATGATTAGGGGAAAGGAGTGAGGAAAGGATATAATCTCTTATCTCTGACATTAAACCATGTTTGTAATGTAGGAAGAACCTCCTCAGTAGCTAAGTAACTAAGTACTTAGTTCTTTTAGATGGACCTTAGAGTTGAGTTCATTGATTCATCAGTAAAGCCCAGAAAGGGTTGTAAAGGGAATTCACAGAAAATGTATTTGAGAAAGAGTAGTTGGCAATTGTTAATACTGTAATTTTATTTTTATTTAAATTAAAACCTGTTCATTGTATGTGATTTTTGCCAAGTCTTTATTTGATTAAAAAAAAAAAAAGTTGGGGCAGAAAAAGTTACCATTCATTTCTTGTAAACCATGCTAAGAACATTTCCACCTTATACTTTTCCTAAGCAAGTGACTATTGCTAGCAACTGATAATAATCTACCAGAGTTTCTTTTAGTAATTTGTCCATTTAGTTATACTGTATTTCTTTTTTTTTTTTTTCCTTTGAAACCAGAGCATTTATTTTCTGACTGACTAAAATCCTCAAGATGAACTGGGTGCTGCAACAGCTGCCCTCTTTGGTTTAGGTGTCGTTCCTACATGGAATCCATGCCTGAATCCGCCATAGATAGTTTTTAGGTGCCTCGTCCGACCAGTAGCATTTCGTCTCTTAGCCTCGGTGCTCCAGTTATACTTCCTCTTGCACTTGGCAGGGTAGCCACATTTGCCGCAGGTCGACCTCTGAAGGTGGTAGGTCTGAGAGCCTCAGCGGTGGCACAGCGTGTGCATCTTACTGCAGCACTTTCCAAAGGATGACGTTCCTTTCGTCATCTTGCTTCTGCCGCCGAGGCCAAAGAGACTGGAAGAGCTAGGCTGCATTTCTTTAAAGCCACTCAATGCCTGCATTGCATGGTTGTCACTTTCTTTTTAAAAGTAAAGAAATGTACTGTTCTGGTTTGCTCACGTTTTGTAATAAAAGAAGACAGAGTGTGAGCCAGACAGAGAGGGTGTTATCTGTGATCAGTTCATCTTTAGAAAAGTGGCCAGCAGCTTTATTTAGATAATTAAAACAGCCCTGTGTGTTGTTTCTGAGCCATGCAGTCTCTTATGCCTTAACAAATTATTTGAATCTTTGACACCAACTATGTGTCAAGGTATATAATTTAAGGCCTAACTGGTACCTGAAAAGTCAGTGACTCGCATACGACTGTGGCTGTCAGGAGCACTGTTCTGTCATCTTACTCTTCACCCAGTGACATCACTGATTTGGGAGATACTCCTTTGCTGAGAAGCCCTAGAAAGTGAAGATAGTTCTTTGCCTTTCCTTCCAAAGCCCCTTCTCCAGCAATAAATTGGTGGTGAGCACTGTGTGGGGCATTTACAACCTTGTAACAGAAACCAAGTGGTACTAACACTCATTTTTATTTGTACAGATCCCAGGAAAAGGGAGGTGAGGAGGTTAGGTCATTGTTACAGGGGCTTAATATATTACATCTTCTTTTTCAGAGATATAAAGACATTAAATATTTTTCTGACCAAGGCAAATCTGATAAAGCTTGGAGACTATGGCCTAGCAAAGAAACTGAATTCTGAATACTCCATGGCTGAGACGGTGAGTATAGCCACAGTAAAAGTTAATAAATGTCAACTTTTTTTGAAGTGTTTGGGAATTTGTTTTTATATGTGTCTGCATGAGTTTCTCTGCATCACATGAGTGCAGGTGCCCACAGAGACTAGGAGAGGATAGTGGAGTCACAGGAGTTGGGAGCCACCTACTGTGGATGCTGGGAGCCACACCCAGGTCCTCTGCAAGGGCTATAAGTACTTTTCACCCACAGAGCCATCTCTGCAGCCTTAGTATGTGTCATGTTCCATATTTTAACTTTCCTATGAGTACATGTACATTGATGCACTTGAAGCTTAGAGGAAGACTGTGAGAGTCATTTTATTCCTCTACCACGTGGATCCTGGGGATCAAACTCAGGTTGTCAGTCTTGGCAGCAAGCACCATTACCAGCAGAGCCATCCTACTTGATTTTAAAAAGATCATTAGTTAGCCAGGTGCAAGGGTGCACACCTGTAATCCCGGCACTCGGAGATGGAGGCAGGTGGATCTCTGAGTCTGAGGCCAGCCTGGTCTACAAAAGTGAGTCCAGAACAGCCAAGGCTATACAGAGAAACCCTATCTAAAAAAAAAAAAAATCATTAGTTAAAAAGCAGGTCTAAGCTGGCTGTTAGGACAGTGATCTTATTCTTTAGCATTAAGACACAAGTATTACTTGTCTGGTTTCACAGTGCTCTGCCCCTAAAAGAATTTGGAAATGTAAATTCATAGAATTAACTTTGTCCTGATGTTTTCTGATATCAAGACATGCCTGCAAATAATTTAGACAGCCAAGGTTGAGAGCCTCTGTTTCAGGGACTCAGTGTTTGTATTGTGGTGGCCAATTGAACATTTTTTTTTAAATTTATTTATTATGTATGCAGTGTTCTGCCTGCATGTACACACGCACACCAGAAGAGGGCACCAGATCCCATTATAGATGGTTGTGAGTCATCTATATTGAACTCAGGACCTCTGGAAGAACAGCCAGTGCTTTTAACCTCTGAGCCATCTCTCCAGTCCCTAATTGAACTTCTAAAGAAGTAATTCTTTTGTTACGGATTTTTTTTTTCAATATCAATCTGAAAAAAAAAATTGACTTATTTTTGGTTAGTTAAATGCAGTAAGAAAATGATGCAAAAATGTATAAGTGCCATGTAAGCCTTTTAACATTTTTGCTTTGCTAACTAAAGATGTCCGCTTTCTTGGGAGTTCTGTAGTTAATGTACACATTTTTATTTTTAGACCTTTGTGTTCTTTTTTGAGCTAGTGACTCCCTGGTAAGCCTCAGTGATAGGATGACAGGTGTGTGCCACTATGTCTAACTTTCAGGGTAATTCTTTTAGATTTTTTTTTTTTAAATGGGACCTCAAACCCTCTATGTAACCTCACTGATCTTCTGCTTCTAACTCACAGGTGCTGGTGTTACAGGCATGTACCACTGTGCCCAGCTCTGAGCCCATTTTGGTTTTTTGGATTTTGTTCATGTATTTTGCCAGTAGAAGGTGTCACTTTAGGTGTCAGATCCTCTGGGACTGAAGTTCCAAACAGTTTGTGTCATGTGGGTGCTGAGACTTGAACTCACGTCCTCTGTAAGAGCAGTCGGTGTTCTTAACCACTGAGCCATCTCTCCAGGCCCATTTTAATATATTGTTTTCACAAATGTCAATTTAGGCCATTTAATTCTTTGATTCAGTTGCCATTTCTCACTGCCTATACATAGCTTTTTCCCATGGGTAAACTTTTTTCTTTTAAAGATTTATTGGTGTGTGTGTGTGTGTGTGTGTGTGTGTGTGTGTGTGTAGCACTTGCATATGTGTGCCCGTGGAGGCCAGAAGTGGGCATTGGATCTCTGAGAAGTGAGGCGCAGACATTTGTGGATCAAGTGACTTAATCCACAAAAATCCCTTACAGGTGTGGCCTGCTGCTTGCAGTTTAGTTGATCGCAGATGTGGTCAAGTTATTCAGCAAGAGGAGACATCACAGGCTCTTACCTGCTTGAAGTTTGGAGTAGACCTTGAAAGTGTAAAGTCTGAGTCAGGCTTTAGGTTTCCAGTTTATCCAAAGTGCTTTACCAAAAGTTGCCCTTTAGGAAGTGGCCCAGGAGATCTGCTGTGAATACTGTTTCTCGGCTATGCTGGCCTGGCCCTCTACCCACTGAGCGGAACCCCCAGCACCACTGTATTTCTTCCTGGGGTGGCATCATCTCACAAAACCCTTTTTGCATGCTGACGAATGTTCTGTGGGTATTATCTCTAATGCCTTTAACTCTTAATTTAGCTGTTGAAATGATTAGTTACCCGAGAAAATAAGTTAATTCTGTATTTTTTGTTGTTTTTGTTGTTTAGCTTGTGGGCACTCCATATTACATGTCTCCAGAGCTCTGCCAAGGAGTAAAGTACAATTTCAAGTCTGATATCTGGGCAGTTGGCTGTGTCATTTTTGAACTGCTTACTCTAAAGAGGACATTTGATGCTACAGTAAGTTGGTGTATTATCCCCAAATTGTGTTTGCAGTGTAGTACGTGATGAAGTGAACCAACTTCATTTATTCCTGAACTTCTCATTTCCTGAAAAGAAATCATCTGCAGTGAAAATAAATAAGTAAACTGTAATTAGACTCTGGCTTATAATATGTTATTAAAATGCCGTAGACCAAGTTTATCTGCAGCTTGAGTTCCCTTGTTGAAATGAGCATAATGAAGCAGTTGGAGCGCTTGCTGTATTTTAATCTGTTGACTATAATTTTGTCTCTAAAGCAAAGGTTCTCAACCTATGGGCCAAGACCCTTTTGAGGGTCTAATGACCCTTTCATGAGGTCAAATAGCAGATATTCTGCATGTCAGATATTTATATTACATTTCATAACAGCAGCAAAATCACAGTTATGAAGCAGCAATGAAAATAACTATGGTTGGAGTCACCACCACCACCTGAGGAACTGTATTAAAGGGTTGCAGCACTAGAAAGGGTGAGAACCACTGAGCTAGAGTCACCTGTGTGATGCTACAGTTTGGAAAAGCTGTTTCATTTCTTATACTTTAGCTACATCAGCTTTGTTTTGTTTCTTTAAGCTAAGGCATATTATGTATAACAACCCATCAAATAATTTTGAAACATCACACACTCCCTAAGTAAAGGTCATCTTTGTTTTTATGGATAGCAAGTCTTTTTAAATCTTTTTCTTTTTCCTTTTTAAAAAAGTTTCTCAACCTTTAATTTGCATTCAGACTCTCTGGGACATCTTGTTAAAATGCAGATTCTGTTTGAGCAAGTTGGGTGGGATGGGCTGTGTTCTGTATTTCTAACAAGCTCCCAGATGTTTCTGTTGGCTGTGCTCCATGGGCCACACTTCGGAGTAGCTGCAGTGGATTGACATCCAGTCTGCTACAACCAGGTGTGAGAATGTAGACAAACCATTTCTGTGACCCTGTCTCATCACTATACCATGAAAATGATGCCTATCTCCCTGTGAAGATTTTTTGATACAATGTAAGGTAATGCAGACTCACTGCTTTGTTACAAGACTTAGTTGGTCTACCCTCTAATTCTCCTAAACAGAAGTAGAAGTAGAAGAAACAGAGTAGAAGAAAGACAACTAGTGGAAGGGTGATATTATATCGTATTCCAAGGAACATAGTCCTAGTTTTGATCTCTGTCTTTGGGTTCCCTTCATTCCATCTGAGAGCAGCAATGCATCACCCCTTCTTTCTGATGTACACTAATAGTTCTAAGATGAAATCAGCTAACATAGAACTGTTGCTACTTCTCTGAATAGTTCCAGATACCTCTGGGCCCCTGCTTGGTAGAGATAATACTATCTTCTTCTCTTTTTGTTTAACTTGTCAATTATCTTATTCATATGGGTATTTGCCTGCGTCTGTGTACCACATGAGTGCCTGGTCTCTACAGAGGTAAGAAGAGCGTGTTGGATCCTCTGCAATAGGAACAGCATATAGTTGTGCTCGGGATTGAACCTGGGTCCTCCAGAAGAGCACCCAGTGCTCTTAACTACTGAGCCATCCCCTCAAGTGACAATAACACTGTCTTTCTGTAACCAGGAACAATGTAGTTTTCCTTTTATTCTAGAACCCGCTCAACCTTTGTGTGAAGATTGTGCAGGGAATCCGGGCCATGGAAGTTGACTCTAGTCAGTATTCTTTGGAACTGATCCAGTTGGTGCATGCATGCCTTGACCAGGTAGGCCTGAACTCTTCATCTGTTACATTTAGCCTTAGTGTCTGGGGTATGACTTAGATATGAAACTTAGAAAACCATGTCTACCTCCCCAAACTGATCTCAGGATAAGCATCGGTAATTCATGGTATCTGTGTTCTTTAGCAAAGTTTTACTTTATTCTATTTTTTAATTGCTTTATTTATTTTTATTTTATGTGCATTGATGATTTGCCTGTGTGTATGTCTGTATAAGGGTGTCAGATTTCCTGGAATTGAAGTTACAGACAGTTGTGAGCTGCCATGTGGATGCTAAATATTGAACCCAGGTCCTGTGGAAGAGCAGCCAGTGCTCTTAACTGCTGAGTGGTCTTTCCGGCTTTTTTTTTTTTTTTCTATTTTGAAAATATATAATTGTAAGATGGTTTTAACATCTAAATTGTGTTCCATTTTTTTATGGTCAAGTTTTTTTGTTTTGTTTTGTTTTTTGTTTTTTCCTGTCCTCCTTTTTTTTTTTTTTTTAGACAGGGTTCCTCACTACACAGCTCAGGCTTGGCCTTGAACTTGCTATGATCCTCCAGTCTCAGCCTCCTGAGTGCTATGACTAGAATATATAGTTTATTAAAGTTTGTTTACTGTGTATTCAATTCTACCGTTACTGATGGTATGGACAGAAAGCCACTAGCAATCAGAATCACCTAGTTGGGGAGTTTTTTCAGGAAAATGAAGATTGATTGTCCCTACCCCAGACAGTAGAGTCTGTGAATAAAGCCCCAGAGGACTCAGTGCCTGTGTGTTGGGCTTTGAGAGTTGCTGCCTTAACTGAACAGAGGAGAAGGGCACGTTATACAACTCCTCATTCGTGTGCAGTGTTTGTCATAGTGCCGACAGACATGAAATGTGATGGAAGAAAGAAAAATGGAAGGAAAAGTCTCATTATGTAGCCTTTATTGGCCATGAATTTGCTATATGGATCAGGCTAGCCTTGAATCATAGAGATTTACCTGCGTCTGCCTCCTGAGTGCTGGGATTAAAAGTGTGTTCCACCATAACTGGCAAGAAATTAAAATTTCTTACGGAAGGCTTTTTTTTCTTTTTGAGAATTTTATACATGGGCACTACATTACTCTTGCCTCTCTCTTTCCCCCTCTAGCCCCTCCCATATTCTTTCCCCCAAATAGTTGATTTCTTCTTTATTATTGTTACATGTATACACACATGTGAATATAGTCATACATGTCCATGTACACGCATATGTCACCTGTGGAGCCCAGGCTCTAGAAGAAAAGGAAGACCACATTGTTCCTGGGTACATAAAGGTAGCCCTATTGGGGCTTAAGGGGTGGTTTAGCAGGTAAGAGCACCGGGTGCATTTCCAGAGGACCCAGGTTCAATCCCAGCATCCACATGGTGGCTCACAACTCTGTGTTACTCCCATTCCAGAGGATCCAGCACTCTTCTCTTGTATATGTGTGTGCCTAGAGCTGACCATGTGGGTTTGGTCATTTGTGGAAGAAACTGATTTTTTCTCATTCAGCAGCCATTGACTATAGCTCTTCATCTAGTGCTGGGACCATACGTAATTTCTGCTGTCCTCATTGGCAGGTCAACTGCAGGTATCATTATGCTGGTCTTATTCAGCAACCATATTATTGAGATTTTGTGGGTGCATTTTCCCTGTCATGTTTAGGGGACAGGATATATCAACAGACAATCTGGGCCTCTCATTCTTGGAAATTATAATTAAAAAATGAAAGTCTTATTTTTAATTTTTTTATTTATTTTATTTATTTTTAGCTAACTTACTTACAGAAGGCTGTAAATAAGTTAGCTAAAAATAAATAAAAATAAATAAAAAAAAATCCCTCGGTTTTCATATTGCTCATTCACTTTAGAGAAAACTAATCTTTTTTACTGTTTAGGATCCAGAGCAGAGACCCACTGCGGATGAACTTCTGGATCTCCCGCTTCTCAGGAAACGCAGGAGGTAATCCACAAAGGAATCACTTCACCCAGAGACAGTGGAGAGTGCGCAAGGAAGGGCACTGCCTCCTTCCTGCGCCCTGCTCTCCTTGTTTCAGGGTGCCTCCTCGCCTTTATCTCTTCAACCACTTTATTCTAGATTTGTTCTAGTAGGACCCAAGAGCTCTCTGCTTTCAGTTCTACAGTTTTTAGTTCTTAGTGTTGGGTGTTTTGTTTTGTTTTGAGACAAGACCTTGCTCTGTAACCCAGGCTGGCATCAAACTTGCTATCCTCCTTCCTCAGCTTCCCAAGCACTGAGATTATTGGCATACATCAGCCTATTTTTTATTTTTTTGAGGAACCTCCATTTTCCGTGACATACTAATTTATCTTACCCCTCCTGTCGCTCCACATCCTTGCCAGTACTTGTTACTTGTTAGCCTTTTTGATGGTAGCCTTCTGTTTGGGA
The DNA here is from genome assembly GCF_030254825.1 of Meriones unguiculatus. Lineage (NCBI taxonomy): Eukaryota > Metazoa > Chordata > Mammalia > Rodentia > Muridae > Meriones > Meriones unguiculatus. The sequence continues at coordinate 92,247,376 of NC_083355.1, read as the reverse complement.
CAAGTAGCTCTCCCCTGGTTTGTGTGCTCTCCCTCATGGTGATGATCTTGGGCATTTGTTATAGACTTGCCGATTTTTGTGTGTTTGAGGAGTGTCTGTTCAAATCACCATTTTAAAAATGAGATTAGATTTATTTTCTTTTAGTAGAGTGGTCACATCCTTCATGTATTTGGAAAATTACCTCAGATGAAGTTTACAAATATTTTCTCCTAGTCTGTAAGCTGTTCCCTCACTATTCAGTCTCCTCTGCTATACAGAAGCTTTTTAATTTGATGTAGCCCATATTTTAATTTTTGCTCTTATTACCTATTCTTTGTTCTGACATGGCTAGTTCATGTTCTGAAGCTTTTTTTCCTGTATTTTCTAATAATTGTTCTATAGTTCATTGAAATTTTTGCTCCATAACTAATTTTTCCTCATTTCTAGTTGTTTTGTTTAATTTTTTGATTACTTTATTTTATATGTGTGTTTTACTTGTATGTATGCATCACATACATACCTGGTGCCAAAGAGATCAGAAGAGGGCAACAGATGTCCTCTGACTGGAGTTCCAGATGGTTGTGAGCCGCCGAATGGATACAGGAACCAAAGCCCTGGTGCTCGTAAGAGCAGCCAGTGTTCTTAACTACTGAGCCTTCCCTCCCGTCCATTTTGTTTTATTAATTTTTGGAATATCATTTGTTTATTTCATATCATTTGTTTATTCTTGGACAATGCCATCCATGTATGTAGTATATCTTAATCATATCCACCCTGTCACCTCCCTTTCACATCCTCGGAAGCCCCCGCATCCCCTCTCACCTTCATGTCATCCCACCTTTTGTGGGATGTTACCTGATCCTGTTGATTTGATCTTGTGTAGGTAACCACAACTGCAGTGAGTTCATGAGTGCAACAGCCATGTCAGGCCCAGAAGAGCATTTCATAGCACTCTTCCCCATCATCCAGCTCTTACATTCTCTCCAGCCCCCCTTCTCCGGTGTTCCCTGAGCCTTACTATTTTATAACCAGTGTTTCGATATGTAGAATTATGCGTTATGCCCAGATACAGCCTGTGAGCTTCTGTTTATGTTCTGTGCATATTCAGACACTATTACCATTTGGGACTCATTAAACATATATTTAATTTTTTATCTAGCTTATTTCTCAATAGTATCTAACTGAAAATTTTCTCTAACTGGCCTTAATCTCTAACTGAAATTTTTAAGTTATTTTTTTTTAAGATTTATTTATTATGTATACAGTGTTCTGCCTGCATGTGTGCCTTCAGGCCAGCAGAGGGCACCAGATCTCACTATAAATAGTCATGAGCCTCCATGTGGTTGCTGGGAATTGAACTCAGGACCTCTGGAAGAGCAGCCAGCTCTTAGTCTCTGAGCCATCTCTCCAGCCCCTTCAATTAATTTTTAATTGATTATTTTATTTTGCACTTGTACTTTAATTGTAAGATATAAGATATCATACTGTAGGCAGAGAAAAATAATAGAATGAAAAACAGATACAGAAAGTTGTGTAAAATACTCTGCAAACACAAAATATTGTTTGGCTAGATTAATGGTTCTAGACCTGGCCAAGCTCTCTTAAGAGCTTTCAAAAATTATTGATGCCTAAGAGATATTGTAATAATTCATAAATTTATGCAGAACGATGAGCTAGGCTGGAATATAGGGTGTAAATCAAAGGCAGAAGGATCGGGACTCTTGAATGCCAAGCTCAATTCAAAAGAGAGTACAGGGGCTGGAGAGACGGCTTAGGGGAATAAGCACTTGCTGCTCTTGCAGAGGCTCTACGTTTAGTCCCAGTGCTCACTTTGGAGGGCTCACAGCTACCTGTCATTCCAGCTCTGAAGAATCGGGCTCCTCTGGCCTCTTCTAGCACCTGCCCTCATGTGTATATATGCCCCAACCCACCCCCCAAATAAAAATAAAATATATTTTAAAAAAAGAAAAAAGTGATTATACAAGAATTAGGTGTTTGTAGAGGACAGTTTATATGATGAGAGGGGTGCCCGAAGAAGTCACACAGCAGAACTTGTACCAGGTGTTAAGTTAGTTTGGGACATAGGAACTAATTGGGATGCTCGGAAGCAAGGCTGGCCAAGAGACACTACTGTGTTTGTGAGTCAGATGGGAAGCAAAGCCACACAGAACAAGGTAGTGAGATGGGGCAGGAAGAGTAACAGGAAAAGTACAGTAGTGGAGTATAATGGTGTACAACCATAATCCCAGCACTTGGAAGGCCAAGGTGGGAGATCACAAGTTCAAGGCCAGTCTGAGACACACACACACACACACACACACACACACACAGTCACACATGGATGGACACACACAGAGAGAGGGAGATGGAGAGAGAAGAAAATTTTAAAGGTACTATGTAAACAAAATCTATTAAAATGGCATAGTGGAGAAAGGGAGAGAGGAAAGTTAGATGACTGAAGTGGATTGGGAGAAAATGAAGTATTGTCAGTTGCAAAAATAGAGACACCAGAGAGAAAAGCTGGCTTGGCAGAAAGATAACAAGCCCAAGATTGGAGATGTTATTTGTGAGTCAGTGGGCAGACCAGATGGAGATGTGTGTCATGTGCGTCAGAGGCTCTCAAGGCCCTATTCCAGTCTGGACCATTCCTCATACATACAAAGCAAAGACCTCAAAATGCTGCCCCCTCTGTTTAGCAACTCAAACAATGTCAGGCCTGTGTAACTTGCTATTTTGATTTGCTTTCCTAAAAGTATTGTCCTGTTGTAGGATACATGTATGTGGTTATAAAATTTAGTCTGGGAAATGTATTAACGGGTCATGGTTGCAATGTACCTGGTATTTTGCTCACATGACTTTTTTTTCTTTTGGTAGAGAGATGGAAGAAAAAGTCACCCTGCTTAATGCACCTACAAAGAGACCAAGGTAATTCTCAAGAGGCTCTATGGGAATGTTATATATCTTCAGTTCCTGATATAGGAACTTACTTAAATTTATGCATTATTTGATCCTAGTAGCCTGTGGTGTCAATTTAGGAGTCAACATTGGCTTAAATGTCAGATAGTCACAGATAGTCATTTCTTTTCTTTACTTTTTATTTTTTAAGATTCATTTGTGTATGTGTTCATGCGTGTATGAATGTACAATTGTGTGTATGCAGGTGCCTTCAAAGACGGAACAGGACACTGGGCCTGGAGCTGGATTTGCAGGCAGTTGTGAGCCACCTGATAGGGTTGCTGGGAACTGTCTTCTGAAAGAACAGTACACACTCTTAATTGCTGAGCTAGCTGTTTGGCCCCTACTGAGTGTTTTTGTTGTTTCATTATGTTTTTTAATGTGTATGGCTGTTTTGCCTGCATGTATATCTGTACACATGTGTGCCTGGTCTCTGCAGAGGCCAGAAAAAAGCATCAGATCCCCTGGAACTAGAGTTTGAGCTACCACTGGGTGCTGAGAATCAAACCTGGGTCCTCTGGAATAGCGACCTGTTCTCTTAGTCTCTGAGCCATCTCTCTAGCCCCCAGATAGTCTTTTCTGAAGAGAAGAAGGAAGCCATAATTTTCCCTCACAAGAAAGCGGATATTGTTACCATGATGAATGTTGAAAGTGGAGCTGCTAGGGACTGGCTGGAATGTGGTCTGGCTGAGGGCTGTGATGAAGCCTTAGCTGAGCTTGGAAAGCCTGTTAGGAGACAGTGTTGAAAAACACGCTTTCTCATGGTGAAATTGGCACTTCTTCTGAGGTAATAAGACTTTTTTTTAAGAAAGGATTCTTACAGTTCACACTGCTTTTGTTATGTGGCTTCAAGGATCAAATTCAGGGCTTTATACATACTAGGCAAGCACTGGAATAAGAAAATCGCTTGGGAAGTGCTGAGCTACACCCCCAGTCTTCTCTGAAGCTGTCTTTATGTTAAACATGCCTGTGTTTGGGACTGCTGGCAGGTCAAGCACTGTGACTGAGGCACCCATTGCTGTGGTGACATCACGAACCAGTGAAGTCTATGTCTGGGGTGGTGGGAAGTCCACACCCCAGAAGTTGGATGTCATCAAGAGTGGCTGTAGTGCCCGACAGGTGTGCGCAGGGAACACCCACTTTGCTGTGGTCACTGTGGAAAAGGAGCTGTACACCTGGGTGGTAAGTGGAATGGACTGCAGCCATTGCTTCTGGCCCAGCTGTGTGTGTAGGCATTCTGTTAGCTGTCCTTGTGCTGCAGGGATGAGGTGAACTCACATTGAGCTCCTGTGAGAAGGGTGTGGGCTGTGTACTTCAGGCCATTCCTAGGGCATAGTGGTCACCTATGAATGGCTTTTGGATGAGTGATTGAGAAAGGGAAAGAACATGAGAGCGAGCGCCTGGGTCTAGTCAGAAGACTGGACTCTGTTGTGAACAACAAGATGATGTCATCTATATCAGGTACTTGTGTTCTGTTACCATGAGGTTAGAGCAACCAGAGAAATAGCTTTGTAAACAAGCACATGCCATGTCAGGAAACCTCAAAGCCCCCATCTGTGAATGAAAATTGCTCAGAATTTCCCTTTGTTGCCCTCTAAATTCAGCCCTGTCATTCGTCTTTCGTTGTTGTTTATTGTTGCATTTTTTATTTTTGAGACAGGGTCTTACCCTGTAGCGAAGGCTGATCTCAGATTTGCAGCCTCCTGCTGGGATTATAGGTGTACATCACCAACATGTGTTTTCCACATCTCCCACTCTTCCTCACTCACCTACAGTACAGCATCTATCCTTGCCACCCAGTTGACATAGTGTTGACCAGATGACCTATGAACTGCTCAAATAAGATAAACACCTTTGTCCCTACCTACACTGACCTCTCAGCAGCACCCAGCACAGTTAATTGGCTACTCCCTCAAAGTTCTGTTGTCACTTGGCTTCTGATTTTATTGCTGTGCCTTCTGTGGGCGAATTTCAGGCTGCTTGCTCTCACCAGCCCTGTGCTACCCCTGCTTCCTCTCTGAGGAGCTCCTCTACTTTTAAGTGGCGTCAGCTTTTTTATAGGGGTTTTAACTCCATTGTATGAGAATAGATAGTGAGTAATTGTGAAGTGTTGAAAAAAAATATATGAGTGATTTGGTCCCAGGAACAGACTGATGACCTGCTGTTATTTTACCTTATCCCTTAAAGAATTAGCCTGAGGACGGCTATCAGAAATGCTATGAAAGTAATACCTTGCAACTAGTTGTTAAAGGGTTTATATTTGAGTAAGTGCATGGGAAGAATTGCTATCTCTAAGAAACTGTTACAAAGCTATGAGGACTGTTCTTATTACCGTGTGCACTTCCTTGGTAGAACCAAACTTTATTTTTCTCATTTTTTTTTCTTTTTTAATATAGCTATATTCTTTATAGCTGTTCTGTGTTTTAAGGAAGCTGACCAAAATATATAAAACTTCTAGTACATGTTGTTTTCAAAGTTATACTCATTTAGAAAGTGTTCTGGTTAGTTTTTGTCAACTTGACACAAACTAGTCACCTGGAAAAAGGGAACCCCAGTTGAGGAATTGCCCTCCTCAACTGGGGCATTTTCTTGATGGATGGGTGTGCCACCCGTCTGAGCAGGTGGTCCTGGGTGCTGTAAGAAAGCAAGATGAACAGCCCTGAGGAGCAAGCCAGTAAGCAATGATGGCTTTTGCTTGAGCTCCTGCTCTGGTTTCCCTTGATGATAGACCATAAACTGTAAGTGCTTTCTGTAAGTTGTCTTTAGCTACTTACTTCCACCGTTCTCTGCCTCTTTTCTTTCACCCTTTCAGCCCCCTAACACTAGATGAGAGAAAGAAGAATAAAGAGAAAAGGAAAGAGATCTCTGAATAAAGTCAGGGGTAGGAAATGGGGCAACATTATTATTAGACTACTTCCTGCTGATTGGGGTGTGGAGTTCCTTGAGGCAAGTTTGATCTTCGATGTAAGGATATCTGATTTCTTCTTCTTGTTTCTTCTTTGTGCACAACTACTTAACAAGCTGCGACCAACAACTACCCACAGCCATCCAACAACCTACTCTGCTTCTCAGGGCCCTAGACTTTATATACCCTCTGAAAAATTTCCAGAACTCCAAATATCATACAATTGCAGAAACTATTTGCAGCTGGCAAAATCACGCCTTGCTAGAGCATGAGTCAAATCATAGTCAGCTGCTACAAAGCAGCCCCATATGCCCATGCCTGGGTTAAAACGAAAACATAATTTTTACTATACTTTCTTTGCAATTTTTTTAGTTATGGTATTCATTACAGCAACAAAAATCAAGTTAGAACAGAAAGCAATCAAATTATACTCTATAATGAACTTTTCATCACCCCCCATTGTTGAACATGACTATGTGTAGTATTCACCTTATACTAAGATAAAGACAGAATTTGGAATTTGTCCTGATACCTGATGAATATGAATCTGGATGTGCTTTAAAACGTTTCTTACCTGTAGATGAAGGTTATATTAAACACTAAAATGCTTTATTCTAGTGAAGCCAAGTGATGAACACCTTTAATCCCAGCACTAAAGAGGCAGTGGCAGGCGAATTGCCCAGCCTGGTATACATAGAGAGTTAGTGACAGGACAGCGAGCACTAAGCGTAATCCCCTTACCCACTTTTGTTTTTAAATTTCTGTTTTTTTCTTACTGTTTTCTCCCCCCCCCCCCCCGCAAGGTAGTAATATTAAAGATTAGCTTTGAACATGAAATGTTAGAACTTCACAAGACCTTTCTTTTGACAGAACATGCAAGGGGGCACTAAACTCCACGGTCAGCTAGGACATGGAGACAAAGCTTCCTACCGACAGCCAAAACATGTGGAAAAGTTGCAGGGAAAAGCTATTCACCAAGTGTCCTGTGGTGATGATTTTACTGTTTGTGTGACAGGTGAGCCACTAACAAAAAGCATCTTGGGTACATTTCATGTGGACTTTGTGCTAATGCTATGCAGTTTTAGTTGGGATTTAATAGCAAAAGACTACCAAAATAAACAAACAAACAAACAAACAAAAAAACCCCAAAGACATTAAACAAATGTACTCACAAATAACAACATCCCCAGGCTTGATGCACATGGGCAAGGCTATAAGTTCAATTATCAGCACTAAGACAAACAAAACAAACTTCCCAATTTGCTGTGGTATGGAAAAAGTGATGAGCAAGGAGAAAAGGTAGATTACAGAGAAGATGTGAGATAGGGGAAATTACTATGTGTCCTGCTTTGGGGAAAAAATAACCTCACCATCTCTTTAGGCTTTGTATGTCACAAAATCAGGAGCAAGAGCTACGCTGAGTTTTCATTTTTATCATTACTTTATAATTCCTCAGTATTTTTTAAAATCTTGTGTATATGTTTATCTGAGTGTGGTTTGTGCATGTGAGTGTAACGCTTATGATGGAGGCCAGGAGAGGTGCTGGAATCTCCCTGAAACTGGGGTTATAGTTGTGAGCTTCCTGGTATGGGTGCAGGATGTCAAACTAGGGTCCTTTGGAACAGCAATACACATTCTCAACTGCTGAGCTATCTCTGCAGCCCCATCCTTGCTATTTCTATCGACAAAACAGGGAAGTTTAGCATGATAACCCTACAACTTCTTAGACTGTTCATTACAGTAATACTACCACAGTGGTCCCCTAGCTGCAAACAGCTCTGCTTGTTTGCATGGTCCACCTGCCTGACTTATGATGGGATCACATCTCATGTGAGACCATTGGCTAAGGCGGTCCTCACTCTAGCTCTGGCCAGCTGGTTGGACAGAATAATCCCTTTCTCTAATGGTTTTCTTTCCTTTTGCAGATGAGGGTCAGCTCTATACCTTTGGATCAGATTATTACGGCTGCATGGGCGTGGACAAGGTTTTTGGCCCTGAAGTGCTGGAACCTATGCAGCTGAACTTCTTCCTCAGCAACCCGGTGGAGCAGGTCTCCTGTGGGGATAATCACGTGGTGGTTCTGACACGGAACAAGGAGGTCTATTCTTGGGGCTGTGGGGAATATGGTAGGTGAAGCCTGTTTCCGTCCGCTTCTTTCAGGTGCTCATACAGTGTCAGTCTTTGAGCACTGAGCACACCAAATAGCCTTTCTTCAACGGATGTTAATACAGAAAGAGTAACAGCATCTTCCTGGGGAGGAACACCCTTGGTATAATGACTGTCCTCATGTGTGTTTCAGGACGGCTGGGTTTGGATTCTGAAGAGGATTACTATACACCGCAGAGGGTAACTGAGAAGCAGCTTCTTCCTAAAGCCTGTCTAAAACACAGGCTCCAAAAGGACATCCTCTCTCCCTGTCTCCTAATAGCAGAGTGTTCGTTTCTGAAGTCGGTCCTGTCTAGGACATTGACAACCTAGGATTCCTGATTTAGCACTATGTGGTCTTGTCATCTGAGTAAATCACAGAAAATTGAGAAAGTGGATACAGCTGTTACAGACACTGCAGTCACATCTTACTCAGAGAAGTTAAAATCGGCGCATAAAACAGAAAGTGTCACACACAGCTAACTCTCCTTAGGTGATGGGAAGCAATGTATTACCTCTTACCCCAGCCTTCCGCTTCTACAGATGAACACCACATGAAATTGTTTTTGCTTAGAGGTGGTGTGGCAGGAGACATATCTGATTACTGTCAGGACTGCTAGAGCTGGCACTGTAAGAGGCTCCCAGGGCCCGAGGAGCTGAGGGCCAAGCACAGTCACACCTCCCCATCTCAGGCTGACCTGAGACTGGAAGGTTAACCACTACTAACTGCAGTACTGTACTATTGACAGTTGTCAATTTTTATTTATATTCTAAGATGAAATGATACATATAGAAACTGTCTTTTTTTAAGATGTTTTTATTATTATTTATTGTATTCTGCTATAATTCTACTATACTGCATGTGTGCCTGCAGGCCAGAAGAGGACACCAGATCTCATTATAGATGGTTATGAGCCACCATGTGGTTGCTGGGAATTGAACTCAAGACCTTTGGAAGAACAACCAGTGCTCTTCACCTCTGAGCCATCTCTCCAGTCTCTAGAAACTGTCTTTAGATTCACAGCCATTCCTCTTATGAGAAGAAACTGAGGCTCAAGGTTTTACACATGCCCATGTCCCCATTTGACTTCCTTCATTCTCCAGCCCTGTCCTGTAAGCTGTAGGAGGCTATTCGAGTACCCGCTGCTACCTCTGTATACTTCCCAAAAGATTGAGACCCTCCAAGCTGCTGTTTCTTTTCAAACTCTCAAGGAGCCCTCCGTCTCAGCAGAAAGCCAACTAGAGATCAGAGCTGCCCCTTTCCCAATTTGTCTGCCTAGTACCCCCCTACAGAAGCCTTCTCCAGAGAAGTAGGAGCCATTCCTAAAACAGACAGGGAGGTCTGTTCATTCAACTGCAGCCTTTCGCTCTGTGTTGTTCAGCTCTGTTAGGAGGAGTGATCTCCAAGCTACTTAGAGCATGATGAAGGAACTTGGGCTTTATTTCTAATAGGAGGTATATACTTGGGATTTTTTTCTAATTAATTTTTTTCTCGCAGGTGGATGTTCCAAAGGCCTTAATCATTGTTGCTGTTCAATGTGGCTGTGATGGGACCTTTCTGCTCACCCAGTCAGGCAAAGTGCTGGCCTGTGGACTCAATGAGTTCAACAAACTGGGTCTGAATCAGTGCATGTCTGGAATCATCAACCATGAAGTGAGTGGCCCCTGAAGTTTTAACACTGTCCGAATTCTGGGTTGGGATTTCTTTGTTATTATAGGTTAACTTAAGAATAAAGTGACAGACATTATGTTCAGCAAAAGCAGCCAGCCACAAAAGAGTTCACAGTATATGATTGCATCATGTGATATTCAGGGACAGAGTAAATGAATATGATGGCATTAGTCAGAGGCTGCCTCGGAGTAGAGGAACAGGTGTTTGTGGGGTTTATTGTTATTGTTGTTATATTCGTTTTTCTTTGTTGGGGGACAGGGATCTTACTCAGAAAGTAGAAGAGTCACCTAAGGGAGTGGTCTTTATCTTGCAGGATGGTAGTTTTATAAATGTGTTGGTGCACAGGCTTAGTGTGATGGTACATGCCTTCAGTGTTAGCACTCAGGATGCTGAGGAAGGAGGCTCTTTAGTTTGAGGCCACCCTGTGATTTGTAGCAAGACCTCTTTAAAACAAGGCAGAAATCTCACTGATGCCTATGTGCAGAAGTGGGTCAAGCTGTGCAGTCTTTTTTATAGTTACAGCTCAACAAAGTTGACTGCAAAGGGTAAAGAGTTCATGTTCACCTTGTCACCATCAAAACAGGAATAAGAATGTGCTAGAGAAAATAAGCATTTCCCGTGTCTGTAGATTCCTGACTTACTGCTTCCAAAACACTGATCTCACATAAACTAACAAGGGTAATTATCACCTTCAGGTGTATTAATATCACGAGTGTTTGTCATTTCTAAAGATTAAGTCTGTTCCCTGCCTCTCACCTTCAAATGCAAAAGAGAAAAATCAAGTAAATTTACAATTTCCTAACTTAAATGAAAGGTGAGTTAATTTGTATGCAGTGTCTAAAGTCCAGTCTCAGGAGAACACAGACTCAGGGTAAAGGCATCTTCAAAATTAGTATGTGATTTTGTGGTTTGTTAAATTGCAGGTTTGTTGTGAACTTTGTTTACTTGGGGCTTTTATACAACTTCAGAAGACTGTGTAGTGAATTTCTGTAAAATGCTACTTTGTAGGTGAAATTAGATTACAATAACTGGTTTCTTTGTAAGCTAGAGAGATTTTCTTTTTAAGATTTATTTATTATGTATGCAATGTTTTGTCTGCATGTACACCTGCATGCCAGAAGAGGGCACCAGATCTCATTATAGATGTTTGTGAGCCACCATGTGGTTGCTGGGAATTGAACTCAGGACCCCTGGAAGGGCAGCCAGTACTCCTAACCTCTGAGCCATCTCTCCAGCTGTACCCTGCCCTTGTTAGATAGAGTACGTAAGCAACACAGGTGTCAGTTATTCTATCCTTAGATGAATAAGTTCCTAGATGAAGAGTTCTTGTATTGCATGCTTTAATTAAAAATGTAAATTTTATAATCAGAAATCCCTGCTTTATACACCGATTTCTCTGATCCTATGTTGAAGATGTCCTGTTGAAGATGGGAAGCTATATGGTACCCTCGCTTAGTAGCAGAATTGGTTTGAAAGGGCTTTTCCATTCTCAGCCTGTTCCACCACCACCACCACCACCGTTGTTTGCTTCATGAGTCTGTTGCTCTGTGTTTTACTTGTCTCAGGCATACCATGAAGTTCCCTACACGACCTCCTTTACCTTGGCCAAACAGTTGTCCTTTTACAAAATCCGTACCATTGCTCCAGGCAAGACTCATACAGCTGCTATTGATGGTAAGTTGGCTTTCAGCTGTATCACATGCCCTCAGAGCTCAGATTCTGTGGTGCTGGGCTGTGCAGTATTAGCTTTCTCAATGATACATGCATCCTTCTGGCTTTTCCCTAGTACTCAGTGTTACCTCGTTAACAAATTAGGCATTTAAGCACAGATCTTTTTATATTTTAATGATCTTTATAAATACAGAATAAATGTGAACTTTAATAAGAAGAGCACACTTCGAGCTGGAGAGCTGGCTCTGTGGTTAATAGTGTTTGCTGGCCTTCCAGAGGACCCATGTTCCATTTCCCACTTCGGGCTGCTCATAGCTATGACTCCAGCTTCAGGGGATCCAATGCTGTCTTCTGATCTTTGAGGGAACCCACATATGTGCATACATACAGAGAGACACAGAAACTCAATAAATAAGTCTTTGTTTTGGGGGCTGGAGAGATGGCTCAGTGGTTAAGAGCAATGGCTCCTCTTCACAAGGACCTGGGTTCAACTCCCAGCATCCACATAGCAGCTCACAACTGTCGATAACCCCAATTCCAAGGGATCTGATACCTTCACTGTAATGCACATAAAATAAAAATGCAAAAAAAAATTTTTTTAAATCTTTGTTTTGTTTTTCAGGACAGGGTTTCTCTGTGTAGTAGCCTTGGCTGTCCTGAAACTCACTTTGTAGACAGGCTGTCCTTGAACTCACAGAGATCTGCCTGCTTCTGCCTTCTGAATGCTGGGATTAAAGGCATGTATCACTACACCCAGCTATAAATATTCTTACAAAAACCATATTTATCACATCTGGCTTCTATGGTCTCTAATTAGCACCTACTCTAAGTATTCTAAATTACGGTTCTAAATGGTCATGCTGCCTAGATACCCTCACCTCAAGGTCATGTGGGTAGCTTCATATTTCTAGCCTCTAGTGTGTGGGGTCTGCATTGCTGTGTCCTCTCTGTTTCATGACCTATTTTTGATTGACTGTTTATTTTTGCTTCACAGAACGAGGCCGGTTGCTGACTTTTGGCTGTAATAAGTGTGGACAGCTGGGTGTTGGGAGTTATAAGAAGCGCCTGGGAATCAACCTGTTGGGGGGCCCCCTTGGTGGGAAGCAGGTGGTCAGGGTCTCCTGTGGTGATGAGTTTACCATCGCTGCCACTGATGGTGAGTCTGCTTCTGTTCCTCATGCCTCCCAGACAGCTTTAGTTCTTGACTGGGAAAGTTGTTTCTGTCTAACTGCCATATGCTTTTATGTCCAACATAGTAATTTTTTTAAAGGCCAGATTTCTAGATAATGGCAGGTTCATATTGTAAGTTCTCCCAAGTTTATTTTCATTTTAACATTTTTGGTAAAACATTTCCAGAACCATTGAGTACTTCTGCCTGTCTAGTTGAGTACCAATGTTGATACCAGTGAGCACTGCCTGGGTGTGTGGAAAGAGGCACATACACAGTCTTCCAGGTGCTGTGATGGAAACATCCACCTCTGCCCAGGACTCAGTCCTCTTCTCCACCAGGACCTCATCCCTTTAAATTCCCCTCCGTACTGTGCAGTATGCACTATCATCTCTGGCCTTTGGACATTTAGTCAGCAGCCCCTCAGCTTGGATGACAAAAGCTAGAGTGGCAGTATCGCCCATGTACTCTGAATGAGTTATGACTCATATCTGCTGTCCTACCGTAGTCAGTACTTCCATGCCCTTTCATTTAGAGGAGCAAGAATGCCAGCCTGAATTGGGTAAGAATCAGATTTCTAGTGTTGGCACGTCAAACATTGTGAGTCTCTGCCCAGGCCTGTTTTCTTACAGACTCCTTACCTCTGCCAGCTCCATCCTGTACCCACCATCCTTTCCATCAGCAAAAACTAATGACTCTTCAGAACACACCCAACAGCTTCTTGCCATCATCAGTATGTCAGCTGCTCTTGTTTCCACTTTTGCTCTTTTGCAGTTGGTTCTCAGCATAGCCTCGAAGCTCCTCTTAAATACCTCCTGCCCAGAGCCTCTCATGGTTTGGACATCAGTCAGGCCTGCATGGCCATATGATCAGGACACTCTACCACACTCTCTTCTCCTGGGGACATCCTTGTTCCCTGATTGTGCAAAGCTGCACCCATGTGACCTTGAGAACTCCTGCAGTTCAGCTAGATCTCTGCTCCAGTGTCAAAGAGTACTTCTCTGACCACTTTCTCTAAAATGATGAAACGCCATCCTGCTGTTACTCATCTCCTTCATTTTTCACCACCATTTTGCTTCCTTCATAGCACTGGTCATTATCTGAAATCTGAGATGGCTATTTGTTTTTGTGTTGTCATTCTCCCCACTGAATTCACTGCAGCTTTGTTTCATGCCTCAGATACCTTGAGAAACACTTACCATGGAGTAGATTCTCATACTTGTTTGAGTGAGTGAGTGAGTGAGTGAGTGAGTGAGTGAGTGAATGCCAGACATTAGGAACAGTAATCATTTTTATCTGGGTGGAGTCAGGAAGAATTTTAGGCTCTATTTAGAGAAATAATTAGCTTTTCCCTCACTTAGTACTTAGCAGGATGTCTTTCAAGTTCGAGGTTATAACGGTGGGATACCCATCATAGAGCTGGAAAAATAGTGTCCCATTAATTCGCTGTTTAATTCTTTCCTAGATAATCACATTTTTGCCTGGGGTAATGGTGGCAATGGCCGCCTGGCAATGACTCCCACAGAGAGACCACATGGCTCTGATATCTGTACCTCATGGCCTCGGCCTATTTTTGGATCTCTGCATCATGTCCCAGACCTTTCTTGCCGTGGCTGGCACACCATTCTTATTGTTGGTAAGGGTTTCATATATATGCAATTGGGCTGGCTTGGACAGGATTGACTCACACCTAAGGTACTAGTGGTGGCATAATTAGAAACAGAAGTATTCTGAAGCAGAGGCTGCTGCTTCAAGTCTTGTCCTGGATAAAGATGTCATACAGAGTGGTAGGAACAGAACATTTCATTTCCTAAGTTAGTCATCTGCCATTTCTTCTCTGTTGGACTGTTTTATGTCAGGGTCTTGTAGCTTATAAGGTCTAGCCTCACACTCAGTTCTTAGTAGCCAAAAATAACCTGAGTTCCTGATCTGCTTCTACTTCCTGAGTGCAGGGCTTACAGGCCTGTTCCACCCCTGTCAGTTTGGGCCTGTTTTAGTGTAACAATTTTGAACTTTTCCCTCCATATACATCTACATCATAGAATTTATTACTTCCATTTAATAACTAATGTGTTATAATAATAATGTGTTGTCTGCATTTGTGTTTTCTTGAGAAATATCTAGTAATTCTTTTAAAAAAAATTTCCAAATGCTTTTTGCATAAAGATTACTTTGAAATACGTGATTAAAGCCTTGGTTTTTATAAATCTTAGTCCTGCCCAACCCTTGACCAAAATCAGGATGTCTGGGGTTGGACTTAGGTATTGTTACTTTGTAAAGTTTCCATGGTACTTCCAGTGAACTGAGAGAGAGAAAATTCCCAGTACAGATGTTGAGCATAATAGCTCAGTAAGTGTTCCACTTATGAGATTAACTTCTAATTAAGTTCTGGGGGTCAGGGGTGGCAGTGGCAGTCTCCTCCTAATGTCTGTATGTGACATTTACCGACTGCATATTTTTCCTCAGAGAAAGTATTGAATTCTAAGACCATCCGTTCTAATAGCAGCGGCCTGTCCATTGGAACTGGTAAGTAGTGGTGCTCTCCCGGTGCCAGTTTGGTCTTTGAATTGAGGAATTGTGGTTAAGAGGGAAGGTTGTATTTTGTTGAGTGATGAGGTTTGGCTTTGTTACTGGGATAACTTTGCATCTTTTTTGCCTGCATCACGTGTGGAAGCAGTTAAGAGACTTGCTCCACATTGTAATAGGACATTTGTATTCCTTACCGTTCCAGGGGCCTTTTCTTCCATGGTGTTGCAGGTACTCTAGCCTTTAAAAATCTACACACTTGGGAGGCAGAGGCAGGTGGATTTCTGTGAGTCTGAGGTCAGACTGGTATATATATAGCAAGTTGTGGGCCAGCCAGGGCTACATAAACAAAATTTATCTTCAAAATAGGCCTGTAGAAGGAAAAGACAGTTAAACTTTTAACTTAAGAAACAAGCCTAAACCCTTTGATGGCTTTCTGACTTTAGTTTTTGTGGTTCTTTGTTACTTGGGTCCATGCCAGGAAACTAAAACTGTTCCTGCTTTCAACCTGTGAGAAGTTATATATATATATGCTGGTGTCTCAGAATCCATGTTGTTATTTGGTGGAAACTTAAAAGGTGTTTGGCTCACTTTTGAACAACTTTCTACCAAAGACAAATGCAGGTAGAGGGCATTGCAGTGTGAATCACCTGCCAGGGATACATTAGGATTTGGAAAATGGACATGAATACGTTTATGTAAGCCAGGCATTGTGGCACATACTTAAAAGCCTAGCATTGAGAAGGTGTGGCAGCAGTAAGATTCGAAGTTCAAGGCCATCCTCGGCTATATGCCAAGTTCAAGGCCAGACTGGGTGACATAAGGATTCTGTCTGAAGAATAAAAATTTGTAAGTTGAGTATTGGTGGCGTACACCTTTATTCCCAGCATTCTAAAGTGAGTTCCCAGATGACCAAGGCTACACAGAGAAACCCTACTCTGAAAAACCTACACACATACACACACACACACATATACATACATAGGTAGATAAGCAGGTAGGTAGAAAAGAAAAAAAGGAAGGAAAGAAGGAAGGAATAGAAATTGGCCCTATAAGATGGCTCATGATGGCTTACACTGCCATCATGACCTGAGCTCAGTCCTGGGATCCACATGGTGGAAGAAGAGAACTGACCTCTACAGGTGGTCTTCTGGCCTCTGCACATGCACCATGGCACACACATGCCCACATGCACACACACAATAAATAAACGTAATAACATCTAAAAATAATGAGCTGGAGAGGTGGTTAGCAGTGAAGAACACTTGTTGGTTTTACAGAGAACTGGGGTTTGGTTGCCAGTACTCAAATGGCCGCTCACTGCCATCTTTGACTCCAGTTGCAGAGGATCAGATGCCCTCTTCTGCTCTCTGAGGGCAGTCATGTGCAGGGTACCCAGATATACATACAGGCAAAATCACCCACAAAATCTATTTTAAATGATTTTTTTTAATTTAAATCCTATTGTAAAAACTAACTATTTTGTCTCAACTATTTTACTGAACGCTCCACTTCGTGCAACTCTAAGAACTTTTGTGGGAATGAGTGGGGTTATCAGATGGTAAATCTCTCTGAGGCATAGCAAAGCTCTCTCCTTCTGTGCCACACATCTACCAGTGGTTCAGAACTCCAGCCCAGGAGGCGGTGGCATTGGTGGCGGCGGCGGCGGCGGCGGTGAAGAGGAAGACAGTCAGCAGGAATCTGAAACTCCAGATCCAAGCGGAGGCTTCCGAGGAACAATGGAAGCAGACCGTGGAATGGAAGGTTTAATCAGTCCCACGGAGGCCGTGGGGAACAGCTGTGGGGCTAGCAGCTCCTGTCCTGGCTGGCTGCGGAAGGTAATTCATTCCCTTACAACAGATGCTTCACATAAGTCTGTGGCAGGAGCGGCTTGCCAAGGTCTCAGTTTCTTGTGTCCTTCTAATTTAGGCAGGAGTCTAGGCTTTAGATTCCCACCTGGAAAGAAGGCACCACAAAGCTAATCCTGTTTTCATTTCAAAGAAGAAAGGATTCAGCATGTTTTCTTTTCTTTTCTTTTCTTTTTTTTTTTTTTTTAAGATTTATTTATATATACAGTGTTCTGTCTGCATGTATGCCTGCAGGCCAGAAGAGGACATCAGATCTCATCATAGATGGCTATGAGCCACCATGTGGTTGCTGGGAATTGAACTCAGGACCTTTGGAAGAGCAGACAGTGCTCTTAGCCTCTGAACCCTACAGCATATTTTCACATCTATATTTTGTTTAAAAACAGGGACTCAGTTTGTAGCTGTAGTTGGCCTGGAACTCAGAGTTTCATCTGTCTCTGCTTCCCAGATGCTGGGTTTAAAGGCATGGGCCCCAGTGGCCTCAGCTCCTTTGTGCCTACATTATTAAAGTGAATGTAAATTCATAAAACGTATTTTTTGTTTTGCAACCTGTCTTAAAGTTTTTTTTTCATTTTTATTAATTCTTTGAAAATGTTGTGCATTCTATTTTGATCCTATTTAATTCATCCCTCTCCCCCAACTCTTCCTGCATCCACCCCCTTTCTTATGACCCAACTCTGTCCCCCACCCTTTTTTAAGCCCATCAAGTAGTTTGTACTGTCCATATGCTCTTGTTTGTTTGTTTGTTTTATTTTTCCAGAGACGGTTTCTCCGTGTGGCTTAGCTGTCCTGGTCTTTGTAGATCAGGCTGGCCTTGAACTCACAAGAGATCTGCTGCTTCTGCCTCCTGAATGGTGAGGTTAAAGGTGTGTGCCAGCATGCCTGGCTCCATATGCTCTTGGATTTATGTCTTTCCACTGAAGTATAGTTAATCTACTAGGAGCCACACTTTTAAGAAGACTGACTCTTCCTCTCCCAGCAGCTAGCAGTTGCCAGTAGGTCTTTAGCTAGGAATGGGGTTTCATCCCCACCTCCTCTCTTCATGCTGGGGCTGGGGTTTGGTCTGGCTTGAGCCTGTATAGGTCTTCGGCATGTTGTCACAACTGCTGTGAACTTATATATGCAGCCATCCTGCTGTGTCCAGGGAACCCAGTTTCTTATAGTTACCTGCATGCAGCCTCTGGATCTTAGGTTCTTTCTGCCTCCTCCATGATGATCCCTGAGCCTTGAAAGGAGAGGGTATGATATAGATGTCCTATTTAGAGCTGAGCACTTTCCAGTCTCATTCTCTGCACCATCACCAGCAGTTTGAGCCTCTGTATTTATTAATCACTATCTATTACCAAAAGAAGCTTCTTTGAGGTTGAGAGAGATTCTGGCCTGTGAATATAACAGTAAGTCCTTAGGAGTCAGTTTAATACTACCCCCATTTAACAAAGTAATAATAGGTTCTCCTAGGGCCTGTGACCTGTCTGTGCTACATTTTTGGCCCCAATAACAGTCCAGATATGGGATTCAGCTTGTGAAATAAGCCTTAAATTTAGTCAGAAAGTGGTTGTTTACTGCAGTGATATCCATGCCCCTGTGCACCAGTGGGCCTGTTTTGCCAGGCCATTTGTCATTATAGTTTGAAGGGCTCACAGCTAGGTAATTACTTTTTCTCTCTGATGCTGTATATAGAAACTTTCAGCAATATGGGTGCTCGCCAGGAGTGATAAGACTTCTGGGGAGTGTCAGCTCACAGAACATCCTGCCTCTTTCTCCCAAGTGATCAATAGGGTCTTATTGTTCAACTTACTGTCAAGTTCTAGAGGGTAACTAAGAACACTGGCCATAGCCTGTAATGTTTGGGGGCCTATGGGCCCTCACTTGCCAACAGCTCCAAAAGAGGTAATCCATTCCTAGCACTGAATCTTCTGTTTGTTAGCTTGTGGCATCTAGTAGGGGCATCATTGCCCCATTATAGGGCAACTCTACTGGGAGGGTTGGCTAACACTACTCACAGGGTAACTCTACCAGGAGGGGTAACACTGCAAAGACAGTTTTAGAAACTCATAGGGAAGGGCTGGGGAGATGGCGCAGAGGTTAGGAATGCTGGCTGCTCTTCCAAAGGTTCTGAGTTCAATTCCCAGCAACCACATGGTGGCTCGCAACCATCTAGAGTGAGATCTGGTACCCTCTTCTGGTGTGCAGGGTACATGCAGACAGAATGCTATATAAATAATAAATAAGTAGATCTTTTTTTAAAAAGTCATAAGGAAATGTACTACTGTACAAGCTTCCTAAAAGCAAAACATACACAGAAAGAGTTTAAGTGGAATGGAAACTATTTTTTGCAGTGTACCTGTACAAAGATCAAACTTACTGATCATATACTACTGTTCACAGAAGCGAAATATTTGCAGTTGAAATGCCTTGCAATAAAAATGCAGTTTATTAAAAGTAAAGGTACAGAAAGTTAAAATGTTAACTATTTTATATGAGAAGATGGAATTTCTATCAGCAAGGCTTTATTCTTTCAGAAAATGCATTGCGCAGAAGAATGTGGATGAGACAATCTAGGCACCACCGTACCCGTGGTGATTTCTCGGGGTGATGGAATTGCTGGGTTTTATTGGTGCTCTTAACCTATCTCTTTTTATTCGTCTTGACTCACTCACTTAGTAGGTGCAGCATGGCCAGCAGATACTTAAGAGTTCTGCCTGGCCTGGGACTCACTATGTAGACTAGTCTGGCTCCAAACTTGCAACCTCTGCCTCCTGAGTGCTGTGATTAAAGGCACTACCAGCACGCATGGTGGCATTTTTAATTTTTTACAAAAAGGGGTGGTGGTTGTGAGCAACATGTAGAGCTCTTCATCCAATAGGACTTAACCCGTTAACTGAGGATGGAGAGCAGAGGGAGCGGCACATCCGGTCTCGACCTCTGGCAGCCTGGCAGGGGGCCTTGCCTTCAAGCCTCCTGACCAGAGGATACTGTGTGTAGAATTGGGTTGGGGAAATGAACCAGATACAACTGTTCTTGAACTTGAGTCTGACTTTGCATCACTGATAAGGGATGGCATTTTGTTTCCAGGCTAGGCAATATGTGTCGTTAACCACCACTACTCTGTCCACTAGAGGGTGCTGATGTTACAACAGAAGGAAAGTAAAAGCTACAGGGGAACTTGGGAGAAAGTAAATTGCTGCTAACAAACTGACAAGATTCTTTTCTGTGGACTTAGGAGCTGGAAAACGCAGAGTTCATCCCCATGCCTGACAGCCCAACTCCCCTAAGTGCAGCGTTTTCAGAATCTGAGAAGGACACCTTGCCCTATGAGGAGCTGCAAGGGCTCAAAGTCACAACTGAAGTTCCTCCAGAACACCAGTCCCCAGTAGGAGCCTGGGTAACTTGAGTTTTCTCTTTAACCTCAGCTGGGTAGACAGTGTCTGTGAGTTCTTAGGGTCTCCTGGCTTCACCATGCTCTCAGACTCCCTGGGCCAGGGCTACACACTGTCTCTCGGGAGTTCTAAAAGCCACTCTACCTTTCAGCGCCATAGGATTATTTTCCCTCCCCTTCCTCAGAAGTACAAAAACTGAACTGTAAATTTTCCTATTAGCCCTCCTAAATGGTTTGTTTGTTTCTTTGTGAAACAAGTTGTGTAGCCCAGCCAAGGATGGAGGATGACCTTTAACTTCTCTGCTGCTCCTGCCTCTACCTCCCAAGTGATGATATTACAGGCGTGTGCCACATAGCCAGTCATGCAGTGCTGGGGTCCAGCCCAGGGCTCTGTACGTGCTAAGCAAGTACTGCATAAACAGCTACATTCCTAGCCCCTAAACTCCGTTTTCATGACAGTGGGTTTGGCATGTATAAGAAGTAATGCCTGTGGTCTGCTGAAGGGACGGTGCATATAAAGCCACCCCATGCAGAGATGAAATTGTGCAGATCAACAGCTCTGACCCAGAGGCCATCACGCTTCTGGAGAAGCTATACAGTTACTACATGACTTTGTGGCTTGTATAATTCACTTTGCAACTACAGCTCTGACATATAACTTAGCAGTCACAGATACAAGTTGAATATCTCTTATCCAAATGATTAGGACCCAGAAGTCTTTCAAATCTCACATTTTGCTGGATTTTGGAATATTTGCACATACATAATGAGGTATCTTAAGGGCTATGACCCAAGGCTAAAGATAAATTTCTTCGTGTTTCATAAAGCCCTTGTAAACATAGATTGGAGGCCATTTTGTGCTGTTTTGTTTTGTTTTGTTTTTTGAGATAGGGTTTCTCTGTGTAGCCTTGGCTGTCCTGAGCTCACTTAGTAGACCAGACTAGCCTCTAATTCGCTGAGATCCACCTGCCTCTGCTTCCCTGAGTGCTGGGATTGCAGGTGTGGGCCACCATGCCCATCCTTGTGCCATCTTTTAATGTACCTATTCTGAACTGCAGTCCATCTCATGAGCTCAAGTATGACATTATCCACTCATAGTGTCCCGTCAGTACTCAAAGAGTTTTGGAGTTAGGCATCTCAGGTTAGGGATACTCAACCAGTAATACATAATGAGTGTATCTATGTTTCAATAAAGTTTTATTAAAAGCAGGTCAGAATTGACCTGTAGGCTATTTGACCTGCTATTTATTTTATTTTTTTTTTTAATTTTATTTACTTGTTTGTTTATTGAAGCAGGGATATTCTGTGTAGCCCTGGCTTCCCTCACTCTATAGACCAGGCTGGCCTTGAACTCACGGAAATCTGTCTGCCTCTGCCTCTTAAGTGCTAGGATTAAAGGTGTGGACCACCACACTAGGCTCCGACCTGCTATTTTTAAAAAGCATATAATGGAGAAAAATCCAAACTAGAATAATTAAGAGCCTTCCCAGAAGAGTGGTAACAAAACCTTTAAAACTTGAAATTGAACATCTCCCTTTCTGTGTTAGCCTTCTTAAATTGTGTCCTCTTCAGTTTTTTTCACCACACTCTTCGAAAATTTCTTCTACAGTGTAACCAACTACATTTTGTGAACTATGTCCTCACTGTGAACAGAACTTACTCCAGATAAATTGAGGCCATTTTAAAAGAGAACATATTTAAAAAATAAACATTTTTGCAAAACCCTCACAAGTAGTTGGAATCCAGGCCTTTTCTGCTCTACTTGCACCTGCTTTTGTATTTTTGTCGTCTTGTTGGTTAGAGTGAAAGTTGTTTGTACTACAGATCCTTCTGCATTACCTCCTTCTTGTCCCTAGCCCCCACGGCTGAATCCTGCAGCACCGTGTGCCGGGAAAGCACTGACCTCTCCCGCTTGTGCATGCAGCACTCTGCAGGTGGAGGTTGAGAGGTTGCAGGGTCTGGTGTTAAAGTGTCTGGATGAACAGCAGAAGCTACAGCAAGAAAACCTCCAGATTTTTACCCAACTACAAAAGCTGAACAAGAAATTGGAAGGAGGCCAGCAGGTAAGAGCATTTATTAAGAGAGTAACTGAGGGCTGGAGAGATGGTTCAGAGATTAAGAGCACTGGCTGCTCTTCCGAAGGTCCTGAGTTCAATTTCCAGCAACCACATGGTGGCTCACAACCATCTATAATGGGGTCTGGTGCCCTCTTCTGGCGTGCAGGTGTACATGCAGGCAGAACACTATATACATAATAAATAAATCTTTAAAAAAAAAAAAGTAACTGAATTTCTAAATCTGCTCTGAAAAGTCACAGAAACAAGATTCAAGGTACTAAAGACTTAGCCCCTTGATTTTTTTGGTTTGTTTGGTTAGTTGGTTTTTGTTTTTTTGAAACAGGGTTTCTCTGTGTAGCCTTAGCTATCCTGAACTTACTGTGTAGACCAGTCTGGTCGCCTCTGCCTCTGGAGTGCTGGGATTAAAGGTGCGTACCATCAGCACCCAGCTACTATTTTAACTATTTTATTTATTTATTTGTGCAATAGTGGGGCTTGAACCCAATGTCTTATGCATGGTAGGCAAACACTCTACATCCCTAGTCCTTGCTGAACCATTTTAAAGTAGAGTCAAAAAATGGTTTAAGGCTGGGGAAATGGCTCAGCTGAAAAAAGCACTTGCCACATAAACATGGCAATCTGAGTTCAGTCCCCAAAACCCACAGTAATGGGAAAGTATCAGCTCCCAGTCAGGCATGGTGGCACATGCGTGTAATCTCAGCTCTTAAGAGGCAGAGGCAGGTGGATCTCTGTGAGTTCGAGGCCAAGCTGGTCTACAAAACAAGTTCAAGACAGTCAAGGTTACACAGATAAACCTTGTCTCAAAAAAATAAATAAATAACTCAAAAGTAAATAAATAAATAATAAGCAAAGAATCCACTCCCAAGAGTTAGCCTCTTACCTGCACATGGCCTGAGCACATGTTCTTTTCTGAAAACTACAAGTTAGAATTATGGTTTTAATGGGTTCAGGTCAAATAGTTTGAGAAAAACATTTTGCATTTGATGCTTCTTGGTATCACTCCTCGATTCAGCTAGGATGAGGGAGGAGTCATTCTTTGGCTTTGCCATTTACCCCTAATGTGGGTTTGGACCTGTTACTTTGTGAATACAGCCTAAATTATATGGTTGTCTTAAAGATTAAGGGAAACAGTGTGTATGATACACTTTAGAATGTAATATACATTTCTGAGATAAGATTGGCAGCTATAGCAGGGACTAAGTTTGTTTTATCCAGGACTGATGGTTTGGTATTTTTTGTTTTTTGTGGTTTTTGTTAGTTGGTTTGGTTTGGTTTGGTTTTGGTTTTTCCACATAGGATTTCTCTGGATTTCTTGCCTATCCTGGACTGATTTGTAGGCCACCCTGACCTCGAACTCATAGCGACCCACCTGCCTCTGCCTCCCTGAGTGCTGGGATCACAGGCGTGCCCCACCACACCCAGCTTGTTTTTGTTTTTTGAGATAGGATCTCATCATGTAACCCTGGCTTGTCTGGAACTCACTGTGTAGACCAGGGTGGCTTCAAACTCAAGGAGACAAATTCTCCTGCTTCTGTTTCCTGAGTGCTAGAATTAAAGGTGTGTACTAAGACCCCAGCTGTTTCACTTTTTATAGTACAATCTGAAAACCCTGTAGGCTTTGGCAAACCAGAACAACTTGTTACTCTTTCTACCCATGTGAAGATGGAGACTGTTTCTGAGGCAGTGCCACCTGAGCCTTCCACAGGCCTGTGACAGAAAATTCTGAGAGACTGGACTATATTGAAAACAGTCCTGAAGTGCCCCAGCCAGTAGCACTGTTGCTAATGTGGAACTGCTTTGTCTGCACAGGTGGGGATGCATTCCAGAGGAACTCAGACAGCAAAGGAAGAAATGGAAATGGATCCGAGGCCTGACTTAGATTCAGATTCCTGGTGCCTCCTTGGAACAGACTCTTGTCGACCCAGCCTCTAGTCTCCTGAGCCCATATAGCCCTCAGGAAACTGGGACCCAAAGAACTTCACCGCACACTTACCGAGTGCAGAGAGCAGCTTTCCTGGCTTTGTTCACTTGCAGAGACAGAGCGAGGGCAGAGGGAGGCTCTGAAGCACTTCCTTGTGCGTTTGGAGAGTGGCGTTGCCTTTTAGATAGGATCTATGAGTGATTTTACTGTTTTGGAGAATGGAAGGGTCCTGTGGCCCTGGCGTTGTCATCAGTGACTGCCATAGCAACAGCAGCTCTGTACCTCATCTTTCAATTCTACCTTTGAAGAGGAGACACAGTACTCACCTTAATTGCACTGGTAGCAGCTCATATTCTGTTTATCATTTTCATCATTAATTGGAAGCTGCCTTGAGATTTTAGCAGCAGGCATTGCACATCTGGATGGAGGAGGAAAAATGTAAAAATGGAGTGGGCTGCCCATGGTCCTCCAGAGGGTAGTAAAGTATTCATGCCTTCTCAGAAGCCTGGAGTCCAGGAAAATTTACTGGTAGAGTCAGCCTAGAGCTTATTTTCAGGAAGTTTGGTTACTTCATGCAGCTGAGTGCTTTATGAGGAAAGCTTAGATTGCTTTCACTGTGGAGGTTGTTTGAAACATCAGTGAGGAGCAGAGAAAGGGCAGGTCCCTCATCACAATAGCCAGAATTTGAGGCAATGGTTAGTACAAGGTGGGATTTCCCGACTCTGTGGGATTCCTCCAGGAGAGGTGTCTGTGAGAATTACACCATTGGGTAGTAGGTAGAGCTGTGGGGGAAAATCAAGAAGGAAGGTAACCCTTCTTTCAGTGCCTTGCCTTGGTGTCTGAGAGGCATTGAGGTCTCCTGCCCCTATGAAGGCTTTTTTGTGTCTCTAGTGTCATGGCCCGTAGGGGTCTGATCGGGATGAGCAGTCCCAGACACTCCCTTTTATGTCTAGTCAGTATTTCTTCCCTTTGGTATGTTTTGAAGCCATGTCATATACCCCGTAAATTGGTATCATCTTTTGTACTTGAGTGGCCCAAAGCCAGCACCAAATCCTAGGGGTCCCAAGAGCTTGACAGGTAGAACCTGCCAAGTGAGAGGAAATTGGCTGCAAGCTCCCTCCTGCTGTGATCTCGTTGAGAGGAGCAAGCTACCTTTTCCAAAGACAGACAGTGTGTGTCCTAGAAGAGCCAACCCTCTGGGCAATCATTTGATGGTTTCCCTTAAATGTGAGCCTTGTGCTTCCACCAAGTCTAATGAATTGCTTGTGTTTGGGGCCACAGCAGCTGCTTTGATAAGTACCACATCCTCCGTGTTACACACAGCTAAATTAATACTGTTTCATTTAGCCAAGCCAAAAAAAAAAAGGTTTGCTATCTATTTTAGTATTGCAGGATGATTTACCTCTGCAGGAGAAATTTTGCCATTTCCTCAAATTGGTGGTATAAAGGCTGGTGCTGAGAGGAAACCCTATCTCTGAGGATGGGCAGCTCTGTCCGATGGGATGATTGCTCTTCTGTTGTTTTCTCAATTCTGAGAAGCGTAGTACAGTAGTACTGATGTAATCACTGAAGCCTTTTCCCAGAATGAGGGAAGGGCCCGATCCTGGTGTGAGGTTACAAATTTAGGGGTCTGGCTGTTGCCTGTAAACCCTGTCAGAGTTTTGGTTCATCATGTCAATGCAACTTCGGTTTTCTTCAGGACTGGCTGGCCTTTCGAGGTCCTGTATCCTTATGCTTATCATCTCAGCAGGGCTGAGAGGCAGGGTTTAAGGCGTTCATTAAGAGCATTGCTTCTGCTCGGGAAGCTGAGGGCATGAGCATGTTGCTGACTGTGGTGTGACAGTGAGTGCTGAGGGGGCAGGAGCCCTGGGAGTCATTCTCTGGTAGAGCATGGTGGTCGTTTTCTCTAGTGTGTTCCCTTGGGAAATCTAGGTTTGCTATTAATCCAGCTGGGAGCTAAGTTCTGTGCCTTAGAGACAATTTGCACTTTACAGTATTGTGCCTAGGACAGCCATAAGATTCCCCCCCCCCCCAACAGCTATGCAAACAGAAACCAGTTCAAAAGTCACAGCCATGCACCAGGTTGAGTAAAAGGCAAAACAGCAGAAATGTCTTCAAATGGTTTTCTGTAGCTGAATCTTTACAAATCGTCCTGCTTGTCTTCTATGCAATGCTAGATGTTTGAAGCTTTCCAGTAGTGTTGCTTTGAGTTACAGTATAGCCTGCGTTAATCCTCTGTGCCAACACTTTGCTGAAGAGCCAGCTTATTGTTAGCCAGATGCTGGAAAGGATGAGGGTGGAGTGGTGTGCCATTTCTGTTTTAAATAAACGTTTAAACTCTCAGCTAGTGCTGTGCTTCAGTAAGCTTGTACACTCCAGTCACCGGAGATGAAACACCCACGGTCCTAGGCCTTGGGAAATCTCTGATTTTGTGAGTCTTCTATAAATAAATAAATATGTTCTTTTAACAGAAATAATACAAGAGACATTACACAAAAATAACCTCTGCTGTTTTCCAATCTCATTCTTGCCAGGAAAAAAAAATCCTTTTTGCTGCTACAGCATTTTTCCCCAAAAGTCTAAAAATTCAGGGGAAGCCATTAAAAGAAGGATCCGGAGCTAGCAAGACAGGTCAGCAGGTCAAAGTAGCTTGCTGGGCACTCCTGGTAACCTGAGTTCAACCTACAGAGTCCGCAAGGCTGTCTCTGACCTCACACTTTGGCATGTGCGTGCCTGCACTCCTGCATGCCCTGTATATACACTGTAATGAGGAGGAGACAGCTCTGTACACCTCCTTTGTCCTGACGGGAAGACTTCCAAGTAATCGTGCCAGTTTGTCTAGAAATCAGCCTCAAGGAAGCCGAGTTGTATTTGGTCTTCTTGGCATAGCAGCTGTTACTTTCCTTGGCTGAGCATAACAGTAAACTCTAAAGCAAAAAGCTCCAAAAGCTCAAGTTTCATCTGGTTTGATATCTATTCAGAAACATTCATGGTAGGAAGAACAGAGAAAAATAGGGATTTTAAAGAAAGTCCTTCACATGAGATCCCCAGGCCTCAGAGGAAGTAACGGTCATGATAGCAGGAGGGCAGGATCAGGATGCTAGTCAGGACTGTGAGATTCCCTGCAAAGCCAGAAGTCATTTATTGCCTTAGTGATTAACTGCTGACATAAATGTACTGATCATTAATCCTCACAGGTCATGGGCTCTGAGGAGGAAACTCTCCATCACAGCTCTGCTTGCCATCTGTGTAGCTGTGAAGAATGATCAATTGAAAGCAAATGTTGACAAGAGGCACTGCACTGTGCCGTGTGAACTAAGAAGTCTTTAGCTCCATGTGTCTGCACGCACCTCTAAATGAAAAGAGCTACCTTCTGAGTTTCACCATGGGAATTTCACGTAGCTTTTGAACTTTAAAGTGTATAATGTTGACGGCATGTGCTTCACGTAACAGAATATGGACATTTACAAGCAGCATCTCTGTGACCTCTATCCAGGAAGATTTGAGGTTGTAAGACAGCCAAAGCTAGCTGAGTTCAGAAGACTGACGGACACTGAGGCCAGAGGGAGTACAAAGATGAGAGTTCTTGTGCTCCTTCGGCAGTTAGGAAATAACTGCTCTGTCTGTAGAACGCCCTGCACACAGTTGTTCCCTCTCGAGGGCTCTAACCTATGACCCTCGTAACATCACTGTGGTCCCAAACCCACATGCCCAGGGGGCCCAGCAGATGAAGCAAGGGCATCTGGCTCTACTTCCATCATTCCCGACTGAAGGAGTGGAAAGCTTTGAACCCTTTCTCGTGTGTCCTGTGTAGGTTGCTGCCCAGTGTTCCCACAGCCTCCACTTTGTTTGACAGGCTCCTATCCCAAGTTTTAAAAACATGATGCTTCCTAACACAGGAGCATCTGGGAGGGCCTGGGGGCTGGAGCGACGGCTCTGAGGTAAGAACACGTGTTCCTCTTGTAGATGACCTGGGCTCCCAGCACACACATGGTGGCCCACAACCGTCTGTAATTCCAGTCCCAGGGGACCCCACACTCCTGACTCCCGCAGGCACCGAATGTGCATGTGGTACACATACATACATGCAGTCAAAACACCAGTCTTGAAAAATTCTGAGCATATGCAGGGATGTGACTTTGTGACTAGCCATGGCTTACCATCTGTTGCTTTTAACATGGAGTACGGAACTTTGTGTACTGCTCAGTAAACTAGCCTGGGGAATAGGGCATGTCAGGTTAAATATCCCGTGGTTCTAGGAGCTTAAGCATTCATCTTAAACCCATTAGTTAAGGGCCTAACTTGAAGTAGGCACTGTTCTCACGGTTCAGAAGACCTGATCCCTTTCAGAGTTTAAAATAGAAGTGGGACTGTGCTCTGATGCCTGATGGCAGGGCTGTGACACACTGAGCATTATCCACCGCACTTGCTTAGACAGGATCTGCTGCCTCGAGGCAGCCAGATGGCCTTATTTGAAAGTACTAGCAGCTTCTTCCCCTAACATATGAAACACATTTAACGAGAGCAAGTACAGAGAAGTGAAATGGTTTTCTACCCATCCCTACCCTGTAAAGTGCACGAAGCTATTTCATTATGCAGTACACCACAGGGAAGGTTTAGGCTATACTGGCCCCCTAACGTTCCATACTTTTGTTGGCTTTCAGCCAGGACCATGGGCCATGGAGGCCAAGGGATAGCTTGCATTAATAAAGCCTCACAGCACAACCTTAATATCTTTTGTAAGAGTTACCATCTGCATGACAATGACCCTCTGACCCCAACTTCCTTTCTTTCTTTTTTCTTTTTTTTTTTTTTTTTTTTTTTGAGACAGGGTTTCTCTGTATAGCCTTGGCTATTCTGGACTCCCTTTGTAGACCAGACTGGCCTCGAGTTCACAGAGCTCCGCCTGCCTCTGCCTCCCGAGTGCTGGGATTACAGGCGTGTGCCACGACTTTCAAGAGTGAGAAGGGCTAACAGAAGCCCTGGGCATATGCCATGACTGGAAAACACTAAATACAGGCACAAACCACGCTGAGGCTCAGGAAAAGAGAGCTTTAATGCAGCCTCATGGCCCAGGGTCCTCAGCTACCACTTCTTCAGGCAAGAACATAAACATGCAGCTAAGGTTCTGAGTCAGTGAGAAGCTGGGCCTTTCATCTGTCTCCTGCCATGTAGCAGTGGCTCTCCTTCATGGGCTGTTTGGCTCTGCAAGATACCGAGTTCTGGGAAAGTTGTTTTCTCCCTGCCTTACACCGCCTGTTCTCTGGTTTACTGCTGAAGGGAAACACAGATTTGGCCATTGTCCGCTCAGCTGTCATGCCTCCGTGGAGGTGGAGGACGATTCTTGATGGTCTTACACTTAGGTATGTGTCGTTCTGCCACCTTGGGAGCAAAGTGGCGGCTGCAGTAAGGACACTGGACATAGTCTGGGTTTTCTGCAGGCAGGATGGGAGGCAAGTCTGAGGGATTTCCACCTCTGGCGATTACCTGTTGGACCTGTCGAGCATGGCGCAGGGTCCGGATGAAAGACTCGTGCTTCTGTCTCCAGGTGCTCTTCCGAGGAGGTTCAGCCTGTAACATGAAAGGAACACTGAGCCTTCAGCTGTCTGTATCTCTCCCCTTTCTGAGGCTCCATGAGAGCATGTGGAAAGATCCGTGAGATCAAAGAACAAAAAACAAAAGGTATAAGAGTGATGACTGACTTGAGCATTGAAGCACAGCACAAGAGCTTGCAAGGAGGGATCCTACCTGGAGGCTGGGCAACCCTGAGAGGTTTGGGTCAGGTGGAAAGAAGGGAGGTGTGGGGGTGGAAAAAAGCTGGACTGAGGGCTTCTCTCCCACCCTGCGTATCCAGGTGCCCAGCACTCCCATTTCCTCAGGGTTTTGTTTAAGTCAGGGTTTCTCTTTGTAGACCTGGCTGTCCTAGAACTAGATAGGCTTTAAACCTATTTTTAAACTTCAATTCTGTGTGTGTGTGCGCACGTGTAAAAGCCTAGAGAAGGTGTCAGCTCTCTTGGAGTTACAGGTGGTTGTAACTCCACTTTGTATTGAGGACTCTTAAGTGCTGAGATGGCTCTCCAACCCCTAGATGGGTTTTTGTTCAGAAAACTCCAGACAGGATAAGGATTGGGGTTAATCTCAGCACTGGTGGCAGGGAACCCTGAGCAAGGTACCTAGCAACCACAGAACTGTGACTCTTTTAAGATCAGAGCACCAATAACTGGCATCCCTCTTGGGAGGGGACCACAGCACTCTGGATTCACTCAGCCAGAAATAAACCTTCCAACTCTGAGTTTGGGGGACCACAGTCACAGGGCTCACAATCTGATAACTTAAGTATGAAGTCCTTTAGTGAATAAACCCACTAATACAGAAGATATGGTGTGGTGGTGCACGCCTTTAATTCCAGCACTTGGGAGGCAGAGACTGGGGGATCTCTGAATTCAAAGCCAGCCAGGATTAAAGAGTGAGACCCTGTCTCAAACAAAAATCAAAAACAAAACAACAACAACAACAAAAAACAAATGAACAGGCAGTGCCTGTCAGATCCCTAATGAATGTTTATCTTAAGAGAAAAGGCCCCAAAGTACAAAAACAAAAACCTAGGAACTGAAAACACCACACCCACCACCCACCACCACCACCACCACCACCACCAAACTTTTCTTTCTTAAGATTTATTTATTTGTTATTTATACAGTATTCTGCCTGCAGGTACACCTTCATGCTGAGCACCAGATCTCATTATAGATGGTTGGGAGCCACCATGTGGTTTCTGGGAATTGAATTCAGGGCCTTTGGAAGAATAGCCAGGGCTCTTAATCTCTGAGCCATCTCTCCAGCCCCCACAACCAAATGTTTTAACAGAAAAATATAATAGCAAGTATCGTGTCCTAGGTATAGAAATGGCTCGGAGGTTCAGAGCACAGGGTGCTTCTGCAGAGGGCCCAGGTTTGACTCCCAGCACCCATGCAGTGGTTCACATTAGTCTGTGACTCTAGTTCCATGGGATCCCATGCCTTTTTCTGGCCTCCTTGCAGGCAGGCAAAACACCCATATAGGTAAAAATAAATAAATCATTTTTAAAAGATTTTTGTCTGCAAAAGGGGCATATTATGAAAGATGAACAACCACAGAAACAATACAACTATAAATTAAAAGCCTGATAGTCAATAGAAGAAGCATTGCAAAATAATAAAGAAAAACTCTCAGAATGAGAGAAATCAGTTGGACAGTATAAATGATCAAATAATCATCCATAAAGTTCAACATATGAGCAACGTGTTCCAAGAAGGACAGAAAGCCCAAGAACGAATTAAAGAAATAATACAAGTGATGTTTGTAGAATTAAAGATCACAAGTCTTGAAACTGAAATTGTTTGCCAGAACTTCAAATTGATCACTGTAAAATCTTAAAACTTCGGAGGAAATAAAATCCTGTTAGCCTTTGGAAATGAAACACAACAGGTTTCATAAAATGAAGCAGTATCAAAACATTAGATTTCTTGACAGTAAACACTGGATGCTAAAAGCTAGCAAGAAATAATGTCTTAGTTCTAATAGAGGAATCATGAAATGTTTCTTTCCTCTTTTTTATAACTTTTATTAAATTTGCTCTTTGACAACTAAAAAAAAAAAAAAAAGATATCTAATAAAAGGCCAAGCATGGAAACAGAGGACAGAGGCAGGCTGATCTATGTGTTCCAAGCCAGCCAGGCCTACAGAGTGAGGTCTTAAAAACAAGTTCTAATGAAATAATTTCCCACTAAGATTTCTATACCTAGCCAAGTTATCAAATAGGAAGCATTTATGTAGAGATTTTTTTTTAAATTATGTGAATAAAAATACACCATCTATGTATATCTGTTGGTAAACTTCAGCAAAACAATCAGGGAAAGAAAAAAAAAGACAGGATTCAACACAGAAGAGAAGCAGATGGACGTTCCAAAGCCAAGGGATGACCACACCAGAAAGAGCAGGAGGAGAAAGAGAAGTTTCCAGAATTTGGGGGAAAAGAAAAACACCTCAAACTGATTGTTATAAAAGGTATCCGGACACTTACAAAAAAAACATTAACAAATGCCTAACATCTCGCACATTAGTTAGGGAAATTTTAAAATATAGATTCGTGGAAAATGAAGGAGATAAAAAAAAAAACTAGGTAAATAACTCCAAGTACATGTAGGCAGGAGCAGAATTTGTTAATCAATGAAGATACATAATGGTATAACGGTCCTGTAAAATCTCACTGTTTTAAATTGGAACTGTAATCAACTAAAGTGGAAAGGAAAGTAATCGTGGAGAAGACAAAGGAAAGAGGGACTTGAAACTGCTTCACCTGTGAGGTTCCACAAGCAGTTACCAGAGAATATGGAAGGCTGGCAAATCCAGAAAATTAGCCTGTTATTTAGAAACATGGAAATGCATGCCAGAAGACATCTCACATAACTGGGGACTCAAGAAGGGACCTGAGAAGGATGAAGTCAGACTGCATGTGGTATCACTTAGCATCTGGTGGTTTTTAAAATGTGTCTAATGAACAACCTAAAACTAGTCAGCGAGATGGCTCCATGGGTAAGGTACCTGTCCTCAAGCCCGATGAGTTCATCCTAAGACCCACAGTGGGAAGGAGAGAACCAACTCTCACAAGCCGTCCTCTGATGTCAACATGCAACACACACAAAATAAATGACTGTTAATCTTTAAGAGGATTAAAAAAAAAAAACAGACAAACACTTCTTGGTGATAGGGAATAACAAGGAATGCTGTCAAAGGAAAGAGCAGGCTCGACCAGGTGTATCTTACTGAGAGAGAAGAGAGAGGAACTGATGTAGAAATGGCACAGGAACCTTAAGAGAATCCAGCCAGAAGGAACTGCAAAGCACAGTAGCCGCACTTTTGTTTTACGTCTGCCGAAACATTTAATACATTAAGCACAAAGACCCGTGGGCTCCTGCCTCACACGCTGCCTGACAGTGTAGGAGACGTGCTTTGTGTCTGCTGATGTTAGGTGAATATCCGATAATTTAAAGGAGCTGGGCGTGGTTGTGCCCACCTTTAATCCCAGCACTCCTGGAGGCAGAGGCAGGTGGATCTTCATGAGTTGGAAGCCAGCCTGGTCTACAGAGCGAGTCCAGGACAGCCAAGGCTATACAGAGAAACCCTGTCTCAAAAACAGAAGAAGAAGAAGACGACGACGACGACATAAAGGAAGTCTGGCTCTCGGAGGACATGGGAAGAAGGGCATGGAGATGCAGTCATGTAGAGTGGCTCAACCCAAGTCCTTTTTGTCTGTATCCCCAGTGCGGCCCGTGACCTCAAGCCAGTGTGGTAGAGCTGGGGTGTGTTTGCCAGCCTCAATGCTGCTATATTTAGGAACTTAGGAACCAGAGTTCTTTTCCATGATGGCCCCAAATAAATTATTATGATAGGCCATAGGGAATCCCCAGTGAATTGCTGGGTTGACCAAAGGGGACAGAATAGTAACTGGCCATCCTGTCGTCAGAGCAAAATGCTGACTTCTGCTAAAGCTGGATGTTAGGGAGGTTATCTCAGAACATGGGAGAGACGTTCTTGTGGTAATCTCTCAAACTGCACTGAGAGAAAACGCTCTAAATATAGGTTCTCGTCAAACATCCATCACATCAATATGATTTTTTAGTAATGATTTATTTTTTATTTTATGGGCATTGCTGTTTCGCCTGCACGTCTGTCTGTGTGAGGGCGTCATATCACTTGGAGCTGGATTACAGACAGTTGTGAGCTGCCATGTGGGTGCTGCGAATTGAACTCCGGTTCGTCTGGAAGAGCAGCCAGTGCTTCAGGCCCCATTAATGTGCTTTTTTAAAGGCTCCAGCAAGGGGACATTTAAGTTGTAAAGTATGAGGTAATTGGAAAGTAGGTGTGGGGACCCATGCCTCTAATCCCAGAATTTAGAAAGCAGAGACAGACAGATCTCTGAGTGTGAGGACAGTGTGGTCTACACAGTGAGTGCCAAGCCAGCCATCGAGGGAGGGAAGAAGGGGAGAGAAGAGAGGGAGGCAAGAGACAGAAGGGGTGAAGAAAATGGGGCTAGGAGGACACACGTGCTTTAGGAAGAAATGAAAACCGAAATATGTTCTATTTTTCCGCAGACTATTAGAGTTATATGGTGGCCTTGAGACTGTCTGACATGGATGTTTCCCAAGCCTGATCATCTTATTTTTTAGTGTTTTTCTTAAAATTCATGACCCCACAGAAATTAGAGACTTAATGAGTTTTTCTGATGCATTCTAAAATAAACAGTGTTCAGAAAAAAACTCTTTATTTTACAAACCAGGTGGCATACCCTTAAAAGCTGGTTATGGGGCAATCGTCTCCAGATGGGTCTAATTAGCCCATAAAACCCTGAGCCAGATCAGCTAGATGTCCTGAAGCCCTTTCCACTTGGGTTTTTCTAAAGTGAAGGATATTTTTGAAATACAAAAAAAAAAATAAAAAAAATTAAGTACCTTATCGCTCTGGTGTCAATACTCTAACTAGGAGGGAAAAATCCAAACTTACACGTGTCTCTTGAATGAACATCAAAACAGAACTAATTTTGAAAGAGTAGGGACAAATGAGCATGGTAACAGATGGAGAGAAAGCAAGGATTTCTCATCCTAAATCAAGAAAATAATATTTTGTATTTGTTTTAAAATAAAATGCAAGTTTTTAATTTTAGCTCTTATGTTGTTTTTTTTTTTTTTCTTTTTTCGTGTAGCCAACATGAGCTTGTTTTATAATAATCAAAAGGACATATATCGTGAAGTCTCGACTTTGGAGTGAATTCAAGTAAGATTTATATATTGACCTCATAAAGGTGTTAAGATAGTAACTAACTCAAGAGTAAGGGCTATGGATCAGCCGTAGACTGTTTATCTGGTACCTACAGGTCTCTGAGGACAGCAATAAAAGGTATGAATTGTTCAAGCGTGTGTGTGTGTGTGTGTGTGTGTGTGTGTGTGTGCGTGTGTGTGTGTATGGTGTGTTTATGGGAGGTGTGTGTGTACATACTCCTGTGTTTAGGGGAGGTTGATTCTTGATTTTTGAATGGATACAATGACATTCCCACAGAGACAATAAGATTCTCACAGAATTTAAGGTCCTACTTAAAGCTCTGATCACAGAGACTGGCAAGCAGAAATTTCGGTTCTCCACTCCATCCTACAAGACCCTGGTTCCCAAAAGCAAACTGGTGAGGACAGAGTGGACCATTACACGCACCCCCATCCAAAGTCAAATCTAGGAGGCTTTTATTACCTTGGCTGTGGCTGGCCCCTTCCAGTTCAAGTACTGCTCTAGTTCTGTGCCCTTAGCCCGGGCCCTGGAGGAGTCAAACACTTTCCTCTTGGACCCTTGCATTCTGCCACAGACCGCGGAGTGTCTCTGCAGCCTGAGTGAAAGAAACATTCGTCCGCAGTGGCCGCACTTGCTCAGCTCTGGCTCCTCCGTGGAGGAGGTGGACCCTGAGGAGCCTGGCGCTGAGGAGCCTGGCGTTCCGGACGGGCTTGACGCCTGCGGTTCACTGCCCAGCTCCTCTGAAGGTGGGGAGAACTTGTCTGCTGAGTCTTGCTGTGGAATTTTGTTGTTGCTCGCCATCAGCCTTTCCCTTTTGAGCTTCTGGATTTCGTAATCAGAGAACTGGAGTGGACTGGAGTTTTCCTGGGCCTGTTCATAAGTCTGGTCCTCTCTCCCGTTTCCTCTGAACACCTCAGACCTGAGCTCCGGGGATAAACTGGGGTCGTGTGTGGTGTTCCTGTTACTAACTCTAACTCTCCCGGCAGGTGGGATCATTCTTTGTAGCTGCCTGTCTTCATTTTCCCTGGCCTCCTTCTTTTCCTTCTGGATCCTTCGAAGACCCTCCTCTGTCTTCTTCAGCTTTTCCCTTAGGAGGAGCTCCTTTCTTCGGATTTCCTTCTGTAAACTCTCCCCGGCCGCTTCCAGTCTTTGGATCTGCGACCACTCGGTCCTGTGGAGGTCTGCCATGACCTTCTCTGCCTGCACGGACGCAAACACAGACGAATTCACCCAGCTCCTCAAACCAAAGTTGCTGTCTGAAAACTCGCTGGAGTCAGGGAGTCTTGGGTAGCCATTCTGGTCGCCATCGCTGTCTGCCTCACCTGTGCTATGTGACTTCCGGTGGACCATGGGTTTCAGTGGGTATGCCCGATCCACCCCAACTCGTTTCTTCCTGAAGGGAATGAAGTCCTGGTCATTCGCTTTGGGATACCGGGGTTGAGGGCTTGACAAGTAAAACAAACCCTTTCCTTGGCCCTGGGGATTGCTTCCTGTGCCCTGCTGGCTGATTCTCACACTGTGGGGACAGGAGTGCCTGCGGGGTTTTGTGCAGATGTTCCTTTTGGGGTGAGCGGAGGCATCGTCTTTCTGCTCCGGCTCCGTGTTGCTCCAAGGCTTCTGCTGGAGAGTGTTCCTCAAATGTCCCATCGAGGACCGCTGGGAAGAGTCACTCTGTTCAAAAGGGTCACGCTTAGCTGAGTGGAGCCCTGGAGCTTCTGTTTTATTATGTGGGAACATAACGCCCACAGGCAGATGTGGAGCCAACTGGAGATCAGCCATTCAGGGCCTGGACCGAAGCCTAAGGGAGATTTAAACCAGATACATGTGAAGAATCTGTCTGGGGTTCATTCCTGGCTGCTAGGGTAAGCTGTACGTTTGGCCTACCCACGTTCCCTTTAAACGTTTCTCCGGACTGTGGTGCTGGATGTGCCGGGGCATTCTTTCAATAAGCATTTAAGGAGTGATGATCACATGCCAGACACTGCTAAGCCCGGAGGACCAAAAGGTGAACGTGACACAGGTGTTCTGCCACTGGCCTTCCTCCACACCCGTGTCTGATCTGGAGGAGGCAGAAACAGCCTTGGACGGAAGGTCGTCCGTGACAGCGCAGGCAGCCTGCTCTCGCTAGCCCCGGTTCCTGTAAACGGCAGAGGCTGCTCTGCGTCCAGCCCCGCGGTTTTCACGGGGCGAGAACAGTGGCCTGGCGACAGGGCCTGGCACAAGGCGTTCCCAGGGCTTTCCACCGCCGGAAACTACAAAGAAGCAGGTGCCTCGCCGTCAAACCCCCGTTCAAGGATGTCCTCGGAACCCTCCCTGAGCCCCGGCTTCCAGGGATAAACTCTCCAGCCCCTCGGGAGGTCGCGGTGTCTCCCCTCCTTTCCGCGTACCTGAGGCGCTCAGGGGCCGCTCCTGCTCGGGGAAAATCCCCAAGACCTAGTTTTCCACACCTGACTTCACCCAACCGCCGTCCGCGCAGGCGCTCTCCGGTCCACCTCGGTTATCCCGGTTGCCTGGGGACCGGAGCGCGGCCTCAGGGTGCGAACTTTCCGCTCCAGATGTGCGCAGGCGCAGTCCGCAGGCGGCCCGCAGCTGCTGGGGCCGGATTGGGGTGGAGTTGGGGCCACGGAGGTGGGTGCAGTCCGGTCACTTGATGCCGGGTGCCGCCAACTCTGCAGCTCAGATCGGCGGTGCCCTTGGGGAGAAGGGAGGGGTTGGACAGGTTTCCCTGGGGCTACATCAAAGAAGAGCTTGGATTTCTCAGACGATGAGGCTCCCGGACCTTAGGGTGTGCCCTCGTCTGGAGAAGAGGGGAGCCCCTGGGTGGGCTGCGGAGTTACCCCGCCCCAGGACACGGGGGTCTGCCCGGCTAGCGGGACTGGGACTGCTGCTCGCCCTTCTGAGCGCGCTCGGCTGCTGCGCCCAGGCCCCAGGTAGGGCTTGCAAGCTCCAGGCTCCGTGCTCCCGGGCTGGCTTCCCTCGAAACGCTTTGGCGCTTGCTATTAGATGTACTTTTATTTCGCTACGTGTTACCGCCCCAAGGTAGTCTCTAAAGCCAATCTAATCAGTTTGCTATTACAATGTTTTACTCTCACGTGACCGTTTCTACTCCGGGCCCAGGAATGACTCAGCCAAATGTAACAAACGATAATAAAATTAACTACTAGATCAACAATAATGACCATAACTCGATTTCGACATTAAATGATCCTCTGTAACTTTTTTACTTGAGGAGACTTTATTTGTCTTCTTCGTGCTTCGGTTCATTTGGACAAGCTGTTTGGAACAGAGAGCTCAGTGTTTCTTGTAACTACGCGGAAGATCCGTGCACGTGGGAAAAGTGGGCCGCGGTCTCGTTAATACTTGAGTATATCAGATGTCAGCTCTTATGTGCTACAAAGAAGTTCCTTGGTGGGCTCTCTAGGGCAGAAAGTCAGTCGTTTTCATTCCCGGTTGTCTCTTCTGCCTTCTCCACATTGCAGGCAGGCATTTCCCACCGACTGTGGCTGGTAAATGTAGAGCTTTCCCCCTGCCTCAGGCAACTTACGCGGCTTTCTCCTATGCATGCTTTTAAATAAGTTTCAGGACTCCGCATCTTAAGCTCTGGTTTTAAAATATGCATAATTCCTCATGCAAGACGACTTTAACTTTCCTGGCTCTGTCTCCCCTGTTAGGATCCCCCTGGTTTCTCTTGTATTTTGTTTTGTTTAGTGTTTGTTTTGAGACAGGCTCCCTCCCTATTTAGTCCATGGGTTAGCACTGGTTAGCCCTCTTGCGGATTTAATCCTCTGGCCTCAGTTGCCCCAGGCTGGGATATAGGCCTGCACACACACACACACACACACACACACACACACACACACACGGGGGGGGCGGGGAGCAGGGGGGGAGGTGTGAAGAAGGGAGATCTGTGAGTCTATGCACTGTGTGTGTGCAGTGTCTGGGGAGGCCAGAAGATGACATTGGAACCCCTGGACCTGAAGTTATGGCAACTGTGAGCCAACTAACAGAACACCTCAGTTTCTTTCTTCTTTCTTGAGTTTTGGTTGGCTTTTTTGTTTGTTTGTTTGTTTGTTTTTGTTTTTGAGACAAGGTCTCAAAATGTATCCTTGGTTGGCCTGGAACTTGCCATGTGTTCCAGGCTAGCCTTGAACTCATAGAGACCCACTTGCCCCCTGAGAGCTGGAATTAGAGAGGTGTGCCATGGGCAGGACACCTCAATCACTAACATGCCCCCTGTTATTAATTAAAAATAAGAAGATGTAGCGGGACAACCAATATTCTCTGCAAGAGGTTTATTAGAGGGGTATGGAGGAAGTGGGTATCCGGACATGGTGAGGGAAGAGAGGGGAAAAGGGAAAGGGAAAGGGCACGCAGAGAGAGAGAGAGAGAGAGAGAGAGAGAGAGAGAAGAGTGTAAAGAGAGAATGTAAGAGAGAGACCATGTGTTGGGGTGGGCCCTTTTAAGGGGGTACGGTAACCACGCCTTCCAGGTGTGGTCACCTGGCTGGCTGGAGACACATGACGTCATCATAGGTTGCTGGGCAACCCAGAAGCAGGTTGTGTTCCAAAATACTAACACCCCCACACACACCCTCTTTCTTAGCTCTCCTCCTTGTCCAGGCCCCTGTGGTCTGGCTTTTGCCCTCTCTTGTTAACTGCACAGTGTCCTTCCTAAAGCGCAGGAAGGCAAGCTTCTATCTCTGCAGCCTATTCACGTGGCAGTGTTGAGCATTTTCTCCCTAAAGACTCTCTTCTCACTACTTCCGAGTCCTCTTGGTTTCTTCTTTCTCAGCCTTGTTCCATTTATTTAAGGCCCCTGGCATTTTCACTTTCTCCTTGCTGGCCTTCTAAGTTTAGCTGTTCTCCTAATCATGTGGATGCTGTCCCAGGCAGTCTCTTACTTAGGACTTTTGTCAGATCTGAAACATGGGGTTCCACCTATGCCTAAAGTTAGCCCTGCTTAGCCATAGTCTTTTTCCAACTACCTGCCTGGTACCTCCTTGTGACAGTTTCTTAGAAGCCCCAAACTCAGTGTGACAGGACACTGGTCATCTCCCTATTCTCTGTCTGCTGTTTCCCCATGTTTCATGTCATCTCACCCTCAAAGTATCCATCTCCTCCCACCTCCACTTTTGCTATCTCTTCCAACTGACCTACAAATTCTATTGAGTTTACACCTGCCATTTTTCTCATAATAAGCTGTATCCTCTTGTTCTGCCTGTGTTTCTCGTGCAGACAGCTTCATCCTCCTCACCGTCAGCACCTGCTCCCCAAATCCACCCTTCTTGCTAGAGTCTGGACGGTGATTCTAAAACTTTCTTTCCCAGCCTTGTTAAGATATTAGCAGGGCTTGGGCTTATCAATCAGTGGTAGCATGTATACTTAGAATGTGCAAGGACCTAGGTTCCTTCCTAAGCGACACACACACACACACACACACACACACACACGCACACACCAGTGCGGGAGGGTGGAAAGGAGGGTAAGGGACAAAGAGATCACAAATCAAAAGTGCACATAGCACTTTGACAACATGTATACTAAATGGGATTGGTACTGATATTAGCTTAGCTGTTGCTCAAGAATGAAACACAAATTTACAAAGTGTGTCTTCTGAAAATTGTATATATTGGGGCTGTGGGCTAGCTCAGTCACACAAGCGCAAAGGCCTGAATCAGTCATCAGGACTCAGATTTTTAAAAGTCCAGCTTGATAGCATAGATTTGCAATCCTGCTTCTCTGAATGCATACACAGGGCTCGCTGGCCAGTCAGCCTAAACTACTGAGCAAGTTCCAGGACAGTGACAGAGCCTGTCGCAGGAAAAAAAAAGGGGGGGGGGGCTGTACCTGGAGAATGACACTCCAGGTTGTCCTCTGGTCTCCACATGTGTGTCCACGCACACACATGAACAAGAAGATACACAACAAACCTACATTATGTATATAACGGTGTAAAATGTGATGTCTTGATACAAGTACACATAGTAAAATGATTAAGTTGAGCTAATTCTTCGGATCCTATAGTGTCTCTTCCTTAGCGACTTCTTAAAAAGTTGAGCTATGTGACTTCGCC
Organism: Meriones unguiculatus; assembly: GCF_030254825.1. Taxonomy (NCBI): domain Eukaryota; kingdom Metazoa; phylum Chordata; class Mammalia; order Rodentia; family Muridae; genus Meriones; species Meriones unguiculatus. Next base: position 92,206,219 of record NC_083355.1, on the reverse strand, counting down.
ACATTCTCCAACATTAGGTGTGGACTATCTCTATAGTTCTGCCTTCCCTTAATAAATGGGGTCGATCTCAGCAGGGCTCAACCATGGCCGTGCAGCGGAAAGCAATATCTTGGGAATAAAATGTGGGCATATATTAAAAACGTTCCCCAAATGTCCTAATGTGCAGGTGGTGTTCAGAGTCCCTGCTCTCATCACAACTACTTTTACCTTGTTGCCTATTGGTACTGCCTCGTCCACAAACTAGGGAGTGACAGAAGGAAATAGTCTTGGGGGTGGACTTTGGATTGGCTGCCTGAAACTAAATCCTGGCTCCACCACTTTCTCCTCGAGATTCTGTAATTTCGGGAAAAAAGGCTGTCTTCTCCACGAGGGCTTTCTCAGTCCTTCCAGTCAGAATTAATCTCTGTGGTTCTTTGTAACACTTTCTGTCTCTGTTATAATGCTAGGCTGGTTCATGGTGAGCTCCCAGAGAACGTTTATGAAATGAATTTGCCCATTATCATGTCATTCTTTGCATGCATATTCTTTGAGGGCAAAGATTATATATATGTCTTTCATCTTTATACACCATATGGTGTTCCATCCATTTAAATACTCAGTAGGTTTGTAATCCATAGTGAAACTTACTTTAAATGAATTTCAGAGAAATGACATCAGTCGAATACAATATACTGTTTAGTGCTGTTTTCAAGTATTGCCAAGGACACCATTCAGCCCAGCTTCTTCACCTCCCAGCAGGATGGCTTTATGACTCTGAGTGGGGAGCTAGTGTAATGATGGATTTCCATAGCAACCGCTGCAAACTATCTCATCTTGCCAGGTCTACCAGCCTGACATAGTAACAAATGGAGCCCAGTGTTATGAAATGATATAATATGTACAAGCAATCCAAGAAGGAACAATAAACTCCTTCGTACACATTCTTGATCCTAAGGGTAGCTGAGTTCCAATGCATACAAGCCAGTTCTCATTTTAGCAATCCTAATCTACAAAACCTTTAGTAATTCCCTTTTTCTAAAAGATAATGCATGCGATTTGGTTATTTTGCTTATATTTATTGATTCAAACTGAGATTCCAGCACCATGAATTACTTGCCTGTGATTTCTTTCTTTCTTTCTTCCTTTCTTCCTTTCTTCCTTTCTTCCTTCCTTCCTTCCTTCCTTCCTTCCTTCCTTCCTTCCTTCCTTCCTTCCTTCCTTCTTTTTCCTTCTTTCTTTCTGCCTTATTTCCTTCCTTCCTTTCTTCCGCTATCTATCTATTTATTTATTCAAGCATAATTTTAGTAAGATAGACTCTGGGTAGCAGCTTCCAAAAATCTAGATAAAATAACTTTACCATGATGTCGAGTGCATTTATTGTCCCTTCATATCAAGTCCAAGTTATGCATGACCCAGAATTGGAAGAGAATTGAAAGAGAGACAGAGAGAGAGAGAGAGAGAGAGAGAGAAAGAGAGAGAGAAGCAGGCCAGAAAGGGGGTATGGATCTTATTTAATCGATGTATTTATTATGCTTAATATTTATTGGCTGTCTCCCACCTCGAACTCCTCCAGAGTAGGATTTTCTATTACAATCACTGATTTTATGCCAACAGCCCTTGGCACGCAGCAGTCATGTTGCTGCTTAGTTTATGAGCGGACATATTCTAAGTGTTTTGTCAATGCCTTTCTATATCCACAGGAAAATAAGAAAGGGGTACATTTAGTGACAGAAGTGGGGTTCAGAGTGGGTCAGTAGACTATCAATCCCAGGCTCCCTTCCGCAGCCTGATCCGCTTGTCCTGAAGCCCCGCCCAAGGGTGGGCTCTTGACCGAGATGCCGCCTCTGATTGGTCAGACCGCGGTGATGGGCGTGCGGGCCAAGCTTTGGCGGCTTCTTATTCCAAACTTCCGGGAGCGGCGGTTAGCGCGGGGCCGGCGGTTGAGCTGCAAGTCCTCGGGGCCGGTCGGCGGCTGGTGGGGAAGCTCCGAAAGCCCGAGTGTCCGCTGCTCGGATCATCCAAGTGTCAGTGGAGGGGATTGCGGGCCGCGAGGGGAGAGGATGGATGGCGGCCGCAGGGCCGCGAGGGTAACGGGGTCAGCAGGTGAAGGCCCCCGACTAGGGAACTCGCGTTTGCACAAGCCCACCACCCCCTTCATCCTCGCAGTTCCGGGACCCTGAGGTTCCGGAGAGGTCCCAGTGGTGACGGAGTACGGGTGTAACCCCTTCTTAGGATGACGTCTCACTTTGATGCTTTCCTGGTCTCTGACAGGTTTGAGCATGGCAGAAGGGGATACCTTGGTCTCAGTGGATTACGAAATTTTTGGGAAGGTTCAAGGGGTGTTTTTCCGCAAGTACACTCAGGTATGTGGCCTATGAGCTTGAAGAGGTGACGGACACGAGGCCTGGGTCCGACAGATGGGGACTTGGGAGAGGCTGGCTTTTGGTAGCTGCAGGGAGTTGAGCGGTAGTTGTGGCTGGAGATAAGGGATGAGGGTTGAGAATGTTTTGCAGTCTGTTAAACAGGATACAGATGCAAGGGGCCCTGGCCTTTCCAGGAGTGGTAAGGGAGCTCTAGACACCCTTCTGAGCGAGAATGCCCCTAGTGTACCCTGTTGTGCTGTCAGCAAGCCAAGTCACTTTGATAGGTCAGCTACTGTCAAGATAGAGAGGTGACATTTAGGTGGACCGATCACACCGATATAAGTTATATAATCATCCATCATACCTACCACAAGTTTATTCCTCCAGCTTCCTCTCACCACCTCAGGTTTTTGTTTTGTTTTGTTTTTGTTTTTTCCCCCACCATGGGACCCAAACCCAGGGCCTTTTGCACTCTAAGCGACTCTACCGGCTAAGCTACTTCTCCAGCCCCTCAGGTCATTCCTTTCTGTCCTTTTGTCTTTGCAAGAACACCCACCTTTTCCAATTTAAGTTTTCCTGATTAAAATACCGTATCAGACCAGGCACGGTGGCACATGCCTTAAATTCCAGCATTCCGGAGGCAGGTGGACCTCTGAGTTCGAGGCCAGCCTGGTCTACAGAGTCAGGACAGCAAAGAAAAACAGAGAAAAACGATATCTCAAAAAAACAAAAACCTTTATCCGTTCTTCTTGAATAGGTGTTGACATCGAGGGTGGTGGAGTCTGGTTTCCCCTTAATAGTAATGGGAACTACTTGAGGGATGAACGAACTTGGCCTTTCCCCATCACTAATCTCACCGGGACACAGGGGCAATCTCGACTTTCCTCCTGCCTTCAGCAGAACTATCTGGCTCATTACAGCCATCCTGATGAGTGTGACATGGCATCTCCTTGAGAATTCTTATTGTTTTAGTCCAGGCTTCAGTGTATTTATAACAACGTAAGTCACACAAGGAGTGTTCTTCAGTCACAGTAGAAGTCATGTACAAATCAGTAACTGAACACTGCAACATACACACTGAAAACCCTTAACCATTTTAACCATCTGAAAACGCACAATCCAGTAACCTCAAGTACATTCAGACATTCCTGTCCTATCACCAAAGAACATTCGCAGGTCCTCCCCCTTATTTTGAAAGACTGAGGTTCTCTAACCACCACCTCCTATTTCCCCTCCACCAGCCCCCAGCAATCATGATCCTGCTTCCCACGTATGCATATATACGAGGAGATTAGAGAACATATGGGAGTCGGTTCCCTCCTTCCATCATGTAGATTCCTGGGATCAAACTCAGGTCGTCAGGCTTGGTGGCAAGCACCCTAAACCAGGAGCCATCTTGCTGGATCTCTATCAATCTGACCACTCTAGCTAGATCATGAGTAGAATCATAGACTATTTGTCCTTTTGTGAATATCTTATTTAACTTGGCATCGTATCCTCAAGATCCATCCACATATCCTGACTCAGAGCTTCCTTTTCAAGGCTGAATAATATGCTGTATACTCTCAGGGTGGTTTTGATTTGCCTTTTCCTAATGAATAATGATGTTGAGTATCTTTATGTGTGTTTTGGCAGGCAAAAAAAGATACTATGTGACATATTTAGATAACTTTCTATTCAAATCCTTGGCCCATTTTTAAATTGAATTATTTTTTTCTTTGTGTGTGTATGCGTTTGTGTTTTATCTATTCCAAATATTATTTTGTCTCTGACCTTTTCTTTTCTCTTTTTTTTTTTGAGTTTGAAATAGGGTCTCACTATGTAGCCCTGGCTGGCCTGGAACTTAAGAGATCCACGTGCTTCTCTCCCCTGACTGCTGGGTTTAAAGGTGTGTGCCGCGATGCCCAATGCCCTTTCTCTTTTTAAAAAACTTTTATTTATGTGTGCATTTGTATGTTTGTCTGTGGGAGTATATGGCAGAGTGTGCCCACAGGCCAGAAGAGGGTGTTGGGTCCCTGGAGCTGCTGTTTCAGGCAGTTGTGAGTCACTTAATGTGGGTCCTGGGAATGAACATGGGTCCTCTGCAAGAGCAGCAGCTGTTTTTCACCACTGAGCCATCTCTCCAGCCCCTGCCTGGATACTAGTCTCTCTCTCTCTCTTTTTTAATATTATTTATTTTTATTTTCTTACATTGGTGTTTTGTCTGCATGTATGTCTGTGTGAGAGTGTCAGATCTTGGTGTTACAGATAGTTGTGAGCTGCCATGTGGATGCTGGGAATTGAACTCAGGTCCTCTGGAAGAGCAGTCAGTACTCTTAAACCACTGAGCCATCTCTCCACCCCCAGGATACTAGTCTCTTAGCAAATGTGTGATGCCAACATTTATTTTGGAGAGTTGTTTTTTTTTTTTTTTTTTTTTTCTTAACAGGGTTCTGTCAAGCATCAAATGTTTAATTTTGTTTGTTTGAGAAATTTCACTCTGTAGGCCAGGCTGGCTTCAAACTCATGGTATCCCTCCCAAGTACTGGGGCCCAGCAGAAGGATTTCCTTTTGAACTCTGAGTTTTGCTTCTTTTTTGGTGGGAGATCGGGGGACGGAGCTTGTACTTGTGATGTTGTAACTTGTACTTACAGTGATTTAAGGTCATGGAGAGTCATGCCTGTGTTTTCTCCTAAGGTTTTTCATGTCTTACTCAACGCTTTGGGGTGTTTTCTGGGGAGCAGGGGTTGTATGTTTGTTTGTTTGATATTTAGGGATAGAAAAAAAAAAAGCATGTGGGGCTCTGCCAGATGGCTTTCTTAACTCTCGTGGCCAGTGCTTTTGTGGGTGGCTATGCATTCCCTAGAGACCGAAGACTCCAGATGCCTGAGCAATGCCAGCCTCTACAGACTTCGCTCCCTCAACTTGCCAGCAGCTCATGCCCTTGCTTCTGTCTGCTGCACTTCTCTCTCAGTGCGTTTTCTTTCCGAGGATTTGGTGGACCGTACTCAGGTCATCAGCCTGCATGCCTGCTGAGCTTTCCTGTCAGCCCTACTCTTTCTCTCATGTGCTAAAGCAGAGTTCTGGATCCATAAGGAAGGGATTTTCTTTTTAGATCGAAAACAAGAACTGGTAACCATGTTCTGTAAACTGTTCTTAGAAGGTTTGGCACAGTGGTGCATATACTCATAGGCTGAAGTAGGAGGATATGGGTAAATAAATGAGCTCAAGCCCAGCCTGGGCTACAACAGCAAGATCCTACCTCAAAAGAAAAAAAGTGAAAATAAAAAATTTAAATGGACATATATAATGTTAGGTGACTATGTAAACAGAAAATGTTTTGATTGTATCTCTCTCTGTTGTTTGTGTGTGTGTGTACATGTGACCCCCATGCATGTGGAGGTCAGAGGACAATTTGTGGGAGTCACTTCTCTCCTCTCCTTCCACTATGTGCATCCTGGGGATCACACTCATGTCATGAGACTTAGTGGCAAGTGGCCTTTCCTGCCGTACCGTCTTGCCAGCCCTGGAAAATGGTTTATGAGATGGTGTAGGGTATTGGAATTTCCTTTCAGAGAAGCTCATTGGGATTTCACTTTATTCGTTGTCTTGTTAACTTTTCCTGGGGAGACAGGAATAATTGTCTATTCATACTAGACAGGGTACCAGGAACAGAGCAAACTACTGCAGGGTAGTTTGGTGAACTCTCCTTTTAACTTTGATTCCTTGAGGGGCATGGACAACTTCCAGGCGGCAACACTGTGCAATTCCCGCCCACCCCTGTCCTTCACAGGGAGAATTGGAGCGTGCTTGCATTTTGCACCAGTTCGTGAGTCCCTTGTGCACTGCTTTGTGTCCCCCCTTCCCGAGGAGGGAATGTTACTGGGGCGGATGTGAGGGGCTCGTCCAGTCATCACACTGCTATGCTTTCAGGCCCGAGGACAGAGTTCCCTAGCACTTGGGTATTCAAATCTGAATGTGAATCAGCAGTGTTATGGGGCAGAAGAGATGGCTCAGAGGTTAAGAGCACTGGCTGTTCTTCCAAAGGTCCTGAGTTCAATTCCCAGGAACCACATGGTGGCTCATAACCATCTATGAGATCTGGTGCCCTCTTCTGGCATGCAGGCATATATGCAGGCAGAATGCTGTGTACATAATAAAGCTTTAAATCTTAAAAAAAAAAAAAAATGAAAACGAGTAGAAATTACTTTAGCTGGGCATGATGTTGCATGCCTATAATCCCAGCACTCTGGGAGGCAGAGGCAGTCAGATCTCTTTGAGTTTGAGGCCAGCCTGGTCAACAAAGTGAGTCCAGGACAGCCAAGGCTACACAGAGAAAACCCTGTCCTGAAAAAACAAAAAAATAAAAATTAAAAAGGTAGAATTTAGTACACAGATAAAACCTGTTGGAAATTCCCTTCCTCAGGTGGGTCAAAATTTAGAGCGTCCTGTTCACAAGAATTCAGGTCAATCACATTTCAAATTAAAGTTGTATTTGGCTGATAGAACCTTCCTCTCAAAACTGCACAATCATGCTGATACCTATTTACCATCTATGGCGATGGAGACAGCCAACTCCTCCGGATTAGCTTGAAGCACCAGGGCGCAGTTCCACATAGTTGGCTGGGTGTGCTGTCTTCCTCAGAACCCATTCTCGGCATTCTTCTTTTATGTCTCTCCTTTGGCACTCAACATTTCATACTGTAGGTAGCCCCTGCTTTTCTTCATGCCTTCCTTTCCCTGTCCCTGAGACTGTTATTTGATGGAAATATTTTTGTTCATTAGGCAAACGTGTCTGCTTTGAACATAACTGGTTGGATGGATGCTCCATCCAGTTCCTCCTCTGAACATTTTTTTTTTCTGTGCATAAACTTTCTTTGGCATACTCCAGTAATTTCCCACGTATACTGAGTAACACTGGCATTTGCACATATAATCATGTTAGCTCCTGTACTCGTCTGTACTCCAACTCCTATTACACATCAACAACGATATAATATCCTAATTATATAATTATGTAGTAAGCTAGTTCCACTACATCACTGTCTTTCCTAAATGGTCACTTCTGCCACAACTTAATAATGAACATTGAGAAGGGGAAAAACACAGTGGTTAGTTGGGTCTTCATAAGCATGTTCAACTTTATTTTTTTTAATTAACTTTTTTTGATGCATTGGTGCTTCGCCTGCTTATATGTGTGTGTGAGGGTGTTGGAGCCCCTGGAACTGGAGTAATAAATGGTTGTGAGCTGTCACGTGGGTGCTGGGAACTGAATCCAGGTCCTCTGGAAGAGCAACCAGTGTCTTTACTCGCTGAGCCATCTGTCCAGCCCCACATTTTCAACTTTAATGTGATTATTTATTAGACAAGAGAAAAGAAACCCTAGGAGAAGGAAGGGCGGGTTTGCAAAGGTGGCTGGAGCTCTTTTGGAAGGACTTTGATGATCACGGGGTCTGTGGGCAGACCCTGCGGTAGCAGAGCATCAATACATCAGATCAGGCAACATGGCAGGCAAAAAGGCTCTCATTTAAAACTCAGAGAGGAATGGTAAGGTGGCTCAGTGGGTGGTAAAGGCACTGAGCTAATCCCTGGGACTCCCACGGTGGAAGGAAGGAGCAGACTTCTGCAAGCAGTCTTCTGACCTCCACGCTTTTGCTATGGTATGCGTGGCCCACACCCATAAAGAAGTAAACAATTGAAAGGAGGGGCATCATTAAGAAAGATAAAGGGTCCTAGGTAGGTGGCTCAGCAGCCCTTACTGTTCTTCTGAAGGACCCAAGTTTAGTTCCCAGAACACAGAGTGGTTCCTAACCAACTCTCATTCTAGCCAGGGCACCACCCACTTCTGGGCTCCATGGGAACCAGCACTCATACGTTCACATGCCACACCCTCTATATTTTTGAAAGAAAAGATGAGAGGTATCTATCAAAGCATGCTAGGAGTAGAGAGAAGGCCCACAGAGATGGGCCTTCAGTAAAATCCCCAAACAAAGGAAAATATCTGATTTTTATGTTGATACTAGAATTTGTCAGTAAGTTATTTTTAGCGATTAGGATAGCCTACAGGATAAAGGGCATGGAGGAACCAAGGACTGGACAGGATCATATACTAGGGGCCATGAGCTATGAGACTGTAACACAGCATAGCTTCTTAACTCTTGGTCTACCAAGAGAGAGCTACAGCAGAAACATGGCCTGATTTCCCCAGCTTGCCAGCCTGGTCTCTTAGAGCAGCCAGCATCTTCAAGTGGCAGAATATGATGTAACAATAAAGGCGAGTGAGAGCCTGAAAGCTCCCGGAGTGTTCAGAGGCTGCTCACAGCTGCTTCCCTTCTCTACCAAGTCTGACAGAAAGTGGGCTTTGGCTGCAGCATAAACATGTTCCTCCACAGTAAAAACAATGGCTTTGTTGCCCAGGAAATTGTGAAACACTGTGTAATCTTTAAAGAGAGAATGGATCACTTCATCTGGATTTGTTTAGGTGTGGTCCTGGCTAAAGGCACAGGGAAGGATCAAATAACTCAAAGCCTTTTCTATCTAACACACCCAGTAGATTGCTGATTAAGGAGATTAAGAGAAGAGGGTTGTGGGGGATAGCCTAGAGCAGAGTGCTTGCCTAGGTGGCATGTATGGGGCCCTAGGTAAATCCCCAGTACTGCAAAAATAAGCTCCAACCCAGGGTCTCTCCTACCTCAATTTATTTGGCTAGGCATGATGGTACAAACTCAATCCCACACCCAGAAGGCAGAGGCAGGACAGTGCCTGGAAGATGAAGGCTAGCCTGTTCTGCATGATGAATTCTGTTTCGGCCAGCCAAGGCTACATAATGAGACTGTCTCAAAAAAAGAAAAGAAATGAACAAGCTGTAAGCTCAGTACTGTCAGTCAGCCTCAGGAAATCATTTTGAAGGCATCTTTTGGGGACTTACTCTTTAGTACTTAACCACTTTTACTACATAATGGAAAATTTTAAAGAATTCAAAATGCTGAGTTTTGTAGAATGAAAAAAGGAAATACAATCAAGTGGCTAAAATCAGCCCTGAGATCCTCTTTTGTGTCTGTTTTGATTTTTCTGGACATTGTCAAATTAGTTTCAGTGGTTTGTTCTAGGCCAAGATTCTGGCCACAGATCATAGTCACACTTTTTTGTGCAATCTCACTGTATCTCTCTTTCCTTTTTCCTCCTTAGGCTGAAGGTAAAAAGCTAGGCTTGGTAGGCTGGGTCCAGAACACTGACCGGGGCACAGTGCAAGGCCAGCTGCAAGGCCCCATCTCCAAGGTGCGGAACATGCAAGAGTGGCTGAGGACAAGAGGGAGCCCTAAATCACACATCGACAGAGCAAAATTCAACAACGAGAAAGCCATTGTAAACTTGGATTTTTCAGACTTCCAAATTGTAAAGTAATGACCTGAATTTTAATTTTTTCAAAATAATCTCACTTTTTTTTTTAAATCAAGATAGAACTATTCTGTGCTCATTATTAGAATTTGTCAGTAAGTTATTTTCGTTGCCTATTGAAAGTTACTGTGTATTGCATGTATGCTGGAATACAATTGTGTACAGTTCTAACCAATAAAAACACATTAGAACCTCATGCTTACAGTGCTTTTTAAAAAATCATTAGTGAACTCTTGGGCAACATGATGCATTTAATCATAATTGTGAGAAGAAGATTTTGAGGTAAAGAGGTTTGAAAGAGAAGTGACTTTGAATCTTTAGGAGATTCCATGTGTAGTCAGATCAAATGCCATCAGGTCAGATGCTATGGTACACCACTGCTGCTTTTCAGTCTTTTGGAACATCTACTGTCATTCCTTTTCCAAGAGTTAGAAATTCACGCTTGGCAGCTATGGGCAGGACTGCCCCCTTCTCGCATTTATATGCTGAAACCCTAACCCAAGTACCAATCGTATTGGACTTCAGACACAAGTGTCCACAAAAGATCATTTGAAGACAGCCAGCCACACCCAAGAGGAAATGCTGGCTGACGCCTTAAGCTCAGACTTGTCCCAGAACTGGAAAAAAAAAAAAAACTGACTTAAGCCACCCAGCCTGTGGCCTTTTGTCATGAAACCCTGGCAGACTGAATAATGAGAATTTTGCTTCATAGGCTCCAGAAGTCTGATTTGATTTGGTTAGTAATTAAACAAATATATGCCTATTTTTAAAAATTTGTCATAAGTTCCATTAAAGGGAAGAGAGGTGGCCTGGAGGGATAGCTCAGCAGTTAAGAGCCCTGGCTGCTCTTTGGAGGTCCTGAATTCCCAGCACCCACATGAGGGCTCACACCGGCTATGTCTGTAGACCCATCTGATTGGATGCCCTCTTCTGGTGTGCAGATAAGAACCCATACACACAAAATACATGTATCTTTTAAAAAGGGTTTCAGGGCCCAGGGGAGGAAATTTCAATGATGGAGACGGAAGGCGAAGACTGAGGATTGCCTAATAGTCGCCAAATCGTTGTGCTCTGCTCTCCTTCGTTTGGAAAAAGCATTAGTGGTACTGGGAAGACAGCCAAACCGTACAAACGAACGTAGAAGGGACGCCTTGGGTCACGATTTGCAAATTAAGAGAGTTGAGCTGGTCCGTGTGGCGTGCACACCTTTAATCCCAGCGCTTGGGAGGCAGAGTTGGGTGGTTCTCTGTGAGTTCGAGGCTAGCCTGGTCTACAAAGTGAGTCCCAGGGCTGTTACACAGAAAAATCATGCCTTGAAGGAAAGAGAGAGAGAGAGAGAGAGAGAGAGAGAGAGAGAGAGAGAGAGAGAGAGAGAGAGAGGGAGAGAGACCGTGTGCGTGTGTTGGGCTTCTCAGCCTTTTCCAGCTCCCTACAGCATTAATTTTAAGAACGCCGCGCATTCATTCTCTGAATAGCTGCTTGCCACCGGGACACTGCGGTTTACCTTCTAGTGAACAAAGACTAAGGAAGCAATTAAATTATATGTCGAGCTAAATATTCGAATATGCAAAGGAGACGACAAAGAGAAAGGAAACAAAGTTAAATCGACCAGAAACAGCCTTTCACCCCATCCCAAAAGAGACTAAAGCGCGAGAACGCATAGAAACGAACCAGGTGCAGGGATGCTCAGCCGGGCCACCTCGGCGCCTGCGCACTGAGGCGCGCTCGCGCGGCGTCTCGGGAGCGCATGCTCCGGAGCGCGCGTCCGGCGTCCGAGGTGGTTGGTCGGTGAGAGCTGGTGGAGGAGATCCGGGGTGAAGGGGGGTAGCACGTGGTGAAGTGTGGTCCCGGGAGCCCGTCTAACGCCGGGAGGGCAGTGGTGACTGCCGCGGGCCTGTCTGGCAGAGCGCGGGGTCCCCCGGAGTGGCGGGCGGGTGGACTGCGCAGGCGCGGGCCTGCCTCCACGGACCGACTAACCCCCAGGACCGCGGTGTAATCAGTGAACATTCCCCCCGTTTGCCAGCGACTGCTAAGTTCGTTGTCTTAGAAAGCAGTCGTAGCCCAGGTTTTTCCCAAAAAGACAGCCCTGCCACCGGCCACGCCGTTAGCCTATGGGGAAGGAAGTGAGACCTTTAACCACCTAGACTCTTAGGGTTTGTTTGTACCTACAGGAAACCCTGAAATCAGGTTTCGACCACCCCACACCGTCCATTAGTGTTGCCAGTCTTGGTTCTGAGGACTATATAAAGGCCTAGAGTGTCGAGACCAAAGAATATGAGTAATAAGGGCTTTTCTGAAAGCTAGCAAGCAACGCTGGAGCACGGTTTAAATATCAAAGAAATTTTACCTGTTCCCATCCCCTGCCTCTTCCTCGGGAAGTAATCGTGACATGCTAATAGCTTAATGTGTCTCCCGGATACGTCTGACTTTCAGATTTTGCCCTATTGTTTTACCTTTCTGTTTACAGTGTCTTAGCACATCCAAAGTTTTTTTTTCCTAAAAGCCATGGCTATTGTGTAATGTATAAATATTATGAAACTAGCTTGGACTTTTTTCATTAATAATTTCTAACTAATATTTCTTAGCTGAATTTAATTTAGGCATCTGTTTTTAGTGAAGTGCTCAGAATTTTGAATTGTGTCTTTATGGGTCAACATCAGGTGTAATTATGATTTTGCTTTAGGGCATTCACTTTAGGAACAGTGAAACATTATAAAATTATGAATGCTTCTTTGGAATTGAAGTCCGTTATGCCAGGCGTGAGTTTTATGCACTGTCTAGAAACCAGAAGTATACTTCTGTTTCATATTTTGGTTTAAGATTTACCTCAAACTGTCGTTCTTCATAGTAGTTGGAAGAAGTGATGATGCTATATGACTGAGGTTTGATAGGGAATGTGTTTTGTTTTCCTTGTAGTTGGTTATTTCCAGGCAGAGAAGGAAGCCAGTGCCTGGCGATCTCTCCACATGTCTACCTGCCATGATTAAGTGTTTGTCAGATGAAGTACAAGCCAAGTTGCGCTCGGGTTTAGCGATAAGCTCCTTAGGCCAGTGTGTTGAGGAACTTGCCTTCAACAGTATTGATGCTGAAGCAACATGTGTGGCCATCAGAGTGAATATGGAAACCTTCCAAGTTCAAGTGGTAGACAATGGATTTGGGATGGCGGGTGAAGACATCGCGAAGGTGGGAAACCGGTATTTTACCAGCAAATGCGACTCAATACAGGACTTGGAGAACCCAAGGTATTATGGTTTCCGAGGAGAGGCCTTGGCAAGTATAGCCGACATGGCTAGTGCTATGGAAATTTCATCCAAGAAAAACAGGACGATGAAAACCTTTGTGAAAGTGTTTCAGAACGGAAAAGCCCTAAATGCTTGTGAAGCTGATTTGACCAGACCAAGTGTGGGGACGACAGTAACAGTCTATAACCTATTTTACCAGTTACCTGTGAGGAGGAAAAGCATGGATCCCAGGCTAGAGTTTGAGAAAGTCAGGCGGAGGATAGAAGCTCTCTCACTCATGCACCCATCGATTTCTTTCTCTCTGAGGAATGATGTTTCTGGTTCCACGGTTCTGCAGCTCCCTAAAACCAAAGACACATGTTCTCGATTTTGTCAAATTTATGGATTGGGCAAGTCTCAGAAGTTAAGAGAAATACATTTTAAATACAAGGAATTTGAGTTTAGTGGCTACATCAGCTCCGAAGCACACTATAATAAGAATATGCAGTTTTTGTTTGTGAACAGAAGACTAGTTTTAAGAACAAAGTTGCATAAACTCATTGACTTTTTATTAAGAAAAGAAAGTATTATATGCAGGCAAAAGAATGGCTCTGCCAGTAGGCAAATGAATTCAAGTCCTCGGCATCGTTCTGCCTCGGAACTCCATGGCATATATGTAATCAATGTGGAATGCCAGTTCTGTGAATATGATGTGTGCTTGGAGCCAGCCAAAACGCTGATTGAGTTTCAGAACTGGGATAGCCTGTTGGTGTGTATTCAGGAAGGAGTAAAGAAGTTTTTAAAGCAAGAAAAATTATTTGTTGAATTATCAGGTGAAGATATTAAGGAATTTAATGAAGATAATGGTTTCAGTTTGTTTGGTGCTACCCTTCAGACACATGTGTCCACTCTGGAGAAGTGTGACCAAAGCAGTTTCCAGGAAGCATGTAGTAATATTTTGGATTCCTATGAAATGTTTAATATGCAGTCAAAAGCTGTAAAAAGAATAGCTACTATAGGAAATAAAAACACACAGAATTCTGGGGATTCAGATGCTACCAGAAAAAAAACAGACTCATTGTACACTTATGGATCGGATGGCCTGGGCCACAGTAAGATGGTAGAGTCATCGTTACACAAGGACAGTGTCTGTTTAGAAGCAAGGATGTTGGAAGAGGTAGTCAGAGCATCAGACTCCGGAGAAGATGAGAAATGTAAGACATCCTTCTTGGAACACAGGACTTCAGGAAGTCCAAAAATGTTTTCAGGCCCTATTCAGACATGTCATCTCTTTGAGGAGAGTGAGGCAGATCTAGAAATACAGAAAATAAGTCCTACTGTTAATGTCCTGTCTGCCAACATCCCCCCAAATAGTGACATTCAGAGTCAACTAGAGAAATTTAAAGATGCTCCTGAAGTGGGGTGCCAACCTCTGCCTTTTGAGACAACGTTATTAAGAGTACAGAGTACTCAGAGGAAGAAGGAGAGAAAAAGGGAGCCTAGTAGTCATGAAAGAGTAAATGTTTTTAGTTATGGACAAGTTAAGTTATGCTCCACTGGCTTTATAACTCATGTTGTACAAAATGAGCACACAAACTCAACTGAAACAGAACATCCATTTAAAAATTATGTTCGACCTGGTCCTGTAAGTGCCCAAGAAACATTTGGAAATAGAACACACCATGCAACTGAGACTCCAGACAGCAACGATTTAACAAGCCCTCCAAGTGAAGAGTCCACTCAGCTGCCCAGCAAAAGGTTTTGCACAACAAATAGAGGTTATGGGACAGAGAACAAACCAGGAGCAACAGATGAGGACTGGTCCCTTTCTCAGGAAGGTGGTAAAGGATCACACACAGATCACATGTTGCCCGATACATCTTCCTTCCCATGGCAGAGATGCGTGTCCCGTGGTTGTAAGAAAACAGACAAGATGATGGGCCCCTGCAAACACACAGTCCATAGGAAGCTAAGCTTACGTTCACGAGTAGGATCTTTGGAGAAGTTTAAGAGGCAATATGGAAAGGTCAGCAATTCTTCAGGTACAGAAGAGGAAAACAGCACTGAAGTCGGGACCCACCTCGATCCTCAAGTCGAGCCTGACTTTCTACTGAAAGACAAGAGCCGCTTAGCTATGTCTGGTGGTTGTAAGATCACTACTGTGGAGCACAGTGATTCATATGGTACCTGTCAACCAGTAAGTCACGGCCTGTACTCAGAGGAAATTCCATTTTCCAAAGGAGATCACTTAGACCAGATGCCTCACTGGAGGGAAAGTCCTATTACCCTGGCAGAATTAGCTCACTGTAACAGAAAACCTTCAGGTGTTGAGAAGTCCTCTGAGTCACTGGCTTCTAAATTATCCAGACTGAAAGGTTCTGAAAGAGACGTGCAAACCGTGGAGATGACAGGTCATATTAATGCACTTCCAGATTCAGATCCCACTTGGAAAGATAACAGCCAGTGCCCTGGGCTAGACTTAGATTTTTGTGAGTTATTAAAAAATAAGCATGAAAAAGGAGAGAGTGACATGCTCCTAATGCCAGATTCTGCCACCCAGGGTGATTCCATCAATAAAAACAGGACAGTACATCCTAACAATAAAATGGATGATACAGAGAAGCCAGAAACTCTTTTGCTGTTACCTGGTAATGATTCTGAAATCAGCAAAGATTCAGATGTTCTCTTCAGAGCTTCAGAACAACATAAAGGAAATCCTGAGTCTCCCAGTAGAATGATAGCAAGTCAGGTAGAAGATACCACTGACAGCCAAGATGAAACTTACTCCCAGAGTGATGACTTTAAGACAAGATTTTGTTCCAAAAGTGAAGAATCAAATACATGCTCTGTGGACTGGCTGCAACATTTTGATGTAACCCTGGGCAGAATGGTTTACATCAATAGACGGACAGGACTTAGCACTTTTGTTGCTCCTACCGAAGACACTCAAACTGCTTGTACTAAAGACCTGACAACTGTGGCTGTGGACGTCCTGCTTAGGAATGGTAAGTATGCAGTATTCACTGGCATGAAATGTTTTTGAAAAAGAGAATAATGGCCAAAGAGCACCATGATCGTTGTTCACAGAGATGACCTCAGCAGACAGCATTAGAAGGCAGTTTTTATTGTTTTGTTTTGGAGGTTTTTTTTTCAAACCTATACTGTGTTAAAGGCTTATGGAGATTCTCTGGGTCTAAATATAAAAATTTAGTGAAGACCGGTAAAGAATGCATTTAAGAAAATGTGTGTATAAGAGAGGGGGAAGCTCCCTCTTTATAAAATAAAATGGTATACTGTTGATGGCTAAAAAGAGGCCCACAGTACTTCCCTTTCCTGTTTCCCTTTCTTCCCATATACTTTTAGAAGTGTCTATAGAGTCATGACTGCTTCTGTTTGTGGCTACCAGCCTAAGACCTTAACTTAAAAGTTTCCAGCACGATTTATAGGTCAGTACAGTGGGATTTTATAAGCTTCCCCGAGAGAGTAAGATTTCTCAACATTATTCAAAATGTAGGCTAGATAGGTGCCTGCATAACTATGTTTTTCAAATGTACTCTAATATCAAGCCACTTGACATGTTTCTGACATAAGAAGCTGATAATAACGTGGCTGTCAGGTCACACCACAAGGCAACTCTAGAGCCTGCTCTAGGACTCTGGGTTCTCAGGTTTCCGGCAACATTAAAAGTGACATTGTTTTGGCAGTCTGTTGAGAGCCAGATGTTGGGAGACTAAAGCTGATTCCCATCTGGCTATAATCTTGGCTTTCACTGGTAGGATAAACATTAAATATGCACCCCTGTTAAAAGTCTCGAATGCTGTAAAAGAATGTAAATTGTATGAATATAATTGCAAATTATAATGTCTCCTTAGGATAAATATTTCTAGTTGGAGGCCCTGATTTACTTAAGGTTAAATAAATCTTTTAGTTTTCAATGTTTTCCAAATCTTTTTCCTTATGGAAAAAAATCACTATTGTAACTTCTAGAGAATTTAATATGAGGAGAAACCCCTTTACTTCAATATTGCTCTTGAGACTATCCAGTTGCTCTTCAGGCATCTTATGTGCTTTTCAGCCGAGGTTGCATGTACTGGTTTGTATGTGCTGAGTGCTTATCAGAGAGGACCGTCTAAGGCCGCAGCACCTCATCTTCCTGAACATAACTGCTTCTGATACAGTGCCAACAAATAACTGGATCATGGTCAGCCGAGGGGTGGTTGTTGCCAAAACAGAGGGGCGGGGGGACCTCAGCTGCCACATCCAGCATAAACATCTGCCCCTGTTAAGTAGGTGTAGATGTTGAAACTACTTCAGTCCACTTAACCATCTGGGTACCATATCTTGTGAACTTGGGAGAGCTGTGTTAAGTCAGGTTCCAAATGAAAAATAATTTTGATATCCAGTCAAGTTCGTTGAAAAGATGGCCCCGCATACCCCCCCTTCACATGAAAGGGATCTTTACAGTGGTACAGCAGGACATGGTGGACCCACACATGAAAATGTACACATGCAATACATCACTAAGGGATGTGTTAAAGCTCCATTAATTTTAGCACTTGAAGGTGGAGGCAGGAGGTCACCATCAGGTACATCTCAAGGCCAGCTGAGCTACATGGAACCAAAAATTTTAGTATTTAAAGGTAAATTTAGAATGTCATATCCCTAATCCATAGGCTTTTTTTCTTTAAAAATATCTTCTTTTTCCAGTGAGGGCCTTCCCCACATCAGTTAAATACTTTACCAATTAGGGACAGTCCCCACTTAATGTCCTTATTATGGCTTATACAGCTTTTTCTTAGCTAATCTCTTGCTTTAGTTTTGCCTAACAGGCTTGTCTTTTCAAGTAATATTTTTATTATGTGCTCCCATCCCTGTGTTAAATTTTTATTTGCTGTGTTTGAGTGGTTTACCTGTGTGTATGTCTCTGCACCATGTGCGAGCCTCATGCCCATGGCGGCCGGGAGAGGGCATCAAATCCCATGGAACTATAGTTGCAGCCACCATATGGGTGCTGGGAATTGAACCCAGGTCCTCTGGGACTGCCACTGAGCCATCTTTTCAGGCCCCATGTCCCCCTCACCTTTTAAACTATTTCTTCAGCGTTGTTTCCAAGACTCACATTTGCTCTTCCTTCAAAAGAATGGATTGATTTTAGACTTTCTTCCCTGATTTGTGTCTTAACAGAGTACCTTTTGTCCACTCATTCATCTTTGTGCATATTCATTCAGCATCTGTGGGCTGTTACACTGTGGCAGGTGTTGTCGCGTTGGAAATGGTCCAACTTGCCAGCATTTCAGTCTGTTAGGGCTACCTGTGTAATACAGTGAAATCATATTTATAGTAGAGACATAGATTGTGGATAAGGGACACAAAAGTTGGGAATCTGTGAGGGCTGCAGCAAGTTCTGGGTGATCATTAAGTTTACCTGTGTGTCTGAAGAGGCGTTCCTGTGTAAGCATACCTTGGAAGGTATTTGGCAGCCACCACCCCACCTTTATCTGCCGGATTCCACTATCTGCACCATTTACTCAAGGGAGGACCATGAAAAATGTCTCCAGACATTGCCGAATGTGCCCCAGCCCTGTAAAAGGACCACCCTTCTGCCATTGAGGGTCACGTTCATGAATAAAAAGACAGTGCGTTAATGTAAGTAGGTTAGCAGATCATTTCATTGAAACTTGTGATTTTATGTTGGGTAGTGATGGTGCATGCCTTCAACCCCAGTACTTGGGAGGCAGAGTCAGGCAGATCTCTGGATTCCAGCCTGGTCTACAGAGTGAGTTCTTGGACAGCCAGAGCTACACACAGAAACTCTCTCTCAAAAAACAAACAAAAAAAAGAAACTTGGGATTTTCTGTGTAGTGTTTAGTAGTCTGCCTTATGCCTTTTTTTAGTTTTTAGAGAAAGATTTATATAATTTTAATAGTTTATTTGTTGAGTTCAAATTTGTAGGTTTTTCTTTTTTGTTTAGGGTTTCAGTACAGGTGTCATCCTTTTAGAAGCGATCTTGTTCTTCCTTTCCTCCCAAGATCTCAGGAAGAGAGGACTACGCTGAAACAGAGTAACAGAGGTGAGGGCAGTAGCAGAGGCTGGGACCCAGGACGCACCGTCCTGCTCGGTGCAGGAGAAGAAACAGGGCCGAATTCTGAAGCTTGATCAGCGCCAGCTGTGCCTCCGGAGCCAGGCATTCCCCACAGCTCTGTTTAGCAGCAGAACTAAGTAATTCAGTACATGTATTTAAGCCAGAAATTGCTTTTCCAGGCTGGAGCTCCGTGCTGGGTGATTATGCATAGGCTATGGTGTTTGTGATTGGGAAATGTTTCTTATTTTTAAAGATTGAATTTCTCCATATTTCAGTAGTTTGATCTTTGTAAAATTCTTTGAAAAAAGCTAAAGAAATTACTGGGTTGTTGTTTCTTAAAATAGAGTAATTATATTTTTAATGAAAGGCAACAAGGAAATTTGAACTATCGTATTCTCTGAACACATATTTGGAATATTCTTTTATTTTAAGACTCAGTTATTTGTGTTTCATGTATATGGATGTTTTTGCCTGCATGGATGTCTGTGTGCCATGTGCATGCAGTGCCCTTGGCCAGAGGAGGCCTTCATGTTCTCTGGAACTGGAGTTACAAATGGTTGTGAGCCACCACGTGGGTGCTAGGAACCAGACCTGGGTCCTCTGCAAGAGCAGCAGGCCCTCTTAACAAATGAGCCACCTCTCCAGCCCCTGAAACACTGTTGAAGACAACTCGGAGAAAAACTGTCAGATGGGACAGTCATGATACTAGTTTCAAAAGTAGCATTAAGGCTGGTTATAATGTGTCCAATCTTTGGTCTTGAGGCTGTAGCAAGGGGGAAAAGACATTCAGCCTCTTCTGGGGTCTTGATAGCAGCTGTTCCCCTTTGTCCTAGATGCTGTGGATGCTGCTGTTGTCAGTGAATCACTTCAGTCTTTATTTTCAGAATGGAACAATCCAGTGTTCGCCCGTTACCCAGAGGTAGGTCTACAGGACTTTTTCTTTGCCTGTTTCTAAATTTGAACTTCACTTAAGCTGGATATGGGCATATGAGTATATGAATTTGTGGATACGAATGGAAAATAGGCAGATTCCCAGATGATTTACTTGGAAATTAGTGTTTAAGGTAGAGAGGAGAAGTCAGCCTTTTGGAAAGGTGGGGAATTTTGGATTAAACATACATATTCAGGGTGAAGAGTGAATGTGTTTGTCCTGTCTTACAGGGTGGTGATCGTAACTGTTACCATTTGATAAAATATCATCTCATCTGCAGGAACAGCTCTGTGTGTCCTAGCACTGCTCTTTCTGTGGCGTGCTGTCACAGCGTGTACTGAGTGTGGGGATGAGCGTGGGTCACAGACAAGCTTTTGACTACTGATTCTTCACTTAAGATGCCTGGAAGAACTTAATCATGGAGCATAAACAGATTGTTCTGAAGTAATGCTGGCTTTGTCAGTGCTTATAAAAATGTATTTAATTGAGACGGCTTATCCTTAGAGCCGTTGAATCTCTAGGTTTTCTATATCCATCCTATCTCTAGCAGGCTATATGAATAATGTTTGTTTGGTTTGGGCTTTATTTTTTGCAGTGCTAGGAATGAAAACTAGAGCCTCGCATATGCTAGGCAGTGCTCTACCACTGACCTGTGTATTCCACACCCTGAAAAATGAGGATTTTAAAGAAGTTTGAAATGATTGGTAAAACAGTTTCACAGACATTAAAAATTAAGTTATGTCTTTACTGGGTCTTTCTAGGTTGCTGTTGATGTCAGCAGTGGCCAGGCTGAGAGCTTAGCAGTTAAAATTCACAACGTGCTGTATCCCTACCGCTTCACCAAAGAGATGATTCACTCAGTACAGGTAAAAATCAACGCTGAAATCTGTGTAATGATTAAGCTAGACTAACATTTGTGAAACTGAATCTTGGTTTTGTTTTATCTTTGGTTTTCTAAGACAGGTTTTTAACCCTGGCTGTCCTGGAACTTGCTTTGTAGACCAGGCTGGCCTCAAACTCAGATATCTGCCTGCCTTTGCTTCCCAAGTGCTGGGATTAAAGATCTGTGCTATCACGCCCGGCTCACTAATTTTTTTTTTTTTTTAATGAGATTGTATTAGTAAAGGCATGTTGTATTAGTCAGGCTTCTCTAGAGGAACAGAACTGATGGAATGAATATGTATATGAAATATATATATATATGTATGTGTGTATATATATATATGAAACATACATACATATGAAATATATATATACGTATATATGTACATATATATAAAACATGTATTATTTTAAAGGGATTTACTAGAATAGCTTTCAAGTTGTGGTCCAGCTGGTCTAACAATGAATGTTTCCCAATGAAAGATTCAAGAATATAGTAGTTGTTCAGTCTACAAGGCTAGATGTCTCAGCTGGTTGTTAGTTTATGGCAGAATCCTGAAGAAGTAGGCTGTAATGCCAGTGAAGGAATGGACTTGCCAGCAAAAGTGAGGGCAAGCAAGCAAAGAAAGCAAGCCTCCTGTGTCCTTTATATAGACTGCCAGCAGAAGGTGTGGCCCAGATTAAAGGTGAACCTTCTCACCTCAAAAGATCTGAACTAAAAAGTGGGTGTTCCGAGTTCAAATGGTTTAATTAAGAAAAAAAAAATCCTTCACAGGTGTACCAGCCTCTTGGGTTTTAGTTAATTCCAGGTACAGTCAAGTTGTCAACCAAGACTAGCCGTCAGACGTGGGTTTCTTTGCTTTTAATCTGACTGGAACCTTAAATTGTTATTATTTATTTTTATTTTCACATTATCATTATTCTTTTTCTTTTATTTTTCAAGACAGGGTCTGTAGGGTCGTTCTGTAGACCAGGCTGGTCTCTAACACCACCACTGCCCAGCGGGAACCTTGAATTTTTATCATCAGAAAAAAAAAATGTAGATTAATTTTAATAGCAAAGAAGAATGCCTTTACTAGTACAAGCATGTTTGCAGGGGATGAATAATATCAGGACTGTTAACATTTCTGCAAAGAATTATATTTGGATTTTATATTTAATAGCAATATAAAAAATTATAAATTAACATTGTCCTTAAATGTGCAAAAATACCCACTTTTAAGTGACACTCTGTATGAGGCTGAAGCTAAGGAAGCCATAGACTGGGAAGTTCATTAACAAAAGGGACCCCTGTCTTTTGTCCTTTTCTGCTGTGTTCTCTATACTGTTTTGACTGTTGTAGTCTCCTTGCCTTCGGATTTTAAAATAAACTAGAATATTAAGCAGTGCTAGGTGAACTCCTACACAGATGGTGACCTGGGATGAGAGCAAGAGAGAAGTTATCCAGAAAGAAACTTCACATGGATAGAGAGGAGCCCCACAGTCTAAAGCTGCTGGGGGCTTCTGCTGCTGCTATAGACTAGCTCTTCCAGAATGGCTTTCTTGCTTTTCACAGCTGAGGATTTGTATTTTAGACCATGCATGATGGTGCACACCTTTGATCCCAGCACCTGGAGGCACAGACAGTAGGATTTCTGTTAGATGGAGGCCAGCCTGGTCTACCTAGAGAGTCCCAAGCCAAGCAGCCTCCACCTTGAGACAGTGTCTCAAGGTGGAGACACTGTTAAAAAGTTAAAAAGATAACTGCATTGTTTTGATTCTGTTGGTTAGTAGTCTCTGGTCATACTGTGACAGAGTGTCTCTGCTGGAATCATCACAGAAAGACTCCATGTCCTCCACCCGCCTACTCGCCCATCCTTTTATCTTTCTCAGCAAGCTCACGTGTGCCATAGAGCAGGCATTCAGGCTTGGTGGTGTACACCATCACCAATGGAGCCGTCTAGCTGTCTCCTCCATGGGGTCTGGGCTGTGGGTGTTCGCATGGCAGCATGTCTTTTTCCTTGATGCAGATAGCCTTTGCTAAGCTTTGGTGAGTGTCACATTATTTATCTCAATGAATGGCAGGTTCTCCAGCAAGTGGATAACAAGTTTATTGCCTGTTTAATGAGCACAAGAATGGAAGAAAATGGCAAAGCAGGTGAGCATGGAGTTTTGCTTCATTAAATAGCTGTCTGGTGGTGTGGTAATCGCCTTTTAGAGTTCCTGTGGGATACTCTTGTGGGATACATCAACTTGAAATTGTAATTTCAGTGATTTAAACAGATAAGGAGAAACTAGCCTTAAGAAAAATCTGAAACAAGGTTTAAAGACATAAATTTTAAGCACACTGACACACACCCATATGAATAAGATACACATTTAGCTTTTGGTCTTTTGAGATAGCCCAGGGTTGCCTCACACTCCTTATGATCCCAATGCCTCCACTTGACTGCTGGGATGACCCAGGCCTATGCCACACCACACCTGGTTAAACTATTAATAGTAGTCACCTTGGAAGTGAAAATGAAGGTGGGCAAAGGGAGAATTTCATCTTCTCCTTTAAACTATCTTACATTGTCCATTTTTTAATGTTTGCAGGGGCGGGGGGAGTGTGGGGCCAGCGGTAACTTCAGGTTCCTTCCTCCATCACTTTCCGTCGTTTTTAAGACAAGGTTTGTTGTAAACCTGGGGCCTGCTGCTTGCGCTGTGTGTGCTGGACTGGCTGCCAGCAATACCCTGCCTCATCTGCCTCTCACCATTGTTGCAGTTAAGGTGTGGACCACCACATTCAGGTTTTTATGTGGACACTAGGATCCACGTTTACATCTTCACGCTTGCATAGCAAGTATTTATCACGGAGCTCTCAACCTACCCTTTAATGTCGTGTATGTATGTATGCACAGGTGCTCGCCTACACATAGGAGATCAAAGAATATCCTGGGCTGTCATGTTCAGGGGTGCCATCCATCTCCTTTGAGAAAGGATTTCTAATTTGCCACCAGTTAGGCAAAGACTGGCCCATGAGCCCCCAGAGATCTTCATGTCTCCACCTCTAAGACTCTGACTCAAGTCCTTATCAAGTGTTTTATCCATTGAGCCATCCCCAGCTCCTTTCACAGCGTTTTCATCTACAGTAATAAGTTTATATAAATGTATAAAATGTGTTCTGCTAGGTTTATCAAGAGTGCTTACACAGAAGCAGGAGTCTGGAGAGATGGCTTAGCTGTGAAGAGCACTAGCTTTTCTCCCAGAGGACCTGGATAGGATTCCAGCCTCCATATGGTGGCTTACAGCTGTCTGTAACTCAAGTCCTAGGGGATCTGACACTCTTTCCTGGCCTCCCTGAGCACCAGGCATGCATATAGTCAGGCAAAACACCCAGACACATGATTTTTTTTTTTTTAAACAGAATCAGTTCTGACGTAAATTAAATCATTCAACAAATACTGTTTGAATGCATTGTGTTTGCTAGGGACTGAACCAGACCCTAAGGGCACAATAATAGGAAAAAAATAGTCAGAAAAAGCAGATAATCACAAAAACACATAAAATTTTAACAGTAGGTCTTAACAGAGAAATAGAAGATGGTGTAAAAACTGACATTAAAAATTTTGATTTTGTCTGGGAGGTCAGCAGACATAAAGTGAGCCTGGAGTTTGAGCGTGTCAAGTAAGACAGTGAATAAGTGACTTGTAATTCCCTCTTTGTCAGGTGGCAGCAGGGCAGTAAGCCTGGAGGTGAAGCTGGGAAGGAAGTAGTAGCCAGGTGTTAAATGTAGCTTCAAGCTTTAGTCTGTCTCAGCACTAGCTGGAAACAATTAGGCGTTTCCTATTCTTTTGTTTGTTTTTGGAATGCTGTCTAGTTGTATCGTGTGTTTAGAAGGACTGTTCTAGTTGCAGTATGGAGAATGGACTGAGTTCAGGTAGAGTTCTGCGAACTCCACAGAGACAGTTAAGAAGATATTGCAGCATCTAAGAAATAAGGATTACCTAGGATCACGGTAGAAGAAGAAGTGAAGGCTTTAGTACTGAGTGTGGGGTTGTGTGAAACAGTCCAGTAGTCAGAAGACCAAGGCAGGAGGCCTGACACTAGTGCAAGGCTAGATAATGTAGCCTGGGCTACCATGGGTGACCTCATCTCAAATAAACAACAGAAATGTGGATGTACTGGGAAAGCAGGAGATAAAGTCAAGGGTTTGGTGGTGGATTGTTATGGGAGAGGCATATCAAAGAACTCCTAGTTTTTTGACCTCCATGGCCAAATGGATGGTGTTACAGGACCAGATTAGAGCTGGAGCAGGCTGGGAGGATAAAAATCACAAGTTTAATCTAAATTCTCTTTGAAATGTTCAAGAGGAATGCGTTTGGCTAGTGCAGGGATGGACTAACCCCCTGACCTGGTGATAGAACTTGAATTGTCAGCCTAAAGTTGGTTATTGGTGGTGTAAGTTTTATCACTTAGAAATGTGAAGAGTGAGGAAAAGCCCTGAATCGGGCATAATTTTAACATGTAGCAGTTGAATAGAAAGGCACGCCAACAGAAGAGAAGAAGGAATAGCTAGAAAAACAGAAAATAGGCAGTTGTACTGCACCCAGGACCGCAGACGAGCCTCCGCTGTTGTTTGCGAAGGTCGGGGGTACCTTACCGTTCTGTGACAGTGCAGACTTGGCATTGAGAGCCACGCTGTCTGAGGGCAGAGACGGGGCAGAGCCATTGCTGCTGTGGGGAAATCTGAGACCTGGAAGGGAGTGACCAGCCGAGAGTCAGAGGAGATTTTAGATGAAGATTTTGAGTGCAATTACAGTTGTCTGTCTGCTTCTGTGGTCTTGCTTTCCTTGGTTTCAGTTACCCACAGTCAACCAAGGTCAGAATATTAAGTGGAAAATTCCAGAAATGAGCAACTTATAGGTTTTAAATTTCACCCTGCTCTGAGAAGTATGATGAAATCTATCGTCTCACTGTGGCCCGCCAAGCTACAAATTACTCCTTTGTCCAGTGTGTTCATGCTGTGTACCTTTGTTGCCTATTAGTCAACAGCTGGCATACACTACCAAATTGCCTGTGCAGTCAGCATCACGCTGCTTATGTTCCAAGAAACTGTTACACTTAATCATGGCGCCGAGTGCAATAGAAATGGTGTTAGCAGTTTTATTCCACCATACTGTTGTAAGTGTATTATTATTTATTTCTATAGTGTTAGGAATGCTATACAAGCACTCTGTCACTGGGCTACACCCCAGCCCTGTTCTTCATTATTATTGGTTATTGTTAGTTTCTTGCTGTACCTAACATTTAAAAAAAATATTTAATTTTATTTTATATACATTAGAATGAAGGTGTCAGATCCCTTCAAATTGGCGTTATAGACAGTTATGAGCTGCTGTGTGGGTGCTGGGAATTGAACCCAGATCTTTGGAAGAACAGACAGTGCTCTTAACCACTGAGCCATCTCTTCAGCCTCTGGACCGAACTTATAAGTTAAACTTTATCATAGATTTAAAGATCTAGAAAGATCAACTGTTCTAGGTTTAGTTCAAGGTTTTGTAAAGGAGTTGTTTCTCTCCTACCACTGTGTGGGTCCTGGGGATTGAATTTGGGTCTTCAGGCTTGGCAGCAAATGTCTGACCCACTGAACCTTCTCTCCAGCCCACAAAAAGCTCTGGTATGTATGTGGGTGTGATCAAAATACATTGTATAAACGTATGCAATTCTCAAAGAATAATAAAAAGATTTAACATACTATGTTAGAATATGGATAAGGAAAGAAAAAACAAAAATCCCAAATCCACATCCTTTGTTTCCACTTATTTACTATCTGCTTAACTTTGAAAACATCAATAAGAGGCTAAATAAACATTATTTCTGTGGTTAAATAAACTAACCTAAGACCGTAAGTGTGATTGACTGACTACTAACATGCATTTCTTAATTATCCTAAACAGTTTATAATAGTAGCTTTCAAGGACTAGAACTTTATATGTTGTAGTAAATTAAAAACTAAGAGTATCATGGTGTTTTTATCTAACCTGCTATCACAAATAATAAGAGATAGACACCTGTTAGATTTATAATTGCCTTATTTACCTTGAGCCAGGCAGAAATTTTACCTACACTGTCTCAATATCCTCACCAGCCATCTCCCAGCCCCCATCCAATGCCATCCTCCTTCACCATCCTCATCTGAACAACCTTCCATCCACAATCCTGTGGTACTTGCTTATATTCTTCATCTGAGCCTTTTCGCACCGTTATTGGAGCCCTTTCTCCCAGTCCACATAGTTCCTTCTCTACCTAACCCATTGTGGCATCCTCCTTCCTCCTCTCTTCTTGTCCATCTGTCTGATTCCTGTGATTCTCTCCATACGCCCCATGATTCTCATGATTCTTCCACCTCAAAAGCCTGGGAACCTTGCCATGCCTACCGCATTCTACCCAGATATAGACTGCTTAATGAACCAATCAGGTATAATATTTTAGGCAGGTTTATACAAACAAGGATGGGTGTATCCAGCGGGCAGTAACCAGATCTTGAATGCCAGTAATGAACATTAGACCAACCTCCAACGCATCACCTCTAATAAATGTGTAATTCTAGAGTCAGCCTCTTCAGAACTCAAGGCAAAAACCCATTGAAACATTGTACACTATGTTAGCCATTGTAATTGAGGCCAGGTTTTTATATATTAATTTTTTTATTAATTACAATTTATTCGCTTTGTATCCCAGCTGCAGCCCCCCCCATCCCTTCCCAATCCCACCTTCCCTCCTTCTTCTCCATTGCCCCTCCCCCAGCCACTGATAAGGGAGGTCCTCCTCCCCTTCCATCTGACCCTAGCCTATCAGGTCTCATCGGGACTGGCTGCATTGTCTTCCTTTGTAACCTGGTCAGGCTGCTCCCCCATTAGGGGGAGGTAATCAAAGAGCCAGCCACTGAGTTCATGTCAGAGATAGTTCCTGTTCCCCTTGCTAGGGAACCCACTTGAACACTGAGCTTTGTAAGCACATTTTCCAAGCATAACAATGTCATCAGAGCCCTCTTATCAGAGGCTCATCTGTGCTCAGGATTTCTGGGTTTCTGTTTGGGCCTGGCTTCTGCATCCTCTAGCTGTTTTCTGACTAGTCTTAAAGAGCCAGGCTGCCTGCCTTGACCAACCTTGACCAACCCTACAGGAAGGCATGGTCCTCCGTACAGGGAGTACAGGGACCTATTCTGCCTCCTTTGCTGGTAGCTCAGGGACTCTGTCAACCACCCAGCTCTGGCTGTAGGCCCTGTGCTGGCTCATGCAGCAGTAGGTGCCCTTTAGGCTGGTATGCTCCCATGATCCGCTGCCTGTCCTGAGCCCATGTGCACTGCTAGGCTAGGTAGACACTTCTGGCCTCCGCCCACTCTGGGCCTGCAGCAGCCTCTTGGCTCCTGAGCAGCAAGGCTCAGAAGGGCTCAGAAGGGTCACAAGCACCACAGGACTGGAACAGGGCAACCCACTGCAGGTCTGGCCGCACTGTGTATACTGCATTTCGCACAGCAGCTCTGAAAAGCTTCTCAGAGAGAGGCTTGCCTGAGGCTCTGGTTCCCCGCTCTTTCTTAGAGGGACTTGGCCTCCTCGCTTGGCCTCTCTGCAGTTTCCCATGTGGCCAGTTGGACTTAACTGTTCCACTCACAGAGCAGCATTCTAGTTTTTCCCGCCTAGTACTCCAGACTTCTCTCAGGCCTTAAACTTGGATTCTGTGTCTCATGTTGGGCATTAACTAAAACAGGATTTTCTTTGAGACCCCCTACTCCTGAATAATGGCATGGAGACCTTTTATATTTATTTTAAGCAAGTGGCACTATAGCTAGGCAGATTCTCAGATACTTTAATCTAAATATTCTGGCCTGGCCCACGTCCCACCACAGGCCTGTCTATCTTCGTCTCTAGTGTTTGCTCCTGCTGCTTCCTCCGTGTCTGGTGGGCAACTTTTCCCCTTGAGATTCCTTCCCAGAGTTCCTGTCTGTGCCAGAAGTCCTTCCTTCTTGCTTGCCTCAGCTGTTGGCTGCTCAGCTCTTTATTTAACCAATCAAGAAGAGATAGAGAGCAATGCTTACAAAATACAGAGGCAGGAAATGCTTCATAAAAATGACAGGCCATAGGGAAATCAGCATTTGAATAATACAGAGACAATCTTTATAAAGTATACAACAAGTGCACCCCTTATCCCTGGGAAGAAGTCAGGCATGAATTTGAAGCTAGTCACAGCACACTCACAGTCTAGAGAAGAGAAAGGAGCACAGGCATGCCCATCTGCTCAGCGGCGTTATCCACCCAGGCTTGGTGCCTCCTACTTCCAGGCAGTGTAATCAAGACAGTCCTCTACATACATATGCACAGGCCAGCCTGCTCTGTGTAGATTGAGACCTTTTTCTGTGATTTTACACTGTGTCCAGGTGACAACTAAAATTGTCACAGTGTCATAGAATAATGTTTCATCTTTTAATAGAAATAGGGGAAAATTCAAGAGAAGACCTTTTATCTCTATATAATTAACAACAATAAACTTTAATCTGTTGGCCAAAAAATAATACAAATGCAGCTTTTAAAGGGTATAATAATGTCATGTAGAATTGTCCTACCTGTGAGATTTCCCTGTAGGTTTGACTTCCAAACCCTTTGCCTCCTTGCTTGTGCTTGAAAATCTGAAGCCCTGATCTTAGAAGTGAGGCCTGTTGGGGGTGGAGAGATGACTCAGGGGTTAGCAGTGCATACTCCTCCTCAAGATTTCTGTCTCCAATACCCTCTTCAAGAGGCTCACAGCTACCTGTGGCTCTACCTCAAAGGGAATCCAACACCAGTGGCTTCTTGGACACCTGCACTCATGTGCATACATGTGCCCATGCACCAGCATATAGACACACAAATACGCATAATTCAAAATATTTTTAATTAAAAATTTTATTTTATTTTACTTAAAAATGTTTGTTTGTATTAGAGTTTCCCCTGCATGTATGCATGTGTGTCACATGTGAACAGTACATGTGGATATCATGTGGCCTTGAATTTGCTGGAACTGGAGTTACAAACAGTTGTGAATTCCATGTACATGCTGAAAATCAAACCCAGGTCCTCTGGAACAAGTGTTCTTAACTGCTGAAGCATCTCTCCAGCCCCCATAACATTTTTTAGAGGGGGGCCAGTAAACAAGATCATCCGGGAGTTAGGATTACAGAGGCTGGGCCCCATTGTTGACCTCTTGCCCCGCATTGAGTATGTTCCCAGGTGACAGATGCACCCAGGGAAAGCTTGGGAAGCCCCAGGCGAAAACAGCGACAATTGTAGCCTACGAGTAGACACAGTGAGGGTCTGTTTCTCTGCAGCCAGGGAAGTAATGGTTTTACATCCTTACATGGTTAGGAAAAAACAAAGAAGACTTCTTGACACAGCCACATTCTATGCAGTTACTTCAGTGTCCATAAATAAAGTTTTATCGGAACATGGCTATAGTGGCACAGATTGTCTGTGGCTGCTATGGCTCAAAATAAATAGTTGAGTAGTCATGACAGCTTCATGTGGCCTAGAAAGCATAAAATATTTCCTTTCTGCCTCTTTGTGGAAAAAATGTCCAGGCCTCTGATCTAAAGTGAACAAGTACATTCTTCTTGAGTTTCAGAGCAGCTTGCAAATCAAAATCCACTGATTATAAAGTATACAGTGCATTATCTAATGATTCTTCCTTGTAGTAAAGTTGAATTAATAAAGCCAAGTCTGTATTGAATATTTAAAAATTTAACCTTCTTTTCTAAAATTAAATATTGGTGACTCAAAGAGTTTTTCACCAGGGAGGAATTTGGTAATTATTGATAAATTCAGTTGTTGTTGTCTTTAATATAGAGTATAGTTGAGTTGGATGTGATAGCACACACTTTTAATCCCAACACTTTGGAGGCACAGGCAAGTGGATCTCTGTGAGCTCAAGACCAGTCTGGCCCACACAGGAAGTTCCAGGCCTGTTGGGAGTCTATAACAAGACCCAGTCTCAAAACAAAACCAAAAAAGTACAATTGTATATCTTATGTGTATATCATTAAATGGATTAAATAAATTATGATTCTTTTCATCTTGAGATGGAAACTTCAATAATCCTGGATGGTTTTGTAGGTGGAAACCTGCTAGTCTTGGTGGACCAGCACGCTGCCCATGAGCGCATTCGTTTGGAACAGCTCATTACTGGTAAGCACCTACCTACAGCTAGAGGAGGCTTACGACTCCAGCACAGGTAACATGCCTCCAAGAGTTCTCACATGACTGTGAGGAAGGATGCATTTTACCCAGTCTGAAAACCAGCAGAAGGTTGCAGTAGTTTGCTTTACTATTTCAAACATGTGGCTCTGATGGACTTGGTCAAAGGAGTATTTCCTATATATTTACTTTCCACCCAGACCTACAAGAGGACTGAGCTAGTTTACACTGATACTCAGCACAAATGTAAGCTCTCGCTGCTGTGCTCTTCACTGCTCTGCTCTGTCACTGCTCTGCTCTGTCACTGCTGTGCTCTCACTTCTCTCCTCTCTCACTGCTGTGCTCTCACTGCTGTGCTCTCACTGCTGTGCTCTCTCACTGCTCTCCTCTCTCACTGCTGTGCTCTCTCACTGCTCTCCTCTCTCACTGCTGTGCTCTCTCACTGCTGTGCTCTCTCACTGCTGTGCTCTCTCACTGCTGTGCTCTCTCACTGCTCTCCTCTCTCACTGCTCTCCTCTCTCACTGCTGTGCTCTCACTGCCGTGCTCTCACTGCTGTGCTCTCTCACTGCTGTGCTCTCTCACTGCCGTGCTCTCTCACTGCTGTGCTCTCTCACTGCTGTGCTCTCTCACTGCTGTGCTCTCTCACTGCTGTGCTCTCTCAATGCTCTGCTCTCTCACTGCTGTGCTCTCTCACTGCTGTGCTCTCTCACTGCTGTGCTCTCTCACTGCTGTGCTCTCTCACTGCTCTGCTCTCTCACTGCTCTGCTCTCTCACTGCTCTCCTCTCTCACTGCTCTGCTCTCTCACTGCTCTGCTCTCTCACTGCTCTCCTCTCTCACTGCTCTCCTCTCTCACTGCTCTCCTCTCTCACTGCTCTGCTCTCACTGCTGTGCTCTCTCACTGCTGTGCTCTCTCACTGCTCTGCTCTCTCACTGCTCTGCTCTCTCACTGCTCTCCTCTCTCACTGCTGTGCTCTCTCACTGCTCTCCTCTCTCACTGCTCTGCTCTCACTGCTCTGCTCTTACTGCTGTGCTGTCACTGTTGTGCACTCTCACAGCCTTCCCCACAATTCACAGGTCTCAAATAATGCTTTTATTTTAAAATATCATTTATTTGGGGACAGGTAGTATGATCAACTTGATGTAATTCTAAAAAGTACAAAAGAAAATATAACAGAGCATTCTTTCGTCCTGTGCTCTCCTCATTCCATCGTATTTCTTTTCTCAGGGGCAGCTACTATCAATACTGTTTAAATGTATCTTTTCAAAGTGACTGGCTTTTTGATTTTAAAAAAAAATCTCTGTCATTGTGAGGCATTTGTCTTCACCAAGTGATAAATACCAATAAATAGCTGGCCATGGTGGACATACGCCTGTAATCCCAGCACTCAGGAACGCAGAGGCAGGCGGATCTCTTTGAGTTCAAGGCCAGCCTGGTCTACAAAGTGAGTCCAGGAACAGCCAAGGCTACACAGAGAAACCTTGTCTTGAAAAACAAACAAACAAACCAATAAATAAATGACAGTTTCTCTGTGGTTCAGGCAGGCCTTAAATGCTCCAAAGTATGTGCCACTACACCCTTATTTAAATTACCAGGAAAATCTTGATTCCTATGATAAGATAATGGACAGCCTTAATGTCAAGAATTAGGTGATAATCCAGGGAGATTTTTATGAACTGGAATAGCAATAATGTCACCACCATTTTCTTTTGTCTTCTAAAATGAAGGCCCAGGAGTTTGGAAAGATACAGTAAAATACAGCGGGAGAAAAACGACTAACTTTGAGTTAGGGCTTAAATTGTGAGCTTAAATTGTTACTCCTTTGCTGGGTGACATACAGTGGTTTGAGAAATGTGTAGGTTGTGGTGCTGGTCAGCAGTTTCACAGTATCCAGAGGATAGTTGCTAAGTCTCGCTGAGCCGCTAACAAATCAATCACCATTTCAGTTCACTAAATATTAAGCTGATATTTGTTGCTCAAGTGTCCTGATTTCATGGTAATTTGGTACAAACCTATCTTCACAAAGAGCACATTAAATGGAGGCCTTCTACACTGAGCTCTCAATGGTCAGAAGGCTGATGACTGCAAGAAACGAACTGGCTGTACAAAACTGTGAGATTTTGCATAAAAAGTATCAGAGGAAGAAAGGAAGATCAAGAAGCTTGGTCTTTCCATGGCTTTTCCAAGATCATAACAGTTATTGAAGTGGTTGGTCGTGATGTGCAGCAGTTAAGGATTGGCAAAGAATCTCAGGCTAACGAGGTCATCAAAAATAGTTTGAAATGCAAGAAATGAACAAGTAAAAATTTGGGTTCATTACAAACAAACTTACAGGTCAGTGAGAAGGCTTAGCTGGCAAACACTTGCAGAGCAAGCTGACAGCCTGAATTCAATCCCCATCATCCTCATCCACATAAAGATGGACAGAGAGAACTGATCCTCAAAAGCTGTCCTGTGATCTCCAGATGTGGGCCGTGGCACACAAAGTAATAAAATAATAATAATAATAAATAGTATCAGGCTGGAGGGATGGCTCAGAAGTTAAAAGCACTTGCTGCTCTTGCAGAAGATCCAGGTTTAATTCCCAGCACCAAAATGATAGCTCACAACTCTGTGTAACTCCAGTTCCATGGGTTCTGATGCTCTCTCCTGGCTACTGTGGGTACCAGGAACACACATGGTACACAGACATACATGCAGGCAAAATACCCATATACATAACTTTTTAAAATTAAATTATATTTTTAAAAAATTCATACCCAGACTTATTTGCTACATAGGGGCTACACCATTTGAAAATAATACTGGCTAATTCTTTTCAAAGACTGAGAAACCTTTCTGAAGGAGCCAAGAAATCCTCTTGACTTACAGCATTATATAGATTATATAGACATTATGCCACATTATATACATATCTGTATCAGTACCACACATATTAACGATAGGAGCACTGCCTTGTTGATCTGGATGTAAGAGGTAAGTCTTCTATTTCTTGTTTTGGAAAACTGCTAAAATGAGTCAAGTGGCTGGCTACCCCTTAGCTTACTGCCAGAATCCAAACTGTAGAAACAAACACTGAGCACACTACTTAGTTCTAGAGAACTCTTAGCATGGCTGTGCCTCAGCAAGCATCCTTTTAACTGAACCCAAAAGCCCTCCCTTCTTATTCTTGTCTCATTGTTCTTTCTTCCAATAGACTCCTATGAGAAGCAAGCGCCACAAAGCTCTGGTCGGAAGAAATTACTGTCTTCCACAATAATTCCTCCACTAGCAATCACAGTGTCAGAGGAACAGAGGAGACTCTTACGGTCAGTAACGTTGTGAAGACATGGTGCAGGCCATACAAAGCTTTACAAAGCTTTGTGAGGTTTCTGCATCCATTCCTTTTTTTTTCTTTCTTTCTTTTTAGAGAAGGAAACCGAGACAGGAGTGTTGCATGGCTTACCCAAGGACTTAACAGTTAGCAGGGGAGCAGGCTCCAAGCCTGTCTTCTGACCCCAAAAGCCATTCTTCCTGTTGTAGCATAGATCCTGAGTATAGGATAGAATTTCCCGGGTAATTTTTTCCAGCAGTTGGTTTAGAATACACTTCTCATTCTTGGAAGAGCCAAGTGTTTATGCTGCAGTGTTTCTGAAAGCAAAGTCAGGGTAGTAATTGCTTCCATTCTTCTTGTCTTGGTTCATTCTAGACTCTTCATTACCATAATCTTATTAGCAAGAAGCAAAACACTGGGATGCCAGGGTGGGGCCAGTCCTGGAGCAAGTCACAGGATAAGACACTCCCCTACTTCTGGGCAGCGTAAATTTTTGAAAATGAAAAGACTGTCAGTTCATTTCAGGTTTGGTATCCACCGCTGCCAATACAGCTTTTTTCCCTAGAGCATAATTTACTTACTTACTGCCACTAACACATCCCCAAGCAGGACTCCTCAGTTCTTGGGGCTGTTAATTACCTCCTCTTTTAACAGTAATTCAAAACATTTTCAGACCTTTTCTTTGAGCCAGACTCCTTTAAATGCAGGCAGAAAGTTAGTTCCTTAGTGAAGAATGAAACTTGAGAATAAGATTTAGAAGCAAATTGGTCCCTGCAATAGAAGAACAAAAGGAAAAAAAGGTAGTATACAGTAGTCCTTCCTTGTATGTGATGGATTTGTTCTAAAACCCCAGTAGATACCTGCAAACAGCAGTACTGATCCCTGTAAAACCCTTGTGTTCCCTGTAGACGATCCCCTTGTAGCACAGCTAACCGCATGTCCTACCTATAGCGTCTCCACATTGCGCCATGGTCGGTCTTTCATATTTTGTGCCTCCTTTGCATTGCTAATGTGTTTTGGGGACATTATGAACTAAAGTAAGGATTGCTTGAGCATAAAAACTGCAGTACTGGGCTGGAGGGATGGCGAGATGCTTAAGAGCCCTTGCTGCTTTTGCAGAGGACCCAGGTGTGGGCTCTAGCAACCACATGGAGTCTCACAGCCGACAGTAACTCGTTGCAGAGGATCCAGTGCCCTCTTCTGGACTCCACAGGTGCCATGCAAGCACGTGGCACACACACATGCAGGCTAATCATACACATCAGATATAAATATAATAGATAAATGCTTTCTTTAAAGCTGTCATCCTGGGTAGTCTGAAGATGAAGGGATCAGCAGGTGTGTAGCATGTACGGTGTGGGTGACCTGGACAAAGGGTGCTTCGGTGGGACAGCTTGACATGTTATCATACTTCTCAGCAGCATGCAGTTTAAAGTTTATGGCTGGGGATGTAGCTCAGTGGCAGACCATATGTTTAACATGTGCAGGGTCCCAGTTCATTCCCCAAAAGAAAGAAAGAAAAAAGGTTACTTCTGGCATTTTCCATTTATTTTTTTGGATCACAGTCAACCACAAGTAACTGAATTCTTAGAAAGTGTAACTGTGAGTGAGAATTACTGTAATTGAAAAGGAAATTTGATAATAAAACCCTAAACACATATAAACATAAGGAAAACAATATGACTTCCAAAGGTCATGGGAGTTTTTGAAAGCTATTGAGTGTTTGGAGAAGCACTGAAGTGAGTGAAGTCTTGATTTTACATCTGGGGCTGTCTCCTTAGGTCTTACCACAAACACTTAGAAGATCTGGGCCTTGAGTTGCTCTTTCCAGACGCCAGTGATGCTTTGATCCTTGTGGGAAAAGTGCCGCTCTGCTTTGTAGAAAGAGAAGCCAATGAACTTCGGAGAGGAAGATCTACTGTGACGAAGAGCATTGTGGAGGTGAGAGACGTCTTCCAGTGTTCGGGAAATGGCTGAGTGCCACTAACTTCAGTGTTTGGCTTTAGTCAGCACACGTTTGTGTTATGTTCAGTGTGCCAGGCGCTAGGAACTTTAGAGAGGACTCAGCTCACAGTAAGGAGGAAGGAGAGTTAGGTACAATAGAGTGGAGTGTGGAGAGTTGAGGTGTGTTTGGAAAGTGTGCCCCAAAGCTACTCAGGTGGCACCTGGCACAGGAGGCTGAGGAGTGAGGAAGCAGGGGAAGGCTAACTAGGGTTTCACAGTGAGGCTTGGGGGCGGGGGCTGGAGGGATGGCTTAGAAGTGAAGAGCACTTGCTGCTCTTGCAGAGACCTGGGTTCTGTTCCCAGCACCGAAGTGTTGGCCCACAACTATCAGTAACTCCAATTCCAGGGCCTCTAGTGCCCTTTTCTGTCCTTCACAGCCACCAGGCACACATGTGATGCACATACATACATTTAGGCAAAGCAGTCAGAGGCAGCTAGATGGCTCAGCAGGTAAAGGTGCCGTGGCCCCGTCTGACCTGAGTTCAATCCTCAGAACCTAGATGGTAGAATGAGAAAACTGACTCCCTCAGGTTATCCGCTGACCTCCAAGTACACACCATGGCATTGTATGTGCATGCATGAATGTACACATAGACATGCACATAAAAACAATGAAATAAAATAAAACACAAAAATTAGAAGATAGACAGTGGCTAAGCTAGGGTAGACGTGCAAGTCTGGGAAAGGCTGGAAGCAGGTGCGCAGTTAAGGCTAGTGTACTGGTTGAAGATTGACTAAGAAGTAGTGGGAATGGAGAGGAGCGACAGATTTGACAGCTGGATGCGAGGCAGACTCCAGAAGATCTGATGCAGAAACAGCACAAAACAATAAAGGAGGAAGATACATGACAGTGATCCCAAGAGTTGCAGCTTGAAGACAGGACGGTGATGCTGCTGAAGAGGTAGCAGTAAAGAGCGGCCTGCCTGCTGGGGTGGTGATTGCGACCTCAGCACAGATGGTACCTTCAGGTAGGGATGGCCAGGGGCCTGGCAGACTACAGCTCTTGCTGCCTAGAAAAGAAATCTAG
Organism: Meriones unguiculatus; assembly: GCF_030254825.1. Lineage (NCBI taxonomy): Eukaryota > Metazoa > Chordata > Mammalia > Rodentia > Muridae > Meriones > Meriones unguiculatus. The sequence goes on along the minus strand of NC_083355.1, from coordinate 92,168,850 downwards.
ACTGTACCTATCTGTTGGCAGTAATGGCATGCACACTTGGGTACTACTGGAAGGTGAAGAAGGACCAGGAGCCAGTGAGACTGACAAGGAAAATAAGCGTGAGAGGGGAAGAGCAGAAGGCAGAGCTTGTAGAACACACCGCTGAGGATGAGTGGAAGGCCAAGGAAGTGACACTGAAAAGTAGCCAGAAGATGAGCGACAATACTGAGGGAGGGAGACTCTAGGAAGGTAACGTCGTCTAAACTAAGTGAAGCTGCGAGCAAGAGGAAATAGTCACAGTGGCCGCAAGGAAAGCCTGAGCACTCGGAGTTACCGAAAGCTTGGTTGGTCTTCTGAGTCTTCCCACTGGGATGACAGGACTGACGCCTAATAACTCTCAACTCTGGCCAACCTGGTGTCATACATCTATAATTCTGGCACTCAGGAAGCTGAGGAAAGGGGATTACAAGCTTGAAGCTAGCCTGACCTACATAATTCTAGGCCAACTAGCCAATTATGGGTTGCGCAGGGCAGTCCTCTCTGTCTCTCTGTCTCTCTGTCTCTCTGGCTGTCTGTCTCAAACAAAACCTTCAAGGCTGCGGATGCAGGTCCATGGTAGGTCGAGTGCTTGCCTACCATGTACAAAGCCCTTGCCCTTCCACAACACTGAAGAAAAAGAGACCAAAGCCTCCGGCTGTCAGGAGGAGCTGGGTGGCTGGGTAGTGGCTGCAGGGCAGCAGTTTGGGTTTGCGTGCGCAGGACAGAGACTGCAGGACATTCTGTCCTAAGACAGAAGGACTTGAGGGCGTTTGCCGCGGAGGGTGCCAGGCCAGCCTTTATGGTACCTTTGCCTCCCCCTTCCAAGTTGGCAGTTGGTGAGAAGCCTCGGCTTCACTTTCCGCAGAGCTCTCTGCTGCCCACAGAGCTCATTTCTTCACAGACTTCTGCTCTGGATTTGGATTCGAATTGTGTTGAATCCAAAAGATAGGATCTGTGAGAATCTTACTGTAATTCAATACCTAAAGTTTTAACCAGAAAATTATAATAAAAACTCCTGAAGTGACTTCAAAAACAGCTCTTAAAGAGCTTACTTCAAAGCTTACGGTTTCAGGAAATTTGATTACGTTAAGTTCGGCTGGTAGGCAGATCCGTTGATTTTGGAAGAAGTTGGAGCAATTCAGTGTTGAGACAGGTAACTTCATGAATCCTAGCAATCAACAGTCATTGATACATTCTCCTTCTTTTCCTCAGACAGGGTTCTCTGTGTAACAGCCCTGGCCACCTGCTGGGATCAAAGGCCTGCACCACCATGCTTGGCATGACTGGGCCTTTTTAACATTATTAAACCATCTACACTAACTGAAATAAGAAATGAGCTGAAAATGAGACCCTTCTTGCTTTTTGCAGGCTTACAACTGTGATGTGCAGCCCACTCACCCATACAGCAGAGAGGAGTTAGGCTGGATTTGCACTGGGTCAGGTTTTAAGTGTTTACAGTGTAGTGTCTTGCACCTTGGTAATTATGTGCATTTATAAAGCTTTTCAGACTAGAGCATATGGAGAAGAGGAGAATGTTTGATTTCATTTTGAAGTTTCAAAAAGAATTATCCTTCTGTAATCTTATGAAGCTGATTTATAGCTATTACCAGAAGTAATAAATCCTGTATTTTGTTTAAAAAAATTATTAAATGTACCATGCCTTGAAACTGTTTTGTTGTTGTTGTTGTTTCGTTTTGTTTTGTTTTTTGCCTCCAGAAGCTAAACAAATTGACAATATTAAGTAGTATCAGCTTTAATTAAAATTTTTCATTCTAGCCAGTGGTACACGCCTTTAATCCCAGCACTGGGGAGACAGAGGCAGGCAGATTTGAGTTTGAGCCTAGCTTGGTCTATAGAGTGAGTTCCAGGAGAGCCAGAGCTACTCAGAGAAACCATGTCTCAAGATTAATTAATTTTAAAATTTTACTGTGGGTGTGTGGGTATCAGGCAACAAATCTTTCCTTCCACCCTAGGAATCCTGGGGTGCCTTTACCTGGTGAGCCATCCCACTGGCCCTAGGTTTTAATTTATTTTGTAAATAAAGGAGTGTAGACAGATTTGGGCAGGAAGATGACAAGTTCAAGACCAGGTTGGGCTTCATAGCAAGAGTGTATTGAAGGGGAAAAAAGTCTCTATAAGGCCAAAAATGCACAAGGGAGGAGAAGCTTCTGAGACGTGTTTTGGAAAATAAGCCTTTTAATTTGACAAGCATGGAGGCAAACACCTATACGCATAACATTAAAATAAAACTAAATCTTAAAAATGAGCTTACAAAGTAACATTTTTCTCTGGCATTTTCATACTTTCTTTAGGTTGATTGCCCCCTGACCTCCTTCCCATCTACCTGCTCTCCCTTCTCCCCGCTGTATCCTTTTTACTTTAATATTTCCTGTATTCTGTTGTCCTTTGTCCCCTTCCCCTCAAAGCTGCTCTGTCTCAGGAGCTTTTTGCTGGTTTGTAGCCTCTGCCCACCTAGATACACATCATTAACAAATGGAACCTGAGATCTGCACATGAGAGATGACATAGACCGCTTGTCTTTGTGAGCCTAGGTTACCTCGCTTGGTATGTTTCCTCCTTCTGATTGTCTGTTCATCTGTTACTGGCTATCTCGTCTGGTTCCACTCTCTTCCATGTGAAAGAACAGCAGTGGACATGGATGAGCAGCACCTCCATGGGAGGGTATGGAGTCCTTTGGGCACATGCCCACCAGTGGGACAGCTGGCTTATGCGGTAGTTGTATTTGAGCTTTTTGAGAAGACTTCACAAGGATTTTTGTAGCGGCTGCTGTAGTTCACATTCCCATCAACAACCGATGAGAGTTCCTTCTACAGCACATCCTTGCTAGGACTTGTCATTTGTTCTCTTTCTTCCTTTGTTTTGTTTTTTGTTTTTGTTTTGTTTTATTGGGTGTTTATTGGTTTTGGTTTTTTGGTTTTGGTTTTGGCTTTCCAGAGGCAAAGTTTCTTTGTGTAGTCCTGGATGTCCTGGAACTCTCTCTGTAGACCAGGCTGGTCTTAAACTTGGAGATTTACCTCTGCCTCCCAATTGCTGGGATTAAAGGCATGTACTACTACCATCTGGCTTTTTGTATTTAATTTACTTTTGTTTTTCAATTATTGTAATTCTGACTAGAGTGAGATGGAATCTCAAAGAAGGTTTAATTTTCATTGTCTGATGGCTAGGAACACTGAACACTTAAAAATATTTATTGACCATTTATATTTCTTTTGAGAATTGTCTGTTCAGTTCATTAGCCCAACTATTGATTGGCAGTTTTGTCTGTGTGTGTAAGTGTTTAATTTGTTGCTCTTAATTTATTCTAAATGTTAACCTCTTGTATTAGTGGCAAAGATTTTCCTCACCTGTAGGCTCTCTGTTCCCTCTGTTGATAGTTTCTTTTGCTGCGCATTTGCTTTTTGATTTCATGTCATCACATTTCTTAATTGTTGGGGTTATTTCCTGTGTCACTGAGGATGTTTTTAAATGCTAAAAGGGCAAGTACAACAGAACAGTAGATTCATGCCTATTTTCCTTTTGGCTTTATAGGAATTTATTCGAGAACAAGTGGAGGTAAGCTTTTCTCTTATTTGGGGATGTCATACTGAAGTGTCACACACAAAGGCTTCATTATCTCGTTTCCCTTTTATTAATAATGTAGCTGCTCCAGACCACAGGAGGCATCCAAGGGACATTGCCGCTGACTGTCCAGAAGGTATTGGCCTCCCAGGCTTGTCATGGTAAGAGCCTGCACATCAGCTAGATTCCTGGATGTGTATAGCACTGGCAATGGGAGTGATTGTGTAGGAGGCAAGATGTCCTTTTCTGCTCACCTTTTACAGAGTATAATTAGGTCAAGAAACTGAATCTACCTTAAGAATTACTTTTGAAAGTAGAACAGTAATGGAACTCAGGTGCAGACTGCCTAACAAAGCAGAATGGGCCCTACAGGAGGTTCTCAGAGTCAGGCCCTGAGTAAGCCTGGGGCTCCTCACGGCATGCAGAAGCAGCCTTGGCAGAGCCACAAAGGCCAGGAGTAAATTCCTCTCATGAGGAGCAGCCAAGAGTACCAAGAAATTAGGCTGGAAATAAAGACCAGACGCTTAGAAGGTTCCACAGAGAACGTTGGAGCTGGCAGGGAAAACGGGTCTAGTGAGGGGTCTTGGGTGGGGATGTGATGAGTGAAGGACATGGCATTGCGGGACTCCGATTAGGGAAGTGATGGCTTCAGAACCTCCTGCAATTGTTATCTGACCCACTGACTCCCCCGTTTTAGTCCTCCTTTCAGCCTTCTCACCTCGGCCTCTCCCAGCTTACTCTGCCCCTGCAAATCCAGTGTCCTTTGCCCCTCTACCCTGTTTTCCCACCTGCTGCATCTTCGGTGTCTTCAGAGTCTAACTGGATGTCTCCACTGCCTCTCTTCTTGCCAGAAGTGACGACCCCTCTACCTAGTCCTCACATCCCTTCTGGCTCCTGCTCAAGTAATCGTTCTCTTAGCACCCACAGGAATCCTTGTTAATTGTTTGGATTTGTTTTCAGGCATGGTCTTGGTTTGTACCCCAGGCTACTTAGATAGAATAAGCCGATCCCTAACATAGCAATCCTCCCTTTTCAGCCTCTGAATTGCTGGAGTTACAGATGTGTGCCACTATACCCAGCCAGGCCACTCTTTAGCATGTCATTTTTTTTTTTAAGATTTATTTATTTTATGTATGAGTGCACTATCTGCATGTACACCTGTATGCCAGAAGAGGTCATCAGATCACAGTATAGATTGTTGTGAGCCACCGTGTGGTTGCTGAGACTTGAACTCAGAACCTCTGAAAGAGCTCTTTCTCTAGCCCAGGCATGTCATCCTTTATCTGAAAGACATATTGCCATTTACTAATACTTTTGCTATAGAATTATTTTATGTATTTTTTAAATTTGTTTGAGATAAAGTTTCTTATAGCCCAAGTTGGTCCCTTAACTTAATAGCTGAAAATATTCTTAAACTCTCCTCCCGCCTCTGCCTCCAAAGTGCTAGGATCACAGACATCTTCTTTCATACCTGGCAAAGGCCATAGTCTACAAGGGACTCTGTGCTTTGGCCCTTCCTGCTGTTTGAATTTGAGCCCATGTCACACTCCATCGCGCTCTGTACATTTCCAGCCTCTCCTTTGGACTTGACCCTCCTGTGTTTGACACCCTTGCACTGGCCCTTCCTGAGCCTGAAATACCTTTCTGCTCTTTCTCCAATACTACAGTAAATTATGTTTCTTCCTCCTTTTCTTCCTCCTCCTCTTTCATTTCTTCATTTTTGGTTTTACAAATCAGGGTTTCTCTGTGTAGCCTTGGCTGTCCTGGGACTCACTCTGTAGACCTGGCTTGCCTCAAACTCAGAGAGATCAACCTGCCTCTGCCTCCCAAGTGCTAGAATTAGAGGCATGCACCACCACCACCACCAGCACCCAGCAGATTGTGTCTTCTTAACCCAGTGTCTCAGCTGAAGTATTTTACCAAGAGAGCATTCCTTGGCATTCTAAACTGGTTGGCCATGTGTTGTAGATGCTTAGCCTCTTCTATAGCACTGATAAGTTAAATTACATTGTACTGACGTGTTTTACATTATCTTACCTGTTAGAGCACCATGAGGGTGGAGACATCTGTTCATTCACTGTCAGAAAAGGCACCTAACGCAAAGCATACATACATTAATATTCATTGAATTAGATACTGAATTGGTCTTAAAATATGTTCTAATGTGTGAAGATTTAAATTAGGAAGACTTTATGGAGATCAAGAAAAAGGGGAAATTTAATAGACACTATAAGAAAATAGTTTGCTTTTGAACCTAATAGACAGAAGAAAACTGAAACTTCACACACTCCTAAGTAAGCAAAAATACTGCCCTTTGAGAAAAAATCCCCAAAACAAGATTCTAAGAGGTTAAGAATGCCTCCCTGAGAGAGCATGGGGACAAACTCCGAGACAAGAGGGCAGTCCTGAAGCCTTGGTTTACTCCGTGACCTCAGGTGCCAGGTTCAGGCAGTATGAAGGCCAGGCTAAAGGAGTCTAAGAAATATGTTACTCTGGCCAGGTACTCAGCCCTGACCCATGGTTAGCACGAGTTTTCACCGTGCACACTATAACCTTCTGGTGTCTCTTCCATTTAGGGGCCATTAAGTTTAATGATTGCCTGAGCCTCGAGGAGAGCTATCGCCTTATCGAAGCTCTGTCCTTGTGCCAGCTGCCATTCCAGTGTGCTCATGGGAGACCTTCAATGCTGCCCTTAGCTGACCTGGACCACTTGGAGCAGGAAAAACAGGTTACAGTAATGACCCTGGTCTAGTTTGCTTCCTGTTGCTGTGATCAACCAAAACACACCTGGGGGAGGGAAGGGTTTATTTGGCTTATACATCACAATTATACTGTAGGAACTCAAGCAGGATTGGAACCTGGAAGCAGGAACTGAAGCAGAGACCCAGGAGGAGTGCTGCCTGCTCTGTGTGGCAGAATGAGCCTGCTTTCTAATAGTACCCAGGACCACCTGACCAGGAGGGGCACCACTCACAAGGGGCTGGAACCTCCCACACCAATTCTTAGTCAGGCAAATAAATGCTCCCCAGACTTGCCTACAGGCCAGCCTGGTGGAAGCATTTTCTCAAATGAGGTTTCCTCTTTTCCCCGGGGATTCTAGCTTATGTAAGCTTACTGAAACCCAACCAGCATCAACCTATAGAACCAGGAAGGAGTAAAAGTTTATCTTTTTTCTTTTCCAGGTTCTGCTCTCTAATTGCAATTCATCTTTATCCTCCCCATAAAAGGAGAGTTTTGAAAAGCATGCACTGGAAGTTTTATTTAAGACCATACACTTGGTCTTTCAGTTCTTATTTGAAATGGAGCTTAGACTAAAGTGTCACATTGTCTCTGTCATGGCCTCCTGGTTTGTAAGCTTAACATATGTACATCTATCTTGAACATCAGTTGCCTCCCAGCTCCAAGTTTGATTATTCCTGGAGGTAGAAATGCTTCAAACTCACAGTTGTCAGAACAGAGCTGAAGCGTCCAGTATCTTACAAGTGTGTGCAGGGAGGCTGAGCCAGCCCTCTCAGAGGATCTCCGTGTTTCATCATCAGGCATGGAGCTAGACCTTGCAGATCTCTGCCATGCTGGTACTCCAGTCTGTGATGGGAGCAGCATGTGAACGCTGCTGTGGGCAATGCGGTAGATGCAGGGGACACTGCCTATGCTTGTTAAAATCTGATTTTCTTTCATGCATATGGCTGTTCTGCCTGCATGTATGTTTGGGCACCTTGTGTGTGCGTGGTGCCCGTGGAAGCCAGAAGAGAGTGTTAGGTCCACTAAAACTGGAGTTTTACAGGTGATTGTGAACCACCATATGGGTGCTGGGAATTCAGCCTAGGGGCTCTGGAAGAGCAGTCCATATTCTTAACCTCCGAGCCATCTCTGCAGCATCCTGTAATGATCTTAAATGGAGCAGGAGTGATTCTGTGTTGCTGCTTTCCAGAAGCCTTTCTTTTGCTTCTGTTTCTTGCTGTAAAGTCTTTGCTTGCATTGACGTTTCATGTTCCCTGATTTATCCAGTTGATTTTACTCCACTAAAACTTTTCTTTTAAAGGATTAGAAAGATGGCTTACAGGTTAAAAGCACTGGCTGCCCTTCCAGGGGATCCAGGTTTGATTCCCAGCATCCACATGGATGCTCACATGTCAGCAACTCCAGTTTCAGGAGACTTAACCTCTTCTGCCAGGATTCTGCAGGCACAAGGCGTGCACATACATGTTACACAGACACACATGCAGGCAAAGCAGCTCCACTGCCCCTCCACAACAACCCATGTCTATAAAAGTCCCCATTACTGAGGAGATAAAAATCTAGACTTACAGTTCAGGTCTGAGGAGAAATCTAAACACATTTGGAGAGTCATACTTCGAAGTACTTTGAAAAAGTGTTAAGTATAGTTATTCTCTTTCTTTTCATAGGTTAAACCCAATCTCGCTAAACTTCGAAAAATGGCCCGTGCGTGGCATCTCTTTGGAAAAGCAGAAGGCTGTGATAGAAGCAGAACCTGCAGCAGTCCATGCCCCCTTGTGAGTCACCATGAGAAGAAAACTGCCGATCTCTAAGGAGCCAAGAGGACTGGTGTGCCTCCGACAGACAGCATGAGCAACCTGGGGTGGTACGGCTGTGAGCAGGCGGGTCGGCCGGCCGGCCCTGAGCGGGTCTGGCACGTCAGTCTCCCGGAGCGGATGGTCCTTCTAGTTGAGCAGGCAGATGCACTCAAGCCTAAGGACAGTTCATTCCTTTGCACCCATGGACACAGGAGTTTGCCATATAAGGCTTATCGTTTGTAAACTGATTTAGTGATAAAATGTATGATTTTGTAATTGGTAGGTTGGTTAATTTGAGGGTGTGGCTGCTGTTTTTGAGCAGTATTTCCCCAGCCTCTCAATTTACTTTATGTGAGAGGATGCTAAACCGGAAGGGCTGATCTGCTGTCCTCAAGGTCCCCGGGCCCAGCCTTCTCCTCTACCATTCAGTTCTACTTTATATTTGTCTTCTTCGCTTCACTCCTGCTTCTTTACATTTTATGTTACAGATTGATGGTGTTTCTTTGCTCTCTATAAAAATGTTGCCTGATGTCTTCCAGCAAGACTTTAGTTATTTTGGGGATTAAAAATTATTTATAGCTGGGTGTGGTGACTTATACCTGAAACCCCAGTACATGTGAGGCTGAGGCAAGATGGGTGGCAGGTCACCGCTAGCCTAGGCTGTAGTGACCCTGTCTCAAAATAAATAAGAAACTATTGGCAAAGAGAAGCATAAAGTTAGAATAGAGAGAACTTGATTTTTTTTTTTTTTTTTTTTTAATTCTCTGTGTAGCCCTGGCTGTCCTGGAACTTGCTCTGTAGAGCAGGCTGGCCTCAACCCCGAGATCCACCTGCCTCTGCTTCCCAAGGGCTGGGATTAAAGGCATGTGCTACTACTTCCTCATGAGAAAATTTGCCACCTTACCCTGGTTTTTTGATTGTCTTACTGCTTTTTAAAACCAGAAGTGAATGTTCATATCCTGAATCAGTAAAACATTAAAAAATACTGGGTTTGTTTTTTTAAAATGAATTTTATACTTTCTAAAATGAAAGTAATTTTATATCAAAGTGCAGCATTTATTTAATCCTAACCAAGTGTGCATCTTCTTTTCACAGAAGACAAAGGTTCTTTGGTCCTTTTTCATCGTGTGCTGGTTTTATTACATTGTGCCTAATGGCCATAGACTTTCACTTGGGACCAGGACTGATCTTTCTGAAAATGCTTGTTATGCTTCTTTTCATTTGTATTTTCCCTGCTTTTCAAATTAGTTGACTAAAGGACTGGGGGCGGGGGGGGGGGGTTTGCAATCCAGCTGATAATGCTTACTTCAAGTGTTTCACTCGGTGCTGTATGAGCGACAAGACGCTGTGAAGAGGCTCTCCATGGCAGCACTTCCTCACCATCCTGCTCACGATGGCCTTTCTATCAATGAGATGATTCTCTGTTATTTTTAAATGCAGAAAACTAATGTGTGCTCATGGGCGAAAGTGTGTTTGCCAGTAGCCTTGGAGTGAATCGCAGAGATGAAAGTAACGCCTTTCTGAGCGTGGGCCTCAGGGCGGGTTCACGGGACCAGCCCTCGTTCTCCTGCCCATCCTGGTACTTTCATCATTGGAACCGTGAAGAATAGGCCCCACGGTCTAGGACAGGCCTCTCTGCCCAGAGCTGTATCAGCGGGTATGTCATCTGCTCAGAGCCTCTTGCCTGTGTGTGGTGGGGAGACACGGCCTACAGCGCCTTCAGCACTGTCCCAGACCAGCTGTTTGAGAACACTGTGCTGAGGAGGAAAAGGGGTGGGGAACAGAGTCTCCTGTAGCCCAGGCTGTCCAGAAACTCAGATGTAGCTGAGGATGCCCTTTGAACTCCTGCTTTTGTCTTTACTTCTCCAGGCATGACTCACTATGCTTTCGCTTCCAAGAATGTGAAAAAAATTCTTTTCTGTCAGCCCAGTTCACCGGGTTTCAAAGGAGTGGTAGAGTACTTCCTAACAGAGCGACTGAGCGACCCTCAGAAGGCTTCTGTGTAATTGCCAACTCCTGTTTTTCCAAGGGGAGCAGAGAATCAGAAAATATTTTCCATGAATTATGCCTTCCTGGCTAGCCTGGTTCAAGCAAGGAGACAATTATCTTTTAATAATTTATAAACTCATTTGCATTCATCAGCATGAAAACAACTTGTTAGCCAAAAATATCCAGTAGATTACTTTTATTGCCTATTAGTGTTTTATTTTGTCCCTTTTAACTCACAGACCATAAGAACAAAGACACACTTAATTTTCTGATATATCCTAGTAATTTTTAAACATTCGTTTATTTATGAGTGTGTCTGTGTGTGTATACACGCGGGTTCAGGTATGTGTGGAGGCCAGAGGATGACTTGTGAGAGCCAGTTCTCTCCTTCCACAGTCCAGACATGGATGAGGGGCCCATCTCTCTCTGGTCCATACTACCATACCGCAGACATATGGTGTGGCCAGCTCTCCCACGCTCACACCCTCGGGCCAGCTTGCCTGCATCTCTGCCACGAGGGCCAGCTCTGTGTTGTCTGTGAGGTTCAGAGCCAGGCTATTCCTCCCTGCCCTCATGTCTCCGGTTCAGCTCTCTTGATAGTGCATAAACCCTCTGCTTCTCCCCACCACATGCTTGCACATCACAGTGGCTCCTGCTGTGGGCAGGCCACATGGCAGGCTGGCCTCTGGATGTCTTCCACCCACCCTTCCAGATTGCTCATTTTGAAATGGATATTCAGGCTCCTGAGTGTCAATATTCCTTGACATTTTTCATCTTCGCACCTCTGTGTAGAGATAGTATGCCAGGTAGAGGATTCCAAACACCAGCACCCCGGCTCAGATCATCAGGACACCATCGTAGGCCACTGGACATTAACTGCAGGACTCCCTAGGCCGCACTGGTGCCCTCAGGTGTGGCCCAGTATGTGCATGTAGTACCTGGGCCACACAGCACCTCCTGCCACCTGGTCCCCACCTGTCCATCTAATATATTTTAAAGATTTATTATTTTTGTGGATATATGTGTGAGCGTGTGTGCACCACCTGTCTGAAGATGCCTGCAGAGGCCACAAGAAGGCCTAAGATCACATGGAACAAGAAGTTAGAGGCGGTTCTGAGCCACCATGTGGGTGCGGGAGCAGAACCTGGGTCCTCTGCAGGAACAGTAAGCACTCTTAAGTACGCCATCTCTCTGGTCCTGTGTGACATTTTTATTAAATGAAGTAAGTTAAGATAATTTTAATTGGGCTGGAGATTAAAATAATCTTAACTGGGGTTAAGAGAGCAGTGGCTGCTCCTCTAGAGGACCCAGGTTCAAATTGTAGGACCCACAACTGTCTGTAACTCCAGTTCCAGGGGATCCAACTACTTCACACAGGCACATTCAGGCAAAGCACCAGTGCACATAAAATAAAAATAAATTTAAAAATAATTTTAATTTATGGAATTTATTTGTTTGTCAGCTTAGTGGTTCGATTTTATGATACTTTGTTGGTTACTTCAGAGTAAAAGTCATGAGATGTGAAGTGTAACCATTCTTGAGAGTTCCATTTTGGCAGTGTTCATCAAAATATTTTGAGAACTAGCCAGGCAGTGGTGGCACACGCCTTTAGTTCCAGCGCTAGGGAGGCAGAGGCAGGCAGATATCTGTGAGTTCAAGGCCAGCCTGGTCTACAGACTGAGTTCCAGGGCAGCCAAGGTTACACAGAGAAACCCCATCTAATGGAGCAGGGTGGGGAGAAGGTATGGGTCACCATGCCTGGCCTGGTTTGCAGTTTTGAGACAAGGTTTCATGCTGTCTGTTTCACCCAGACTGCCTAAAACTTGTAATCTTACCGCCTCAGCCTCCTGGGTGTTGGGATTAACAGTGAGCCACGGTGCCCTGCTTAGTTCTCCTTATTCAACTCTGGGTTCTCTTTCCTTAGCCTGCAGACTTGTACAGGCGATGAGTTTAGGGATCTGTTCAGGTTTTCACACTCACCACAGGCTAGCTTCTCCCCTGGGCAGGTCTCAGTTCTAAATGCACCATGCCCAGGGAGGGGGAGACCACTTAAGCATTCTCCTTGGCTCAGCGTTTGCTCAGAGCACCCAGCATTCACTGTCCCAGCTGCAACACCTTCAGGGTGTGAGTGCTGCGGAGATGGTAGCTCCTCGGTAATGATGGTGTGGCTGCCGCACAGTGTCCTGGCGCAGCTGCTCGGTGAACGCAAGGACCGGTGATGTAGCCCAGTGGCAGAGTGCTCGCCTACGACACGTAAGGCCTCGAGTTCTGTTCTCCGCACCGCATACAGTAATGTACAGAGGAGCAGACCAGGGACTTCCAGGCCTCCTTGCAAAATACTTCTTTACGTCAACTTCGGCGCACATCCACCGAGGGAGGGTTTTGTTTCATTTGTGTGTTTTTGTGAACTGTGTATACATGTGCATACATGCACACACGAGTAGAAGACAGAACAACTTGTGGGAGTTGGTCTACCCTTCTACCAGGCTTTATCTGATTGAGTCCAAAGCCACCCTACACGAGGACTTGGAGAGGTCAGACGACCGTAGAGCCTTTTTATCACTGCCTGTCAGCATGCGTGGCTAAGCGGCTCTGATGTACCAAGTTGTACATATGGAAAGCTAACGGAGCTGTAGAGCTCAGCAGTAGAGCTATTTGACAGGCAGCCTCTGTAATCCAAAGACTAATGCAAGTTTTGTTTTGTTTTGAATGGTTTTGAAGCATGTCTGTGAAACCTATCCTGTGAGTACCAGCATTACTTTGAGGATCACTTTACACTTAAGTTGCTCATGGGGAGAGTATTTTTGTTTCAGACTTCTGAAGCTAAATGAAGAGTTTCTGTTCCTTATTCGAGTTCCAAGAATTATGCCTTTCCTGCCCTCTGCCCAACTTGGAAGGTAGAAGCCGTGGGAACAAGTGTCTGCACTCGTTATCTAGCGGTTTATTTGGTGTATTCGGGAAGACATCTGCATCCGTGGATCTTGTTTCTGTGATTCTTTCCAAGCTTCAAGTTTCTCTTCTGGGTCCTGCCTGCAAGACGGGGCCGTGAGGTAGGTAAGCCTGGGAAGGCTGGGGCTTACAAGTCGTCCCTGGAACTTTACCCTGGCAATGAGTGTGTCTTCTCTCCCCACATTGGCCTCTCCTTGAACAGAAAAGGGAAGAGAAGGGATAGAAAACGAAGCTTGGTGCAACTGACTTATGTGAGGATGTAGATGCCAAAGCGCCATCCTGTGCTTCTGGGTACTGAAAGGGTTGGCTCGAGGCCAGCTTCTGTCCCACCATCATCCGTCTCAGTCCTGTCTGGAAGGACACTGGTGCTAATTTTAGACAGAGACTGGGATGCACAGAAAGTGTCACTGCAAGCCAGGGACAGATTTAAAGTCCTTGACTCGCTGCTCTTCTTCCTCCAAAGCACACAATTGTACCCGAGTGAATTGCCATTAGAACTGGTGTCACAGGAGACAATGGCTTGTAATTGACAGACATGAGCCACTTCATAAGAAAGCAAAGGGTTGGGGGCTGGAGATGGCTCAGAGGTTAAGAGCATTGTCTGCTCTTCCAGAGGTCCTGAGTTCAATTCCCAGCGACCACAATCCAGCTCACAACCATCTATAATGAGATCTGGTGCTCTCTTCTGGCATGCAGACACATGCAGGCAGAACACTGTGTACATAATAAATAAATCTTTAAAAAAAAAAAACAACAACAGTCTTCTATGTGTGAAAAATAATTGGCAGAAGTCTGAGTGAGTCAGGTTCCTCTTAGAACTTTCAGGCTGACCCTCTTTGATCTTATAACCATCACCCAGCAAAGCGCAACGCAGAGGCCTCTCAAATTGTTATCAGCCCCGGGGCCTTTCCCTTATAACTTAATTCCAACAGGTTTATTGAATTGAATCAAACTACCCTTCCAAATCATTCAGGGTTGTAGGGGTTAAACATGCAGATCCCTAAGCTGCTTCCCTCCATCCAGACACTGCCACAAGAGGTGAGGATGAGCCTTTGTGACAAGATGTGATGAGGGAGTCATCTTCAGACCGGTGGGTTGTAAAGTACGAATAGGGCTGGAATCTACATGAAGTATAATCAGCCTGCTACCGCTGGGCTTCTTCCAACTCTTGACTCTGCACGTATGTGCAGTGCTTTAGTGGAGGTAAGGGTCATATTACGTACTGTTTGCTTGTCCTTTCACTGCCTCCCTAATGGATAGAAGTGGACTTCCTTACAAATATCTCCCACCCTGAAGGGTAACGTGAGTAGGCCTTTGACAGGAATTATGTCGGCCAGCTGTAGCCAGCTACAACCATGTGCAAGACTGCTGTGCTCTGCAGCAGGCGGGCCACCAGCGCAGTCCCTCGGGAAGCCACACACCTGCTTTTTGGGAATGTGGGTCAGGAGCAGCGAGATTTGAGTCTTCAGAAAAGCAGGAAATCAGAATTTGCTAAGTGTTCTCCTCTCTAGATTTTTTAATATTGAGAACTAATTCAAATTCAGGGCTGGGAAAACCAACCAAAATGCTTTCCACCCCGACACGGCTTCAGCTGCTTCGGGAGCCGCACCTGCTGCCCACACAGCGCTGTGGTGTAGACGCCACATTCATTTCCCTTCCGGCTATCGCTGAGCACATTACGCTACACTGATCACTTTTGCGTTCCCGTGCTCCTTCAAGTAATTCTGCAAGTGTAGGCTCCAAATTGCCTCCCAGACTACCTAGCCTCTTCAGAAAGGAAAGCTTTGAGCTGCTTTCCCTCTTCCCAAGAGCTGATACAGCAGTCTAGAGGCAGACCCCAACACAGTGTCTTTTAAGCTCCATGATGCTCAAGTCTTAAAGCCATTACCGTAGATTACTGTAAAGTTTTTGGGGCCCTTTCCAATGATTTGGAAGAAGAAACTACTTCGATTTCTTCCTCTTTCAGGCTTTCCCCTCTAATCAGTTCATTCAGACCTCTAAACAATAAACGAACTCGGGAGTTTCCAGTAGCTTTTATTGGCACAGCCTAAAAAAAGGTCTGGAAGCCATTTCTGAGCAAACACCAACCCAGAAGGAAAGTAGTCATGGTATGTGTAACACCCCACTAAGCCAGAAGGTTGAAGTTCCTGGAACAAACACAGCCTGGTCACAATGTGGCTCCAAAATCAAGGGGTTAGTCCTGCTGCTCAGGTAAGCCCCGAGGGTAAGAACAGTACTGGACACGCGCCTCCCTGTGGGGCCGAGTGGGAAGGAAGGAAAGGCTGAGGGGCATCAGCTGACTCTCCATTCCCCACCGTGGCGGAAGCACTGGGTCTCCTCTCCAGGTCTGAGCTGGTTCCCTGAGGACAGGCAGTGTCACAGGATGTGGTCATCAGGATGGTAGAGCTCGCTCATCAGCCGGTAGATGTAGGATGGTGCATTCCCACCGATGTTGGAGATAAAGAGGGTGATGAGGTCGGGGGGCACGTAGTCAAACACGGGACAGTGAACACTGACCTTCTCCAGAATGTCCCCTGTAAAACAATCACATGCTAGAGAGAGAACTGAGGATTGGGCTGTCACAGGCAGCAGAGTCTGAGTTCATAATGCAGGCACACTAGGAAGCTGGGGCAGAACCTAAACTGGGCACGATGGCTCCGAACCCTGATTCTCACTTTACTGTCTTCCAAGAGCTGAGGCAGGTGGACTGCAAGTGTGAGGACGGCCGTGTGAGGATAGCCAGAGATGTTGCTCAAACCAAACTACAGCAGTAAAAGCAACCTCTCCGATGTCTTTTCATAGCACTCAAATAAAATCCAGACTTGGGGCTGGAGCCGTGGCTCACTGGCTAAGGGTACTAGCCGCTCTTCCAGAGGACCTGGCTTTCATTCCTACCGCCACACAACAGCTTACAACAATCTGTCACTCCAGTTCCAAGGGATCCAATGTCCATTTCCAGCTCTGAGGGAACCAGATTTGCATGGGGTGCACAGACAGACATACAAGAGGATACCCGTGCATATGTTTTCAAGTTTGTTTTTTTAATTCAAATTCAAGACCACAGCCTGAAAAGTCTAGTCGTCCTCCACCAAACCACACTGTAATTTGAACCGCTCTCCCCAGGGCTTGCAACAGCCCAGTCACATGACTGGCTTTCTCCAGCTGGCTAAACACGCTCATCTCCTGCCCTGCACAGTCCCTGGAGAGCTCCCCGTATCTTCACATGGTGGATGACGTCATCTCACTGAGACCCTCACTAGTCTTGGGTTCAATCCTGTCACCATCATGTTTTCTTCCTACAGTACCCCCAGACCCAACAGTGTTCTTGCCCGTCATCTGCAACCCCAGTCTGTGGGAACAGGGCTTTAATGCCTCCTTATTTTATTCCCTGGACGTAAATACAGCGAGTAAGTAACAGGCATCTATTTGCCTTTAGATTTTTGAGATAGTGCCTCCTCACGCAGCTCTGGTTGGCCTGGAGTTCCCTGCATAGACTAGGATGGTTGGGATTTTTGATGGGCCCCTTGCCTCAGTTTCCCACCAAGGGCTGGCATGTAAGCGCCACCACACCTGGTTTCAAAAACTATTTAAATAAGAGGATGAAGTTATTCCGATTCTAAGAAGAACCAGGACAACAGGTACAGTGTTCTGTTCTCTCTCAGTGTGCACAGCCAGCTGGACTGCCGATGAGGTCGTGGGCTCACGGAGCAGAGCTGCTGCCTTCAGGAGAAACAAAGAAACGCCCCCTTGTCCCCCCACCCAAGAGAAAACATGGGGCATGAGAGCTACAGGTGAGTTTGCAAGTACAAATATTTGAGATCTTGCTGGACTGAGCAGCCAATTCATCAAAATGACTCCTTACAGCAACTGAAAACATTCTCTACACAAGATACACACAAACAAAACACACACACACACACACACACACACACACACAGCCCACTGTACCTTCTGTGAAAGGAAGGACTTCTTCAGGAGCCACAAACTTGTGAAATGAATCTTCTTCACTGGGAAACTAGAAAAAAGAAAAAAAACATTTTTTAAAGAGTTTCAGCAGTTCCACTCAAGAGACATGTAGGCAAGACATCTAGAAATACACGACCCACAGAAAATTTATATATAACTGCTTAAAGCAGCATTATTTACAGGAGCTAAAAGGCATAAGTAACCCAAACCCAACAATAAACACACAGTTAGTTAGGGGTCTGAAGAGATGACTCAATGCTAAAAGTACTTTCTTGTTCGTGCAGAGGACCTGGATTCCCAGCACCCACATGGCAGCTTACAACCATCCCTAACTCAGGTTCCAGGGAATCGAAGGCCCTCTTCTCACCTCCTTGGGCACTGGACATGCACGTGGTGCACAGACATACATGAATGCAAAATAATTTTTAAAACTTTCAATAAATAAATGGTTAATTAAGCTGTGGCATGTCCATGCAGACATAGGTTGTTCCTATATAAATAGTTTCGGTCACTGTCAAATGACTATATCCGCTGCAGAGGACAGGTCCTGGATTAATGGGGGAGAAGGGGTTCTATGATCCTAGTTTCAACCTGCCTGGCATTTTCAGAAGTGCTTGGGAGCAATGGTGAATAGTGACAACTAGGCATACGGAGCCTTTCTCTGTCCTGTGTTACCCTGACTTTATCAGTGATGGATTTTAACTATTGATTCCGCTCCTCACTCAAAACATTTATGGCCCTTTTTAGCCCGTGCTGGATCAAATCTATTATGCAAGGAACGGATCAAAAGAAGACTCTGGAGCAGGCTAAAGGCTGCATCTCAAGCACACACATGGCTCCCTTCTCTGCTAGTTACTAGCTAGAGACAGAGTGACGCACCTGTGGAGAAAGCTTGAACATGGGTGCACATACGATGAGCGGGGTAGAATGGTGTTTCGCGGCCAGGGCCAGAGTGTGAGTCCCTGCCACAGCCCTCAGGGAACCATTGGCCAGGATAGTCTTTGTACCAATGATCACCTTTGGAAGAAGAAGAAGAAACATGAGCTACCTTGGGGTGGAGTCCTAACAGGGCCTTTGGCTGGATGTTCAGGCCTGTGTCTTAGCATCTGGAGGGCTCACAGGCAGCAAAAGGAGAGGGACTAGGCTCCAGACTAGCAAGTTCCAGCTTTTCTGAATATGGCATAGGACGGGAAGCTGCAACACCCGTTCTTTCCCCCAGTCTTTCCTGGAAATCTATGTGCAGCCCCTCCCAGGAACCCAAGAGCCTGGCCACACTTTGAGCTCCCACACATAGCAAATCCCTAATAGCTAGCACTCCTAGCTCAGTTCTACTTCATTCTTTTCAACGCTTTAGCCATTTTCTGAGGCTATTCTAAGTTGGGGCAAGGGGAAATAAAGCCAGCTAACAGGTGAAGGGGAGCCTAAGTGCACGCTTTCAAACAGCGCTAGAAACTTTCTCTCACCATGGACTTCACAAGACAAAAAAAGAAGTCAGTATTCTAGAAGCATAACTTCCTGAATTCATCAGGGATTCCAGGGCCTCCCACCTTGTTGACTCTTGACATAACAGCAAAAATGGCAGCATCAGTCATGACAGTTGTCTCGATGCCTGCTTTGGACAAATTGACGGCCATCTCATGACCCTGAAACAGGAGGAAAGGGCAATGCTGGGAGAGAGTGATACAGTGACAAGAGCTGACAAATGTAATTGGATCTAGAAGAGTCTATAATCTAATTTCCAGGATAACTCATCTATCTGTGGTGTACACAGTCTGGTAAGCCACAGGGACGCTAATAAATGTTACTTCAGAGCAGCTACACAACTGGAAATACAGCTGCTTACATAATCAGCATGGCTGGCAAACTCGCTCCCGACTCATTTTACAACATCTGACATCCTTATGTTTCTCTTTTGAGACCTATTATTTACTCAAGGATTGAGTGAGATCAAATCAAACACCAGTCATCCCCAAGATAACATGCCCTACTGCAACTCCTAAAGAATCAGTATTTCTTTTCCTTGGACCCAGCAATTTACTCAGCTTTCTTAAACTAATATTTAAATGTATCTATAGCAACCTGAAAATCCTTAAAGATCTTTTAGGTTTCTGTGTGTGTTTCCCCTGCTTGCCTGGAATTCGCTATACAGACCAGACCAAGCTGGCCTCACATTCACAGAGATCCACTTGCCTCTGCTTCCCCAGTGTAGGAACTAAATCCTTTTCTTCTTCTTCTTCTTCTTCTTCTTCTTCTTCTTCTTCTTCTTCTTCTTCTTCTTCTCCTCCTCCTCCTCCTCCTCCTCCTCCTCCTCCTCCTCCTCCTCCTCCTCCTCCTCCTTCTCCTCCTCCTCCTTTTCTGCTTTTCAATTCTTTTCTCCTCCTCCTTTTTTCCTGTAGCCCTGGCTGTCCTAGAACTCACTCTTTAGTTCTGGCCTCAAACTTACAGAGAGATCCGTCTGCTTCTGCCTCCCTACAGCTAGGATTAAAGGCCTGTTCCACCACAGCTGGCATGATTTACTTTCTTAATGACTCGAGGTCATGCTAATCAAGTCAGAGTTGGCTCGGACTCACCCCATCCCTCCTCTATTCCCTCTTCACCTTTAGCAACTCTAGAAGCCCCTCTTACCTGACAGAAAGGAGCACACTCTGCAACAATGACATGGAACTTCCTCTTCCGGGCTGCCTCTTTAAGGAAGGCCTCCACTGTTCTAGAAAAGCCAATGGTCATGATGACCTCGTTGGAGTGGATGTGCTCCAGGGCCTGGGCTGCGATATTCTCTGTTGTACCTTCTGCAAGAACAGTTTTTCCAGGGAATGTGAAAATGCCACGCTTCATCCCAGACAGGCACAGCAATGGTTCAGAAGGGGAGGCCTGCCCTTCTTACACACTGCCCGCCTGGAAGACCGGGTAGCCGCAACATCCCAACCCCTTGAAAGCACCAAGCACCAAGCGTCCTCGACCTCCACCTGTCTGCCTGCCCCATTCCTCTGCAGCACTCCCGCTCATCAGTCACCTTTCTGCCATTAGCTCCCTACAACTAACTGCTCTATGAGTTAACCTGAAAGAGGCAGTCTGGGAAATCCTGGAGTGCAACCTATAAACAGATCTGCCCCTAACAGAGCTCTTCTTTCCAAAGGTGGCCACAACACCTTCATGGGGGTGGGGGCGGGGGGCAGAGAGAAAAAACAAAACAAAACAGAGGAGTCTGAAAGTGGCAGTTTGGGGCATAGACAGTACCTGGTTTGTTTTTCTGTAAATCTCCCCCCTTTAAAAAAAATGTGTATCTTTATTTATTTTTTTTGTATGAGTGTTTTGCCTGCATGTGTTTCTGTTTGCTCTGTGCTCCTGGTCCTTGTGGAGGTCAGAAGAGGGGACTGGATCATCTGGCATAGGAGTTACAGGTGGCTGTGAGCCACTGCGTGGAAGCTGGGGACTAAACCTAGGGACTTAAGAAGAGCGGCCAGTGCTCTTAACTGCTGAGCCATTCATCTCTCCTAACCCAGTATCTAAGGGTGGGTAAGATGGCTTGTGGATAAATATGCTTGCTGCTCTGACCTAGAAAACTGAGCTCCATCTCAGCAATCCACATATCGGTGGATGGACAGAATTCCACAAAGTTGGCCTCTGACCTCCACACATGCACACATACACCCAATAATAATAAGTATTTTTTAAAGTCAAGAAGTTTAGTGAAAAAGAAATCTTCCAAATATGGCATTGGGGAATTCACTTTCTGTTTACGCAGTGCTGGGAATTAAACCCAGGGCCTCAAATATGGTACTCTTCCACTGAGCCCCAGCAAGCTCGTTTGCTTTAAAATGAAGAACAACAACAAAAAAGACCTGCCCTAATAGAAATCTTAGTCCTAATGTTTTTGTTGGTGGTGGTTACTTCTTGTTTGTTATGGTTTTTCAAGGCAGCAGGGTTTCTCTGTGGAGCCTTGACTCTCCAGGATGGCCTCAAACTCACAGCGATCCACCTGCCTTTGCCTCCCTTTGCCTCTGCATTCTGAGTGCTGGGATTAAAGGCGTGCACCACCACACCTCAAATCTTAAAGTGCTTTTAGCGAGCAGGTCTGTCCTGAAAGATGGAGTAACAATAGTCCTGGTGTTTCTCTATCCATTCCAACCAGATAGTGTTCAAACTGTGGAAACCACAAGACTGGTAATCTCGCCTATGTTTGTCGAACAATTTCTGGGGGCTTGTTTCCTCGTCTGCTTGCGACCTATCTTGTCCACTTAGTGATCAGACCTCTTACCCAGCTCCACTAGTAGCTCATTAATCGCCTCAATGATGTTGGACTTAAGTGGGGCATAATGGAAGCTGAAATCCTCGCTCAGGCCTCCGGATGTCAAGAGTTTGTGCAGGGACTCCTGCTGATCGCTCTCGTCACTGCGCCCGTGCAGTCTAAGGAGGCAACAAGACCCAAGAAGGAGGAGGGAGGAGTGATCAGAGGGGCAACCGGAGCAGCTCAGCCGCAACGGAGGCTCCAAGCTCTCCTAGGAGACAGGGTTCTAAGAACAGAAAAAGCACCCTTGGTCCCACCAAGAGCCCAGGCTGTGAGCTTGACCTGCCATATTCCTCCCGGATGATCTTGAGCACTCTCCGCACCATGTTGCCCACGGTGGTCTCGGAGGGCTGCGCGGCCGTCATCCTCCTGCCTTCTCTGCGGATCAACTCCATCAGCTCCCCTGCAACCCAAGGGAGACCCGGGTGAGCGGGGCAGGCGCGCGGTGAGGGAGAGAGTCTCAGCTTCAGGAACAGAAAAGAGTGAGGCCGGGTCTGCCGCACCCACCCGCGTTGCTCCAGTGGTGGTCCGTGATAAGTCGGTGCAGCAGCCCCAGGGTCTCCCGGGCCATGTCCTCCGAGCTGCGCTGCCCGCCACCTCGCTTCAGAGTCTCTACGAAGCCCGCGATCCTCTCGGACAGCTCCGAGCCCTTCCCCGCGGCACCCGGCATCTCTACCACAGTGCAGGGACCTGAACATTCCCTGACGGCTGGACCACAGTTTCACTTCCGGGGCGAGAGAGGTCGACTTCCGCTCAGGGAAGCCTACCGAGTCTGAGAAGTTGTAAGCCCGCCCCTCCCTCTGCTGGGACCAATCAGAAACGTGTCACGGCGGAGCTGGGCGCGCGGCTGGGAAGTGACGGCTGGAAGTGGCCTCGTGGGACTCTGCGAGCCGAGCCGGGTGGCCTTTCGGATGCTGGCCAGTCCCGTTGCTATGGGAATAGCGAGCGGCTCTCCCGCCCTGCTACCAGGAAAAGTTGCTTTCCCTTTTCCTGGCCGAGTGGCGCGGGGACCGCCGGTAGCCTGGCAGACGCCGTGAGTTCAAGTCCAGGGCTCGGGAATCCCAGAAAAGGGCGTGCAGATACGGTGTGCACCTTTCCGATAGGTTCCAGCCCTCTCCCCACACTTTCCCCAGTCGCTGCAAGGAATTGAACTTAGGGACTCACGGGTGCTAGGCAAGCGGCCCATCACTGAAATACAGTATCTGTTCCTAGCTGTTATGTTGTTGTAAGCCTTTGAACATCCTCGCCTTACTGTCAAAGAGATTCAAAGTAGAAGCCAATAGAACACCAAAAATGTGTCCAATTTGGAGGCCTAAGAGCTCCCATTAACGTAAAGCTTTAAGTTATCGAACTGTGTGTAGGGTAGGTTTTCTTACCCACAGCTTTACAAATTGAAAAAGAGATTCACAATGTTTAAACAGGGAGCATGAGGCTGTGCCCTCAGAGCCCAAAGTTTGTGTGTAATTGGAATTTGTTGCTTATTTTAGATTCTCAAAGGTGACTCAGGCTTTTAAGACATTCCTTACAACTGACATTGTTTTCAGGCAGATTACATCATTATCAAAATCATGCAAAGATAGAACAGGAAAACCGTACCTGTCATTACAAAAAAAACGTCTAGCAAATTGTTGGTAAATAAAATACAGCAATACATTAAAAAGAATCAATACTTGCAATTTCTAAATGGCATATTGTTTAATTTGCTGTTTTTTAATGTGCATAAAAACAAGCTCAAAAATGGATATTAGGGTATATTAGAGCATAATGTAATTTTTTACCACTTGCCTTTTTCATTCAGTATAACATTTCTAAAATTCAACAATACGATCATGCAAAAAATTTATGTGATTTTTTTTCTTGAGACATTTTGGTTCTCTCCAGCCCTTGGAAAGGGGATAAATAAATACAAACTCTAAATACTTTTGTGCATATTTTGGCATCACTATAATCGGAACAACTGGGTCACAAGCTATATGAATATTAACCTTCCCAAGGGGATCGAGTCTCTACACTGGTGAAATGAGTGTGTGCTCCTAGCAATGTTTTACCTGCTTATCAACACATGGTATCACCAAACATTTTGATAGGAAGTAGACTTGAAAAAAAGATACTTCGTAACCATTTTAATTTGCATTTCCCTTCTTGCCAGTGATACTTAAGTTTTTCCCCATTTATCGCCCCTCATTTTGCTCATTATGGTAGGTTGCATATGGTTGGAATGTGTTCTCAAAAGTTCGTTTGCTGAAGGTTTGGTCTTTAGTGTAGTAATATTGGGAGGTGGTGAGCCCTGGGCCAAATGAGAGATCTTGTCCCAAGAAAACAAGGAGGATGGCCCCTGAGGAGGGCACTGGTGGCCTCCACCTGCACGTGAACACATTCGCGTGTGTCCACGTGAGAAAGAGCAGTGACTAAGAAGGAATGTTGCCCACATTCCCTTATGTTATGTGTGTGGTGGTTTGACTAGGAATGGCCCCGTAGACTCAAGTGTTTGAAGGCTTGGCCCATAGGGAGTGGCACTATTAGGAGGTGTGGCCTTGGTGGAGGAAGTGTGTCACTGTGGAGACGGGCTTGGAGGTCTCCCATGCTCAAGCTATCCCCAGTGTGGTACACAAGTCCTGCTGCCTGTGGATCAAGATGCAGAACTCTCAGCTCCTTCTCCAGCACCATATCTGTCTGCCTGCCGCCATGCTTCCCGCCATGGTGATAATGGCCTAAACCTCCAAAACTGTGAGCCAGCCCCAATTAAATTTAAAACCTCTTACTTTATAAGAGTTGTCAAGGTCATGGTGTCTCTTCACAGCAATAAAATCCAAACGGAGACAATGTGTATGGGTGTCTTGTCTGCATCTGTGTGTGTAGAGCGTGAGTCACTGTGACATGCGTAGCACTCCTTAGTTTAAGAAAGGGAATGTGGAAGCCTGGCACCCTTGATGTTTGTGGGCTTGCAGGAGGTTGCTAGGAGTCAAAACCCAGTCCTCTGAAAGAGCAGCAAGTGTTTTTTTGTTTTTGTTTTTCAAGATAGGTTTTCTCTGTGTAGCCTCGGCTGTCCTAGTCTTGCTGTGTAAACCAGGCTGGCCTCGAACTCTGCTTCTGCCTCCCTGAGTGCTGGGATTACAAGCAGGCCTGGCTTCCAGCCAGTGTTCTTTAACTGAGACATAGCTACACATCTGTCCTACTGACTCATCATGTTATACATTTATGTTTTGTACCTTTTAAAATATTTATTTTGTATACTTTTAAAATGTTTAATCTTTCTACCTTCCTTTCAAGTTTTTCTATAAACCTAAAAACTGGTATAAGAAATAAAGCATTTAGTTGGGTTTCGATTAAATCCAAGTGCTAGGATTCAAGGTGTACACCACCACCACACCTGCATACATACATATTTGTTGAAGTTTTCTGGGTTGGAGAGAGAATTCAGTGGCTTAAGGCACTCGTTGCTTTCTTGCAAGACCCAGGTTCAATTTGCAGAACCTACCACCTGAAGCCCTAGATAAATGGAGACATATACCATGATCATGGATAGGAAAATTTGGTACTTTAGATATATCAGTTTTCTCAGGTTTATTCTTCTAATCAAAACTCCAGTGGAGGAAAAAAAAATTCAGAGAAGGTGTTTCTAAGATGTACGTGGCAGAGAAAGGGGCTAAGACTAGTCATGATACACTAAGTGAAAAGATGTAGGCAAGTTTATTTTGTTTTTTGTTTGTGTTTTTTTTTTTTTTTTTTTTTACTAGAGAGCAAGACTTTTTCTAAAAAGTGCAAGGCAGTGTTTAGGAAAATGCCAGATTAGTTTAGGAATCGATAAATGTAGCAGTGGGATGAAACAGGTCTGGTGTGCTTCAGGCCCTGGACAAACACAAATGGCTCCAGGTTCTCCCAGCATTCCTCAGTCCTCATGTGCTGCAGGGCATGGCTGGCATACCCGACCCTCTACCCTCAACTTTCCAGGACAGGGGAAGCAATCCAACAAGCAGAAGTCCGCCATGGTTCCTGACTTGGCTTCTGCTTCAACTCCTGCCCTCAAAGATGATCTTGATCTCAAAACATAAGCCAAAGAGAAACCCTTTCCTCCCTCGGCTGCTTTTGATCATGCTGTGTTATCACAGCAACAGAAGGCAAACCAGAATACTGTAGGTCTAGTCAGTGGGCAATCTAGGATAACTCAGAGGTGCGGCTTCGGGTCCTGCACGGTTGGTACTGTCCTCTTAGGAAAGCCAAGAGTGTAAATTAACAGACCTGGAAATTGCCCTACCTTGGTGTATGTCTTTGTTTTTGTTTGTTTGTTTTGATGTTTTGTTTTTGCTTTTTGAGACTGTGAAGCCCTGACTGTGTAGCCCTGACTGGAATTCATGATGTAGAAGCTGGGCTAGAATTCAAAGAGATCCCGGCTGCCTCTGCCTCCCAAGTGCTGGGATTAAAAGCCTATATATATGGAGCCATACATTCCAGGCTCCATGTATGGCTTTGAATGGAGCTTTCTGTCATTTTCAGCCCAAGGTTCCTGGTAATAGGTATTTATCTTTTTCTAGTGGACTTGTGGGATCTGTTTACACTTTAAGGACACGAGCTGATTCACCAACACAATACTGTGTCACAATACTGTCTGGAAATGTCGCCTCTGTTCTCATATGTTGTTGAGGGAGTATCAGACATACCTTTCAATGAGATAATTTTGAAAGGCATCAAAAGAGTTTTCAATGCACATTCCTACCCTCTGATCTTGGTGGCCATATTTAGAATTTTTTTCTTTTAAGTGTGTGTGTGTCTGTGTGCATGTGTGTGTGCCTTCTGTTTGTGCATGTGCATGGTATAGAGGGGGCGCATATGGACATGTGTGTATGTGCATGTGGAAACCAGAGGCTGACAAAGGGTGTCTTCCTCAGTCATTCTCCACCTGATTTTTGAGACCAGATCTCTCCATGAACGTGGAGATCACTGACTGGTGGGCAGATGGACAGTGAGCTGCAGTGTAGCTCAATTTTAAAAACTCTAATTTATTTGGAGTTTCTTAAAGCCCCTCCCTTCCAACCCCCCACCCTAAGTAGGAGAGAGAAGGTTAGTGGGGAGAGGGACACAGACCCCTTTACTTCTCCCGGCTGTTGAGGGTCGGTGGGTTCTTTTAGAGCTATACCAATCTCAGTCAAGAGCAAACACAGCTAGAAGTCTCCTCAAGCAGCTGTGCCCCGAAGCGCCTCTCTCCATCCGTCTGCTCGAAAGCACCACACTGACTGTCTCCGCTCTCTTCAAACTGCCACTTGCCACACGCCGCCAACGCACGTGCCCTTCTCTTCCTGGGTTCTCATATTTATTGCCACACGAGGCAGCCATCACCAGCTGTCAAAGGCTATGCCCCGTATGTGACAGTTATCAGCTGTGGACAAACTAAAGCCCAACTAAAACCCCACACTTGGGATTAAAACAAAAACACACTCACATAACATAACTGAGTTTACAAAGAAACCAAAACTCCCATTCCACTGCAGGGATTCATCTGTCTCTCTGCTCTCCCTCACTGCCCCCACCTCCTCAGTGCTGGGATTACACAGGTGCACCATGGTACCTGGAGACCCAAACTCAGGTCTTCCTGCTTGCAAGACAAGTGCTTTATCAAATGAGGCATTTCCCCAGCCCTAGAAATGTATCTCAAACAAATAAGAAATATGAACAATTAATAGTTCACAATAATCTTTCCACTATCCTTTGGAACACACGAAGACACGAAACTGGCCAGCTCGTTAGTTTGGTAGGTAGAGGCACTCACCATGAAAGCCTGATGACCCGAGTTTGGTCACTAGAACACACCTAAAAATGGAAGGAGAGAACTGACTCCATAAAGTCGCCCTCCAATATCTACATGCACATGATGGCATGTCGTGTCCTCATACTCTACACACGAGAATAGTCACACATAATTTAAAAACCCTAAATATAAAAAATTAAGAGGTTAGCGTGGAACATTGCTGTGTAGCCATTCAACGGAACAGTGTGTTTTAAAAGAATAATGGGTCCAGGGAGAGTCAGGATAAAGCAGTTGATGCAGAAACCTGGTCACCTGCCTTCGGCTCTCCAGAGCCACTGTGAACGCGGATGCAGTGGCATGTGACTGTAATCCCGGCGCACCTACAGGTAACCGAGGCAGGGGGTCTCCGGAAGCTCGTGGGCCAGCTAGCCCGAGTTATTCAAGGCAAAGAGATCTGTCTCAAAAAAGGTGGAAATTCAAAGATGGACACCCGAAGGTTGCCCCCAGCTTTTACACATACACACCCCTCACACCTCAGACACAGAGAATAACAATATGAGATAACATGGAATTTTAAACACAAGTTGCATACAAGCTTCTTTGAGTTTATTTTGTCATCAGATATTAGATGATCTCTCGTGTGTGTAATACTGACCTCAAACTCACTATGCAGCTGGAACTGACCTTGAACTCCTCATCCTTTTGCCTCCCTTTCATGTGTGCCAGGATTATGGGCACATGGTATCATGCCCATCACTGCACCTGTGCCCTCTTGAAAAAGTTCAGAAGACTCTTTAAAAACTAAAACGGACCAGGTGTGGTGGTGCACGCCTTTAGTCCCAGCACTCTGGAGCAGAGACAGGCAGATCTCTGTGAGTTGGAGGCCAGCCTGGTCTACAGAGCAAGTTCCAGGACAGCCTCCTACAGGAGTTCCAGGACAGCCAGAGCTACAGAGAAACCCTGTCTTGAACAACTCTTACCCACCAAAACAAAACAAACAAACAAAAAACTAACCACCACCAGCAGCAGCAACAAAAACAAGAGAACCTAAAGTGGATTCGCATGACCCAACAATTGTGCTTTGCTTTTTTAGTCTAGACAAAGAATGACACCCAAGGTCTTCTGGTCTTCATGGTACTTGGAACTTACACAGTGGATAGTTCTGAAGCCTTAGTCATAATAACTGTCACCTGGACTACCTGCCACAGTTGTCAGATAGTAGAGTAAACTGCGCCACCTCCGTGCCACAGAACAGTACTGGGCTAGCCCAACACTGATACATGCAGCAGCTCAGGTGCGCCTGGGGAAGGACCCTGCGTCAGAAAGACGACTCAGTCATTACAGCTGTGAACGGGAGGGCCTGGGTTTGACACGAGGACCTATGTAATGACAGCATGTGCCTGCAACTTTGGCGCCTAGGAGGAAGAGACAGGAGGCCCCCTGGGACTTGCTGTCAGCTCCTGGTGTAGCTGTGGGCTCCAGGCCAGTTAAAGAGAATGTCTCAAAGGAAGTGAACTGCGTTCCTGTGGATGACACCCAAGATCTTCCGGGCTTCAGCGTACCTGCACACGCACACGCATAATTATGTGCATCCAAATTCTCAAAATGTACATACTACATACCATAAACTCCATTTATGTCGTAATTTTGAAATAATATAATCCTAGAGGTAAAGAACTGATCAGTGGTTACCGAGAGTTGGAGATGGTGGTCACATGCATGCGCACAATTTGTGGGGGTCGTGAGAGGGAGAGCGTGATTAGGAGTAATCCCGGAAGTCTTGTAAGCGTGTTCTCAGGCTTCTTGATTGTGGTGCTTATGAGGTGTGACTACAGCTCCTGTGTGACCCGTAGGATCTTTCAACTTTGTGTCGTAACTGTATAACACATCCCCATATAAAATGAGGTGTCTGACACACGGGTCACCAGATGAGATGAGCCGGTGTTAGAGAGAAGGGTGTGTGTCCGCAGGGACCCCCTGAGGATCTACAACTATTTGACGACAAATAGTCTTTAATAAAATTTTTTGGAGTGCTAAAAAATCATCCTGAGCCTCAAGTCTGCTAGATAAGGCCACACTTTGACTAAGCTGTGCCTCTAGCTCTCAGAGAAAAACTTAAATTAGAATTCATTAAATATACAAAATTATAAAATGTCTGCACATATGTGAAAACTACAAAGTGTTCTGTTTGTGGGGCTGGTCAAATATTTTTATTTATTATTTTTGTATACATGTATGACGTGTGGGCACGTAGGTGACATGATGCACATATGGAGGTCAAGAGGGCAACTTTCGGGAGTCAGTTCTCTCCTCTCATGCACGGTTTCTGGGCCCTGAACTCAGGTCATCAGACTTGTGTGGTAAACGCTTCACCTACTGAGCCAGCTCACTGACCGGGGAGTCAGGCTTCGCTTTGTTTAACCTATGCTTGTTAAATGGTGCTATCTTAACGTGATCTCTGGTGTATATGTGTTTGTGTTTGTGCATGTCCACATGCATATGAAGGTCGGAGGTCAACATTAGACATCTCTGTCAATCACTCTGGATGAGTTGGAGCTTGACCATATAGGTAGAGTGACTGGCCAGTGAGCCCCAAGGAGCCTCTTGTCTCCAGTCCCCATTGCTAAGATTGCAGGTTTGTGCCAACTTTTTTAGAGGTTGCTGGGGATTGAGCTGCAGGTTTTCGATCTAAAAAGCAAAAGCAATGCACAAAAAAGTCAACTCCACACAGGCTAGTCACCTGAGAGGAAGGAACCCAATTGAGAAAACCGACTTCTTGCTGGGGGTGTCACACACCTTTAATCCCAGCACTCGAAAAGCAGAGGCAGGCAAATCTCATGAGTTCAAAGTCAGCCTGGTCTACAGATGGAGTTCCAGGACAGCCAGGACTACACAGAGAAACCCTGTCTCAAGCAAGCAAACAAACAAGGCAGAAAGAGGTGTGTGTGTGTGTGTGTGTGTGTGTGTGTGTGTGTGTGTAGGGGTGTATGGGGGGGGATGCGTGTCTTCATTAGATTTTCATTAGAAAATCCTGTAGAGCATTTTCTTAATTTGTGATTAATGGGGGAGGGCCCAGCCCGCCATGGTGGGGCCACTGGGCTGGTGATCCTGGGTTCTGTAAGAAAGCAGACAGAGGGAGCCCTGAGGAGAAGCCAGGAAGCAGCAGCCCTCCACGGCCTCTGCATCAGCTCCTGCCTCCAGGATCCTGCCCTGTTTGAGTTCCTGCCCTGACCTCCCTCAGGGATGGACTCTGATGTGGAGGCATTAATGAACCCTTTCCTCTCCAGGTTGCTTTGGTCACGCTTTCATTCAGAACAGCAACAGACTGCAATGAAGACAGCAAGGATGTTGTGTCTATGTGTGTCTCTCCAGTATGATTACAAGCTTCTCAGACCCTTAGTTGCCCACACCCCCAACCGTTCCTTCCCTTTTCATTAAAATATTCTAACAGAATTTTAGCTGGGCAAAATGACCACTGAGAATAAAGACTGCATTTCCTGGTCTGGAATCTTCCCTGAGAGGGTCTTTTTCCTTTCCTGGCTCCATTTCTGCTCTGCCAGCTGAGATGGTCCAGATGCAGGCCCAGAGCAGGGAGCTGGTGACGAGCTGGCGGCAGCGTGGGCACCCAGAGGCCTCTGAGGAGGAGAGTTCCCACACCAGCCCGGACTGCTTTGTTCAAGTCACTGCTATTCTGGGTTTTTACCACTTGTAGTTACACCCAATCTGAATACATGCAAGTGTGGGTTGGGTTTTGTTTTGTTTTTAGTTTGTGAACTGTCCTGCATGTCTGAAAACGTGTCCGCTGAACATAGCCCACTCACAACCAAAGGCAGAAGTTATTTGTAAGAAGAAAGAAAAGTAAGAAGTCCTTCATCGAGCTCCTCCCAACCCGGAATAGGATGATTTTGATACGATCTTCCAGCTCTTCCTGAGTTTCCCAATATCAAATATTCTGACAGTTATCTTTATCTGGTTTCTTTCCCAGGCTTAATTTGGAGAAAAGGCAATTTTAATGATAACTTCCAACTGCAGGCTGACCCAAACTTTTTTTGGCTTTCTCCCCCTGAGCTAAAGATTCTTCTTTAGGCTACAGATAACTTCCTTTTCCTGAAAGGCTTTGACTCAACACTCGGGCATGTGGATGTATCACTGTTTTCACCATTCCTGGTTGTTTTGCTGTAAGCCATGTCTCTACGAAACCTGAGAACAAGTGCTATTGTCGTGGACACCTGTTGTTTTCGTCTGCCCTGCACCCCTTTCCTCTGGGAATTGCCCCTCCAGATCCCATGTGACTTGGATGGAACTGTCAATCCAGCCCCTTCTGGTTCCTCCAATGGCCCCTGACCCAGCTCTGCTCCGTCCTCCAACTTCCACACTGACTGTATGCTAAGCTACCAGATAGAGCCCCAGGGGGAGGAAGGGGTTTTCTTTCCTTCGTGTTATCTCCTGTAAAGAGGTTGGCCTTGGAATGCCAGGATCCACTTTTCTGGCATCGTGGGGAGAACGTCAGGTAACTGCACAGAAGAAAACCTGGCACAGACTCCAGGCGAGGTGTACAGAGCCACGTCCTAGAGTGAACTGCAAATGAGCTGATGAGTTGAAACAGGCTGACTCGAGTTTTTAGATCCAGCCAGGCCTGAAGGTAGAGCTCCCAAGGACGTCTCAACAAATCCCCCCTCATCTTCGCTCTGCTGCCGGAGTCTTGGCTGAGTGTCACTCTTGTCTTCTAGGATCCCAACAGCGCGCTTGGCCAACGTATGTCCGTTCTGCCATTGCTTTTGCTGAGCTAGAGTCTTATCTTGGTCTAAATGTCGATTTATATTTTGTCGAATCTGGCACTGTCCCCTCGAACAAAGTCAAGTGATAGGACTCAAATGACAGACACAGGGCTTGTGGTTAGAAAAACAAAACAAAACAAAACCATTCCCCTGTTGAATTCCCAATTGCACGTCGGCAGCCGCCCCTCACAGATCAACATGTGCTTCTCCAGGTCCTTCATTCCGAGCTTCACAGAGGACACGGAAGCTGTGTCATCCACCTCGCTTCCTGATCTCTTCTTTCCCTTGGTAACGACAGCAGCCCCATTAAGAGGGCTGGCTCTGGTCAGATCGGTTATCCCAAGCGACAGGTCCATTCTGCTATGTGAAGACGTACCAAGCACACAGGTAGACGAACACAAATGCAGCCTGTGGTTCTGAAGGGAGAAACAGAGTGGACACAGAGGGCCACTAACCAGTTGTTCTTTCTGCTGTGGTGGCAGTGACGTTGGATAGTTAGAAGTCACTCAGACGGTCTGAAGCCACTCCTTACCAACGAACCGGGTGGTCTTTTTTTTGATGATAGAGATGGGTACAATGCAACTAATGGGTAGGAGCGGTAGTGACCTTCGTAGATGACAGACTGATGAATTTGAAGTGCTGTGATAGATTGCAAAGCATTGGACATTGTAGAATGGGTTAGCATCCGTAGGTCTGGGCGTCTGTAGCCTAGATGAATTTAAAGAAATCTCTATAAAACTGTGTTTGACCGTATTTAGTGAGAACCCAGTTGTTAGGTCAAAGACCAGATAAAACAAAAATAGCATCAAAGAAAATGAAAAAAAAAATAGCACTGCCTTTCCTCTTTCAAGGGCTCATCGCTGTGCCCACTCAAGGACACGTCAGCACAGCAGCTTGCATGCTCATGCCCTCCAGCCAGAACCCTGTGCCCGGGGTCCCTACAAGAGCTTCTTGCCACTCTGGGCATAGGTGATGCTCAATGGTTGACTTGCAGAGACAGCCTGCTGGTTGTCCCCAGAGGCCCACGGCTCACCCACTCCCATCTGTGCCCCTCACCACCACCACCACCAACACCAACACCTCCACCACCACCTCCAGGAATGGTTTCTGTCCCCTGGATGATACCTGTGGTCAGAAACATCCCAACAATAGGCAGTCTGATGTCAGAGAGTGGAGACTCATTGACTGGTCCTTGCCCCGAGCATAGGGGAGGGGAAGAGGGATTCTCAAGCTGAGCAGAATGTGGGTGTTGGGATAGCTAAGGCTAGAACTGAGATGCAAAGGTTCTTTCCAGCGTGGGCTGGTTTCATTCCTTGGGGCTTGTGCGGTAGGGACACTGAGTCCTACATACACAAGCATCCATGTTTGCTGCTGCTCTGTTCACAGCAAGGGAACAATTATTCTAGATGCCCACCAACATATGTGCGGTCCGCAAAAATGAAATTACAAGGTCCATAGGAAAATATTAAGTCAAGTAACCCAGGCTCAGAAAAACAGATACTCCGTGTTCTCTGCTGATACTGACTCTTATATGTGTGTATTTATGTGGGAGTGTGCATGGAGGCCAAGAGGACTAGGACACTAGAAGGGACCCGCGGGCACAGAGTGGGGAGAGAGCATGTGCTATGAAAGTAAGGTGAGGGATGACGGCATAGCCTTGAAGAGTAGCCCTTGGTGCTCCTGCAGATGACTGGAGTTCAGTTCCAGCCATGTGGTAGATGGCTCTTGTTGGCCTCTGGCTCAGCAAGGAGATCTGAGGCCTCCTTCTAGATACGCACACACACACAGTGGAAGAGGGACTACCGGGTGTGGAAGGGTATAAGCAGGGATGAGGGCAGAGAAATGGGGGAAGGGAAGGCTGGGGCAGGACCAGCCAAGGCTAAGTATATAAGTATGCCCTATTGAAACCCGCTACTTCGTAAGTTAATTTAAAAAAAACAAAAGTGAAATAGCGAAACCAAAAAAGTCACACTGAAGGACTCATGTGTGAAGGCCTGTGTTGTACCAGACACTGCATATATGGTCTGAGAGCCTTCTGGGGATGTTCAAGGTAAATGGTACCTCAACTTCCACTTTGGGGGTGGGTATGGGAGAGAGGTAGAAGGGAGTGGGCAAGAGAAGCAGATCTCTCTCTCTCTCTCTCTCTCTCTGAGATAGGATTGTTTGTTTGTTTGTTTGTTTGTTTGTTTTTCAATACAAGGCTTCTCGGTGTAGCCCTGGCTGTCCTGAAACTCACTCTGTAGATCAGGCTGGCCTCAAACTCAAGATCCATCTGCCTCTGCCTCCCGAGTGCTGGGATTAAAGTATGCGCCACCACCAACAGGCAAGAAGAGGATCTTAATGTGTAGCCCAGGCTAGCCCTCATCTTATGGTCTTCTTGCCTGTTTCCCAAGTGCCAGATGGCAGTCACGTGCCACCATGTCTGGTTTAACATCTGTTAGAGGAAACTGAGGTTCAGAGTCATTATGGTTCCACAGCTAGCAAGGGACAAAGCAAACCTAACTTTTAACCCAGGTTTATCTCTCCTGACACTTCCCTTGTTCTTGCCGAGAGAACTGGCATACTTGAACGGTAGGAAGAGCCTTGGGCCATCCTACCGAGACCCAGTTCTCCTGAGTGTTGGAGGAGCCTCTGTGTATCATCTGTCGCTGTCACGTGACTAGGGAGCCAGCAGCTGAGGCAAAGCTAAGAACGCTGCAGAGGCTTCCTACACTAACCTTGCTAGGATGCCCACATGCAGCTGAGATAGAAGGCCCTGGAGCAGTCCTGGCTGCCAGGCCCTGTCCTTGAAGAAGGGAAGCAGAGGCATCTGGGCTCATGAGACCTGCTTGGGGTGTACACTCCACAAAGTCCAGCGGCCGGTTGCACCCCGTGGGAAAGCGTTACCCCTGGCCAGCCCAGGAGCCACGATGGTGCCACCTCCTACCCACAGGTTCCCAAGTGGCTTGACTTCCTTCCCCACTCCCACCTCCCTTTGTCCCCAGGGAGTCAGAGAGGCCACTGGCAAAGTTGTCTTTCAGTCCTTAAGTCCCACAGGCTTCCCCCAGTCCCTTCCCCACATACCTTAAAGCCGGGTTTCCCCAGGGGGGACTAGGCGGGGAACCTCCAGCTGCCCCTAGATCTGTTCAGATTCTACCTCCTCTCCCGGAGCTATACACCAGGCTTCACTGTCCCTGCAATAACAGGGCTTTGGGTATAGGATGTTGTTTTTGTAGCAGGGCGGAGCAGCATGGGAAGGCATCTTGGGTTCTGGCTGTCTGAGAAAGCCCCGAACCCACATTCCCACTAGAGCAGGAGCAGCTCCTTTTGGGTTTCCTGGGAAGACAAGACCTGGGCAAAGCGCAGCCCCAGTGCTGAGGCCCAGCAGAGGGGACTAGTCAACAGGGCAGGGGGACGGAGCGGGTTAGAAGGCCTCTGAGCCACCACCACCACCAAGACGTCTGTGGGTCTCTGTTACACTGCGGCTGGAAACTTCATCAGCCTCCACACACATCTGGGAGATGCTGGGAGCAATTTTGTCTGCATGCTACAGTTTAAATGAGAATGTTGCCCTCCAGGTGGCGATGCTATTTGAGGAAATTTTGGAAACTGGGAGGTGGGGCCTCGCTGGAGGAAATGGCACATCTTTGAAGGTTCTACCTGGTCCCTGGTCCCTGGTTCTTCCTCTCACTCTGCTTCCTGCCCTCCTTCCTCCTCTGCCACACACTGCCATCTCCAGAATATCCTGCCCAAATGAACCGGGACAAGTGCCTGTAGATGTAACCTTTAAAATCATGAAACCAAGCTAAATCTTTTCCTCCTGTAAGTGGCTCTCTCAGCCATTGTGGTCACCAATACCACACTTATGAATACACCCTGCCATCTTGGCCACCATCTAGCTCTAGAACATTCTGTCACCTCAAACAGTAACTCTGCACCCATACTTTATGCATGAAATCATATCTGTCTGGCTTACTTCACTGAACATAGCTCCAAAGTTCATCTTTGTTTCGGCATGTGTCAGAATTTCCTTCCTTTTTAAGGTCAAATAATATTCCATGGTGTGTCATATTTTGTTTATTCGTTCATAATCTATTTTTAGCCCAATAAAGACTGCACATGATGAACAGACCCTGACTCTTACTCAGGTGCTGCCATGTCACTGAGCGTTTTAGTATTTGCTCTTCAATTCCTTGCACAGCTGGAATGCGAACAATATACTAAACTAATCTACCATTAGATAACAATGTTCTTTGTCTGTTGTGTTTGTATGTTAATACACGTGGCATTGAGAAGGACATCTTCCTAGGAAGCTTTTCTGGGTCCCTGCTTGACTCCTGGTATTTCTCAAGGCAGTGGCACATGCTTGTAATTCCAGTACTCAGGGAGGCAGAGGCAGGCGGATCTCTGTGAGTTCCAGGCCAGCCTGGTCTACAAAGTGAGTCCAGGCCAGCCAGGGCTACACAGAGAAACCCTGTCTCAAAAAAACAAAAAACAAAAACAAAACAACAACAACAAAAACTACCTGAAATGGTCATTGCAGTGACCAATATTCTTGGACTCTTGACGAATATCATTCAGACTTACCAGAAACCAACACACGATGATGAGTACGGCTTCTCCCACACGAAGGGTATCTGTAGCCATTCCTCCCTTCCACCCACACCTAGCAAACCCTGAGCATCCAGGAGCTGCGGCAGCATGCTGCACCTTCATCCCCTTGGAGCAAGGTGGAAATCACCACAAGCAGAGCTTCGGGAAACCCAGCCATCTCCTTCCAGTACCTTCTGATGCTGCTCTGCCAGAGCGGGCTGCCCGGAGTAGTGGAGGAGTCGCTTGATGACCACAAAGCAGAAGGAATCAGAAGAACCAGTCTTGGTGGGAGACGGCAGGACAGAGCCAGCCTGGGGCAAAGGACCAGTTAGTGGGCTGGGAATGGAGCTCCTCCTAGATATGGTCCAGGACCACCCTGGAGACACCCTGGGCTTTGCCCAGCCAACCCCTATCTGGAGGCAGCTGTATAAATGGTATTGTCTTTTTGCAAAAATTATTACTTTGCAGGTATATGGTGGTGTTTTGTATGTTTGTGGAGGGTGTGCATTCGGGGTGCTCAGAGGCCAGAAGAGGGCATCAGATCCCCTGGGACTGGAGTTACAGACTGTTGTGGGTGCTGGGGATTGAGCCCCCTAAACCCTGAAGGTGCCATTTTTAATGGGTTACTCTACTGAGCACCACACAGACACTTCATCATACGTGCTTCCACTGTGCCTATTTTGTTGACAATGCTTCTGAGTTCACTTGTTGAGAACGGAGGCCGGGGTGTAGCAAAGCTGATTGCCTAGCTAATTTCTCTGACTCTTAAGCTTGTCCTATGTCCTGATTTTCCCAAGGACTCTGACTAGTAATGACTTCTGGGGTGGGATTTGGCTCTGACTTCTCTGTCCAGTCCTATCCCATCCTAGGCCAGAGACCTCCAGTGACGGGGAATGAAGAGTAGATTCACTCCCCAAGGGACCTGGCTGGCGTAGGAAAGGCACAACTGGAGAGGCGGTGGCCTGGGACCGAACTATACACAAAGGGCCTGATTGTGTTACAGACATTGCTCTTTGGGAAAATAAGTATCATGCAGTTGTCTTATTTTGGACAACGTGGTGTCCCAGAGACCCTGTGCCAAAGAAAACATGGATTGAGGAAGCAGCCAGCAGTGTTTGAGTCCTACAGGTGAAAGGGCTGTAAGGGGAGTAAGGGCTTCTGCTGGGTCCCAAGCTGGAGCCAGGAGCCAAGAGCCCCCCAGATGCAGTCTGAGGACGGACCTTGGGAAACCATTCCACATACTCTTGGGAGTCTCCTGCCCAAGTCTTGCAGTAGTAGCGTGGAGTCCACGAAGGGGCCTCACCCTGTCCAGACTACCCTGGAAGGCTTGGAGGTCTGTGGAGCCCATGGCTTTTATTCTTGAGCCTGAGGGACAGAGCTCTGGGGACTGGCCAGGCCTGGGTTGTTGTGATACCCTACAAGGGAGAGGATAACCGCTCATACGAACCGTGGCGGGGTAAGGTGACCTTTTTTTCTAGTACATGATTCCCTGTGGGCACAGGGCAAAAGTCAGTGGGCGCAAGACTCTGGGACGTGCCTCTTTGGCTGAGCTCAGGTCAAGAGGGCAGCCCACTGGTCTGGCCCCATCAGCCAAAGCCAACACAGGAAATGCCAACAGACCTCAACATCCGGGCACCGAATTTGCTCTGGCTGGCAGGGAGTACCCGCCTTCCCGAGCTCAGAGGTTGGCAATGCTGGCTGGCGAGAACAATGACATTAGTGCTCAAAGGATGCTCAACGCCTGTCCTCAGCCTCACGGCCAGAGAGAGGAGTTGGGCAAACACGCAAAAGACCAGCCGGCAGCAAGGGGAGCCAGGCGTTCCCCTGGATGGCGGCCACTGCACTGTTGTTGGGATACAATTTCATGCTTCTTCGAGAACTGTGAGGGGTCATTCCCTCCTCGACGCCCCAGGAAGGAGACTGGTGGGCAGACAGTTGTTAACGCTGAGCCGCCGCCGCCACAGCGGTGATTAAGGTTGCAGTAATTGGTCTCACAGCCAGGCTGAGGCCTGACTGCGGGCAGCCGCCAGGGTCCGCAGGGCAGGAGAGGGGGCCCTCAAAGGAACAGCCCGTGCCGGGCCTGTGTGCACTGAGCCCGTTCGTTTGGGACTTGACACTCAATCCTTCTCAAGCGATTTCCTTCCTGGGGCCCTGGCCAGGACCAGCGCTGGAAGGATGGGAGTGGGGGTTGTGGGCAGAGCACAGACCTCAGCCCTGTCAGGCTCCTTTTAAGTGGGTGGGAGCTGGGTTTGGATGTAGGGTATCCACTTTCAGGATGGCTGAGCTGGACCACCACCGCTTTGAGGATTCCCTCAGTGACTTCCAGCCAGCTCACGTGGCTGAATAAGCCCTCCCGGGAAAGGGGTTCTTCCCAGCTGTTGGTGCTAGCTGAGTCTCACAAGTAGACTCCATATGCCACCTCTGGTCGTCCCCCCCCACCCGGCCAACCCCCAACTCGGCACCTGACTCGGGATAGTTTGTTAAAGATACAATTTGTGCAAGGATGTCTGTGATGCCCTCCAAGGCATGGATGGTGCCGTCGAAACATTCTTTCAGAGGATTTCAGGATGGGAGTTCTCCAGAGACCACCCAGACTGCGCCCCTGTCCCAAAGGGACTCGGCCCTCTGCTGTCTCTGCTGGCAACTACGTTCCCGTGAACTTCACCTTTGTGAGTCAGTATGCTGCTGCCAAGTGCATGGGTGTATGCTTCTGTGTGTGTGTGTGTGTAGGTGTGTAGATGTGTGTGTCCGTCTGTCCATCCGTCCATCCACCTAGTGGGTGTGCTGACATTTTCTTTCTTGCACATCTTCTGTTTCTGTCTATATCTGCTTCCTGGGCTCCCTGCTTTGGAGGTCCCAAGCGGGTCTTTCTAGAGCTTCATGCCGATCCCAGGCTCAGTCCGAGCTAGCCACCCATCTGTCTGTCCTTTCCATCCCTTCTAGAGATGGAAAGGACAGCTCCTCTGTTACTGGAGCTGGCTTCTGGGCCTTGGCTGGAATGAGAGCTGTCTTCCACTAGACACGTGGCAGGAAAGAGGCCAGAGGTAGCATGAGGGTTAAGAATGACAGGCTCCCCTGTTAGCACTCTAGCTGGGGCAGTGGCCAGCACCTTCCAACTGTGGGGCATAGAAGAGCCCCTGGAGGCTGGAGAGGGGCGACCTGCCTGAAGATGCGTGTCCGCAGCACCCTGACACTGAAAAGCACGCCTCCCTGTTCTGCCACCCCATATGGCTGGCCAGCTGCTCCTCCCTTCTCTGCTTAGGCCTGCAGGGTCCTGGGTTCTGAGAACAGCATAGGTTCCAGGGGCCATTGGAGAGGAACGTCAAGGCCTCCCAAGGAGATGTGTTATCCCTCCCTACTCACCGCCCCAGCCTAACTCTTCAGCTCCCTCCCTGTCACTATCTCCTATCCTTCTGCCTCACAAACCAGTCCTCCCCAGGGAAGGGGCTGGAGGCTATGACAGGCTGATGGCAGAGACTGATCATGCAGCCCGAGGCTGCCGCTGCACAGTAAGAACCTCAGTTTTCGTATCTTCAAGATCCAATAAGGAATGTGCACACTCACTTTCCAATATTAGTGTGCAGCGTGGAGTGGAAACAGCAGGCTGTAGTAGCAAACGCACTAAAGAGAGTCTGGAAGGGTGCTCAATAAATCCCAGGCAGAGGTCAGCCCAGAGGACAGGCGTGGTGAGAGAGGGGCAGGGTGACGGGCGTGTTAGGGAATGCTTTCCCTTTTTTCTTACTGTCTTGATAACAGTGGACTTTAAATATTCAACAACTACAACTCTTATTTTGTAATTAAAACAGCAAGGATGGCCAGGTGGTGGTGGCAGCGCACGGCCTTTGATCCTAGCACTGGGGAGGCAGAGGCAGACTGATCTGTGTGAGTTTGAGGCCAGCCTGGTCTACAGAGCGAGTTTCAGGACAGCCAGGGCTACACAGAGAAACCCTGTCTCGGGAAAAACCAAACCAACCGATCAAATAACCAACCAAACACACAAAACAGTAAAGATGGGGCTGGAGGGATAGCCCAGTGGTTAAGAGCAATTTTCATTCTTGCAGAGGAACTGGTTTCTATTCCCAGCATCCACATAACGACCCACAAACATCTGTAAGTGCAGTTGCAGGAAATCTGACTTCTTCTGACTTCTGCAGGCAGGAGGCATGCACATGATGCAATACACACATGCAGGAAAAGCCTTCATATATGTAACATAAGATAAACAAATATAATTTTTAAAAACAGTAAAGATTTTGTTTAACGGAATTGTTGCAACTTTAAATATTACTATGTATTTGTTAGGTGGATAAGAGGGTGGATGGAGAGGTGGGTGCCTTGATGGGTGGGATGGGATGGGAGAAATGAATAGAGAGATGAGTGGATGGATGGACGGATGGATGGATGGATGGGATGGATGGATTCAGTCTTAGTACATGTTTGGCTTGAAACCTGAAGTTCATTCCCTGACAGGCTGACTCTGCTTCAGGCTGTGTGTCCATTTTCCCTTGAATAAGGTAAAAGAGCACCACCTCCATCCCAAAATAAAGGTGGACCCACAGCCATGGCTGCGGGCGGGTGGCAGAGGGTGGCCTCTCTGGCCCGCCTCAGTCCCCACTCATCTCCTGAATGGAGTGGCAGCCAGCAGGCCAGTAGGGCCGCCCAGTCTGCTCAGCTCGGGACCTGCTTCCAATTATCCATGAAATTTGAGCTGGAAGAGACCTATTAAAGTCCCATTTAGTTTGATTCCCCTGGGGTCCAGGGATCTTTTCCGGCGACACCCCCCTCCTTGTCTGACTGGGACTCTAAGCTCTTTGAATGTTATCTCCTCCTGGGTCAATATTGTGACAACTCCAGCTGTGACCCAGGCCACCCTGGAGCCAGAGCTAGTCTAAGCCTGGTATAGAGCAGCAGGGATCCCAAACCCAGTTCCTTTCCACTCCAGGGCTCCCAAAATGACGAGCTACAATCACACTGGCCACTGTCCTCCTCTGCTGGCCATACAGCCAGCCCGAACCCTACTCTCCAGGCTGGTCTGGTGGCTTCTGGGACCACCTGCGTACCCACAGGAAGTTTTCACCATTCGGTATCTCTTTTCCATATTCCCAGCAGTGCCTGGTACGGGTCTCATATTTCATAACATCATTACATAAGAA
The DNA here is from genome assembly GCF_030254825.1 of Meriones unguiculatus. NCBI lineage: Eukaryota > Metazoa > Chordata > Mammalia > Rodentia > Muridae > Meriones > Meriones unguiculatus. The sequence continues at coordinate 92,127,280 of NC_083355.1, read as the reverse complement.
ATAATAAATAATGGTGATTAACGACCTCCTCCCGCTGTCCCTGGACTCGCCTGGGTCAGACCTCCCAGGGAAGCGATGGGAGCTGGAGAGGAGATGAAGGGAGTATCAGGATTGGAGAGTTCCCTTCTATATCCCTTTCAGGCAGCCCCGCATGACTGTGTTCGCAGACCACTCTCTAGGGAGTAAACAGAAGCTACCAGAAAAGGCAAGATGAAGCCCCCAAAGCCCTGATGGAAAGAGGAACCCCAGTGGGAAGTGGGCTCCCCAAAGCACTTTTGATCTTGCCTCATCAGCTGATGGCATCTTATCAGGACCATGAGGGGAGAAGGAGAGTGCCCACTGAACTACCTGACCCTTCAGAGACCTCTGAGTACCTCAAAGGCTATACTCTAGAGACCAGACTCTAGGGACCAGGCTAGATGCAGCCAGGCCTTTGGGATGGTCTGCTGAGAAGATATGTGACTCCTTTACTGAACCCTGGAACAGCAGAGAGGGAGGGAGGGAGCACTTTGCCCCACGGCCGGGGCAGCCACTAGGTGCTGACAGGAGGGTCACAGAAAAGGAGGGCAAGAAAGTTCCTGGGGGATAAGTAAGGAGCACTCACTCTAGGCAGTGCAAAGAAGTATGTCTGTCAGTACCCCCTACACCCCACCCCCAGGCCCTGCAGAGCCAAGGCATGGAGACAAAGTTAAGTGTGGGGGAAGAGGCACTTCAAAAATCATCAGGGCTGGACCCCCGCCTGCTCTGGGTAGACAGATCCGGTCTTGGATCTCTACAGGCGAAGACCTTGCGGCCATTGTCAGCAGAGGAGTCCTTCCCAAGCTCGAACTTACTATATAATTAATCACCCAGATCCAGGCTCTTGCTATGTAGTCCCTGCCGGCCTCGAATTTTTTTTTCTATTTCTCTATTTTATACAATTAATAAAACAGTGCTTGTATAAAAATTCGCACAAAGTTGCTAGAGAGCATACAATTTCTGAAAGTGTCCTGGGTTTGTGCTACGTTCAGTTTTCTAAGGGTGCGCTCAAATCGGTGTGATAGGCAGACGTGACGCGGTGTCTCCTTCTCTGCGGTTAAACTGTTCTCGTTATTACTCCTCACAGTAGTGACTGATATCCACGTGTGCAGGGGCTGCTCTTCCCGGGATGTCAGACCTTAAGGCTGGACCTGCCAGAGGCAAGGACTTCCCACAGCAGTAGCAGCCCCTGGGCCCTCACCCCGACCTCCGAATGACCCAGTGACCTGCAACCAGGAGTCTCCAGGTCCCTCTGGATCAGGCAAGAGGCAATCGCTGGGGGAATGGTAGAAACTGAGGCAATCTCTACAAGAACCCAAGTGGCCACACTGTGTTGTGATCAGGCCAAATCCAGTCACCACTAAATAAAGCCCATCGGTTGGTTGGTGATTGCTGCTGATATGAACCCCTCACCCCCTAACTTAAAAAGAAAGGAAGGTTTGGGGCTCAACACTGAAGGGGAGGGCACTGAGTGCTAATGACAATAGACACTTACTCCCTGACAAACATTTATCATCAAACAGACATTGGCCTTGAACTCTTGATTTTCTTGCCTCAGCCTCCAGAGTGCTGTCTTTACAGACGTGTGCCGCCAAGTCCTGACTCCTTAACATCCTTTTAAACTGCATTTCCTGCGTTGCCTAAGGTGGGTTAGCAGGAGTCCTTTCCCGGCATTCACCCGGTTGCCTTGTTCTTCTGAAGTTCACGAACCAGGGTGGACGTCATGAATCTACGCCTCCTGGGTACTCTGACCTGTCAGCCTCCACTCCTAACTCCTAACAGGTTAGGAGAGGGATCCTGTTGCCTGGGGACCCGGGCAGCACTGTCCTCTGCCAGACCCATCCTCCTACATGCACCTAGTCTTAGTTGCCAGCCCAGTAAGGATACAGAGGCTGAGGGATGGCAACCGGGGCGCAGGACGCTATGAGGCCACACCTCCGCCATTCCCAAGCTGCTCATGGTTGCAGCCTTCCAACCTGACAGGAAGGCCGTGTTTCTCTGTCCGAGGGCAGGACACGTTGCGCATGCCTCCTCCCTCTCCTGGAGGAAGCAACGTAGAGAGCAGACCAGCCGGCCTCCTCCTTCCTTGGGTAGGGCCTGAGGAAGCACAGCAGCATGCATGCCCACAGGCAGCCAAGGCCTCCTCTCCACATACAAGCACCTTCCCTCAGTACACACAAAGCCACGTACAGCCGACGGCGTGTGTGCCCAGCTCAGGCTTAGCTGCACAGGCATGTTTACACACACGTACACACCCACTGTGACATAGGCCCTTATTGTCACACACACTTCCAAACACACATTTAGGACATGTCTCCACGCACTTCTGCTCATCTCACATGTGGTTTTTGTTTGTTTGTTTTTTGAGACAGGGTTTTTCTGTGTAGCCCTGGCTGCCCTGGATTCCCTTGGCACACCTCGAACTCACAGAGATCCGCCTGCCTCTGCCTCCCGGAGTGCTGGGATCACAGGCGTGCGCCACTGCACCTGGCTTTATGTCATATGTTTTATCCCGACACAGCAGCACACTAAATACACACGGTGGGGAGGAGTGAGAGAGGAGGAAAGAAACCTTAATGGAAAGCAGATAGCTGCTGCTGCCTTCAGAGTTTTGGGAAATGCAGTAGGAGTGGCTCAGAACCCGTTGGCTATAGTGGTAAGGGTGGAAGAGACACCAGGGCCCTTTTGGAAGGAGCCATATTCTTCCCTGGACCAGCAGACCCCAGATCTCAGGGCAGAGCTTTAACGGGTGAAGCATGGTGACAGCTGTTCCAAGGCCAATGGCACGCACCAGGGAGGCCACGCACAGTGGAGACTGCTGGGATGGTAGGTTCCACAGGGTGACCAAGCAGGCGAGTGTAAAAGGACTTCTTGCAACGGGAGCCTGGAGCCTGGAGCCTGGAGCCTGGAGCGCTCTGGAGTAATAGCGTCAGGGTCTGAGCGGCTCTTTGGGAGGCGTCAGTCACATAGTGACTGTGCTTTGGGCCCTGTGCTTTGGGCCACGGGATCCTGTACTGGGCAGCAGGGAGGAGGGGAGCTGGGGAGAGACTGAGAGGCTGTGCTGGAGTGGTGGGGAGGGAAGGACAGCTTCCCACTTGACATTGCCTCAGAGACGAGCAGAGGTGTCGAGGCAAGAAGGGGCGGGAAAGGTGACCCAGACTGAACCTGGCAGCTACAGGGCTGGGGGGAGGGCGGGCAACAATGTTACTCATTTGTGCATGCGCCCTAGAGCCAAGCACGGGCTGTCCTGAACACAGTGTCTGTGCCAGAACTGTGGAGTCCAGGCAGCTATGACAAAGTCCCCCGGGGACAAATGAGAAAGAGGCTACAAACAGTGCCTGATACTACCCTGATGCTACCAGTAGGGCCTGACCACAGAGAAGGCCGGGCTGTCTTCTTGAGTAAGCGCCATCAGGAGGACACAGGAGCGTTCCAGGGGCCTGATGGCTGACGGTGAAACCCGCTCAGGTCTCAGAGGCAGAGGCCGTTCGTTTCCCTGTCCAGACAAGAGAACAGGTAGAGGTGCCCAGGTCATCCTGGCTCTGACCCTTCTGACACCTCCTCCCTGGGAAACGTCCACCAAAGCCAATCCAACCATCCCTGACCTCATCATCCAGCCGACACTCAGCAACCCTGTGGTGGCCCCATCTCCAGCCTCCGCTTCTTTGGAGCGGGAAACACCACATCCCAGCTGTCTGTCCTGAATCCACCTGGAGGCCAGCCAGCTTTGGCCTGGATCCAACTTAGTCAGGCCAGACCCAAAAGACTCTGCCGGGAAAAGCAAGAACTGGAAGAAAGCACCGGGCCAGACAGGGCCCCTTTCTGAGGCCTGGTCCATGAGATTGCTCCTGGCACATCAGTGGGTTTACCCATCACTAACTACTCACTCCTGAGCTCCTGCCCCTCTTTCTGGGATGTGCCGAAGAGATGCTTGTTGTCATGACAGCTGGTGGCTGACTCCATCCTGATCGCAAAAGGCCTTGGAGGCCTGGCTTGGAGCCTAGGTGGAGACAGAAGGGAATCTGGTTGGGAACCCGGAGAATGAATGGTGGTGCCTGGCGTCCCGTCCCGTCCCCCCCCCCCCTCCAGCAACCCTTACTTCCTCCTCCTCTCCTGGGAAGCCAACAGCTTGCCTCATCAGCAGCTGCTGTTATAACCCTGGAGCAGCCAGGGGCTGCCACGGGTGGCGGAAAGCGAGGAGGGGCTCAGGGCTGCCTCTTCTCTGTCGGCAGGGCCCTGTTCTCCTTTAGGTCCATACTTCATCCACCAGCTCTGAAAAAAAAAAAAAAGTGATTCCTTCCTTTCCACTCGGCTTCACCTTTCTTCCTGTCAGCTCACGGCCAGGAGATTGCTACCCTGCTTTCCGTGGTAACTGGGTGACCCCAACAAGAAGTACCCCCGGAAGCGCCCCTGACAAGGACCTTGTCACACTTCATACAAGTGTCCTTTCGGTCCCTAGGGGAAGCTGAAACACACACCAAATGAAACCAGAGTCATCGGGGTGGCAAAGAGCCAGGCAAAGGGCCACTCCTCTTAAGCATCGTCCCTGAGGATAGCCGGCCATGCAGAAACGGGTGTGAGACAGGGGCCCGTGGTCAGGGCCTCCTGCTGGACAGAACTCCCGCAGCTTGGAGTCTCAAGCTGAAGATGGGTCGCTAGAGCTAAGAGAGTCCGCAGAGGACACTGGGCCCCTTCCTCTTGCCCACTGAGCTTTGAAAGGGCCGCCTGGTGGAGGCAGGAAAGGTTGAGAATGTGAGGATCAGCATCAGACGCTGAGGTTGGCCCCTCACAGACCGCATGACGTAGAGCAAGTGCTTTCTGTCACCTTTCCTGGGCTTGTTTTCTCATCTAGTAAATGAGCCACTATTGTATTAGTCTCCCCATTCCCCTGCCGTGGTGTGTGTGTGTGTGTGTGTGTGTGTGTGCAGGTGCAGTGGCACCTAATATATGTGCGTGTGGCATAGCTGTGTGTGTGACTTTCACGCATTGTGTGCAGTGCCTGTAGAGGCCAGGAGGGGGCATCAGCTCCCTTGGAGTTGGAGTTAGAAGCATTTGTGAGCTTCCCAACCTGGGCGCTGGGAACTCAACTCCGGTCCTCCGGAAGGACTATCCCCAGGCTGGCTCATTATCGGCTGTGTTCTCTGAGCTGTTCCTTCCTCTGTTTGAAAAAGGAGAGTCAGGTTAGATAATGGGAGACACTTAGCACATCTTGGGCCTGTCCACCCCCTCTGGAGCCCCTCCTGGCTCTGCCGCCCTGGGAACTGGGGACCCACCGGGCACATGCTCAGCTGGGCAACAGGTGTCAGTGTCGGCGGGGCACAGGTGCAGCTTTGCAGAATATGGCGTGTGTGTGTGTGTGTGTGTGACCGCTCCTGCTTCCTCCCCTCACGGCTTCCCCCAGCTGTGAGGAGGGGACAGGCTGCAAACACAGCCATGTGCAGTCAGAGGGCTGAGTAAGCGCCTCACTTCCTCTGCCCCACCCCCACCCGCAGCAACTGTGGCCAGCGGGTGGTTCACAATGCCTGTTGGGTCAGGCCCTCTGAAACGCGAAGGGGTCACTTCCCTGAATTGTCCTAGCTGCCTGCTCCCCCCACCCCACCCCCAGCCACACCTGGTGGGCCTGCTCGCTGGCCTGGGGACCCACGGGGTGCCCTGCCTGGGTGGCAGCAGGTACCCAGGCCTTGCCAAGCCAGGGGGTGTGGCCTTGGCTGGGCGCTGGCGCCGGAGCCTGGGCTCAGCGCGAGGCTCGGTCTGAGTTTTGGCTTTCGTGCCCTGTGCTTGGGCCAGAACGACAACCCTACTGTCCTCTAACTGCCCCTTACGGAGGCTGGGCGTGGCTCCCCTCCCTGGCAGCGCCGCTCACTCTCTTGGTGGGCTTGCAGTGGCCGCGCAGCGGGGAGAAAGGAGCCGGCTAGGCTCACGTGGAGAAATGTCAGCCCGATGAGCCGAGAGCCACGAAGGTGGCCCAGCGCCAGCGTTGGGGTATGTGCATCTGCTGGGTAAAGATAGGAGAGCGCGGGCCCGCACAGTGTAGAAAGTTACAGAAAAGAGTAGCCTGAGACTCCACCCCACCCCCACCCCCAACAACGCTGGGGAACTAGGGATTCCCTTAGGGAGTCTGCACGGGCCAGACAGGTGCTCAGCCACCTGAAATACATACGTATACACGTATATGCACACACACTTCAGTCATGCAGTGTATATCATCCTTGAGTGTTAAAACGGCTTCAAACAGTGACACCCTTCAACATTGAAATGCACTCGAACTGCCCAAGAATCTTCTCAAAATTCAGATTCTGATTCAACAGGCCTGGGGTGCATTTGTGTGTGTGTGGGTATATGTGTGAGTGTGACTGAGTGTGACTGAGTGTGTGAGTGTGTGAGTGTGTATGAAAAGAGGAGAGACCACGGGTGTGTCTTGTTTTATCACTCTCTGCCACAGCTCCTCGGGACCGGGCTGGAGCTATCCCAGCCTGGAGCTGGGCTGGCAACTGAAAAGCCCTCCTGTTTCTCCCCCGCACAGTGCAGTAGCTACAGGCCCGTTTGTGGCCATACCTGATTTTTTTTTTAATTAATTTAAGGATTTATTTATTTTCATTTTCATGTGTGTGAGCGTTTGCCTGCTTTATGTATGTATGCTATGTGCAATGTCTGGCCAGAAGAGGGCGTCAGATCTCTTGAAATGGGAGTTACAAACAGCTGTGAGCCACCTTGTGGATGGAGGGAACTGAACCCGGACCATCTCTCCAGCCCCTTTTGGCATTTTCTTTTTTCTTTTTCTTTTCCTTTTTCCTTTTCTTTCCTCTTTCTCCACCACCTCCTCCTCTTCTTCCTCCTCCTCTTCTTGTTGCTTAACGTTCATGATTTGATTGTCTTCACAATACAGTTGCTTGGAACTATTCACTGGGCTCTGTCTCTGCATATTGCCTCCCAGCATCCCCTGGGCTCTGAGGCTGGGCTCTCAGAACGCTCAAGCTTCAGCAATCTTCTCTGCTGTTTCAGCCTTTTTTGCAGAAAACAGGCCTAGGGCGCCCACCATCCCCACTCTTGTTCCCGGTCGGAAGGCCATTTCCCCTTGGCAGCCATCTTTTCTCATACTGTGTCACTTCGTGGGGCTGGTGCACACCATCCTTCTTACAGAAAATCTGTCAGGTCTTAGGAACGTGTTCACCGTGTTTGCACGAGTGGTATCAGCACAGAGAGACACCCCCCGCCCCCGTCCCTGAGATAGGGGCTCTGTGTAGCCCTGGCTGTCCTAACACTCCCTCTGTAGACCAGGGTGACCTCAAACTCGGAGATCCTCCTGCTTCTGCCCCCTGAGTGCTGGGATTAAAGGCGTGCGCCACCACACCCAGCTTATTTTCTAAAGTTCCTGTTGATTTATTTTAGCGTATGAGTGTTTTGTTTGGACATACAAGTATGTGCACCATGTGTGTCTGGTGAGCTTGGAAGCCAGAAGAGAGCCCTGGAGTCCCTGGAACAGGAGCTACGGAGAGTTGCAAGCCACCACGTGAGTGTTGGGAACTGAACCCCAGTCCTCTGCCAGATGAACAAATGCTCATCTCTGAGCCAGTTTTCCAGCCATCCTCTAAAAAATGAAAGTTTTGCTGGGTGAGAAGTTTGCGGTTTTAAAGCTTTTACTCTTTATGCTATCTGAATTTTCTGTAATAAATGTATATTTATTATTTGGGTGGTTGCTTTTTTGTTCTTGGTTTTGTTTTGTTTTTGAGACAGGGTTTCTCTGTGTGGCTGTCTTTGTCCTGGCTCTGTAGACCAGGCTAGCCTGGAACTCACAGAGAACCACCTACCTCAGCCTCCCACCTAAAGTAATCGTTTAAGACAGAGTTTGCATTTGCAGTGCTGGGTCACACACCCAAGCAGATGCTTGTGCTGTGTCCTTGGTCTTCAGAGCTAAGAGCCAGAGTCTACTCTCTTTGCAGCTCATCCAACCGTGCGGAAATAAATGACATGGGAGCACAGGGGATCCGTTTAGCAGAACCCATAGTCTCCATAACACTGAGTCACCGCTGAGAAAGCTGCCCCCCTTTCCAGTCCTCTTCCTAACCTTCTAGCGGGCCAGACTCTGGCCCCTCACTGAGTCCTGCAAAGTTTCCTTTCACAGAAAGAGAGAGAACGTCAGGCTGGGAGCCGTCACCGGGGACAGCTAGTCATAATTTAACTATCTTCTACACGTGGCCTTCTACTTGAGGTAAAGGTACAATGTCATTAAAAATTTTTTTCAAGTTGGAAGAGCTGAAAGACAGATTAAGATTTCATGGTGGTGCCCAATTATAATTTCAACATTCGACAGGGTTGTGAGTTCAAGCCTAGCATGGGTGATATAGCAAGTTCCTGGCTATCCTGGACAACACAGTGAGACCTTTCCTGAGACAGAGAGAGAGAAAGAGAGAGAGGAAGAGGAAGAGGAGGAGAATATGGTTCAGTGGACAAGAGTACATGCTGTGCAAACAAGAGGAACTGAGTTCAAATCCCCAGCATTTACTTAAAAGTAAGCACAGGTGTGAATGCTTGTAACTATAGCACTGGGGATGGAGACTCGTGGATCTTGGGAGCTCACTGGCCAGCTGGCCTGGAAGAAATGGTGAGTTCAAGGTCCACTGAGAGACCCTGTCTCAAAACAAAACCAAAAAAAAAAAAAAACAAGGTAAGATGGCTCATCAGGTAAAAACCTCTTGCCAAACAACTTTGGTGACCTGAGCTAGATCCTCAGATCCAGAAACGAAACACATACGATGGTGGTGATGGTCGTGATGGTGGTGATGATGGTGATGGTGGTGATGGTGGTGATGGTGATGGTGGTGATGGTGGTGATGGTGGTGGTGGTGGTGATGGTGGTGATGGTGGTGATGGTGGTGGTGATGGTGGTGATGGTGGTGATGGTGGTGGTGGTGGTGATGGTGGTGGTGGTGGTGGTGGTGATGGTGGTGATGGTGGTGATGGTGGTGATGGTGGTGGTGATGGTGGTGATGTGGTGGTGGTGGTGGTGGTGGTGGTGGTGATGAATAAGATATAGGTCCATAGTGGAAGATACCAGATATCTTTTTCTAGCCTCTGTGTGCATGTACATGGGTGTCAGCACCCATGCATACACCCATGCATACAGGAAAGGAAGAAAAAGAGAGTGTGTGTATGTGTGTGTATGTGAGAGAGAGAGAGAGAGAATAAAGAAGAGATGAAAGTACAAGCTTCCCCCATTCAGTCCAGGGCCGGGACCTCCTGGTAGAAGCTACCAGCCGGGACTTCAGACCCCACCATCTTTGGCCCTGGGCCTGCCAGTGATGTCTAGCATAGAAGCCTTAGTCATTGGAGTCGCCTGATTAGGCTTCCAGTTCTAGCCGGGTACCTCAAGGCAAGTTGCTTATTTTGTTTGTGATGTACTTTCTCATGGCTAAAACAGAACTGATGCCAACCTCTAAGGCCCCTGTGAGGCTTTCATGAGTCCGCACACACACATGCACCCACACATGAGCACATACCCACACGGGGCCTGTCACGTAGTATACAGTGGATGTGGATTCCAGGGAATTCCTCAGGTTTCTGAAGAGATGAGGAAGTGACTGGAATGGGAGATGTCATCTCCAGCCTTCGAGTCATCGTTTGGGGGAAATTCGCTCTCTGAGACCATGAGCCCAAGGCTGGACGGTAGAATAGCGTCACGCATGTCAGCTTTCCAACTCATCTTGGCCTCCCGGCCACACCTCATTACACCAAAGTGAGTTCCAGGGCTTCCCCAGCTTCAGACTTGAAGCTCCAGACCCGAGGCCACACTCTCTGAGATGAGGGACGCTGCAGGCAGAGAGGATCTTGGAAGCAGCAGCCAAGTGTTCCTTGACTCACAGGAGTCTGGGGCCTGGGGAGCCAGCTGGAGGTCCACTGTCTGTCTGCAAAGGCTCCTCCGCTAGACTTTCTGGCTCCTCTACCCCTGGGAATCCGAGCAGAAGAGGAACTAGTCCGTCTCCCCTTTGCACCTATTGCCCCCATCAGTTCCCTTCATGTGCTCTCTGGGAGAAGATGAGTGAGGGCTGGTCCAGCTCAGCTGGGCCCTGATATCTGTATCCTTAACAGTGGCCTCTCTCCGTTCCTGCTTCCAGCTGGGAGAGGATGGGACAGCCCCCATTCCTCCCGGGAGACAGTGATGTGACTCATTGCCCAGCACAAGCCCAGGGCAAATCCAGCCTTCTTCCTGTAAAACTCATGTAGAACAAAGGTGTCTGCCGTCCCACCTTGGGGAAGCAAACGTAAAACAGGACGTTTTAATGGAAACCTCCAACATAATATCGGCTTCAACAACACTGAAGTTTATTGCCTTTCAATACAGATTAATTCCCGGTGGAGGTAGAGCGGAGAAGGCATGAAAACGTCAGGATGTTTTGGGGTGATTCTACTTTGTCTGCAACTCATGGTCTAAGATGAGGGCCATAGCACCTACAAGCATGCTCCAGTTCCAGGCAAAATTTGAGGTTAAATCTAACAGTGCCACCCCCAGCCAGAACCCTAAGAAGACGTAACAGGCATCAGCTAGGACTAGGTCACAGCTGGCTGGAAAGAGCTGAGACACAAAACCTTCACCCAAGAGACACTGGGACTAAGCCTACTTTTAGGCTAAACTCTCCGTCTGCTTCCAGATGCTTCTCCAAATGGTACGTGAGCTCACACCACTCCTCTGCTCACAGACCAGTGAATTCTCAACAGGGCCTCCAAGTTCCTCAAAGCAAGGCCCCGCTTTCCCTTCCAGCCTCACGCCCGTGCACAGTTCGCCCTCCCCGACTTCCCCGCATCCTCTCCAGCTCCTGCACAGACATCAGTGCCCCTTAAACAGCCCATGCCTTGCCAACGCACCCTTCTTGATCGCTCCACCTTCTGCCCCTGCTTCATCTTGTAGAATGCTAAGAACGTACCTTCACCATGGCAAAACCTCTATTCCCTTTGTTTTGTCTACCCTGTGGATCTTCCCTATCTTCTGGAAGTTTCTAGAACATTGCATCCTTCCTTCCTTTCCTTTCCTCTTTTCTTCCCTCCCTCCTTCCTTCTTTCTTTTCTTCCTCTCATCCCTCTTTTCCTTCCTTCTTCCTCTTTCTTTCTTTCTTTCTTTCTTTCTTTCTTTCTTTCTTTCTTTCTTTCTTTCTTTCTTTCTTTCTTTCTTTCTGACACGGGCTCATATAACCCAAGATGGCCTCACCTTTGCTATGTAGCTAAGGATAACCTTGAACTTGCTCCTCCTGCCTCCACCTTCTGAGTGCTGGGACTACAGATATGCACCACACCTAGTTTATGTGGTGCTAGCCTGTACTCTACTGAGTGAGCTACATCCCAACCCTAGAGCATTCTTTTACGTCACCAAGTTGCTTGAGAGTGAGGCATTTGGAACGGGTGGGGCTGGTCACTGATGGAAACAGGATCCAAATGAGAAGCCCCAGAGACTGGGTGTTATTAAACAATATTAAGTTTCTGCCTCTGAACTGGAAGCCCCTCGCTCACCATCGTTACACTGCCGTCCCCATCTGTCAGGAACTGAGTGAAGGATGCTAAATCTTAAGAGATCCAGCCCAGAGCATCCAGAGCATTGGGCACTGGCTCAGAAGTCCAAGGGACCTTCTGATCCCCCCTATCTCTAAAGGACAGACAACTGACCAGGGCTGATAATCCGAGGAGTGATGTCCCAGTCGGTCGCTGAGGCTGTACCAGTGACCTTGCCCAGATCTACCTGACATTCAGGACTCTTGAAGGCCCAGGGCTCTTAGGATCAACAAACTCTGTGTTTTCTGCCATGGGTTCAGATGCCCCACTCGGCTGCCTCTGGAGCAGCCACTCAGACTGGCCTGTGGCCCAGTGCTCTTCAAACAAGAGCCTGCTCTTCTGTGGATAAACTGCTCATGGAGACTCTGGTTTTCACCCCACAGAAGCCTTTTGCCACATGAAGACTTCTCTGGGCTCTCTAGATCTCCCTCCCTGAGGAGCCTACTGAGGCTTGATCCCCCCCTTTGCCTGTCAGAGACCCTTATAGCAGAGCTAGGCATCTCTCCCAGGAGAGAGGTAAGCAGAAGTACCAGTCTGGGGATGCTCAGAGTCATTTTCATCCCCATCTCTCTGTGTGTGGGTGCAGAGGTCAGAGGGCAACTTACAGGTGTTGGTCCTGTCCTTCCACCATGTGGGTCCCTAGGACCAAATTCAGGTGGTCAGGCTCGGCAGCAAGGCCCTGTATCAGCTAAGCCATCCTCTCAAGGCCCACCATTTTCCACATAGGCCATTTTCCCTGAGATCAAAAAACCTTTCATTTGCTTATTTTATATGTATGGGCATCTTGCCTGTGTGTATAGCCGTGTGCTACATGTGTTCGATGCCTGAGGAGGCCGGAAGAGAGTGTCAGATCTCCTGGGGCTGGAGTTAGATGGCTGGGAGCTGCCATGTGGGCTGTGAATCCAACCCAGGTCCTTTGGGAGATTACCCAGTGCACCTAACCACTGAGCAATCTCTCCAGCCTTCTTGAGGTCAATTTTTAAAAAATGTATTTTATCTAGTATGTATGTGTGTGTGAGAGAGACAGAGATTTGCAGATCTGAGGATAACTTGCAAGAAGCAGCTCTCTCCTGCTACTGTGTGAGTACCAAGGATCAAACACAGGTTTATCAGCAAGCTTCTTTACCCACTGAGCCCTCTTGTCAGCCCTTAAATTATTTCTTCCTTCCTTCCTTCCTTCCTTTTTCTTTTCTTTTCTTTTTTTTTTTTTTTTTTTTTTTTTTTTTTTTTTGGTGGGGGCGGAGAGGGATTTTCTGTGTAGCCCTGGCTGTCCTGAACTTGATCTGTAAACTAGGCTGGCCTTGAACTCAGAGAGATCCACCTGCCTCTGCCTCCCAAGTGCTGGGATTAAAGGTGTGTGTTCCACCATACCTGGCTCGCTTTCTTTCTTTTTTTCTTTCTTTTTTTCTTTCTTTTTTTCTTTCTTTTTTTCTTTCTTTCTTTCTTTCTTTCTTTCTTTCTTTCCTTCCTTCCTTCCTTCCTTCCTTCCTTCCTTTCTTTCTTTCTTTCTTTCTTTCTTTCTTTCTTTCTTTCTTTCTTTCTTTCTTTCTTTCTTTCTTTCTTTCTTGACAGAATCTCATTCTGTAGTTTAGAATGGTCTCAAACTCATGACTCTCCTCCTTTAACCTCCTGACTGCTGGGATTCCAGGTGTGTGCCACTATATCTGTCCCAAACAAAATCCTTAATAGACTCTGGTTGTCTAGGAACCAGGGCTGTGTCTGCCTCCTTTACCTGCTCAGCAAAGAGGAGGGGGCTAGTGGACAGGGTGCCCCCTTTCACCCCACTCTTCCAATTCCTTGCTCTACGGACAGGGATGCCCTCAACCCTTGAAAGTGAAGGAATAGCACAGAAGCCTGAAATCTGTGGGGAGAGCCCTGCCAGCTCAGCACCCACCGGGGGTTGCCAGACCTTGGCGGGAAGAAGGCAGCTGGCCTCTGCTCTCCTACGGCAGCAGTCACGACAGCTGAACTTACGATGCTGTGCCAGGTCACTGTGCTCTGTGAGCAGCTTCTGCTTTCTTCATCAAGCCACACTGCCAGTTTCTGAGAAGAGGGAGAGGGAGGTGTGGAGAGGGAGAGAGAAAGAGAAACTTAAGAGAGCCTGAGAGCAAAAGAACAAGAGAGAGAGAGACAGAGACAAAGAGAGCCAGAGAGGGTGAGAGAGCAAGAGAGAGTGAAGGAGTGAAAGAGTGTGTGAGAGACACACAGAGAGAAATATGAAAAGGCTTATCCAAATTTGTATATCTTGGAAAGAGCAGGAATTTGGTCCTTGCCTAAAACTGCCACTTTGCCCCTTGGCTGGAGCTCGCCCTTCCCTCTCATTTGTACTGCTTGCTGGCTGTGGTCCCCTGCACTTCTCAAGACCCCCATTTTCTTTGCTGAAATACTCAGGCAATGATTCTTCCCTGGAAGGTGGAGGAAGGTTTCAATATTCTGAGTGTGCAAAGCACAGAGAGTGGTGGAGGAGAACCATCACCGGCCCAGCCTCTTTCAGGCCCCCCAGCAGCGGGTGGGGGAGAGCAGAAAGGTGACCTGTTGCCTCCATCAGGAGTTGCGGAGCCCTCCAGCTGTCATCCAGAGGCGGGACAGCAAACTCTCCTGGGCTCTCAGGTTCTCCTTAGGCTCCGTTCCACATCACAGCTGATTAGTTACAGAGCGCTTCCCCTCCTCATGTATCACTGACAACACAGAGAAAGGGGTGATTGTTCTTCGGGGGGGAAAGGTCTCTGGGCCCCTCTCTCCTGCATAGCTGACGGCCAACTTGGGGGATGAGAGAGAGCGGAAGAGAAAGGGAAAGAGGGCAGACACAGGAAATGAGCGTGCGGTGGGTCCCAGGCAGGTGGACACACCAGCTGAAACCAGCTGAGGCTTCCCGCCCCACGCACAGCAGACAGGCAGGGCTCCCAAGCTCAGAGAAAGCCAGAACGGGGTTACAGGGAAGAAGGTAACTCTGAGCATCAGCTCTCAGGAGCCACTTTCCTCGACAGCAGCCTCCAGCTGTGGAAGGTCCCCTGCCGCTCCCCCGCCCTGCTGCTGGATAGATACAACCCAGCAGGTGCCTGGCCTCTGGGTCTCTCCAGAGCTTTCCACATCTTTGGCTCAGATCCAAATGCCTTCCTTCAAAGCAACCAGGGTGGGCCAGCCTGCCAGATCCCCAGCTTTCAATAAAGCTGACTGTCGGGGGCAGAGCCTGGAAGAGTCTCGAAAAAAAAATCCACATCCAGAGACTCTCTGGACACAGGATCCTGGCAGTTGCCTCCGGAGCTTTTTTCGTGGCCTTGCTGGTCCTTAACTTTGCTAGGTCCCCTCATGAAAGCACACGGCCAGCCAGGCACACAGTCCCTGTTTGTCACTACTCTTAGCACAGCTGAGAGCAGCTGGCATTTCCACAAAGGGCTTCACTAAACACCAAGGAAGAACAAAAGGAAAATAATTACAGAAAACATGAAAAACCCAGCCCCAGCTGCCAAGTGCCCAAAATATAGGGTACCACTCCTCTGGTGACAACAGGTCGCCCGAGAGGCCTGGGACAAGGCCTCGGGCACTTCGCCTGGTTCTCCTTGTTCCCAGCCCTGTGGTGGGTGCCATCTTGCTTCCCACTCTGGGAGCTCTTTGGTCACCCATGGGTCCATCTCTGGCTCCCCCCTCCCATTCAGCCCCTCCCCAGACCTCCCACTGGGCTTTGGGCTGTGGCTGAAGGCAGAAGCTTTGGTCCCTAGAGGCCAGCAAGTCTGTGGTGACCAAGGCAGGACAGTACAGTAGTGGAAGATGGCTCTCCCACACTTGCCCCTGCTCCACAGACATCTACCCACAGTGAAACATCATCCTGAGTCCAGTGTAGGACTCAGTGAAGCCTTGGCAGGCTGGGGACATCTTCTGTGGGGGGAGGAGGCACCTCGGAGGGCTGGGCTGGTTCACCTTGGTTAAGCACCTACTGTGTGCTCTACTCCCAGGCAAGGTGCTAGAGACACACAGACACACAAGAGACAGCATTTGCTCATGTGTTTTATGGTTTTTGAGGAAAGCAGATATGTAACGGGACAGTGGCGTTGGGTGCCACTATGGAGGGGTGATCCAGGTGCTGTGCTAACCTGAATGAGGGAAGCCAGTGGATGGTGCTTGGGATAGGAAAAGGGCTCTGGGTTAGAGCTGGGTAGCCCAAGAGAAGGAGGACGAGGTGCTTTTTGTAGGGCCATCATGATGTCACCTCCAGGGAAGCATCATCTATGAGGGAAGCTATAGGATGATGCATGCCATAGACCTCAGGAGAAGCTCTGGGCTAGGGTGCATGGCCCAAGAGCAGAAGGACAAGGTGTTCTTCCAGGGCTGTGGGGACACATCTCCAGGAGCTGGCCTGTCGTCACAGGGCAAGAGAGGTCCTAGCAGGGGAAAGGTTCATAGAGTCGTGACATTAAGATGGCTAGAACTGAGCTGGGCACAGTGGCACACGCATGTAATTCCAGCATTCTGGGAGGCAGAGGCAGGTGGATCTCTGTGAGTTTAAGGCCAGCCTGGTCTACAAAGGGAGTCCAGGACAGCCAAGGCTACATAGAAAAACCCTGTCTCAAAAAAAAAAAAAAAAAAAAAAAAAAGGAGGGGGGAGGGTAGAACCTAAAAAGAGAAAACAAGTCAGAGAAGTGTTTGAGATAGTGTCTCATTGTGTAGCTCGGGGGTTCCAGTTTGCCATCCCCCTAGTATTGGAATGAAAAGCCAACTCTACCAAGTAATCAGAAAGCTTCATGTCAAAGTAGAGGTGGGCTAGGACAGGCATTTCGGAGGAGGACTGGGACGGGAAGCTCTGTGCCGGGGCAGCCAGGGGCTGACCTGTAGCTCTTTGCTGGGGGATCCATGCTGCCTCACCCTAAATGTTGACACGCATTTGCCCAGCATCCTGGGAGGGTTAGCTCCGAGGAGCAGACTGGAGCCTTCCCCCTCCCACACACTATCCCCAGCATCACCAGGACGACAAGGTAAGGGGTGGGAGTAATGCAAACAGACATCATGAGAATGTGAGCAGAATTCAATGAGTTACGGTGCTGAAGGCATCAGGTCTGCTTCACAGAAGGTGTTCAGTTAATGTCCGTTCTCCCTTCAAACAACATAGAGAGAGTGTTTTGATAAGAAGCTAGGGGCTGAACTGGGGATCTGGGCTGTGCTATCCATCCTTTTAGTGGGTGGATCTACTCACCATCTCAGTGATGGTGGGTGGCCAAGACTGTGAGGTGGGCTGATGGGAAGGTTGTTACAGACAGAACAGTCACATGCACACGAGTGTGCTTTAGTGTGTGCAGATCCCTCTATCCACTTGCTCTTCCCCAACTTGCAGAAGATGGATTCTTTATTTTGTCTTTGTCTTGGACACACTCTGAAAGACTCTGGTCTCTAACTGGAACATTTCTATTTCTCTAATAAGGATCCAAAATTGAGTTATGGTGCCTTTTCAGTCCTCCATGACCCCAAAGAGTAAGCACTCTCTTCTTTCCCACTTTTCAGGTGGAAGGATGGAGTTAAAAAAAATGAAAGCCATGGCTTGAGTTTGCCTCTGTGGCAGTCCAGACATGGGGCCTCAGTCCATGGGAACAGAGATAGCAGTTCTCCTGCCCTGAAGGAGATGAGCTATCCTCAAGCCATGGAGGTTTTAGAGTCTCCCCGGTTTCTGCCACCTTGCCCACTTTAGCAAATTCATCTCACGAATGAGAAAGCCGGACTTAGGAGGGTCTGAAGTTTAGAGACAAGAGATTGAGAGGCACTTGGAGGGAACCCAGACATTACCCAAGGGCTTAAGTTCACTCGGGAATGAAGAGCAGTGCTTGGCATCTGCAGCCACCTGGGGAATGGAGATGAGGAGGGGCTGCTTGCATGGAATCCCCAGCCTTTGGGACAGGGCCCACAGCACAATAGGGCTAAAATAACATGTCAAATGAAACAATGCGTGAAGAAATGCATGCACACAATGTACACATCCTTACTCCAGCACAATCGCAGGCAAACACGCTCAACCCACGAGCGCTCAAGATATTCAGCGGAGACAAGCACACAGACAATTCAGGATGCACGCCTGGGCTGGTGACACGGAGCAATGGATCAGGGCACTTGTCACCAAACCCGACAATCTGAGTGTGATCTCAGGAACCCACAGGGTGGAAGGAGACAACCAACATCTAGACCTTGTCCTCTGACCACTCCCACCCACGTGTGCACCCTAGCGACACACGTATGCACACTGTAAAATAAATATTTTCTAAAAAAAATAAAATAAAATGTTTGAAAGGCATATGCTTGTGCAGGATACACAGTTATGCCCACATCTACAAAGCCGTCCAGGAACAGACACACTTGCAGCTGTCCACAGCGTCCCTGGGTCCGCTTACCCTCGTCCACGTGCACAGTGACCCTGCACCACGCTCTAGAGCCAGGAAGACAATCTGTCTACTGTAGGATGTAGCTCCAGCGTGTTGGAGCTCGTCAGAATGTTCTCTGCGGCCCCCGCTTAGCTGGCCGGTGACTGGCCCCTGGCTCCGGGACCTGCAGGCTCAGGGCCTACCAGACAGACAGGCAGCATCTCTGGCAGCCCCCTTGTGGGTGGGCAGCGGGCCACAGACAGCAGAGGTCACTGGGGCACAAGCCAGGACTGCCCTGGCCTCCCTGCCTCCGAATGGAATGTGATCCCAGAGCCACCTTCCAGGCCCATCTCCTCCCCCACAGCCACCCACCAACTTCTGACTGCGAACCCTGCCAGGATTTTACAGCCAGCCCACAAAGCTCGTCACAGAGGGTTGTTGGGATGCTGGTGACGAAGAACAATGGAGGAGGAGGAGGAGAAGAAGAAGCAAAGGAAGTTGCTCTCACAAAAGCATAGATATGCATGGTCACACCTTCGTGCCCAGGTATTCAGGTGCACAGGACACACATTGGCAGGTAAAGCACTGACTATTCCATCAAAACGCATGTGCGGACACACTTCCAGGCATCATCAGGGCCACCGTACATGCACACACACAATCATACAATTACAAAGAGATACCCAAAGACCCAGATCTGTGAGACACAGGGTAATATCTGTATGCTCAGCGGGTAACAGGTACACACAGCTTCATAGCTGCGCACAAACGCCCACGCAGACACCACCACCTCTCCCCAGCACCTACCCAGCTGCTCTAGAACGCTTTCTCTTCGCTTTGGCTCAGGAGGCGTTGCCAGGCTAGTCCGTTCCTACCTCTAAATAGGCTGGCCTGGCCTGACAGGAGGAGGAAGTGGTGGTGGACCTTTGCCTAGCCAGGTGCCCTGGGGTGTTTCCTGTGTGCCGCCCACAGCTGCGATGCCCAGTGCCTCCCTACCGGGTCAGATAGTAGATGGAACAGGAGAACCGTTCTGGAGGCACGTAGCTTGTCTTCTTTCTCTGCCAGAACCTTGTCCACGCAGGCAGATGCCCGCGGGCACACACGCACTCTCCTAGTGTGAATATGAACATTGTTCAGCAGCTACAGGTGGGGCTCTCTCCTGGGATCGGGTTCCTAGTCTATAAAATGGGGTTAGTAACCCTTTTACCACCACCCCGCCTCGGGGTTGTAGGGATGGCTGGCATGTGCCGGGCCGTAAGGGCCGCAGCAAGATGCTACCTTCTTTAGGGCTGCACTCCCTGAAGAGGTCACTAAAGTTACCCAGCCATCTCCATGGCAGATGATGGACATCGGCACCTGGAGGCACCAAGAAGAGCCAGGTGAAACCCTGACCGTCGCCGCGGGCTGACCCCGGGGGCAAGCCAGCTCCCCGGACAAGCTAGCTCTCTGCTCGGAGGGGCCTGGAGATCTGCGCCAGCAGCGCCCCTTCCTCGCCCGGAAGGGTCAGCCGCACTCAAGTCTCATCTCCAACCCGCTCTCAGCGCTCCGGGGCCGCTCCTGGGGCCTCGGGGCTCAGTAGGCGGGGCAGGCTGCAGCCCCGCCCCGCCCCATGCACAGCCTTGAAAACCAGCGGCCGGCTAGCTTCAGTTGGTAGGGCAGCTGCAGCCTGAGCAGGAACTGCATCTTCAGACTTCTGCTCAGCCACGAGAGGAGCTAGGGTCACCCGGACGCCTAAGACCCTCTCACATCGCTCCGACTCGCCGGGACACTCCCAACCAGTTTCCTCAGCCCAGACTTACCTGTGAGCTCCGACCTTCCCCAGCTTGCAGCGGGTGCTCAGGCTTGCTGCAGAGACCTAGGACAACAGTTCGTGGGACACCCAACCCCTCACTTAGCTCTCCTCCGGTACCAGCGTCTCCCCCAAGGGGGTCGAGCATGGTGATAGTGCCTTGAAGGACCCTGTCTCTGGACGTCTGAAAAGATGCTGGCCATGAAGCTGTTCACTTGCTTCTTGCAGGTCCTGGTTGGGTTGGCTATGCATTCCCAGGTAAGGACCTGGCCTGGCTTCTCTTGACCTTCTCATCCCAGCCATGGAAACAGGGGCTATGGACTCAAATTACAGACCTACTTTAGAGGGCAGCTCCTGCTAGGATGCCCACATATTTCCCAGGGGCTGGGCTGGACCTCAGGGAGGAGACCTCTGGCTGGGCAGTCCACAACTCCTGGGGGCTGTCTTAATGGGGGCAGGGAAGCCACATGGAATGAGGGAGGTTTCCTGTCTGGCCCCTGGAGCCCTAGTGGCTTTGCAAAAGGCATCTGTCCACTAGCCCCAGTCAGTTCCCTGACCTTGTGGTCAGGGTTTCGGCCCCTTGACCAACCAGGCACCCCCAGGACCCTCTGACCCATCCTAGCAGGGAAGAAGTTGTCTGGAGAAGCTTGGGGTTGGGGGGTGAGGCCCTTCCCCCACCAGTGAGCAGGGGTCTCTTGGGTGGGCTTCAGATATGACAAGGGATCCTGCCATGCCCTTTTCTCCTGGTGGGTGGCAGGAGGTCCTGAGTGCAGGGCCTGGGGAAGTGAGCAGAGCCCTTTTCCCAGGAGCTGGGTGAATCTGGCCGGGAGCCAGATTGGGCAGCAAAATCCTGACAAAGCCAATGCATTCCCTCCCTGCTGCACTGCCCACTGCCCCGGGAGTCCTCAGCCCTGGCCCAGGAGTGGGTGGGTTGTGCAGTCGCCTTGCTGAGCAGCCAGGCTAGCAGCCTGCCTGCTGCAGTGCTAGCCAGAGGTGTAACGTTACTGGCAGGCAGCACCAGCTCATGGCGCCGCCTTCTCCGGCCCCCGAGCTCCCACCAGCTGATCACCTCCTCCTGGGCTCTGGCACCCAGCCAAGGCGGGCTGTAGAAGGCCCAGCCCTGGGGGCTGGGTTGAAGAGAGAGAGACCCCACAGGATTACATGCACTTTGGAACACAAGAAGACCCCTACCCTTTCCCAAATGAGGAAACTGAGGCCAGAAGGTCAGGTAGTTTTTAGCGGCACAAAACAGGAGGCAGCACAGGGTTGTGTGCAGAGGATGGGGAGGAGTTCAGGGTGGCCTCAAAGAGCCAAGAAGATGCTCCCTCCTCACGGCTGCACCTTTGTGTCCATTGCAGGGGACCCTGTCTGCTGGGAACAACTCAAGAGAAAAGGAAGGTAAGCCAGTCAGGCCAGCTCTGTAAGCTGAGCCTATCTCCTCTTTCAGAGTGAGCCCCAGCAGAGGAGAAGGGATTGGTCTGAAGGGTGGGAGCAGGCCAGTAGCAAGCTGGGCTGAGTCTGCAAGCTAGATCCTGGTCGAAGCCCAAGAGTACACCTCCTGTGACCTAGAGAGATGCAGTCATGGGTTAGGGTCACCAGGCACACAGAAAGCAGGACGGGGTAGCCAGGGTTCATCCAGCTGGCTCAGGGCCTCTGCCCAGCATGCTGTAAGGCTGCAGATGGAGTCCTGGTGGACAGGATTGGCGCCGAGTGCCAGGGGCCAGGCTGGAGTCTGGGAGCTGGATGGAGCAGGCGAGCAGTCAAGGGGCTTGGTCAGAATGAAGAGTCCTCCTCCCCAGTATCCCAACCCTGGTGGAGCTGTGCAGCTCTGACCAGGCCTTTCCATTGATTACAAACAGGCGGGCTGTGTCACACCCTCCCTGGCCCTTTCACTCTCCTCCCTGGGTTGTGTCAAGACATAATCTTCAAAGGGCAGTAGGACCTTTGCCAAAGAGACACACAAGCAGAGAGCAGGGAGCTCGTGCCAGGTCCTTCCTCCTTCTCCCTTCCTGCCTCCCTGAGACATGGAGGATGGCCACGTACCATTGCCAAGGCATCTAACAGCTCCATGGGAGAAGGGGTGTGCTTGTAACGATGTCCTCACAGACACAGATAATAGCTGGATTGCTGTCACGGGCTGGGAACACCCTCTGCTGGCCCTCGTCTGTTCCCCAGCCCCCTGATCGTCTTGTCCTCTACCTGTGAATGCTCTCACACCTGAAGCCCAGACCACCGAACGGGTGAGAGAGGTGGCTGCCTCCATTTCATGGACTTGCCCATCTTCCGAGCCCTCTGGAACTGGCACAGTATTACACTCCCTGGGGATTTGAGGAGGTTCGCATCTCCCATGCCCACATCACACCCTTCATTGATGATTTTAGTATGTAGATCAGACACCAGCTTCCAAAGATGCCTCAGCCTCTGTTTCCTCACCTGTGAAATGGGAGAGCTAGATAGTATTTGCTATTGAAGACTTTTCCCCAAGGCTGTGAGATTCTGAGTCCTTGGAAGAGGCAAGAGTGTAAATACTTCCCAGAATCCTGGGCAAGAAGGCTTGAAGGTATAGACAGACTGTAAGGCCAGCTCATCTGTAATCCTAACAAGCAAGCAGGCCTATGTTGTGGCTGGCGAAACACGTATTTAGCAACTATTAAAATCTGGCCTTACCATCCCCTCCCCCAACACCAGTCAGGAGCAGCACGGTGAAGCCATGGGCACTGAGTTTCACCACCCTTCTTCCCGGGTCCAGGGATGGGTGTGTTCTGTTACTTAGCCTGACCACAGGCTGGGAAATAGGAAGGTCCCAGTATTTCCTGGACGAAGAATCTGAGGCTTAGGGAGGCCCCTGGGACTAACCAAAGCCCTGGGCACCCTTCAGTGTATCTGGCAGAGCCCGGCAGCTCAGCCCCAGGCCTCCAAGCCACATAGGAGATGAACAGGCATGAGCAGAGTGTCCCCCGTGGCAGGCTGGCTGGGTGCTTTGCCAGTGAGGAGGGCACCAGCTAAGCTCCGGCTGGTGGCCAGTGGCTACTGAGGAGGGCTTTCCAGGAGCTTGCCATCAGGATTAAACAGTGCCCTTCCCAGAGGTTTTCCATTATGAATAGAATGCAGCTGAGGACAGATGGCGGCTCACTCATGGGGCTAGAAGATAGGTACCCCAGAGGCCCATTCTGGCCCCCAAAGGGGCCCTCAGTCCTGACAGGAGCAGCCTCCCCGGCCTCTCACCCAGAACAGGTTTGGACTTAGTAGAAGTGCTCTTTGGAGCAGTGGCATGCAACACATTCCCGGGAAACACATCCCCCATCAGGGAGCAGGTGGGTTCTGTGGGCCCTCTACCGGCCTCTCGCCAAGCCTTTGTGTCTCCTAAACACCCAGACAGGGGACCTCCAGGGATGGGCTTTCCTATTGCCTGGAGCTTTCAGGTAAACCAGGCCTCCCTCAGCTCAGCTCTTTCTCAGCCCTTCTAGGCCACTAAGAAACAGGTCTGAGGATTTGGGGGTCCTGGAACTCCAAATGTTTACACAATAGGATGTGGGATAAGAGTTTGTTTGAGTGGCAGGAGGGGGCTAGGCCCCTTCACTGATGCCCCTGGCTGTTGGCTGAGCTTCTTTCTCTGTGATACTTTGTAGCCAACGGCTCCTGGCCCTTATTTATGTCTCCTCTGCTGAGATTAAACGTTCACAGTGGCGGTGTTCAAGAAGGTCTTAGACTAAACACGCAGATGCTGGCGAGAGGGAGGTGGCCTCTGACCCATGTTGCAAAGGCAGCGTTTCCCCGGCTTATCCCACTTGGGTCCAGGGAGAGTGTCCAGTGGAGTCAGAGGGTCCCCATGACCCCCCTCCACCTCCAGCCCCTGGTCTAGCCCTAGTGGCTTCAAAGCAGAGCAGGGTAGGCTGGAACACCAGATGCCTAGATAAGTACGGTTTATTGCCTCCGA
The DNA here is from genome assembly GCF_030254825.1 of Meriones unguiculatus. NCBI lineage: Eukaryota > Metazoa > Chordata > Mammalia > Rodentia > Muridae > Meriones > Meriones unguiculatus. The sequence goes on along the minus strand of NC_083355.1, from coordinate 92,103,657 downwards.
GGCTGCCTCGCCAACGCCCCTCGGATGAGCCGCCTCTTGGGCATTTCCCGCTAGCTTGCAGCCTTCGCCTCTACCATGCCTGAAGTTTGTTTTTCTTCTGAGATTACTCAGAGACACACATCCTCACTGGATCTGTGGAACGGACTTTGCCCTCCCAGGAAGGACCATGGGAGTGAGGGTCTGTGGGGAAGGGCCACTGCTCTCTGTTAAGGCTGAAGGACTTGTAGGTGACCCAGGGACCAAGTGTCCCATCAGCTTCGTCATCAGCTGTGGAGCAGACTGACCCAGGCATGGTCTCAAGGCTGACCAGGGCTGGGCTGCAGGGTACTGAACCACAGTCTGTCGGGGCTCGAGTGACCTTAGCAACCATCTAGTCCCAGGCCGCTTCTCTCCCCCAAGCGCAGGAAACCGATATACCTAGAATGGCTGAGCGACCTCCCCAAGGTCGTACAGCCAGTGTAGGGACTGAAGCCAGATGGCCTGGCGTCAGCTGCTCCCTGAGAGCCGGTGTTGGAGCCTTGGTACCAGGCTACCCCGTAAAGGAGGAGCATGTTTGAAGGGATTTCAGATCATTTCCCCCCTCCTCAGAGATACCACCACTGCCACCACCGGGATATCGCGGGGGCCGGGACTGTCCCTGGTAATCCTCGGTGAACTGTCACCTCATCAGTCTGGAGTCACTTAGCCTGTGTTTAGCAGGGTCAGCTCCTATCCTCCCAGAACCTCATTTTGGCTCCGGTGGAGATAAGAGCCACCAGTGATGGTGGGACCCAAGCTATGCTCCAGAGCGGAGTACCGCTCCTGGCAGAATGGCTAGAGAAGGCTGTGGGGAGCAGTGGGGGCTAGGCGCAGGCGCATGGCCTTCCTTGGACCATGCAGGGAAAGATTCCAAAGCTGGGGTGTGTGTGTGGGGGGTCTTCACTGATATGTCATTGCTCCTGTAAAGGGTGGTGGCTGGGCCACGTGGCTAGGCATGCTCTTGGCTGCTAAGGAGTGGTATCAAGTGGGGAAGGACATGAGGAAGCCATGACGGGGTTGGGGCAGATGGCAAGGGGAAGGCTAGCCCCTCCTAGCATACTGGAGACCTGTTTTCAGCCAGTTCCTCAAGGCCAAGGAAGCACTAGGTCAGGCTGAAGAAAAAAGCTTGAGGAGTGGCCAGGGCATCATCCTCAAAGCTCAAGGAAGCCTAGGAACCAGAGAGAAAAACAGAACGAGAGAATTTGGGACCTTGAGGGATTCTTCTCCATTGGGGTTCGAGCCCCAAAGAGCTAAGGGGACAGCAGACATCCCAGAGTGATAGCAGGATTAATCCAGAGCAAAGAGACCCCAGGGAGGGCCAGGGGCTTGATGGAAGAGGTGAACTTTGTGTGAACTGAACCTAAGAACCAAGTCCGGGACATCTCGGAACCGGTCCCTGTTGACCTGACCTGGCGCTTCTGTCTCCCCGTAGTGGTGCCTTTCAGCGAAGTGTGGGGCCGCAGTTACTGCCGGCCGATGGCGAAGCTGGTGGACATTGTGGATGAGTACCCCGATGAGGTATCTCACATATTCAGCCCGTCCTGTGTCCTCCTGACTCGCTGTGGTGGCTGCTGCGGTGACGAGAGTCTTCACTGTGTACCGCTGAAGACGGCCAACATCACCATGCAGGTAGGCCTCTCCCCAGCATGCTGCCTCCTGCTCATGGCCCACACCGTATCCAGATGCCCAGAGGACCTCTAGAAAGTACCCAGAAATGGACAGTGGCAGGCCCCAAGCCAGTGTCCATGACTGTAGCCCAGTCCTCTTGAGCCCCCATCCCGGCTCTGAGCTCCTTGCCGGCTCCTTCCTGGGAGTGAACTTCTTTTTTTATTTCCCACAGATCTTGAAGATCGCTCCTGGTAAAGAACAGCATTCTCGTGTAGACATGACGTTTTCTCAGGATGTGCTCTGCGAGTGCAGGTAGGTCCTCCGGGCGGCCAGCGGGGACAGGCTCCGGACACTGAGCAGCAGATCTTGAACCTCAGGGGGTCCTCGCAAGGCCCCTCCGGGATGGGAGAGGAGGCTGCAGGCTGCATTTGACTCCCTGAGCGAGGGGTCTTCCATTTTCCACTCCCTGCGAGCCAACTTAGCCCGAGGAGCTGGCCCCCAGGCAGCTGGAGCCTAGCTGTCAAGATATCACCGGAGAAAGGGAAGGCCCGAGTCTCTCCTCGCCTTCCAGGGCCCCGGGGTGTATCACACCTCCAACCTCTGAGATGAGCCGCACCTGCCACGGGCCGCCCCGGAACCCTTGCATAGAGGCAAAGGCATCACAGGCCTGTACTTGATTCTGTGGCCAACACTTGGCCTTGTCATTTGTCCCCCAGGCTCTTGGGACGTTTGTTGCTGGGAACAGCAGCCTGGCACGCCATCTACGTTCAAGAGAAATGACATAGGTTTGATGCTTCTCTTGGTCACAGCCAAGGACACCAGATTAGGGGTTTGGAGCCTAGTCTGGAGCTGGGAAGAAGGGGGGGACAGCCACCTTCCACGTGCGTTTTTAGTCAGTGCCTGCTGCATGCCACGCGCTGATCTGAGTGCCTGGGATACAGCGGTGAGCAAAACTGACAAGGTTCATGCCTCCGTGGCCACCTTGTCCACACAGATGAGGAGAGCCAGGCTCCACACAGTTGTGTTTCATTCAGCCACTGAGCATGGAAGAGGGGATCTAGGTTTGGGCTTGGCCTGGCTCACTCCTACAGCCGCATTTTCCCTGCTGCCTTCCTTGGCAGCCGCCATGTTCTCCATAGCCACGGTGCTAGCTCTGCCGCCCGGCTCTGCCTAGTGCCCAGGACTCTAGCTGCCTTCTTTGAACCTGAGCCCTGGCTCCAGGCCTTTCCGCTATGCCAGCGTTGGGGGCCTTGACTCAACCTGTTCGTTTCCAGCCAGGTACCAATAGCTCAGTCATGACTTCCTCCGCGCCCCCACTCCTCCACTCCCCCGCCCCCCGGGGCTGAACGGCATCCTTCACCTTCTACATCACCTTTGCTCTGACTTGCCCATCTGCAGAGGTGTGACTGGGGAAATCGAGCCAGCCCAGGACAGCACACATTCAGGACCCATGCTGCCCCTCCCGTCTGCAATGCTGCTCCTGGGAAATGCCGAATCGATCCCTTTCCAGCAGGCCAGGCAACAGGGACACCTTTCATTTCACTTCTGGGCCAACAGCCACGGCCCCAGAAGGCAGAGCTGGGACATGCCTGGCAGCTGTGAATCAGGCTCCCTGCTGTTGCCACAGTGGGGCGGGGTTGAGCCCAGGCGGGCAGCCTTAGCTGGTACTCACCATTGCTCTGTCTACAACCTTGTTCATCATCATTGACTTTCCGTGAGGGAACTCCCATAATGCACCAAGAAAGGAACGGGAGAAAGTGAACAGAGAAACTAAAACAGCAGAGAGCAGAATCAAAAAGATCCAAGATTTGATGCCAAGAGGCTAGAGCAAGCAGAAAAAAATGTAATGAAAAGCCCTCCTCCCTCCCGGTGGGGTTGGGGAGGGCAACTTGGACCTCTCTGGGGGTTGCCAGGACCTAGGTAGGGCAGGAGCGCGAAGGCTAGGGCCTCTTGCTACAGCGCTTTCACCAGCTCCATGCTGCCCCCTAGTGGGGCTGAAACGACTGCACTAGCAGGACCTAGGAACTGTAGGGGACATTGGTTGCCCGGAAGCACACACTTACTCTTCTCTCCTCCATCTTTCTGTTTCCCTAGGCCTATTCAGGAGAAGGTGAGGTCAGAAAGGTAAGCGTACTGACTGGGGCTCAGGGCGATCGTTGGGCCTGCCAGCCGCTGTCCTAGCAGGAGGAACCTGACGATTTGGCTTATTGCAGGAGGAAGATCAAGGGGAAGAGGAAGAAAGAGAAGCAGAAACCCACAGACTGAGGAACCCTGCCTGTGAGTGTGCTGGGAGCTCAGGGCTGGCAAAAGGGGGGCTATGGGATGGGAAGGGGGGAGCTGCCCTAGCAGCAAGGGTCCATGGTCAAGGTGGGGAGAGGCAAAGCTGGGATGAGATCTTGGAACAAGAACAGGGGATGCATGTCTTTTATATTCCAAGGCGCATCAAGGGACTTTAGTTCTTGTCCCTTATCTCTGTGTGGCCTTAAGCAAATAACTTTACTAGTGAAATGACGGGGCTGGGAGCACAGCAAACACTGGGCTCTTCTGCAGACGTCTGCCAAGAACTGCCGTGTGCCAGGCACATGGGTGATAGCATTCCCCGCTCTTCCAGGGCTTGCCTTCTGCTCCATAGTTTGGCCACTTCCAGGAAGCCCTGGGGCAGGTACACTATGCCATCCTCTGCTCTGGTTCCCCTCTCCAGTTCCAGGCCAGTGTGTCTCTCTGTCTCAGGATCTCCGCCTTCCTCTCCCCTCTCTGTTCCTTGTCCATCCTTGCTTCACAGCTGGGATGGCAGGCTGGAGGATACAGGGTAGCTGGAAGGGGATGAGCACGGAAGGGACACTGCCACCTGGTAGCCAAGCTAATGAGCATTGAATGTTCCACAGGCGTCACAGACATCAGGGGCTACCATGCCCTTTCTCAGATATACATTTTCAGATGTCTTGTTTAGGTATCTCCCAAAAACATTTCAAAAGCTCATGTGCCTCTTGCTTCATTTTAGGTTGGCCTTGAACACTTGTAGGGAAGAGGGTTTTTGTTTGTTTGTCTTTTAGATAGAGTACTATGTAGCCCAAGCTAGCTTTAAACCTGCAGCAATCCTCCTGCCTCAATGTTGGGGTTACAGCCATGTGCCACTGTGAACTCCCCCCCCCTTTTTTCTACTTTTTATTTATTTATTTCGGTTTTTTTCAAGACAGGGTTTTTCTGTGTAACCTTGGCTATCCTGGAACTCACTCTGTAGACCAGGCTGGCCTTGAACTCACAGAGATCCTCCTGCCTCTGCCTCCTTAGTTCTGGGATTAAAGGTGTGCTGTGTGCCACTACCACCCAGATTTTTTTTTTAACCTTTTAAAATCATATTAACAAACAGTTGGGTTTGGAACACCCTTCTTTAAGGGGTAAGTGTGCCTGTAGGGAGGACAGCCAGCCTCAGGCACTTCCTCACACAAAGTTAAAGAGAATATCCAAGAAGGCTGGAAACTGATTTTATTTTTAAACACCTCTTTTTGGAACGGGTTTGTAGCTCAGTCATAGGAAGCTGCTTACAGTGGGTAAGACCCCGAGTTCAACCCCAGTGTCACAAACAAACACACATACATAATATACATAATTCAAACAACAAAAGCACGACCACCCGTTCTCCAGTTTCAGGAACGTCTGTGTGAAGATTGTTGCCTTGGGGCGGGCAACCAGAGACAGTGTTACAGGTGCCAGACAGGCTTCAACTGTCTCTACCACGCAGTGTTTGTGCAATCTCAGGCAAGGTCCTTACTCTCCCTGAGCCTGTGCTCCGCATCCGTGAAAGGGTAACGTCCTTGTGGGGTGTGGCGAAGGGGGAACCAGACAGTGCCTGGCACAAAACTGGGCCCCTGAGCAGGCACTCGGCAAGGGGGCAGCTGCTTGCTGGCCTGGGTATGAGCAGGCTTCCCAGGATGCTGTTCTTTGTCCCTCTGGATCCAGGCCCCGCTATAGGAGAGGACATTGTCCTCCACAGCATCCGGATTTCCCTGACTTGTCTGTTTGGTCTCCAGCAGGTGATGCTGTTTCCCCGGAGGTAACCAGCCACTCGGAGGAGAGACCTTCCCGCACCCAGCTCATATATTTATTACCGTCACCCTCTCAGAACCCTCCCTGCTGGTACCTACCCTCTATTTATTAGCCAACTTGTCCCTGCTGAATGACTTGCTCCCTCCAAGATAAGGGGCATGGAAGGATAGAACCCTCAGGAATTCAGTGCCTTAAACAGAACGTGAGAGAAAGAAGGAAGCCAGCCACGGATCCGTGGGAGCTTCGGCTTGGGAAGAAGCAAGACATGGACACGGTGCCAGGGGCAAGCCAGGCACCAGGAGGCCCTGAGTCCCCAGAGAACTGCAGAAGAAGAGAGGAGGGCTAGTACCTGTCCTGGCTCCCGGCTCCGCCCAGACAGCAGCTCTGGCCCTGGCTGCATTGACACATGTAGTGGGGACCCAGCCATGTCCTCCTGCTGCTAGGGTCAACAGTTTATCCTGAAGACCGGGACAGGGCATTGGGCCCAAGAGAACATAGCTCGCTTGTGGGCTTTGCCTTTCAGCCTACAAGTCCACGCCATCACCCTTCACAGAGCACCGCCACCCCGTCCCCTCTCAGAGACACAGGCAGAGTAGCCTGGGGGCTGAACAGAGGGCGGGATGAATGATGAGTAATGGCCCAGTGGGTTGTCAAACTTTGATAGCTGTGAGTCAGGGGCGTGCAAAGGAAAGCGAGCAGATCCCTGGAGGGCGCTTGCAGCCCATCCGTTGTCTTGTGCTGGGACTGTCTAACTGCCAAGCCAGATTCTCTTGAATAAAGCATTCTAGTCTGGAACCAACCTGTCTAGGATGTGTGTCTTCTGGGGCAGTGGGGAGAGCAGAAAACGGAGGCCTGAGAAGGCAGGATGAATGATGAATGAATGACGCAGAGGCAAAATAGCACTGGGCTGGAAGTCAGACTTGCCAAGTGACACTCATTCAGCCTTGTGTAGACCTCTCTGTCTTTGACACATGTTAAAGGAGTCATGTTACTGTCTCAGTGGCTCTGGATGGTCTTCAGATACTGTCGCTATTTCAGGGATGCCCCTGGAGTCCACTCTGCCCCAAACAGGTAGTTTTACATCTAATAGTTGAGGAGAGGTCTGGCTCAAGCTTCCTCTAAGCCCCGTCCAACACAAGAACAAGGCCCCAATCTCCCAACATAAGGCCACCCCACACCCAGCCTGGAGCATAGATTCTGGATAGTGGGGTCCCTAGGGTCCTCATGCTTCAGGGGGCACATCCTGTCCCAGGCTTGCTGAAGCACAATGTCCCCTCATGACTCGGGCCTCTGGATACCTGGTTCTGCCGTCAGCTTCTTCTTTTTGCCTCTCAACTTCCTTTACCTTTTGTTCTGGGGGGGGGGAATGTATTCCTCCTTTTGAGTCCAGTTCTAACAGACACCCACCTGCTCATGACCCATGAGGTGGTGTGAGATTTCATGGTGTCTGCACTGCTAGAAAGGCCCTGCTTTATCTCTTCAGGTTGAAACACACAGGAGCTCAGGGGGCAGAAAGGGACCTGCCTATAGGTCAATGGTTTTCAACCTTCCTAATGCTGTGACCCTTTAACACAGTTCCTCATGTTATAGTGACCCCCAACCATGAAATTATTTTGATTGCTACCTCATAATTGTAATTTTGCTACTGAGCAGCATTTTGGTCCCTAAGATCATCGAAAATATAAGTTTTACGGTGGCTGTAACCTACAGGTTGAGAACCGCTGCTCTAGGCTTTGGGTGGACGGCATGATGGTGAGTGGGGTAGAGGAGCTCTGTGCAGGCAGCTGCCCTCCACTTGTCTGTTCATGGAGGCCTGGAGCCCTGGAGGACAGTCCAGCAGCTCAGTAAGCATGTGCTCCTGGCTAGGGATCAGAGAGGGTGTGTGCTGGCCCCAGGGGACTCAGCTAAAGAAATGACTTTCTTCCTTCTCTCTTCAGCTGCAGCTGTTCAAAGGCATTGTTTTTGGCTTCATTCACTGAGGAAAGCACCCCTCCCTCTTCACTCAGTCCTCTGGCCGGGCCCTGAGGACCCCAGCCCCTCCCTGTAGCATCAGCTCCCACCCAGGCCAGCAACCTCTGCAGTAACCTAGACAGAGAGCAGGGCAGTCCCTGGGTTAGAAGAAGAAATTCTTGTCCTTGGCTAGGGTGTTCACTGCAGGAACAGTTAGGGGAGGAACATCAGGATGGGTGCATTTGACCAAACTGCTGGTCCTTTCAGGTCATCTGGGTCCTCAGGGACCTGTGTAATGGGATTGTCGCTCACTGGTGGAAAACCACTGAATAACAGTCTCTGAGGAGCTGGGGGGAACAGAGCACACACGCCCTTCCCCCTGCATTCTGATTGGACAGTGTTGTCTGTTAGGGGGTATAGGGGTTCATTTCAGTCGCACAAATTGATGGCTGGACTCAAAGCTAAGGAAAGGGGGGGTTCCTTCAGCACCCAAAACTCTAAAGCAAGAAACAATTTGGGACCAGAAACACTTTTCTAAAAGATTCATTAAGAGAGAGCTTGAAGGGGTAGGGAAGGAATCTGGTGAGGCGGTTCAGTGGTTAAGAGCCTTCAGGCTGCTCCCTCAGAGGACCTGGGTCCCATTTCCAGCTCCATACATGACAACTCACAACTGTCTGTAACTCTAGTTCCAGGAAATCTAACATCCGTTTCTGGCTTTTTCAGGAACCAGGCACCCATGCAGCTCACAGACATAAACACAGGCAAAACACACATACGCATTAGAAAGGCAGATAGGTCGATAGGTATAAAGGTGGATAGGTAGATGACAGGTAGATAAGTAGATAGTTAGGTAATAGACAGATAGACAGGCAGAAAGATAGATAGATAGATAGATAGATAGATAGATAGATAGATAGACAGACAGATGGATGTGGGGAGAAGAAACAGAAATACTTTAAGAAGGGTTGCCAAGATGGCTCATCAGGTAAAGCTGCTTATCTTGAAAAGTTCTTGTCTTAGTTAGGGTTTCTATTGCTGTGAAGAGACACCATGACCACGGCAACTCTTATAAAGGACAACATTTAGTTGAGGCTGGCTTACAGGTTCAGAGGTTTAGTCCATTTTCAGCACAGCGGCAGGCAGGCAGACATGGTGCTGGAGAAGGAGCTGAGAGTTCTACATCTTGAGCACAATCTCCACAGGCAGCAGGAGATTGCCCCACTAGGAGTGGCTTGGGCATTACTGAGACCTCAAAGCCCGCCTCCACAGGGACACACTTTCTCCAACAAGACCATACCTCCTCTAACAAGGCCACACCTCCAAACAGGGCCACTCCCTGTGGCCAAGCGTTCAAACACGTGAGTCTCTCGGGACCATTCCTAGTCAAGCCACCACACTCGGTGACCTCAGATGAATCCTTGGAACCCGCAAAAGGGTAGAAAGAGAGAATTCGCTAATCCCACAAGCTGTCTTGTGACTTCCACACACGTGTGCTGTGGCACATGTGCCATACATATTCACATATCACATATGTACACATGCACACATACACACACATTTATAATAATAGTAACATTGTCTCAACTGACGCCTCAGGATACTGGATGGAGGGCTCAGCGGTTAAGGGCACATGCTGCTCTTGCACAGGACCTGAGTTCAATACCTAAAACCCACCTTGTGTGATTTATAATCACCTGTAATTCCAGATCTCGAGTATACAAGGCCTCTGGGCCCCAGGGCGTCAGCATTGGTGTGCACAGACCCACACATATGTACATAATTAAAAATAAAGTTTATGGGGCTGGATTGAGGGCTCAACAGGAAAGAACACCCATGTTCTGTTCCATCTTCTTATCTCTGCAGGCACCAGGCAAGAAGGAAGGAAGGAACGAAGGAAGGAAGGAAGGAAGGAGGGCATACAAGCAAAACTTCCATACATATAAGACAAAATAAATAATTTTTTTTTAATTTTTAAAAAATGATTTTTTTTTGTGCACTGGTGTTTTGCCTGCATGTATGTCTTTGTGAGGGTCACAGATTCCCTGGAACTGGAATTATAGACAGTTATGAGCTGCCATGTGGGTGCTGAGAATTCCATGTGGGTCCTTTGAGAGAGCAGCCAGTGCTCTTAACAGCTGAGCCATCTCTCCAGCCCCTAAATACATTTTTTAAATTAAAACAAAATAAAAATTAGAAAGGAGTTTATAAGACTCAGCTGAGGGCCCAGACCCCACAGAGCAAAGACAAACTGTTCCCAGCATGCCCGGCTTCCTTTCCTGACTGGTGGAGTCAGGGGAGATTGTCTTGGAACACTTTGCTCTGCAACAGTAAAGTAACCAGAACAGAAACTCGGGCGGTGGAAGGGGCAGTGCTCCAGGGAAATACTGTCCTGTCCACCAGGAGGTCACGGGAAGCCTCACCATGGAGGGGAAATTTACAGCATATATGACGTTATGGTCATGTGAAGATTAAAGAAAAGGGTGCTCTAAACTGAGGACATCGCCAATGGGATTAGGAAGGTTCCCCAGCATGGCTGGAGCCCGGCGGGTGAGGGAAGATGCCACCAGGAGCCAAACCTTTGCTCTAAAAGCAGGGTAGGAAGTCTGAGGCTGGGTGTAATGGGACAGGAAACCACTAAAGGGTGTTAAGCAATAGAAGAAAGCAACACCACATTTTTTGTTTGTTTGGGGAGTTTTGTTTGTTTGTTTTTGATGCAAGGTCTCTTGACATAGCCCTGCCTGTTCTGGAACTCACTCTGTAGACCAGGCTGGCCTGGAACTCACAGAGATCCACCTGCCTCTGCCTGCCAAGTGCTGGGATTAAAGGCTGCATGTATGTACCACCACTGCCCAGCCAGCTGTCCCTGGTTACCTTTTAGAAAGATCACTCTACCTGTCACTTAGAAAAAAATGTTCTTTAGAGACACAAGTTAGAGAAGTCACAAATGCTTCATAAGGCTGTGGCAGATCTGGTCGCAGTTATGGTAGATGGTTCTCGTCAGAGGGCCAGGGCACAGAGAGACGTAGAACGTTCCTGCTTGGGTTGCCCTGCCCTTGCTGCTTCTGGAGCATCAGCTGAGCCTCAGGACCAGCTGTTTTGGAATAGAAGACCTGTGATGGAGCAAGAAATATGTCCCCCTACTTCCCATCTGCCAAGGGAAATTTCGTTCTGAAAGAATTTAGGAGTCTGAGGAGTGGTCATAGCCTGAGCAAAGAGCTACCCAAGAACTAAAGAGAGAAGGCAAGTGAGGAGAGGGGCTGGAAGTGAGAAAGGAGTTTGGAGTTTTGTCAAGGAGCCTTGGGTGATGGAGATCAACTTGGGGTATGAGAGAAGGGCTTTGGGAACACGCTGCTGTGCTCCCCTAGTGCTAAGGGGATTTGAGGGTCTGTTCAGTGAGATACCAGACAGAGGCTAAGCCCAGCAGGTCACAGAGAGGTAGATATGACACTGTCTCTGCACTTAGGATCTTTGTTAAAAGGGACCAAAGATGATGGCTCAAAACTGACTAATTCGGGCTGGCTTCTCTCTCAGCTTCCGACTGAATTGCTCTGCTTGGCCTCAAACTAACTTTGGCAATCTGTTCTCATTGTCTGTCTTCACCCATTTCTAGCTCGCTCTCTCTTCAGTCGGTCTCTGTAAAACTCTCCAGGTAAAACTGCCTCTGAGTCCCGTAAACTGAACTGCCACAAACTCATCTCCACTGCTCTGCCTCTCAGCTCACTGGACTCAACCTTGTTTGAACAGAACTGACTAGAACTCAGAGATCTGTAGGCCTCTGTCTCTTGAGTGCTGGGATCAAAGGCATGTCCAACTGACACCTGGACCTAAGCTTTCGTTTACCTAAAATTTGCTCTATATCAGGCTGGCTTTGAACTCAAAGATCTGCTTGCCCCTGTCTCCTGGGATTAAAGGGGTGTCTGTATTCCAGCTGGATCATACAGACCTACAAGGTCTTTGGATGTGATCTCTTGCCAGAGTAGCCACGTTCTGAATTAAAATTTCGCTACAGCAAACTGTTGACTGTATTGGGAAATTCACAGTTGAACATCATCCATTCTCAAGTAGTTCTGGGACTGGTGAGTCAGGAGTCACTGATGTCTTCAAACAAACAAACAATACACAGGCCTGAAAGAAAACTTACGAAATTTCCCCTCCTCGTTATACAGATAAAGACCTCAAGACTCAGGTTTTCGAAAGCCATGTAGGCTGAGTGAGCCAGTATTTTCAAATTTACCAGGAAGGACTGAGATGGGATGGAATCCAGACCTGAGGCTGACACTTCCTGCCCCTCGGGTGCAGCACCTCCTCCACAGGAAAGCTGACTGGGGAGGAGAGCTGTGCTCTCCACGGGAGAAGCTGGCCAAACCATCTGTGAGGTGTGCCTGGGTGGGTCGGCAGAAACAGGCCTTCCCACAAACTCGGGTGGGAAATCAAGGCTCCAGACAGGGCGGTGACAGAACCGAGTCTTGGTGTGGAAAGATGGCTGTCAGTAACAAAGTATAACAGCTGTTTTTCTAGAAAAACCCAACCCCTCCCTTTCCTGAGGGAATCCTGCGCACCCCCTCCCATGACATTGGCTGTAACTGAGGCAAATGAGGCCCCACCTCAAAGACTCCAGGCCAAAAAGACGGTGTGTTTCTGGTCCCTGTTGCCATGGAAAACATCATCAGGTGGCTGGCAGTCTGGGCAGGGGTTGAGACTTCCTCTCTGAGTTGTATTATGGGATGTCACCTGGATGGCCGGTGAGACACTATAGGCCCTCTCTGCAAAGCAGGGGACCCGTGCTCTACCTTCCCTTCCCTGCTCTCTCCTCTGTGGCCCTTTCATGCCTCAGTCAGGGCCTTAAGCCCTTCAATTACACTAAGTGCTGGGAAGTGTAATGGCCCAGCAGGGGTCTGAGGTTTAGCCTGAGGTTACACAGCTCCTACTGGGCTACCCCCTCGTCAGAGAACCCCTGAAGCCTGTGGAGTCTTCTCGCTTTCTAGACAAGTCCGGGAGGGTAAGATCAGCTCAAGGAACTCTTTTCCCAGCTTCTTGGAGAGTCAGAAACTCATAGCTGGCCACGGCTAGCTGCCACACAGACACAGAAGCCACAGCCTGAGGGAGCAAAGCCAGGCTGGGATTCCCATGTAGTATTCTACCTACCTTCCCGTTCATCAGGGCCAGGACTGTGGGGCCATGGAACTCACGTGTGATAGCTGGGGTGGGGCCCAGCCAGAACTGCACAAATCCTAGATCAGTGCTCCCAAGGAAACTGGAAATACAACCTCTCACCCCACAGGAAGCTGAGGAGTGGTGAGGACCCCTCTGGTGCCAGAATCTGTAGGTAGCCCTGGGCGCCCTTGACTCCTTCTTCAGGGGGAAGCCCTGGCCAGTGGAGATGAGCGCTGCCAAAGACACGCAAGTGCCAGTTCTCGCCTGTAATCCCAGCACTAAGGAGGCAGAGGCAGGAGGATCTCCGAGTTTGAGGCCAGCCTAATCTACAAAGCAAGTTCCAAGACAACCAGGACAACATAGGGAGATTCTGTCTCTAAAACAAAGAAAGAAAAGGCCCACACTGCTTCACTGAGGCTCAGTATGGAGACTTTTTTCCCCCTTACCTTTCTTCCCTGTGAGAATTTAACATTCAATATTCTTAAGAAAGTCTAATCATTACGCGGCTATAATAGCAGGTACCTCTTAGGATAGATTATAAACCTGATTTTCATAGCCGCTTGGTCCAGTACCCAGGCTCCCGAAGCTCATCTTCTGTCACTAAGGGCCCCACGCCTCTGAAAATAACCCCTTAGCACCAGCCCTACTCCACTGGCTCCTGGGGTCAAAGAACGGCCAATAAAAGTTGGCTCGTTACTGAGCGCTGTCCTTTTCCTAGACCCCTACAGTAAGAAGTCTGTCTATATTTCCACTTTCCAAAGTTTCCATTACTTAGAATTGCAAAATATAAAGTGGAAGATTCCAGAAATAAACAATCTGTGATTTTTAAAGCTGTATGCTGTTTTTGGTAATGTGATGAACTCTCTCACCATCATTCGCTATCCTGCCGGGAAGCACATCATCCTTTTCTTTGGTGTATCCACACTGTATGTGCTACCCTCCCTATTGGTCACTTACTAGTTGACCTGTCTGTTGTTGGTTTTCAGTTCTACTATTGTGGTGTCACAGTGCTTGTATATAGGATTTGGTATGAGGCAGGTTTTCAAGTGTCGGCGAGGGGTCTTGGGACACATCCCCTAACCTCAAGGAAAAAGGACTACTGTATAGCAGCAATCCTCTGCCCTCCCCAAAGATGCTGTGCCTTGCCAAGACCAGCTTAAGGAAGTAGCGAATGTTTCTTGTTTCACATAATTGGTGGCCATATCTTCTTTCAATATTCTCCTCCAAAATCTTTCTTGCAATCTACCACAAATTATTCCAAAATCCAAAGAACAAGCAATAAAATTTGTTTTAAAGCTTTGCTACAAAACTGGCCTTGGCTGCGGGCAGAAATTGTTTCCTCAGTCTACCTCTTTCTTCTTCTTCTTCTTCTTCTTCTTCTTCTTCTTCTTCTTCTTCTTCTTCTTCTTCTTTTCTTCACCCTCTCCATCAGAACCCGGCTCAATCCTGACAGAATGACTGTGCCCCGTCCTCATATGCCCCCTTGTAGATCACCTACAAAACAAACAAACACCTCTTTTGTCTGAACAAAGCAAATTATACCTCTTGTCATAGATTTTATGAGGGTGTTTTATGTCAAAAGACCCCATTATTACCACCGTCATCACCAGGATGAGGACAGAGAAGAAGGGAGAGCTGCAGAGTCCTTGCAAATCTACTTAATTCAAGACCCAAGTGAAACTGAGATGCACCATTTATTTCATAGCCTGATTTTAAAATGTAAATCTGGGGACTAGAGAGATGGCTCAGTGGTTAAGAACACTGGCTGCTCAGCCCTCAAGTGGCAGCTCACAACCATATGTAACTCCAGATCCAGGAAATATGAGGCCTCTTCTGATCTCTGTGATTCCCAGACACATATGCGGTGCTCTTACATACATGCAGGCAAAATACCCATGCACATAAAATAAAAATAAATATAACTTAAAAAAAAAAAAGCCATCTGGTATGGACTGTTTCCAATGACATTAGCTACTCTCTTACGATACGGTTTTAAGTCCTGACTTGTTTTTCATCTTCTGGAACTCCCATAACAGATGCACTAGTGGACATTTAGGTTTGGGTGGTGGTTATTACTAAGAAAGCCTTGCTGAGTGTCCGTGTAGACAGCTCTTTATGTGCAGAAGCCTCTTGCTTCATAAAAAAAAGAAAAAACCAAACCACAACAGCCATGAAAATCAAAGGCATCCCCCTCCACTGCACAATTTTCGTCCAGTTATTTAACGCAATAAATCCTTCTCTGTCACTCATGAGTCGTATCCAATACATGTCATGGTTGGAGTAAAGAGATCTTACTCTGCTGTTTCCCAGAGATCTAGGCTGTCTGCTTCTATGATCGCTCTGGTGGGAGGAAGGGGAGAGATCAATTATCCACTGGCCTTTGTAGCTCCCACCCTAAAAGACCACATGCTCCATCCCTGAGCACTTCAAAGCAAGTTCTGTGACTCAGCCCAACTTGCAGAAGGGTGGAGAAGTAGGATCCTGCCTCATGCCAGGATGACTGACTGTGGGAACGCTCCTAAGTTACAGATGGGGCTTGCTCTGTGCTTGGAAGATAACCCATTATCAGGTTAAGAAGAACATTTGTGAGCTTCACTTAGAGTTTGCGAAGATGCGTCTGTCTCTGTGAGGAAGTGGTGCCAGTGTTTGTCGATGACTTCATGCCTTCTGTTTGATGAGCAGATGTGATCCCCCACCCAATTACTTTATTAGAGCATCCATATCTTATCCAGGACCTTCTCCTCCATGGCCCTCCTCAACTGCATTCCCTGGCTCATGCCTTCTTCTGCTTTAGAGCTCACGTGTCCACTCAGCAACATTTCCCGGGTAATACATGACATATGCTGTTCTTGGCATTTGGGGGACAGCACTGAACAAAGCAGACCAAAGCCCTTGTGCACGTGGCTCTCACATGAGAAGTAGAAAAGAAACATATGCACAGAGAAAGAAATGAGTAGACCAGAGGCCATGCTATCAGTCTAGGGGGAGAAGGAGAACAGAGAGAGAATGGGTGAAGGGTCAGGCTGGAAAAAAAATCATTTCAGGGTACTGTCTCAAAACAGGGGAAGGGGAAGGCAGATTTCTGAAGACTATTCTAGAAGGAGTCAGCTCCATGGCAGAGGCTCTAGGGTAGGAGATGCTTCATCTGATAAAGAGCCGAGTTGGATGGGTGAGGTTGGGAAAGGAGAAGAACTAGGAGGGGCAGTGAGGAGGGCCTTGGGGGTCACAGGAGGTCCTTGGGTACATCTAGGAGCAAGATGAGGACTCTCACAGGCTTGAGCCAGGAGAGGCAGAATCTGACTTGTGCTTTGAAAGGCTCTGCAGGATGGCAGTGTCCGCTACATTTAGGACAAGGGTAGAAAAAAGAGGATGAGGTGAGAAATCTTTTACTGTAAGTCAAGTATGCATAACCTGATTAATGAGCTCTAATATGTGCAAATTTTATGGTTATTTAGTTTATGTTTATGTTTTGTTTGCACGTATACCTGTCTACCCCATGTATGTCTGGTTCCCTCAGAGGCCAGAGAGATTAGATCTCCTGGGACTAGAGTTACAAACTATTGGGAACTACCTTGAAGGTTCTGGAAGTTGAGAATTGAACCCGAGTCTTCCGGAAGAACAGCAAGTGCTCTTGACCATTGAACCACCTCTCCAGCTTCCAATGTCTTTACACATGAAAAAAATAAATTAATAAGCCAGGTGTGGTGGCACACACATGCAATCCCAGAGGCAGAGGATTGCTGTGAGTTCGAGGCCAGCCTGGTCTACAAAGCGAGTTCAGGACAGCCAAGGCTACACAGAGAAACCCTGCCTTGAAACAAACAAACAAATGAGTCAGGAGACTTAAGAAATTTGAAATCAACTTGGACAACTCGGGGAACTCCTGTCTTAAAAGGAAAAAAGAAAAAAAAAACAAAACAAAACAGGGGACACAGAGGTGGCTCAGGGTGGGAACACTGCCATCTACAAACCTGGCAACCTGAGCTGCTTGATCCGTGGGTCTGTGTGGTAGAAGGAGAGAACTGACCCTCTGATCTCCATATGTTCTATGGCACATGCACACACGGATGCACAGAAAACAGAAACAAAACCAGTTGAAAATGCTCTTATAGTATATGGAGTAGCAAGTAAAGGTGTTCTCAATCGCAGTGGATGGAGAAGACACGTTTGGATTCCCAAGGAAAAAACCATCGCTAGTTCAGATGGACTAGCGATGGCACGTGGAAAGATAATGGGGGAAGTCAGAATGAGACTAGCAGTGAGGGCCTGGCAGTGGACAGCCCTGACAGACTCAGGATGTGGCTGCGAGACCTTGTGAGCAGAAAGAGTTTCAGAGGAGAACCAAGAAGTTTTTCCTTTTTGTTGTGACCGCTTTTAATACTGTGACAGAGCTGGGCGCAGTGTCGCACAACGCTAATCCCAGCACTCGGAGAAGCAGAGGCAGGAGGATCTCTGTGAGTTTGAGGCCAGCCTGGCCTACAAAGTGAGTCCAGGACAGCCAAGGCTACACAGAGAAAACCTGTTTAGAAAAAAAAAACCGAATTATCAAACAACAACAACAAAAATGAGATGGAGGGCTGGAGAGATGGCTCAGTGGTTAAGAGTGCTGGCTGCTCTTGCATTTGATTGGGGCTGCAGTTCCCAGCACCCACATGTGAGGCTGATCACAACCGCCTGTAACTCCAGCTCCAGGGCATCTGATGTGCTCCTCTAGGCTCCGAGCACCGTCAGGCACGTTCACATACCCACACACAGACACATAAGTAAAAGAAACCATTAAAACAAAAACAAAAACAAGACAAAGACCAAAGGAAGGAAGGAAAGAAGAAAAAGCAAGGTGAGATGGCCCAGCAAGAGAAGATACATAGGCATTTGCCACCAAACCTGACGACCTGAGTGTGATTCTGGGGATGCAAAAAGTAAGAGAGAACTGAGCCCACGCGTTGTCTTCTGGCCTTCCATGATGCTGTGGCATCATGCACACACACACAAACATCTATAGGGCTGGAGAAACAGCTCAGTGGTTAAAAACACATACTGTTCCTGTAGAGGGCCAGAGTTCTGTTCCCAGCACTCTCAGTTGTGAGCTGCCTGGGACTCCAGCTTCCGGAAGCCATTACCTCCCTCCCCGCTTTGGGCACATTCATAGACACACATAGGTACACAAGAAAAATAAATAAGAATTAAAAAAAAATCTAATAAATGAATAAATAATAGAAACAAACTTACAAAACCAAATGCATATACGCTCCTTTAAAATTTACAGCCCGCAGGAAAAAAAGAAGCCAGGCAGCAGTGGCCCACGCTTGTAAATCCCAGCACTCCGGAGGCGGAGGCAGGCGGATCTCTGAGAGTTTGAGTTGGGCAAAGTCAACACTGCACTTTTGTCTTTCCTGCTGCGGCTGCTAACGGCGTTAACGCGCTGACTTTCACGTGGGCTTGTGTTCCAGTCTCACGGAGGCAGCCGGGAGTGGAGTGCTGGGTGGGGTGTAAATTTAACTCTGCGAGCTTCTGTAACTCACTTTCTGCAAATCGTATCATTTGCATCCTCATCAGCAGGTCCCAGTTGGTAATCTTTTTTTTATTCTGGCCACCCGGTGTATCATTTTAGGGAAAAAAAATCGGCCCTCATAGATTAATATATTTAAGTGTTTAGTCACAAGGGAGTGGCACTCTTTGACAGGATTAGAAGGATTAGGAGGTGTGGTCTTGCTGGAGGAAGTGTGTTTTTGAGGTTTCAAAAGCCCAGGTTTATGCTCACTCTCTCTCTCTCTTACACACACACACACACACACACACACACCCCTCTGAAATGCTTTCTTTCATAACAGTTGCCTTGGTCACAGTGTCTCTGCACAGTAATAGAGCAAGGACTAAGACAAAATGTAAGAATCTTTGTATGCCCTGGATTCCAGACCCTTATCAAATTTCTGAGCATTGCCTTCCATTCTGTGGGTTACGCTTTAGTTTCGTCCTGGCTTGTGGGATTTGAGATGTTTTGTCGTATTAATAAAGAGATAATTCTGGGGCTGGTGAGGTGGCTCAGTACATAAAAGCCCTGCCTTTTGAGCCTGGTGAGCTGAGTTTAATCCCCAGAGAAAGCAACAGCTCCGGGTGAGGTGGGGTATGGAGGAGGAAGAGGAGACCATTGTGAAAAACTATCAAAGAGACAGGGCCATGGCGAAGTGCAGGGTTTTTGACAGGTAAGGAGCTCCGGTCATATATGGCTTTCTTGGGAATGCCTTCCGACTCCAGGTAAGGTCACAGCCTCTGTTCGGCTCAACTTAGCACTCGCTTGACCTTAGAGCGCAGGAATTGCTGGGTAGATCTGTGAGGCCAACGAGGCATCCCCTACACTCGGTCCTGGGCCAGAGTAAACACCCAGCAAAGAAAGCTTGACTCGCTGAAGTAGTGAATGAGGAAAAAGTCTCCTTTGCGGTACGTTTTCATTTGGCAAAGAGGTCTGCGGCAGACCCTCCCACACCCCTGGGTGACAATAGACCTCTTCTCCCCGCCCTACACTCAGACTCATCCCGCATTCCTCCCCACCCACTCACTCCCAGCCCCGGTTCCTCGGCCTGGCAAACTCTAGGGCTTTAAGGGCTGTCGGAACCCGAGGAGGACGATGATTGGAGGTTTATTCTAACGGGTTGAGGATGAGCTCATCCGTAGCCAATGGCCGGCAGGCACCCGGCTAGACGCCCCACCCCCGCCCCCGGGCACCTGCGGAAGGGTGGTCGGCAGGGATCCCTGCGGAGGTGAAGGGACTGCGGGATAGGCGGGAAGGCCCGGAGCTCCGGACAGGTACAGTGCTTGCTCTTCAGCCATCCTCCGAGGCGGGGAGGAGCCTTCCTCTCCCTGCCTAAGCCTGACCCCCCTGGACGTTCCCTGGAGTGATGCACCTTGTGTGCCGGGGACGTGCGCGCTCCGCTTGTGCTTGACAAGTGTAGTTTTGGGCATGCGGACCCGAGAGCTGGACCCCGAAACCCGCAGCCCTGCGCAGCAGGCGCTGGTGCCCCAGCACAGGCCTCGAGGCTTCCTGACCCGCTGGGCCTGGCAGAGCAGGAAGGCCGCCTTTCTCCACCTCCTGGCCTCATCCAAAGCTCAGCTCCTGGCTGCTGGGGGGATGTGCGTCTCCTTCCCACTCCTCCCTTTATCCTGGGCCTCTTTCGGGGGGCTGGGGGGAAGGACCCGGGAATAAAAGCTGCCCCCTGGCTATTTTCCAGGGTAGTTGAGACAGCAAAAGTGGCTGCTGGGCTGCTGCGGGGGACAGAAACCACGCTGCTGGCTGCTTTCTCTCTGCCCCTTCCCCTCTGGCAGCTCCCTCGAGCCTTTGGTGTATCACAGTGCTTAGGGAGGAGTCGCTGTCAGATCCTCGGGAGGGCACGCTGGCCCCTGGACTTCTGGGAGTCAGGAGGAAACGCTGTAGCCCTCACAGGGCTGGGTCACCCTGACACTCTCTGAACTCCACTTGATCTGACAGTCATCTCCCAGTGGGGCTTTGATGAGCTCTGCGCTCCCCGCTTGGGGCCCCCTCACTGACTCCTGACCTCAGGGCCAAAAAGCCTAGACCTGTGTTTTGTCTCCGGGGAGAGGTTCCGTGGGCTGAATGAAGCCCAAGGCTGAATGGAATTCCACAAGGAGAGCGGGGAGGGGGGAAGGAGTGAGGTGTGGGACCAATGGGAACAGAAGCCCTGAGCCAGTGTGTGACTTCCGGTGTGTTTACTATGTGCTTGACACTGGGCTCGCTCTGTGGACACCCCAGGAAGGCAGCCGTCTGTCACGGGTGTCCCCGGCCCTCATACACACAGCGCGCTGGGGAAACACTTGCAAAACCGAAGTTGAATGGAAGAAGGAGAAAGGCCCCAGCTGTGGCATTCTATTTTTGCCAACGGGGAGGTAGGACCAGCTCAATGAAGGGACCTTGGCATCGCTAACTCGAATCCCTCCAGCCTTTGGATGTGGGTATCAGTCTCTGAGGTTTAGCGGAGGAAGCTGGAGTACGGATAGGGGCGTGGCTCCAGGCGAGCATCTCCCCTAAGGCATTTGCGTCCTGCAGGTCGCAGCTGCGTGGGGGGGCCCTATGAGCCTGGCAGCCTGTGAATGTCCTCCTGGCCCAGGCCCGGAGCCAGAGCCCTGTTCACGGGCACGCTCCCAGGCCGGCATGTACCTGGAACAGATCCGTAGCCGGGTCACTGCGGGGACACCTGACACGACCAAGCGGGACTACCTGGTGGATGCAGCCGCGCAGATCCACCTGGCGCTGGAGCGGGATGTGAGCGAGGACTACGAGGCGGCCTTCAACCACTACCAGAACGGTGTGGACATGCTGCTCCGCGGTGCACATGGTGAGGGCGGCCATGTGTGGGGACAGAAGGCAGGAAGGCAAGGGCTGGTGAAGGAGCTTTGTCTGTCCCTATTAGGGGTGTAGGACACTGTGCTGACCCTACCAGGCCTCCATGAAGGACAATGAAGACTTGGATTTATTAAGGCTTTTCTACATGATAGACACCATTTGGCTTTGACTATATTAACTCACTTGAGTCTCACATTAATAGACTTTTTATTGCATGTAGTTACAAGTATACAGGAATTATTATTATTATTATTATTATCTTGAGACAGGATTTCTCTGTGTAGCCTTGGCTGTCCTGAAACTTGCTCTGTAGATCAGGCTGGCCTCAAACTTCACACAGATCCACCTGCCTCTGCCTCTCGAGTGCTGGGATTACAGGCGTGCGTCACTACTGCCCGGCCTAGGCATCACCACCATTGGAGATAGGTCTTTCACTGTTGCCCAGGCCAAACTGCCTATCCCAGCCTCCTGACTCCTCAGACTACAAGTGCGTGGGGCTCTGGGAAAGAGCTAATTTTCCAGATGAAGAAATTGAGGCATGGAGCAGTTAAAGAGCTTGAGCAGGGCTGCACAGCTACCAAGGGGAACATTAGGAGTTGGAATGTTTCAGCTCTTGTGGCTATGTACCTGTCTCAGTGCACTTGGTCAGCCATGGAGCTGGGCTGGGCTTGCACTCCAGAAGAGGGGAGAGGGCTGACTGACACGTGGGAGGGAAGAGCAAGGTGGAGAAAGCAAGGGGAGGGAGGAGGAAAACTGAGGCCAGACAGGCCTAGCACGGGACACCTGGAAGTGAACACTAACATGAATGCTCAAGGACGGTATGTGTGTCGTCCGGGGGAGGCCTGGCAGGGTTCCCAGGAGAGGGAGGGAGGCCCAGGCTTGGAGGGGACAGGGAAGAGCTGATGGGACAGAATGAGGCATTGCCATGCAGAGGCCAGTCTGAGACTCAAGGGCCTTGTGGCAGGCTATGGTGACTAGCGTCACCAGAGTCACTGTTGAAGAGACCCTACAGTGCCTAGGCTTCAGGAGGGCCTGATGCCTTCCTTTTCTACCTAATCTGGTCTCCAAGTCCTGCCCTTTTTCATATCGGGAGGCAGAGATTTAGAGGCACTGTTCTCTGCAAGGTGGAGAAACTTGCAGAGAACAGTGCCTCTAAATCTCTGCCAGTGGCTCTCCTCTTCTGAAGGAAAGGGGTATGCAAATCTCCACCTTGTCCCTTCCAGGACGTGAGAACAGCCAGGGAGGTGATGGGTACCGACTGTAAGGAGCAGCTGGCTGAGGGGTGGCTATGGTTTCCGGTTCCCTCTTGCATCTTTCTTCTCAGCCCTTGCCCTCAAACACGGAAGGGGGCGGTTGAACCAGCTAAATCTGTCTGGGAAGTAGGAGTCATTGGCCGTGACAGGCAGAGGTAGTTAATAGGAGCTTGTGTTTCAACCCACCAGTAAGCCCAGGATAGAGGATAGGGGGCAGTTCTGGCGACCACAGATAGTGACCCCTGGTCCCCCACAGTTGACCCCAACAAGGAGAGGTGTGAAGCTGTGAAGCTGAAGGTTGCCAAGTACCTACGGAGGGCAGAGGAGATCTTTAACTGCCACCTGCAGCGGACGCTGGGCACTGGAGCTTGCCTCAACACGGTGAGGAGACCCTCCCCGGATCCCTGAGGAAGAGAAAGAGGACTCTGGGGAGACACAGCCACCCCACCCCCACCCCCACTTCCCTCCTGCTGCAGGGAGGAGTGGGCAGTGGAGGGTGTGAGTCTGAGCGGGAGCCAGGATTGCCCTCCCATCTTTCCTCTCTCTCCCACACCCTCACACCTCATTCAGCCTCACAGAGCACTTGGCACACACGCTTGGCATGCATGACTTCACCACCCGCCCCGGTTTGCGTGTGACTCCATGCCATTCTCACACGCACACTCAGAGCCTCCGGATTCTGTAAGTATTTGGAATGTACACACACACACACAATGCATCCACGTGCTTCTTTTGCTTTCCTAACCCAGTAGTCAACCACATTCTTCATGCCACAGGCCTGCACAGTGCCCTCCTAGGCCCACTGTCTCCTAGAGCTTGCCTTTCACAAAGGTAGGTTGTCTGGATTTTGAGTCCGAGACCCACATGTGCCCACCCAAACCCTGACAGCACCTGCGCCTCACAGACAAGGCTTTTGAAAAGTGCTTCTAAAGCCCCAAAGAAGCAATCCTTGTATGGCTGTGTAGGGGCTGAGCACAAAGAAAGATAGCCTGG
Source organism: Meriones unguiculatus (assembly GCF_030254825.1). NCBI lineage: Eukaryota > Metazoa > Chordata > Mammalia > Rodentia > Muridae > Meriones > Meriones unguiculatus. The sequence continues at coordinate 92,080,278 of NC_083355.1, read as the reverse complement.
ATGCCTTGAACCAGGTGTGCCCCCCACCCCAAACTCTGAATCAACAGCAGCTTCTCTGCTCACCCCGCCCGGACCCCAAGCTCTATCCACTGTGGTCCTCAGTATCTAGAAGCCCCTCCCTGCAGCCAGGGCTGAGGCAGCCTCAACTGAGGCCTTGTCTCCTCCGCAGGGTTTCAGCAGCCTGAGGCTCCGGCCCATCCGCACACTGAGCTCTGCTCTGGAGCAGCTGAGGGGATGCCGGGTCATTGGGATCATCAAGAAGGTGAGCAGGTCCTAGGGTGTGGGAGGGTGAGCAGATGTGTACAGTCGGGGTGGGGGGGTATGGATGAGGGAGGGGAGGGGCAGGAGGGAAGGCATCTGTAGTAGCTGCCTGCATCCAGAGGGTGGTCCTCAGAGGGGCTAGCGGCTAAGTCCAGGGATTCCTCTCCTCCCCTCAGATACGCCAGTCATGTTCTAGAGAGGGAAAGAAGGATGAGAAGAGGCAGTCTGTTTCCCACTACCCTCCAGCTCAGAAATAGAAAACCCTCCAGGACTGTGGGAGGAGCTAGACGGGGAACTGTTGAGCACTCACTGCCCTGCCCACTCCTGTCTCCCGAAGTTCTCCACCTTACATTCCCTCTGCACACCAGGACTGCGGCCCTGAGTCTCACTGCCGCACAGCTGAGCTGAAGGGCCCCTCTCCCGGTGGATACGTGCGCTTGAGGCGGCTTGCACTGTCCAGGGCCTTGGCAGCACCACTCTTTCTGGTGCTCCTGCTCTCCCATCTTGTACCCTCTCCCTTTCCTTTAACTCAGGGTGAGCAAAAGACAGGAGGTGGCATCCCAGCCCTTATTAAAGTGGGGGGATCTGAGGGACAAAGAGGTCACATAAGAGTTGAGCCTGAGCCATACATGGTAGAGCACGCCTTTGATCCCAGCACTCAGGGAGGCAGAGGCAGGAGGATATCTGTGAGTTCGAGGCCAGCCTGGTCTACAGAGTGAGCCTGAGACAGCCAAGGCTACACAGAGAAACCCTGTCTCAAACAAAACAAACAAACAAACAAGAGTTGCCCTCTGCCTCTAGCCCCAGGCTCCCTCAACACTCCTTTCCCAAACTGGCCATTTATGAGAGTCATCTGGTAAGTTTCTCAAACATAGATATCAGAATCCCATGCCAAACCTGTGGAGTCAGAATTTCTAGGGTTGAACCCAAGAATGTGTAGTTTAAAGCACTGGGCAATTTTGGCGAGTCTGGGAACCCATAGAGAAAAGTTAGCAGTGTGTGCTTCCCTGCCATATGGGAGGGCAGCGCGCTGCCTGGGGAGGCAGGCCTTGGTTTGGCTGATAAAGCACGGACAAAGTCCCCTCACAGCTCTGAGAACTGGTTTCCTTATTAGTAAAGTAGGGTGGGAATCCTCCCCACAGAGGGGTGATCTGGGAAAGAAATGAAACCATTTTTGGGAAAAGGCCTGGCGCATCCTGAGATACTTCATACATGTTGATGGTTCTGAGTGCAGCAACAAGAGAGGGGATGTACGAGTTCCCGTCTCCAGGCCTTGCTCCAGCTGCTTCTCCAGGGTCCCTGGAACAGGCCCCAGGCTCAAGGAAGGCCCAGCCAGCTTCCCATCTGCTGCAGTCTCCCCTCCCACTGAACTGTCCAGTGGCCACGGGCTGACCTTGGCTAAGCACAGCTGCTCTCACAGACAGACTGACCGCCACCGTTTCTCTGAGTGAGATGCCAGTTATGAAGAGAGGAGGTCCAAAGTAAACAGGTCTGGGGAGCCGTGAATGGAAGTTACACCACTTGTGTTTTAATTTTAGACATTAGAGCTGGGGTGTGCGTATAGAGGAGAGGTTCCCCAAGAGGGAATCTGACAGAACTCTGATTTGTTCAACCCTAGGACATGCCCCTGTGCAAAGCGTTTAAACATCAGTGCCCCGATGACTGTGTGGGGTCGGGGTGGCGGTGGTGGTATACGTTAAGGACTTCAGATTGCCTCTTTCCGTTTTCACTCTCTCTCAGATGCTCAAGTGGTGGATACCAGCTCCTTCCTGGGGTCCTTTTCCTCCTCTGGGTTATGCCCAAGCCCAGGGGACAGAAATTTCCCCAAATTAGGAAAGGTGTTAGGGCCATCAGTCCCATTCCACAGCTCTGCCCAGGCAGGTCCAGGCAGCAGAGCTGTGCTAGGTCTTGCTAGGTGGGAGCCTTCAGGCCCAGGAAGAGAGCCAAGGGCTTGCTCAGGACAATCCAGTGTCCCTTGAAGGTGCTGGCTGTGGGGCTGATGGGGCTGGAGAAGGGCCGGCAGGGATGGAGGTGGCAGAGAGCAGGGAAGTGAGCCTGTCAGGGACTAGGTAGGCAGCCAGGAAGCCCAGGGGCTGTTGTCAGGGTGTCTCCACCCTCCTCTGGACCTCCTCTGAGAACCATGCTCTGAGTCAGGCACGGGGAAGAAAGGTCCCCAAGTTTATTTTGTTTTATTTGGCTCAAATACAGGTGTTTTTTTAAAAATTGTTATCAACATTTTTTAATGTGTAGATTTCATATAATAGTCTGTATTTCAAGCTTCACCTTGGGAAAAAAAATCAGCTCTGGAAATGCTGTACTCACATTCCCATGTAGCTCTAGGTAGCCAAGGAGGAGCTGCCTACTTCTGATGGGACGCTGGCCTTGCCCACTCTCTGTTCCAACTTTGCTTGAGTGTCTCCTGCCCTCTAAGCCTTTGAACCTGTTTGAGCTGGGCATGGTAGGTGCCTTTAACCCCAGCCCCCTAGAGGCAGAAGCACATGATGCTCTGTGAGTTCAAGGCCAGGATGGTCTACATAACAAGTTCTAGGTCAGTCAGGGCTTACAACAAAGAGACCCCCATCCTAAAAACAAACAAGCAAACAAAAATCAAAACCACGTTTGGAGCCTTGGGGTTTGCTTGCTTCGAGAGAGGGTCCACCCAGGATTTAGATGCCCAGTGTGTCTGCAAAGACAGGCCTTCTCACATAGTTCACCTGGGCGCATCTCAGCGCTCTAAGAACTCCCGCCTGTCCTTTTCTTCCCTCCTGTGGTGTATGAGCGTGCGCTCGCGTGCGTGCGTGCGTGCGTGCGTGAGCTCCTACATACACAGATGCTAGGTGCCTCCTCTCTTACTCTCTTACTGTGCTGCCGTGGGGGCCCTCACTAAACTGGCTAGTGGCCAGCGAACCCCAGTGAACCTCTGTCTCTGCTCAGCTGGGCGGCCCTCTCCATGGGTGCCGAAGGCTTAAACCCGTGCTTTCACAGTAAGCGCTCCTGCCCGCTTAGCTGCTCTCCTAGCCCCTCGGGAGTGTGCACACACACTGGCAAGCGGCCACAATTGTCTTCCATTTTCCCAATTATAAGGCTAACATCCCATTTGTGGACTAAATTAAAATCTAGTGTCCTAGCTAGGCGGGGTGGCACAGGCCTGTAATCCCAGCACCCGGGAGGCAGAGGCAGGTGGAGGTCTGTGAGTTTGAGGCCAGCCTGGTCTACAGATGAGTTCCAGGACAGCCAGGGCTACACAGAGAAGCCCTGTCTCAAAAACAAAACAAAACAAAACAAAAACAACAACAAAAATCTAGTGTCCTGTGTTAGTTGTGTGGGCTCCATCACCCCTTGAGGTTGCTGGCTTTCTCATTGTACAGTGCAGAAATACATCTCAATCACGTAGAAAGCTGTGCTTGGCAGTGCTGTATTTTGATAACTGCCCCCACTTTTTAGACAGGGTCTCATGTCGTCCAGGATGGCCTCAAACTTACTATGGAGCCGAGGATGACCTTGAACTCCTTATTTTCTTGCCTCTATATCCTGAATACTGGGATGGCAGGTGTGTACCACTAGAGCCAGTTTATACAAAGCTGAGGAGCAAACCCAGGGTCGCGTGTTCGCCGGGCAAGCACTCTACCAACCAAGCCACATCTCCAGCCCCTTAGTAATTATCTTAAAGGGAACTAAACCAAGGCCCAAGGAAGCCAGGTGCTGGGTGTTGTTCTGTTCCCCCAAGCCACTTAGCAGAGTAAGAAGATTCTGGTTGGTTGGCTGTATCAATGGGAAAATGCCTGCTCTGCTAAAAAGACCTTCGAGAAAGACATGAGTTTAGAAGGAAGGAAGGAAGGAAGGAAGGAAGGAAGGAAGGAAGGAAGGAAGGAAGGAAGGAAAATCAATTCCCCATCCTGCCTAACTTGGAAGTAATTGTTGTTAATGTTTAGATCTAATTCCTTCTGAAAAGCAGGTTTAATGTGTTTTGAATACACAGGCATTTGACCCCTGGGTCCTCTTTCATTTCTGGTTCCCATCCTTGGCTGCGTTTCAGACTGTAAATCAGAGGAGGTGTCGGGGAATCCCACTCGGGGAAGGATGGTGGGGGAATTATCTGGGGGTGTCGATACTTGTGGGAAGCTTTTCTTAAATGACACCAGCCATTTCTGCCTCCTCTATCTTCAAATATTGCACAAGTTTGGTCAGGGAGGATCCGAGGCCAGCCTGAGTCAGTTAGGTCTCCTAGCCCTAAGAGGGAGACCTCTAGTGGTCAGAGGGGATACTGCTGCTCTGGTGGGGGTGTCTTGGTGTAGGAAGGAGATGGTGGGGGCTCCTCTAGCCCCCACACCTTTCACTTTGGCCCAGCCTGGCAGGCACTTACTCACCCCACACTCAGATCAGCCCGTCTGTGTTCAAACTGATGCTACCACGTTTTAGCAGTAGGGTTGCAAGTGAGCAATTTCACTTCTCAGAACCTCAATTTCACCAATAAAGAGGGTCACTAATAACTCACCTGGAGGGGACAGCACGCTGAAACAAGCTCTGTAAAGCCCTTAGCACAGAGCGAGCTCTTCACAGAGGGTGTCTGCTTCTTTTACGATGACACTGATAATTGCCGTGGATTGGGAGGATTTATACCTGGAGTCTCTGCTTTTACCGACAAGCACAATGACGCTACAAAGCATCAACTGCTGCGAGCCCCATTTTTAGGGGGGGTCTAGGGAAATGGCTCAGTTGGTAAAGTACCTCCCTGGCAAACATAAGGAGGACCTGAGTTTGATTCCCAGCAACTAGATAAAAAGCAGGACATAGTGGGGAACATGTCTGTAACCCCAGTACTGAGGAGGTAAACGCAGATCTCTGGAGCTTGCTGGCCAGCCAATCCAGCTGAATAGGTGAGCTCCAGGCTTAGCAAGAGGCTCTGCCTCAAAATATAAGATGGAGAACAATTAAGGAAGACATCCAGCATCATCATCTGGCCTACACACACACACACACACACACACACACACACACACACACACACACAAATACGAACACACGCACGCATGCATTCGAACACACACACACACAAAATAAGAACAAGGTTTAGAAACATTGCAAGTGTGGGATATTCTCACGGCTTTCATTAAGGGTTTTCCTATTTATGGCCTAACAAACCAGTGATATAGCAAAGGTGGATATTTACAAGTCCTCTTTAGTAGTTAAGAAAGTCAGTTTAGGGGTTGGAGAGATGGATCAGTGATTAAGAGCACAGGCTACTCTTCTAGAGGACCCAGGTTCAATCCCCAGCACCCACACGGCAGATCAAAACTGTCTGTAACAGTTCCAGGGGCTCTGACACCCTCACACAGACATACATGCAGGCAAAACACCAGTGCACATAAACTTAAAAAAAAAAAAAAAAAAAAAGGAAGAAAGGAAAAAAAGAAAGAAGAAAGGAAGAAAGTCAGTTTATCTGTCCATGCTCTAAAAATTGGGGCCCTGAGCTAGGGTATATAAACCGGTAACAGCTCTATGGCCTCAGTTCAGTCCCCAGAACCATAAAAAAACTGCAGGGCTCTTTTCCCTACTCCATCCCTAGGCAACAGCTTTCACCACTGTCTAGTACTGTGGGCCCAGCTCCCCACCCTGGCCAGCCTGTCTGGCCCTCACAAACTTCATTCTGACAGGATCCTGCCTTCCCACCCTGACACAGCCAAGTGGTCCCCTCCTTCCCTCTCCTATAGGTTGGTCCACCCTTGCCTGCCCAGGAGACGATTCAAGGGCCCGACTCCAAATCAGGCCCAGTGGACCACCACCTCTTAACCAAAGCCACCCTTCGGAGAGAGCTACTATCAAAGGGCCACCTTCTGGGTAGCTAGTGTGCACAGGCACACCCACTTTACCTAAAACAAAGTATGGCAAAGCAAAGAAATTCCTGAAGTGTGTCAAGCCTGCGGCAGTCAGCCTATTCCATCTGGAACCACATTCTCAAAAGCCTCAGGTTCACTTGTTTGCCGCTTGTTTTTGTTTTGAGACAAGGGCTTCCCATATAACCTTGGCTGGCCTTGAACTCACAGAGATCTGCCTGCCTCTGCCCCTGCCTCTGTGTGCAATTAAAGGCATGTTGTCACCATGCCTAGCCTAGTTTCACTTGTAAGTAAAGTTCAGAAGCATGGACTAGCTTCAAAATGCTTCAGCCATGCCACCTTCGGTTCCTGCCAGGATGCCAGCCTACAGTGGAGGGACTGAAGGGGCTAGCCTGGCTAGGGTGAGCAGGTAGGGGGAGGGGTGCTCTCGTGAGGGTTCTGGCAGACACAGCAGAGGGCTATTAGGCTACTTGCCCTCGTACCTGAAGTACCTACTTCCTCCTTGCACTGTGCAGGACTGTGGAGATTCCAGGCTGGACAGGATGGTCCCTGCCCTCATGGAGTCCACAACCAGGGGAGACAAGAGGTTAGATGGGGTGAGAAAGCCCCCCTGAGGGTGAGCCCAGAGATCACTGGAGATAGGGTAGGAGTCCCAGATGCTGAAGGAAGAGGCAGCAGAGCTTAGATCTTTGGCTATAGCAAGGGTAGGTAACTGGGACAGGACAAATGTAAGCCTCGGGCCATGGAAAGCCCAAGAACTAACACGTGCCTTTGACCGGTGCCTCCTGGACTTTGGCAGGTGCAGTTGGTCCAGGACCCAGCAACCGGAGGAACCTTCGTTGTGAAGGCAGGTGCTGCCTAGCTGCTGTCATGCTGCGCTTCTCTGGGAACTTTCTCAGAGCTCCTGAGACCCCTGCCCACCTTCTCCCCAGAATGTACATAGGACGTCCATGCTCCCTCCAAACCCAAAAGCTGCCCGTTCTTCTGAGCATTGCCCAAGGCTCCAAAGACCGACACACATGCACACTATTGCATTCCCGGACATGGATTCCAGGGCATTATTAGGGGTGAGGGATGGGCCAGGAACTGGGAGAAGCAGTTGTACTCAGTCTAGCTCCCAGTTCATACCCTAGTGTCCTGAAGCCAGAGCCGTGGGCCATGTCAGCTCATTTACACACCCTATCCCCTCCCCAGAGCCTTCCCAGGTGTCACACAGTGAGCCGGGAGCGGCTCACCATCATCCCACACGGAATCCCGCACATGACTAAACTCTTGCGGTACTTCGTGAGTGAGGACTCCATCTTCTTGCACCTGGAGCATGTGCAAGGTGAGGGGGACCTGGGGAACCCTGTCGCTTCCAATGAACTTTGGGGTATCGCTGTTCTCCCCCACCCGGGCAAAGTTTGCGGAGCCATGAGGAGGGATGTGGCTCGCTCCAGATGTGTGGTGCAGACAGGAAGCCAGCGTTTCTGAAGGCTGAGGGCAGGGCCAGGCTACTGGGGACCTCTGTGTGGGACGGAGGGGGGAGGGGACATCCTGGGGAGGATGTCTCCACCCGAGGCAGGCGAAGGAGGGCATTTCTTCAGCTGTCTTCTTTGCTACCATTTCCTGGCCAGTGTCCATCCTTGGATAGCCACACAGAAAGGTTGGTGACTAACACGGTAGAGACAGGAAGTGAGGCAGGAAGCAGAGAGTCAGTGGCTTTAAAACGCGAGGCACATCCTTGGGTCATGGCGCGGCCACTGTAAAGCCATTGCTTGGCTTCCTGACCCTCTGTGTTACCACTCTCCCTCTAACAAGAGGACGTTTACCTGTTGAACGCTGGTGTGCAAACGAACCGGTCTCCACTCAAACCAAGTTCGCTAACAATCGGTTATGCAGGCTGTGAGGCGCCCCGGAAGTGGGTCAGAGCAGGGTGGTTAGAGTGCGGAGGAGGCAGAGGGGGCATGCCGAAATACCGGGAAGGTAGGACCGGGCCTGGACTCCTCCCTCCCTAGACTCTCACTCCCTGTTTGGCCCAGGAGGCACTCTTTGGTCACATCTACTCTCCCAGGCCCACTTGCAATATTCTGGGCTCAAGTCTGGCTCTGCCCAGGAGAAGCCAATACCTCAGTCCAACACCCACCTCAGCCTCGTGACCCCGGCGAAGCTCCCAGCATGCCACACCCTCGGGCAGAACAGAATCCCAGTGGAGCCTCCGTGGACTTCTCAGAGCCTTCCCCCAGCCAAGGAGATCCCGTCCCTCCAGCTTCAGAAAGAGGTTGACGGCCAATCTTCAGCCAGAACCAGTGCTTCCTGCTCTTCAGCCCCCACACAGGCCCCGTGTGGCCACTTCCGCAGCCAAGTCAGGCGAGCCGGCCAGAGTTCAAACCCTGCACCCACTCGGAGGCTTCACTGGGTACGAGAAGGGGCTGACCGGGTGCTAGGGGCCTATGGCCGAGGAGGCAGAGGTCAGAACCCCCCATCAGCAAACAGGGCCGGCCGGGGGAGTGGACAAGCCGCTTGGAGCCTGAGGGAGGACCAGGTGAAGCAGTGGGCGGCTGAGATTCTGCTGGCCCTGGAGGCATTGCATGAGCAGGGGGTGCTGTGCCGGGACCTCAACCCACAGAACCTGCTTCTGGACCAGGCAGGTAGGAGCTCCAGCCCCCCCTGCTCCCGCTACTCAGGTGGGAGTCCAGGGTCAACAGGACCCCCAGGATTACAAGGCTACTCGCTGTGCCTCCCCACTCACCTTCCTTCATCTGTCCCTTTATAGAGGACGTGAACCTGGGGCAGAAGCTTCAGGAACACCCCTGGGCCCTGGACAACAAGGGGCTATGCCCTTAGGGAGACTTCACATGGGATAACCTTTAACCCCTGACATGACTGAATTGGGGGAAGCCTTGGGGACTGCTTCGAGATTCCAGCTCCTCAATGGTATTGTTTCAACTTTCCCCCCATCTTTCCTCCCTACACATCCTGAACAAGAAGGTCACATCCAACTTACGTATTTTGGCCAGTGGTCAGAAGTGGAACCCAAGTGCAGCCAGGAGGCTGTGGACTGCCTGTACAGTGCTCCAGGCAAGAGGGGAGTTGGGAGAGGGTCCTAGATCTTGGGTGCCTTTGTATGGGTTAAGGACTGGATGGGTGGTGATTGGTAGGATGAGGACAGAAGGGGCCCTTTTATGTAAAATGGGGATGTATGTGTTCTTGTTCTCACAGAGGTTGGCGGCATTTCCGAGCTGACTGAAGCCTGTGACTGGTGGAGCTATGGGTCACTTCTGTATGAGTTGCTCACTGGAACGGTGAGTAGCTGGGCAGGGTATAGAGCCCTGGTGGGGCCCACTGGGTACAGGCAGAGCAGCCAGCCAGGGTCAACACAGAGCCTGCCTGGTTCTCCATGCCTGACCTTTGGGCTGGATGTCCTTCCACCCATCAAAACAGCAGCAACAGAGGAAGTCAATCCTACCACGAGGGACTGTGGCTAGGGAGGCTGTCTGCTTCCATGAATTATGTGAGTTGGGATAAGCAGAGGTTTATGGAAGAGTGCACCTGGCAGTAGATTTGCAGAAGCCAGTGACCCTTCCCCGGAAGGCCTCTAGATTGTATCCTAAAATCTCCTTTTCCTACTATTCACTCCCACTCGGCCTTCAAGGCGACAATCTCTAGGCTTCAATTCAAGAAGATGGGAGAAAGCTCTTCTGTCCAAGCCAGCAGCCACCTCATCAGCCAGGTCAGCCAAGCCCACTTTGGGAGGAAGCTTGGCTGGTAAAGTGTCCACTGCTCAAGCATAGAGACCTGAGTTTGGTGGCCAGCAGCCACATAGAAGTCAAGTGCGATGACACACATCTGAGACCCTGCACAGGGTCTGGGGTGAGACAGGCAGATTCCCAGAGCTTGCTGGTCAGCCAGGCGAGTCCAGCGAGACCCTGCTCAGGAAAATGAGGAAAGCAGTAGAGGAAAAACCCAACTTCAACCTCTGGCCACACACACACACACACACACACCTACTTGACAAGGCTTTGTCCTCTGTGCTCCACTCAGATGAGCTCAGAACTGTATGGGGGGGCCAAGCAAGTTGGGAGAGAACAAACTACAGTTTGAGGGGTACCAGCAAACTATGGTGTGACATAAAGGACAGACCTGACCTGCTTTTGTTCACCACGGCTCAGGGCCTCTGAAAACCCTTTATGCAAGTAGCCCCAAGTCCCATATGACTCTCTCCTGCCTTTCCTCTTGCAGCTTATCCTTACCTCAACATATTTCTGCTTGTCACTGCACTCCTGCCTTGGCATTAATGGCTGCCTGTGTAGCTTGTGGAGGCTTTTTTTTCTGTAAGGAAAGTTCTAGCGCTGTTCCTGATAGCATCTACTCTAAAAACAATGGAGACACTGGTTCTAACAAGCTGCAAGTCCGGTGCTAATCCAAGTCCTTTTTCCTGAGCCAGCTTGTCTTTCATGTCAGGGTTGTCTTCTTCCTGGACTGTGTCATGGGGGAGGGGAAGTCTTGGCTGCCACTAGGGTGTAAGCTTCCCTAAAGTGGCCTCTCCTTGTACCCCCTGCCACCCAGGCACTGTCCCAGAACCACCCCTCAGGATTCCAGGCCCACACCCAACTCCAGCTGCCTGAGTGGCTCAGTCGCCCAGCGGCCTCTCTGCTGACTGAGGTGAGGTTGCTGCCTGACCCAGAGATAGCTTATTGGTATACGGGTGGGGGATGAGAGGAACTACCTGTTCACGTTGATACAAGCGCTGGAAAGCACGAGGGCAACAGGACAGTAAATGCCCACAAATGCCTGTGCTAGCTACCACCATCACTGGGAGGGCCTTACTGAACTCCCCAGGGATTCTGGTGACAGAGGTCCTAGGGGGTGGATGCCTCCCTCCATGATGGGGAGGGGCTGCAGAGTGCTGAATCAGTCTCTCCCCACAGCTGTTGCAGTTTGATCCCCAAAGGCGCCTAGGTGCTGGAGGTGGTGGTACCAGCAAACTCAAGTCCCACCCCTTTTTCAGTACTATCCAATGGAGCCGACTAATGGGGTAAGAGGTCGGTAAGTGGACAAAAAAATCTGGCCTGGTTCTCTCGGCTGTCTGCCACCTGGGCTGGTCCTTCTCACCATGAACTCCAGGGGAAGAACGTGGGGCAGCGACCTGTGGCAGCACCCTGATCAGAACCTGCTTGGGCCTCTGACTGATGACTGCTACTGTCCTCAAAACCAAACCAAACCCAGCGCCTGGAGAAGCCGCTAGAGGGGCAATGAGCTGCACCCTGATGAGCAGCCAAACTCACCAGTCCACAGACATCTGTTGAACACATGCCCTGTACCTTTAGCTGGGACCTGTCACGTTAAAGGGCGCCTTCTGTCGCTCCAGTTCCAAACAGCTGAACAGCTGCTGAGCTAACTGACAGGTCTGGTGACACTGCCATGTTGTATACCACTTAAACATCTCAGGACACTGGACCCCTGGCTCAGTAGACCCGAACCAAGACTGGCCTGGGTCTACTTCAGTCTGCAGGGTGAAGTGGGCAGGTGCGTGTGTGGCAGGGGTGGTATGACCACTCCCCACTCCTGATCCTTAACTTTTGGTTTCTGACTTCAGAGAATAAAACTGAGGGGGAGAAGCCAGTGTTAAGAGTGAGTAAGGAAGCACTTTTAACCATGTAGCCGGAGTCTGAAAACAGAAATAAAGAGCTTTATTCTCTGGCTGGCTCTCCTGTGTCAGAAGAGCCTGTTCCACAGGACCAACAGCAGATTCTTTTCTTGGGTGTTGGTTGTTTTCCACTGTACATTTTGGTATGAGCTTCAATTCACTGCCTGCCCTGATTTTCCAATGAGATACCGCAGAAAATATGGACCAGTTTTACCCAGTGCCTTCCTTCTGCCAGGTATCTCTGGTGTCTTAAGAGCTGGGTAAGTGGTATGTATCTTCAGAGATAGCCCCTCCCTAGGTTTGAGGGCTTGCCTCAGGACAACCCAGTTACTGGGGTATGGCATATACAACAAAGTTTCGCTTGACCAAACTTCAGATCTTTCTAGTGTGTCTACAGATTAGGTGGCATCTGGCACCGTTTGTTTACTCATTGGGCAACTCAAACGTATGTGTCTGTGTGTTCGTCCTGGCAGTGCCTGGGGTTTGTCCACCCTCTACTAAAGTCTTTCTGTGGCACCTTTGCATCATTAATGTAGTCAAAGTGACCTGCAAGGAAGCAGCCTGGGGAACAGCCTCAGGAAAAGGGAGGAGGGGGAAGAGAAACATCTGAGGTCGTGGTGCCCGAGGAACACACTGCCTTAATCCTCACAGTGAGCTTGTGGAAGATTCTTCTGAGAAAACAAGAGGCTTTTGAGAGGTTAACTTGGAGCATGCTGGAGCTGGCTCACAAGTATAGGTTCCCTCTGTGGTAGCCCATAATGCCAGACTTCAGTCACTGCTTCATAAAGCACACCTCACTTCTGGGCCTGCCCAGCCATCACACTGTACATTCGGTACTCAGTTGAGCCATCAATTCGGAACACCATGGTCCCAGTTCTGACAGGGCTTATAGATGGCCATTCAGTAAAACAGAACTAATGGCTACTCCAGATGTTTTACCAGAAAAATCAAAACTTGTAGCGTATCAAGCACTAGGCCTGATTTGTAACTGAACCCACCTACCAGCTGTGACTGCTCAAGGACCCCACTTCTTCCTGTGGCAGGCCTCCAGGAGAAGGACCTCACGGCAGACTAGATCAGAGGAGAGGCTGTGCGGGAAAGCAAGGCTGTGCTGAAGCCTGTACTCCATCATGCCTACCCACGGTGGTCCGGCTAAGCTGGTGACCAAGCCTGTCCTGTCCACTGCCCTATGCCCTACATACTGCAGCTCTGAGGACGCAGCCTCTCACCGTTCTTGGTCCACACGTGGCAACTAATCCCAAATGACATCACAAATGTTCATGCCTCGCGCAAGCCCCTCAAAAGGGCAACTGTTCCCTGGTGTCTTCAAGGGGCTTCCCATAGGTGGGAGCCACAATTTCTCTTCGAGAGTTGGTTTGTGAGGACCACAGGGTTCCCCGAAAGGAACCCAGGGCATTAAGAGAATAGTGGGTTCCCCTGGCTGGCAGTCAGAGCAGCATAGCATTAACACGTCTGAAGTATGTATGATAGGGGCCTGGATGTTGCTCAGCGGTGAGTATACAAAGATCCAGGATTTAACCATCATCTCTACCAGAAAGTTACAAGATGCCACAGGATAGCCAACTTGTGATGAAGCTTTCAATAACACTGTGGTTGCCAACAGTGTTGAGGGCTGTTCAGCCTCAAGGGTTAAAAGGAGCACAGATGCTGGAGCCCTGTTTGAGAACATTTGCCCTTTAATTTTCATTCAAAATCAGTCTCTTTAAATATTTTAGTTACAAGTTCTGAATGGTGAAGATGTAGTAGCAGATGCTGCAGGCACTCAATACTGACCTCTTCCCCTCCCCCCAGCTTGTCTTGGATTACAAGAAAAAAGGGCATTCAGCGCTAATGGCCCAGCGTCAGCTGTCAGCAGTCTCAGGCCCCAGTGCAGGACACAAGGCCCAGGGGTTTTCATAACTTGTTACTTGCATTTTAACCACACTTCAAGAAATTCCAATGATTGTACTTGCACCCGAAGGGTGACCTTAGAGATGACATCATCCATTTCATCACTATATTACTCCTGAGAGAAAAGCCTCTTCCCATCACATGCTCATACCACCTTCAGTTTAAAAGCTCTAAGTCAACCTGATCTGGTCAGAGCAGTCCCTTCACCAGGCTGTCCCACTGCCATGATGTGCTAAAATCTGCTCTAAATGAGAACAATGTCCTAGAATGATTCCTAGAAGCCTGGAAAGGGTTGGTATGACCACAGTTGTATGTGATTATGCCAAAATGAATCTTCCCAGTGTGAGCATACAATGGAGCCTGTGAGGGCAAGCAAGGGTTCAACTCCCATCTGCAATGAAATATGCAACCTCAGGGGACTCTGCACAATTCTGCCTATCCCCAAATCCCCTGAGCTGTGCTTCCTGGAAGAGGTAGAGAGGCACCTTGAAGCCACTGACAGCGCAAAATGATGGTGCATTTAAGAAGCAAAGCAGCACCTCTTTGCCTGTGTTCAATACCTCCACATAGTGGCATCAGGTGAGAATGTGCACAGCTGGGACAGAGGCTGCCTTGACCTGGGAGGCAAAGCAGCCCCCCAGGCATCTCTGGGGAACACTTTCCAAAGAGAGAAACTCAAATCACATGGTCCCTGGTGGTATCCCTATAGAATACTATTAAGAGGAAAAGCAAAGTTGTCTTTACAGAGGCTGGAAGAAAGGCAGGAATAGTAATGAACATCTGTTAAGGCTCTCTCTCTCTCAGGCCCAAGATATCAGAAGGTAAGAGAGAGACACACAGAGAGAGAAAGAGCCTAGAAGGAGCACTAATAAAAGACCTGTGAAAGCTGGTTACATAGTGCCCTGGCTTCCTTGCTTGAGGCCAACAGTATGTGCCTGCCTGTCATCAGGCTAACCTGGGACTGATGAGGGGACAGGGAGAAGACTGGTTTTCAGTTCCTGCATGATCAGATAGGGAGGGTATGTGTTTTCCTCCTAAAGGTCTAGGAGGAGGACTCTTGGATCTTCTACCGCTGCCTTGATTTTTCGGAGGAAAGTCACAGCCTCTCTGCCATCAATCAGCCGATGGTCATAGGTCAGGGCTACATACATCATAGGCCGCACTTCCACCTGCAAAGAAGAGAGGTCAACAGGTTTGTATCCCGCAGATCACAAAAAGACTGCTAAGAAAGCGAAGTCCGTATCAACACTCCTTAGTTCCAAAGTCTCTTCTGCCACTCCTGCCTCTAGATAACTTAGGTTTATTTTCTTTAGTGCAAAGCTCTAGGACATAGAAGCAAAGTCTAAACAAACAGGTTCCTCAAAGTTGCCGTAAAACAAATAAGCAATACCATAGTCTAGCCTGTACGCTCTTACCTACAGAAAGGTTTTCTCTTCACCTGTGGCTGCCTGTTGGAGCTACTTTAAAGTTACAATCTTTATTAGTTCAGTTTTTACAATGCTGTAGATCCAATATTGGCCTTGGCTATGCTAGGCAAGCACCCTACTACTGAGCAACACCCCTAGCCTTGAAGTTACAATTTAAAAATTTTATTTTATTTTTTTGAGACTGATCTCATGTAGCACAGGCTGTCCTCAAACGCAATATACAACCAAGGATGACACCAAACTCTTGGTCTTCTAGCCTTTGCTGCCTGAATGCTGTAATTACAAGTAGGTACTACCACACCTGGCTTATCAGACTCAGGGCTCTGCACATGCTAGGCAGACATGTTACCACTAGTATATGTCTGAGGGGAAAATTAATCTTTAGTTCAAATTTTCTATTCCTGCCAGGTGGGGTGGTACACATCTTTAGTCCCAGCACCCGGGAGGCAGAAGCAAACAGATCTCTGAGTTCAAGGCCAGCCTGGTCTACACAGATAATTCCAGGGCAGATAGGTTACAGAGAAACCCTGTCTTAAAAATCCATTAAACAAACCAACCAACCAATTTGCTGTGTGTAAAGCTAGGTGTATCCAGGAAAAAGACGTATGGTTTTTGGATTTATACAGGAGTCAATAACCCAAAAACCTTCTAGACATAGTAGTCTCAGAGATCTTTATTTTTTTAAACTAAGTTATCTTCCAATGGCTAACTCAAGCTCTTTTGCCTCCCTCACATGACCTGTGGCCCATGGATTGCTGTGCACTGTGCCCCGCTTCCCAGGGTCAAGGAGCAATAGATACACAGATGAAAGAATACTCTCTAAGTCTATCCATCCCTGACTCCCTGAGGTGCGGACAATCAAACATGTCAGCAAGTCCCACAGGGAAGTTTTACAAATATCAGAACTGTCTGCATTTCAGCTTCTGTAGATTGAGTTAGGGGGTGGGTATAAAAATTATTTTTTTAAAAAATTATTTTAATATGTATGAGCATTTTGTCTACACGTGTACCATGTGCCTTCCTGGTAGCCAAGGAGGGCAAAAGAGATCCCTCAAAACTGGAATTACTGATGGCTGCAAGGCACCATGTGTACGCAGAAAACTGACCATAGGCGCTTGGCCAAGAGCAGCAAGTGCACCTAATCACCGATTCATCCCTCCAGTCTGAAGCTGCAGTTTTAACAAGTTCCCAGTAACGTCAACATGCACAGAGCACGGTTGAGAACCAGTGCCTTAGCTATCATTTAGTAATCAAGAAATGAAACTTAAGCCTGAAATTACAGTGGATGCTTTATAAGTATTTAGTTAGATTTCTCTTACAGCTACTTAGCAGTTAAAAATCTCAAACGCATTCATTCCTACCTTGCCTCCCACAGCCACAGGCCTGTCAAAGATGCCATGCATGCCCAGAATGGCAGACTGAGGGGGGTTGATAATGGGTGTTCCAAAAAGGGATCCAAAAACTCCTCCATTGCTGATGGTGAAAGTACCACCATCCATATCTTCAATGGCAAGTTCATTCTTTCGGGCCTAAAAAAAAGTTTCGTAATTGCAACGTTAAGTCAAACCAGGTTTCTTCACTCCAAAAAACGTCAATATAGAAAACTCTTAATCTGAGCCCAGAAATGCAAACTCCAGCAAACAGGAGTTTTTACATTAAGGTAAGGGGACTGTGACCAGAGAAAGCATGATTCTACAATCAACATTTCTTTCCCCAGCCAGTTGTGATTTCAGCCACTGGGAAGTGGGAGGCTCTGCCCGACACTGTTCTTAGCTCTAATGGCCATTGCTTTTCTGGGTGGCTATGCATTACCTAGAGACACCAGATGCCTGAGCAATGCCAACCTCTGCAGACTTTGTTCCCTCAACTGCCCAGCAGCTCATGCCCATGCGTCTGCCTACTGTACCTTCTCTCCTAGCTCATTAATGGTCCGTTCAATATCTGCATAATTCATGGTTTCCACATTCCTGATGACAGGAACCACGAGACCCTGGAGTGAAAAGTTGTTTTTAGTTGCAAAATAACAGTACTCTTTATAGTTACAATTTCCCCAAGCAGAACACCTTAAACTCACTGTGATTAAAAAGACTTACACTAAGATAAAGGAATGTAGCATGGTTAAAAAAAAAAAAGTGTACTTTTACTAATTGATCCCCTAAAAACATAGAATTGTAGAAATAACCCCTTCCATATGATTAGCTTTTTCATATAAGTAAGTGGAGATCTGTGGTGGTTTGAATGAGAATGGCTCCTCCAGGATCATCTATTTGAACGCTTGGCCTGAAGTTGGTAGAGTGTTTGGGAAGGATGGGGAGGTGTAGCCTTTTTGGAGATGTGTCACCGTGGGAAGGCTCTGAGCTTTCAAGAGAGCCGTGGTATTCTCAGTTAGCTCCCACTCTGCTCTCTCGTGACTGTGTCTCAACATGTGCGCTCTCAGGTACTGCTCCAGTACCATGCCTGCTGCCGCTTCCTACCATGATGGCAGCTGGACTCTTAACCCTCTGAAAATGAAGCCCACCCAATACTGTTTCTCCTGTAAGTTGCCTTGGTCATGGTGTCTATCACAGAAATAGAAAAAAAAAAAAAGACTGGATCTAAGCAAGCACTTTCAACTCTTGCCCCAACATACCCTTGGGGTAGCAACTGCAACACTGATGTCAATATAATCTCTATACACCACTTCTTTGGTTGCATCATCAATCACTATGAAAGAGAAAACGTATGTTACATACAACCCTCTTGGTCAAGGCTAATGAGTCAACAGAGTAAAAATCTTCAGCGGCCACTGCAGTGTGCACTGACTAATCAAGATGAAAGTAACTACAAGTGGCTGACTCTCTCCTGGCTCCCATCCCAATTTATGACAATATTTCCCAAGCCTCTGAAAGAACCTGCACGTAGGAGCACGTTCTTGCACAGCTAACAGAAAGTTCACACAACAAGAGCTCATTAACTGCTCATCTACACAAGCCTTCACTGAGCAGAGAATGGCCAGTTATCAAGTTCTGTTAAAAGGTAAAGGAGGGTAGATGATCTGCCCAGTCTGCTTCCTCAGCAAGAAGAGGGAAGCCTCTCTCTAGAGATCCAGGTGGAAGTGGAGCAGGTCTGTCTTTTAAATATGGCATCTTGAAATAGTAAACCAACTGCTGAATATTGTACCTACCTATGAGAAAATCAGGGCTTGGAAATCTTCCAACACTGGCTTGTTAGAAATGCATGTCAAGTGAAGAACTCTGAGAGATGCATACAAGCAAAGAAAGCCCTCCTACTTACCTAGAGCACAGCACTCAATGGGAAACAGACGAGGGATTTTATGCTGAGGACTGCAAAGTGTCACTGTCCCCTTTCCTATCTTCCAAGAGACACAGAAGTGCCTCAACAGGAAGCAAGAACTGTGAGCTAGACCAACACTTAAATGAGAATAAAGAGGAAAAGAAAAAGAGTACTAAGCCCTAGCCTTCCCAATGAGACCTTTAACTTGAGATCATAGGTCAACCTGGAGCCTATGCCAAGTGTGGAAGTCAAGCCCCAAGTAAACGATGCATGGTGGTGGTGGTGGGAGCAGCCAGAACTTGAGATTCTCCATGATACAAGAGAGCCTGGGAAGCTAGGCTATCCCGGAGCTGCCTGCTGCCGGAGCAACTGCCAAGCTACACAGTAGAAGAAGCCTTTCTGTCCACTTGGTGGAGAGAAAGTACTCATGATGGTATTTGGGGAAGGTGATCATGCTTCTACAGTTGTGAAATTAAGAAGCCTTGGTGACCCTAAATGCGACAGCAGGTCTGTGTTCGTACACCAAGCTCCAAAGACCTTTGCTACACTGGTCTCAAGAAACTTACCTGCATTTACAACAGGCTGCTCTTGCAAGGCAAACGCCGAGGCCTTCACAAACGCTGACATGAAACCTAGTTTGAGATTATGTTTCTTCAGGAAAGCGTCTCTGTGCCGAGCTCTCATCTCCTGGATGTTACTGAAAATACATGATGCAAAGAAACTTACAATGAACTCTAAAGTCTAGTGTGTGTGTATGTGCACGTGCTCACGTCAAGGACCTCTGAGCAACGCTGCTAAGTGTTTTACTCACCCCGAGCCCCTTTTTAACGTTTCAAGACTGGGTGTCATGAAACTGCATTGGTTAGCTTTAAACTTGCAATTCTCATGCTTCAATCTTCCAACAAGCTGGGATTGCAGGCCTGTACTACCTTCGAGGAGCAGCTAAAGCCTGATTTTGGACTTTCACAGGTTTTAACCCATGTATACAACTGGATGAGCTTTTACCTTAGACTGGGAAAACTTAGCTTCAAGTTTTGAAACATTCTTTAATGGCCAATGTAATAAACTGTTCTATCACAAAAAAACGACTTAAAAGAATCAGCACTGTCCTGTCATTAAGGTAGTTGAGCCCTTTTAAGGGGATCCTTTTTGTTCTAGAAGACACAGATTTCAGTGACAAATATGAAGATTACGCTGAGTACCATCATCCTTCCTCTAAGTGAGAGTATTTCCCTTACACTAAAATCTTGAATTATCCACACTGGAAACAAAAACCAACATTCCTTTTGTTAGAACTATATTTTAAAAAACATTAAAGCTTTTTACTTTGTGATACTTCTCCTATCTAATTAGCAAAAAAAAAAAAAAGAAAAAGAAAAGAAAAGAAAGAAAAAGCTACCCATGAAGTATGGGTTCCACGCAAGCACAAGCAATCATAACTGAATGCGGAAAGGTAAGTCCAGTGTTCTTCCAGGCTTGTGCTAAGACAACAGATTCACTATTTCCTGAGTTAGCAGTTCTGCCTACTTGTTCGTTGAACAGTTACTAATGCTCACCACCTGTGAGGGCTAGGCTGGGCACCACCATACAGAGACAAGACACAGGGCCTGCTCTTAGCATTAGTTTTACCGACTGTGGTTTCCTTGGTATTTAGAATGTGGTATTTAGTGGCTCTGTGTGGGCTGTGGCCTGTCTTTCAGATTCAGCAGCAGGGCTTGCCTCTGAAAAGACTTTGCAACTTGAACATCCTCTGGTCTATCAAGCTGGATTCCCCGTTACCCTACACACACATACACACACACACACACACACACACTGAAGAGTTAGTGAGAAACATCTCTCCTATCATTTTCCAGAAGGAATATAACTTCTATGATTATAGAAATAACATTCCATGATGAAATTTGAATTTAACTTTATCTCAGGACCAAATGCTCAGTTCTCCCTTTCCCTCTATAATGGCTTAATTCAACATTAGCAGGAAAGATAAGATGTGGTCCACTTTAATTGTCCACTTCAGACCTTTTGTTTTAGAAAAAAGGAAAATTTCCTAGGGAGACTGATTGGGTTTAAAAATGTTTCCTTTCCTGAGTCTAACCTCATTTAGTGTTGGATTACCACCCTAAAGGCATTACTGGCTCCCAAGACAGAGGGCTGCAAAAGTGGGAAGGAGGCGTGGTTTAAGTGTCTCTGCTCTCAGACCTGCCTGAATGCCATTTTCTGGTCATTAAGAAGTTTCTATTTCAGAGCTCTGCCCTTGGAGGCAGAGCTGGGACAATGAAGAAAGGAGCAAGTCTCAGCTCCTCTGGGTTAGCTGATAGGCCCAAGACCCAAAGGGCACTCGATCTAAACCAGATTACTGGCTACAAAGAGGCCTCAGGCCACTGCTAAATGATACTAGATTAGCTACTGAAAGGAGATCCAGCCATTAAATTTACTTGCAATCAAGGCTGTTGGGCCAACTGCATCTTTTAGCGACATAAATATTTACATGCTTTGTCTTAAGAAACTGGGTAAAATTTCAAAGTCCAATTTAATTTGTGAACAATTTGCCTCTAATGCAGGAAACATAAGCTGCAGCTTTTGTGATTCATTAGGGCAAAGTCCTTCCCTCTACTACGGATGGTACAGAAAATAACAGTCTCTAGAAAACTTCCCAATAGAACAATGACATCTAGTGAAGTTAACCAGACTCCCACACACTGTCAAGCAAGCTTCCTCACTAAGAAGTAGATGGGGAGACTCAATACTTAAAAAAAAAGGGGGGGATTCTTTCGAGACTTGATCTTCTGACTTAATGAATTCTGACCTTGACATTCAAAACTCACTGAAATATGGATCTCATTTTCATTATTCTTCCCTACATACTGTTCATGGCAGAAATAATCTTTTTTGTTTCTTGCACTTTTTTCTTTTTGGTTTTTCGAGACAGGGTTTCTCTGTTTAGCCTTGGCTGTCCTGGATTCA
This sequence comes from Meriones unguiculatus, assembly GCF_030254825.1. Lineage (NCBI taxonomy): Eukaryota > Metazoa > Chordata > Mammalia > Rodentia > Muridae > Meriones > Meriones unguiculatus. Next base: position 92,058,976 of record NC_083355.1, on the reverse strand, counting down.
CTTTGTAGACCAGGCTAGGCTCAAACTCACAGTGCCTCTGCCTCCCTGAGTGTCTTACACTTTCTTGACAGCGTCATGATCCAAATTGTTAAAATTATCTGGATTGACTTTCTCTCGAAATCTATTTAGCATTTTGCTTTTTGCTGTTGTTTTAAATTGAGACAGGGTCTCATATATATAGTCCAGGCTGGTTTTGAACTCTATATAGTTGAGGATAAGCTTGAACTGCTGCTCTTCCTGCCTCCACATCCCAAGCACAGGGATGACAGATGTGCAGCACGACAGCTGGCTTAACCGCTTGCCAGTTTTGATAGCTCATTCAAACTCTTTCCTCCTGGAGACCCTCCCTGGCCCTACATTTGCCAATGCTGCCCTGACACTAGCTTGCTTGACAATGTGTGGGAGTCTGGTTAACTTCACTAGATGTCACTAGATGTCACTCCACTCTCCACTTCATATTAATCTTTTTTTCCTGATTTTATTTAATGTTGACCAAAATGAGGTAGCAAGTTCCAGAGAGCTTTACACTCATCTATCTCCATATCCCCCAAAATTTCACACTTTAGTGATCTGCATATGATAAACACTTAAAATACTTATTAAATAAAACAATTTTCTCTTCCCCACAATGCTGATACTTGCACATATCAAAATTTTGAAGAAAACAAGTAAATCAACAATTAGCTCATTACAGGAACAGGTGAAATAAACTGAAGTTTATATTTTAGAATTCAACCCATTTGGAGCCTGGGGAAGATACCTCAGTTCCCAGCAAGCATGAGGACCTGAGTTTGAACTCCAAGATCCACATAAAAACAAACAAAAAATCCTGGGTTTGGTGGCAAACTTGAACTTGAACTCTGACTGTTGGGCAGGTAGGAGACATGCAGATCCCTGTGGCTCGCTGGCTGGCCAGCTTAACTTATTCATCAAACTCCAGGCTGGCAGAAACCTGACTCACCGGCCAGGTAGAGGACTCCCAAGAGCAACAACTGAAGTTGATCTATGGCTTTTATATGCATACATGCACACCTGCACACTCATGTGTGTATGTGGATGTGTGTGTGTGTGTACACACATATACATACATACAAAGACCTTAACTTAGTTCCAATTCCATAACCAAAACTGGGTAGAGTGAAAGGTGGCAAGTCTCTGCCCTTGTGCCTGCTGGATTCTTAGTTGCTTGGGAATATACACAAGAAATAGTCACTTAGGGGGCTGGAGAGATGGCTCAGAGGTTAAGAGCACTGCTTGCTCTTCCAGAGGACCCGAGTTCAATTCCCAGCAACCACATAGTGGCTCATAACCATCTGTAGTGAAATCTAGTGCTCTCTTCTGTCGTTCAGGTGTACACACAGGCAAAACATTGTACACATAATAAAATAAATAAAAATAAATAAGTCTGGAAAAAAAAAAGAAAGAAATAGTCACTTAGAAAGAAGCCAAGTGGAAGATGGGTGCAGTGGCACACACCTGTAATCCCTGCACTCTGGGAAGCAGAGGCAGGTGATCCCTGTGAGTTCGAGACCAGCCTGATCTACAGAATGAGTCCAGCTCAGCCAAGGATACACAGAGAAACCCTGTCTCGAAAAAAAACAAAAAGAAGGAAGGAAGGAAGGAAGGAAGGAAGGAAGGAAGGAAGGAAGGAAGGAAGGAAGGAAGGGAAGGAAGCCGAATGTGTGTCCTGGTTCTAGGCAAGTTGTGAAGACTTTCCCATTCCAAGGGGTAGCAGGAAGTGGAGCACTACTATCAGCAGGCATGGCGGCACCATCACCATCATTCTCAGCTACAAAGAGAGTCCAAACCCAGCCTGGGCAACACAGACCTTGTCTCAAAAACAACAAACAATACAAACAAACAGGTTGGCATGATGGCACACATTTTTAATCCCAATACTTGGGAGGCACAGGCAGGCAACTCTGTGAGTCCAAGGCTAGCCTGTCTACATATAGAGTTCAAGGCTAGCCTGCTCTACATAGTTGTGACCCTGCCTCAAAAACAAAACAGAGGCTGGAGCAGTTATGAGCACATACTGCCTTCCCCAAGACCCCAGTATGATTCCTGGTACTCATGTCAAAGGCCTCCCAACCACTTGTAACTCTGTAGGCACCCCCAACACACAGACATAAGTAAAAGTAAGTATAAAAACCTAAGCAACAAAAATTACTACATTAGGCTAATTTAGCAAAGTTCATAGTAGTTAAGGCATGAAAGTTCAAAAGGCTATGCTTTTTATGTTGCAGAGGACACAGCCATAGTATTAGGAAACTAAATTAGTGAATTAAACAATTGGGTCATACTGTGTAAGTCAACAATGAACAAAGCAGAGTAATACCTATCCCTGGTCAAGCTATTTCTGGACTCAACATTTGGTAAGGACTAGGGTAAGTTCACATGTTCTGCAAGAGACACAGACTAGAAGGACTAGAGAACCCACCTCATGTCAATTTCATTAAAAGTCGTCAGCATTGCACATGTATTCTGGGCTTCCTTCAGCCGCTGAGCAATGCGCTGCCGCATCCTGTTCATTTTTTCCTGAAAGGAAAGTGGAACAAGAGTTGACATCTGACTTCAGTCCCCAGTTGGTGAGGGAACTCAACCTGCTATGGATGGATGGCAAGCACTGTTTTTGTTTTGTTTTTGAGACAGGGTCTTGCTATGTAGTCCTGGTTAGGCTAGAACTCTCATCTATGTAGACCACGGTGGCTACAGAGATCTTCCTGCCTCTGCCTCTCAAGTACTGGGCTTAACAGCATGTGCCACATGCTGGGCCCAATCATTAGTTAAAGCTACAAGCTTCCTCTTTCCTGAGTAGCCTCAGAATAAAAACACAGACTCAGAGACCAAAGTATTCACTCAGAAATGCCTGAGATTTGACCAAGAACAGAGGCTCAGGAAATAATGTGATTTAAAAACCAAAACCAATTTACAAAGGAAGACTGTGGCATAGAGCCAGCCGGTTTAAGAGGCAGTACAGAAAGGGCAACTTCTGCTGATAAAGACTTGCGTGAGAACAGCCACTTGGGGAACGGAAACTCAAAAACAAGCTTTTGAGGCTATGGTATTTTTAGGAAGTATTCTCAGGCAAAGAACCCACACTTGTGGCCATACTTCCTTGAGGTTTTGTGTCTGCTCAGACAGCTTATTGTTACAATGCGACAATCTGGCCCCACTGGCCCCCAGCTACAGTGAAGTGTTACTGAAGCCCTGAAGCAGGGTTCTCAGCAGACTAGGCTGTGAAGTCACTGTGGGAAGCAAGAGATGTGCTACTGTTCTCAATTTGAAGCAGCGGCAGCGTGATGCAGTAGAAAATCCGCCAGACAGTGTTCAGACACTGCGCTCTTGTTATACCATCTGACGGTTATGAGGCCATGAACAAGCAACTTTCTAATCCCTCAAGGCAAAGGCAAGCACGACTCTCCGTCACTCCCCAGAGGCCCCCACCACTTTCCAAGGAGTCACCAGAGGCTTACCCGGTGCTCTGAACGCACACCTTTGGCAGTTCCTGGTTCGGCCAGTGGAGGGGCAGCAGTGGGTTTTATTGCAGACACTGAA